>NC_133944.1:7105000-8408125 GCF_031877795.1 Strix aluco
GTCTGACCAGCTGGGCCTCCTCCTCAGCACTGGGGTTGCAGTTCACGGGAGGACTGATGTCCTGGCAAGAATACATCGCATGTGACTGCCTTCAGATCTCTCTAATAGATTATTCACAAAGAAATTACATGAGTTGTCAACAGAAGATGAGGCCATACCCTGCTGCTTATGTGCTATCAATGTCCATGGGGCACTTCAGTCTTCCTGACACTACTATGTCTTGTTAAGGCTGATCTGGCAGCTCGCTCCAAGGATCAGGAAGTTGTAAAGCTGGGATAAGAATATTTTTGCATCTCTCTTCCACTTCTGGAGCAGGCCAGAGACTCAGAAACAGCTTGAGTAGGACAACATCATTTTAGTGATAGGTACAATTAACACAGAAGACAGTGGCAAAGTAGCTTCAGTGGGAAGAGACAGGAGCTCTTTCTCAGGCTGCAGTGCAGAGCAGAGCAGCTAGCGGGCACCAGGCGCTGCCTGTCCTGTGCCAGCAGCAGTGGCCAGCAGGAGTCCATTGGAGCAGGAAAGAGGGTTGCTGTCTCTGGATATGGGACTTAGAAATGGTCTGTATACCAAATGGTGACCCACTGGTCAGAACCATTCCTTCTCTTAGTACACAGACATGTGAGGTGAGCTTCCCAGAGACATAATGTCTGTGAAAGGAAATAGATCCCAGGCCTGCATAAAGTGGGAAAGAAATTCTGAATTTGGCCCATGGCAAACTGCTGTATAATACTACTTATTCTGGTCCCTTTTGTTACTGTTCACTAAAATTCTTCTGTGAGATTCATCAGCAGCTTTGAAATATGTGGAAATCCACTTGTAATGGTGAGCTGTGGTGAGAAGATAGGAACAAGACAGAAAGAAAGAAAATTCACAAATTATCTCCTTATGTAAGTGGTCAACTCCCTCTTACTCAGCTTGATTAATCTGAGTTGTGCACCACCACAGTCCTTGGAAGAGAAACCTTACAAATCTCCTTTCTCACAAAACAAAGGCTGCTCACTGAAGTGTTCAGGTACTCAGTTACATTCAACACAAGCTAATTCACTTATCTTCAACAAGTGGGCTATTGATTTTTTGCCTGATTTCTAGGCTGCCTGGGGCCTTCTGAACTACAACAATAGCATCCTGCCTTAAAAAAAAAAAAAAAAAAAAAAGGGAGGAGGAAATTCAGTGGAAAATATCCCTTTGCTTGTCAGTAGTTAGGATGACTTCACATTGGCTTAGTTCTGTCAGTATATTCAGCATAGCCACAGTTTAGGAAACTTTCACAATGCTGTTTCACTTGCCTCTGCTACATAACTTGATACCATAAACTGCATTCTACTTATTTCTAGGCTGAAAATATTGCAGATGATTTTTCTCCATCAAGAGAAATTGTCCAGTTGCTAGGAGTCATTTGCTAATTGTGGCACCTGCATCTTTTCAGAGTCATAGAGTCAGAATCTCATAGCTTTTATGGTTACTACACACGGTCAGGAACGAAATGGCACCATGATACATGCAACCGTAGTAAAAATAGTGAAATTAAAAATAGATTTAAACCCATTAGTCATATCTCCTATTGTGATACGAGCATATCAACTGCACTACATTTGATAATTCAGCCTTTTAGAAGTTTCTATAAGGTGTATCATTGCATTTTCCCCTGTCAGTACTTAGAAAGGCTGAAATGCATATTCACAATCTCAGGATTTAGATACAAATGAACCACAGGAAAATTCATAGTTCTTGAATGTGTCAAATGACCATTGTTCATTTGCAAGATGAAATATGCTCGTGTATTTTTCTACCTTTTCATAGAATCATAGAACGGTTTGGGTTGCAAGGGACCTTAAAGATCATCTAGTTCCAACCCCCCTGCCATGGGCAGGGACACCTCCCACCAGACCAGGTTGCTCAAAGCCCCGTCCAACCTGGCCTTGAACACTGCCAGGGAGGGGGCAGCCACAGCTTCTCTGGGCAACCTGTGCCAGTGTCTCACCACCCTCACAGTAAAGGATTCCTTCCTTACATCTAATCTAAATCAATACTCTGTCAGTAAATCTGTAATAATTTGCATTTGAGCTTTAAGATACATTTAGACTATGTTTTAGTAAGCTGTTGTCAGTATAGGTATGTCCTGTTATTATAAACAGAATAGAAAAATAGAATAGTAATAGAAAAAGAACTTAATTTACAGAATAAAGCCTTAATAAAGATAACTGGATATTTTATTGCCGAAAACAGATTTATAGATAAAACTGTTCTAGGAAGCCAATATACTGTAATTAAAGTAATATTCCTTTAAGTAAGAACAATCTTAACAGTAGATTGTAGTTTTAAGGGATGAGTTCCTACACAGGCAAAAGAGAGTCCTAAGGAAAATCACACCCATAACCCTTGGTCCTAAAGCACAGTGGAATAACAGGTAACTAAACAGACATGTCAGGAATCTTTCAAGCCAGGCTTTTCCTCACACTTTCTCACTGAGGGAATACCTTTTTTTTTTTTTTTTTTTCTTCTTCAAATTTTTCAAATTTTTTCCCCTTTTGTCTGCTACCTAAAGTACACTACTGGAAATGTATACACAAATGGGGCCTCATTTATATATTTATTAGAATCCCCCCCATTTTTTATTTCTAGCTATATGCTCCCAGTTTCCAAATCTGGCATCTCATGGTCATTTTGCTTAATCTCATGCTTCTAAATTGCAACTAAGAGAAAAACCATTTCCCCTGCTGTCATGCCTTAGCAGAGAAGGATGGTGCTGTATTTTGTTTGACAAAGACAACGACAGTGACAGCTTTAGGAAGCCTGACAGGCCGACGCTCTGACCTGCGAGAGCTCTGCCAGTATCACAGAGAGATCTTTCCACTGAACAAGTCCAGACACCATGTGGGCTGTTCCCAGCACTGTCTTCCAGTGTATCTTGAGGCTTCTGCAGTATCAAAGGGTTTTCAAGGAGGACAGGCTTTTCACTTGCACATGGGATGTATTTCTTCCTACCAATCATCTATCCTTACCAGTCTGTTAGATCAGCTCTGCTTCCAACTCTTTCTATTGCCTCTTAAAATGCACATTTTCCAAATAAGAAACATAAACTTAAAGTGTATGTACCCAGCTGGTCCATGGGAGAAGATGACAGTCTTACACACCAGTAATGCTACAACAAAACCAGACTGCAGCTGAAGCAATGCATGATCCCCCATGTGCTCAGTCAATACCTGAAGGTGGGGGGAGAAATCTGTCAAATG
The DNA here is from genome assembly GCF_031877795.1 of Strix aluco. Lineage (NCBI taxonomy): Eukaryota > Metazoa > Chordata > Aves > Strigiformes > Strigidae > Strix > Strix aluco. The sequence goes on from NC_133944.1 coordinate 7,108,237, forward strand.
TAATACAGTTCTAGTAAAGATATCTCCTCTGTTCTCTTTGTCAAATTGACACACACAGGTATTTCAATCTATACTTCATGGTTAAAATTGATCCTAGTGAGAGGATATGTGGCTTGATCAAACTTGTGTAGGACTGAATCAAACAGGGTTGATGACCAAAAATCCTGCTCTAAAAAAGAAGGAAGTTTTTCTTGTGATAACAGGGAGTTCAAATCTTGGTGAGGAACAGACAGGACAAAAAAAGCTCTAACGTGACCAGTTCTGCATAAATAAGCCCAATATCACTAAACCCAGGTAATATTCTATGCATTTTCAATTCCTGCCCTACTGTGCCAACTGTTAGTTCACCACTCCGTGCCTGTGGAGAGACGTGAGAGTATGTGTGTGCGCACATCTGGGTCTTTTTAGACTTTGTGTCTAAATGAGCTCTGCTCATTTAGGATAAAGTTCTAAAATAGAGCCATAAGCACAACAGAGTTTTTGAAGTGGTGATCCAAAATAATTGTGATTCAACAGCATTTATCAGAGATAAAAAGGTAAAATTCAATATCGTATAAATACGACTACAGAAGCATTGTCTTTAGATTAAATTTGATACAGAAAAATGACAGGTTTTGTTTATCCCTGTGTAGTCTTAAAGTAAAGATAACCGGATGATAATTTTCACATTATAAAGGAACTGACCAGACAATTAGCATGTTGGCAAACAAATTTAGTGAGTCTTTCAGAGCCAAGATTCATATGCACCTACTAGCAAAGATTTAGCTCCCCAAAAACTTTTTTGGGTATCAGATCACACCTTTACGTTATTGTTCATCTGAGCTTCAAAAGATAAGTTTAAGAACATATTCTATAACTAAAGTGTATTCTGAAAACAATTTGAATAATTGACATGAGGGAAAACCAGCGTTGCCAATCCAGTTTCAATATTCTTTCTGTCATAAATTTGCTTGCTTCAGCTTCTTCTTCCACTAAACTGTACTTGGCTGTTGTTTGACGGTCATTTTGTATTTTCATGCCAAAGAAAACAATTAATTTAAATCATAAAAAAAAACCCAAAAATGCTGGTGTAAAAAAGTCATTTCACATTGGTTCTGGACCTAGAATAAGATATGCTGGTTTGGGCCAAGACCCTGAAAGCAACATATCATTACAGCACTACAGCAGGGATGTAGGAATCTCAGGCTTATCCAGAGAAATATTAAGAAGAAGATGGGAGAATATAATAAGGCTTCTGTAACAGCTGATAGGACCAAATGGAAAACAAACAAAGAAGTAAAAATACATATGATAATTCAGGTAACGTGTAAGTTTAATAATAGGTTTTGTACTAATGATAAAAATAGCTACCTTGATCTACAGATATTTTGAATGCCCTCTTGTGAAGATAAGGATGGGATGCTCAACTACTGCTGAAAATCTGACCTGATAACAGCACTGGGACTACTTCACTGTCTCCAAATACACAGGGCTGATGGCCCAGTAGTGACCAACTCCCACTTCCCTTTAGCAGGATTACAATTTTGTCTCTGTATTCTTCCTGTGGTCTTACAATTACTATCCCATTTCAGTCAGAAAACAGATGAGCACATTAAATATTTGGCATAAACATAACTGTTATAAAGGAATTTATTATTTGCCCTTCCGCAAGGATTTCTAGATAAGAACCCTTCAAGACCCAGTCCTAGAAGTTTCAGTCTATTAATCATCAGCAAGAGTTCTAATGATAGTTATAAAAATGTGAATTATAGGCATATGTCTAACCAGTATGGATTTTGGCAAAACAAAAAACCATAAGATGCTCTTCAATCCATTATTGCCCACAAATGCAGGAAAAGACAATACAATGTCAACATTTGCCAACCATATACCACAGAAACTTCCTGTAATATAGAGAGAAAAACTAGAGTAATCTGAGATTCTAATCTCCATACCTCATTGAAAAATGCAATTTTATTAACTGCACCTATAGTGTGCCCAAAAAAGATTTAAAAATGGATAGGAAACAATGACCCTTGAAGGGCTAAAAATGTTGCACAGAGATAGTTTAGGTAACCATTTAAGACCCCATAGTAAAGCTCAATAAGGAACCATAGCACATGTAATGTTTCATTCAAAAAACCCTGTCAAAACAATCTCATGCAAGAGTATTTACTTCAGTTACATATGCATGAATCAGGTTTCAACATTAGGCAGGTAAATTGTATGCACAATTTAGCTGAATAAATGATATTTCAATTCTGGAAATCTAGAACAAGGACTCCCTGTTCTCCCTCCTTGCCATTACCCTTGGGGCAAATGTAAGCCCAAACTAAGAAGGTGCTGTTAGAAAAGTGCAGCTTAGAAGAGTGTATGAATAGACTCCCTCTCTATGTCTTAACTGATGTTTGGCTGACGCTGCAAAGTTATATAGCAAAGAGAAACATGGAATGTTTTTTCTAACAAAACAAGTGAATGACATAGCAAAGCACAGCATGGCATTTTAAACACAACAGTGTACTCAAAAGCTGAGATCTGCATAGTCTAATACTCCCAGTATTTATCTCACCTGTCTCTACTTCTCCACAGAGAAAATAATTTAAACAATCAGTTAATGAAACCATGATTATATATGATTATACCTCAATTTTTTGTTCTTTCCAAAGAAAGAACTGGTGCTGATCGCTATTCCAGTTTGAAATTTTCATCACATTTTTTTCACCCTATTCTATTGGTCTATTAATGCATCCCTTTGCTTTACATTAAACTATTACACACTTCTTTCATCATGAAGTCTGCGTGATTAATTGAGGATTTCTATTTACTGCTCTACTTTTCCCTGGTTACACAGATGTCAAGGAAGGGCCTAAACTACAACCTTTGGACTAGCTGATTCCTGCCTGCAACGTACAGGGAAATGGTGGATCAGGAGGATGGGATGTCGTTTCTGACTCATGCAGGGCACACATGCAGGCAGCATACAATGTAACTCATTCTACCAACAACAAACTTTTTCCAGATATCCAGTTCCATGTGGATGCTTCATTGTTACAGCAAATTTCAGGGGTGCCTGCTTCCCAGCGCTGATGATCACAGCTGCAAGCTACAGAAAGACACTTCCACAACCTGTGGCTTGTTGGCAGTTTTCTACCACATTTCTGACAGTAATTAGCCAGAGCTAACACTGATTACTACTATCCTGCTTACCGTTCTGCTTGACTTTATAGGGAATACAGAAGGATGCAAGTTGGTGTTCAACATTTAGCATAATTTATATTCAGCTCTAGGTCTCATTTTCCATTTAGGGATGCTGTTGTGGTGCTGAAAAAGATCACAAAGCTCTTGTGTGATGCTATTACTCCGATCTAAAGAATTACCAATGTAGTCAATAGCCTGCAGACCCGAGACATAGATTTCTGTTTCCTGGGATCACCCTCAACTACATAATGTGTGGTTAAGAATCACTTTTACCAGAGATAATTTATTGAATATTTTGGAAAAGAACAACACAAAAGCCAGCACTTAGTCTTTTTTTCCTAGATAAGCATATCACATGGGGAGTGGAGGTGGATGGATGTATGTGCGTACAGGTAGAAAATAATACTACACATACGTCTGCCTTACACGATGGAAAAGTTCTCCCCTTCCAAGAAACACAACAAATATTTAAAAAAACACAAGTAAACAAAAGCAATGTCAGCACCTCATACTATTTATGATTTATCTAAAGTGGGAAAAATACCGGTTTTGGTAGAATGACTTCATACTGTAGAAGAAAGATGGAGAAATTATTATTAAAACCACCCCTGTAAACACACAGGCATACTCTCCCCCCACCCCCACCTCCCAACATGTCTGTCTGGGCAGAAGGGGACAGGGTTGATGGGATTCATTGGGCACGGCCGTCTCCTTCAGGCAGAAAGGTTCCCATTTGTATCCAAATAAGTTACGACTGTCCTTTAATTCTTCAATGACTAAATTCTTAAGTATAATTTCAGCAGTAACTACATGCTGCTAAACACTATCAACACTCATTAGTATAGACCAATACCAAACAAATTGAATCTTCTCATTTACTCCATAACCAGTTGTTTTTCAAGAAATATATCCACTATAGGACTGTGTAACAGTGCTGCAGTTTCATAAGACGAGGGTTATACATTCCACTCTAGGAGAGATCTGTGGAAATACTGCAAAGTTTGACTTAATGTAGTTGTGCTAGTCTTTTGCATAAAAAAGAGACTAAACTAATACTGCCTTGATACTCCCCTTTCTCTTAAAAAAAAAAAAAGATCAATATTAAAGTCAAGCTATGTAGTATACCAACAGGTGACATCTCCCAGTGAGGTGAATATTGTTTATAGTTCTCTCAAGTCTGAGTGATTGCTTACAGGTCTTCCTCAAGATGACTAGCTCATGAATCATCTTTGAGCCTATATTCCACAAAAATCAAGATGATGAGTCTTACTGAGAAACAAAAGATAATTAAGGTCACAAGTGGACACCTGGGGGTCAGACTGGATGGCATTATGAATGCATATTTGTGTATTTTTTTGTATGGTTTTGTTTAACTTGGATTTGGCTTCAGTGAAAGCTAAAGCACCAGGACAGAATTTAAATTCTGTTTATATGTTCCAACTTACAACACCTGTACTTTCCCTGTGTTGGACCTTACAACAGCAGGATCTGCTGCATATGAACGGTACACAGGTAAAGCAGACCAACGTCCATCAGTGAGTAGGTTAATACCACTAAACTGACTCAACTTCAGTGTGACTTGTTTTCTAACCCACACTTCAGGAGGTGTCTACATGGTATCTAATATGTATGAGACTCTATACACTATACAGCGCTTACAGCGCATTTTAAAAAGCTACTCCTTTTACAAGTTAAAACCTACAATACATTTTTAACCAGTTCTTGAGTATTCTAAAAGGAAATGTTTTCTGTTTCCAAGCCAGAACTGGTCATTTCTTCTACAGAATATGATGTTTGAAAATCAGTTCTTCCTATTATAGATTTCTCCCTCAGCTTGTAGAAAATCCATGATTCCCTAAACATTGGTCTTTGAAAGCACATTGACTAAAATCTTCATGCCTAATTCATGAAGTGTAGTCTGGAGATTAGTGGAGCTGGACATAGACCAGGAATACTTTATCATATTCTAATAAGCAGAGGCTGAAAATTGCATTTCTAAAGCTACAGTATTAAAGGGCACACTGCAAAACATGACCCAAACATAACTCAGTAGTTCTACACTGTCTGTAAAAGCTTTGATATGATAAAGTATGCTGACGAGGGGAATAAACACAACTAGAAATTTCTGTATTTAAGAAGAGAGGGAAAACCAGCAAACATTACATGTATACATCAAAGCATATATTGTATATTATAAACTCATATAATGTGATCCCAATGGAACAACCCTTGTACTGTTATCGATTATTTGAACACACCACAGAACATCACTGCAATAACATAAAATTAAGCTTATGTACCAAATGTGACAGTAAAAAAGGCTAGTAAAAATAGTCTGTAAGGCTAATGTAATCATTACCATAAAACTCTTAATGACATCTTGCCATACAATACACCAGAAACACGTGAAAATTAAAATTACTAGAGGAGAAACATGAATATGTTTGACTTATGGTGTTTGTGTTCTTTAAAGAGTAAATTGCTCACCACTCCTTTTTTTGTTTGGTTGTGTTTTGGGTTTTTTTTTTGTTACAACATAAATAGATTTTAAAAAGGAATTATATACAACAAGGTTCATAATTCCCCCATAGCAGGATCTGTGGGTAGTAGAAGACCTTGGAAAAGGATCTTCTCATATAATAGGTTTTTCTTCTCATGGAGAAGGGTAAAGACAGACATCTCTTGCATCTCTTCCTTCCATGGGAGCATGTTATAGTGTCAGGATCTGTTCTGGGAAGAAAACAGGCACTGAGCAGCCCTGGGTCAGGGAAGTATCACAAATCCTACTGGAAAGAAAGACAAAACCATAGACCACTGTACTATTTCTATACAGCTTTTCCACCTCTGCAAGTGCAGAGACAGCAGAGCATATCCAGGAGAGATGCCCCAGCAAGAGGCAGGTGAGAAGAAAGGGCTGTTGCAGAGGCATGGGGGGCACCCACAGTGATTCGCACTCACCCAAGCATGCACAGACCTCCTGAACAGTTTTCTGCCATCCACGCCTGAAAATTTGTAATGTTTCCTGTCCCTATGCCTCTTCCCTGTTTCCTCACATTTTAAAAACTGCATAGAAGTTCAGCCTTAACCTTTATAGGTTAAGCACTGTCTCTAGATTTGGCATCTTGTTCTGGTCCTGGGAAATTTATAAATTCAGTAGAATCAGGATGTTGCTAACCTGGAGAACTGGTGCCATGTTCTGTAACTTGTGGTGGCTGCTCATTATACAGGTAATCAGATTAGGCAAAGCATGAAAAATAGCTCACATATTACCTATAAACCAAAAATAAGTAGTATAAACTGAGAAAACACTAAAATTATCAGTACCTATGTTCATAGCAGTCATCTGTTGTTACTGACACCCAATATCTGATTACCTCTTGTTTTATCCATATGTTTAAGACAGGACTTCAGCAAGTGACTCGCCAAATTTTCCCAGCAATGAAGATCAACTTGTATTTAAAAATTAATGTCCCTCTAGAGTCTAAGGAATTGCTACAAGGCTTTTATTTTTCACTTTAGCAGTGGTCATGATACACAACAAAACTTGAACAGGCAGGGATGTTGTATTAAGAAAAAAATGAAGAGAAAGAACAAAGGACTATTTGGTCAGAGCTGCAAGACTTGGACTGAGTGAAAACCATCAGTCACAGTGACCAACAGACCCTGGCAGTATAAACAAGGTAGAAATGATAGTCAATAAAATCACAATTAGGTACACTGAGTGTCAGCGTTCCTGTGTGCTCACAATCAAGGAAATCAATAACTAACACTGAAAATTCTCCACTACTTGCTCTCGGTTTATATTTTCCATTTATTTTTTTATTTGGCTTCCCCAAAGCCAAATTCCTTGATTCCACCTAGAGTATCTTTAATAAAAAGCAGCTCCAATTACTGGCTATGGTGCAGAAGGAACCAAGTGCAAGAGAACTAGGGAGGCCTACTGGTTACTATTGACATTGAAATGAAGGTTCTAAAAACAATAGGTTTACAAATAAATTAAGAGATTGGACACTGTTCTTCACACCAAATTTATAGAAAGGAAGTTCTGTAAGCCAGCAGCTTTTACTGCTCCAAAGCTCCTTGCCATGGAAGAGTCTTTAGTGTTAGAAACTTACCAAGAATTAATCTACCTGCTGAAAAGTTTGAAGTGACATGTCTCATAACAAAAACCAACAGAAATTCACAGTAAAGACAACAACTGTTGTTACTTCCAGGAAACCGTTTCTCACTTGGCTTACTGCAGGCAGCATACCACATCTTTCTGAGTACTTTCCAAACACACATATATCCAAAGGAATTCAAGCATCTCTGCAGTTTGCCAGGAATGCGTAGAACTGCATTGGGTAGTTTATTGAAAACCAGCTCTTTTAATAATTCTTCAATACTACCTCTGGGAATTTTCAAATACACCTACACACGAATCACACTGATGATTTAGTCAGAGTAACAGTTTGCCAACAAACACATGCTTTCTTACAGTATCTTCTAAATTTACCGGTTTCATTCCTACGGTGATATAGAGCACAAACTGCTTTAGGTCTGCTCATTCTGAACATCCATCATTCAGAGGCATATCAAAGAACCCCTCTCCAAGTGTACAAAGGTTTTAAGTGTTCAGAATGGATGGCTACAGAATGGACCCTTAATTACCAAAGGAGTGAAAAATGTAAGCTGCTTTAACACTTCTGCAGGTATATTTTTATTAGTGTGTGTGCACCACCCACCTATAAAAACTGGTTCATATCTTTTGGAAATAGCACTTTCTAGACAGGAATTGTACCTTTTTAAGATAATGCATGTAAATGCACATACAAGACAGAAACTTAATGATCTGAGTGGCTCCTGACAGCAGTGAGATCCTATATTTTAGAATACGTTTGTATGAGAAAGGCTTTGGCAGAAGTTTTGCAACACAGCATAGACCAAGGAGTGCCCTGCCTTTTGCATAAATATAAAACCTGTAATCTTAAACTCTATAAACACAAGGTATCATCCCTTCTCTATCTGTGACATTTTCCTTATGCTGTTTTCCATACATAATAGGTACAAATCACACAATATATGAAAAGAAAAAATAGTATTTTGCCTGATCAGTGTCTGTTTACAGTAATCAGAGAGAAAAAGTGAATGACTCTTATAATGACATTTTATAGTTTGTTTCCAATCAATAAGACAGTTATTTTGAAAGATTCACATAAGTTTAGAATCAATTATGAATGGAAAAGAAAATGAAAAAAGGTGAATATTACTGGCTTGAGATTTGTTCATTTGAGAGTTGTATTTTTTCCATCTTGCTAGAGTCTTCTAAGTGATGCAGCATGGTTCACCTCTGCAATAAATGCTTCTACAGAATGATTCACCATCCTCAGGAATCAGTCCGGTAACTTAAAATTGAGCATATTTATTTCTAAAACACAACAACTGCATTTTCCATGAATACTAGATGTCAAGGATATTATTTTTAAACTGGTTTATATACTACACTACTGTGAAATACAGCTCTTGCTATGAGGAACTCTTCTTTTATGCTCCTGAAAAACATATCATTTAAACATTTAGCACACACAAATAAAAAAGGGGAAAGTATTGAAAGAGATAATAATTGAAACTCAAAACAACCACCACAATAAAGAAATCTTAATTTTAATAGCATGTCTTCCATTCTGTGAGCAAGCTGTGGTAGTGGAGGAGGGGGAGAAAAGAGCTCACACTCTGGTGAGTGTAAGTGAAATGAGAGAGATGTCATTATAAGTTTTCTAAATGGTAAATCATCCTTGGGGTCACTGTGGGGAGAGACAAAGGGAGACAGTGAGTCACTTTATGTTCTTGTTCTCAGCTCTTGTGTTCTGCCTTTAAAGTCAGATCTTGTTCCTTTTTAGAACCAGGGAGGAAAAGTGGGTACAAAGTGGATTCAAATCAAACTATAGTGAAATGAGTTTCCTCTTTAAGTTGACACAATTCTTTTGTCATAAACATACCACACAAGTCTCCTACCAACTGTGGTTACCATTTGGCCCCATAGCTCATGTTTCTTTATAATTAAAGCAGAGTTAATCATAATATTGCTTGCACCCTTTCTGACACACTAAATTATATTTCTAAGTTTTAAACACTCATCCACTTTTAATATTTTATCATTTCAAACAGGAGAAGGTTCTGCATTTCACAGTCCTTGGAGTCTTCTTTCTTCAGCCTCTAGTGCTCTCAGAATGCTAGAAATAACATCTCTCCAACTAAATGTCCAAATAGATAGTGCTTACAGGAATTAGCCTTTTTTTTTTGGGGGGGGGGGGGGGGCGGGGGGAGGGGAGCAAATAACCTTAATTTTAATGATGACACGTAAGTCGTTCATGTAGAAATCATCATTCTGAAAAAAATAATTCACTTGAAAAATTGGGGTTCCAGATTCCACAGGAGCCACACTGAGGAGCCAACCTTACAAAGTAATCTGAACTTTCTTGCTTTTGCTTTTACTAAGGATATTAGAAAGAAGAATAGCAAGTGGAATCATGGTTCCTGAAAGAAAAATTTAAAATCTTAATTCCTCATATTTTTGTGGATAAATTTGCCAACCAACATTCCCACTGACACAGACCCAATAGCACTGATGTAGCTCCATCAGTAAAGCACAACTAACAACATGTTGTGGAGTACAATTATCTTTCTTATGATTATCCACTATGAAAACAAGATGGTTCCTGGTCTAGCACTAAATTTAAATTTTAACAGCATCCTCGCCAATCAAGATGAACTCATAATGAAACACAGAGATAGATTTATATCAATGTGATGTCAAAATCCTCTCCTTATCTAACAATTCTTACACTTCATATTCAAATGAGTTAAAATGAATTCAAATGGACTATTTTCATCACTTACTAATAGCAATAATTTGATTCAAATTTATAATTATTTTGCATCTCCCCCAAAATAATGAAGTATTTTATAGATGGAAAAAATAAGTATCACCCTAGTAAGTTCTGCTTTAATAAAATGTACACTGAAGCTTTAAGGATTACCACTAACAAAGGAAAAAATTGCAAATTAAAGGACAAGATGACAATGCCTTCATCTGTCAATATGCTTAGTAATAAAACAAAACAAAAAACCAAATCAAAGTGTAAAATCTCCATATCTCTTTTGAACTCCTATTTCATTACTGTGCCTGAGCCCTCTACCTGTTCAAGATCCACCTTCACAGGTGGGAGGACCTTTATTTGCAATGAGAATTACCCCTAACTGCATGGCTATAGGAGCTGCTGTTTAATAAAAATATCAAATATCACAATACCCATAATGCAGCTTTAAGACTTAGCAAAATCAGAGTCATAAAACTTCGTCTGTTCACAGACATTTGAACACATTGTTTATGCTCAGACTTCTTCCTCCGCACAATTCTTCGCAACCCCAGAGATAGATTGTGATAGAAAATTTCTGGCAGTTTAGTCTCCTGATACATGTCTTTTCACTAAATTCTCTCCGTATGCCTCTTAAAGGAACATATGATCTATAATTCTAGTCTGAGTGGAAACATTTCTGTATTTTACTATGAGGATTTATATCACATTAACAACACAAACATGCAATATTTATTCCTTTCCTGATTCCTTTCTGTACAACTTCTCATAACCCTTTAGCTGCTCTGGCATTAACTACTAAAATGCTAGAATGACAACCATGCCATGGAGCAACTTGGATGAAGTAGAATTTATCCTATAATGTGCAAATGCATCCCTGACAGAATTTCCAGTGTGAACTGAGACCTCAAAGGACTTTCAACAATGTCAAAAGAGCACTTGTGTGGAGAAGACACACAGCACCTCCCTGTTTGGTGATGAGACACTAACCAGCTTTAGTTCTGATAAGATGCTTTACCTGAGGTATTCAATTACAGCCCTACCAGACTGCACTGAAGGAATATTTAAAGTCTGCTTTGCCCTTGACTCTTGATTCTGCATGTCAAAAACACTTAAATCAAACCCTTTTGGATTACCAATACTGCATTAAGTTCATTGACTCCTGTACCAGATTATCCAGGACCAGATGAACTGATATCACACACAGAAATATTGATGCTGTTTTAATAGCAGACAAAACCAGCACAGCTTTATAAACATTTTAATTTTAGGGGGAGGGTGGGTGGGCTGGGAGAGAATAAACAGCTCTTACACAACCTGCACTCAAGTATTTTATGGAACCCTCCCTTGAAATTACTGTGAAAATTCATAAATTTAGGGAAATACACAGATCTTCAAGAAGATGCTCTTATTTGAGAATTTCTGGTTTATGAGGCCACAGAACTGTCCACACTAATCTACAGCTCCCCTTGCTGGGTCAGATGCTGAACTGCATTCAAGCGGTGGCAAACAAATAAAGTATTTGAAACATTTAAACTTACAAAATGTGCATCATACACATGTGCTGTTGTGCACAATGAGCCTCAGTGCTGTACACATTGCTTAGACTTAGACATTGCTTCACCGGTGCAAGACAAATTTCAGACCACACTTCTGTGCTGAAACTGAAGAGACGACTTAATAAAAAAAAAAAAAAGTAGTACGTCAACTTCCCTCTGCCTTCTAGGTTTCTACAGACTTCCTTGATTATCACAGGTAATCCTCACTTTTCTTCCTTAACCCTCCCACTCTGAAAGATGTCAATGAATAGACTGTTATTCAGCATGGTGATCAGACTCAAAATCTGCTAACAGCTTCACTCAAAAGCAGAACCAGTCCTTGCTCGCTTACTAAAAATGAGTATGCCACAGCACATTTTGTTCAGGCCACCTGCAAAGTTAGTGTTTTGTGCTCTTTTATAGAACTAGGTACTGCTACTGTTTGACAACTGTACAGGCTTTTTTACCTTAATAAAATTTAGGTATCTCAGTAAACTGATTTTTTTTTTTTTTGCAAAATGTGTTATAGTTGTAATCAGCTATTCAGACACACCCATAAACACACTGCAAAGGTTCTTCTTTCTTGAAATGTCTTGATAGTTTTCATAACAAAGAGTAAAATGCACTCTATATCTCAGTCAACTGATCTCTAACGCAATACCAATTGCTTAAGATGAATGACTCAACACAATTTCTCATTCCAAACACAAGGTACTCAGGTAGCAGCATCCAACAACATTTGGATGGAATTCCATCTACAGAAATACTTTCTTTTCCCTTGATCTTTCTGCTTGCAATTTGCATTTCCAGGTAATTCAGAGTGTCTCTTACGCTTTTGACTGGACATGTTTATCTTTGTTAGTTATCTTGACATCACTGTGGTGATATAACAGATAATAATATTGTTGGAGTGTATATGATACTGCAGTGGTTTTGACACAAACATAAGACTATCGTATTGGTTTGGATACGAACACAGATACACGTGTACAGTACATATTGCTGTAGAAGTTTTGTAGAAAAAAAATCCTATCCAGGTAAAAAAATAACATAGGAAACCGTATCTTCTAATGACAACTTTTATCCGAACCTAGTGAAAATTTGGAAGCATGATACTTTTTTCTGGTTAAAACCAGTGCATATAGAAAAAGTGTCATTATGATTATTTGTTTGGATAAGAAGTATTCCTGTATTTCTTTGTCATCAGTGACTTTGCATTCCTGTCATTAAAATAAGTGTTACAACTGACCTAAAAAAAATAGAAAAGCAAAAAGCAAGCATATGTAAGTCAACAAACATACAAATAAAAAATATAGATCTATTTTTTATATGCCTCTGACACCCTTTTGACCATGTATTGACCATTTGTGACCATTTTGCTCAGACTAAACCAATCAATAAGTTGCTCATCCAGAATGTAAAACTGAATTTTTTTACTCTTACAAAATTGATAATTCAGAATAAGATGAGAAGATTATATTGCTATAAACTCACAGGATGGATATCAACAAAGCAGTAAGACTACATCACACCTGAACAGTAGCTACTAACTTAAGAATTATTAGTGCTTCTAGCAAATGAGGTATTTTTTAAATGTTTTGATAGTCAAAGGTAAATTTGACATATTTGTCAATTTTCAAAGGAGTCTAGAGTGATTAGATTTAGGGGTCAGTCACTTTAAGGTCATTGTGAGACCACAGATTTCACTTTCAAATTGAGAAGAAAAATAATAACCAAAACTTCACACACATACACAGACACACAAAAGCAACTAGTTGGTACAGGGATTTGTGAAGTTAGTCTGTCACCCACTGAAATGAATCCCACTTACCAGACATAATTTTTCTGACAAATAACCTTGATAGGTAAAGGTAAAGCACACAGACAATTTACTGCTATTACAAAGTTCTTCAAACTCTGTGCCAACACTCATCCTCTTCAAAATAAACCAGGGAGCACTAGGTCTCATGTTACAAAGGATCTACAATTACAGAACACTTTCCAAAATGCTAACAATAAATCTAAAACAAAAATCAATACTATTAATTTGTGAGATGGATGCTAAAAAAATCAAAGCTGCCACACCGTTCAAAAGTGTTAAAAACATAAACACAATGGAAATCATAAATGTGCTTTAAAAATCAGTTTAAAAATACCAGTTACAAGTTTTTCTAATCTAAATTTAAGACCCATGTTGCTTATTTATTTCTATGAAAAAGGATACCGCAGATGGATTGTGAATTATGTTAACAGACATTTTCTCAGCCACAGAAATTGTTGGCTTAATGCCCAAGGAATACAATAGCCACATGTTCGCAATCTTTAATTATCCAATTAATGTAGTGTCGTTTTAGCAATTAGTTCAGATGACCATATGTAACTTCTTACAAATAGCTCGCTCTTACTATGACCAGAATGCCAAATGTACCAAGATGTGTTTATATATGCCCAACTTGAACATTAGAAGGACTTCCATAATTACCTATGTTTAACATACTGTGACTTTTGCTATTAGACTCTTTCTAAAAATTGATTTAGTTTCTTAAGTAAGGTTGATTTTTGCCGACTTGTTCTTTTGAACATGCAAACAAAACCCTGTATTTTGGTATCTTCTGTAATGGTAAAACAACACGGTCATGATGAGCTCGCAGCAGAGTTGCCAAAAACCAGCTTGGTTCAGTTTTGGTGGTTTCTTCAGACAAAAATTGAAAACCAGCCTGATATAACGTATGCATAGACCCTGCAAAACCTTCATCCCCCCATCTCTTACAAAGCTCTACAGCCAAACTGCTTGCATTAGCCAGCATGCCGTGACAGCAGAGTACGGGGGCAGGGTGAAGGAACGGCACCGCCGCACTCCGCAGTACTGCCACACAACCCCAAGCGCCCGGCGCACTCCTGCTTGGGCCAGGGCCGGCAGGCTCCTGCCTCTCAGTGCCAGGTGGCTGCCAGGTCAGCTCTGCGAAGGCAATGAGCCGAGGCAAAGCCAGAGCATCACGTCCCTTCATCGACCCGGAGACGGCTGCAGGAGACAGGGGTAGGATCTCACCAGCACAGAGGAACCTTGAGAGACATCATGTCTCCTTCCTGTTGAGCCATTACGCTTATCGAACACGATTTAGCTCAGCAGACCCAATTCTCATACTTAGTGTTATCTCATGCTTTACAGCTTAAGTTACACTCTAGAAGAAATGAAGACAGGGATGTAGATTACATTACGCTCTCCTTTTTTTGAAGCCTATAGCATTGGCCATGGTTGGAGGGAAGAAACTGGCTTACATGGGATCTGTATGAAAATTAGCTTCCCCAGAGTTTGGATTCAACACATAAAAGCTTTTATTCCTTATATAAGGAATATTCCCATATTCCTTGCAGTAAGAAGTTCTCTATATTCTCACTGATTTAGGATCTGGTCCCAAATACCACTTCTAGTTGCTCCAGTGATACTATCAAAGAATAGAGACCGGCAGAACTCATTCCTGAGTTCAGTACAATGGAATACAACAGAAAGCTGAAGATGAAAGCAGAATGTCTGCTTGAAATTAACACAAAATACTTTATTATCTGGCCACCATGGTATTAAGCATTAAACAAATTCAGAGAAAACTATTTTCTGTCACAGTATTTCTCTGCAGCAAACAGATATTTTCTCCTTAGGATACTCAAATTTTAATCACCAGTATACAGGTAATTGTTGAAGAAGGGAGAGGAAAAAGCAATCAGTGCATAAATACCTTGAATTTCTATTGTTTATACACCTGCATTTAGATGAAGGTATACATACAGAAGGACACATAGGTCTTTATTTCTCCTTAATTGGCTTCATTTCTCTCTAAGGACTCTTTTAATGTATAAAAACCGTAAGCACTTTAATGTAAAATTCATATCAACCTAAATGAATAGGTTAGCATTACATTTTTCTGTCACTATAATTTATGAATACCAAAAATGTTGAATTATAAGGCATACTGTTGTAGATCATTTTATGCATAATGAAGACATTATTTTTACATCTTTTGTTCTATCCTTTTGAGTACCTGCCCACATTTCACAGAGCCTGTTTTACACTCGGGTTTTTAGGAAAACAAATGCAACTGGCTGACCTCCGGTCTCTGACACAAACTGTAGCTTCCAAGATACGTTTCATAGCAGCCACAAATCTGCTATAATAGCTAGACATGCTATTTAGCAAGACTTGTTAAGGATCCTTCCAATTATGCACCTATGGATTTGAAATACTGCGGGAGCACAGCTACCTCAGTAGCTCTTAAGATAATTTCCTCTGACAACAAGGGAAGTTATACCCAATCACACAAAAAAGGGCAGTGCTGTTCTGAGGGATAGAAACTTTTGGGGGACGAAACAGCTTTTTAACTTGGCTTCTACCATACATTCTCAGACAAAAAGTAATAAACCCTTTAAATGCTGGACCCACGTACAACCAGATTCACACTCTGATTAAAATCCCTCCCTCTGTACTGATGATGCTTGAGTGATGCCCTTAGGAGAATGAAAAGGCATTAGAAAAGAGTGAGTCTGAGTCAGTATGTGTTTTGGCCACAGCAATGAACTCTTACATGCAGATACATACTGGGACAAGTGAAAAATACCTGGACATTTCCCTTCATGTTAAAATTTGCCATAGCCTTGTCTTTTCTGCAGAAGTTTGTTTGAAGAACGAAGGGATAGAGGAGGTGCATTTACAAGATTCTTCAGATTACTCTGATTACTTCCTCCCTTTCAAACTCAGGGTATATTGAAGCCTCTTTAAAAAATTCATACAGTAGAATCATTCTATGCAACTCTAAGAAGAAAACTGTCAGACAACATTCCCAATTCAATATTACATTGTGCTTCAAGAAAAGATTTCCATATATTCTAGATTAAAAAAAGTCTCATAAATAAATGATAATCCATTGCTTGCACTGAAAAATGAAAAATAATTTTCTGTTTGCATTTTACTCAGCAGAGTAAAATTTAATCTCTCTTTTAATATAGTCTTTGTATATACAGAGAAGTAAAAAGATGTAACCTTATGAAAATTTTTCACACAGTTAAAAATATTTCTATCTGTGTTTATCTAGAAATCTTATGAATGCTGGAATATATCACATATTGATAACTTAAACACATTATTTCAAACAAATTACGATAATGTGTTTTTTTTGAAGAGAAGGGAGAAAACCTAGGTTTTTAACACTAAGCAGCATAGAGACAATGATGAAGAAAAGGGAAACTCCTAAGAGGTTGCTACATCTGGCCACAGTTCAACACAAATCTGTTAGTAATTTTATAAAATTTATTGTAACAAGACTTCGATGTATTTTACATAAATCTAAAATAATATAAACATATACTGTATATGTGTGCATATTTATAAATAAATTTACATTTTAAGTAATGTGATGTGTTAGTGTTGCATAGAATATAAATTATATAGTAGAAACTACGTATACCTAAATTCACTGGCAAGATTAGAAGTATACTGAGCTTCTTTTAGCTGATACAAGAAAATCAAATAAAATGTTGGTTCTCATAAAACAACTTTTTTAAAATGCCAAACTTTTTTTTTTAAATGATCAAATAAATTTCCCTGATAATGTTTAGTTTGTCAGAAAAAACCACCTACATAATTCACAACAAAACATTCTGGTTTTGGCTCTTGTATAGAAAAGCAGCAGAAAACAAGGTTAGATTCACAATTCTGTCAAAGAGGCATCTTCCTCTTACTTGTGATGTGGGAGTAACCTGGTTTAATTCTCTTCTCTGCCTGGGGGGATTGGAACCCATCGCCTGTCTCTGGTTGATAGCTATGCAGTGGCTGAGGGCCACTCACTTCTCTCCTTGATACAATTCCACTTTCTGTAAGTAATTAAAGTTTCACTGAAGCAGGTACTGAAACCCCAGTGGCCCACTTCCCAGGTAAAAGCCACAATCACCAGCCAAAAGGGTCATTCTCACTTACTTTATTTCTCAATTAGTAGTTTCTCCATACAAGATAAAACAGGACAAGCTGAAACAGAAATGCAGTCCTATTGCTAAAACGCTCTTTTGGCACAGTCATTTAGAGACTTTTCTGGGAGAGTTAGGCTGCAAGACTGAAATTGTGAACCTGAGATAGCAGCTAAGATGTCATTTTGTATTCAGTTTTGTAGGGAATAACTGAACAGTCAGTGTGACACGAGAATGAAAGCAATTCCCTGCCCTGCTAGTAACCTGAGAGTATTTATCTGACAACCTACCTCTGATGTGTGAACAGTTCTGGGGTCACTGAAAATATGATGGTTCCTTCCATCCTAGAATAATTCACTATCTTTTTAAAAAATATATTCACTTGCTATAAAAGCCTTGCCATCACTTACTTCTACCACTGGCAAAGGAAGAAGTTGCACTGTCCTTTAGCCATTATATGGGAGCCTGCATTCACACTCCTTCCAGTCAAAATAACTACAGGTTGAGGAAGCTGCAAAGGGGTCCCAAAAACTTAGAAATTCTATAATGCCAATTTTCTAGTCTGAGATTTGGCCTTCTAAATGACGTCCAGTAAAATACACTGATAGGTATGTGCATCTTTGAAACTGTGATGGTATTACATCAGCATTTATCTAACCTGAAACCACATCAGGAAAATATTATGAAAAAAACCTGTAATTAACTCCTAACAGGATGCTGTCAGTATGCAAATGTAACAGCAATGTACTTTTAGGCGACTTGCATACAGCTATAAGAATTTTCAAAAGTGTGAAAATTATTTCTAAAATGGCACAAAAGTACCATATTTTAAATGGGAATTTTCACTAATGGAATTACTCCCATTACTTCAGGAAGTGCTAATTTTCCTGCTCACTGGAAGCTTAATAAAAGTGCTGTATTTTCTCCCTAATTGTGATTAATCAGTGTGGCACTGTGAATGGCAGCAATTCCTTTTCAAACATGGCAATTTTCAAAATTTGGCAAAGTGTGCATGTTATGCAAATTACTTCATAATTGTACTGTGTGCTAAAAGAAAGGAACAGAACTCCAGGCAGAAGAAAAATAAGCCATTCTGCAGGAGAAGCAGCATCCTGGCCAATGCCAGGCACGGGCAAACAACACAACTGCATATGGCAGCAGCCAGCTGAGGACACTGAAACTTTGTTTCTGCCACCGATTTGCAGCACTCAAAAGCCAGTCACCATTACCTCTAACATTGCACAAAGACACGTGGGACAGAGGAAGGTGGTGAAGTGGTGGTGGATACACCGGGCAGGGAGACTTGGAGGAGATCCCAGAACATCTCTGCCGTTACCACCAGCTCCTCTCCCATCCCAGTCCCAGACCAGCAGCAGCAAGCGAGCCCAGTGCTCTGCAAGCTGAACCCCAGCCCAGGCCCTTCTCTGCGCCCATCCTTCACCGCGGCAGAAGAAGAGGGGCTCGCAGCCTTGGGTTTTGTGTGCACTGTTGGGAAGCCTCGGGCAGGCTCTAACCAAACCTAAATGACCTTGGAAACATTTGAGAAGTACTGCTGCAATGTCTACTCACAGCTAATCCTTTCTGAAACTTGTATCAACACTCACCTTGCTGATAAACAAAGTCTGCTGTAAAATAAAAGGCAAAAAAAAGAGAAAAATCATTGCTTACATAATGAATATACCAAAGGCAAATATTTCCACTGCTTCTAATAAACACACGATATTTCTGTTTAATCTTACAAATTTCCAAAGCTGCACGAGTCAAAAAAGCTGCAATGTCCCTGGGTTATTAATTCTTTAAACAAAATTGAAAGATCCTTATATCCTTATTATTATTAAAATATAAAATAGTATTTCAGAGATGTGATATATATTTCAACTATCAGAAGTATCATTTTGCAATGCTTTCTCATCCCTAGTGAGGCTGAATCTGTACAAAGAATCTGGTGAGTGTAATGGGCCATACATGCCAAAAATTAGGCACAAGAATCTCATTGCAATGGCATCTACTAGATGACAGTATCATTATATGGTCCAACTTGGATTACTCATCTGTCCCTGGAAGCTAGGATATTTCCTAACAGGAATAATGGCTTTCCTATTTTTTTTTCTAGCTGAGAGAGTATGACAATAACTAGATCTGAAGTGTAAACACAATATTGTTTTTGTCAGAGCTTATTTGAAAATGCCCCTTACATTTAAAAAATAAAAGTAATAGAGAAATTATATACTTATTGAAATCAGTATCTGACAATAATACCATTGACCCATACATCTTCCACCTCTTGTTTCTGAGAACCTGAAAGTTCTCTTTCAGAAATGAAGAAACATTCATTTTGGGGTGCACTAAAATGTGGTTATCAAGTAACATTTCCTATTTCATATTTTTCATAACAGTAAATTTCCAAGGTCTGTAGTGTGTGTTGTCAGTGTTTCTCAAGAGAGGGTTTCTGATCATTACTTCAGGTTAAAATGACTTACCATGCAGCCATCTGGTCGCATGCATTAGTACACACTTCAGAAATCCACAAACATTTTATAACTGCACTCCACTGTGCTCTAAGTGCAGCGATGGTAGCACACACCCAAGTACAGTATGTAAATAAGACAAAGACTAATAATGCCTTCAATCCTTCGAGCGCAAAGGCTGCTGTTGTATGTAACATAGCAACACATTTTCCATTACACCCTAAGATTAATAAGCCTCATAGAGACCTGGAAAATCTGACAGAAAACAAGGGCAATACGATGTTCATTTCTGTTTCATTAAACACAGGATGAGCTGATGGATCTCTCCACACTTTGTCACTCCACACTGTTAATGGCTCTTTGACATTATTATTCACCATGGGTGAGATTGTGTAACCTCTGCTCACATTGGTGAGCATTTACAAAAGTAGTCCCACTGGCAACTGCTTTAGAGAGGTTACCTGAAGCATATGGTACTCCTCAGCTCAGCTAAGAGTGGCTGAATCTGACCATAAAAAAGTGTTTGTGAAGGATTTTAGTAATGTGCAGGTAGTTGGTGAAGGGCACTTTAGTGGATACAAAGGTTTAATGCAGCAGTTAAGAACTCCGTTTTCTAGCAGGCTAAATAGTTGAGTGATACTTCTTCATCCTCTTTATTTTTATCTGCATATTTTTAGATCTGATGAAACAGTTTTGCAGTGTTACTTTTGCAAAGCAAGCAATTAAAATACCTGGAACAGGGACACTATAAGCAATAGGAACACAACACAGGCAGCCAAAAGGTGCCTGCAGAGAGGCTCCACACCTCCCTGCAGATAAAACTCATAATGTGAAAAGCCTTGGGAGAAACAAAATAATTTCAACACAAGAAAGTTTATTATTTTTTTCTTAATTATGTATTCAGGGTTTTACTTGTTGTAGTGTAGTTATAGAACACAGTCATACTTTGCATTACCTTTCTTTTAGAACTGAGTATGTCATATTGAATTGGAAAATTAAGAGCAGCACTGAACATAACCATGAATGTCACAGCAACGAACCAGGAATGAACCATTTCTGTGTACCTTCCCTATTTTCATTTGATATTACTCCAATGAGTGACAATTCTTTCCTTTCACTCAAGGTGCTCTCCTTTGTGAAACCCAGAGCATTACAGAAATATGAGTAAACATTACTGTCCTTGTTTTACAAATAGTCCAAATAGGCACAAAGATATGAAACAGCTTCTATTTCCAGCTCACCTTAAGTTTATACACTTACTTTTTTCCATTTGAGAATTTGACCTATGCACCCTGAACCAAATCCATTCAGACAAGGACGCAAACAAAAATATTTCTCATTGGATATTTTCAAACTGGGACTTGTGCAAAGCAACTCACTGCCTTTTCTGTTCTTCTCTGTGATCTGCTTCTTGGACCTTTTCAATATTTCTTCCACTGCCACATAATCACTACCAAGCTGTTAGCCATCTTCTTACACCACTCTACCTACTTTTAAGATCACTACACAGTGATTTTTATTAATTTATCATAATTTGCCAACTAAAAAAGAAAAATACCAATACAGTTCTTAAAAACAAGACACTAGAGAGGGGGATGCTGCAGTCACACAGAACTCACAAAACTTCACAATAGTGCAAGTGAGTGGTATTTTATTCTGTGATTCTGTTCTGTTCCATGATTCTATGATGTCCAAGTGTCCCTTGATGACAGTTTGCACGTGCAAACCCTCATGTTTGAATTCAGATGGTCATGTGGCTTTTCTGTCCAACTGTAAGTGAACAGCAAAGACTGAGAATTTCATATAATAGAAATCAATACATAAGTTACAAAACAATAACAAAGGACATCCATCCAATAAATATAATTAATGAACCAGTTTGAGAAAATTACTATCTGCCTGTAGATATCACACAAATAGGAAAATGGAACATTATGTAAACATAAATCACTGTGCATTATGTGTTCGATTACAGTTTCAGGTTAAAAAAGCAAAATTAATATGACCAATTGTTCCAATTCATATCAGAAAACAGATTTTAAAGAAAGCTTTGGCAAAGTGACATATAAATTATATGTTCAAAATTATAAACTAGATTTCCCCAGACAACCATGGTGATTCCACAAATAGTTTCAGAAATACCTCTGGCTAAATGATCAGCTTTCTAAAGACTTACCAGACAACTTGAAAACAGGAAATTTTAAAAACAATACAACTCATTATATGAGGACTGCTGCATGAGTTGCAATACAAATTCTGTCTTGAGCAGAATTCAAAACTAAAGTGGACACTATAATCATTGTGGGAGATGTAAACGATAGGGTTTTTGCTACAGCACAGAAATGGAAGCAAAACCCCAAAGGTTTAACTAAGTCAGATGCTTGAAACCTAGAACATGAATGGCAGCATACCAGGAAATGAAAGTTACTGAATTAAAGATATGGCATACGCTAAAGACAGTCAATTCTGTGTACGCTGAAGATGTCTGGGATTTCTCAGATACATCTAAAACAATTTGATTTTGGTGAGGAACAGTACTAATCAAAGCACAAAAAAGACTCAGGTCCATTGGATAGAGTTGTCAGGAAGCAAACACAATGTGCCTAAACACCTGTTTTGGAAATGTTTAGTCTTCCATAACACTGTTCTAGAAGATAAATGTATCTGTCGAGGACTGAGACAGAAGGGGGAAGCAGTCAGATACATCACAAATCCAAAACAAATAAACAAAGGCCTAATAAGCAATCAGTTCAAGAAAAACTCCAGCTCAGATTTTTCAGCCATGAGACAAATTCCCACAATGAAAACACAAAAAGTGAAAGATTTTCCTTACATGCAGGTCCTAAGTACAAACAGTGGATGATAAGCAAATTTGGTGGCAGTCTAAGCTTTGACACTGTATTTCAGTAACCAACATGTGTAAAAGATAGTTCATTAAAGCTGAGCTAGCTCCTAAATTTTTACGTCTGTAGAGGAATACTAGCTCTGTTCCTGAAAATAAAACAGTAAAATAATTACAAGCCTTCAGTGTGGATGAGTTTGGTTAAAAAATAAGAAGTAGGAAAAAAACTGTTAAAAATTAATTAATAACCGATTTCTTTCACTATAAAAATCTGAAAGAGACAATGCTGGAAGTAAAATCTGAGAGTAGAACTAGAGACTGAATGATACAAGGAGGAGATATGTGTTCTGTTCGCACGTAGGCAAAATGCTTCATCACATCATATTGTCACAGAGGAAAAGTGTGATGCAAGCCCACCTCTCTTCCCTCTGTGATTGTGTATGTATTAAACCACTTTACAGTCACGTATTCACACATCTATCTTTGTCTTCTTTCTTCGCAAACTAATTCCCGACAGAATACGAACAAGACTGCTTGTGTACCATAATTTCCCAGAGAAAGAAAAAAAACATCTTTTACAAGTGCCTTTGTTACTAATGCTACTTAAAGAAACATTCATTTCAATGTCACTAATTTCACTGAAGCACCACAATAGCAAACTTCTGAAGACAGAACAATATAAAAAATGTAGACTCAAATGACAGCTGAAGAATTGGGGTGATCTACAAGAAACAGCACAAACTGAGCGAAGAGAAAAGCGAGTGGATTAGTATCGCGTTCCTGTATGCTTGGGGTCACTAAGATGAATGTGCATGAGATTCTTTTGTCCATTTGTGCTATAATTTCACACACTAAGAACAAAATTGTGTTCTCTGATATGCTCACAGAAGTCCCTCTGGAATCAGTGAGAATTACACGCCTGCATCTAAGGGCAGAATTTGGCCCTAAGTCATTAGTTAGAACTCTCTGCTGAAACCCTACAGAGAATAGGGGGTATCAGAGGACGATGAGGATCAAACTGATGCAGCACACTCTGAGATTTACTCTCACAGGAGACCATCAAATACTCAGACATTCCAAAAACCCCATCTGTAAAGATAAAAATCTTTGCAAGACTAACACACCATGGTCGTAGAGGCTGCTTTCAGTTAAAACAGACGTAAGCAGCATTAAAAACAGCAGCAGAGGAGAAAACAGCCCAAGATTTTCAGACCTTTATAGAAGAGTCCTAACAATCATTTTCATGAAAAGACAAACTCCTTGAAAGAAAAATAACTTCAATACAGCTATTGTACATATGATGCATATGTTCATAGGTGTCCTTACATCTGCTGAAGAACTGTTCTGTCCTCAGCTAAAGGATAAGCGAGTGAAGTTATTTCACCAAACTTTCCTGCTACTTTGGAAGACTTTTGAGGTGTGTGTACATATATGCATGTCTGTGTATTTAAACATATGTGTATATATATTTTAGTGTTAACTTCCTACTTTCTGTTTGAAGAACTGCCTGTGCATTAATGAATGCCACTGTAGTTGTTTATATTAAGATCTCATATCTATTATTTATTTTGAGCTTTAAGCAAGCAGTTGACACAAAAATAATTACAAACAGTATTTTGCATCAAATGCCTTTAAATTTTTAAGAGTTGTATTTAGCAATATGATTTGTGTCCAGTCCCACCTTCAGACAAATGATTCACTTCTATAAGTACAGACTGGTTTATCTCAGATATTTCCTGGGTACTTCAGTATAAAAAACAAATTTTTGCTTCTCATCAACTATAGTGATAGAATTCTTCTTTTGTTTTGATCAAGGACTGACAATACTCCAATTCTTACTGGCTACAAAGTAACAGCTTAAAAAAAAAAAAATCCACACTATTTAATTCTAAACTCCACTGTATCTGTTGCAGGATAGGCTGGCATTTGCTGTTAAAGCAGAAAATTACAAGAAGGGTCTAATTGACCCTCTTGTGTCTTTGAAAAATCCTGTCTGTTGTCTCTAATTGACCCTCTAGATACCTTTATGGAACAATGAATGAATCCTCCGTAAATAATGGACGGTGATGATTAATAGCCATGGTTTGGCTGGACCTCTGGCTCATGGAGTTGTGCTACTGAACATTTTTTTTGTTTGTTTTTTTACCATCACAGTTCTCTACACTTCATAAACAAACTATTTTGAGATAACAAATACCCCATTGTAAATAACATGAAAAGTTAAATAAAATTAAATGCTACCTCACATAACAGAAGGAAAAATAGAATTATTTGCATTATTCAAAATGGCTTTCCATCACCACCCTTTTCCATGTCATCATACATTCATATGCTTGATTTAGAAAGAAAAAAAGTTTTACATAATGTATCCCCCTCAGAAGACATGATTTATTTCTTTACTATGCATTGTAGTCAATAATAGCAATGTCATATTTCTTTCTCTTGACTCTTAATTGCAATAAAAATCTATGATACTAAGATACTTCTAGATTTGGTTCTGTTAAAACGCTGTCAGAAACCATTATGAAAACATCTCCAAATGCCTCTTCTCTTATTATCTAATGTCTAATGTTTTCAGGCTTGTCAAATTATAAACAGAAATATGTTAAGTTACACCATTACTCTGAAATACCACAAAGAAATCTTGCTGTGTTTTGAAAATAATATTTACAACTTATTAAAACAACTGGCTCAACGCCAGTCCAAGAAATCACACACAGCAATGAATGTTCACATACATCAGCTTTCCTACAGCACAATGACATTTGGTGATGCCATTGAAAATCACTTTCTAAAATTCAGCATCCCATACTGAGTATGTGAAGCAAATAGAGGACAAATCAACATGTTCTTGCAATACACATAACTAAAACAACCAGCAAGTTCTAACAAATTCACTTTTCCAGGTTTAAGAAATATAAGAAATATTAAAGAAATAATAAAGAAATATAAGAAATATTAAGAAATAACTGTGAAAAACATGAGCATGGAGTGCATAAGTTTATTTAGATAGCTAATCCTGACAAGGTAGTTTAAGCTCAACCTTTGAAAAACAACCAACTAGGAAAGTTCTACAAGATCTCAAACAAAAAGCAGCAATTCAGGTCTCCCAGTGAAGAAATAGATCACATTTATCTAGTTTTCTACACCCTAAACTCTCTTAGATACAAGGTGGGACTTGTTGGCCTATTTATGAACCTTTTATAACACTGAAGATAAATGTAGGACCTGAGGTTCACTAAGCAGCTTTGAACTGTGCTTAACAACACTCAGAGAACTTAAGTAAATACCACCATAATTTTATCATGGGAAAACTGACTTGACCAAGGTCACAGAGAATGTCTGTAAATTTATCCTTTAACTAACCCCAGATTATCTAAAAGAGATGGGTATTTTAAATCCAATAGCAACAGTTTTCACAGTAGATATCTCAATTCTTTGTAACTAAATTAAAATATAAGAAATATTCCTTTTAAAGTTAAGATTAATACAACACATATTTGATCATGAAAACAAATCTATGCCTGCTGAAATCCGCCCTGCTCTTTAATGCAGTTTAGTTTCTTACAGGCATTTATCCTGATCTCCAGGAGAAGATGTCTCTTACTGCTGATTCACTGACAGTTGCCCCCATTAAAAATTTCACATTTTTTTAGAAAGATTGTACAATTTAGGCAAGTAAAGTTTGATGATGACTGTACTAAACTGCCTGCAAATAACTATGGTGAGAGGTTAACTGGGAAGCGAGAATATTTTGTAAATTCATTGACTTAGTGTAGATGCAGCATCCTTCAGAGAATGATCTAAATAAGCAGTGCAAGTTGACCTATTATTGGTGTTGCAGTAGGCAGCAATATAATACAGTATTTAACATGTTTCTAAGTGTTATATATACACACCACTTTCTGAATTTCACAGAGTCACAGAATGGCTGAGGTTGGAAGAGACTTCTGTAGATCATCTAGTCCACAGTGCTCAGAGCAGGGTCACTGGAGTAGGTTGCTCAGACCATATCCAGTTCAGTTTTGAGTATCTCTAAGGATAAAGATTCCACAACCTGCCCGGGCAACCTGTTCCAATGTTTTACCACCCTCAGAGTAAAAAGTTGTTATTAATGCTTAAATGAAATTTTGTGTTATTTCATTTTGTGTCCATTTCCTCTTGTCCTGTCATTAGACACTACTGAGGAGAGTCAGGTTCTGTCTTCTTTACTAACGCCATCAGATTTTTTACACAGTTTATATTCATCCAGTAGAAACCTATGTGTCAATTAAAGATGTATATATGGCCTCGCATCCAAATAGAAGTAATTTATTCACACACAATCATCTGATTTACATGTTTAAGAGCAGTAGTCACCAAAGCAAAATAAATGTAGAGTCTTCTCACGCAAATTTGAGATGAACTTGCTTCAGACCCTGAAACCTACATTCCAAAACACCCTGTGCTCAGTGTTACTGGGGTTATGCAAACAGCAAAATGTGACTGCATGTGTTCAGTATATAAATCCAAACACAAATACTATATTTGCATGTGCCACCATTATAAATTATGCTCATTATCCACTATCAGCAGGTGTACTGTGCAACTGTGCTGTGTATGCTATGTGCCTGAAATACAAGGCCTACCAGTTGCTTTTGTGGTTACTATTAAAGGTATAAAACCTAAGAAGATAAGCTAATTTCCTTGTTTGACTAATAGTAAATATTTGATGTGAATTTATGTAATAATAAACTTTATCAAAATATAAATATAATTATACAAATGTATTTATGACTACTTTAAAAGTTCTTATTTATCATGATTGAGATACAGTGGAAGATACATATTCTCTAGGGGAATCTTTATGACAGTAGGTAGATTCATATAAATCATAACACAATTTACAGTAGGAAGTTGTTTGTCTAAATAGTAGAAAACAGTAACCTTTGTACAACTGGGGTTAAACTAATTCTGCTTTAATGAAAAGCAAAATTTACATACAGCTTTGTTACCAAAATAAATAGGGGTCTTAGTCTCTTTCATAGTCATTCCCATTGTGCCTCCACAGCCTCATCTGCTTCCACTAAAATCATGGTAGAAAGCACTTTTTTTTTTTTTTTTTTTTTTTTTAATATCAGGGAGAATACAGCAATTCAGCCATTAGGTCTGTTGCAGTGCATAAAGATCACAGAGTATAAGAGATGCTTAATAACTTCAATCAATTTTTGGTTCTCAATAGCATATACTGAGCCCAAACATTAGAAACTTGATTCAATTAGAAATCTGACTGCTAAAATACCACATATTGTTTTAGTTATAAGCCTGAACACAGAAATGAAAACTGATTATTTCTCTTCAGCTTTTAAAAATATATATTTAGCTCCAACTATTCTCTCAGAAAAATTACATGGCATATGCACAAATGTTTTCACAGTCAGTAACCCAGAACCAAATGGATTTCCAGGACTGAAGACTCAATAGTATAATTTTTATCCATCTCTTAAATTAGAAGTTGTTGCTTATGGTGATGATGGTGACATAGTCTGTAGTTCAGGATGCCTGACACTTCCCATTTCAAGGCTTCAGTACAGTTGCTTATAACTTTAGCAAGCTCTAATTGTTCTCACTGAAGTTTCCGATTACAGACATCCATGTGGGGCACAACTTATATGGGAAAGTTCAGCAAACATGCTTTCATAATTTCCAAAAAGCCAACAAGGGAAAAATACATTATTTTCAGAAGTTTCAAAAAATTCTTACAAGTGTTTTCTGGGAAACCACCAAGCCCCTAAGGCAGAGAGGGACCTCCTAAGTCACCAGTTCCAGTCCAGCATTGCAGGAACAGTACATCTAGCTAGTTTTAAGATGCAGTTTGCTAAAGTGACTTCATAGTCCGTGTGGGAAAGCCAGAAGCTCTCTCCCACTACTCTAATATTAAATGCAGGAAATTAGAGCTGTGGCTAAGCCAAGAAAAAGGTAGAGTAAAAGAAAACCAGAACAAAAAGGTTTATGCGAAAGAAGAGTAGAACAAAATGTGTAAAACACTAAAGCTGAAAGAGATAAGTTGGAATGGGAAAGACAGAAAGAAGGCGCTGAGAGAAGACAGGGCAAAAAAAGGAAAGGTCAGAGTGAGTCTAGGGAAAAAAAAAAAAAATCAGACTTTTGGGAAAAAGCAGTAATAAGGGACAGGGAACATCACTTTATTTCAAAAACTGGATAGTACAGAATTCAGTTTCCACACTGTTCTAATTTCACAAATATTTTAAAAATTAAATACCTCACTAATCACTCTTTGGTGGTTTGTTGAGCAAAAAGTAACATGTTACTACAATTAGAAGTGATTAGTTCAGTTCAAAGGACAATGTCAGTACTTCAAAGGAAAGAATCTAACACCTACTAATAACTCTGTAAGGTTTTCAACCTTTCCCTCCATCTTCCATTGAATATTAAAATAATGAAGAAATAAAGCAAAACCCTTAAACTTTAGAAAATACCAAATTTAGATTGTTTATGAAACCTTAATGCAGCCCCTTGGTTTATGCAGATTGGTAGAAAATTTTTAATTACAAGAGAATACTCAACCACATAATTTTGTCTCATGTATTTTTTTGTATTAGCCCAGGTGTTTTTAGCTAATTATTCTACTAAACATATGTCATCATTCAATATACTTATCCATGCCTATGTTTCCAGTGAAAACACTAAGAGGATCATATTTAATGATTATGCTAATATTTCTATCACTTTCTTTTCAGCATGCCACACATTACATAAATCCATACATACTGTAGAATGAAACAAGTTTAATAAATAAGGCCTCTTCAAACATCTTGGACTATCCCCAGATCTCTGCTGCTGCCAAGTGACTGATTTAAGAGATGGACAAAAGAAGACACACAAAAGTACAGATACTATGATTAATGGATGATCCAAATTCCCCTGAACTGCATATCATGACTTAATGTGAAACCCTGAAGAGATTAAAGGCAGGAATTACATTATCATGAATAATATAAAAAAGTGATATTCTGTTTAAAAGCTTTTGAGTGCAAGTGAGTTGAACAAATACATTAACACAGCTTCCAAAGATTCAATCAGGTTGAATGTTACCCAGAACATATTTTGAAATAAGCTTTATATATCTCATATGTGAAGTACAAGTCTATTTGTGACTGGCACTAAAGCTATTAGCATGTAGATTTTAATTCTTTCTTCAGTTATACAGAGCTTACACTATCTGCATTGTCCTTCTTTTAATAATGGAAACTTCTCTGAATTCCATATGAAGTACATCTCAGTGCTGCAGGTATGAGACACATAGATAGAGATACATTCATAGATACCTAGATTGTTATTCTTTCATTTTATTATAATTTGAAAAACTGTCTCCTTGTTGTAGTGGCACAGTAATATGGCTGTTGCATCTTATTTCTCAGTATTGAATTCATAAACAGGGGTTTGGAGGGCATTTAGTGTTTCATATTATTTCAATCATATCAGTTGAAAATTTGTATTTAAATTATTCAGGCAGTATGTAAAGCTCTTCTATAAAAGATAGCTGTGCATTAACTTACAATTAAATGATGGTTTTAATGAAATTATAGTGTGTGACAGGTTAACGGACTGATGCTGAAAGGCAAATGTCGAAATGAAGTCAAGACGTTTATTTTCAAACTGACAAATCTTAACTCAACCATAACATATAGTTCCATTAACATTATAGTTATTACACAAAATAATTTGGTTGAAAAAAATACATAATAGACCAAGCTGCCAGACCATCAGTAGAAACCCTAACCTCACCATGTTCCATGAAAGACAAACCAAGCCAATGCCTAAGTGACACATGCGTTTTGTTTAAGAGCTGCAGAAAGGGCTACAAACCTAGAACCAACCAGTAAAACACTTTCTCTTGAACAATGTCTTTAATCTTTACTTTTATTTGCTTTTCTCAGTACTAAGGTCAAGCCAACAGCCTCATCATTGCCTAAGCACATCAAAAACTGTTAATGGGATCCTCGGTCCCAACCTCTACTTATTTTTCCCAACTTCTATGGCACAAAGTGGCAGGAAACTGTTAAAATTCAAGTGAGGGATTTGTCTTTTGGAACAGCATCTCTGGATGGCATCATTCCTACAGCTTCCAGCAAGTTAATATTTTAGACTGTCAAGATATGATCATGCTGCTAGATATGATTTCACATAAGGGAGTGAGATGTTTAAAAGAGCAAAACCCTTTCCTCTGAAAAAGTCCTTCTGTCCAAACTGTTTAAGCATGGGCTAAATATCAGCAAACCAGAAAAAGTGACAGAATGACCAGCAGGATATGCAGAGGTGAAACTGAGGATCTTTTTCTTGAAACAAATAATGACACAGGACTAAGCTGATGTACTGATTTTTGGCATGGCCAGGAAAACACAAAGAAACAACAGAGGTTAGAAGAATACACCTGTAGCAAAGAGTTTCTCAGTAACTGGAAACACAATGGACTGTAAGGAGAAGTGAAATGCTGAAAAGTCTGCCTAAATACAGTATTTCATCATCATCATAAAGGAAACAGCTCATGGAACCAGCCCTTGGACAGAGACCTCCTTCTTATTAGCTTGAATACACTACGAATGGCCAGCGTGATTATCATACAGCAGATGTAATTTTGCTACTTTGAAATGAATTATGGTCTCAGTCCGGCTCCTACCAGACCTTTCCACATCACAGAAACCAGGCAGGCTCAGGCTGTTGGGGAGGCAGGGAATGGGTATGGAGGCTTTACCCTTTCACCCCTTCAGGTCAGAATGAAATTGCAGTGCTGGGAAGCCTGCACTATGCTTCAAAAATTTATAGCTGTTAAGGCCAAAAGGGGCCTTTTGTGACCATCTAATCTGACCTGCTGCTTAACTCAGACCATAGCATTTCAGCTAGCTACCCCTATCCACATTCCATCTTCTTTTCTTCCTTCACTACATCTCTTTCTCAGTCTCCTTTTTTGCCTTGTTTCTTTGTTTTTTAAGTGTCAGGAAGCTTCAAATTCCCCAGTTGCCAGTTCATAATTTTTTAAAAAATTACTTTGCTTTCTAAAATCCAAACAAAAGCTTGAAAGGAAGCAGCACATGCGTGTATCTTGTTGCCCATCTTGTTACCAAATCAATGTCATAGACTGGGTAAAAGTAATAGAGATTATATGATCCAAAGCACACTTTAAGCGTCTCAGTGTATGTAAGGCATTAAACAATAAAATACAATTTATTTTACAGATTACCTTGAAGCAATTTTCGGTCTACTGCCACCTGAGCTCTAAGAGCTTCCTACACCTGTAACAACTACAGACACACAGTCTCTCAGTAGAGTCATCCAGAGGTGCATTTTCCGGGTTACTAATTGCCCATATATTGCTCAAAGGAAAGTTTGCCTTTGTTCACTGAGCTGTTGAAAAAGTCTGTGAATATTTCTACTGGATATGCAGATGAACCTACCCACTTATCCAAGTTATGTTGGTAATATATGAGATATTTGATTAAAAAAACAAACCAAAACCACAGAAGCTGCATTAGATGTTTGCAATTCTTGTTTTGGAGGAAAGAACTCCATGTATGTAATGACCTTTTGTTTTTTTTTCCACTGAAACCAAGAAACCAAGTATGTCAACAGCTGTCCCCAGCAATGAAGAAAATGAAGGAATGCCAAGTGGTCAGGGAGGAAGCCAAGAAATCAGATCCCCTAATCCAAGTCTTTGGTACTGTACAGTCTAAGAAGTGGGCCATGTGCATCTCACTTTGTTTCACTTAAGTAAGGTATGCGAATCACAGATGCGCTGAATGGTCTTTTAGAGACTAAATAACAACAGAGGAAGAGAAAGCCCTTAACTAAGGCACCTCAGTTAAATTTCTAGAAATACGTGGAATAAATCATCACCACAGTTCCCACAGTGGACACCAGTAATTCTCTCGCTCAGAAGAGTTTTGACGGCAAACACATCAGAGACCATGGGGTGGCACTACCAAAGGGTGTTGCAGTAGACTACTTAAAAAAAAAAATCATATTTGTACTTTTTACTCATAGCCTTTTCCTTACTCTTATGTTGAACATTCTACAAGGGAATCTGAAGAGAGTTTCCATGTAATCGTCACATCAGTAGTTATTGCTCTTTAGGTATGGTATTTCCTTCTTCTTTTACAAGACATTAAGAAGACATATCATATTTTAATGAGCAGTCACAAATGAAATCACAAAATACCAAGGGGCAACTCTATGCAACTCTTTGCTACAAGGTGGAGCGTGCATGGCAGAATTGATGTGTTCCTGACTTTTCCTTGAGGAGAGACATTTTCTTCATGTTCTTTCCAACTCCTTCCAACTCTGCTTTTACTCTAAACCCAGCATATCTTTTGAGGGAGTTGCTCAATCTTTTGCAAGTTATGACAGGACCCTTATTAGCTCCACTGCACTGCTTTCCAACCATGTGTTGTTTCATAAGACCAAGCAGAATGCGGCTTGCAAGAATAAAGTGAAACCATAAATATAATGTAGCATAATTTCAAAATGTATGAAGTATAACGATCCGTATAATGTTAAAATGTTAGTAATGTCTCTTGATATTATTTCATCACATGCTAGCTGCTATTTCCTGAAAACTCTTTGAAGGATTAAATAAAAACATATGCTATGAACACCCACTGTGCGCTGTAACAAATCAAAACTAACTTCTTAGTTTGATGAAAGTTTCCACAGTGCTCAGTACTGTAAATTAATGTCACAGTGGTAAACTGTTTTGGAAATAGTGAATGCTGCCTTGATGCCAGTTAGTTTCATATTAGTAATATGAGAAGTCTCTACAGTATTTAAAACTGAAACATAAGTGTCTTCTGAACCTAAATTTTGAGAAATACAGTCATAAAATGCTATCATCAGCTGGGCTGATGGAAAACTGCAGTAAGACAATTAACAAGTTCATATATCCAAAATAAACATATCATTTGCCCCTGGTGTAAAGAAGCAAAAATAGAGATGGACAGGACTCCTCATAAGGATTTAATGAGTCAGTGGTCTACTATGAAATAAACTATTTTCTCTGAAGATGGCTAGTTCTGGAGGCAGTATTCAGCTAAAGAACTATTTTTCAGAAAGAAGTTTTAATAAATATTTTGCATTATTGGGTGTATTTTTGTTATCAATATTTATTTATTAATTTACTCAATGTTTGGTCTTATATATGGCCATGAGTTCCACAGCAGATAGATCTTTTGAGCTTTTTTTTTTTTCCTTTTAACAGTTTTAAATCTGCATTTCTCATATTTCTGTTAGGAATAGAAATATAGATGAAAGATTTCAAGTTATAGTCTTTCCACCATTGTTTTGAAAATCAACCTAATGTCCCAACCTATCAGCTGCTTCACAGATAAGCAATCCTACCTTTTTTAGTTCTTCTTTGTACAATAATATCTCCTCTTCCATAAGTGTTCTGCTGGTTTGGTATATTCACTTTTCCTCTGCACTGTAAACCTACTCTTATTAAGTGCCGGCAAAAATTTATGATCATTTAAAAATGAAGTATCTAACATATCAGCAAGTAATATCTTTCTCTACCTTAACAGAGCATCAAATAGGCAGGGAGACAAAGTACAAAGTGCCATAGGCTTCAGCTCACACCTTTCCTTGTTGGAAGTACTGGCCTAGAACAAAGGCTGAAATGGCTTCTAATATACATGGGACATTTTTTTATCCTCACGTAGTCAGACTTCATTTGTTCTCTGCCTCATGTCCTCCTTTCACAGCTGCCAATACTGATTCCCTAAAGCAATCCTAAGCCTTGCTACTGTTTCTAATAACTATCATATGTATATCTGCATAAATATGTTATAAAAATTATAACTATAATCTTCTTCATGATGTGAAGTTTAACAAATTATATTTAAAAGTTTTTGGGGTGGTTTGGGTGGCATTGAAGCAATCAATCAATCAATCACTCAATCAATCAATAAAAAGAATAAACCAGAAGGAAATAAGCAGAATAATGGTCAAATACCATTAAAGATTTTCCAAAGGTTTCACTGGAGATGAAGTTAGATAAATCTAAGAGCTTTTGAGAGCCTCACCCTCTATGTATGATACTAGCCGACATGAACTACATTTGAATGAAAAAATAAAAATTTGAAATGCCTAGAGTAGAATGTGGGGTTTTATGACATTGGGATGAAGAATTACATCTCACCATTCTCAGTGTCAGAGTTCAAGTCACTGACGGAGTTTAGGGATGGAGGGATCATAAAAGAGGTCAAGGAACTCCTCAAGATTTTTCATCTTCTATACCCAGTCTGACAATTCCGAACCTTTTGGAGAAAGAGGCTAAAAATGTTTATTTGCTATTGAAACAAATGTGTGTTGCTTAAATGCAATCACTATATTTAAGTAATACACACTTTTAGACTTAACATATGCCTCAAGTATTATGCTTTCTACATATTATAAACTGGCTTTAATGACCGAACTTACTGATACGCACCATATACTCATGGTATTTTGAGGATTTTGACACCACTATCTTAATACAGAACAGCTTGATAATTCTCAGGATATCAGAAATTATTTTCTATTGTTTTAATTTATCACACAGTTTACAGTATATAATACTTAATTTTCTTGAAAAAAGCTCTTTAAAATAATTAAATAAAAAAATATTACCTGCTACATTACTACTAGACAACAAAAAGATCCAAAGCACTCTTAAAAATGTGTGGGGTTTTGTCTCCCTCCTTTCATTTTTAATATGAGTTCTTAATTGGTTAATAAAAAGTACATAAATTGTTAGGAGTAACACCTTATAAAGAAAGCAAAAGCTAAGATATGACTAACACAACATAACAATTTTCTGCAAGTGATAAGTCATTTTCTCCTATTTCTCTTCCCAATGGAACAAGAAACATACACATTCTTCTACAGTCTATTCACTGACATGCTGCTTATCTGATGATGCACTGCTTTGGGTCATTTTCAGGAGCTGCTATTTAGATAGAAAGGAAGAAATAGTAATATGGGAAAAACATGACAAAACAACTTTTCAAGTGTACCTCTTAGGTACGATTCACTTCAAAATGAGCAGAAATAAATAATTCCAGCAATACAGAATCTTATGGCGTAAAGGTTTTTTCCATTCTTGCAGATTGGAGAGTAACAAATAAAGAAACCCCTCTAAATTAGGGCTTTAAAAATCCAAGGCTACTATAAAGAAACAAGATTAACTTAATCCCCTAACAATCCAATTTATGACTAGTAAAGGGTTATGAAAAATTCCATCTAGATGTCAAATATAAGGAAACACAAAGTCTTTGGAGACACATAATGATAAACTGCAGATTGAGCAATAAGCTCAGTGAACAGAATGAACAGTTCAAGAGTTCAGAACATGTTCATTTGAAAGGTGTTCAGTTAAAGAGAAGGGCATGGTCTAGACAAAGGCACAGAAAGGTCATCATTACAGTCATTTCATCTTCATTACAATGGTGCAGCCATAGCATTGGTGCACACACTTAAGTTCACACTTGCATGTCAATGCACTGCTCTGGAGATGAAAAAAAATATTTTTAATAGATAATGAATCCTGGGAGGTATAGACAGGCATGTAAGAACTTGTGCTTTATTAATTCAGTTTTGAAAAATAAATAGGACATGAAATATCTGTATTTTCTCATCATGTGAGATCAATTAAAAATTACAATCTATCAAGAATGGTCCCGTTCTTCATAAAATAAGCATAAAGCATGTCCTGAATGGAGTGCTTCCACCTGCCAGACTGTAGCCCAGAACTCACTTTTTCAAGTCAGTTCTTATCTCAAATGCAGTAGATTATAATGAGCAGAAGTAAGCAGATGTTTAAAAAGTTTCACTAACAGAATGAACTCTTGAGTTTTGAAATCAAAAGTATCTTCTCTTATCGAAAATTCAGTCAAAAAATTGGCAGGTTACATTCAATAAACAAACATAAGATTTTGGCTAGAATATAGAGCAGATAACCCTGTTCTCGAAAACATACAAGCAAGAACCAATGCAGGAAGCCAATATCCTAGTTTTATATCCGTCCTCATTCAGCACCTAGAATTAGGTCTGGATAAAACCACTTTAGCAACAAGCAATAGATGTTCAGATCTTCATGGGAGGTCTCCAAACCAAGTACTGACACAATCAACCTTGTCTGTAAGTGGCAGGCCATCACAACCAAAGGCAGTTCAGCTGCAGGTTAGGGACAAAGACATTAAAACTTTCTTTGCTCTGGTATTTGCACAGTACTTTTCATTAATAACTAACAGGAATTGGAAGCCCTGGCACTATCTTGTCTCTGATTTGTAATTCTCTAGAATGCAAACATACAGGATTTTTTTCACAAGACCATTAAGATGAATATAAACTAAAAGATTTTAAATTTTATATTTACCTACATAATTTAAAATAAAGCACTCTAAATCCTCTTGTACCAATATATATGCATACTACAGACAGACACATTTACAAAAAAATTAATCTATCTCAGATAGAATCTCAATTTTAGACAGCAGCACTGGGGCAGGAGAGTCATTCTATAGGATAATGGTGTTAGAATTTGGCCCACAGTAACCCATAACATACTTTGCAGCTTTCAAGAGCAGTTACTGACCATTTTGCAATTAAGAATAATTCCCACAGACTTTGTTATCAATTATAGATGATCTGAAGTTTTCAAATTCTAAGCCAAATTTGGTATGAAAAAAATCTGTTCAGACAATATCAAGAAGTATAGTCATTATGCCAGATTGATGTCCAAACTCCAAGTCACACACAAATACTCTGAACGCCTCTTGGATGGTTATGCAAATCCTAAGGTTATACACTTCCAACAGAAACCAGGAAAATTATATTTAAAATATCACTTATTTGTTGTTATTTACAATATGTAATGATTTGACAAAAAAGTTGTATTTCATTACAATATATGTCATTGTAAAATATCTTTCAGTTGAAAGGAAATAAAAGATTTAAAAGCTGTTAAAGGAAAAGGAGATAGTGCGTGCAATATACTCCATAAATATCACATGGAGCCCTGACAGACATTGGTGACAGCCTGGTGTGTAGCCCCACAGGGTAGTGTAGTTACAACTCAAAAACCACACCAATTAACTACAACTAATCAATTCTCTCTCATAACAATGAAAAGTATAATTATTTTCCCATCTATTGTTCTTGCTAATTCTCCTTACAGTAATTGTGACAAACATAATAGCTAAGGTGTAGTAAAATGGAAAAATAAAGGATTCTGTTTGAAAGCAGCACAAACATCAAACTCATAAGTTATCTTGATTAATTTTCTTCATCATACTCAGTTCACGGCTGCAAGAGATTACATTATTTTTAAATATATAAATAAACCCAAAACTAAATCTAGATTTATCTAGATTATGGTACACTAGGGAGAAAACAGAGGAGGTCATGAAATCGGAGACTGCTGTTTCTTCTCATAATGTAATTACACTTTTGGCTAATGAAATTACTGCAGTCTCAGAGTAAGGGCTTGCAAGTCAGAGCTCTCACATGCTTGTGAGAGATGGGGTAAAGAAATACTGTTTACCATTTATATCTGAGAGATGCACACTAATCCCCAAGATCCAAGCACAACTTACTTTGTTTCTGAACTCTGAGCAAGACTGAATTTGTGATCAAAGCCCTTTTCTAATTACTACAATAAAAGGAAAATTAGCTTAAGAGGGAGGAAAGTCTGGTAGACAGAGAAAGAGCATATCATTCTGCACTGCTGGTACCCTCCAAACAGCTGAAAATAAACACAGCTTAGCTCAGTGAAGAGAAACAGCACCAGAGCAAAGCAATATAAAAGGATGGCTGGGCACTCAAAGCCTCTACTCGTAGCATTTAGGTATTTACAGCCCTACTCCCATCTGCACAAATGCTCTCGCTCACAATCAGGGGAGAGATCTCTAAACTTGTAAGGGACACACAGTTTAGGATCTCACTGGAAAAAAAGTGGAGGAAGTGGTATATTCTGGTCAGAATTACAAACTCCGGTTCTTGATTCCTTTTCAAGTTACTGTGCTAACATCCTACTTATGGCCCCCCTCAGCAGTGGCTAATGCTTTCCAGCACACCAAGCACGCCAGCAAGTTGTTTTTCCTTTTAGGCAAATTAAGAGTGGCAGGGTGAAGATTTTGACCTACGACTGCTGGCCATTCAGGTGCACCTGTATAATACAAAGTATGATTTACCCAGGGGAAATGAATGCAAAACCAAGATTTCTCACTTGGATAAACCTGTCATCCTCTCATTTTCTATTAACAGTTAGGAGAAGGCAAAATATATTATCTAGTTGCTGTTAGTTGCTGCTGGAACAACCGTTTCTAGTTCTTGGTAACCAACAGCACACAGCTGGCAAATTCCAAAGGACAGAAAGAAACTCTGCTGACTGCGTCTGAACTAGGCAGTAGTAATGTATATGGGATAACTGATTGATTTCTCTGTACCTAAATATTTAGGGGGAAAAAGCCTATTCTAAGAAGACATAAAGATTCACATGTTGTTTAAATAATTTGAATTATAATGAACCTGATTAGTAGTCAGCAAAATACCCCATTGACTGGTAGCCTCATTTCCTGCTTCAAACCTAGCTTTAGGAGACCAGTTGGTATCTGAGCTCACACCTGTAGTCTGAAACATACCTGACTCTTGGCTTCTAAGCAGTGAAGTCACATGATGATTAACCTGATATGATTGTGTTTGAATAAAACTTACATCCCACTAGAATATAGAACAGGTGGAAGAAAATGAAAAACAAACCTTTTCCTCTTTTTGCCCAAGTTCTTCTCCAAAGCTTTCTGTGTGGATGTTAAACCAATGAGCTTACAGAAATGCGACCAATTTACAAGCAAGGAGGCCATTATCACCCATCACATTAAATGAACCCATTTCATTTTCAAATCTAGTTGCAAAATTAGCTCTTGCCTATTAAACAATTCTCAAGAAATTAATGGCATAAGGTTTTGCTTTGACTGTCATAAAGATCACCAAAACCACTTGTGTTTAAGATGCTAATTACAGGGGCTCAATGCCAAAAAAATAATTCTGGTAAATTAATCCCATGATTAATTCATAACGTCCATTTTAGCATTAATCCTATCATTAAGATACAGAGTACTCCCCATACACACACACATACACACATCTCTCTCACTCTGGGGAATAAAGTAACAGTAATTCCTAGGAGATTTTTTTATAACTTTTCATATTTTATGTACATCATTTAATTAAAATAACTAGATAGTTAATCCATTACTTTGTAGTTCTTGTTTGTGATCTCTGTTAAGGCCTCCAAATTTTAAAAACAAAACAAGTAACAAAACAAGTAACTTCTCATACATCGTTTAGACAGAAGTGTTCATGAAACTACAAGAACTAATGGATTTATTGTTGTGCATCGTACTCCTCTCCTATTTTGGGGACAACATAAATTCTCAACAGTTTATAATTTAAGCTTTAAAAGTAATACCTGGTAATACACGCCCAAAGGACTGCACCAATAGTATATAAAGACAGTAACATCACATAACTGGAAATTTCCTATAGGGTTTCAAAAGAAAATAATTACTGGATGACAGAAATCTTAAATCACTACACCAACATCATGACTCTACTGCTAGCATTCTCTACAATAACCTTTCCAATAAGAGTATAAAGGGTTATCCTGTTGGGGGAAATGGGAAGAAACAGTGAATCTTAGATGTCTAAGACATCTTTTTCTTGTGTCTTCTTGTCACTCAGCTTGATATAATTCATCACAGGCACGTGTGTTTCTTCCTAAGCATATAGGCCAATATAATTTTTATGAGCTAATGATGTGACAGGGCTTCCCAAATTTAGCTTTTCCATTCATGAAAAAGTGACCCAGGAAAATATGGTAAAATGAAATAAAACATTAAAAGAAAACTTCTCTGCCTGAGCCACCAAAACAGACAGATATGCCAAGAGATTTGTCAAGTGCATTATTTACTGAAAAGACAACTGCTCATACTACTAAGTTTCCTTCAGTTCATAATACGTAACTCTAGAGTAGCTAATAAGCATTTAAAATGCTAGTCCTAAATATTTGTTGATAGTATAATGACTGATGTTTTCACCTAGCGGCTGAAAAAGCCTTTAAGTAACTTCTTTATCAACTACCGGTTTTCACTGTCTATTGTATGTAGCTTTCATTGACACTCTTTAAAATTTATTTAAAGTCAATGCATCAATCACTTCTGTACAAATACAGTCTGAACACCAATTTGAGTAAGATACACTTTTACCGTGTTTCTGACAACCTATTGCTAACAATGACATTATTACTATTCATTTTCTGCTGATATTGTTACTGATTGTTCATTGTAGACAGCACCTTTTTTTTTTTTTTCCATTTAGTATCTTAAGTCATATCTAAAGCTGTTCTTTTACAGCCTCTACATACCACTTTTTCAAAGTAGCAGGGGCATCTCATCTGCTCAATTACTTATTAGTGTTGCTAAAGAATACCATTTCCTCTTGTGGCTGATAAAATATTAATCAAAAACAGGAACAGAGTGATTTCCCAGTGTGGATGTCTTCTAATGGTAATACACGGAGTCTAAGAGAGATCTGGAGGTCATGTAATAGCTCTTGAAGGCAGGGAGGGGCTCAAAGATAGTAATGACATTGTATACTGAGTAAGGAGATTGTATTCAAAGAGCATTGGATACCTTAATTATTGCTGTTCTGTAGCAAAAACCTCACAATTATGGTTACAAGGATGCATGCAAAGATTTATTGGGGATAACAGCACGTAACTGAAAAAAAAATAATTTGTAAACATTTTCGATCCTTGCTCAGTATCCAGTGTGGAGCCATACAGAGGTGAACTTTCCAAACTGTTACTGTTTCATGTCCATGTAGCAGTTAATCACAGTAATAAAAGAGTAAATAATTATCTGTTCATTCTGCCAGTTATTAAACATCCATCCCATCCTGTCTTTCGGTATTTTGTTCCTATTTTTTTCATAGGGTTTTAAAAAGGAGGGAGGAATTATAATGAAGAACAGAGAGTCAACTTAAAGACATGGGAAAGCTGTGACAGCTTGAAAAAGAACCTAAATATCCTTAAATATAATGTTATATCATCATGTTTCCTTCTAAAGTTTTGATGCAAATACTCTTGACTTACTTGGAAAAAATAATTATCCTAAATAACTTCTAAACAAATAAATACCACAAAATCAGTGTCTTTGGTGGTGGTAGAAGTGTCTCAACCTGGATCAACCAGTAAACTAATTTTAACACAATAAAACCACCAATAATGAGAACCACCTGCTAGAAACCGTGCCATCAAACAAATATTCTTCAGCTGTGTCTGATGGCAGGAAAACCTACTCAGTACTCAAAATATCAAATTCCATCAATCTATGGGCACTAATCAAAGCTGGTGGCAAGCATATGTTCTAGCTTCCCCAGAATGGCCAGACCACTTCCACTGTCACAGTTTTTAATAAGAAAGGAGGGCAATGACATATACAAAAATAAGGGTATTTTTATCTCTAATAAATATACATCATATTAGTATCATCCTTTTGTCCCACAATACAGTGAATTCTAAAAGTGCTGTAACACTGGACAAGATGAAATATGGCTTGCATCCAAGCTCAAGAGTGAATGTCATCTCTTGACACTTGTGTTTTGTAATTCTTTGAATGCAAGGAGGCATAAAACAGTACTGTCAGCAGTCAAAAACAGAATGAACAAAATAAAACTGGTTTTCATCACAGTATAAATACTAGTTCACCTGACAAAACTTTGTGCCTTGAAAAAAATGAATATCACTATGTAAATGGTGAATATAGTGGACAAACATTTAGAACAAGCAGGTTGGAAAGATAGCTAAAAACCCAAATCAGTTAAAACTTCATATTTAATAGTAATATTAAGCAAACAGCACTTTTCAGCTATGAATCTAAAAACATTCTATAAAACATAAAAGTGCAATTAACTCGCTTTCCAGTCACATATATAGGTAAAACTGAGAAACTAAGATACAAATTCATTTGTACAAAGTCACTCAAAGAGGTCAAGGCCTGGCTCAGGAACAGAATGAAGGTCACTTGACATTACTCCAATTTACAATCCATTTTTCTTCTATTTTGCATGGCACACAAGATAATTCATGATTCAGAGAAAAGGCTAAAAACACATTTGCGGGAAAAGTATATAGGTAGAAGTAACAACAAAGCTATTTCAAAATATGCAAAAGTCCACTTTCACTTACATTTATTCTATGTGGGAAACTGTTTTTGTATGGGAATTGTTTACTGTTCATTTAAATAAGTTTCCTCCAAGAAAATTTAAAGAATAATTTTCTTCATTAAAAATTCAGTGTTGTTTCTGAGTGATTTTGATAATTTGGGACCCAGTTCTGTTACAAGCATGACATCTCCGCTAAGGTTTCTCAGAATCTGCACTTAACATCAGCAAGACTTGAGTCTGCTCAGCATCCTGAAGCAATAGTCATTAATGAGGAGTGTGGGTGCTGAGCTGGTTTTGATAAGTAGTAATAGGATGAGCAAAAAGTAATATACCAACAGTTGATATATTACTTGACATGTCAATTGTTGGAGAGTTGCTGTATTGAATTTGTACCTACAGCAAACACAATACACAAGATTCTAATATACTGCGGTGTTTGCTACATATTTTCCAAGTGATTGTATTGACTTTGTAAACAAAGATTATATGAAAAAATAAAGACTCCTGTACCATATAATATTTACCAAGTGAACAAATCTATCATAGCTGGAAATAAAAACACAATTTCACCAGTGTCAGGAAAGGAGGAAATAAATTGACCATTTGAAATGGGATCAGATACTTCAGTTTGGATCTCAGGCACCTAAGAGAGTCTCCTTGTAGTGCAATAGTTGATCATTAATTTACTTTTAAATATTGCAGGAAAGGAGAAGGAGAAGGGGAAGAATGGAGTATCAAATGCTTAGAGTGAACAGTTCAGGTATTTAAAAAATAAAACTGAAGTAAAATGCTAAATTTAAACTATCCAGGTCTAATTTTCCTCCTAACAACACTAGTTCATTCCCCATAGACGTAGCACCAAAAGACCTCCAGCTAAGTCCAAAATCACTTTTTTTCTTTTGCAAAAGGTTGCATCATTTAGATACGGAGAAATATTGAACTGAGATCAATGTTTAAGTTATATTAAACATTTTATACCACTTAAGTATTTGTCCACATACTAGCACAATAATGAGGTGAAAAGAAGGGACAGAAGATCCTGTTACAAAATTTAGTGCTGTGGTAATTTAAATGGAGATGACCTAGCCAGGAGGTCAAGATAAGCCTTCACTTAATTATTCCACAGGTGGAAGATCAAGAGCCCTCAGGAGCCACTCTTATTCTATTATATTTCTCCTTCTCATTTCTTTCTCACTGGTTCTTCCACTCTCATTTTCCCTTTCTTATCACTTCAGCTGAGAGTGCCATTATCAGGGAGTTAAGGAAAAACAAAACCAAAACTTACGGTCATATCTGCATTACTGTCACTGCTGTGTTTGCCTCCATATACGTGCACCAGAGACCAAAGTAGCTCAGGCAATTCAGCCCCACGGAGCTCCACATAACCTGCCATGCCCACCCAGCTGGCTTATCCCCATCCTTCTGGAGGATAACCTTCTCTCAGCACTCTGCTTTTCCAGCTGCGCTGTGGGCAGCACCTGAACTTAATGCATCCTTAATTGTTGGCTGGTCTGTTTTTGAAGAATGACAATATAAGCAAAGGCTTTAACTTAGTGTTGGGGCCTTAACAACATGCAAAATTGTTTT
Source organism: Strix aluco (assembly GCF_031877795.1). Classification (NCBI taxonomy): domain Eukaryota; kingdom Metazoa; phylum Chordata; class Aves; order Strigiformes; family Strigidae; genus Strix; species Strix aluco. The sequence continues at coordinate 7,152,911 of NC_133944.1, forward strand.
TTTATAAAGAATCAGAATTATTTCCAGAATGTTAATGAAACAGTCATGTTTCTAAACCCCATTTCAAATCAATAACCTTTTTCTCTATTTTTGTGGACTTAGACTAGTGTTCAGATTTTATGAAATACATTAAAATAAGCAGTTGTCATCATGAGATTGTTTCAAATAACTCCTAGAGCAGAAGATGACTGCTAAGAACAGATCTGTGAAAATAAAGGTCTATACTGGACTTACTGTAAGATTCTAACCTGACAGCAGAAAAGGTATTTTATATTTGCTCCAAGTACTTTCTCTGTAAATTAAACTATTGGAGAAAAAAAAAAAAGTTCTTAATTTTACATAATGGTTACTTTACATGGGATTTCTCTCTTCCAACACCATCACTGACATAAATTTTATCTATTACCTTATCAGATTCCTTTTCTTTGTGCACTTCAGCTTAATCTTGGGAATATCTGTAGAATTCAGAAATTCTGAAGCTGTATGTTTAGGTTTGAAGCTAATATTTTAAGTCCTCTCCTCAATGTGCCAAATTATTTGTAAGCAATGTATTTTCTTAAGTAAAATAGAGTGATGCCACCCTAAACACCCCCCACACAATAAAATGTATATAAAAAAAGAACATGTTAGCAGTAAGCAAACTGTCATAAGCAGAGCACTGTATTTAATATTCAGATCAAGGCATCTCTGTCTCATCCCAGCAAACCCTTTTGACAAAAGCCATCCAATGTCTGCCAGCAGTATTGAGTCCAGCTGAGGACAAATTTCAAGATGAACCTGAAATCAATTTGCCATCAAATTTTCATGCTTCTCCCAGACTATCTGTGGCATTTTAATTACAAGCACCCTAGGCAGGGGGTACTACAGATATTGACACTTAGCTCCTACAATAAACTTTATTGGCAACCTCTGTCTGAATGTAGTACTCAACTAGAATAACAAGAAATATATGAGGATATCTAAGCAATAAGGTGGCATAATCACTTTGGAGTGGTTTTGTTCCAAATGGTGGACATCCCTACTAAAGAAACTTTTCTGGATTAAAATAAACATGTTTGATGGAAAATTCACTTTTGTAATGAACTTGTACGAGATCCCAAGTCCTTCAAGAAGATAAGCAACATTTAGTTTCCTCCCCTTCCGATTTAATTTGGTGGTGTTCTTATCTAACAGTTATAAATTTCTGAAGTAGTTCCTATTAGCAATTGGATTCAAATTAGGTAAGCGACAGGCTACAGAATCAGGGAATGTCTTTACATCTTTTTCAATTTCTACTCAAGATTTCTCTGCACAATTTATAAGGGGTACTTGGCAATTAAGGATCTAAACTGGAGATGAACCAGTGATTCACAAATTCCGCAATACACGATTTGGAGCTTTTTTAGTAAAGATATTCAGAAGTAGTATGCATACACGCAGTGTCTTCTTGAGCGCAGTGAGGGCAAGGTTGCTTGCAGGCCAATCTTCCTCACTATGAAGCGTTTAGGAGAATGAAAGATTTATAAAAGAGACATTTAGAGAGGTTACCATGCCAATACGAATGGTGGTTTGCTATACATGGTTAGGGGAGATGTAGAGAGAAGGAAAAGAAGACAAGGTCACTCCAGACCGATTACAAATTTGAAACTTATAAAAACAGCAGCCTGTAGTTGCAACAAGAGAGTAAATACAAAAAAGAAGAGAGAAAATAAAACATTATCCCACAATATTACACCCTAATACAAGAGGAAAGGAAGGGTGTAGCAAATGTAAAAGACTCTGACAGCTGAAAAAGATTGAGTAATTAAAAACTGTAGGATGCTTTAATTCAGGTGTGGTTTGATATTACCTACAATGCCAGGTAGGAGATGTCAGCAGCAAATGAGCTGATTTATAGGGGATATCAAGGGGTCTGTATTATTGCTTATGCTGGAACCCCACACAAAATGCACAAAGCTGAAAAATGAAGGCTTGTAATGAGTAAATTTTACAAACTGAAGAACAGGACTACATGGCATGTTAGTTCAGTCAAAGTAGTATTCTCTGTTTCTGTTGTTCATATATGAAATTCAGGGTCTAACTGAAACCGATTAAATTGCAATGCAGAGTGACACCTATATCACTCCATAAAAGCTGGTGGTGTTCCACCAGACAATAAAAAAGATACAAATTAGGTTTCATTGCAGATGTTTCTCACAACATTAAAACTCAGTTCTTTGTTGTTGAGTATAAAACAAAATATTGAAAAATAAACAAAAAAAGCTACATAAATATTGATCAAAACATTTACTTTTACAAATCATAGTGAAAAAGGCAGTCTCTCACAATATTAGCCATTTTTCAGAGTTCTCAAATGGTTTTAAAACATTCTGCCTAAGGAGACAAGTACTGCTATTAAACCTGAGTGTGTATCGCTTTTCTTAACTATCGCACAATCTCCAGTGTGAGAGAAGTTGGCAGTGTGAGCAGCAAAGGCAGCAGTCAGAAATCTGGGTACGTCCCACACACAGGAGGCAAATCCCTTGTCCCCTGTAGCTCGGCACAGAACTACTGCCTGCATCAGGGAGGGTTGTCAAGTCTAAGTAGAGATCTTTGAGAATCTCATTGTAAAGGTGCCACACAAAGCACTATCTTTTCTTTTTTTCCAAACCGGATTTGTGGTTTTTTTTACCGTTACATTCCTGTAAGTACTGAAGTCAACACAAGATTTTTCTCAAAAACCTGAGAGACTGCAATTGCCTCAAATCCTAAAAGTATTTCCAACGAAGTCCTACCTATACGTGATTCCACCTACCATCTCATTGCACACCTCGGTTATTATCCGTTTACAATATTCATTAAACAAAACAATCAAGAGATTCTGCTTACTACTTTCAGCTATAGCCACCAGGCAGGGTTGGCCGGTTTCTTTGTAAGTCAAGAACCGAAGCCAAAGCCCCCCCTGCCGCCTTGCCTCGGGTGTCCCGGAGGCGGCGGAGCCCTCCCGGCCCGGGCTGCGGGGCCGCGGGGCTGACGGGCCGCGGGGCGCGGAGCCCTCCTGGCGCGGGGCGCGGAGCCGCCGCCGGGCCGCGCTGCCCCCTCGTGGCCACCGGGGCGAGCAGCCCCCGCCCCCCGCTGCTCGCCCCAAGATTCGATACTTCACTGTTCACCAACAAGCTACAGAGTGGATGCCAAATATTATCCATGCGCAGAGCCGTGTTAGGGCGTATTATCCACAGGAGGGGTGTGTACATAGAGTCTGGGGGGGGAAGTACCTGCTTCTAGATGCATTCTCACAAAACCAATTTAGCTTTTATTACTAAACAGATGAAAGCATGTCATATGGAGGTCATTTTTTATTCCACTCCTGGCAGTTGATATAAAGACCGAAATATTTACTTCATTCATATAACCTGATAATAAACATATGAACAAAAGTCAAAGTTGGCTGCCAACGCCCTACAGAGAAGTTATATACAGAAAAAATAGCCAACATGCTAAATATTTTATTGTAAATATATGGTGCCCGTCCTGAATCCAATTTTTTTAGGTGAATTCTGAAAAACAGATATGTGAAAGAAAAGCTGTATGAAGTTAACCTTTATTAAATATTTTTCTGCTAATAACATACTGGCATAAACTGGCCTAATGGCTTAAAACTAGACTGTGAATCTGACTATCCATCAGGTATTTGTTGTGGGTATCCTGCAGTTTCTTAAGTACAGCATTAGTTTGACCCACAAAGAATAAACAAAGATTCTCAAGATGACTTTAAACGCTCTTGGGATACACACCCCTTCAATAACCAAACTAACAGATTTCAAATGTGAACATGGTTTGGACAACATATTCTTTCAATTACTTTTATTTTAGTATAAATATGGCAGTGATATGGAATCTAATGTCACATCAGGAATTTCCTGAAATGGGGCACTACTGCTATTAAAGTTATCTGATTCAAGCTTTTAGACAGAGTTCCTCACACAGAGCGATGTATTCCCATTTGGAAGTGACTGCAGTTATCAGTAGCCAAGAACAATATGTTGTTTAAGCCACTCCCTGAGGCATAAAAAGCTCAAACACCTTTAAAAATTGGTGTGTGATAGATAATTCACCCATACATCATTTTACACACCCATACATATTACATAACAAAACCAAGTTAATATTTGTGCTGTGCTTTGAAGATGTAAGGTGTGAATGCTTTTATTACTAATAAACTGTGTTTTTCATACATCAACACTGAAACTTTAATGAACCTCTGGATATTGAAATACATGTTACAAATCATTTAGTGATTCTGTTTTTAACTTCAGACTCCTACATGAGGAAAGAAGGATTTAAGTTTACGCTCAGTTTAGGGTGCCATGCTGAAAAAACTGTCTTGTTTGAGACAGTTTATTTCAGGTACTTCAGGCATACATTAAGCTGACATATAATGGGAATATATGTACATGTATTACACTGAATACAGAGTGCCTTGCTAAAACATAGTCTTGTGCACTGGGAAAATCTGGTGACTCAAGGAAAGCCATTAGCTAGCTGTGGGCCAGCTTCCCCAGCTGAGTAACCCAGTAGAAACTTTAGCATTTTAGGCCCAAAACTAACTAAATGCAACAAGGCTGGAATAAATAACTCCTCAGGATAAAGAAGGGAAAATGTAAAAGCATTGCAAATTCTATTAAATATTGTAAGAAGGAAAAAATGCTGGGTTTATGTCTCTCTGAGAAAAATCAGGGAACACCAACGAGAAACTTACTGACAACATTTCTGCTTTTTCTGGCTTTCCTTCCACAAAATCTTCAGTTTAATAAACTGCTCTGTCATAAAGAACATCAGCTATATAATTTAATAGAGTTAATAATGGAACAGCTTCAAATACCACGTTCCCTCAAGTTTTTGAGAATTTTACTCATCCAGTATCTTGTACAATGTACTCGCACATGTTTTGTACATTCAGTAAAGACTAAAATGAGTTTTGCATGCAGGGCTATGCATTTTCATTGTCATCAAGAAAAGTTAATTACTGAATAAATTGCAAGTTCAGAAATATAATGCATTAGGACAGAACCTATCCTTTTTGCCTGAAGAACCTATTAAACATCTCGGTAGCAGACTAAAAATCTTAATTAGCATTTTGTTTTGGACAAATCCTTGCCAAGCCTGCACTGTCTGTTGCAAATATAAAAGGAGACTCAGCAGATGAGGGTTTACATGCGAACACAGCATCATTTTTGAGTATTCCATAAAATCTGACAATATAATCTCCGACTTAAGAAACTAGCAACTGTGAGCAGTTTTTCTGCTTGTCTGTATTCCACTCAGCTCTGAATTCCTTTTCATTTATCAGCCAATGAGCTGCTAAAAGTTACATATAGTTAAAATCTTTTAACTATGTGGTTAACTGTGCAACCTGAGTTTCTACTGAAAAAAAAAAAAAGGGCATTTTTGGTCTTTGCTTTGATACATGCACAAATTCCATCTCATTGTCATAGATTTCCCAGTATAACTGTCACCAAATATACAGAAGATTGGAACCAATCCAACAACTAATCAAGTTTTAACATTTAACTTGATGAATTTCAAGTGAGTTTGTCTTTTAGATTTTAGTTTGGTTTTTTCTTCAGTGAAAGAAGCAAACACAACACTTTGGGGATGATATATATTAAGAAAAAATATACTTCATGATTTCACTTAGCATTTCCAAAGAACCAGTACTTCCTAGATTTTGGGAGTCAGCTTTTTCAAATGACTATTACAACACAGGAGGAGCTGTGCATCCACAATCCCACTAAGAGTCCTGTTAATATTAACAAAATCACGCCCTTTTGCCGCTGAACTACTCCTCTTGTTAACTTACTCCCTGCTCAGTCCCAACTTCTTGCACCGTTTCTGCCCAGGTGGATCATGTACATTTCTACAGATGTGTTGATCTTCCAAAGATTTTTGGATCTGAGGAAATTCTGACAAAGGCATACCTCCTTCTAAGCAGTAGAGTATTGCCGGCTGAAGTCCTTCCTTATCTATGATGTATAGAAGAAATAACCATAAGACCCTTTTCAATGTAGCACCCAGACCATATTGGCAAGTCTAAGTACACACACACACAACTGAAACAATGCAGCAGAAGAAAAAGGGGTCGCAGCGAGAGTAATCTATAAAGATCCCAGCACTTTAGAAAAACAGAGGGACAGAATTAGCCTGGCCAGAACAGCTGTTTGCCAAATAGAAAAGGGTGGAAAATGAAAATATTTTATTAACACCATTTCTCCCCTGGTTTCACCTAAGTCAGGCAAAGGAATAGTCAGGCAAAGGAATAGGCCGTTTCTCCCTCCTAGTCCTCCAGGGACAGGCAGCTTGTGAAAGAACAGTAAAAGATGGTTTTACCAGCTCCCCACCAAACAAGGGGTAGAAGGCACAGCAAGTTGAAACGACGTATTGCACAAGTGCTTCTTCAAGATGTCACCTGAACTACTGCAGAAACTCAAGAGACATCTTTCAAATGAAAAATTCAAATGAAAAAGCTTAGAAAGAACATTACAAAACAGCATAACTTTCAAAGACAAAATGACTATTTGCTCATGCCACCCAGTGTGCATACAAACAATGCACAAAGCTGCTCATCAACAAAGGTATTGCACTGATCTCAGGGACTGATTTTACCCGGTTTGTCACAGTCAAAGAGTAGGAGTAGGTCAGATAAGCCCAGGTTGTTATCTCACAAAAGACAAACTGACAAGAATCACTAAAGGTCTTCCTTTGCTGAACAGACAGTATCTAGAGGGGGCAGGGAAACAGGCCATTGGGGATAAAAAAAAATCAGGAAAACAACCAGCAGAAGTACCTTTAAGTTCAATTGTGCATTTCTCTTATCGCATGTCATAAGTGTCAGTATTCTGGACAAGGCAACAGCTTGACCTGTGGAGGAAGACATTTTTTCTGACCAAGAAATGGGAATGGATTTGGTGTGGGAGAAGGCGAGGAAGCATGAGATTCATTTTTTTTTTTTAATTTAAGGCAGGATTTGAAAAAGATCCAGATTTGAAAAAAAGAATTTGACTTTCAAACCATTTTCCACTTCTTGATAAAAACCATTCAAAAACCATTAAATTGTTGTATCTTTTTGCCACTAGGTCCTTCAGTGAAAAAACCTTTTTTTCTTTGCTTTTATATTTTTGAATGAGTTTCAAAGTAGAACAGGTAAAACTAATAAAAAACACTGTGAGAGGGCAATTGCAGTTTTCTCAGAGTCAACAGATCACAATAACTTTTCCAACCCTAAATCATTTTGGAATCTAAGACAAGTGCATAAAGGGACAGCAGCATGAAACAAGAGACAGGTTACCCAAAACATTGCAAAAAACAAGTAAGAAGTCTTTAGCAAGCTCAAAAGCAAGAGAAAGACCAAAGAATGAATGCAGTCAGAGCAATTGAAGATATTTCTATAAATGTTTCTTAAGCTGTAAAAGGAGTGAAAGCTAATCAACGCAGGTAAGGTTGACCGTAGTTTAAGACCTCTTGAGAAGCCGATTTCTGACCATGGTAAGAAAGAGAAGTTTAGTAAACTAACACATTTTCTTAAATTAGGTGTTCAGCAGCATAGTTAAGACTTCTAATCACCAGAGGAGGGGGGGCGCAAGGGGCCAGTTGATTTTAATGCATTCTTATCCCCAGGGTCCCTCTGTATGGGCAAACGAAAGCTGTAATGACCCACTGCATAAATTAAATCTCTCAAAGACTAAATACAATAGAAGATTGATGCATAAAGACAAAAGTGGGCATAAAATAGGATAACTGCAAGGCCATAACCACATCTCGATATGACATTACAGACTTGGGGAGCTTAACATCTTGAAGATATTGCTCAAGGAAAGACTTTTAAACCTGTATATTAAAACTAATGAGGTAAATAGGCCATGCATTAAAAAACTAAAATCTGGTGTCATTCTTGGAAGAGTGAAGACAAGCACAATCATTTTTTGCTCCCCTGAATGTTGAATTACAGTGATTAGATTCTTCTACAAGCTGCATTAATTTGTTATTTGCATGAAGACAGTGTAATAGGAAAAATTTTCCACATTAGTGCAACAGACAGCTTTTATGCCTGAGCTCTATAAAGAATAAATTTGCAATTTTCCAGAAAGAAATAAGGTAATGAATAACTGGAATTCCAGTGTGGGAATACTACTTCTCTGTACAGTAGCCATTTCAATTAAATATACAAGATTTGAGACTACACCATTTTCATTGCTGTATCCTAAGAGGCATTGGTTTGCTTGAGCCATGCGGTCAGCTATTTTCAAATCATGTAAGAAAAAGTTAAATTTTAATTATGAGTAAAGACAGTGAGGTCCCAAAAGAAGACTTAGTAAAAACAGGCTGACATACAGAAATATAGTAAAATAGGCATAAATTACTCATGATTCATATTTCATATTCATAAACGTGCTCAGACCCAAACCGTGGCTATATTTTCTTGTTGTAATCCGCAGTACTTTTGCCATTTTTATTTAGCAAAAGCATTAATAAGGACTCTTTTCCTGCTGCAAAAATCTCGCTATATTTCATACAATCAAGGAAGGGATAGAGGTAGCAAAAAGCCAAAATTAAGGATAATGACTCAAAGCCTAATATATTATTTCATCGACTTTGGCGAGGGCTGAATTTCACACACTTTCTTCCATCTTGTAAGCAAATAAATTGGCAGGCGACTGTTGTTTCCTGCTACCAGGAAAACTGCTAAGTGTTTACACTAAGTTATTTAGAGTTATATGCTGCTACAGCAGGTGATTAAATTCAAAACTTATAATGAGGTTTTTTTCTTGAGTTTTTTAGATGGCAGACATCAGTCTGTTTACTCCAATTTGCTTTGTAGAAACTTCTGATTTTTTCAATTAATTTTTAATAACTTTAACATAAAACAGTGCTTAAAAAGATAACGGTGTAGTGTAATGGTTCAATATTGAGATACAAAGAACTTTCAACAAATGCAGATGTCCTACATCTTTAACCTATAGTAGCTGAACACAATCACACCACCCTGCTTCAGGACTTTCTCTCTTTTTCAGTTAACATCAATGGGCTATAGTTAGTATTTTCATGGGTTTAGTTCAGATGCTTGTCCTGAACATAGAATTGTATACTAAATGAAAAATGGTGATAAAAAAGAAAAAAAACCAAAACAAACCAACTTGAAAAGGTTACTGAACATCAAGATAAAGTGAAATCGAAATAGCTTCTAGAAAACTAATATTTGTATCCCTATAGTGTTAATTATGCCCTGAATTTTAAGGAGATTTTAAATTGCCTCTTTCAACAGATGTTCTCTTAAAAGAATGGCTTATTTGGGAAATGACAGGTCTTTGTCAAAGCTTGCCCAGTGGAATATAAAAATTAGTGCCAAGTAACTATAGCCCCAAGTATTACAAACTCTTTATTCTCAATAACAATATGCCACCCCTGTTAGCAGCTAGCTTACTAATTATATGTAAGATATTCTTAGTAGCTGTAAAGAAATAGGTAGCTCAATTCCACTAGTTAAGTTGATATCCTTCCCCCTTCAGAGCTGGCCATAGTGAAATCACATATGAATACATATGAACATGTATTATTAAAATACATATGAAAAGTGGTTTGATGACAAAAAAAACCCCAAACCACCAAAACTCATCAACTCATCCAACCCCCAAAAGATACACTGAAATCTACCCCCAGGCTGCTTCTTCTTCCCTTCCATCATCTTCCAAACAAGAGGACAATTCACAAAAAGTGATCAAAGATCAATATACTTCTGATAGCTATGGATATTTATTTTATAAAAAGAAAAAAATAATTAAAACTCAGATTTCTTTAATGCAATGCTATATTTTGGATGCTTTAAGCAATAATAGAAAATATCCCTTAAAGCAGATCTCAGACAAGCAGATATGAATATTCTCAACAAAATCCTGATTCCTAGAGTTAGACTCAGGAATGAGAAATTTACTATTCTGGCATCAATCAAATTTAATCAAAACAATGAGAATCGTGGATATTAATTTTTTACAATTCATTTCTCACATTGTGGATGAAACCCAGAATTATTCTACCAGATAAATTTGAAGAGTCTTTTCTAGTTTTCACATGAGGTAACCCAACTAGAATTAATCCAAGTTGCTATTGCTATGGAGTGCAACTCCTTGTGCATTTAGTTGGTCACCAGTTTCCTGTTAAAACAATTAACTACGTACCAGGAAAACCATAACAGAGGATAAAAGACCTTCTCCATAAATAGCTTAAGAATTCTCTGTATCATAACCCAAAATGTAAACAGTAGAATGGGAAACCAAATGGGCCTTGTATTAAAACGCACATTTTTTGGCAAAATTATTTTGGTAATAATTGAGATCTTAATTGAACTGCAGTTTCAAAAAGATACGTATCTGGAATCCTCCCACATCAGCAGCAGAACTCCCTTGACCTTAAAAGAGCCAGGATTTCAGCCCATACTTACCCTGATATGCTTCTGGGTTATTTTACTGAACTAAATCAGTGGGATTTGTCTGCTTCTTTGTAGTAACACCAGTCACTTCCTACCTATTTGGCAATCATCCTTAGAATATAATAGGTTTGGTACTGCCTTTTTCATTTTCAAATTCATGGTTGCTTGGTGGTCTTAATTTTCTCAGAGTATTCAAAGATGACAGATTAATAGGTGGTTCTTTGCAACTATGTGGGCAGATCTTTAATGGAGCTCATTAGTTTATATTAGTGAATAGCGTACAGAGATGTGGAAGCTGTTCCTAGAGGACAACTGCTAAATAAAAAAAAAAATAAAATTAACAAAATTAAAATCCTCATTTCTATGATTAAATAAACAGGTCAGTTTATGTGAAGAAGAAACAAAGTAAATGATTTATTTAGTATAAATATTAAAGAAAATTCCAAAACTTATTTTGGTGCTACAGTGGGGTTTTTTGCTACAAAATTCAGCTGTCCTTAATACCAGAAAAACAGAATCTTCTGAGATTTACCAAGCATACCTTGTACATCTGTTTATCGTCTAGGACACTTAGTGGTATAATAGGCTGCTGCTCAACCCAGCAGAGAATTCTGTGGGATCTCCTATCATAATAAGCCTTGAGCTAGGAATGGATTATGAAAAAAATAATAATCACAACATTAAATGCAAGTCAAGCTTGGCACTTAACCAAAAAACCCTGGACATTTATATTAACATGGCACACATAAAAGGATTTCATTTTCTACAAAACATTTTTTTATTTAACTTTATTGGACTTTTTTCCAGCACCTGCTTAGGTTTCCAGGTAACCATGAAGTTTAATAAACCTGTACAATGATAATTAGACACTGTAAATAATTTATCTGCTTAATCTTCCTAACTGGCCTTTTATTCCTTTGTAGAAGAGTGATCCTTGCTGACATTCTGAATAAGGTTGGCAAAATAAGTGCAGTGAGGAGTGGTAGCATAAAGTGGATTTGCTCTCAATAATGTATGAAGCCACATGCTGGGTAGAGGAATCCTCACAAAAGCGGTACCACGGCAATCTGTTCCTTTCATCTGCAGCCAGCATTTAAAGTGAAGGTGCTGCTCCGAATCAAAAGCACAATCATTCATTTGTGAGCAGATGTCCTTCACACGGCAGGCAGCACTTTTTCAAAACAGAGCTGAACAAATGCACTGCTGAGAGACAAGTTCCCCTACCCATTAAAGAAAGAACACAGTATATATTAATTTATCAGGTTGTTGAATGTTTTAAAGTAAAATTTATGAAGCAGAAAAAGCATGTGGTGAAACAAAATGGCTTTCAAACTAAAATATGAAAAAGCTCCTCTAGTTATTCGTTTGCAAAATGCAAGAGTCCAAGGCTCATGACAATAGTTTATGCAGGAAATAAGCTGAAATGTGAGGTGTGTGATTTTCCACACTACACTCAGATTATTAACTAAAAGAGGCCATTAATTTGATAATATGCGTGTGATGGTAAGATTGCATGTATATGTATTCTGTGTTCACATTTGTTCATAGAATTTAGGATTAAATCAAAGTGAAAGTTGTTAAACGCTGCTGGGACGCTGCAGCATTTTGCAAGGTAAACCTGAGAGCCGCTAAGAAAGTGAGTTCTGACACTTTTGGTTAAACAGATTTTTCTAGTTCCCTCTGCATGCACAAACCTTTTTTGTAGAGCATTTCTTTTTCTAATAAAAACTTCTGGATGTGGTCCATGCACACTGTGGTAGACAGAAAGATTCACACCGACTCCTGTGTGAGCCAGACTAGGATCTTTGTTATGAAAATTACGGTGGTTGCTCTTTCAATTTTTGGAGCACATCCCTATTATACACATTAAAATATATATTATAAACTAACATACAAAACCTTTACTCCTTACTCATGATAATTTGAAGCTCCAAATTTAACCACCACAACTACCCTCCAGTTACCCCCAGCAACTGTATATGCTGTATGCATATTGATAACAACACAGACCTTTCAAAAGCAAGATGTTATCAAATGAAGGCATGCAAGTCAAATGCTTCTGCAATGACTAAGAAGAGGCAGCTACATCCCTTTATGTTTATTGTTTTATAAATATCTGTTGGTTAGGCAGTTCCTCCAGGTCCTTTCCATAGTCCTGTTCTAAGAAGATCTGCACGATAATTTTAGCCACAGCTTCCACAGCCTGCACCGTAATTTTAGTCACAGCTTCACCCAGTCCCACCTGCAGTCGTAGACAGGCTGCCTAATACCCTCCCACCCACCACCCCTGCACGTGTGGCCTAAAAGCTCCCTGCAGGTTTTGCTCAGTTCTCTCAGTACCTGGTCGCACCCAAACACACATCCAACCTTAAACACTATCTGCCTTTGCCAACAACAGCCACATCTTTTCTGTCCTTCTTCCCCCTCTCCCATAACATGGCTTATAAACACATCAATATTTACAATTACTTCATCCACATTAAATAAATGCACTGAGTTTCGCTGCCCACACAGAAAAAGGTTGATTCCTTCTTGCAGAAACATACTATTACTAGCAGTATAATTATTATAAGGGGTACTTCAATTTAAACCTGAATCTCTGTTTATATATGCATGATTATTATACCAGTAGTCATTTGTGGATAGCGCACAGATAAAAATGCAGCTAATAACTCTTACTGTAATGATTAATCAATTTATGAATATATTATTTAAACTAATAGTTCAGGTAGGGTATCTTAAACAAGTTACAGAGTACATCGACCAATTCAAATACCAGCTACTAGATCAATAAGAAACTAGAAGTAACTCTAGGGAATAGGTACAGTTGCATAAGAAACTGTGAATTTTTAAAATCCCTCTATTGGGAGAACAACCTCATCAAAAATAATTGCTTTAGGCCATTACCTTTGGATTTTGGCAAACTGTATGGTAAACTAGCATTTGAAATAAGAATTTTACACTGTATAACAAACTATTTTTATACTGGTTTTATATATATATTTTGTTGTAATAGTTGAAGGAAAAACAATACCTGATACTTCTGCTTAGTTTTTCAACTCATTAGTATTTAAAATACAACCCAGTTTATGTAACATGTGAACACACTGTCAAGACTATGCCCTAGACTCAATATAAATGAAATATATTTATTATAAACATAAAATATTTTTCTCCTACAATTTATGAGACAAAAAAAAGAACTTTAAACCAAGTATTTTTAAGGCAAAATATATAAAGAAAAACAAAAAAAACCCCTAAAAACCAAACCCAGCAAACAAGGGCAAAAATTAAACAAATCAAAGGCAAATCGAAAGGAAAACCTTATTTTCTCATAACCCATTTCAGGAAATGTTAATCCTCGTAGAAAAGAAATTTCTGTAATACATAATAATAAACAGACTTTTATCTAAACGTCACCAAAAGTAAGTTCCTTATATGCATAAGTATAAACATACATATTGAAAAGTCAAATTGGGCCCGCAAATGGCAGGCAGTACTGTGGATACCTAGTTAAATCTGGCAATTTAGCTTGTTGGCAACCACCATGAAAAGGTCTCTGTACTTGATTTAGTACTTTTCTTAATCTGAATGTATAACTTTAATCTTTCAAAGTAGGATTTTTAATTAAAGGTACCAAGTGCAAATTCACTAAGTAAGCCACTGCCCTCCACTCATTCTGATGCTAAAGGTGTGCTTTATCTCTGTTTCGAGTGATACTGCATTTTAAAAATTAATTAGTAGCTTGCAAGAACAGCCACACATTATTGAGTAAGTAACAGCATTTAAGTGAAACAGATGAAATATTGGTAAGCAATGCAGACCACAGTATAAGTATGTGAAGGGGGTCATAGGCTAATCCCTATTGATTTTCCAAGTATGCGTACAGCACCGCTGGGAAAGGCCAGTTCTGTTGGCAATCAGCTAGCACAAATACATTATAAATCTTACTGTCCACCTTCACTGATCAGTGTCACTTACTTCCTCCACTAAAGACCATGAGGAAACTACAACAAATCCACTAACAAACAACCAGGAAAGAATTTTAAAACCTTTTTCCTAAAGCACAATTTCAGAACGTTTGTGATGTACATAAGGTAAAACAGAAAATATATGGTACTTGTAATAACTGTTCAGAGAAACAATCCACAAGAAAACTGCTGGGCCACATAGAGGAGGAACACAAATAATGATGAACAATTAATTCACATTAATCTTGCAAACTAACATGAAAATTTAGGGCAAATACTTTGCTTTGGCCATGTGTTTGCCCATTGATGGAGGGAACTGAAGAACATTAATTTCCCAAAGCTGAAGACAATATTGTGCTAGCAGAGAAGGAGCAAGCAGACAGCTGTCTAGAACCATGCACGATAACCACCTTTTAGTGCAAAATTCACTGCAGAAGAGGTAAGCAGGTCTGCTGCAGCTGTGATTGCACTCCCTTGCTGCTGAACAGATCATTCCAGCTACCCTTATCCAACTGAGTACTTTCACTCATGAGTAAACTAACTGATATCAACCCAGCTTTATGCTCATTTATTAGTAAGGCTCCAGGTCAGCATAGCTGTTCTGAGTAACTTCCATATTGCTGCAAAAGGACCAGTACACTTCCTCCCCTAGTTCTGTCCACCTTCTCCTTTTCCGCCAGGAAATAACTCTAGAAAAAATCAAGTTCATTCAGGAACACCACATGTCATTTTAGAAAGGCCAATAAAGAAGGGTTTTCTAAAAAGAATGAGATCAGAAAGTCTTTCTGGGAAAATTTTGTGCTACAGGAGCCCATTTGTTGTCTGTTTGCCTTTCCTTTTAAGCAAGCATTGCTGCAGTTAGGATATGTTTTTGAGAACCACTCAGCTGCCCCTGTGAAGAAAGATATTCCTGGGCGTTTCCAGCCACTGGTGCAAGCCCCGGTGCCACAGATGAGGAGCACAGTGTTTTACGCATTCAAACGTAAAGATTCAAAGCCTCGAGTCTACTTCCACAAGGCACAAAACAAAACCACCCACTCCATTCCCTTGTTCCACCATCTATGTTCTTCATCTCCTTTCTTTGCTGTCCTATGATGATGTTTCTTGTATAGAAATGGTAACAGTACTGCAAAAACGCCAGAGAAGCATCCAGGTCTTCATTTGATATAAAAATGCTTGTATCGACTGGGTTTCTTCTCAGACACCTCGTAGGAACAATTTACCCCAATAATTACACATCTTTCTTACAGGTTTTTTTAACACATTTCATGTGATTCATTATAAATACCTATGCAATATCACGAATTGCACAGATTCAGAAATTTTAGAGTTTTAGGGGTTTTTCTTTTATTCTTTTGTTTTTAAGAAATGTTGTGAATACTGTATAACATTACGTGTTGAATGAAAGAATGATCCATGGGTCCAGACTGGTCCTAGGAGTAGCAAAGAGCTCCAGTGTCTATAAGGTAACTCATATATTGACACAATAAAAAGTTTAAGGCTTAACCAAGCTGACTTAGCAGGGGAAACAAGGGCAGTGTTGTCAAATGCACAAATGAGGTACTGAAAAAAGAGTAAAATACAACTTATTTCATGTTATTGTTACCATCTCAGCGGGTATATGAAACAAGACTGATTGACAGACTGATTTTGAAATAATTAGTGCTTACATAAAAGCAATATAGGAGCTTTAAAGCCAATAGTACATTTAAGCGGCTAATACAGTTAAACACAATTTGGTTTGATTCAGATCAGTGAGGAAGTAGTATTTAAACTGGTTCCGTATTAACTAAGCAAAGTGCAAAAATCAAGTTGTGCTAATTGCTCTGTAGATGAGATGTTCCAAAACAAATACTTTCATTGTGGAATGAGGTTGTGCTACAATTGACAATTCCAACCTAGTTGTACATAATGTATCACAGGCAATACAACATGCAATTCTTCAATTTTTAATCATAACAGATTTAGCAGTTCTGTTTGCTGAAAGTGGAAAAAACCACTAGCTTCCCCTGCAAATCTGGAACACTCATGAAGAGAACTCCTATGGTATTGGCTTCTGCTGGAAACCCAGTTTACATTCACTTTCAGTACAGCATGGTGTTTGTAGAAAGCAGCATATAAAATGAGCTCAAAAGTTCCATTTAAAAATATCATTTAATGGAATTTTAAACTGTCTAAGAAGATGGATACACTGTGTTTGTTTTCTACATTAATGATCTATAAAAAGAATGGAATAGATCATAAATACAGTATTTTTTTGCAACAGCCTTTACTAAAAATGCTACTACTTGTGTTTATCATTTATATCCTCATATGCAACCTCAAAATTGATTACACTTTAAACCATACATAACTTGCTGTGTTTTTCATTTTGAGTCATATTGCAAACACTTTTATAACTCTGTTAATATATTCCATATTCTTATTGATTATGAATATTTCTTTAGGAGATTTTATTGCTTTTCAAATAAAAAATGTTAGGTGTTTTAAAAAATAGAAAATATTATTGCAACTTATATACTTTTCTTTCTCATGATAATTCTAATGTAAAAATTGTTAGCATGAATATTTGCAGACTATCGTTTTTCACATTTTAAACTCAAGAAATAAAATGGAAACAGCTATTAATATAAGGTACTGCATAGGTCCCAGATTTTTTTTTTCCCCTCAAATCTCTATTTAAGCTGTTGGGCTGAATCCATAATCGTTTTGAACACTTAAAAAAATTAATATACCAAAGTAGTGTCCATATAAAACATCATGGTTTTATATCAGGTATACATTATCTTTCCTAATTACTACTGCAGTTTGCAGACTGAAATACAATTTATATTTAGGATATGATTTTGC
Organism: Strix aluco; assembly: GCF_031877795.1. Lineage (NCBI taxonomy): Eukaryota > Metazoa > Chordata > Aves > Strigiformes > Strigidae > Strix > Strix aluco. The sequence goes on from NC_133944.1 coordinate 7,170,170, forward strand.
TATTAATTATCAAATTGAAAAAAAATAAAATCTTGCATTATAAATTCTCTCTTGGAAATTAATGTTATTCTTTTTTTCCATAATCCTATCACACAAGCAATAAGTGCATTGCAGCATGAACACTTTAATTTTTCCAGTTAGTTTTGAGCAAGCCCAGAGGTGAGGTTTAATAAGGATCAATGGCACTTTATCTGGGACAGGGCCACTTCACAGCATGCAAATTACACAGTAACACTTAAAAAAAGAAATAGATTTAATTAAAAAAAAAGTAGAACCACAGGCTCTGGAAATTCAATTAAAGGATTTATGCAAAGGTTTGCTAGGTTTTTATATGCAGTTACTGCTTATATAATGAGCTTTTCATATTAAAAATCAATAGGTAATCTAGAGTAGAAGATCATCCCCTTAAATACATTTTTGAAATCAATTTGAAAAATAGTCCATCAACTGCTGTGACTACTCTTGCTGCTTCGATTAGACTAAGAGCAATATTTAGATTGTAAGACGTGCTATGGAATATCTATGCTTGGATTTTGCTTTCAAGTGTTCTTATACTTTTAAGTGCCCAAGCTAATCATACAGTCATTCAAGACTGTGTACAATGGATAAATTATTAATTTAATTACTAGTAAGGGCATAAAAGTCCTGAAATATGCCAAAAACCTGGACATGTCATAGCACAATCTGACAATATTTTGAATATATGCAAAAATCTACATCTATGAATCTCTTTGCTATCTTTCTTCTCAGCCTGATAGCCACTTAGCACACCGAGATAAATATTTCTGTTTATAACTTATTAAAGTCACCAGCTAAGGAAGCAATTAGCCTAACACTTGTCTGAAGTGCAACTTTCACACATCATGAATTTAAAGATGGATCAGGTCCCATGTCCTTCAGGTTTAATCTAATTTGCCAAGATGCTGTGGTGATATAAGATCATTATATTAAAGTCCAAATATCCTAGTTAATATTCAGCACTTATCACAAATTCACATCTCATGCAAGCAGGTACACCTTCTAAATGAATGGAGATGGACCCATTGCATCAGCACTTGATTTGCATCTGTCTAACCAATTGCAGAGTTTGTAAATATTCTGAGGTGAACATTATAAAGCGGTCACTCAACTGTCCTTTTTGCTCAACAAAAAAACCCAAAGCAGTGAGAGGTATCAAATATGAAGAATCCAAGGGATTCACTCCCAGCACAGGCTGCTGCTGTTGTTCTTGAAGCATGATAGTCTCTACACAACAGAGGATAAAGATAAGATTCCTCCCTTGCACAAGTAGAGTTTTCACATCTGTTTCCATCCATTCATAGGTCTTTACATTTCACTCCTTAATTTAGCACCAGGTTGTCGAATGTACATTTTAGCCACTGAGAAATTCTTGGACTAAAATATTCTTCTGTTATATGCTTACACATAAGGTCTAGGCACCATCCTTTGGTAGTTTTGGATGCTCATGAAATGTAGATTCTAAATAATAGATTCTAAATAAGGAAATACAGAGAGAAAAACAGAACTCACTTATCTCACATGTTCATATGATAGGGAGGAAGAAATCTTTATTTCTGTTGTTGGTTATACATTCATATATATATATTCACATACATGTTTCGTTATCTTAATTCAATACTTTAGAAGAAACATAATTCCTTTATAAAAGGTTTGAAAATGGTTCTGGCATATAGCTTCTATACATGAAATGAAGTAAAATGACAACCATGAGAGTAAGGGATTATACAAAATTTTCTCTATCTGTAACATGCTCTGCCAAGCAAAGTATTTCAGCTATGAAATACCCTCAGAGGCAAATACATTATATGAAAGTTTCAGAATAAGAAGAAAAATAAATAGTAGCTGAAAAGTAACTAATAGTTTTCAGTTAAAATGATGATATTTAATAACAAAACTGTACTGTTCAGGAAGTGAATTTACCAATAGCTTGCCTGTTAAAAGTTTATATTGTTTAAACCTGCCTCACCAATAACACCCAAAATTTCTGCTTCAGTACTTTACTCTTTACACCCATTCTGCATCCATCACTGAAGAATATCATGGAGTTGAAGTACATACTGCAAGAACAAATACTCTCGCTGTCATTTCTCTATTAAGTCACTTAAATATCTTCATAAGCATTCTCTGAAGCGCATTTCTTTATTGGATTTCAATTGTTTCTTAAAAGAAAAATCTCAAAGGAATCAAAGAAAAATGTTTGCTTACTTTCATTTCAAAAGAAATGTGGATACAGACGAATGCTATCATTTTCGATAGGTTTGAAACAAAGACGTTAATGAACAGTAGCTTTATTTTAGTCTTTCTTCCTACTAACTGAATTTCTCATGCACACCATATTTTTCTACACTTTTACATTTTAAACACAGTGTAAGTACATGAGGGGATGAAAGAGTTTCAGATGAATCTGAAGAGTTATAGCAAGGGTAACGAGGGTCCTTAGTTTCTAATGACAGAAGCATATGCTCTCAACTTTCTAAACTGCATCCAACTGAGCCATTTATCAAGGCCTGAAACTTTTTCATTATTTAAAGCACTACGACAGCTTTCCACTTGATGCCTTGGAAGTACACAATAATAGAGACTCTATAGTCATTAATTATAATATCAGCTGGTTGATGAAGTTACTGTACTTGCTGCTTGGTGATTTCATTTTTAATTGCAGCAGGTGGTGTGGAAATAAAGTGATGTACTGCCACACACGGTCACCTCAATAGTATTTTCTTTTTTATGTATGGATAAATGCAACCTGGTTTTTTGAAAACTCCTTCTGGTTTATATCCCACTGCATATAGTAGCTGCAAGGAAAAATGAGCACACAGAACACACTGAAAATTAGATGCTTAGAAATGAACTAATAGAAGACATATTGTCCCCATTTTTTTTCCTTTCAATATATTTAAGATACTGTTTTTTTTCCTCGTGTAAAGATTTCAAACACAGCTGTCATAAATAACAGTCATAGCTATATATAATGCGCAAGTTTTTTCTTCTAATTTTTGGTCTTACTAGTCTATTTGATTAAGTAGCCACTTTTGAACTCTACGAATCTGAAAATAAAGATGTAGTTAAGCAAAATCAAACTTCAACTGTATTAAATTCTAAGAACATCCTAAAAATGAGTGTATGATGTTCTAAATGGTGTGTTCTTTTTTTTTTTTTTCCTATTTTGCAATTAGTCTTATATGCTCCATTGGTCTACTAATTTACTAACCCATATATCCACATAGATTCTTGCAACTTAAAATCCATAAGCATACTGAAAGCAAAAAGTGGATTAAGACAACAATTGTATGTATCAATTTGTCCTTTTGTTGCCTTCAGAGTGCTGTTGTATATGCTTTCAAATAGTCTGTATTGTTCTTCTGATACTGTCTACTCTTAAAAGTGTATTTTCCTCCTCGATAATGTTTTCATTTCATTAATCTCTAATTTAAGAGATTAGATAACTATTACAGGAGATTTTGCTGCCATAGGTTTTCCATGAGATTGATAGGTAATAAAAACTGGTGTTTCCTAATGGCCACAGACATCCGTCTTCTACATAAATCAGCAAACTCCCTTAAGAATCCCTTATACCCAAGTCATAGATCAATTGTACTCAAGCCTCATTACAACACACACAATCTCTGTTTTCTGAAATAAGGCTGTGCTACCTTAGCTCAAAACTACATTAAATGTAATTAATACAACTGTGATGTAAATGGACACAGCATTAAAATTTATATCCCCAGGGAGAACAGGTTGTGGAAGTAGCTATATGCACTGTCATCCATGGTACACATGACTAGGGAAAATTTTAGCACACTTCCTTACTTAGGAGTTATAGTAGTTACACCATAAATTGGAGAAGCTGCAGTACCAGGAGCAGGAAGCCAGCTCTGCCTCAGCAGCACACTCCTATGGCATAGCAGCACCAGCTGAGGAGCGGCTGGACACCATCTCTTTCCTAAAGAAAGATGTAGTCTTGCAAATCCTCTCTAACATGATGTTAACTTCTATCTTCAAAAAAAGCTACACAAACATCAATGGAATTCCAAAAATGAAAAGGAAAGGACATTTACTGTAGGTAGTGAACGTAGGGAAAAGTCAGAGGTGATGTGAATTGTTTGGGTGTAAATTAGGGAAAAGGTAGGTGGCTTCTAAAAATTTAGTACTTTATTTGTGTACAACAACTATGTCATTTGGAAGAGAATGCTGTAGAAAGAGGGAATCAACCAAGCAAAAAGGAGTGTGTGGAAGTGCTAGAAGGTGTCCAAAGATGTGTCTTCATTGTTCCCTTGATGACAGCACTGTTCATTGTAGGAAGGAGTTTGTCTAAAAAATCACGAGGCCAGTACTGTCAGCTTTCATAAATACATTGCTTCGCTCAGAACGCAACTTCAGAGTCTGAGCATAGCCCAGCTATAAACAGGACTTTATCAGCGTACTCTGGGTCTTGCTTCGGACCCTAAAGAAAGCTGCAGTGCCTGAACTCTCTGTGATTTGCTGATCCTTCTCCTCTTACGAGGTTCTCTCAGGTCCCCTGTTGCTATGCATAGTAGGTAACAAGGATTCAGACCTCATAACAAGACAGCTCAAGTGGTTTTGGAGAAGAGAATACAGTCAGTAACGTCTCTTTTTCAAATAGTTCTCAGCCAAATGCTGAATTTGTTAAATATTATATTTTACCTATTGCAATGGTTTCCAGAATGGGCTTGTATGACTGCTGGAAAACAAATCTTAGAACTGGGGCTCATAATCAGAGGCACAAAAAAGTTTGGGAATCATTGCTATGAGGTATTTATTATCTGACATACATAGCCATTACATAAATCTTCTTGAAATGTTCTAAATTTGCTGATCTCACCTTCTTAGAAAGATGTTTTGCATTTTCCTTTTAATTAACTTTTTACATTACTACTATAGTGGCCTTTCTGTATGCATAAGGCAGGAAACCAGGTTTGGGTTGGTTAATAATGTAACTGAAGCATTCAAATATGCAAACAAACCCTTAAGCAAAACTCTGCTCTCATGAACATCAAGATTCATGGCACTGAAAAAGGAACAAAGTTCGGCACCTTTCACTCACAAACACGGAGCACAGAAGTAGGTTATCTGATTTCAAGGGATTAAGCTCTCTGTATCCTGGGTGCCTGTTGCTTTCTAGTGCAAGTACATTCAAATCTACAAAAATCAGAGCAACCACATTTCTCACATTGTAGGACCACCCCATGTTATTTCTTCATACAACATAAAGGCAAAAATAATTACAATAAAAAGCATGGACTTTGGCCACATTCATTCTTCCATCATTTTGTTTCATTGTTCCTTTCTCTCTCCTTTTAGTTTTAGATTCTTTCCAGTTTTGTGGAATTTTAGCCCCTTACATACCCGTAGTGCAAATGTGCAATGCAACCCAAACAGCATCAATCATATGCATAATAAACATTAAAATTTCAATAGTCTTCACATTAAGTACTCAGTCTAGTAAGTAGGATTACGCCTTATATCAATTTTACCAGCTAATTTGTTGCTTTCTTTGTCCTGGTTTACTTTTCTGTCATCCTCTATAAGAGAACTTAGATGTTTCCACGAGGGTACCAGAAGTAATACTGTATCACATTTTCAAAGGCTGCACAACCTCATTTGCTGTTGTACACTGCACAGATATAAGAATTATTAACAATGAACTGAGACCCACAATGTCATATGATCCAAATGCAAATCCTCAAGGACATTTATTTCCTCCATTTCGGTAGGTAATTGAGTCTCTAAACCACCCACAAAGATTACAATTGTAAAAATAGTTAATCACTTGTCCCATAAAAATATTTATACTGCAAGATTTTTTTTTCATCTATGAATATGAAAACTAGTAAGATAGTCTACAAAATGGAACTGCTGTATACTGAATTGCCAAATCCAAAATGTAGTTGCCCATGCTAAAATGAAGTAAATGAAAACTACGAAACAACTATGAGTAACATTAGCATTAGTCTCAAAATTAATGTAAAGGGTGGCCTTTTGATTCATCTGGCATTAAAGAAGACATCCTTTTCAGTGTCTCATTGTTGCACTGGACATATGATTCCTAATATGTGTATCATAGTTGAAAGACAGTAAAAATAGATCTAGCCTAGAATAGCTTTGCTGCTCTGTCCGTAGCCATGAATGAACACAAGGAGAAACAAGTGTAGCATTGGTTTTCCTTTTGAAGACAATCTCCTTTAAAGCTGAACCAAGGGTAGGCAGTTATAGAAAACATGCAATACACATTTCTCATGAAAAAAAATCAGGAAACTCAGCTATCACATTAAAAGGAGTTTTTGAGTTTTTTAAATACATGAAAAGGTCTCGCAAACAATATGTGCAGACGGCAACTCAGAATCTTTTGATCCTCAGTGAGAGCCAAACAGATTGCCCAATATTTGCAGATGCTGCCCTGGCAGAAATACACAGAATAGGAAGGGCATGTCTTGTAGTACAAATTACAACCACACCTATTATCTACCACCCTCAAAGTAACAAACAATTGATGTCCGCTATAAACCCATGACAGAAATCGTTAAAACTAAGATTATATTATACCATAATTACAGAAAAGGGAGAAGCCAACCAAAAATGAGGATGTATCTCAATCAACACTGGCAAGAAATTAACCAAAAGAAGACAATTAACTCATCTGTATTATAGAATATGTTTCTACTGTCAGGATTTATTTAGCTTGCCATACATACAGCTTCTGAGAAAAGATAGAATGCACTTCATGAAACCAAGGAAAATTTACTCTCCCTTTAAAAGTAACATGAACTGAGTCTCACAGAACCATGTGCAAAACATGTGCTATTGGGAGGAGGAAGGTCAAGGTAGTCCTAATTGCTCAAATGCATTTTTAAACCTCAGAATATTGGGGAAATTACACACTACTCCCCAGAGAAATTGGTGCCAAGGACCTTGGCAGCATAACTTTCCTAATCTATCAATTTACCTCCATACATTTATGATCTTTATGAATATAGATATTAACATAATCCAAAGACATCAAGTCATCAGGGATTGGTGAGAAGCACAGACATTTGGGAACAGAATGAGAGCAGAAAGTCTCTAAATTAACATTCCCAACAATGCAAAAAGTGTATGCTTTATTTCAGAATTAATACAACTTAAATATGCTTTTGGTTTTTGATTTTCCTTTTGTTTCCTAAAATAGCTAGTATACACAAGACAACATCATGATTAACAAATATAGACAGAGAACCCACATTACTGGACTTCTCTGGAATACTAAGAGTTTCAGTTTAGCAATGTCTACTTCAAGCTTTTATCAGCACTAATTTCAATGAAAAAAATGGTCGTAAAATTCAGAACAGAGGGAAAACAGACCTTAATTAAGCAAAGTGTTATCTCTTTCTATTATAATGAAAGCAAAGTTACAGTTATATTTTTACCAAGATTTTTCCCCACTTAATGAAGACATTATCCGTGAGATTTCAAAGTCACTTTACAAAAGAGCATTCAAGAGACATTAAAGTCAGCTTAAACTAAAAAGTCTTTTTGAAGTCAATAAACAATAAAAAGAACAATGAAAAGACAGCCTTTGATCTCTTCTTACTCTAAAGTCTTTAATTTCTGTTTTAATCTACTAGATGCATTAAGTCTTGTTTTCAGATATTTTTCATCTGCAAAGTACAGTAAGCTTGCCTTGATTTTTTTTTATTCATATATATTCTTACTGTATTAATGTACACTTCTTATTACCAAGGATGGGTGTCATCTGGAAATTCTCCCACCAAAATAAACAGAAAAAAGTTTTAAAATTATTTTTCATTCTGTACTCTTTTAAAATTTCTTTAAAAAGAAAGAAAAAATGTAAAAGGAAAAAGAAAATAGCACCTTCAGCTTTGAAATTTGTGAGATCAAAGACTATAATGCACATAGATTTTTCAAAGGATAAATTATTAACAACATGGGCAAACACATACTGGTCAATAACATGGTCAAAGAATGGTAAGTTAAGAGCATCTCTCTACAGCCAATTACTGTTAATCTGACTTTATTGTTTGCAAGAAATTCCAAGCGAATTGCGAATTGTGACAAGCTCTTGACCAGGTTCAGTAGCTCGACATTTTAACATTTCTTAACTTTTGTTTATCCTTTCCTCAGCAGCATGGGCCATGGATGTAAACAGGAAAACAAAAATTGCAATGAATGAAAGTGTGCAGCAAGTCTAAAGGCAGAGGCAGCCTTTAGTCCCCATTCTGCCACCAGTTTCTCCCAGGTATCTTGTATGACCCCAGTTAGAAAGGGTAAAAACTTTCTCCACACCTGGTCACCCCTGACACACATATAAGTCTGCTGAATTTCTTCTCTATAAATAAGTGTATCCTTCTGGTCTTTGCACACCTTCAGGAACACAGGATCATCCTCAGGGTAAGACAGAAAGGAGACCATATCCTCCCTTTCAGACCCAAATCACTGTAGCAACCTGCCAGTTCACTCTTTACATGTATCAGAGAATTTCAAAATGAGAGAAAACATAGGATGGACAGTATAGTGAAAGCTGGGCTGAGCCTCCACGGCCACATGCCGTACAGCCTTTTCTCTACACTAGCACCACCATTCTTGCCTCGTGCTTGCAAAGACACCTTTCCAGATGTGAGGGCCAGATGAAAGCCGTATCTCCCACAGAAGTAACCTTTCCCTTCCTCTGCTATGCACAGTTAACCTAGAAACCTGATAACCAATTAAGTGCTATTATTGCCTTAGTTTCTCTTATTTTACAGATCAGGTTTTAACTTAAACATGTAGTGTTTGTAGGATTAAAGGTGAATCCCGGCCTTTACTGACCTCAATTAAAATGCTACTGCTTTTTTGGTATCTAATCATCCATTCTGTCTTAAAAATATTTGTTGTTGCCAATTTTTGCTGATGATTTTTGTAAGAGAAGAGGTCTAGAAATATTTATTTCACAGAGACCACTGAATATCTGCGAAATGTGAGATCTTAGTCATTCATTTCTAGAGAGGGATATGAATGGGAACACCAAACCACTGGCTCTGAAGTTTGCTGATATAAGAATTTTATATTTTTTCATACAATATATTTCATTTTGAGTCAAATAAAACTAAATGCTATGAGACAGATCTTCTCTAAGAAAGAAAATAACCATGTAGAAATTTAAGCAATGTCTTTTTCTTACATCAAGTTAAGCAAAAAGACTAAAATTTTCACTTTGCTCATGGCAGATATACTTAATAAAAAGAATCAGACTGAGAGCACTTTACTACGTTCAGACTAGCCTTTTATTGATTTGGATGTGCTATGAACCACATTATCTAATCTACAATAAGCCATTTACCAAGTGCAATGATCTATGGGATAAAAGGCTTAGATTTTTAGTTTCATTGTAGACTTTTTGATGAAATGGTAGATCATCAGAGAATAATACTATAATAAGATTGTGGGGGACACAAGTGTCAATATTAGGAAATTAGAAAGTTTGGCTTACTGTTTTAAATCCTCTTGCTGTTCATTTAAAAGCCCAATATCTCTTTTTCTAGACTAATTGTGTCTGTATATTTAAGAGAGGTCCCAGATGACATCCCACAGGGTGTCAAGTTCACAAGGGTTCAAGGGCTCATCCAACTGAAAATATTTTTATTTTGCAAAAACAAAATCATCCATCTGAGCACATCACAACTATTTGGTGATGCATGTTCTATGTATAAGGATACAAGTTATCATGATACTGTCTTCTTGCTATTGCTGTTTGACATGATCCAAGTTTCATCTGCTGCATAGGTGATCTTAGCAGTTTCCCCTAAAACAGATTTGACACATTTTGCATCAGAAACTTTTCTTTACCTATATGCACAGAGCCTGGAACATGAGGCTGAGATCCCAGTTAGGCTTGTGACTTACACAGAAACAAATGTGGACTAATGCTCCCACAATCTTGTCTCTGATTGCCTCCCCTCTAATTGTCAGCTTTGGCCACTTTTGCACATGGGAATTCTCCAGCTGCCACAGGAAATGCCATAGAAATCTCAAGATGATTCATTGTTTTATGTTTATCTAGGAAAGAACCACACATAAGATATCTGCTCCCTTATTTTTTGGTACTGCTTTTGGATTGAAATAGGTAACACTGAACTTCGTGGCAATGTATATCATAACTTCCTTCTCAAATTATCAGGCAATTCATGCAAAGACAACTTCTTCCTGAAAATGGTTGCTTTTGGCTAACTTGGACTCAGAGGTTTGTAAAAAACGTTAACAGTGCAAAACAGATTTGCAACACATAGGCATCATCAAAATAATCTCATGTTAACAAACAGAACAAAAATTCAGTGGCCTTCAGTGGGAAGAAATAAAATCCACTATTTAGTGCTAATTAAGTGAAAACCAAAGCACATTTATGAGATTATTTTATCTATAGTTCTTTGGCAAATTTTACTGCATCATTTCTGAGTAAGACTGACATGCAGAAGTAAATGTACTGAAGACATTAACGTCACTTTTAAGCAACTCAAGTTTTGATGTTGTTCTATTTTTGTTGTACTGCAACTATTAGGATGCATTGCTTCATTTTTTGAAAATAAAAAAAGGAAGTGTAACTAGTTCAAGCTACCATGTAACTTTACAACAACTGACACTAACTATAATATCAGCCAGTTTGTATTAAGATGTTACTGCACCTTTCCAGTTCTAATCGCCAATTATGACTCTATTAGTCCTACTTGGCAGTTCATCTGCTCCTGCATCAGCTAAGGGGGACTTGGAGACGGACCTCTGATCTTCATGTTTCCGCTTCAGTGAGTGCTCAGCACAGCGGCTGTCATCTTGAGACATTGAGGAGGTAAGGCATTGCCTTTTCTAAGATAACTACACCTGACCTTACAACAATTTACTAAGGAAATACCTGCCTAATGGCAGTGTGAGTGCAGTTTCTTTTACACTCACAACGGCACTGCAAATTAGAGACAACAGGATAAATCTATGACCAGCTCACTAGACACTTCATTAAATCACTGTTCCCTTGCCTTGTAGAGCACTAATAGAATCACAGCCCTCGTTAGCTACTGAATAAAAGATCAATCACATTCTTTGAGAGCTCTTGCTACCAGCTTCCAGAGGAAACAAGGAAAAAAAAGATATATTTAGGATCATCAGTAAGATTCTGAATGGCCTCACTGCAAGTTGGTTAAATTACCTTTTCCACAACTGACTCCGACTGTAATACTCTGAGGAACTTGTTAAGTCTGCTTTCAAAAGCTGCTATCTAATATATGACTACCAGGCCCTGGTCAAAAGTTCATAATGTGCATATGTAAAAAGGTACTAAATTGCCTGAGGGCTAAAACCAGAGGAGTTTAATTGCAGCAAAATGCTGAAAATGGTCTGTTGAGGGTCTTTCTATTGGGATACTGCTGGCACTAGCTGATTGAAGTACAGCACATAAAAGCCTTACAACAATATTTCCTTAAATGCAGCTGAAACTGCTAGTACTTGCTAGTGCATATATAGTGTGCCAAGAGGAAAAAAAAAACCAAAACACCTTCTCTAAAACAAACAAAGATTTAAGGATCCATATAATTCATAATTCAAAAGTGTGTGGATAAAAGGAAGAATTAAATAACAGTGAATATCTGTCAGCATAAGTCATGTCATAGGCTCCACATGTTGTTATGGTGGGAAATGTAAGTACATATGTAAACATATTTAATTGGCACCGATTAAGAGTCACTGCAATGAAAACTGGAAAACATCTTCCATCAATCTATTTATGACCACGCTTGGAAATTTTGGAAACAGTCACCTATGAGACTGAAGATTCCTGTATTTAGCCTGAAATCCAAGGACTTGTTTGTAGTAATTTGAGAATCATTCCTCTAGTTATTTACATGATAAAGAAAAAACAGTACAGGAAGGAAAAAAGAAAACATTTTTCTCTGAAACCATTCAAAATACACTTTTTCTATTGAAAAAAAAACCCAAAACAACAATATAAATGTTTAGGAAAAATGATCATCTGAAAATTAGGAGGAAACAGCAAATTCCTCACTTAATTGTATTACATTTGATTATCTTAAAAGTATTCTGTTATCACAACAAAAAATGAGCACATTTTAATGCTTCACACAGTGAACACAAGCAGAATATTTTTCCTTCTGTGTGGGCATTTATGAACCCTGAGAATTTGAATTTGAATCAGAATTGCCTGAGAATTTGAATTTTGACAATAAACAGTCATCTGAAAAAAAATAACAAGTGACCATCTTCAAATTTTGCTCTTTTTGTAGAAAACGCTGTGATTTACTCCTCAATATATTTTATTATTATCTTGGCCAAAACATATAATTACAAATATTTAAAATGGCTATGGTGAAAAATTTCTCTTAACTTTTTTAAAAAATGTTATTTTTACCTTTTGAAAACCACACTCACATGAAATATTATCCAACATGCTATAGGTACTAATTTGAAATTTTAAGTTAAACTTCATTGCTTCTCTGCCAGTTTTTCTTTCGCTCAAGCTATGTGCAAGTTAAGGCATGTACTATGCAGGAAATGGCATTAGGTCAGTGTAACAGTCCCTTCATGGAGATTGCAGTGGGAATTTTCCACACCCAGTTATTTTTTCCCCAGTCATGTGTCTGTTGGAGGCTATACTACAAACTGCAATAAAGGATGAATCCAGGTTAAAGCCTTCCTGAAAGGAGAACACAACTCTGCTCCGAGACTGAGGTCTGAGAAGGTACAGAAAAAAATATAAATACAGGCGAAAGGGGAAAAGTCATCAATCTTCAGTACCATCTGTAAGATTTTGAAAGGCAAACGTTCACCTACGTATGGATGTTTTGTTGCCACTACTTTCTAGATTGACAAGGCAAAAATGTTATCTATAGCACATATTTTGTTGATCTACAGCATGTGTTGTCTTTGGGCATGTCACAGCGGAGAAGAGTATCTATAGCTTTGCATAAAGGTTTTACTTTAAATAGCTATAAATATTTTAAATTACCTCATCTAATATTCTGAAAGACAACAAGAAAAGGGCTAGGCAATTTTTTTATTTGTATTTGAATGAATATAATACAGTAGATAAAACAATCTTTAGCCAACCATTACCTGGTGAAAGTGGGAAGTGCTATTGATGGCACTGACTTTGCCATTTTCAGTTGGTGTCAGTTAACATACAGCAAAATGACAGTCTTGGACAAAAACGATAGACAACATAACAGGAACATGGTCAAGGGCATGAGAATCAGCAAAGAGTTCAAATCAGTTCAAGAGACCTCCACTTTCAGCCTTGGAAAGTTCAGATACCAATATTCTGCAGTAGCTTTACAGACTACCTCCATAGGAGCATCAGATCATCTCTGTCTTCTGATACAACACTTAACAGCCAAGTTTTACAACATAAAAAATGCCCAGGCAACTAGAAAGTCTCAAAAGTAAATTCATCTTAGTGGATAACAAAGAAAATTGGTAATTCATTTACCTCACTCAACAGATCAATTTAGAGAAGTTTGAAAAAGCATGGTTGTCATTGACAGCATATACCATAACAAATAAACTTTGTGGAAATGACAAACCAACAGTGTCTGACAACAAATGAAGAATAGCGAACAAGTGTTCATTTGTTTACTCTTGACATTCAGTGCTGACACTTATGCAGTTAGTAAGTGATTCAAATCAGTTTAAAATACATGCCTGGGAAGAAGTCACTAAAATCTCAAAAAAAGAGAGGGACAATAGACTACAAGTATTTCAGTAGGCAGAACGTTTAAAGCAAATAGACTGACTTCATTCCAGGTCTCTAAGTCTCTATTTCAGGTCTGGACAACCCTTTCTTTCCAGCTTCTGAGTACTACAATATAATTAATTAATGGATGTATCTGTCAGCAGAAGGGAACAGGGAACGGAAGCAGGAGAGCTAAAGTCAACAGAAAAGACCACATAATTTGGCCCAGCCCTATTTCATTACCAATTATAAACATTATTTTAGGGGAATAGATTAGCAATTAGATTGCATTTACAGGAATATTTGCTGGGACAGTGACAAAGTTTTCTGATGAGTCTTCTGTCCCTTCCTAATAGCAGAAAAAGCATTGAGCTGTGTGTTCAGCTTTGAAGGCCTTGAGTATACATGCACAGTATTTGATTTTCCAAGACAAGCAATGGTCTGCATTGCGTTCTGAAGAGCATAATTAGTCTTAGCTGAAGGCCATTTAAAATGCCCTGCTACTGTCTATTGAATAAGCATGCATGTAATGCAATAATGATAAATTTCACCCCGTCACCAAAAATATGGCCAGCTATTGTTTCGATAAAAAGACATTTTAGATGAAAACATTTCCTTTAGAAACATAAAACCAAAAGGAGACAAAAAATATTATATCACAAGTGTAACTGCCAGCTTTGGTGATACTTTCTGCTATAATTCCTTTAAAACTTGGAAATTCACATACATTTCTCATCAAAGGAATGGAAGAAGTTAACCCATAATTTTTTTCACACAAAATCACTGATTTTAGTGCAAAAGCTGAGAGAGAAGCTCACTTTATACATACTAGTTCAGCAAATGGAATTAGTGTAGCTCTAAGACCATTCAGCTCAGGGTAATACCTTGTTTCTTGGCAGAACTAGTTAGCTCATTTCCAGTTTACTCATGATATCTTGACAAAAACCAAAATAAATGCATTTCCCAGAAAACCTTTGTTTTACTGTCATTAAGTATGCAGAAAATAATGGTTTTATATTTATGCCACGAGTTTACTAGCAGAATTGTAACACGAGTGCCTAGTCCACAAGAGGAAGTAGGGAAGGACTTTTCAGATGCCCAACCTCTCCAAGACCCTGCCTACCCGCTCAAGCGCGCTGATGCTCGGGGCCTTTGCCTAGGCGAACTGCAATGGAGAAGGGACTTTCCTACAGAAGCACAACACTGGTCTGCAGCGGAAAGCAGTCTCTTCAGCACTGGGGCAGGGAGCACCAGCACACCCAGTATCCCTTTGCAGATCATGCCTCTGCTCTGTAATTAACACCGTTAGATCAACAGCACTGTTGGGGATGGGATGAACTATTCGACATGAGGAGACAATCAGATTCTAAATGACACTGTTACAAAGTCATTATCATAAAAAATTGCCAAGACAGTTGTTTTATTTGAAGTGCTAAATTAGTTTTCTTGTACTGGTAGCATTCATCATAATGTAAGTTTGACATTTCAGGACAACATTTTAATAGTAATGCTGTTCAGTGGAAAGAAATAGTGTTTCCAATTTTCCAGCAAAATGAAAAAACCCTAATTACATTCATTAATAGATTACAGTGACAGACAAGGTAACCCTAAGAAAAATATCTACATTCAAGAGTCTTGAATTTAAGTGAAAGCTTTAATCCTAGTATTCCCAAGTATTCTTATGCTCTTGCTTGTAAACTTGAAATGTTCTTTAATTTTTTGGCATAATGGTAGGTATAGAATTCAAACACAGAGACAACATGCCAGTTCAGCACAAGGATTTTTAAATCCGTTCCTTTTATATAAAGTGTGGCACTCAACAGTTGAGTAAATACTTTCATAACCAGTTAGGAGTCTCACCAGCCATTTGTATATGCACAGTCATCTATTAGAAACAAAATAAACTAGCAATGGTGTGATCAAACATTAAAAACAAGCTCACAGTAAGTTTCAACTCCTATGCTTAACATTCTTCTGAATTAATAGCGATATCCATCTTAAATGCATTAAAGTTGAAAGTACCACCCACAGAAGCAGCACATGCATGAGAACTCCATTTTTGGAAACGTCAACTCTTAAGACAGTACTGCTAAAAGAGATGGAAATCCACAGCACTAGCAAATCAATTCTGCATATTTGGGACAAGTAGATCTTGTTTTTCAAGACAAACTATTCTCTCTATATCTCAAAAATGACTTTTCTATAAAATGCATCATCCAACATTGCTATCTTTATCTTATTTCAGTGTGATGCTTTTGCAATTAATAAAATTCCTCAGCTACCTTCTACAGATTTTTTGGGCAGGCACAGAAGACTCTGCTATATCCATGGTGATATTTAATAACTGCAAAAACATGTTGTCACTAAAATAATGGATGGAATTTGACTATGATGTTTATATTTACTGTCATCCTCTTTTCTTAAAAAGGATTGATGCTACTACTCTAACAACTTCCTAGAAACAGAAAAATAAAGAGGTTGGAAAATCCAAATGACTCAAGTAGTATACGTCTCAAAGGAAACTTTAAAAGCTAAGTAAAATCAGAAATTCTCTGATTACAAATCCTCATACAGATTATTGCAAAACTAATAAGTACTGCATCATTTGCTGTGCATTTTACACTGAACTAAGCATAATAAATTCAGTATTATGTTCACACACACACACACACCCCCCAAGAGAATGAGTACATCCTGCTACTTTATCACAAGGAAATCATACAAACTCAGGCCATATAACACAAAACAAAACATGGAACCATTTTAATATTTCAACTGGCAAATGAATTCAAGTTCTTTTTTTGCCAAATCTTCCACCTCTATTCTTAAATATAATTCTTGAATCATATAAATATTTAAAGCAACTCTTCAAGACATTACCTTCAAGGTATTTAACATACAGTCATACATTTGTGCTCTCTTCCTTTATTTGAGAAAGGTGAGAAATCACAGACCTAACGACTAAGACAGTAGGTTAAGAAAAGAAAGAGGAGACACAGAAAGGCGTATCATCTTACACTGATACTGGCAGTAAAAAATACATAAAACTATGGACAAATTTTTGGTTTCATTAATTTTTCTCCTTTCTTCCCTTTCTTTAGGAACACATACATTTACTTAGAAAGAAGGCACAGGAACAGTAAAATATTAGGACTACAGTAGAAAGAAGTTCAGGATTTGAAAAGTATCTAACTCTAGCTTTTACAATAACTCTCGAAGAGTAATATACAATGGAAGCTACTGAACTACAAAATACTAGTGAATATCCAGTGGAAAAACTAAACACACTCCTTAAGACAGTCTCATCAACCACAGATCTATTTCCCTCCACATGGGAATCTAGCCAATGCTCCAAGCTGGCCAAGGAACATCCTGCAGTTTGAGTCAGGCCTTTAGAAAAAAATCAAATTACCACACTCATACCTGTGACACAAAAAAAAACCCCAAAACCAACAAACCCAATCCAGTAAGTTACCTCATATTTTTCTCAGTAGAAAAAAAGATACCTATATATACAGTGAACTTTGGAATAAAGACCTGACAACTAGAAACGCTATTAGTATCACAGTGGTATACCTCCCAAAGGCCTAGAAATACGAATTTTCTATACATACACATACATTTTCAATGGATTTCCTGGAAGAAAGTTTTTAGGAATGTTAATTCAGTTATGCAGTTATCATGTCCAGGGAAGGCCAACATGATGATGAATGACATGTCACACTCAAAAAACAAACAGATGAATCACTTTGTCAGGAAAACAGACTCTTATTGTGTTCACCTATCCAGGAATATTAAATACATTAAAACCCCAAGTATATTTTTCATTTATATATGTATAGATAGGTACATGCACACACATATATATGTAAAAATAGTGGGAATACTGAAAAAACATTATGTAGTACTCTGTGTTTGATATGCTGTATTATTTTTGGACCTTGCAAATATACTTTTTAATGACTTTGCTCTAAAAGAAGGGACTTTCTAGCTCAGATTACTTGGACACTCTTACTGTTTACTCTTCCATCTTTTTTGTAAAGTCAGAAAAGACTTCCCTGAGAACTTCAAATAAATAAGATATCCAGCTGCACAAACACTATACATTCTGTTAGATTACTTTGGCTTCCCAAGGAATATTTGACTTTCTCTGAATGTAAATGATTAAAGAGAATCCATCATATGAAACTGATTGGTGAACTGTTTAAAGTGGTATGGCACCTCTTCAAAGATGATATAGGGAGAAATGAAAAGACCATGTTATGATAAAGCATCTCAGATATCCAAGGAGTTCTACGGAAACGTTAATGTAACTAAGCACTGCATCCCCCAATTAAGAAATAATATTTAAATGATAGTTCCATAAAATAGAATCTACATTGCATTCTTTTTTAAACATTTTGGTATTTCATCTATTCTAAATACGGCCAATAAAAGCTAGGGGTTTCCTGAACATCTGTCCATTCATAAGTAGCAACTTCAAAAAAATGTAAGGAAAGATAAACCATGTTCTAGAATCCACAACATTTTTATTGCTCTGTGATTTATGTTCACAAAATGACATGGGCTAATAATGTTCAATTATGTAATTTCATTATTTTTACCATTTACCATTTAAAATTTGGGCATAGGATTTTAACTTTTAGTGGTCAAAGAAACAAAAACTAAACTTTGTCCAAAAGCACTGCTTTTCCTGAACTTCAGATGTGTGTATCAGCAGCTCTATTTCCTAAGAGCTAACTAGAAGACTTCATATCAGCAGGTATGTATGTGCATATAAAAAACAAGGAAGAACGAACTATGAGGAAATAAAAGATGCACTGCTGCCTAATTGTCGCTTCAAATGACATCGACAAGAAGGCCTCAGTTCAAAGTGTTTTAGTACAGTAAGAGTTTGAATTTGATTCCTCCTCATTTAAGGAATAAACAGTAGATTTATATAAAAAAAAAACCAAAACAAAACAAAACAACAACCTAGAGCCAAAACCAGTTCAGTTCTTGGACTCTAAGTTACGTAAGAAACTTGATTTAAGAGAAGAAAAGGGAGAAAGTGAAAAGCACTCTAATGAAGAACAATTACTTTTTACAGCCATTTGTTCATAACCCCACACCCCTCCATCATTAAAGTCTTCTCACAATTTCTAAAATTTGGCAGATGGAAACAGTTTGAAGTGGAACCCAGATTTGCCGTCTTACATCTTAACCCACGTGGGATTGGGTTTTCGCATTTCATATCACTCATAGCACCAGAATGTCAATAGCTGAAAATACCTGTTTCAACTGAAGTGCCCTGTTTGTGTTTTACTGTGTTTAATTTACTTGCTAGCTGCACAGCATAGTAGCTATGTCTGTCCAAAAAGTTAAAAATCATTAATTAAAAAGAGTTTTTAGGAACTACTTTTTTATGAAAAGTGATTAGAAACTCACTGCTAGCTAAAAACTCAATCTTTATCTCTGAATATTTCAGACTATCTTTCTAGAATGCTAGCAACAGATCATTGGATCTTTATAAATGAACTACAGCACATTGACTCTGCTTTTGATTATAGTTATCTCATTCATAAAATGTTATCTCTATTACTCTCTTGCTATTAAAGAAAATGAATAATCCTGTGATTTATGTGCTAGCTGGTAACTGAGGAGGTCTGGATCCTACTGTGTTATTTACAACAAACCAAGTGACCTTGCTCAGGCACACAAATGAGAAACTGTGGGGTCACAGGCAGGGTTGAGTCACCTCATCTGCAGTAACTATAACTGCAGGGCTCTGGGGTGCAGCAAGGGGCACCCAGAAGGCTCCGATATGCAGCAAAGGGCTCCCAGAGGGCTCCGGAGTGAGGGGCACCCAGACGGTTTGCAACACAGCAAAAGGCGATGGAGGACTTTGGGGTACACTTGCATTTGGTCTTCAGCAATGCACAGTAATTTCAGCCAGCAATTTTCACTGCTAGCTAGGCTAAGTCACCAAAAATTAAACCCTTATTAGGCAAAAAGTACAGAATTATTCTATGAAACCCCCTTTTGTTTACCGGACCTTCTTAAAATTATTAATATAATATACTAGCATAATCTGAAGACTGTTTAAGAGTGGGCAAAGGAAGACCAGTAGCAAAGGTAAGAATTACTACCATAGTTTGGAGATACATTAAGAAGACCTGAGCTGGCACAATCATAAAACTGTTTTAGACCATAGCTGCCATTTTTCTAAGTTAACAAACACATGTTTCCATTAGCACTAAAAAAAAAATGCATGAAAAAAAAGTAGAGGCAATCTATTTTATTTTTTAAAAAGATCTTCAAGACATTTAAATTCACTTCCCTGTGTATTCAGGAGATCACTAAATTTTAACCTAGATTATTCCCAGCAAAAGTTACTGTTGTTAGCTAAAGATAGAAAAAGAATATGAACATACACATTTACTTTTTGGTTTATGCAACTCAAGTATGTAATACATTCAGAAAAGTTCCTCACTGTGTACTTTCGCTTACATTCTCTTTCCTAATTATTTTTAACAAAGCTATATGATAAATGCTTTAACCTTTTCTTAGAAACACTTCTCGAAGAATATTAGATTTATGTAAACAACACCAGAAAATGTTTTTTTGTGTGGCCACAAAACCAGAAGTGTCGCAAACCTGACCATAACCAGAGTTTAACATTACAGTTGTATGGCAATGCAGCATGCACCCACTTTTGAGAGAGAAGAACGTATTTCTAATCAGTCAGAAGAAGGAAGGGAGGCCAAGAGGTTGTACATATAAATCTGGAATATTATCTAGTGCTCCTTTTAGCTATTTTCTTCCCTGACAAAACAGAAGAAAACATTAAAATGATCTTTCACAAAGAACTGTGAAAATACAGACTCCCATAAGGAGAACCTTTTTTTTTCTCCAAACTTTACATTTTCATCTTACTTCCACATCTCTTCGTAATACTTGACATTGAAAAAAGAATACCTGTACAGCACTATGCAAAATAAATGCAAACGCAAAAATCAAAAAACTCTCAGAACTTCGTGATTTCAAGCATTTTGAAAGTATTGAATTTCACTACCTAAGCACCTAAAAAAATCTTTTTTTACAGTCTCTTCAAACTCACAGTTCTAAATTTTAGTCATCTTTGCCCATGGAAAATCGATCCCTTACTTGTTTTCAGTTATTGCAGTAGATAATCAATTTTTGCAGCAAATAAAATAAATGATGATGTTTCAGTATGAGAAAGATCTCAAGAACACAAATTCCTAATAGCGAGTATAGTAATCACACAAAAAAAACAAAGGTAAAGGGGCAAAAAAAAAGGCTAAATATCCTGTTCAGCTGTTTCTGTCACACTGCAACATCAAGCACCTCAACACTCATAATACAACAGAAATTTCCTTCCTTATGGTTTCTCAAATACATTCTGAGCAGATCAATGCTGTGTAACACCTCAGAGACACCACGGCACTTCAGCTGTGGTTTAGCTCTGCAAGTGATGGTGAGTAAAAGAGAAGGAATTAAGAAAAAACAGGAACTTGAAATCTTTGGAGGACTGCAAAAAAACACAGGAAAAAAAGTACAGTGAAGAAAAGTCTGGGACTTTCCGACAAGAAATAAATTATGGATGCATCATACCAGAGTGCAAAACTAAAAAGGATTTACTTTTAAAACCTTTTGTTAAGCATGCATTATTTCATTTGTAATACAGCTTATACCCACAAATCTGATACCCCCCCATTATTCAATAAGGAGGTCTGTTTCTAGACAGTGTAAGAATCTGAATCAAGAACTGAAAATAACTGAATGCAAAACTGACTTTCTGCAAGTTTGAGAAAGAGATATTCTGTTCTATGCTGGTAACTAAAGCCAATCTTTTTCAGATTTCAGGCAGGAGACAATAAGGTATCAGACGGGCTGGATGTGAGGTTGCACAGAAGAGTAGCATCTGTGGGCAATTCAGACCTGTATGCAGACATTCCACAAGGTGTATATATAGCTTTCTAATCCAAGAAGGCTTTTTCAGACTGAAAAATAGGGAAATATGCTTTCTGATTTCAAGTTCTAATTTAATTACATATAATATAAAACATTATGGGCCGAACCATAGAATACCAGCTTGGAAGGGACCTCAAGATCATCTGATCCAACCCTTTTGCCAAAATGTTTCCCTGCCTTGAAGCCCACATACTTGGCAGGATATTCTAAAACTCTGCAAGGATCTTGGGGGAGAGGAAGAAATTCCTTACTTCCTCCACAAAACTATAGGACATAACAGAGCTGCTCCACAAACAGCTATGGGGGTGTGTTGGACACAGCTAATTCCATGGCCAATGCTCCCTCTGAGCACTGCTCTGCACACTGAGCCCCTGAGCTGTTCTGTCTGGCACATGGATAGGTTTTCATAGACTTTTCATTCCTGTGGTGTAGGTTATGGGGGACGGATTAATTTGCCCTCATATTTCATGCTACATTTATTTTAGCAGGAAGTTAAAATATGTATCAGTTAAATGTAAGTTTGGTCAAAAGTAGCTTATATTACATTTTATTACTAGATAGGACACAGAAATTCTAAGTGCATAGAAGAATTTTTGCACCATCATTCTAAAAAGATTAACAACTACTTTGGAGGCATTTCTTTACCATCTCATTACAACTAATCAAAATATTCTTCCACATATACCTTCTTTCCTTTTACCCAATTCAGTCAATTTTAAATGACAGTAATCTTCAAGGAAGCATATGCTATCAGTGTTCAATAAAATAACTGTCCTTCCATGTTACTAAAGGTACAGTCCACAAACCTGTGTGTTAAAAGAGAGCTGTTATTTAGCATTGCTTTAATGTTTACACTTCAGGCATTAATCCAAAAAACAGGAGAACTGCATATGTGATTTATACACTCTCTACAACTGCTGATATCCAGTAGATAGTCCCCTTTCACTCTCCCTTCCTCTTTCACTTTCTGCCCAAAACTCAATTTGAGAAAAGAAACTGCCATTTTGATCAAATCTAAACCGTGAGGCTCTTTTCAAAAAGAACTGCCTCTTGCTTTTCAAGAAACCCCAGTGCATTTTCAGGAATGTCTTAGGGAGGAAATACAGGCTAAATTCTACACTGAAACATGCACATACCCACCCTGCCCATGACTGCTCTTGGAGTTGAACATGCACAGCTGAGGGCAGAATTTGGCCTGAACTGTGAATTCAGTAATGGAAGCCAACATCAACTCAACACAGCCCACACAGAACTTTGGACAGCAAAAAATGTTTACTTAAGGAGGGAATACTATCCCCAGCTCTAAGGTTATTCCAGCTTCTTTAGCAAAGAACAGGGGAGAAAAAAGAAGAGCTGATGAGACTGCAGGGCCTCTTTTGGGCTTCTATCAAAAGCAAACAGATGTGATCATTAGGTAGAAGCAAGTCACGCCCATAGATGCAGATTTATTTCTTGACAGAATAGCATTTCTGAGTTGATGTTAGGTGTGAGCGCAAATCATCACATAGAATCTAAATTTAGACACTGCCAACATATGGCAAAAGTAAAACCAGTGAAGCAGTTGTAGGCACAGGGGTTTCCTCCTGCCCATATGAGCATTGCAGTACATGCCAACTGCATAAAACTCTCCTGGGATAATATCAGAATGACAAGAATTAATTGTTTTATGTAAAATGAAGACATGCAGAAGACTTTGGGGCTCTTGAAAATATTCCTTATAATTCTCAACAGCAAATACTTTAAATACAAAATCCAGTTCTGAAAAGCTACTATCTTTGGAGGAGTAGGGAGAAATCAATGAGCAGTTCAACTATCACTCTCTTACACAGTGAAAAATTAAGGGCAGAATGGTCTTACTGCAGCTAAGTGGCTGTTTAAAGGTGACAGGTTGAGCTCTTCTAGTTGTAATTTATATCTCAGCAACAGAACCAATGTTTTATTCCCAACCATTAAAAGGGGGTAACACATCTGCTAAAACTCTAGCACAATGGCTGGCTTTGCACTGCAACAGGAAATGTAACCCAATAGTCTCAGAACTTCTACAAACCCTAGCCATTCCTTAATGTAAAAGGATTTGAAAATTCAGTTCACTGAAACATCTGTTAAGCTCTTGCTACTCTAACACATGATATTCTTTCTGCTCCATTACCTGCCAACAAAAATATTTGGTTCTATGTAAGACTATCACAAATGTGTGATCATGGCACTCTGCTTCTAATTTTATATGCCATTGTACACTCACAAAATCACCTGGGGGTGACAGTAGATAACATACTTAGTGTAAGCTTGAAACTTACAAAAAATGTATTTAATTTTAATCTGGTATGTAAATAGTAATAAATCAGATGGATTCTGAATGACTAGCATTAATTTGAAACAAAAGAAACAACTTAGTCAAACTGTTCTTGAGCCAACTTTCAAGAAGAGAGAGAAAAGGAGAGTGAGAAAGAGAGAGGAGACAAAGAGAGTGAAACAGCACAAAGAAAGAGGTAAAAAGGAAAAAAAAAAAAAAAAAAGACAGAAAAAAAGCCCAAGGAAGCAAAACCCTAAAGCCTTAGATCAAACCACCTAAGCATATGCATGGCCCATGCAGTAACTTTCAGAGCTTCTCCTCCATGTTATTTACCATGGCCGCTTGTTTCAGTTGACATTTAATTATACTGTAAGTGTTCTGCAATTTACTGAGTAACTATATAGTGGTAAGTAAAAGAGAGGCCCTTTGAACATTAGTAGAGTTACAGTTACTACAATAATAAAATGGTACTTTATCTGCAGCTATTGCTTTCTACAAAAAAATATTTGTTCTAGCAAATCCTTGTAGATTTTAGATCTTAAAAAAGAGGTGGGTGGGAAAAAGGAAGTCTTTCAGTTTCCAGTGCTCTACTTAAAAAAAGTACTTCCTGTATACCTATAACCATCAGTGATTTAAATATTGTGTTACGTTTCAAAAGCTGACCAGACAGCTCTCTGTGATTCACCAGTTCACTTTAACCAGCATAGACATACCACAATTTTTATGCTGTAGTCACTCATAAAACAGGTCTGGAAAATGTGAAGTTCTTCTTGCAGTAAGGTACGACCATTTACAGAAGCAACTAAAATTAACGCCTCTAAAAGCCTCACACTTGAAAGACAGACAAACCCTACCTAAGTATGTTTGTTCTTTCAGGAAAACCAGACTCTTAAGTGATCTGCAACCTTTTCTTTAAGCAGAAACTTAAAATAGCCTGACTTCATAAAGTGTCGTAACTACTGAAATTAAGTCACTGTAGCTGCAGCAAGTAACAGCAAACAGGTAGATAAGAGTGTGGTGTTACAATACTGATTCTCAGGGCTTCAGGGAACCAGCTAAAACCAAACAGCTACCAGCATTGTTTCTAAGCTAAATTCTGTCATGCTGAATATCCCAAATGCCATGTGCCAGAGGCTGCATGATCTCTCCCCAAAATGGTATTCACAGCATGCAATACCATGCATTTCTGAAAATACTACCTCCTCATCAACATAGTGGAGCTATTCAACATTCAGGAACTGAACAACTACATTAAAAAAGTATATTTCACATACATGATGTATATTTCTTCATTGCTGGAAACAAAACAAAATAATTACTGAATTGTTATGATTTCTAGTAAGTAAACTTTAAACAGATGATTTATAAGTACCACAGAAAATGATGACAACTGAGTCAAAGGTGTGAAGACTAATTTCTCAGTAACAACTTGCAGCCAGGACAGACTGTACAAATTATATTGTTCTGGAAAAAACAGTAAGGAAACAAATGTATTTTCTAATTTTCTCCTGCATCTAGCTTCAAAGTTTCCAAAAGAGATAAAACTGACTGTTATTCTGAACTATCCACCACTCTCAGAACATCTAGTAAGTCCATCTTTGTGAAATACAAATTAAAGGTGTAATTATTTTTTACTAACAGCTTTTACTAGAATAATACAAAAAGGCCCCAGTTAGAATCAGGTATGTGCAGCTGCAGTCTGTGTGTGTGTGCACAGACATGCGTACATGTGCATGCATCTATGCAGACTCCAGGAGGCTCTACAGTTCAAAACATGGCAAGGAGCTTCAAACTGGCTCCACGTACCACCAGGATTAGGCTCTCCACGTACCACAGTGCTGCAGCAACTAAAGCTACTGCCTCAGAGATCAAAATTCGTACAGGCATATCCGCATGGCACCTTGCCTGAACTGATAAACCTTACCTCTCTCCACACAACCTTGACATGGATCTCTAATTCCAGTTACCGACCCAGCTCAGTTGCAACTACTTTAAATGCAGCTGTATCATGCTGCATTGTGCAATGCAGACATCCTTGCAAACACAGGAACAACCTTGGGACTGCAGTTCTAAGCTTTAAAATACATGCCCAAAGCACTCATTTAAACTCTGGGGTGAGCTGCCACAGAAATACGAGAGGAAGCCCACAAAAAGATCCTCAATGTAGTTTATGCCAGGTTAGTGAAAGCACAATCCCTAAAAAAGAAGCAGCAAATCATTTGCTCCCTACAGATCTTAAAACAGAAAAACTCTTACGCTGATGATGTTGAGGATTTCAGCTCAGCTTGTCTGCATACCCGGGAAGGAGCACTTTTCTAGTTTTACTAGCAATCAAAACATTGGTAAGGTTCAGGGGAACATAACAATCCATATCAGAATATGAGTTATAAAACTGTTGTGTACCCTCAACCCATACCCTCCACCATAACATACAAATAACCTCAGTGAAATACCTACGAACACAAAGGACTTGGTGGAGTGACTGGGCTTGGACTAGAGTGCACTATTACTCAGTGCTGATGTTTTTGTACTATATTTTGTACTCTCTTTTATGTACCACCCATAAATAAAAAGATACTATAAAGAAAT
Organism: Strix aluco; assembly: GCF_031877795.1. NCBI lineage: Eukaryota > Metazoa > Chordata > Aves > Strigiformes > Strigidae > Strix > Strix aluco. The sequence goes on from NC_133944.1 coordinate 7,196,773, forward strand.
CTATCAATTGTTTTAAAGAATTCAAAATGAACTTCAGTGTTTTATTTTGTTCCTTAGAAGATGAGATTATCTGAGCAACAAACACAAAAGGTTCCTTTGTGAAAATATGTCAGAGCAAATAAAAATAACAATTCATAGAAGTTTCACATACTGGATCCTTTTCACGGGACATTGATAACATTCACTTATCTATTCTCAGGAGAACTTCAAGAATTTGTTTTACAAACTATCCCTCACACAGCAGAGACATGGTTTTAAAGGTCCTGGTCAAAAAACTGTTTGTTTGACTGTTTGAGTGTTTCAACTGCTGTTGAAAGATATTATTACTTGTCCCAAGGTGCCAGAATGCTCACTTACCAATCTCATGGACATAAATAGGTTTTGCATATGTACAGCTGCAAACTGCAGGCAGAGGTTAGAGGTGTGAGGACTCTCCTGACTGACACAATGTCAGTGCACCACACTACAGTGTTTGTATTTTTGCTTCACAGGTTTTACTGAAGATCCAGTATTGTTCAAGAAGCTGTTCTTTTTTCGACATGTAAGCAGAGATTTAAACACTATAACATGTGCTTTCCACTTACATTAACTCAGTACAAATGAAGATTAATTTCATTATCTCAATGATAATGAAATGTACAAGCAAACTTCTTTGTGCAGCTATACACACAAGTTCCACCACTGATTTGCTCAGCTACTATAGGTTATGTGGTAGACTAAGCTATTTAAGGATGGATCCCTCCACCTCAACAATTCCTTCTCTGCTCTTTTTCAAATAAAACCAATTAATTTGGTCTGCATCAGCAGCTCAGGGAGACAGCAAGTTGTGCTACATCACAACCATTCTTGCTGGTTGTGAAATCATCTGTAAAAGGGGCCTGGTTTGGGCTTGAACAAATTGCCATGGCTAGATGAGTTCTGCAGGGGTATGAATCTTTTCATTTCTCTTATTTGTAGCTGCAAACATTCAAGGGAGACTCCCTCTTCCTGCTCCCCTTTTAGGAATACCCTTCTTTGTCAGTGAGTAAGGGATGAGAAACAGTCAATAAGGTTAAAGGAAGCCAGTTCTCAATAAAGTAAAAGTCATCCTCTGCCTAAAAAAATACTTTGGACTCCTTATAAATAACCTGGGTCAGAGGTTCAAGGGATAAGAGTAACCCCTCCAAGCATTGGAGATGATGCAAATTCTTAAATAATGAAGCCTCATAATGCTGGTTATGAAAGAACTGCGTAGCCTTTCATTATGTCATGGTCTCAGCCAAAGTCCAATGGAGAGAAAGAGAAAACACCCATTGCCTCCAGAGCTTTGTAAGAATCCAGAAAATTGTTGGGTTGTTGGGGTTTTTTTTAAATATGAATGAGGGTGCTTCTATCACTGAAAGCAGCTTCCCATAGCCATTAATAATGTCTGTAGTATCTCTTCTAACTAGGGCATCTGTTTACATAAAAAATGCAGTCAAGCATATTCCACTTAAAAACCAAAGCATTTTTTTTTTATGTTTTACGTATACTGAGCACAGAAATAACTCTAAACTATCCCACACCTAAGATGTAAAACTCCCTTAATCACAGTGAAAATCATATATTTGAACAAGGAAGTCATGCACTCCATCTAACAAGGTACCTTCACTGAAGATTGACAAGGTTAATCTAAAATGGTTGAAGAATCCTCTTCTAGAGCGCTCCATTAGCACGATGTTTGTCATTAAAATCAAGGTCATAGTTAACAAGGCAATAGGTCAAAGCAGATACATACATCTGGATTTTTATAACTTTACTCCCCTAATTTGAAAAATGAAGATGTGTAAAATACTGTAAGTCATTCACTTACCATGGATTTGGTGAAAGGTCGAGCCAAGGTAAACAGCAGGGTATACACCCACCAGTTACGGTGAATGGAGGAGTAAATCATATTTCCAGGATGGACTGAATTAGACGTCACCCCATGGGGAGAAAGGCGTCGGTTCAGCTCGTTGGAGAAGAGTATATTGCAAAGCTTGGAACGATTGTAGGCCAACATAGCCCAATACTCCTTCTTAGATGGAGAAAGCAGGCTGAAATCAAGTTTTCCAGAGGAGTCTTTAATTTCTGTAAATCTAAAAAACAGTAAATATGTCTTAGATACCCCAGAGTTAATTTCACTCTCATTAAGAACAACATAAAGTGTAGACAACAGAGTAGAACTTGGCCAGAACCAGCATAAAACAACAGCTTATTTAGCTGTTGAAAGCATCTACTTGAAATTGCCTGAGACCCAAGGAATAGTCCCATATAATATGGCAGTAAAATTATTGAATAATTAGCAAAAGCAAACAATAAATAAAAAGAAGACAAAGAAGGCTTTAATGATTTAAAGCTATCTTACATAACTTACAAATCACTTTATTTTAAATCCATGAAAAGGTTCTGCCATAGATCCATGAAAGAACTATCAACTTGAAGGAAATAATGTAGGATAAAACAACTCTGCAGTAGAAGAGAAAACCAGCATCCTTTCATTTCCCCTTCTTCCCTTCCCCTGATTATTTCATCCAGTGTTCACATACTGCACACTTTCATTTAAGTGTTCAAGTAAGTATGGATGAGTCTCACTGCCTCTTAGACTCTTTTTTAGATTAAAAATTGATGAATATAAAGGGGTTATAACCTTGGTAACTTGCCATCAATAGTCTTATATGTTTAAAAGATAAATGTAAACAAAGCCAAAATGAGTTCTGGCAGAGTATAATGTTTTTAAGTATACCCACGGCATGGCTGAACACAAATCAAAGTAACTAGTTGATGTTTTTTAATTGGGTCTGACAGAGTCATTAAACACCAGCTGTTTGTTTCTTTCCTTTTTTTTTTAATAACAAAGTAGTTAATGTTCTAAAGACATTTAAATGAAGAAAAGGAAGTTTCCATATAGCATTTTTCCCCCCAGTTCTTACAATTTGATTTATCAATCTACTGGTATATCTTAATACTAGAAAATAATACTACATTTAGTTACAGATTTATGTTTCATTCAGAAGAGCTACTAAAAATAAAAAGGATTTAGCAAGCTCTTTTTAATACTCAGAGTTTTCAGAATCAGCTGGGGAGAACAGGGATAAACATAATTATAGTACACACTAGAAAAATGTTTTAAAATATCTTTACTAATTTTGCATCTTATGCCCAGAAATGAAGAGATCAGCTGGAATTTCTACATTCATTCTGTGAGCAGCATTATAATACACTCAGAGAAAAGCAACTGCAGTATTTGAACTCTAGAGGAATCCAGGATGTTCTCTATCTTGCAGAATTAGCCCTTCAATTTCAACACAAAATTTCTCTTTCTTAATTTTGTTAGATAAAATACATTTCTGAAATTAACAGGACTATTCTGGGAGGAATTTCCTATATTCATTCCTCAAGTAATTATTTATGACACCAAAAATAAATAAATCAAATACTTTGTGTATACTGTATAACGGAATCACGGTGGCATATTTTGAGTCCAGTCCTGCAAGTGTGCTTATATGAATCAATCTTACTTATGTCGGCAATCTCACTGAATTCAGCAGGATAAGGGCTGTGCAATCAAATTAACAACAGAGAAATAAAGACAGAAGGAAAGTCAACCTACTTATTATTCTGATTTTAATATGATGTGCTTAAATTACCCAAAAGCTTAATTTAAACAGAATTCATTTGTGCTGAATCCAGAGAAGTAACTAGAAATGAACAAAGAACCAGAGAGGCAAATAAATATTTTGCCTTGGAGCAGTCTAGTGTAATATTTTCTGCAAACACGGGACTTTATTTTTCCCCTAACAGGGGGTCTTGACTCCAGCGAAAAGATCCAGCCAAGGTTTATGGAAGTAATTAGATACCAACACTTCTGTTTTACAGCATAGTTTAAGGCTCAGAGTTCTCAAGTAGGTCAGAAAGTACTACTACCCAATAATACCTAATGTCTAAACTAACTCCTTACATGAACTTCTTGCCATTAAACAGATTGGGGGAAAAAAGCACAGTTATTTACAATGATCAGTTTAAGTATTAGATACGCCATAATACATGAATTGGACCCCTTAGAAAAAGGGAAATTTACTAGTTGTGTTTATTATCTTATTCAAACATAGACTATTACTTATTTTTTGATGGGCTTCTCTATAAACCTTGGCTGATCTTACTGAGTTAGCAACGAGTACTTTAAAAAACGTTTTTGAAAACACGGATAAAGATGTCCAGAGATGTGAGCTCTAGTTGTGCAGAGATGCGAGCTCTAGTTACCCGTAGCACTTAATTCGGTAAAAAACAAAGACGTCATTTAAAATACTATCAGAGATACAAACTTACAAAGGGGAACAAGCAGCTGACAATTCAACATAATCTCCCATTAAATAACAGCTCATTTATACGTATCCCGTTGTGCCCTCCACATCTGGCAAGTGATTGGAGTTGGCAGATTTATTTCTAGAGCTATCTTGCCTGCCCCGCAGTAGCCTCCCTCACTCCGAACAGGACCCTGCTACTTGCTTTCACAAACCTGGTGTGATTTGCAAAGATAAGGATGTCCAGATTTTGTTACCACCTAATTACTAGACATTTCATGTCTTTTAACACCGGGGAGGATTGTTACTGGCATTTTCTATTGCTTCCTTTCATTTCAGCCATCATAAATTTAAAATGGTAAAAGTAAATCTATCTGCAGTGTGTCATTTATACCATAAGCCCCTGTGTTTGGAAGTGATAAAGGTTTCAGCCTGACCCTTGGCTGGTCTCTCTCTACCAGGTCCCTGGGGTTACATTTTATGGAAACATGATTAAAAAAATAAGCTTCATTCTGGGTCACTAAAACATCTCAGAAATATGAAGGCAGGGAAAAAAAAAAAAAAAAGTACTGACACATTCTTCCTTTTGGTTTGCTAGAGCTGTTACACACGACCAAAAGTGAAATAGGAATCAACAGTAATGTTTAAAGCTGGATATTACAGGTCTAATCCTGCAGTCCCTGGACTAAATCAGAAGGCAGTAAGTGGTTTGTGCCCACTAAAATTCAGAATTGGGGCATGCATTTTACACAAGGAACTTTATTTAAATGAAATCCATCTTTTCACTTATTAACACAAACACCACAAGCATGTCTGAAATAAGACAAACCTCATCAACATCTTTTTTGCCAACTGTACTTCTCCTGGCAGTAGAAAAGACAAGCATCTAACATTTTAATTAAAAAATTCACCAAAAGAGGCATGGCCAGATTTCTAATATATATTAACTGCACTACTTCCCATTTTACAATTATACAGCTAATGTCTGCATTGAATTCCCTAATTTCTCATTATAAAACAATTGGATTTCATCTAGCAGTTTTTAATTGCATTGTTTCTCCTGCTAAAATAACTGCACATTATTCTTGGTAAGATGTTGAAGTTGTTGAATGACAAATCAATATAGGTCATGCCATTCAGATTTAATCAATTATTATTCCATCTCCTCGCAAAATCAATGAGTGGTCTGAAATGCAGCAACAACCTGCATTCATACAAAAAATGATCAAAAAATACCTACATACTGTTATAAAACTAGAACACACTTTATCCAGCAACAGAGCCAAATCCAGTAACATCCACAGGCATTAGTAATGCTTCTATTTTTAAAAAGATTATTCAAACACAAATGCTTTAGAGCAAGGCCTTTCATTTTCAAAAACTTTTGCAGTTCTCCCATAACTGTTTAATGTTGTAAGGACTGAAGATTTCAGCTCAATCAAAGGTAACATTCACCAACCTGTGTGATTCGGAGGACACCACCACAACCCTAGCAGGAGACGACCGGCATAAAACGTCTTCCAGAAGCTGGAGAAGATAGAAATGACCCAAGTGGTTCACCTGGAAGGTGGCCTCCAGGCCGTCCTCCGTCAAGCACCAGGGAGCACCAAACACAGCAGCATTGCAGATCAGTATGTGAAGAGGCCTGAATAATCAGAAGTATTGAAGAAAATCGAATCAGGAAAAAGAAATCTCAATGAAATACATGTAATTCCCTTCCTGTGTGAACTGGGCCTAGGCGTGTCTTGGGTGTAGGTGTGAGGGCTTTGGCAGTGGCGTGGCTGCAGGGTGGTTCTGTGAGAAGGAGCTGCCCTGCGCCGGTTCCAGCCGCTCCTGCCACGGCCCCACGGCAGGGCACAGCTAAGCCCTCAGCGACACGGAGGGCACCTCTGGGAAAGCATTTCCCTATTGAAGGAAAGGCAAAATGCCACTCGGCAGCAAGAAGCGAAGGGAAAGAAGTGGAAAGCAGGAACATGAACAACACGGAGAGAGAAGAAAAAGAGGGAGGAGGTGCTCCAGGCGCCGGAGCAGAGATTTCTGGGGCAGGTACATCCTGAAGGGCTGCTGCTGGAGGAGAGGAGCCGGGGCTGCAGCAGAGGAAAAGTATGAGGAGGGAGAGCACCAGAGAGCAGCTGTTGTGTCCTGACCGCAACTCCCCATCCTCCTGTGCCACTCAGGGTGGGGGAAAGTAGAGGAGCTGGGATGAAGGAGTGAAGTTGAGTCTGGGGAAAGGGAGCAGGGGGGGAGGAGGGAGAAGGCGGCGTTGTTTTTTGGTTCTGTTTCTCACTATCCAGATCTACTTTAGTAAATTAGCCCACCACAAAGTGTCATCTCAAGATGCCTACCAGAGCACACAGCTTCTCCACTTCAGAAATACCAAGCACAATGGTAATGATTTGCATCTCAAGAACCAACAGGACCATAGCAAACTCCATACGTCCTGAACATTCACAACAACAGGGATCAGCGGATGGAGGGCTGACATGCATGGGCAGGTCACCAGAAATATCTCAACACTATCACTGTTCTCCCAGGTGCTAATCAGGAAGCAGTCTCCTTCTGGAGCATTTAGAAAAGAAACTTTTCCTAGGGGAGGAGCAACTCCTATCACTTTCTTATGTGAGGGACACATCTATTCATGACATCTGCACAGTCGGTAGGGGAAAAGTGATTAAGAAATGAAGACACAATGCAACAAGGCATATGCCCACGTTTTATACTTCTGCAGCTTGTGAAGTATGCTGCTAAAAAAATATAAGTTGATAAAGATTGAGTTGGAAAATAAAAGCATCCTCCAGAAGCTGTAATCTTTGGTGGAAAAACTGAACACAATACATATAAGATCCTTGAGACAGAATCCTTCCTCACTCAACTCAGCTAGCCCAGTTTAAATAGAAATGCCATGATGAAGAAACTTGAAATGAAGCATTCCTAATTTGCTTTGTAAAGGGTAAATTCTACCAAACTAAGCTAGAAAAGAACCTAGACTGTCACATACCTCTCTCATTCAAAAATCAGGTCCAGAAAACTTCAAAATCCTTGATGTCTCCACTGTAATCTCAGGATGCTATACACCTTGAAGCCTTCCCAACCTCCACAGCAAGATCAAGGACAAACACCCTTTCTGTTCTTTCTCATTTTCTTTCAAATCCTTATGAAAAACAGCAGAGATTCCGGTTCTGGGACCTCAGATGGATCTGCATTTGCTAGATTGTATCATCTCTAAGGAAACCTTGGCACCAATGGTGTATTCTTGTCCTTGAGTCAGAGTCTGACGCAGCAGACCTGAGCAAGCATACCTGAGCTGGAAAACCTCAGACTTCAGAGTCTGCATCTGGCGTCCCTGGCCCTGACATAATTAAATAGAAGAGGTCAAACAAAATAATGACAGCCAAATAAATACCTTTCATTCCTGCACTAACCATGCACTAATACCTGTGATGTCCTAACACCACAATATTAAGATCTGTCACATTTGTTTGTTTGGCCCGTTCCAGCCTATAATGTCTTCACTACAACTGGCCAAATCCCGTGATCCAACATCAATCACCCAACACAAACTTTAATTCTGAAGATAATACATGAAGCATGACTGGGGAAAAGAGCTGCTTGCCCTCTGTTCTTTTCAAGTACTTTCTCACAGCCCTACACACAAAAGTTGGTAGGAGACCCAGAGTCAGATCATTTTCCTACATGGTTGAAGGATACATATACTGCAACTTTGAGCATCTGCAAAAGGAATTCTGGAAAAGAATGTGAAACATGAAGCCCCAGGTTGTCAAACAAACCTAAGTAATTAGATTCCTTCAGGCATGTTTGAAAACCCCAGATTTTGATAGCCCAGTTTTCAAAAAAACATTTCTGGGGGAATCAAATGCACCTCAGGTGAATACTGAAAGAGCTGTATAAGCATCAACATAAACAGTAGGCTGTATTTCCTTATTAAAATAAATTTCAAGCCCACTGGGAAGTTACCAATGTAGTCTGCTTTAATAAGAAGTTAACAATCTAGTATCTGTACCTGTGCCAACTTGGAAAATTTTAACAAAAAGCTTCAGAAGCAGTATGAAACGTCTGTGTACTTTGGGAAGCTCATTTTCTGAAGTGCTGAATTTCTGATTTGCCTTTTGGTCAGTGACACTTACATGCACAATATCTTCACATACATACTGCACCCAAAAAAGAAACTGAAGATAAAGGGGGATTGTCCTTTTAAAGGCAAGGTGCTCTCTTGCTGTTCAAACCCACTTGCAAAAAAGGCAATTCTTTTTTCATCTTTGTAGCATCATTCAACACAGTGCAAGCAGGCTATTTATTAAGATATGCAGGATCATATTTTTTAAAAGGTACCCGACATTTTGAGGCATATTTTATCAAAATGTTTTAAACTCAAGTTCATCTTGCCTGTTTGAGATTCATCTGCCAAGAGGAAAACAAAGCATCAGTGAAGCTCGAGAGTGCATGTGTGGAAACTTCGGATGATTCATCATCTATTCTGAAAGTTTATGAAAAGCTCTAGCAAGAATTAATTTACAGATTTGTAATTCTGCTGGGAAAAAGGAACAAGTTTCTTCAACACAGATGCAATTTTTGGTATAAGAGCCTCCTGTTTGAGAACCGAAGCACATGAGTACAGCAGTAATATAAAAATTAGCATCTCCATTCCCTGCCAAAGCAAATATGGCACTTTTTAAAAGATCATAATTCTATTTGAAAATTGTCATATGTCCTATGAAGTAACAGACCACAGTAAGACAGAAAGGACTCACATATGATCTAAAACTATATTCCACCTATCCAAATTGTAGTATCCTTCATTAATACTAATTACACAATAACTACCAGAGGCAAAATACACACTCTATACCTAAGTCTGTCAGCTCAATTAATTAAAAAGATGATTCTAGAATTATAAAATAATAAATTTAGTCACTTTTAAATTATCAGAGCATTTAATTGGGCTTTATAAAAGAAATAAAATTATGCTTCAGTCCTTTTCATAAGATTTATATTTTTCAAACAACATTTTGTTCTAATTTTTTAAGTAAAAGTAATTAAAATTAAAGAGACCATAAAGTTAAAAATATTTACAATATTCTATTAGAAAAATCTGTGAGAAATATGAAAATAAATACAGAGACATTTTAAACTAATGTCATACTGAAAAGGTAATACCAGATTCCCTTTTAGAATTCCTTTATTTTCAATTAGCATTAGTGGTTCTAAATGGTGAAAAACTGATTTCTCTAGAAAACACCACAGAAAAGAAACCTAAAGGGTTGTTTCAATAGATACTGCTGTTGTCTTCATTTCAGCTCAGAAAGATCCACCTCTCGGATTTGGATCCATGTCCATTAAACTCGGTGTCTCTCGTCAGACTGCTAACAAAGGTCCAATTACTGAAAATTGTCAGCTAAGTTTTTGTGACCTGGACATTTACACACCGGGAAATGAATGAGATTACCTATGTAACAGCCACCATATAGTTATGAATTTCAGCCACAGATGACAGATTCTAATCTCAATGGTGCAGAGCTCTATATCACTGAACGTATCATTATGCAGGAACAAAATTTTTAAGATACATGACAATTCACACCACACATCTGGCACTACAGCTTTGCTTTATGACAGGAGTATTTTTAAGTGATAGCAGAACTATGACCTTGATTTCACAAGTTCATTAAAAACATTGCTGTGATCTACATTAGGCTTCCTCCTGAGCTCAAGGAAAAAAAAAAATTCCCCCTTGGTTTAAAATAGTTTGTAATCTACATCAAAGGCACAGCTAAGGCCAACAAAAAATGTCAGCAGCAAAGGAAAATTTTCTTTAGTGTTTACTCCTGGTATCGACATTACCAAGCCGCTCCCGCAAGCCATGACACCTATTTGATATTTCTGGAAACACTGTATAGTTAAATCCTAAAACCTTGCAGAGTGTTTTGAAAATTTACCCCTATGTCTCCTTAAAATGTCTTCAGTCAGTGACTTACTTCACACCAAGTGAGCTAACGTGCTCTACCATTACAATTTAAGTATGCACTGGGACTTGAACATGAGCTGCTCCATCATAGCATGTAGTCACTGTTTCTTATCCTTCACAGCATGACAGACTCAAGAATACACTGCTTTAACTGCAAGCTATACAGCAGTTCTAGAAAACTCTCCCTGTGTTGGTAAGTGTAGCTACAATTTTGTGGAAGTTAAAAAGTATGTGGAATTAACAAGGACATTCTTAATTGTGAATATTTCAGCTGAAAACCATCTAATATCTTATGCACTTCACAAGTCTGTGATAAGTTTTACTAACCCTTGCACTGGGAAAGTCATTCAGATCTTACACGCTGTGCTCAATTCACCATTAGAAGCAACAAAGCAATCCAACTGCTCTGCACTATTTGAAAATACAGTAAGCGAATACATTAGAGAGATACAGAAATTAAGTTGTTGCTATAAATCAGTTAGTTATGAAATTTAATAATCAATTTGTTAGCACCTGATGTAAAACTATGATCTGTCAGCAGCCTCCCAAGCTGGCTGTGTGCAGCAGTAGATATTTCCAAGGGAATTAATTACTGATGATTTGCAAAGGTAAGAATAATATTTTTCAACAAATGTAGCCTGTGCACTAGGAGGTTAAACAAACACCACCAAAATGTCAACAGAGTTCTTGGCTTTGGTGTTCTCCCATTTCAAACGTAATGAAATAGTTAACCAGAAATTATGCAAAGGGAATACTTTCAAATCTTCCCATGAAGCAGAATGTCACACCATCTGGGGCACTTCTCAAGTGATTTGAAAAGTTCACACTGTTTGGAATTACACAGAAATTCAACAGAAAAGGCCTCGCCATATCCCCAAAGTCCCATAAGCAACTGTAGACCTATGTCACGGCCAGCAAAGAAGGCAGAGTTGTGACTTCTCTTCCACAAAGAAGCAAAGTCACAGCCCACCGAACTTTTCCATCCCATAACTCTGAACACCCATGTTGCTTTCTCTGAAAGTTAGAAAATGGTGCTTCTTCTGTGAGGGAATGCCTATATTCACAAAGGAAATAACCAACATGCAAGCTAGGCTTATGGCCCTCCAGAAAAAGAGTGAGATCTCCAGGAACCCCTCTCAATTTTACAAGCAGCACTGATAGGAAACTGAGCAACAAGAAAATCACTAAGAGTCAGAAAGCAGCAGGAAATTTTAGAACCATGTATAATCTGACACTGACCCAAAAATATTTACTTGTTTGATAGAAAAAAAAAGGAAAAGAGCACTGCTTAACTCAATGAATTTTGGAAACGAATGCTTAATATCTAACTTCCCTTTTTCTAAAAATATTGACTGAAAAGTCAGCAAAAATACCCTCTATTGCCACCTGTCAGCTGACAGAATTGTGGATCCTTGTCAGACAGGCTTCATTTTAAGGCAAGCCACTAACACAGGACTTAGAGCCCTGATGGATGACCTCCTGCTAGAAGCAAGGAAAATTCTCTGAAATTCATCCTACTGGATTTCTTTGCAGGATTTGACACTGTTGATCAGCAAATACTTCTGTCCCACTTCCAAGAGATTAATGGGAGAGGACTAAAACTGTTCTGCTTCTTCCTTCGTACCAAATACACGGGAATTATTATGAGCAGCTGACCCTATGTCTTCATAATATATAATCTGCATACTGCCATATAGGTCAACCATCTCTCAATCATTATTCATTACCTCTATAAAATCTTCAGTATACAATTGCATAAAAGTTTGGAGAAGGAAGAGAGGTCTCAACAGATTTAGAACTGAACAGAAAACATCCATTAGTCCTGCTTTCCCCTTTATTAGCTTTTCTTACACATACAGGGGGAAAAAAAGAACTAAAAATACCCGACAACAACTTACACCTCCAGAAATAAATAAGTTATCTTCCTCTGAAGAAAAATTCTGTCATTTTAGCTCTAGGGGGACAGAAGAGTTTGAGAGGCCTACTTTTCCTCTTAATGGGGTACAGAAGCAATTTCAACTATTGTAAAAATTGTACAGTTGAACTTCTGAAGAGAAATTCAAACCCGATATTAAATAAACATTTAAACATTTAATGTTTTCAAACATTTAACATTAACACTTTAAACATTTCTAATGTTGACCTCAAACCGACCTTAGTAAAACCTGCACTGTCTAAAACACCTTCGCTCAAAAATGATCCAAGCTGGGATTTCTGCTTTCACTCTTTTTATGATTTTCACAAAGGCTACACACCAAATCAGAAAATCAGGGATGAGGTTTGAATTGTTGACATGATCTGTCTCCCACACTTGCCTAATTTATATACTGCAAGTATGGTATGTGATACTAGAAATATGGGAAATTAGGAACTTTTTCATCTACATTTTCTTGTTTGGTATCATTACATCAGTAAATCACTTTCTTTTGATAACACAGTATTGCTTAAAAATGAAGGTCAAGATTAGTATCTGTACTTGCTTTTTAACTTAAAACTATAAGGCAAGAGGGAGAAGGAGGAAGAACTATATTTTACAAGCATGTGGTGTGTTTTTACCTTCCATTAGGTTCATACCAAGGATCCTCTCACCTTTTGGGGGCCCATTATCCACAGGTCTTAATTCCCTTTTGCACAGCTATAATCTAACCCTAAATTTCCTCAGACTGACAGCACACAGTGTACTCGAAGTATTGATATTAACAACATGTGTCAGTGCTGTTCTTCCATCACCTCAGGATGCCTCCTCAGGACCACATTTCAAACCAAGATCTATCCAAGAAACCATGTTTTTCTTTGTCAAAGTGTTGCATCTTTACTAGTTCTGTATCCCTGAGGACTCAAAATACCTCCATACGCATGGATTTTGAAAATCCTGGGGCCAGGTTGGGGTAGAAGAGGGATAGAATAGGGCTCTGCAATTTATTTTCTATATCCATTCAACCCTTCAGCATTTCCATTCTGCATCCTATCCCTTTTCTCAAGCCCTGACACAATAAGAGGAGGACTTTGTTCTGTTCCTTGCCATGCCTCACAAAGATATTTTGTTTGTTTTGTTTTAAAACTCCCTGATGTTTAGGAGACAGCAGCAGTGGACATACCCAGAATCCGGTAATTTTCATTCAGCAGCTCACCTAAGGACATTCGCTACCCCAAAGTGGACACATACATCTTTTTTCAAAATCCCAATAGCAAATCATTATTTACTCATATACACAAGCAGTTACAAACAAGCATAAGCCAGCTGTAAAGGAACATTCATTTTTGCAATAACCATGGAATGATTTGTTGTTTCTGCACGTCCTTCTAAATATATGAATTTCATTTGTACACAGTAAGTGCTTGTTATAAAAAAGAAGGCTACAACTCACAAGGAAGGTCAATTACTACTTTTATTACATATTCGTGATATTTCCCATTGAAAACAGCTAACTCCTTACAAAATGTTTTCGGGACCACGGTTGATCATTCAAACAATAAAACACTTCATGCATTTTGAACATTTCACTTGCCAATGACAACTCCTTCCTCTGTTTTGCCTAGAGATATATAGAGCTGTAATAGAGTTCAGAAAGCCCCTAGCAGCTGCGTGCTGCCATTCAGACCTGAAAGATTCCATGTTGTGATAAAAATTAATGTACTTTGACATCCTCTGGGATTTTTGGTGCCTTGGGAACAGCTAATGAAGGAATACAACCTTTTCAGACTATAACGCAAATTTTTGGATTCTAAGATGCAGACACATGTGGTATATGCATGGCCTGTCTAATGTCATCAGTAAGGCTTCCAAACTCAAGTGCCAAAAGACTCTGCCTTCATGTGTTTTAATTATCTCCCATAGAAAGCCTTTAACTAAACAGACTAAAACCATTTTAATGTATATTTAATTAAATAGCTACTCTTGCCTTATATTTCAGAATTTTTAGAAGACAACAACAATTAAACACACAGATCTTCTTAAAACCCATTAAGCTATAATGCTGCAAAATCCTTGTTTCATTTGCAACAGAAAACATTTTAATCAGGCATATTAAGCCACACATATTTTACTTCCTTAGATACTCAAAGTAGCCTTCACAGCTGGTGCATCTTGTGGAAATTTTTTAGGAATACAGAACGCCAAGACTTTATGAGCCATCTTAGACTGGGCTTGGACTCAGGCATAGACACATGGCTCAAAATGGGAACCAGAACAACCAGTGTGCTGAGCAGAAAGCCAGGGGAGAATTATCAAGGTTTCTTCATTAAGTTACAGTGAAAAGAGTGCAAAGTGTCCGAAGACAAGTGGCAAGTTCACAAATTTTAGACAGCACAGTTATAGTCATAAAACTACATAACAAACACCTAACAAAATCCTTCTGTTAGTAATATGTAAAAACAATATTTTTGCAGATGCAACTATATGTAAAGTTATAGTGAACTGTCAATCCTTTATTTTAATATAGACTTTTACTTTTAAAAAAAAAAAGTTCTGAGGCAGGAGATATTTCCATGATACAGGAGATGAAATGAAAAGTGATCGGGTGAAAACATCATGATCTCTGCCTCCAGTAAAAGAGGGGAGGGTTTAAGCTTGAGAGATTTTTAATTTAAAAAATACTGGAAACAGTTTTTGGATCCACATGAATTGACACATGCTACCACAGTGGGGTAATTGTGTACGAAAGCTTAAAAGAAAGAAGAAAAAGGAAAGAAAAAAAATATTTATGCAGAAAGCCAATCCCTAGGCTTTAATAAGGCACAGTACCACCACAAAGAGAAAAAAAAAGTTTCACTCTAATATTATTATGTATGTTTCAAAAGCAGTCAGCCTTTGATCTTATTTAAATTTAAGATAGGTGCTGTCTGCAACAGTAACTTCTGAACTATGCATGTTTCAGTACTTAATTCAATGTGGATATTTTTTGATATCTCAAAATGTACAATGTTGTCCAGAAGTTTGTGCCTCAGTGGCACTGTCAGAATGCCAACTGTATTCTAAGTTGAGAAGACAAATATAATAGCTCAACGGTTACAAGTTTTAATTCACAAAAAGTATTTCTATAAATAGCAAAGAGTTAACAGATTTGTACAGTGTTAGAAAATATGTTCAAATTTTGAAAGACAGTGGCAATGAGCATCTCTGACAGATACATCTACTACAGAACCATTAAGCATTTTGGCATAATGGCATCACTAATAATTCTTTTAATCATATATTCATATTTTCTCCATCTTTTAAGTTACGTATGCAACAACTTGCTAAACAGATCCCGTTTTTACATATGTACTTATATGTATGAATAGAATTTGTCATACAATACGTATGATTTAATTGTGGTTAAATTGGAATTAGAAGCAACTTAACACACCTGCAATATGTCAGTTATAATACATGGAAATGCAGAAAAACAGTATTCTGGAGTGAATTTTCAGCAGGCTCTGAAATCTTAATTGCACCCGCAAGGTTTCAGAGTGCTTCTGCTTGCAGCATGAAAAATGAATGTACTCATAGAGTTTGAGGCCTCAGTTAAGGAAGCCAGTTGAAAATCTGGCCCTCTCCATTTTGGGTCTGGTTAGGGAAATAAGAAGAGACTAAAGTTCCAAATGGAGAATCATAATTCATAACTGCTGTCTTTTCCATATTTCTACACACAGGATAAGTGAAGAAACTGTCAGCATATGCCAATTCTTACCACAAAAAAAAAGCTATTTTAAAGTATAGGAAAGTAACTGCAGTGAAAATCTACATATGGAAGTCCTGCATAATTGTGAATTGCTGCTACCAATTCAGAAAATTCTAAGTAGTAGCTGTTGGCAAACACTATTTTGTATCTTTGAAGTAATTCAAGATTTTTCAGGATAATTTCTTTTTTTTTTTTTCCTTGAACATTGAGAACATTAAATTGATGTCTTACTGTTTGGCTGAAGATAACTTTAATTCAAACCAAGTGGCACTATGCACCACTCAAAACTAAAGATGCACATAAAATTTCATCTGCAACTTTACTGCTCACTTCTGCCTGCTAAATGTTTTGATCATGGAAGTTTTCTTATGCTGAGGATCAGGCAAATGCTATGATACCATGATTCTAAATATTGACAACAGGTAGCTATTTTGGAAATATTAGAACTGAAACATTAGTGCTGCCCCCCCAATTAAAGTATGGAGGCTTTAGTTAAATATGTGATGATTAAACTGGGAAATAGATATCGAAGTATCACAACCACAAATCCACACTCCTACGCAAATACCAAATCCTACAGACCCTGAACTATCAAACACCGATGCTGACTAAATTTAAATGCTACGTTGCATACAATCACAGGAGGGCAGTCATTGTGTCTATAAAGTGGATTAATACCAACCATAATTTCTCACATTGTGCCCACTCAATGAAGAGGAGATTCAATTCAGTGTTTTTTAGTTCCAAAAGCCTAATATGAAAGATTGGTTGATCTGCCTCTTCCAACTGCACAAAAATCAGCTAATGCCAAATCCATCTTAGCCCAGAACATTATTATAAACAGATCATTTATTTGATTTTCCATAACAGAGACATTCAATCAACTACCTGAGCTGGAAACTAGCAGAGGGGAAAGACTAGATACAGATAAAAGAAGTAACTTGAACAAATCTAGCCATTTAGGTGCACTGAGACCTCTTTTCCTGCTCTCATCCTAACCCTAGCATTGTCTTCACATGGAAGGAACGTGGAGGTCATTCACTCCTGGGGGAAATATCCAGTGGGGAATGTATCTCCAGACAACGAGCTGGGAATACTAAAAGATAGCCGGAAATCAGAGTTTTAAAAAAAAAAAAAAAAAAAAAAAAAAAAATCTCACAGAAATAACAGCATTGCATTTTAAACTACAAGGGAGCCTAAAATTAGTTGTCATTACTGTAACATAATGAACTGGCTTTCTCTAAAGAATTTGTTCTGTAAATCATTCAGCCCTATCTTTCACCAAGTTAGACTTCCATTTTATGTATTAGTCACATTGTGTTCAGGTTGTGTTACAATGAACTAAGAGGTGTATCAAACATTAAACACGCAATATTGTTTTATTCTGTCTTCTCTCAAAGATGACTTTGGGAGATCCAACTAAGTTATTGCCTTTGGCTTATTTTGCCCACAGAATCTTTGTAACTGTGAGAGCAAGAAAAACTGGAGAGCACTGTTCTGCTCGTAAGAAAAGTTTACATTCTGCTGCAATCACAGAACTGCAGGATCTAAATAATCTGCAAAACTGTTCTCCCCCAAAGCTTTCTTTGAAACTGCATGGATAAAAAAAGTCTCAGAAAGAGAAACAGCTGTATCAACTCAAGAGTATAGATAATGAAAACAAAAAAAATAATTTTTTCTGTGAGGATGAAGGATTTTCTAGAATATATTTATAGGAATATGGCATAATTTACCAGTGTTTATATACTCTGAGCCCAAATTTTATCTATGGACAAGGCTGCAACACCTAACAAATCCAAACAGGAATAAAAGATTCCCATCAAATCTCAGAAGCATGATAACTTGGAGATGAATCATCTCATTCTTACTTTCAAACAAGGAAGCCTTCTTAGCTCCTTAAGTATGACTCCAATTTATATTAAATGTTTCTTTTCACAGTAACTCTTTCCTTCCATTCATTATTTATGTTTTTCGCAGTGCTCCCTCTGTTGCATCAATTGTTTTCTGTACACAACCAGCCCCTGTTAAATTCCTGCTGAGCAGAGGATGACATTTCTTCATTCTTCATGTAGTTTCAACAATCTCTCAGATTCTCAAGCGCATTCAAGAAGGCTGGTTTTTTTCTCTACAGGTTATTTGATTAAGGCAAGATATCTACAATCTCAGCAATTTTCCCTCTGCTCCCTGCAGTACCACCAGCATCACCTTCTCCAGCTATAATAGGTTTTGATGTTTTAACTCAATGAAATTTAGGGATCCTTTTTCTGGAGTACTTCCATTTTAGTTTTCTCATCCAGGAAGAGATCTGAAACACAGTCCGTGAAGACCCTTTTCCAATAGCTATCAACCAGGGAAGAACCGGCTCCCAGGTTGTGATGTAACTATCAGTACACCCTTATATATGCTGACAAAAAATAGTACCTAGAGCCACGAAGTGTCCCAGAAAAGCAGAATTTCAAAAGACAAGTGAATCTATTCTCTATTTTATAATTTTTTAGTTATTAGGTCATGTGCCACCAAGACCAGCAGATTCTGCAGAATACCAAAGTGCCCCACAAAGCAATAGTGGACTGGAGAAATTAAACCAAAAATAAAACTACCTGTGCCCAGAAATTTAAGATGTTCACCACTGAATACTAAAGGCCTCTTCACATAACATGTTGTGAGAAATAAAAATACAGATCTTTATTAAAATGTGTGTCTTCATATAAAATTTCTCCTTCGCACTTTAAAATTATTGTTTTTTTCCCAGAAACCAAGATCTATACAACTCAGAACAAATGATAGTTTTGTTTAGAAAAAACCCAAACACTTTATTTGCTCTTCCTACTACTTTATTGTTAAAAAAATTGTAAGAGGTTTTGTAAGAAAGAAAACTGTATACTCATAACGTATTTCCTATGCTCATTAACAGGACTTACAGCTACTTCATGGGAACGGGGGAGAGGGTATGACAGTATGCCTTCTCCTACAAGTGCATGAAATCAGAGATATCAGTGCCTTCTAAGAAAGTTAGGCTACCAGCTGACAGACTTGCCAAAGCAGAAGGAACAAGACTCAGTCTGTCACCAAAGCCTGTAAGACTTATTTCAATTGTTCACAAAGCTACAAATGCAAAGGAATCACTGATCTGACAAAAGCCTCTGGACACTACAGGAAAACAAATAAATGAAGAGACAAAAGTAGTTAGTGTACATTAGGGCTGGAAAACACACGGGGCTAGCATTGTAGTAATAAGGTGCTACTGCCATATAATTGCTTTTCTGACCATATCCAGACATAGTTAAATCACAAAACATCAGAGCCAGAAAAACCTAGTAGCTCTTCCAGTCCATTCTCCTGCCAGTGCAGATGATTGTAAGGTAACTCATCTGTATTTGTATCAGATAAAAGATCTACTGCTACAGGCAGTGTGTGGGGTCTGGTTTCCATCCAGCCCCAGACTTTAAACAAAATATAACTGGAAATTCATTTTGGTCAAAACCACAAAAGTCTCACAACAGATAGAGACCTTAGACTTTCCTATAATGCTTGGAGTAGTCCTGCCAGACATACACACATCTGAGCACAGATTCGAGACAGAAATGAAACATCTGAAGGCAAGGCAGAGGTTATAAATGCTGTGTATTACTAAAATTTTTCCAAATAAAATGAGAGTGAAACATTAGTAAAACCTGTCCATCACTGACAATATAGCTTAACAGACTTACGCTGGTAAAACAGTGTATGCCAACAAAAGTAAAACAGGTTTTACTGATTCTACATCTTTACTGATTGTATATCTTCTCATTTTCTAAGTTCTCTGGCAAAAATTGATTTAAGCAAGTTCACTTCTAAGGATTTATAAACATGCATACCAAATGGACTAGCTAGGATGACCATGATATGATCTGCAACACACAAATCAAGTTAAGAGCTGCATTTAGAAGGGTGGTTTTAACTTTTCACTGTATCATATGGTTTTTAAAGAAATGTAGCACATTAAAAGCATAAAGAAATGAAATTAAAACACTTACTGTTCTTATATTATGAAACCAAGTTAGTATTAAAGCAGCAATACTACAAGGATTTGTCTTTCTATTTCAAGTAAGTTTTAAGATATGAAGATGATATATGATAAGAAAATATTGTTACCAAGGATTTTGGCAGTAAAGGAACTTATGCTAGAAGTCAGTTTTGACAATTCTTTGAATCTAAAAGACCTATAAGTACTAAAATGTCATCTGTCTATCCATGCGAGATTTAGCTTTGGCAGTATTTCAAAAGTGAAAAAAACATTCTTTGCTATATGTTTTCCCTACGACAATATATTTTCAAAGCTGTCTAAGAGGCCATATTCTCATGAGGAGTACAGTAAGATGTATATGTGTTACAGAAATATTTGCAGAAAAAAAATCTAAGTTTGAATACTCACAACAATCAATGGGTCAAACTGTGGATAAAAGCACAAAGCGTGGAATTTATTGTCAAGAGTTGGCACTTAAATATTTCAAATCATTTCTTCAGTTTAAAGATTCATTGTTCTGTTCAAGCTAAATTAAACAAACCCTTTGGAAGCTAACCTGATTATCTCCATATAAATCTGTCTATTGTTAAGTGATGTCGTTATCACCCCTCTCCCCCTTTTTCTTTTTTTTTTTTTTTTTTTTTTTTTGTTATATTATGGACTATTCCAGATATAGGTCTGGAAAAAGGATCTGTCTGGCTCATAGGGCTATTTTTTTTAATGCTTTAAAAATAAAAAAAGAGAGAGAGAAGGTTAGAAAAGGAAGTAAGACAAGGAGAGCACTAATTGCTCATCCCTGACCTCTTCCAAACCACTGCAAAACTGATAAAAATTGCCTGAGCTGTTTCTTATGCAGTTCAGCTTTGGCCTTTTTCAATAGCCACAGGGGTATCAATACCCCCTTTAAAGCTGGGGCTACACATGGAATAATAAAAGACCTGTAATTCTTTTTTTTAAGATGAAAACAAATGATCTTTAATTTACATTAAAAAAAATTCCTGTGAAAAGATTATTCACTAACTGTAGTTGCTAATCAGTCCAACTATGGTGAATTCTGCCAACTGTGCTCAGCTGATAAAGACATTAAAATAACAAGAAATTACTACATGTAATTTTCTGAGTACTTACACATTCTTGGATTTGAATGCTTCAGCAAAGTGCTGCACACTCTGAAGAGAAGCAAGGTCTAAGGTCATTGCTTCTACCTTGGCTTTATGCTGGAGCAAGAGAAAGTATAAAAAAAAAGATAAATAACAGCAAGTTTAGTTCACAGTATCATGTTACAGTACATGTGTTATGAAACTTGTCCGATTCCCTTGTTTGACATTATAACCCCTAAGTGAATACAAATCATCAAAAAGAATGGACGAGCACAACATGTTGTGCCAAAAGTAGCATTGCAATTTTGTGGTTCTGCTAAAAACATACACTATGTAACACATGGCTTTATATAATACAATGAATTGACACAAGGTAGTGTTAAGGTTAATATGATATCTTTTTTCTTGCATTTTGCTGGTGAAACGTATGTAACTCGTGAAATAAAAAGTAGAGTAAGCATTATTCTTAATGCATGGTGTATTTTATATACCATACCAGTAGAAAAATACCCAGCTGAATTCAAACTTGCACGTATTAATCCAAAACAATCTGTTGTTCATAGCAGGTGATACAAAAGACAGTATAAAATTAGTATAAAAAACAACTGATTGGCCTACACACTTTTTCATATAGTAAGAGTTTACGAGTGCAGAATATCTTCTAAAGAAATTGCGTACGTACTTAAAACCAACTTTTCACCTAGAAGTGGACGTGCAGTCCCACAAAATGACATGTTAATGTGAAGGTGCTCACCTTAGGCACAACCAGAACAACTCTTCTCAGTATTTTCAGCTTTAAGATCCCTGTTCTCAGATCTTTTGAAATGCTTACTCTTCAAACCTCAGAACAAAATGAACCAAAAATCTCTTTTCATTGGAACCACTAAAGTGAAAGTCACCACAGAATCAAGTAGACTGTGGTTCTTTCGAGCCACAGTTCTGAACTAGCGTTCATTTGACTGCAGCTCTGTGTCTGCAGCACATCATCCAACGGTTGTCTTCAGTTCTTCCTATACTTTAAGATTATCTATGATCCTCTGCAAAATAGTAACCATCATAACATATAAGTCACGTAGATACCCTAAGAAATTATGAACATGTATATTTGTGCTCACTCTCACTTTAAGACTGACTGCTGCCCAACACCACCTAAACTCTCTGGTACATAAAAGAAGGCTGGCAACAGCCCTGTACTTTCCTCAAACCTAAACTGTTAACTTCAGTCCACTCTGCTTAGCTAATTCAGCAAAGAAGAAATTAAATGGACCCTTCATGTAATTCCAACATGCTACCTATGCTTACGTATAGTTCAGACTGGACATTAGCACCACTAAAAGAAAAAGTAAGAAAAAGATGGAGCAGATGCAGTGGTACTATGCAATCAAAGGCAGCATTTCAGTGGAGAGGCGATAGGAGCTTTGTTAGCACCATGGTGCAACAGGGGATCTACTGTGCTTACAAGGATATACAATGAGCATTTCTGGCGGAACAAAAAGGAAGCAGCACACGTGCCAGCGCAGGAGGAAACCAGGAAGAGTGCCCCCATTGTCTCCTAAGTTCAAGCAATTCATCTGATCTCTGTGTTTCATTACATCTGGTACTTTTCTCACTACATCTGTTCTCTATTTTGCTAGCACCCATTCTGCCTGCTACAATTACCTTACAGGTTGGGTTTAAACAGAATGTCACTCAAATTCCTTCTGTCCCACTCCAGCCAGACTTATCAGGACAGCAAAATAAATACAACTAAAATTTCAACAGGTTCAGTTCCCATAGGAAGTATCAATTGATGGAGTCTGAAAATGCTAAACCAAACTTTGTTACGAAGACTTTTTTTACCCTTACAAAATGCACATCATTCTCGAATTCATTTTGCCCCACTGGGTAAATATTTTCTTCTGTTTGATGGTCAGAGACTTGAGAAAGGCTGGCTGCTTTGCATTATGCAACAGAGCTCCACAACAACTTCTCTTCAACTTTGGAGTTCAAAGCTCTTTACTTAATCGAGAAGTAGTGTGCATAGTGCGGTTTATTTTGCTTCTGCTTTCCTCAGTTGAAACATTCTTTTGTCTCTCCCAGGGGTAAAAGGACAAGAATGCTACAAATACAGGGACACAAAGGGGGGCAAAAAAAATAATAAGTAGTTCAACAGACCGTACCACAAGCTGTTAGCTACTGTCCTCTTGGGGACACACTCAAGTCAACACTATATTACTCAGGTAATACTTTTCCTCTTGGGGTCACGTGTTAGGCTTCTCCTAATGATTCCAGGAACAGAAGAGAGGTGTCTGTGTATTTCAGGTCCAAAAGAAAAAAAAAAAAAAAGTATGATGCCTTCAAAATACTTTCAGAAATAGAAGTTAAACAGACTACGATTGGCCTGGATTTGTGGATTAATATATTGAAAATGTAAAAATCAAAAATTTAAAAATCATAAATAAATTATTGAAGTGATAAATGGTTGACTGTTAGATAGCAAATGTAAACTATAATTATGTTTCTTCTGTACCAGTTCCATCAATGAAATGAGAGAACCTTTCTATTCATACTTTACTTTCTTCAGTCAGTAAGATAATTTATTTCAAATAATTTAACACTACTTCTCCTTTTTTTCTTTTAGCTTTGATACACATACAGTTATAGAAAAAGACAAATAAAACATTTGTTAAGAAATTCAGGAAACCGTATCTAAAATGACCTGAAAAAGGAAAAATGGAGAAGGAAAAATGGATGGTTTTAGTAATTTTTTCCACTGAATAGGTCAGGAAAGGCAAATGGCAAAACAAAAATTTTTTTCAACTTTCTCCCTGCTTTTGCTTTTTAAAAACCTGATGGTAACAGTCTGTATTTCCTTCACATATACACAGTACATACTGAGCACAGAGACAACCATTTGCTCTGTTTTCCTCATAGGAGAAACTGGAGCATGTGACACCCAAAGTGCTCAGATCAGAACTCGCCACCTCATCTTTGGAAGGCATGCAAAAAGCCAAGCGTGAGTATTTTCGCCAAACAGTAACTGGGGAAGGAATCAGGTTACATACCATGAGCTTACACAAGTACCCCAACTTTTCTGTTTCAGATTCTCCTTTGTCAACTGAGCTTCAAGCACCTCTTACTCCACAGAGGTATTCTGTAGACAATCAGTTTCTACTATAGTTCAAGAACATGAAATGTTAAGCCTTTAGTATCAAATAATTTTCATTCCAGATTTTCCAACTCTTTCTTCTATCTCACAATTTCTTTTTAAAAAGCTACGAATGAGGCAATATACTTGCAAGGTATGTTCTTAATAATGTAAGAATATCTCCAATCAATGACAAGTAGAAGGTTTTTTGTTTGTTTTCTTACAGTAGCTCAGTATTACCTTTTGTTATAATGTTTTCTCTCTTTCCCTCAAAGCATAGGTAGCACATATTGTGGTATTTATAGAAAAAGAAAACACGTTTTTTAATAAAAAATAAAACTAAAAACCATTTTTGCTAAAAGGCATCATAACTGCAATTGTAATCCACAGTCAGAACTGATTGTTAATGGTATGCTGCAAATCCTGATCTAATGTGTCATAATTGTATTATGCTGATGTCTCTCACCATTTCACTTCACATATTTTCAGTACTGAATTATGCCTCGTTTTATGTTGTGAAATCTTAAATGGGACTTGTCACTTTCCCAAATACAGAAGACAGTCTTAAAACTGACATCGTAAAATCAACACACTAAGGCAGAAGACTCCAGAATTTTTAAAATTAAATTGACAAAACATATTAATTCTCCCTCTACTACTTTATTTTCAAGTATATCATTTAAGGGGAAACTAAATAAGAGAATGAGCGTAGAATAATTTAAAGAGCTCAATTCTAAATCACAGGATCATAACTACGTGGCGCTGTTGAGAGCCTGTGCAAAATGAGCTGGTGCCCTCGCTGCAGATCCCTGGGACAAATGTTCCACTGGTGTCCAAATCCACTTTCACAACTAGACTCAGAGCAGCTTTGCAAACTGGCCAGCTGGAGAACAGACACGAGGCAGATATGCTTCCGCTGTCTACTGAACCTTCTGAAAACAAGGTCAGCTAGAACGAGCTGAAACTGCGCTTTTGAGATGGGGAGTATTTGTATTTCATGACGCCCAAAGAGCAGTTCAAGGCTAACAATGTCTAGGCACCAACATCCTGTCTTTGAAGAAACAGACGAAGGTGGATCATTCTCTGGTTCCTAACAAGTCCTCTTTTAAACGCACCACAGTAACATTTTGAAAAGTGCAAAGAAAAAATTTTATCCTGTATTTCACGATTTTATGCCCTGTTCTAAAAGCATTTTATCAATATTTTCAAGTAAGTTTCATTAACAGTTTGTTTAGTTTTGTATGTAAGCTGCTCCCTATTGGAGCAAAAATATTAAAAACACTTAAGTGCAATTGGTTATATTTTGCACTTATGCTAGAAAAATGCTTATTGAGCCAGAAACTAACAAGAAAGTGAAAACATCCAGAAAGCAAGCAATTTCACTATATGCAATGTATTCACTTTACAGCTTAAAAACTGTTTAAAAATGAACACTGCATGGTAGAGTAGTTTGGCAGTAAACATGATTGTGCATTTGTGTCTTGGTATTGAAGAAGGAGCCTTTTTTCACAGTGAATTTTTCATTCAAATGTAAGTGATGATTTACGTTAAATATAGGTAAAGCATAGCTACATTTTCCTGAAGGATTGCAAGGAAGTGAAGAGCAGTACAATAAGTTGAAGCATAAAAGCTTTCTCTGTCATAATATTTATTATAATGGCATATAAAATAGCTGAAATAAATAATAGATGACTAAAAGTAAATTCATATGATAAAGAATCTTTCAGCAGACACCATTACTTCTGACTGCTCCAGTTTCATACAGAGTTGAAGAGTCTTAATAAATATGCTGTAGCCCCTGTATCTTATGTATGTACAAGTCATTTTGTAAGGGCCTATTTAAAATGTAACATAGTGGACACCAGATAATTTACTGTATAATCTTACTCTCAAAAAATATTGTGTGAATATATCTTCAATATTTAAAAGTTCTTAACTCAAAACCGAATACATAGCACAACAACAAAAATATCTGACTTTGAGGAACTGAAAATACAATAAATTGGTAAAAAGCAGTTTAATTTGATAAAGAAAAATCCTGATGACGTCATCTTGGAATTCAAATAGTTCTTATATGCAGTGTGAGAAACAAAGTCTTCAGGAAAAAAAGAATTTGACATCAAAGCTGATGAAAAGTCTGTGGAATTATATTGAAATAGGTAAGCAAATAACCAAAACTCAGCATATAACAAGCAATGCCCAAATAAACGCATATTTCCGTGTTGAGGACAAAGTAGAGGATGTTTTAGAAGCACATCTGACAATTTGACACATAGCTTATGACAGTCAATCGCCAGTGCCATGCACTATTTATGGAGGTACATAATAGGGAAAAAGGCTTTCACTCAGGATTAGGACCGTAAGTATTATTGTCCCTAATGTAGTCAACATTTGGTACTTCATGCAAAACTGTATTTATGTAAGGCCAGCTTCATCTTGTTGTGTGCTTTGAATGCTATGCAGCTACTTCTCGTGGAACTGATTGGGGCAGATGAATCATAATGCTTTAAGAGTAATTCAACATACATGCTAGATGCTTTAATAATATGTGCTTCTGCTACATTTGTTATACATTAATAAAGTTCATTAGAAGACATCATGGTGGAACATTTTTACACCCATTTTTCTGTTTTTTCCTCCCCTCCACCCCCCTACAATTTCTATGCAGTACTTTCAAATTTTCACTAACTTCATGGAAGAGAAGAAGGTACATGACACAAACCGATTTGCTAAATATTTTATTAACCCATTTATGTGATGTACAAGGAAATAGCTGGGACTAATTGTGATTCTTCATGAAAATCAGAGATGAAAAGGATTTTCTTTAAATAAAGAAAATTTATTTAGCAATACTTGGTTATACTATTTCCCAACATGTTTGTTTTACCTGTATTTTGGTTGTAATATACTGGTGTAAATTTTTCCACTATTCGTCTTGCTCAATCCTGTCAAACATGTTTTCATGCTGTGTGTGAGCTCTCCCAAAACCTGATTTTGTAAAGCCTAGTTCTTCATGTTCTTCACAAACATGGAATTACTGTAGGGGTTGCCTTCATCCAAGTCAAGTGAATAGCATACATATAAAGACCTAATGGGTCAGTATGAGCCTGCAAATTGCTAGGATTACTGAGCATCCCTGGACCTACATTTTATCAAGAAGAATGAATTATCATCATTACTGTTATTATTATTTTCATTGTCTCTATCCCTTCTCCAGAACATTTATGGATGTTCAGCAGAGAACAGCGTTTATCTTTTTGGCATCATCTACAACTTAGAGGCCTCTTCAGAAAAACCTGAAGTCCTCAAGCTGTAGTAGGATTGTGCTGCAAATGAATGTCTTAAAGTTGTGATGGCAGTTCCCCACACATGATAGTCTAGAACAGACACCTGAACTGGAAATTTAACTGTTGAGCTCCACTGGGTTATAAAAGCAACAGAGAAGTCTGGATCCTCCTTTAGCTAGAGATTAAATATATAGGCAACAAATAAGCTGTTGAAATTCCAAAGATGAGAGACATGGAAGAGTGACAAAGACAACCTGATATGAAGGAGTTAAGTTTCCGAGGATGCCATACACCAACCTGGCATTTGGACCTCACATTTAAACAAATCACTATTCACAGCAATATTTTTCCTTCTTCCAAATACTTAATTTACCTATAATTTAAAATCTATGTCACAAATACAACAATGTGACTAAAGTCTCTAGGTATAGTTTGTATATTTAACATGGATGTGAAAGGGCTTTCTTGGTCACTGTAATAATGATTTTAAACTCCCCAATAACTTTAAAGCTGTATCTCTTTCTGTTAGTAAATGTCTACACATAAAAAGATGCAAAAACCACTTATTCATTTCTTTATGGTTGCTTCATTTTTCAGATCTTAGTATATTTTATTTATAAATTTTCTGTAATAAATACCAGTATAATAAGCGATAATGCTATTTCACAATCTTTACAATAGTTAACTCTTAGATCAATATCTTCGTAAATTTGGCCTTTTATATCTTCTGAAGATAATTATAAAGGAAAAAAGGAAAAATATCTGCATCTTTCTGAAATTAATATCTTCAGAGAAGTAAACTATGCCAACTAAATCATGCTTAAAATGCGTAAGAGGAATCAGTCTCCTAAGGACATTTTAAAAATTATTTATTCCTTAACCAGAGAGAACAAAACCACACACACACAAATTACTAGAGTATAATTTCAGAATACTTCAGCTTGTAGGCTCCAAATGTCTCTGATTTTTCCTGGATGTACATGGTTCCTTTGCAGGCAGTATACATCTGCTTCAATAACAAGAAATTACATGCATTTTTTAAAAAAAAAAAATCTACCATAGGTTTTGGCAATAGGAATTTGTTTAGCTGCTAATGTACATGAACTGTGGGTATTTACTTGGGAGCCTACTTTTAGTTGGAATTTTTTCTTTCCCTAGATATAGATCACTTCTTTCCGTCTCCAAACACCCATTCCTGTAAAGCTCATTTGAATTTATCATAGGGAATCTCAAATAATCTTGGCAATATATTACACATATATGGTTTACTATTCTAATAAACATATCTTCTTGTTTACAGAATAATCAAGGGAGCCTGGGAACATGTAACAGAATCTCAGCTGTGGAGTGCCTCCTATTCAAATGCTTTCAATTCTTTTCATTCTGCAAGATTTGAAGTGATAGCAGAATACATTTTCAAAAACAGCAACAAGGCAAACAGCATTGGGATAATTTAGAAGCTACAGACTTTGTCTCCTTTTAAAAACTTCCTCAATTTGAAGTTTTTAAGATTAAATAAACCCAGTTTAGGAGTTGCTGAGAAATATGCAATATAGGAGGCAAATATGGTAATGGATTTCTTGGAAATGGCAGAGGCTGGAAGGAAAAACTGTTTCTAAACAGACTAAACCAGTAACATCCCAATTGCAATACAATATTGTTGGTATTAATTATCCGTAAAATTAAAGATGTGTTATCTTATATGTACAACTATACATACACCGATGTATAAAACTTACAGCAGGATTTCACATACTGTTTTTACACATAGAGGAAAAGTTAGCATCCCTACTACAGATGACAAACAAGACGAGAAAAGCATGATGGTCAAAAGGGCAACAATGTTTAAGTAAATACCAAAAGAAACCCTTTTCCCTGTTCTCTCATGATCCATAATCATAAGCTATGTTGTTGCCTGAAAGTGCAGACATGCACTGTGCAGTGCATTAATCCTTCAAACACTAACAGATGCTGGCAGGGATTTAGGCTGGAATGTATTTACAAAGTGACAAATTATGTTCCGTATTATACAGAGAGAGAAAGAGCACCCACAAATAGGCTGATAAATGTCAGCTGCAGTCACGACAAACGGTTTATTTTTATTATACTGTAACCACAAATGTTTTTTGCAGGGAGGCCCAAAGATTTATTTGTTGCAGGAAAAAACAAGATTATATATGACACAAAGTAATAAGTGTGAGATCACTGATGTTCTGGGCAGCTTGCCCTCCTGGAAGCTATGTTCAGATTGAAAAATGTTGCTTAAAAATGGTATGTTATATGACACAAAATAAATAGTTCATAAATCTGTATTGAAACAACAATAACTAATAATTAAAGACAGTCCTAGGACATGGCTTATACAAGTTAAAAGGAAAACATACTATTTCCTTTAGTGGAATGTAGAAAATGAAGTAACACTATTAAAATAAATCTGATGAAATTGTTCTAGATTAAAAACAAAGTACTATAATTGCTAGATGGAAGCAACATATATTTTAAATGTGGTCATAGCGCTATATGAACATTCAGTGTAGCACAATTAATTGGCAGAATAGTGACGTCTGCAGGTTTAAAAATGCATTGCAGCTATTTTGAAGTACGTCAAAGCTTGCCAATATATTTAAGGCACAGCTCCTTACCACCACTCTTAATACTAGGAAAATATCAATATGGTTAAAAGTCATTCACTTCTTGAACTGTGAATAATTTCAGGATGCTTCAATGTAAGCAGAAATAAATACATGAGACAAAGAAACGAAAGAAGTGAATAATTAGCTATTTAACACATTTTAATTGGCAGTTCATGGTTACGGTCTCCTAGCTTTAAACAATATAATATAGACATCTTACAGAACAGTATCCTCAAAAAGAACAAACACATACAAATTCTTTTGTTTCCACAACTGTTCACATTCCCTAGCTAAGAGAGACATTGAAAATGGTCACATTGCTATGTATGTAATTTTAGAAAGTGAAATAAAAGGACTGAAATCATATTAGTAAAGATTTCTTGTACAAATAAGGGTTGGCAGGACCAGGTTCTTAATATACACTCACTATACACAATATAGACTTGAAGAAAAATATTAAGTCTTTCTGCATACACAAGAAAATATCAGGTGTATTTGAACAGTACTAGCATATGGAAACCTGCCATTATGCCTCCTGATTTGTGATCACAAAAGGAGGAAGTTTTTCTGTACTTTTTTCTAAAGAAATAAAGATTGTGTGACAAAGAAAGTATGAACAAAATAAACACAAAGACTGGAATTAAATTTCTGTGAAAATGTGGCCCGTCTTAGGAACCATTTTGTTCTACTTAGTAATCAGCAACAAAAATATAAAACCAAACATAACATTAAAAACATAACGTAATTCCAGGGTTGTGTAAAAATCTGAGACCGAAGTGTAGACCATGTATTTTACAGATGCATAAAGCTGATGGCATTCAGACACGGACAGGAGGGGTCAGAAGGCCATGTGCCATTGTTCTAATAATTAAGAAAGTTAAAATGGCTTTAGTGTCAATGTGAATGAAGTCCAAAAATCAAGTGTCTTATTAAGCACTGTCAACATGAAAAGCTCTGATACCTTCATTTACTAAATATACAGGAATTTTCTGATAAAATTTTGATCTCTAGATAACAAAAGTACTCCAGAAAATAACTGTCTTGTGCAGCAATATAGTGGGAGACTTGATGGTCACCTATCATTACACTTATTAGAATACTTATTTCCTAAATACAACTTGCCAATGAACATTATAGTGACAAGGATGGAGAATATGCCTTAAAAATGATATCTTTACAAGTATTTGTACATACAAAACAAGGAAGTGCTGCCATTACAGCAAGCAAAGCAGCAAGAAAATCATAATAACAACCTACATTAAATATTTGCCTGTAGAATAGGTGTGCAAGATTGATATAAACGCTTTATAGATAAGAGGGAGGGGGAAGCAAGGAAGAAAAAAAAACCCAACCACCACTATCTTTCCCCTTCATCAAAAAAGCAAAACCAAACACAAAGAACTGAACATGAAGAGAAGCAGCATGCAAAGTTTGTAAGTAGTACTCTCTCTACTGGACAGAAAGACTTTTTAGATGCCTTCTGCAGTTCTGCAACCATAACCATAAGTGTTAATACCACGTTTTAATGCAGTCATTTAATTATTAAATTGTTTTTAATTTAACGGATATTGTTACATAGCTAAGTAACTGGCACATACTCTACCTTAAAATTTTGCCTTTTAAGCAAGTAGCTTAGGCTTTTCCCTAATTTTAAGGTAAACACTGGCTGTACCTACCTGAACACCTGAAAAAATAGCAGCTACTGTATATCTTACCCATATGCCACATGCAAAAATGTAAAACATATTAAAAAAATTCAAAAAGAAAATTTCCAAGCAGATGTTTATAAACAGAAGGTAACGGATAAAAACCCAAACACAATGCTGCATTATGTTACATGATTCACTGATGAACCCATTGGAACTACAGCAAAAAGCCCTTCTGGAAAACTTCCAGAAATTAAAAGGTGCAAACAAGCTGCCTAATACCCTTGCATAGACTGAATTCTTATGAAGAAAATAAAGTTTATTGTCTGGAAACAGAGAAAGCATGAGGAAAGCACTAAAGCAATGGAGGTGAACAATTAGACAGATGTTCACTTAAGGAAATAAAGAGAACAGAAGAAGCCATCACTGAGGAATTTTACGAGAATACTGACAACTCTGCACCTCATCAAGGGCACTGGTAAAGTTAAAGCCACTGAAGCCATTTCTACTCAACTCCAGTATAACTGCTGACCTTGCAAAAGTCTGCATTTAGTAAATGTGGCTTAGGAAAATAGCATTATACTTTTCATTTTACTATTTTTTCCCAAACTCCATCTATATACTGTACTGTATATTTCAAGAAAATTAACTTTATTTCCTTGTATAATATTACATGTACTCGGAATTTTTTTCCTAACTATGCTTGGGTATCAGGAAAACCTATATTTTAAAAGCTTTTGTCATTTAAGTAAAATTAAATAGTCAATTACATCTGATCTTCATAAAAGTGTATATGTGAATAGCTGGAATGGCTTTTGCTTAATATGATTATACATGTTTCTAAAGTAGTCAGGAGTTTGCATAAGACACAATATGTCAATCTGGACATGTTTCAGAACATACAACTTTTGGCATTTAACTACTGAAAGAATAATGGAGAAAAAGCATATTTTGTTGATCATCTGTCTTGTAGAGTAAAAAAATATGGACATACATGCAGGCAAAAGGAGAAGGAATTAAGAGGTAAGATTTTTTGGCAAGGACAAAGGACAGACTTTTTCGTGGTCGTGCAGGCTGAGGTACAAATGTAATTTGTTCCACAAACATATTTCTATTGTTTAAAATATCATTTCAAAACTCTGTTTGGTTTATGATAATACTTCCCTTGCAAATTTTCAGAAGAAAAGTATCCCCCAACTCTCAAGTGCATTACTGATTTCTCCTTTTCCTTTATCTACTCATATATTTTCAAAAATTACTGTCACACTGATCAGAAACTGTAGCTCAGTATCACTAACACAACTTTCATCACCGTCTTGTATGCAGTGGGCTACTTCCCACAACATTCATCAATTGTTTCTGAACTGTAAATATAAATATGATACACATCACCTTAGTGACATAGTAGAGGGTACGCAAATATCCAAAGTGAACTCTCCAGTTATCGAATTGCCAAAGAGTTCCCACCAGCATTGGAAACTCTGTAATATTATTAGCATAAACTCGTTGTGTATCAGGTTGTAGAGATAGGGAGGAAGTACTAATTAAAAGCTATATCCTTATCTAAATATTACTTGTACACAAAGAAAACACATATGAAGTAGATTTTTATAAAATACTCCTGGTCTTTAACAGCACCAGACTGCCTTTTCTGAGCATCAGCCACCAGTTCCACTTACAAAAAGGGACAGCTCATTCATTGCAAATGGTTTTGCAGTGTTTGCAATACAAGCAGTAGTTCACTCAGGTCTGCAGGGGACAGCCTGCATATTTCCCACATACTAATGTTTGAAAGTTCTCAGTAACTCAGGAGAAATGCACAAGAAAATTAGAAAATTTCATCATTCACATTTTAAATAATATAAAAGATGTGGAATGTGATTGATTTCACACTAGAGAGAATTGAAATTACAGTTATGGGATAGGTTTTTTTCATGTACTGTAAGGTCAAGTAATAGTTAATAATTAATGAATTATGAAACAAATTTTCTATAAGGCAACACATAAATTCTATTCAATAAGATCTAAAAGTGTAGTTACACCAAAAAGCCATATAATATATCACAAAATAAAGAAAATGCATGATGCTGAGGAATAAAGCGGAGGTTGCCATTATATTGGAATAACTGTTACTCTTAGGGAATATAAATAACATCTTTCCATACATACACATCATTTTCATAAGTTTTACATCTCATAAGCTATGAGAAAAAGAAAAGAAAGGATTTTCAAAATTTTTGGCTGTTGATTTTTGTAGCAAAATCTGTTTCCTCATCCCTCCAGCAGTTAGAGAGGTTCTCATGCATCAGAGAGTAGAATGATTAAGTGGATCATGGCCTGGACAAAACCACAGGGCTCCTTCTCTGAGCTATACAGCTTTGGCTAAAATCTACATATTGCTGATCCATACTCCTCTTTACCAGTATAAATTTCACATTCTTTGATACTCAAGCTGTCTCTTAGAATTTAGTAGAGTGCACGATACAATATTGTAGTGATCTGGTTAGACCCCTATGGGTCATTGCCGTACAATGAATAACATGACTGATAGTCAAGAAGTCACCAAAATATATTTTTCGCCTTGATACCATAAAATTAGTTGAAGTTGGAGATTTCTGGATTAGTAGATGGGAAATTTGCTTCTTCATCTGCATAAAGTTCTGTTCTGACTATAATAATAATGTTCTGACTTGCAAGACCAGGAGATAATGGATTATCTTCTCTGTAATAAAAAAAAAAAGGTTTTGCTTATAGATGAAAATATTCTGGATTTGAGATTCAACTATGGTGAAATATTACATACAGAAAAGGACAAAGGGGGGGAAGAAAAGAATCAACTTTTGAGAAACGTATTTCTCACTTATGGTGGTTGCTTAAAGTCACTCAGTCACTTGAAATTGTCCCAGAGGCTAATAAATGAGAAAATAATAAATTTGGCAAAGTTTCTGCCAAATTTTTGTATCCAATGCAGACAATTTATCACATCTATTTCATAAAGAGTCCCGACTAAAAGTCTTGAAATAAATGCAAGTCAGATGTTGGGTCTCCCAACAGCAACTGTCTCACCTTATAAAGTACTTGTTTTGGGCCACAGTAACTGCAGACAAGGACATAGCCAGTGACAGTATGTACAGTTAAAATAGAGAATGTTTTGAGATCATTTACAAACACAATAATCTGCATAGCTATAAATTTAAGTCAATAACCTAAGTTGTACATATAAGCAGCTTGAACCCAGTACTACCAAAATATATCAAGTTCCATTTAGATGTAATAACTGATCCATGAACACCCCATGGCAACAGTGTGTGTTCTCCTACCAGACTGAAGAATAAAATACAAAATTAGAAATGAAGGGTTGCATTTTTTTCACTCTTCTAATGGTATAAACTCATTCACCTTGCAAACTTTTGAAGACATACACAAATAAACAAACTTGTCAAGGAAATCTAGAACAAGTATCACCTTTTGCTCCAGAAGAAATGTTAACTTCTAAAAAGTTATAGCAATTTTCAAAGATGCTTATATTAGTAGCACTTTCAATAATGCAGTTATCAAAAAGTCACTTACAAAGACTCAGTCAAAATGCAAAGGCAAATTTGTTCTCTAGAGATTAAAAAAAAAAAGTTAATTTTCAATGAAACTTTTATAATAGCTATAATCGTTTTATGAAATGTAATGTTAAAACCAGTCAGGACTATGCTGTTTTCTGTATGAAAACCATGGTTCCTATGCTGTCCTCCACAGACTGAGCTAAATAGTTTACAGAATCTTATTGTCCTTACATTATTTTAAGGTATAATTTTCATAGCCATGATGAACCTTATAAAAAATTTTCAGAACTGACCGTGATACACAATGGCCGTGACCTTTGGAGTTAGATTATTTTTCTCACATACACGTAGCTTGAAAAGCCCATGACCACTGCCAATTTCTATTTTTAACTACATGGCTGACAAAGTTAAGTGAAAATAGCCCTTTCCTCCCCTCCCACAAAAACCATTCAGCGCAATTTTTGAGTCTTTTTTTCATCTACTTCATTCTGTCTTCTGCAACCTTAGACAGCAAATTTGACCAGTTAAGGAACACTGAACTGCACAAGGTACAACAGAGTACTTCGAGGCATGACTCACTAATACTCTCAGGCCCATGTGAAAGGATATGCCATGATGATAAGACAGAGAAGGTTTATATTTATAAGACTTTGATTAATTAGGCAATTTTAGGAGGACAGAGACAAGGAAAATGAAAAGGCTCCAAAAGTACTGACTTTTGTTTAAAAAAATCAACAGCATCCCTATAAGCAACTAAATCCATGGATTATTTAATAAGGGAAATCATCCAGCAATCAAAAATGCCATCAGTGAAGTAGATGAGGCAAGGAGTATATGTAAGCCAACCATTTAGATGCCTTTTAGCGCATGTAAGCATTTGGTTTCAATTTAGATTTTCAAATGCCTCATGCTATGGTGCTGGACCTCTCCAAAAAAAGAAAATCCAAACCCCAATATAAACAGATGACACAAAAATCTGAACTGCTTCTCAGAACTCTGTAAAGAGCTGTGCAATAATTTTCTAAAGGTGTTAAGTTTTAACTTTGTTCCTGAAGAATAAGGTGACGATACATCTAAAAATAAAGTTCCACCAAGTAACTGCCAGCACTGTAAAGGTACATGGTACCATTACAGATCTGACTCCTAATTTCCCAAGCTCGATCCAGTAATTTAGCAAGCTTAAGCAAGTACTTATTTGCATTTTTAAAGGTAAACACCTCAGCATACCCGACCCTTGTAAACTTTTGAAAGGTTTACTCAGTTCCCATTAAAATTGACAGTAACAAAAGCACACTGAAAATTTCATCTTTCCATTAAAAATAGGTTTTTGCAGTTAAGAAGTTAAATTATTTGCTTTAAATAAGTAAATATATTTAAGATTTAAATATTGTGTCAAGAGCAGCAGCGGGATGACAGCCAAAGTAAAGGCCTGAATAGAATCACTTTCAGCAGATCATTTTTCCATTTGAGCTTGCTGATGTTTGTTTCCAAGCTACATGATGTTGTTTCAAAGGTGCCACAAGCTGCAAGCTCCTGTGCTGACCAGACCACACGAAACCACTTTAACTTAGGCTCCAAAGGTAGAAATGTTAATTCATCATCCTGTCAAAATAATGACATTCATTCATAAATACCGTCCAATCTCCTCCACACCTGGCTGAGTCTTCTGTGCAGCCTAGTGAAACACACTAATTACACACTATCTCCGCCTGTCCTCTGGACAGTGTACCTCACCGTATTTGAAAAGAGTAATGATATAG
Organism: Strix aluco; assembly: GCF_031877795.1. Taxonomy (NCBI): domain Eukaryota; kingdom Metazoa; phylum Chordata; class Aves; order Strigiformes; family Strigidae; genus Strix; species Strix aluco. Next base: position 7,233,833 of record NC_133944.1, read on the forward strand.
AACTAAAAACTGGGCAAACACCCTTAAACTTGACAGAACAACAGACAGCGCAGAGAACCCAGACGTGTCAGGTGCCATACTCAGTCCATCAGATGCCAAGTGTACATCTTTGAGCACCTTCGATTAAGACTTTTCCACAAAGCCTTTTAGCTATCTTGCCCAGGCAAAATTAATTTAAATGTATCAGGTGTTGATGATCTCAGTCAGAACATTCAGCCTGTATCCATGGCCTTTATCAAAAGTGCAGCATCAAACTACGATCAATGTCTGTACACTCTCACTTGGGCAAATGAAAAGGAAGACACAAGAAATACGATTTACTTCCCAAATCCCTGTGTGGTAACTAACCTACTTCAGCTGTACTCTTATGCTTCTTGCATATAACAAGAAGCAAAGCCTAGAACATCCCAAATGAACAGCATAATCTTTACTGCCTTCAGTTGAGTGACTGCTTAGGCAAAGGAATAGAGAAGGTTTCTTGACATAAAATTACCTTCTGCTCTGAACATTCACCTCTAAAACTGAGGATGCTAATTCAAAACCTTTTAAGCACAAAAAAAAAAAAAAACCAAAAAAAGAGAGATACAGATCTCCCATTAAGCATTATGATTAAAACCAGGAGGAGGTACAAGCACATTATCTCCCAGAACATCCTAATCCAGTAGGCAATATCTAAGAGCATTCACCAAGTAAGGCTCAGAAGCACACCTAGCATGCAGGTCAGTAAGGTTTATGTATTCAGAAATATTAGGACTAATTGAATTCTAAAGATGGGCAAAACCAAGCATATAAGTTACCATGGAAATCTCTTTGCAAAAGTTTATGTGCTTCAGAATTCTAGGTTCTTCCAGAGCTTAGGGAAAGATTTTGAGCATCCACATTCTGAAATGCAGTGCTTGGCTAGGCAATAACACAAAATTTAGGTTCCGGTATTTTAAACTGAACTAGTCCTAAGCACCAAGGCCAGCCTTTTTCTGCAGCATTTCTTCACCAGCATGTGAATTCTGTTGAACTCACAAAGGGCATAAAACCTTACTACTCTGTGTGCCAACCTGCCACATGTTCTGTGTGCTGCACAAACTGTCACTTCTTTCTAGACTGACAGCCAGCCTGACCTATCAAGTCCAGCTTTTAGATGATACTCAAACACTCTTTCATCCTTTCTATTGAATTTTATTTGCTTACCAACCTTTAAAAGCTCATCTGTTACCACCTCTGCTGTGTCCTGCTAGCACTGGGCAGCTGCAATCAGGCAGTGAAAAGGCTCTGCTCTGAAAAGATCCATCTGCAGCCAAGCCGCTTGTTAAGCAGTAATTCTGAATGGATTCCTGGTTTAAAACATTAAAACCAGACTTACAAAATAATTTCTCAAGGTTACATGGCAGATCAGAGACAGAATCTAACCAGTCATCCAGGTCCCCCAATAGATGTTAAAATCTTCATGGCATCAGCTTTCATGAATGTCCCTCTTAATAAGGTATAGAAAAAAAGAAAATTTAGAACTGACCTTTAAAAAATATTCTTGTTATGCTTTTTAACCATTGTGGTGATAAGGAGGAAATGTTTTTCTGAATGAGTATACTGTACCTTTAATGGTTCATTTGTAGTTCAGAATAAAATCTGAACTATTTGTTGTTCATTGTTGTTATATTCTGTTCCAAGGTTCATAATTTGAAAATTGACTTTGGGGACTTTTTGCTTGGTCTATTAAAATGATTCATGTTGCATTCAACATAAATTGTGCATACACAGAGGAGGTTTAGCACACGTATTCACAGTATAATAACTAAAGTGAATTTTGTACAAGCTGCAGTTTGTGGCAAGGATGCAGTATCATTTGTCTTAATTTTTCTTCAGCATTACATTAGGCTAGTGCATTTACATTTTCAGGTATGGCTAAACACTTTAAAACTTTCTTTTTACAGCATGAGTAAAGAGAGAATCAAATCTACATGTTTATATGATGTAACAAAGTAATGCCTTTTTACTGTCTAAAGTACACATGGATTTACTTTCCATTTACCTTCCTGCACAAAGGCAAATGCAAAGTGCATGAAATATTCACCACCTATGAATCACATAGTGTTCCTATTAAAAAGATGATAATGTTCTGTTTTACCTTTCAAACCATGATATGGTAACAGTCACGGTGTCTAAGTGGTTTTGTCACTCAAAACTACCGAAGTAATATACAGTAAGGTATCAGAGTGTTTAGTGTTTTATACAACTTTAGGACAATCTAGTGTCAACTGACTAAATAATTAAGAGCTGAGATATGATTTCAGATACTAGGTTCAGAAATATTTATTTTGCAAAATCTGAGTAAGTGAATTTGCCAGGACAGTGTGAATCAGAGTAAATAAGTGGATGGGGCAGGAAGAAAAAACAAGATTGTAATCTAATTGTCACTCTGTCTTCACTGAGTCTCAGAAAAAGTTCATCTGTTGCATGTGTTTATTTAAAAACTAGTTTAATATTTCTAACATGGAATTTTTTGAAAAAAAATTTTTTTTTCAACTTTCCACTGTACTGAGTGCGATTTTTCGCTATGGTTATATTCTGACCTTCACTTCTGCAGTACAATTCTCTGCTCACACATATTTTTAGTATACAAGTGCCAACGCTTGAGGCTATAAGCATTCAGAAATTCATATCTATGGACAAAATGTGTGGGCAGTCTGAACCAGTGGGTTTTGTGTACAAAAATTCTTTTGTCTTGTAAGAACAGAATGACCTGAATATTCAGGAACTGATCAATCCCTAGGAGTTCATGTTAGTTGGATATCAACAACAACAACAAAGAAGAAAAACTTTAAAGCAAACAACTTACTTTATAGAGTCCAATAACCAAAATGGATTTTGCACAAAAAAAGATTATTCACTTAATATTGCATTATGAAGGAGCCAAGTTTATGTGGGAAGTTTAGCCAACGCATTATTTTGTCTTCATGATATGGAGAAAATAAACTTCTCCTTTTTTCTTTGCTTTTGATGCTTAAAGCAGTCCAGAATGATTTCTGAGATGTACTGTAGAGTTCTCTAAAATTTAAGACAATCTGAGAAGCACTTAAAATTGCAGTACACTCACACAGAACTTATTCTGACCATCAGACTGAGGTGAACCCCACCTTCAGTAGAACAACAAACCTTGATGCCTGAATAGCAAAAGTTTCTTGCCATTCTGTATAGGCCCAACAAAGATAGTAACATAAATGCTCACCTCAAAAGTGTTTTCAACTTTTACCTTAGTTGTCCTACTAGGACCGGTGTCATCTAAATATTTTATTCCCTAAGGGGAGATCAGCTAATAAGCCTGATTCTACCACCCTGGCACCACATGAGCCAGACATCCACCACAGAAGAACTCATAACTCCCATACAGACCACATTACCACAAGGTCCAAATTTTCAGCAGCTGACTGCTACTTTCTCTTTAAGTAAACAAATCCCCCCAAACTACCAAATTTTTCTTATTCTTTTATCAGTATCACATAAAAGAACATAAACAAGTATCAGAAGACTTATAACCAATTAAATGTGCCCTGTTAGGGCCTACTAACTGAGACTGAGGATAAGCACCTCCTACTGCAAGCTGGGTAAGAACCACTTAAATCTTAAGGGTTTGCTTTTTCCCCTTACACACATTCATATTTTACCTCTGTGTTTATATTCCTGTCAGTACACTGTAAGAACAACTCTTGAATGAAAGTCACCTTTTTCCACTAAAATATTCTCCCCAACACCAGAGTCAGGCTATGGGCGCATGAACAGTGAGGCAAATTGCACCGTGGCACCTATGTACAATAAGCAGACTGTGCATCTGAAGGATGAAAAGATGTGTGGACTGTGCAATAAAAAGCAGGCCTGGGCAAGGCTGATAAATGTCACCCAAATCCATCCAAGGATAAATTTGCAAAAGTCATGTCAGGGCAAACTCACTTATTGGAGCTTACAACTTTTTAGGACTGGAACTATTTTATTTGCAATAGGCCAGCGTGTTTACGCATCCAAGGTTTGAGAAAAGACAGCCTTACACTGAAATAAGAGTTCACATGCTATCAGATAGTTTATAGCTCCTTGGTATGTCTTCACTTCATAGGCAGGGCTTAAGAGAGATAATAGTAACAGATCACGTTCCATAGAGTATCCTAAGACCATATATCTGCAGAGACCATCTCAGGCCAAAAGAAAAAAAAAAAAATTAAAAATGAAATAAAAACCTCTTGCTTCACAACATTTGTTTCACTTCCATCAAGCAGAATTTTCTCATAAACTTCTTTAAAAATTATTATTTTAACTATAAGCAGTAAGACTGATATTCTCAAAGACTAGCTGGAGAACAATTAGGATCACAGATTTTATAGACACAAAAATGAGAAGCACAAAGAAATATATATTCTTGAATTAAATATGGCACAGAAAACAGGATTCAAAACACATCTTTCCCTAGTTTTTATATACAATACTCAAACTGTATGACTTGTTATTTTTACTAACTTTGCTTTCATAAGGAGCATCTGTTTCCTGTCACATTTTGAAATTACTTAGACACTTATTAATAACTTGGAAATATATAAAGAACTTTATTGACTATATTAATTAAAAATCAGGAAATTCAAGTTAAAAGTGCAGTGCAGAAAATGAAGAACAGAAATCCATGCAGAAGCACTTAATTCCAAAATGCATTCAGAATCATAGAGATGCAGGTACTGTATGTGTTAAATCTTATGGGGTAAAATAATAAAAAAAATAAAAAAAATAAATCTATATTTTAATCTTTTTGGGTGGAAACAAATTATCTTATTTACTACATGAATGGTTTCCTCAATTTGACGCCAATCTTTGGAGGCAACTTCAACCTGTCTGAATTAAACAGTCCGCAGAAGAAAAGACTAGATTATTTATATTATAGAATACTGTTAAAAAATAAAATTGAAAGATTACTTTACCATACATTGAAAATAAGAACATGCACATCACTCCAGCTTACAAAAATCTAATTTTACTTTTTCTGTTCTGAGAGAAGTTTGATAAGTAGGAGACATGTTTATGTATGTGTATGTATAAATTCCCCCCAAATGGACAACACCTAAAAAAAGGAGAAATTCACAAACATGACAGTGGCCAGATGAAAATACCTTGGATAGATGAACATTTCTAATTTCCAGAGATGTAGGCAAAACAAATGAACAGTTTTAACTGAAGTCAAACTTGCATTGTCCACTCATGTAATTATTTTACAGTTCACTGATATACTTTTACTAAGTCAAGACCTAATTACACAAATACCCACAGTAGACAGTAATACTTCTTCATAAATATAAGTCTACCATGTGTCATATCATTTACTTTAGTATACATGACCTCCTGCACTGAATGCTTACACAAGTAGCTCTCGTGTACCAAAAAAAGTTGACAGAATAGACAAAACTATCTGTATTTCACAGAAACTCAGTCTGCTTCACTACTTGGTGTAAACTCTGTTTCAAAAGGCTTAGCAGGCCCAGGCAAATTCTGAAAGAGAAATATGTTCCTGCTGTGACAGAAAGCAGGAGGACAAACTCCCTGTGAAAACACGCAAAGCACTCTGCGCTGCGCTAGCCAAGCCTCCTGGCTGGCCAAGGTCCCGTGCCCACCTGAGAAACCCTCTACTCTTCTCACCTTCTGCCACCCACTGCCTGGCAAGATCTCCCAGGTGATTTTATGAATCATGACTTAAATTTGTTCCATGATTTGCCTAAGAATCTGCTTAATTCACTTCCTATGCACTTTCCTATTTTGACAGCAGCAACTACAAAACTATTGAAATTGTAACTCATGTGAAGAAAGAAGAAAACTTTACAAAGAAGGAGCAAGAAAGGAACAAAGGAGAAAGGATGTTTTTCTTTTGTTTTCTGTGTATGCATTGTTTGGGGAGGGGGGTGTCTTCAAGAATTATTTTACCCGTTATTAAGCACAAGCCCTCACAGTTTGACAACTGTTCATGTGCAATGAGATGTACCATGCACAGACAGGAAGCCCTATGCTTATACATTCTTCTTACAAACATTAAATGAGCATAATAAGAATATTCTTTAGTAAGGGCTGTGATCTTTGTTTAACAGACGGGAAAATGAAGGCATAGAGAGGTCACATTCCCGGACGAAGTCCCGTAACATTTCCGTGGCACAGCTGGAAACACAACCACATGAATGCCCATTCCTTGTGCTGAGCAGCTATCCACACTCTCTCTTAAAAAGACATCCGTTCAACTGCCTGGGATGCCATGGTGTTCAGCAGCCACGGAGAAGTATGTGTCATACCTAATGGGGCATAGAAAATGGGCCACTTTCATTGCTGACATAACTCAAAGGGCTTGTACCAGTGATGAATTTAGGCCAATATGTCAGGACATATGCTATATAGTACTACCCAAATATTCCTTTATTCTGCTGATTTCAAGAACTAGTCTGTTCAACTTGTTGCTCAGAAACCTGCATAGCCCTGTAGCAGAAAAAAGGGTTACATCATCAGTACAATAACATCACTTCATGACCTACTTGATCCAAAGTATCTTTCTATTACTGAAACATTTTAAAGAGATAATTCTGAGTATCTGTTAAATGACTATTGCAAAGACTGCATGAGAATGTAAGAAAACTCACATACAATGTTACCCTCACCAAAGCAAAAAATAATAAGTTTCATGAGTATCTTGAGCATAAACTCAGATAACCCAGACAAGTTAAGTCTTGGATATCATGCAACTGTTGCTGCCACATATGCTAGCACGAGAGTGTCATACTAAATTAACATCTACTGCTCCTCTACTGACATGTTACTTTACATAGAATAACTGAATTTATATCAAAATTGAAACCATAGTAATATATTCAACTATCAGCAGAGTAAAACTGATCAGTGCACAAATAAGTAAACGTGAGGAAAATGTTGAGAAAATGCTACTGACATTTCAGTTTTGTAGAAAAACTTTCTTGAATATTTAAAAAGAGGTGAATGACTAGCGAGAACAAACTAAACATGGGTGTAACACTACTCATAGCACAGGGTACGGGTAGACTTAACAAGCTGCATGGAGCTTGCACACAGCTACAGACACTCAGGTTTACGACTACCATTATGAAATAGCTCATTACTCCTTGAAACAAGACTTTCTACACTAGTGGAAAGAAAGAGAAAAGGCCAGGAAGGAATGCTTGAAATATGCATAAAATGCTACGTGTCACATACATTAAGATATTGTGGGACTTTTCAAGAAGATATTGTGGGAAAAGCACCTTCATTGCAACTTCATATTCTTGGGTCATTCTCTCCCTCCCTCTCCTTTGACTTACATATAATGCATATCAAAAGCTCAAAAGCTGCATCGCATCGAAATACTATGTCCAGCCATTTACATCTTCAGAACAATGCACATGGAACTGTCAAGGATTGTTTCTTAAAAAAAAAAAAAAATTGCTTTTCAGAACTATCAATGAGTGCTTGTACTAAAGATCAAATTTGAACCATTCAAAAACCTTCAGTTCCAAGTGGATGAACATTCTTGGGTACACAAAAGGCTAATATAAGCAGTCACTTCGACTAGAGTCCCATGGAAAACACTGGGTGACAAAAGCCCCTTACAGCAATCTGCAAGAAGGAGAAACAAATTAATCAAACTGCCAAACGAAGAAGGCTGGGTTTGACCTCCTTCTGATCTCATTACTTCTCTATTACCCTTTTGAAAAACATCCTCTTACAAAGTTCACTAATTGAAGATTATGTGGAGGGGAATCGCACCTCTCCATCACCGTGGTAACTTTGACTCATTTGTCATTCTAATAATTCACTTCTTTTCTTTTCTGAACAGACAGAGACACTAATAGACTATCATCAGTTAAAAAGGCAATTTTTCCATTTAATTGCACTCATTAAATACTGCACTAGAACAATTGGAAAAGCAATACTCTCAATATTTAATCATACAATAGCAATAATGAAACATTCCTTCAAAACAAATGTGGCAACATGTAGGATGACATAAAATGCATGTTGTAACTTCTGGAGCATCAACCTATTTTCTGGTAAAGATATCTGAACCTTTTTTCTTTCTTTTTTTGACAATTGGGTATATGAAAGGAGTGGACTAACAGCACTGACTATAGCTACGCACTAGAGAGAAACCAGTGGGCAAACTCCTTCGTAATTACCTCATCTCTCTTGCCACTGAACCACGACGGTAGAAAGGATTTCATAAACCAAAACAGCAAGTCGGTGTATTTGTGGAAAACATTGAACAAGACTGGATTTGCACACTATTTTACTGGAACAAATTGTCTCACTTAGGAATGTAATTGAAGATAAAAAGGTTAATCACACTGGTAGAGTGACTGCAATGAGCACAGTCATCAGGTGTCTATTTGTCTGGGATATCTTATTTTCTATCTTCTATAGAAATCGTACATCTGTCTTCAGTGTAACTGCATTTCCATTATAGAAAGTTCACTATAGTTTAACTACTAACATAACGTAGTAGGAGCTATAATAAAACCTTTGTGTTGAGGAGATGTGCAGAAAATTTAGAAGTGCCTGTTTCAATTTCAGATGTCACAATACACAATGGCTGTCAAGAAATGTTTCTATTTTTACTGCAATTCTATCTATAAGTGTAAATACACAAAACCCAGTCAAGCAGTTAGGCTAACTTCACTGGGACTACTCCTGTCAATAGATACCACTTTATCTGTCATTTTCTATCTAGCTTTCCTATAGCACCAAACTATTTAAATATTTCATTTAGGATTTGATGAGCACAGTAATCAGGGTTGGTGACTGACATCCAAGCATGCTTTACCATTCTAGATTACAGCTTTTAAAAGTGAACAGGTTAAAATTTTTAGAAGGGAAGCAGACAGAAATACAAGAAAGCAATTTGGTTTGAACTACATATTTGCAGGATACCCATTTCTCCCAATTGCTACACACACTGAGTAGTATCATCACTTCACAAATATTCCAGCTCAAGTCAATCAGGTTACGCAGTAGATACAATGCTCCACTTGTTCAGAGGAAGAAGTGAGGGGTAATCAGTAAAAGGAAAGAACAGAAGTTTTAAAAACAGTTATCTGGGCTACCTTTGCTAGGAAAAGATGCACCAAGTGTAGTATCTCCTTAATCAATTATTTATTCAACACTTGCATGTGAGTAACCTTATTGATTCCAGTGAGACTAAGTGCTAGACCAATATGAGAGAAAATGACAGCAGGACAGGAAGTCAAGAAGCATCATGCAAGGCCAGGTCAGGAAGGCTAAGACGTATAAGACAGTGGCATATTCAATTTAGGAAAAATTGTAATTTAGTTTTATTCTTCTAACTACAAATCTTAAGATCATAAAGTTTTCAATGACAAATCTCTACGTGTAACATTTTACAGTCAGGGAACAGTCCCTGAATGACTACAGTACATGAATTAAATATACAGTGATACCAAGGATCTTATTTATACATAGCTTTTATTATTTGTTATTTATAAGTTATTATAACCTATATGACTTGTAACTTGTTATATAAATTCTAACTTACAGTATATTTAGCCATTACTCTTTTTAAACAGAATTTCACATCCTTTTAAAATCATATCTAACTGTTGTTAAACTAGCAGCTGTGGTCCAGATCGGGACTTGATGGACATCACATGAGCGCATATGGCAAGAAAAGAGCAATTTTGAAGAGCAGGTAATGGAGCAGCTGGGATAAACATCCCCCCATCATTCTGCCGTTCTGAAGTGCTCCATCATTTACAACATTCAAGAGCAGAAGCATAAGATGTCTCCACGGATTCTGTGACAGAAGGTGCTTGAAAAAACTCATTTTTCTTTCACCCCAAAATCTCTCTAGCCAACCAGTTAAACAACAATAAGCAACACAAGATATATTCTAACAGAGTAAGTTAGTAAAGCAACACGAGAAGTTTAAATTGTTTACAGGACCCATACATGAGGACCAAAAACATTTGCAAACCCTACTGATTTAGTATAAAAAAAAAAATTATGCCTGGTGTTACACAAAAGCAGAGAGCAAGGCTAGGCAAGGCTAGACACACCTCAGTATTTCATAGATAAAAGTATATTTAACCAGTGTCTCCTCAGTTGTGAGGTATGTTTTTCATAACCTTTACTGTTCAGTACTCAAGTTGAACATCTAGACATAATGAGTCAGAAATGGCTTGTATGAAAAGAGTTGGTAGTTATGATATACAAATGAATGATACATAATGACTATATAGTAAAAAAGAGTGTCTTTTGGAGGGGTGCAGTAAAAAAGGAGAAAGATTTTGCAGAAAAGTCTAACAAAATACCATAGTTTGATACTTAAAGTGCAAGTAAAGAATCCCCCATAAAGCCACAAAATACCACTGTGCTCATTTGGAAAGAAAAGAAGCGTTCATTTCCATTCCAGTTCAGATGTAAAATTGCTTGCAAGCATAACACTCAAACGTCTGCTTTTTCCTTCAGAACATGTTCTTGCACAAATTCCAGCTCTGAGGGTACAATCAGGCTTTTAGAGGGGCATAGGGAGAAGCAGGGAATGTCTCCCCTCGCACATGTGCCTTCCCAATTCATCTGTGTAACTGGCTTCTGCCTAATTCTCAGCATGAGAATAAGCTGTATGCCAAGGCTATCTTGTGGTTACGAAAATATAACCTGTTATGCTCCATTATCTAAACAAGGTTGAAAGTGGTTTTCTGACACACACACAGTCTCCATCCTCCATATATTTTTATATATGCTAGAAGTAAAACTGGTTTTCCAATCTGTAATCCAATAACTGCAATATACTAGGCTGTTGTCCAGCCCATGTCAAGTCCAGTTACTAAAAAGGATAGCCAGTATTAAAACAACAAGGAAATGATTCTCAGCAATTCAGTGCAGCATTGTAAAACCTTTTTCACTGACATGTGCTTATTCTTAATGATACAGCAGTAATCTTTCATCTTGAGTGAATTCAACTTGTTTATCCATATTGATTGCTTGTTTGGTGTTGGGATATGAAAATTTCAAGAAAAAAAATTACATCATTACTGATAGACCTGCTGTATCAATAACCCCATCTTCATTCTCAGATGTTCCTTGTTTCAGGCCAGCAGATGGTAACAAAAATGCTCTGTGTTGGCAGATCTACACATTCTCACCAAAAGCAAGTCAGTCAAGACACAAAAGGAGCGACAATCATCAGGCTTTTCATCCTCAGAAATTACGCAGTAAGAAAAAGATAAAGCACAGACTATTTCCTTTTACCCATCTTTTTCCCCAATATATATATGCAAAACTCCATTGGGAAAGCAGAAATATAAACAGGTTGAAAATGAGAACTAACAAGTTTATGTAAGATGCATCCACCCGTGCATATTAAATTCTTTAAGTGGGTGCAGCCTCCAGCTCTGAAAGTACCCAAACAGCTAACTGGCAAAGACCAGAAGGGTATACCAAGGGAAAAATCATTCTGTACATATTCTGTTACTTACTCTCACCCTCTTTAACTATCTGCTATTGACCATCATTTGAGACAGGGCACAGGACCTGATGAATTTTCAATTTGACTCAAATGCTGTACTTAAATTTTTTTAATACTAAAATCTCAAATCATAAAAAGCATATAAAATATCTTTATACCAGCCATTATAAGACTTGTATTCTAATGGTTTAGTTTCAATCACCTTCAGTTTTGCATAGGCAGCCCAGAGAAATTGAGTCAATATACCTGTATGCACACAACATGATTTATTGTCTTTTCACTAGAGACATCAAGTGTAACCTTAGGTTCATGCTTTATCGATTCAATATCTATCACATAAAGGATATAAAATTGGTTTCCTGCTTTTAAGACCAGTAGTCCACAAATGTACAAACTCCCTTTCCAGCACCTGAACTGTGTATTGTGGCCTCAGCATGAGCAATGACAAGGACTAGGGTCAGGTAACTTTAACTTAAGAAATCAAAATCCTGACGAAAGCATGCAGAAATGCAGAAATTAATAGTTTGGGCATGGGAGTTTTACCCATACAAAGAAACTTAGGGAAAAATGGACTAAAGTCAAGCCTACTCTTCACTATCGCTATCATGGGAATATGGCACATGACACATACCTAATGCATTTACAAAATATTTCTCATTTATCTAGCTACTTGCTTCAAAAGATTTCAACATTTAAAGAAATCTGGGCAGAACATCTAAACAACAACAAACAATGGACATTAGGCATTGCATTTCGAAGGTAGCAAAGTCATGGCAGAGATGAATGAAATAACTTAATCAAAAGCTAAAGTAGCAGCACATAGAGGAATAAAACCTGCCTCTAAGAAGTCATAAATCGAGTCCTGATTCCTGTATTCTAACCCCTCTTTATGTTTATTTGGCTAGAAGGGAGAAAAAAATTAAAACCTAATTTTTCAGAAGGACTACTAGCAAACTTCGATACCAGCAGAAAAAAATAGGGTAATTTATAGAGTTGAAAGAAAATGAAAACTAGGTCACTTATGGTATGAACTAAGAGAATGCTACTATATGCAAAAAGTAGATCATGTAATTTAAATAAATAAATAAAGCACAACTCAACTTTTAAAGCATTAGTTTAAAAACAAACTATGGGGGAAAAAAACAAGGCCTTGCATTGTTAAATGTTACAACTGATAAGACTTCAAACAAGTCATCTGTGGTCATAAACATGCAACCACCCTTTGGCCCAGCTGGTATTCCTATTCCTTCTGAGGCACAGGCAGGAAATAATGCAAAGGAAAAAAACTTAAACTACGTGGTAGGAAGAATAAACAAAGTAGCCAAAGAATGTGTGCTCTGTACAAAAAACATTCAGTAGTTCGCTGATAAAACCCATTTTTCTTCTTGCTCTAAAAGTGCTAGGAACTTCTGCAGCGAAACAATGAGAAAACATGGCAATACATACAAGAGGAATCTACAGACTATGCACCAACTGTTTTCAAGCACAGTAAGAAAAATACTTACTGTTGTCTCCCTTTCTAGTCTGCTCAAGTAAATGGGCATTGATATCCAGTTAAGTAGATACTTCACTCTGTGTAATAGGAGCTGCTCCTTTTCTGGGTATTTCCAGACATCTCAGTTGTGCAGTGTGTAAAAATATTCCACCTGTGTGACCAGCCATTGCAAAAGGAATTACATGGAAAACTGCTCTTTTACTGGCATAAAAAGGGAAGGAACAGGGAAGATGAATCCTCTGTGTTCCTATAGATAAGAGAAACTACTGGGCAAAAGTGAAAGGGAAAGCTAATTACTGGGGCAAGCTTAGCCCCCCCCCATCACAGGGACCAGCTCAGTAGATAGGAAACTGCTTCACTACATGTCAAAGACATCCACCAGTTCTCTCAGAACAGGAAAACCACTGTTAGAGCAACAGATTTTCTAAGTTAATGGCCAAGGACTATATAAAAAGCAAGTGACTATCACATTTAGATTAAATGAGACAGTGCATGCAACAGTTTTCCAGTTGAAAGCATGGATTAGTAGAATTACAACAAAATTTGTAAGCAATTATCTTTAAAAAAAAAAAGATATCAGACCACATTTTTCAGTCTCTTTAATACCATAGAAATAACATGAAAATAAGAATGCTGCTTGTACTTCTTTAGCCTTCCCAATAAAAATGTATTTAGCTGCTTTACAGACATTTACTGTCAAAACATTCACTGAAATTAAAATGATAAATTAAGTATAGCAAAATAAGTAATTTGAGTAAATATATAAATCAATACAAAGGAAAAAAATAAAGCCTGAAATACTCCAAACCTTCAGTTTACATTAATTCCCAATTTGCGGACCTGGAGTAGGATCTTTGCTGCAACTACACAGTCTATAATAAGGACTCAGGGTCTGGGATAACTAGACTGTCCAAAAGAGACTATCCTTTTCTCAATTTACAATTACAGAAACAAAATATACAAATATTAAAAGATCTCATCTCATAAGATCACAAGTCATCTCATAAGTCACAACCTCATTTAGTGACAGAAACGAGAGTGAAAATTCGGGAAATCCTGGTTTCCAGTCCTATGCTCAGTTTGTACACAAGCTTATCTCAGCTTAGATTTTACAACACAGGCAAATACCTTTATCACATGGAAGAACAAAAAAGCAAGTTCAGTGTTCAGACAAACGGTATTGAGCTGATAACAAATAAATCAATTTTGAGGTTTTTAGCTCCTTTATCAATAGCACTCTTACAGATCGAGAATTTTCTAACAAGAAGCTTTGACTGCTGACTATACAATTTCAACTTTTTTTTTTTTAAGAGCATGCCAGATTATGCTTACTGGTATAAAACCAGCACAAATTCACTTCCTCTGGATTTACACTGGTATAGCTAAAATCCGTTTCTTAAGTCAATAAAACAGGTTTAATGAAAAATAAAATTTAAAAGTTACAATAAAAAGAAATGATTTTCCCATAAAAATGTGGCAATACATGTCAAAGTACTACAACTGAGGGTACAGACAGAAAAGAAGTATTATTCTGAAATCAGAGGGACTAACTAGAATAATATTCCATTAAAGGCAAGTTAGTGTATCAGAATTTATCCCTGCTATGAAGCTAGAAATCTCAAAATTACTTTTTAGTGGAAACCTCTTTTTCTAGTCCCAGATCACTGATGACATACCTAGCTGCCACAGTCTCCAGTACCCTGTGCAGACTCCCCTGCAACCTCCACCCATACACCCTCTTCTCTGTGGTCCAGGAGCTCCATCCACACTCCCGATAGTTTGGCCCTTCCATCCTTAGATGAGCTGTATCGCAACTGTATCTGTCTTGAGCCCTGTCTTCTAGATGCACCTTGGACCGCTGTTGAAGCCTCATCTCCAGTCCTGTCTCTGGCCCCACCTTCTGCTGCTCCTGCATGGACATTCCTGGATGGATCCTGGACCCAAGTCACCCTCTTGCTTTTTCTGAGACTGTCCGGGGAACTCGTTTTCACCACCCTGCTCAGGAGATGCTGTAAGACTGAGGCCTGGTGGGTGCCCTTGGCTTCTGGCTCACCCTCCCTCGTGAAGCAACCCTGTTCTTGCTGCACCCTGGCAGTAGCATTGCTGTATCTTCCAAACATTAACCTAATACACTGCCAATGTTGCTTTTTCTCAGCAAAAACCTTTGATGGATCTTAGTGTTCTTTTCTGGCTGTTGTATCCTTTCACTGTTTTTCAAGAATTCCCAGTTCTTCTAGGAGTCAGATTTCTGATATAATTCATTCTATCAACCCAACATGAAATAAAAACACATCTTCATTTCCATCCACACTGAGACCAATTCAGATTTATTAAGGCTTCCTTGATATTCAGTGATGTCTTATAAGCACTAAATCATCATGAAAGCTACATAAGTGAGAGCCTGCAATCCTAAAAAAAACCTCAAAACCCAATCAAACAAGAAGTCCTCTGAGAAGTATACATCTCCTGTAAAGCACAAAGCTTTCTAGAGTTCCCAGAATGAGCACTGTACATCTACTACTCCTCCTTTCCTCTTAGGGTGATCAATCACATTCAGCAACAAGAAGAAATGGAAACACATTCTGATCTCTGGGCTTCTGGGATGGCTAGAAAACCCGAAGAGCCCCTCTTCTCATGCAAAAGCAAAACAATAACAATGAGAATGAGCTTCAGCTTCATAAGCTTTTAGGATCCTCACCCTTTAAGTGCTGGCCTTAACTTGTCCTCAGACTCCTTATATACTATCACTATATAATATGCTCCATAACCAGCAAGAGCCAAGGACTATCACCTACATTTAAAGACAAAACACAGGCATAGATATATTTTTATTCGGTATTCAACAGCATATTAAAGAAACAAAGTTCTGGAATGCTTTCTTTGATCCTCTCAGAAAAAGTGCCATACATTATTACTTCTACTTTTCATACCCAAGATTTTAAGAAACTGTGCAATTTTGTTTGAAAATAAAATATTAAATATAAGGGCATATTCACTGTCACACAGTGTAATTCCACCAAAGAAACCTGAGAGATGCTTGTGTTCATAGAGGGTTTATCATACAGACTAACTGGAGGTTTAAAAAAAGAAAAAAAGAATAGCAAGAGTGTGTTTGTGTTTGCAAAACTTGGGCACAGTGGATAGCTACACCTGTCAATCCCATGACATTTGGGGGAATTTTAAGCCCTGCAAATCAGGATGAACTTGTTCTGAAAAAACTCTTGACAATGTAGATAGCCTACCACTCCATGTCACACATCGATAAACCTACTTAGCAGAGACTGAATAACTTGCATAGCCAATGTGCCTGTTCCTGGCCTGATTCCTCTGCAATGTAGCACAAGCAGTTTACCAAGGGTTTTACCTATCTCCATTACAGTAAGAATAGTTGAAGGATAACATGGTAAATGATGAACAGAGGACATACAGATATACCAATGCCAGCATATGTAACACTCACTTTTGCAGACCTTCAGATGCTCCAATGACCTTTTGATATATCAACAACACAAGGACATTACTATTGAAAAGTACTTACTACCATACTTACTCCCCTCCAGTGTAAAAATCTGTATTTAAGCTTCCCTGGGAGATGGCTCAAAGTATTGGACACATTTTACATTTTTTTGTACTTAAGAGTACAATCCTTTCAAACCTTCACTGCAAGAAGTGGAATTAGTTCCTGCTGTATCACAGAACTTAGAAGCTATTTTAAAGGGTACTTTCATCACACCAGAATCAGTCACAAGTGCTCAAAAGCCTTCTAAGCATAAGACACTTTTTGAAAATTGCTAATAGATTTTGTCCTTTGTGGTATAATTAACACAGGATGTAAAATTGCCCAAATATCAGAGAGTCAGATATATTTTAAGTACTTCAGGAGGCAGCCCAGCAAAGCTGTTGATCCATCAAAAGATCAAACTGATGCTGAAAGCATCCTCCAGTTTACACAATTGTAAATCGAAGGCACGAGCCATACAACAAACGCAATCTAGATAGTAGATAATGACTCTGATTTGGAGTGAAACAGCATTGATAACTCTACACTAGATAAAAGTGAAAGCTCTCAGAAAATGTACCTAGAAAGGGGTCAAAGGAAATTTGATATTTTGCAATCAGGTTCCAACCTGATCTGCCATAACTAAACTCACTCTGAAAATGGGACAATTTTGCAAATTAACACACCAAACAGAAATCTTGTCTTTGCTAATTTTTCCCTGCACTCAATAAACAAGTTCAGTCTATATAATTGAGAAGAAAGCCATTCAAAGAGATTCTGGAGTTTAATGAATGGCAAAAATAGGGGGTTGGTCAAATTTTAATCTGTTTGACCATGCAAACTGTACTGAATCTGATAATGTTCATGAGAGGTCTACTGAGGGACTTGCATCCTGTATGAATGATACCCAAGGCTCTTAAATTCATTTGAATGCATTAATTCCTAACCTAAATCACAGAAAAGTAATATACTGTTATTGTATTTTCAAATGTATACTATAGCGCAATGCACAAACAGAAGAGTAGTTCATTTATATCATGTAGATTCATTAAAAATAAAATCACCTCCTAAGTCTGTGTGTGTTGATTTTTGAGTTGCAAACATTCATATTTCCCATGTGTAGGAAAGGAATAATTTTATACTTAGGTGTATTCAAGGCTTTGAACTTGATATACATATAATATTAGAGAAGGAAAATAAAAATATAATGAAAGATTGTCTATTTCATGTGTTAGAAAACAATATGTTTTCCTCATTAAACCCTCAGATATAAATTCTATAAACCATGAAATTACCTTTGAGCCCTTACTGAAATAACCAGTTCACAAATAAATGATCCATGCAGGAAGAAAAGCGAAGATTAAAATAATAAGAGAAAGTTATATTTTTATATCAGCAGTCAAAAAAACCAACCAAACAAAAAAAAACCCACCCAAAGAACAATTACTAGTATAGATTTACACAAAAGAGATTCTACTTGAACAGGTAATCCTGAACAATTTAATTCAGTCACATTCTGAGATAGCCATTAGTCATATGTTCCAATATTATGAGAAATTAACTCTCACAAGAAATTAAGACTAATTCAGTCAAGGGAAATGTTTGCATGGCTTTTGTTGCATTAAGAGTTCCACCAACAGACATCTTTTCCCATCCTGTTGCAGAATCAGTACCTAAGGAATTAAACATTGCTATTTGAGTTGACCGTTCATTCTGTCCCCCATGAGCCTCCTCCCCAGTTGTCCATTTCAGTTCTGCGAAAGAGGCTCAGTTTTTGCTTTGGAGAGCAAAAAGTTAAGAGGAGAGTTACAAGGTTGACTTCCCTGAAGTCTATCAGGCTGATTTTCCAAAAAGTATCTAGCTCATGAGCTATTCAAATTGATCCTACCAAAAAAAAGGCAGATATGGTTAATTGGGAAAGAGCCAGCCAGTGGGATTTGGCGGCCTCCATCCTAGCTCACCATCAACAGCTTTCCCCTCAAAACCAGTTAATATTCCCAGGGATGTCACTCCACAGGAATTATTCTCCACTTCTATCACAGTCCTCACCAGTCCTGCCCCAGTTTTCTCAGTCTCACCCCATCACAGGGTGTGGATTTTCCTCACAAGTCCCTTGCATCAACAGAGCAGCCACAATTCAGTTCTTTCTCTGGTTCCTTTATGTGGCATTTTGCCACTTTGGGCACTCTGTTGCAGTCGGGTACTGTTTTGTCAGGCTCAGTGGGCTTCCCAGGTGTGCAGGTCCCCACTTGGCAGCATGATCTTGAACCCTTCTGCCTGGCAAAAGCAGGCACCTGCCTTCCCAGTGAAAACACATCTTGCTGTCAATCTACAGGGACAGGAGAGAAGTCCAGATCTGAGGAGACCTTAGTTAAGCTGCAAAAAACTGAGTACAACCCACCATTTATTCAATATGCTATACTGCAGTTAAATAGGTTTTTAAGCGGGTTCTTCCTTTTTTTCTTAAAAGTATCTTTCAAAGCATTTTACCAGTGCCATGAGCAAGAACATATTTATTTCAGAGATATGGAAATTCAGGAACAGAAGAATGAAATTACTGCAATAAATTCATTTGTTTTTCAAGGGACAAACTGCAGGCTCTCTGAGGATAGAAACACGACCAAGAAGCCCATGCCCTAAGCATCTCCAGATCTAAATTTAAAAAAAAAAAAAAAAAAAAAACCAAACAAAAAAAACAACACAGGTAAAAGGTAAGAAAATGTTTAGCATGTGAACATATAAACAAAGAGACCTCTTCATAATATGATACAGAAAGAGGGAGGGGAACTACCAAGGTGGAAAAACATAACAAGGAAAGGAGCAGAGAAAGCCAAGGTCAGAACTCAATACCAGCCAGCACAAAGAACAAAATACTGGAAGTGAACAGACAGCAGGCCCATTGCATCATCAGTGACAGAGCTGGTACTGCTTCTTGCTGTGCCAGCTTCAGCCTCTGGCTGACCCCTCCATTCAGCTACTTTCCCCAAAAAAACATGTGCTTGGGAAAGGCTATGCTGCAGGTCCCTGGGGAGCCTCTCATGTGCAGTTTTGAGTCCATGGAGCATTATAGAAGAGAAGTCATTATGCTTCACTTAATTAAAACAAGGGGCTGCAAGCATAATTGCCTCTATTTTTTAGAGCTGCAGGGTATCATCCACACAAAACAATGGTGATTCTTCAGGTAATCGAGTGCCAAAGCTTTAAAGTCAAAACCAGCACTATTTACCTACCCTACAATGATAACAACTAACAACTCTTGAGCAAGACTAGACTGTGAGTTGGAAGTCTTTTTTAGAAGAAAAAAAAAACCAAACGAACAAAAATAGGGAATTATGCACTGAAAATCCATCAGACTGCAGCCATAATTCCATTAGCACTCAGAGAATTCAATGTGTAACTTCTATATTCACTAGGTACTCAGCCTATTGCCATTCTCTTAGAGTGCAGTAGCAGATATAAATCACATGTTTTGGACTTAAAACATAGAAAGTGAAGACGCTTCTGATTGTTTATTTCATTTGGAAGTCTTTGATAGAAAGGCAAACTAGTATTCCTGAAAATTTACTTAATAAAAATAATACTGACTCCTATTTCTTGTCAGTAATACTGAAAGCTTAGATGTCTAACTTCCAGATGACGGGAAATTTTAAGTCTGAATTATAAATTCCTAAAAAACAAGGGCCTATATATTGAACACAGCGGCAAACTCCTAAACTGATTGGTGTTATTAGATGTGCTTTGATACATCCACCTTTTCAACCTTGCACGGATACTTCCAATAAACCCAGCTACAAGCTAGCTCCAATCGTAAAGACAGAAACTTAAGTTAGCACATATTAGCAGCCTGCAGTGGGCAAATGTTCAAACACATTATGTTTTTAATATAATTATAATTGTTGAACATGTTCAACCAATTAACCACAAATATTCTGTTTATCTGAGATGCTGCCAAAAATTGTGAGCTGCACTCAAAACATGATACTGTAGTCCTTCTGCAAAGAACAGCACTAAATCAAAAGAAAAAAAACATATGGAAAAAGCCAAAGCAAATATCTTATCTGATATTTTATAAATCATCAAGTACCATATTTTAAAAATTTTACTCATACAGATAGAAGCTGCCACATATATTTATTTGATATATGCACATTTTAAAAGTTCATGTCACCTACTAAAACCAAGGGCTTCAGAATAACTTTCTGTGCATGTTTCCTTTTTGTCCAGCCCTCAGACATCAAGATCCCACAAAGCACAAACAATGCAAATAACTGTGAAACACCAGTTAAAAGCTGCTGTGCCTTTAGCATTAAGAACAAAATTATTTTGTTGCCTGCTTTTCTGTCTCAGCTGCATAAATACAAAAAAAATTTTAAACCAGATGAGCTCCATCTTATGAGGAAAAAAAAAACCACTACAATTTGTCTTTAAGAAAGAATTATTAAAACCCCCTGTTGTACAACTCCTATTTAGACAATTTGCAATGCTGCAAAAGCACTTTTTTCAACGGTGCCCCCTAAATAATTAAGCTGTTCCTTTTACCATACTTCCTATATTACAGAAGTCATTTTCCTACAACAAATCAATAACTCATTCCTTATGTCAGTCATTTTTCTCCATTTAACTGAATGGACTTAAGTCCAACACTGAAAGTTAGATTACCTTTGAATTATGTGTGTGATTTAAAATTCAAAGTACTACACTAAGGAGCTTTTTACAGTGACCACTCTACAGCCTCTTCATAGAGATAATCCCTTACAGACCTTCCCGACAGATTTAAAGCAGAACAGCAACTCTGAAACAGTTAAAAATGTGAACATTAACAGGAAACAGCCCTCATAGACCAGAGTCAACACTTTCCTTTATATACAGAATTAAAAAGCCAAACATCCCCAACACCCCCCATTCTTTCAAATTAAGTAACAATTGCATCCGATGGTATAATTTAATCACACAGTTCAAGCAGCTTCAAACGACCTTCTTTTGCAGACACTATCAATTAAAAATTCAGTCCCACTATTAAAATACTTGAAAACTCTTCTTATTTAAGAAATAATTGAATCAAAACTAAGAACAAAGAAAATTAAACACTAAAATATCAATTTCTCCACATTTTGATGAGTGTATAATCGAATATCTTGACATCAGCACGTAGTCACAGGTTAAGGGAAGCACTGCCACGTTTTACATAGATTTATAGCATAAAATGTGCTCTTATTAGAAACACAAATCACTGACAAGAGAATCACTGATATAGACAAGAAAAAAAGATAATACATAGAATATGCCCTAATAAAGACGTTCATACTTTGTGCAAATTGTAATAAATTTGATAATATTAAGGAAAAAATTCTAGAGGCAATCTTCAAACAGTGCAAGCCTGGGAAGCTTGTATCAACTTAATTAACTGCCCTTTCTCAAAAGACTAAAACAATTTTATCCATCCCTCTGTATTAAAGGTATGGATTTGGTCACGTTGCTTTGTCATCTGTTAGCTGTCTATTAAACTAAAGCACAAGTCATTGTGAGATTTGTATTCTCCAGAAGTAATAACCATCATTTTGCTACCTGAGCTACACTCCATTTTAAGCTTTTCACAAAAAGACTTCATAGCTGATTTCCTACTTCTGACGTTTAACACCAGTAACTAATGCAGCTGGACACCCCCTATTGTCATGCACTGCCCAGAGTTGTCAAAGGTGAAAAATTTTGGTTTTAAAAAAATGATGGCTTTTATTTTTACTCAGCTTTATTTTATTGTTAGGTTTGAGTCCCCACTCCCTCCCCTGAAATCAGCAATATAGGTAAGCACTTAGTGCCAAGATCTCTGATTTGGGGATATGTACAGCCAGTCGAATCAGAGTTATTTTTCACATTAGCACATCCTGATTTCTACATCATTGATTTCTAAGATGATATAACTGTAAAAACTGCAAAAAGGTATCTTTTTAAATGCAGAAATTCTCATTTTTCAGCCTTAGCATCATCCCACCAGACTCTGAACCTCAGCATTACCTGAAGCAATTAGAAGAAACCAAAGTGGCAAAGTAGTGTTAGGTAATGCTTTATCTTCAGCATTCTGGAAGCTCAGCAAGACTTCCATTCAAAGCTGCTCTCCACTCCATTTCGGCTCAGCACCCTGAATCTGTTCTTTACCAGCTGCTGATGTTCCTTGTATTAAACTGAGAATTTGTGAGAAAAGCAAAACTTCCCGCTGTGTGTTAGCTTTGCATGAGAGCACTCGATCCTAAGTCGTGATACTCTTCAGATGCATTTTTGTAAATATTTTTCATTTCAGGTAAACATGGGGGGTGGGAAATCAATAGATTAAGTACTAGTTACAGTTATTACAACAATGACTTACAAGCAAAATGAATACGTTGTACAGTTTTGATAACGTAACATTATTTACAGTAATGTTTTAGTGAAGGGACCGCAAATTATTTTCTGATTGTTTATCAGCAAACTGCTTAACTTTGTTGGGTTTTTTACATAAGAAAGTAAAAGGGAAAAGAGCATGACACTATAGGATGATTCAGTTAATTTTGTTATAAATTTATTTTTGAAGGGGAAAGCCTTGTTACAAAACTCATGCACTTGTACTGCTACCTTAAATCAACCAACTTATGAAAAACTAAGATTAAACAAAATTTTAACCATTATTGGTTGAATTATAAACAAGTTATAGGGTCCATTCTTTATACAGCAGGACTGTAATTCTGCATGTAGAGTTTTCATGAGATCAAAATATTATTTAGCTTTAAATCAAAAGATCTCTTATTTTAGTTAAGTCTAACAATACTAGAAAGTAAAATTCCTCATCTGGGGCTGTAATATTTGCTGAAAAAAACCTACTTCAAAACATTAATCAAATTTTTCGCCTACTGGGCAGCCATATGGTAAAGCAGCATGTGAATCTCACAAACTTGCTGATCTTCTGTAACTGGGTGCTATTAATTACGCTTGCTGCATCCATCTCTTAGATTTTCGCTTTGTGAAAAAAGTATTTATTGCAACAGCTTTTACAAAACAAGGGAATGAAAATCACAATTGATTAATGAGCTGAATGGAAATATTTCCGTTAGCAAGTTTTTAAAATGAATAAGGATTAATACCATGGGTAAAAACGAACCCTACTTGTGTTTCCCCCCCTACTTTTTGTTTGGGGGGGGGGGGGGGGGGGGGGAGCGGGGGGGGGAGCTGCATTAGCAGGAGGAGGGTCTAATATGCATTATTCACTGCGTCAGCTTTAGGTGACAAACAATAAGGTTTAAACTAAATAGCTTAATACTATAAAGGCTGAGGACTCACTCGTGTGGCTTAGTGCTAAATTCCTTAGTATGAAATTGTTTCACAACTGCAAATTTTATTTGGTTTGGGTTTTGAGTTTGTTTTTATTTTTTAAATATATCTAAGAGTTTTCCTGAAACCCAGAGAAACAAGCAATTCAGAATGATAGTATCCATTTTGCCTTTAATTCCTCAGGCCACAGTACTGAGGCTGTTTTGGAATCTCAGCCATAAATCTAGTTAATCATAAATTATAGCTAGAATATAATCCTTGACTCTACAGCCTCATGTGCCAGGGAAACGGACTCCTAGGAATTACTGAAAGAAGATTGTAGGGGTTGGCCGGAAAAGCTAGCAAATAAGTTAAAACTGTGTTAGTTCACATACAGAAATCCCAGCCTGGGGAAAGGCGATGTGATACAATTAAACACTGTAGATGTCTAGAGTAGCAGAAGTCATGGCACACCTGTGAAGATTTGCCATATCACATCTTCAAGTTAGAAAGGATGATTTTTCTTACTCTAATCTTCACATTAGTCTCCTCCTAGAAAAAGGTGAGGATTAGTTATTGAGGGGGACCAACAATGCTATCAAAAACATAAAAAACAGACTCGCTCCTTGTTTTCACTCAGTGTAAAAGATTGAGAAAGACTGAAAAAAACAAAGCAGCTCTTAGCCAAAATACTCTGCATATGTGATTCATCTCCTCAGACTCAAGAAAAAGAACAACTGGGAAGTAAAATACCAAGAATATTCAAAGAATTTTAAGCAATTATTATTACGAGTAGTTTCCCCTCAAATAACTATACTGGCAGCTTACTGCAGGTGGAAGAAAGGAAAACCATTCTCTTGGATATAGATCTAGGACATGCTATAGTTATGATTTATTATAAAGGACCCACTCAAATACAGCAACTTCATGTGGAAGGAGACAAAGAAACCTCTGCAATAAGATAGATTGCTGGACAATTTAAAGTATTACATATTTCACAGACTCTCGAAACACAATACTCAGATATGCGAAGGAGTCACTTCTGTCCTGCCAAGTCACCTTCTTGAACTATGGTGCAAATTCCCTTGTCTCCCTAAAGTCTTTATGCTTCTTAGCTTACAGAAATTTAAGCAGGTAATAAACAAAATGGTAAAATATTTAATTACCAGCTACTTCAAATTACATGACCACCCACTGGATGACATTTCATTCCTCCTAATGTATATATCTGTATGTATAAAGAAAGAACTGGAGGGGAAAAAAATCAAGTGCTAAAACAGCAAGAGAAGTTTTGCATTAAGAACAAAATTTAAATAGAATGAAACTGTACTTTTTAAAAAATTAAGATATGCTACCCTCAGCATGATTCTTGTTATAGAATAGAAACTACAGAGATTATGGCAGTTTCTAAGTCTTATTACTCCTTTTTTTCTTGTGTCATTCCAACTAACACAAATGACTATCTTTATAAGCAATGAACAATAATAAGACAATTCTTGCAAATTGTCTCGCAAGCTCTACACCTTTAGAAGGAAAAAGCATTTTAAAAATTAGTATGAAATCATTTAAACAAGTTTTAATTAGTGACCCAAAATGTATGCCATAACTTTTCATCACCTCTTGGGTGATCTCTAAACCTCTCCCGCATACATTGACTGTCTGCTTAAAAGTTTAAAGAGCTAACAAAATGTTTTAACGAGATACAAATCTCAGAGATCATTAATCAATATGTTCAATGTTATTTGTGATAATTCATCATGACATGATATTAATGGGTTACTGTACCCTTCAGAGGTGAGATTAATGCAAATGAGCAGCCACAATTAACTTTACTGCTCCCAACTCACAGGAATGGACAGATGATTATAAATGACAACTATATGTCAATTACAATATCCAATAAAGTGAAGCTTAGAGGGCAATCTATCTGCTTTTATAGTTCTTGCTTGACATAGCTGAATTTAGCTCAACCCACTGTTGTCACAATGTAACCACTGCTTTGAAGGAGGGGTCAAATTTTTAATTTTCTATTTCTTCGGAAGGAATTCAAATTGTGCATCTAAATGCATTGTCTGAAGAAGGAAAGCTGCAGGAAACCAAGAACAGATGTTGCTTTCTTCATCAGCTGAAGAAAATTGTATCTGTTCTCAAATTGCAACAGCAAGGCCACAAAGAAAATACTCTGTCCTGCTGTGTAATATATTTATTCAATTAAAAAAAAGACCCAACATCTTAATACAGCAATTGGAAGGAATTTACATTTGATAAACTGCTTTGTTACATGTAGGATGCTCAGTCCACTCAGGTTAAAGATGCTGAATGAGGTGTAGACTGCTATGTACATTTTTGTGTACAAACAGATATTGTATCTCAATATCACCTCTTGAGCACCAAGGCTTCTGTAGCGAAGAGATAAGACTTCACAGGAAATGAGCAAAATTTCTAGTGACATCAAAGGAGCTAGAGACAAAGACTTTAGATGTTCATGAACCAAACAGCTGGTCAGATTGAGTAAATTCTGAAAACATGTCAGGTACAAAATCATAAGATACCTCCGTAAATTATATATTTATAAAAATGGGGAAATCATCTCTGATAACATGCCCAGCTTCTAGACTTACTGCCCTCCACCAGAAAAAAAAAACTTCAGTGATGATAACAAGAGAAACACTGGTCAGAGCATTGTAGGAAGCCATAGAGAGAAACACTATAGAACAGATATTTCCTGTAATTTTCAAAACTTTTCTTTGTAGTGGATTTCCTAGTCTTGCGGCCAATTAGCCATCACAATGCATTTGGATAACTCCTCTGCACAGGGGTCAGAGATGTGCCCTATTGTTAAGGATTGGGCCTCAGTGCAATAACAAATATTACTGCTACATTTTACATTTACTCATTAAGCTTACTCAGTGGGCCACCTGAAAGCATGATTTTAGCTCTTCAACACATCTGTAAACTTCAGCACATATGCAGTTTCTATACATCAGAAACTTATAATTTCCAGAATAAGTTAAACCTGCAAGGTGTTTTGGGATAAGTCAAGAGTGCTTAAGACAACAGCAAAAACCCCAGTTGTGCAAACTCCCCACTAAGCACCCTATTTTCTTCGAGAAAAATAAATTACAGGAGGCCTCTTGCTTTCTGTTTCACTTCCTTAACACAGAGCATTTAAAATTTACTTTAGCTATAGTTAAAAGAAAAATATCAAAAAGTTATTTCTGATTTTATTTTTTAATCATCTTCTCTTTCCATATATAGCCATCTGAAAAAGTGTGCTAGCTTTTGTGGCTTCTGCTTTGCTTTAAGTAGCACCTAATTCTACAATGCAAATGGGACACAGGCATTGCAGCCCATAGATACCTACTGAAAGCTAGGAAGAAGATAGTGGAGGGGCAGGATATGGCAGTACCTCACAACGTGCATCGGCAGATCCAATTGGAAAGTATTCAATAAAAGTCGGTGGGGGTCTTGGCTAAGTAATCTTTTAGGCACCACTCAGCCAGTTATATCAGGATATCACTAAATTTTCATCATGCAAGTAGTAAGATCATGTAAGTATGTTCATATCTCAATACTTTGCTGAAGGGCAGCAGGAGAATTCCTGATTTTCTTTAAAGCTATGTTTTCCAAAGCATATCTCTCCCCCACCTCATTTTGTTTAATCTAATCATCAAGAAAAATGGTTTTCAACTGAATAAAACTGCTGACACCATTATCATCATTTTCAACATGAGGAAATAGGAGAAATTCTTTACTGCTTCCAATATGGGTGATAATACACATTTTTGTGACCATATTTTGTCGAAGTCCTGACACATTCTGAAAAAATGTGCTTTTGAGAAGAAACAGTTTCCATGCTGACCTCTAAAAAACTGAAGTCTATAACAACCCCTTTAAAATAACTTTATGATAGACAATTAGCCTCAGAGCTAATATTTTAACTAAAAGCAGTATGCCCTATACATCCTCAGCAATCCCAAATTCATCAGCAGAAATAAAGTTTATTCCATAAAAATAACACACGACTTTGAGCACGGACAAATACCAGATAAATTTATAATTTAAATTATGTTCATAAAAGAGAAGGATTTCATTTTTGATTTTTTGGTTTTAACTAATTAATCAACAAATTTGAGTTGGTTAAATAAAACCTCTTCCAACACCTCCTATTTAATTGCAGTTTGGCACTAACAAATATATATCAAAATTATAGTATCTCCCTTGACAGGAAGCTCCTTGCTTCCACACACAGTTATGGCTCTCTGCAGAGTAACCAAGAACTGCTGACAACCTTGAACACTGCTACAACAATATTACTATACTTGGCAGAGGAGTACCCTTGCGGCAAGAGAAAAGCTGTAATTTTGACTGTCACTTCACATTACACTAGATATTATTTCACTGTATACACACACACACTCACAAACTCTTAATAGACTACAGTTTTCTCACTGGCCAGCTCTTCTATTATAAATGACAATATAATACCGTTGACCTACAGATAGGATTGCTAATAAAGCTAACACTTAACATCACTGAAAATTTTCTTTTAAAATAAAACCATCATAAATTTTCTTGTCCTAGTCATCTCAAATGGCTTATGTAGCTTACAGTTATGTAATCTATTTTATTATTTTCAAAAGAAAGAAAATATTTGTAAACAGAGATTATAATTCTGTTGACTTTTGAAAATATGCTCTTAAATGTCTGAGTGTTTTAAACGTTAATTCCTTCACCCACAAGCTGCTTTAGTAAGAAAGTGATTAGTATACTCAAAAAGAAAGCCCCAACAAAACCCTCTTTCTACATTTCCAACAATTACATAAGTACAAAGGTAACAATAAATGATAAATAATTAGAGGAGTCAGAAGTATAGCTAAGTTACATACTTCCTCTCTGGGCCCATTTCTGTATTAAAAAAAAAAATAATATGGGAGCATTTAATAGAAAAAAAGTAAAAAAGTATAAAAATAAGTATACAGGACAGAGCCTCTACTTTAAAATTTTAAGAAATACAAACCACTCTGTTTTGAAGATGCTTTGTAACCTTATAAAAAGAATATATGGTTCTTTTAAATCAGATCCAATTCTAGAACTCCAAAATAGGAGTTTACACCAAATGTTACCTCTAGTTTTTATTTTATATGCTGCGTATGTTCAGTAAATAGACTGCCTACTGATTTTTATAAAAACTGCAGGTATATATTCAGAATTTGCACAGTAGCCTGTGCATTAACGAAAGACTGTCAATGATATATGGCCACAATGAGTTGCTATAGAGAAACAACTTTCTAGAAATCAAATTACACGTTTCAGAATGCTCTCGTATTAATTCAGTATACTACAGGCAACTCCTATGGCTTTGTTAAATGTAAAACAATATTTAATTAAGCAAACTGGATTTAAATAGACCCAAATGGCACTTGGAAACAGTCATGAAAAAAAAGCATCATTCTGATTTTACTGTTGTTCAGGCACATTTTGCTTCTACCCTTGTGTCACTGATATAGTGTTTCAAATGCATTTAGAAAGACACCATCTCACTTGCATTGTTTAGATAAGGAAGCATCACTGAACCTCTTTGCCCTTCTCCAATAAAATGTATCAAAAATTTCAGTACTGTCTGCTGACCGCACCACATTTAACAAGATTCGCAAATGAACCCAGAGTAAGTTTCCCACTGTGACACATTAATAATAAGTTCCTTATCCCATCTATCCCAAGCCATGAATATGTAATGTTATAAAATGAGTCCTTTTCACACAACAGAACCTCAGACGTGAATAAATAAAAACTATCCATCACAAGCCTGTGAAAAATTAATGAGAGTTCTGAGACATAAGAAAAAATTGGTTACTGAGATGATAAGGTCCAGTATGTAAAAACTATGTTCCTCACCAGCTGTAAATTTTATTTTAAAACTTTACAAAAAGAGTTAAAAAAAATAAAAATCTTTCTATAGCACATTTACCATAAGAAACAGAAAAGGGGAAAATGCTTTAATGGTGAGACATATTTCTAAGTAATCCAGACAGCATTCAGAATCAGCAAGTGGATGAAATACTCCCGTAACAGGGAGTTACATTTCCAGTTACAACAAAGTTGTAACCTTAGATATTTAGAAACAGAGTTCCCATTCTATTTCTTTTCCCTTTGGAATGGAAATTCCTGATGAAATAAGGCAGTATATCTTCCTAAACTTCATTTACTTGGATAAAAGAAGAACACATAGAAATAAATTACTTTCATTCATGTGAATGTCTCTTTACTGTACCAGTGAAGGCTTTAATCTCTCAATATGCAGTAATCTGTTTTGCAATATGAAGGGAATAAGAAAAAAAGAAGTCAAGCTGCCACTATGTTTATTAATACATTTTCTTGATCTTGTCCAGAAGACCACGTTGATGTCTGAGGAGCACAAGTGCTGTGCCACAGCAGCTTGTTCTGACAGCCCTACTCAGACTGCATCACCCGAAATACTGACAGGGAAACAAGCAGATAAAAACCAAGAGGTACTGCCTAAATCCTTGAAAGACTTTCCCCAAGACAGACAGCACTTCTTACACTGTTCTACCAACAGACTTCAGAAAAGATTGTATGATCTATGGTTAATTTTGTGAAGTGTTAGCCATTTTAATGCCTAGCAGATAAAATGATGCCTTGTGATCCCAAACTTGGTCACTTATTTTTCTCCAAAATCTGTCTCTGCTCACTCAGCTTTCTCCCATTAAATAAGTTCCTCTCTTTTATATTCCAGCATCATTCCCACACCTAGAATCTACAAGTTCCTCCAGGTTTGGCCTCCCAAACTCTTAATTGTGCCTTCTTTGTTTCTTAAGTCTGATAAACAAAGGAGAGTTAAACACTTTTTCATTTACTTCAGTGGCCATTTTCTGTTCATATATCCCATGCTACACTAAGCAAATGCAAATCTGCTAGGCAAACATAATGTTCTTCCTTTCCCAGTTGGTGCTGGTCTATGAAGCGATAAGATCAGCAAGCGCGTTACTGACCCTTTCCTCAGTTAACAGGACAGGAAACCATAATGAAAAAGACAGTAGCAGAGCCCCCCTCCGTCCCCAGTGTACAGATTAGATTTCTCTATCAAGGAGTAGCTTCATCACATAAAAACCTGATCGAGCAGGATGTTTTATTCTTGGTTTCGTGAAAGTGGTTATGTCTGAAAGGATGGCCTCCAGAGTGCTGTCAGAGGTGTCTATCTGCAAAATAAATTACCTTTTGAAGTCTGCACCGAGAGTGATTGAGTGACTGTGAAGAATTATTTATTAGTCTTAAAATGCCAGTGGATACAGTTAAAGAACTATTTTTTCTACAAAACTATCATGGTCTCAGAGAAGAAAGGGAAATATGGCACAATCCCCTTAGACTGCTGGTTTTATTCGAGGGAGGAGTGGGTCCCCCTCTACAAGGCTCAACAAGAGCTCAGGTGCTGTTCAAAATTCATATCTTCCAGACAGATGGCCTGACTTTCTTTAGGTGTGCTCTTGGTCACCTTTGTCATGACCATTTGTCTTTCCTCCATTTAACATTACAAATGCAGTAACTCTCTCCAGGGGTGGAAGGCAGAAATCATTTTAAAAAACCAAGCAACCCAAAAAAAGAAAAAAAACAAAAAAAAACCCACACACCAAACCACAGAACAAAAACCCTAGTACAGTCCCATTACTTTCAGCTTTTCTTACTGTGATAAAAAAGCCTGCAGCCAAATAATTTTTATTACAGTCCTTTTTTATGTACCGTTTTTGGGAGCAACACCTCATAGACATTATTAGCGAACTCTGCTATTTTAGAATATCTGACATTTAAGTCCTTTGGTTTGCATTCAGAACTAAGGTTTCTCCCTCATTTTCAGAAATTTTCTTATTAAAGTTTTTCTCTCCCCTCTTTACTCATGGAATTTGTCTTTCAAGTATGTTCACTGGACTAATAAGACCTTGCTGCTTAAACAGGTATTAGATTTCCAACTGTGCCAATGCAGCCGAAGATTTCTTTCTTAAATACCCTTAATGCAGGCTGACCTTTCTTGACTTGATACACGTATTTTGCAGGGGAAGAGCCTTCAGGTCCATAATCAGACCAGTCATATGCCCACCATACATATATAGGCACGCATGGCAAAAGCCTGCTAAATATCTTTGACATATATTATTACTACACCTTGAGGTCAACTTACATATCAACTCCAGTGAAGAAAGGCCAACTGAGGGTTGATTAATTTTCAGACATATTTTAACCCTTACAATATCCATCACCATATGTGAGCAAAAGACATTGAAATATGCTTTTTATACTGAGGGGAAAAAAATAACAGACATAACAGACACCGCTGTTCATTCTCAGGTTCTCTAAGTCACAACGGACAGAGCGAACGACAACCA
Source organism: Strix aluco (assembly GCF_031877795.1). NCBI lineage: Eukaryota > Metazoa > Chordata > Aves > Strigiformes > Strigidae > Strix > Strix aluco. The sequence goes on from NC_133944.1 coordinate 7,265,998, forward strand.
GAAAGGATTTTGATATGCTATTTCCGTCTGAAGAGCAGCAGCCCCTGTAATGCACTTCCTATGCTGCTGCAGCATCAACATTGCTCTATATTTTTATGCGATCTATATTTTTACTTGTTTGGCACCACAGTGGTTGCAACTGGCAGTGCAATAGATGAGTGGGCAAAGCATGAAATTAAAAGATATTCTTCCTGCATAGTGCTGACAGTGCAAAATCTCAGCCAATATCAGCCAAACCCCAGAATGTTTATTTTTAAACTAGGGCAATAAACCATTAGTTCTCAAGTTTAATTCAATTGATTTTCAAGCAAATAACAATAAAATTAACCCATAGATAAGACAATCTTTCAGTGATGGATGAGAGTGCTATAGCAAACACCAAACCTCACGCAATGAATTCTCTGCTGTCAGACAACTCCCCTGTGGGACAGCCAGGCAGATCTGGACAAAAGTGATTCTGGGGCCAAAAGGAGTTCCCCGCTTCATCACCTCAGTAAAGATGGATTCCACGACCTTCTGAGAAAAGCCTATATATAATTTTTGCTGAATAGGCCCCTCAGTTAACAGCAGAATCCAATTTGTAATTTAGCCTCAAATGCACACTCCACAAAAAGCTATCAGGTAAGAAAAAAAACCTGACATGTAGATAAAAATGCTTTTTGACATACATAAGTAAAAATGATACTATGGCATTTCTCAAATTAGCCATCTGAAGTACACATACACTAAAAAAGTTTCAACATATAAGCATTTATTTTGTTTTTACATTTTTTGGACCAAGAAAATATTTATGAAAAGAATAATAAATAATTAATTTCACTGGCTGCAAGCTGGGATTCTTTCCTGGTTAAACTATATGCAGTGAAATGGCATTTAAATTATATGAGAGAATTGATTCAAATGGCTTCCATTAGCAATTTGGCAGGCTGCTGTGAATTGCTCCTAATCAATTTTAAATAATGCTATCCTATCTACGAATGGAGGCATCCTCATGTTAAACATCTCCACATTGCAGAACTGTAAATCAGTGGCTAAAATACAAATTTCTTCATATCTTCTTATAACTCATTGTGTTTAACAATGTGCCATCAGTGAAACGAATGCAGAATAAAATAACTGCGTGTGTCCTCAGAGAAGTGTTCTAGACTCTAAAGGTTTTATCTTACATTAATGAATATTTCAAATGAATATTGTTCTAGGCCATTTTACAGTACAATCGTATCTTAATTTTGCTTGAGAATTTATCAATCAAGAGTACTGAGAACTATTTGAGCTGTAAATATTCAGCATACATGGAGCATAACCATTCAAAGCAGGTGTGTTTGTATGATGAGAATTTTTATTAAAAATAATGAAAACTGCAAAAATATCAGCAGACATTCAGAATTTTCTGGTTGTTTAGGGGAGACAGTTACAATTCCAGACCAAACTTTTTTCCTGCAAAATCTTTGTATGGCACAAGAGAACAAATTCTACTTGTGACTATCTAATATCTCCTTTAAGTTCCATGAAGGGCACACTTTTATGGTGGGCCTAAGAAGCCAGAGAAATTAAACCATAGCAGTTTCCATTAATCTAAGCACATTGTTCAAATAAACCTCGAAATAGATTTAGAAAAATATTAAGTGTGAAATATCTTAAATCGACAACAAAATCTAACCTTATATTTAATGTAATTTTTCAGTTTGACTTCATGTGTCATGCAAAGAGACGTGGCTGGTTTAGACGTTGCAAAATTACAAGATGTGAACTCAGTAACACAGTTTCAGATGACCACAATCTTCATCGCTTTGATATGTCTAGCGAAGTAGGTAGTGATAATGTGAGTCAGTAAGTGTGTGTGTCTGTCTCTCTTGGAACAGAATCTCAGAAAAGTTTGTCCTGGTGGTTCCAATGATTCTGGTATTCAGAAAGTCTCTGTCCTTAGTCTGATGTCCTTTCAATGTCCAACTCTTAATGGATCATATTTGATACCGAGCCTTTTGGGAAAAAAAAGTGTTCATCTTATACACAGATGATTGAGCCTTGGTTCAGAAAGCTTTTTAAATACAAGAAACATACTAACAGCAGCAAGAACATTCTAATGAGACATAACAAAATAATATGGAATCAGTTTAGAAAGCATTATTTAAATGTGATCTGTTTATATTTTAAATCACCTTCCTCATAATGGAAAAGTATATAATAAACTGTCATAAACCAGTGAAAAAGCAGATTCAAAACCAGACAAGAAATTCACATTTTGTGTGCTGGGGAGACCTAGGGAGAGAGAACATTTAGTGCTTTTTGAACATGATGAAAACAGTTCCTTAACAGACTGTGACTGCTAGAGTAAATCAAAGATATACTTTATAAAGCGGTAAACATGGTGATGAGGAACTGCTTCCAAAAGGCCGTAAAAAAGTGCTCTCAGTAAATAAAGCCGTCCCACACACTTCTACTGCTCAGTTCTGAACATTAAAGCATGGCTTTCAAGAATCAGAAAAGTATGCACAAGTTATTGCACAGGATGCCTTTGCTTATTTATGCTCTACCACTCCCCTCTCTGAATCTTCAAACAGAAAGTGTGGAAAAATAGAGGATGAACAGGCAGATGGAGCTATACAGGCAAACAGCTGATATTAAGTAATGATTAATTCTGCTATGTTCCACTTAATAACTGAATATAGAATCTGGTCAGTGAAGAGATGCTATTGTGTACTGAGGCTTAGGAATGCGTATTATATGCCCATAACGCTCAAATTCCACAGCACCTACACAAGAGAACTTGATGGTTTTCCAGATAACTGCAACCCTTGCAGTTATGCCCTTGAATGAAAGGGGCACCCTTCTAAATCCAAGGCTGAAAAGACACAGGGCAGGCCAGAAGTCTGGAGATGAAAGGGGCTCGAGGTAGATAGGTCTATCTCCTCTGATGACTAAACAATGTCACCCCTAATGTACAGCTGTGCGAAGTCAGAAGGTAGGTATTACTGTACTGTAGCATTCCCATGAGCTAATCTCATCCCCAAATCATGCTTAAAATACTTAGGAAATAAGGGATATCTGCTCATTTCTGTCCTCTACCTGAGGGGGCTAATATAACCCACACAACTCACAGGAATCTATCCCAACCACTTGGCTATAGATCATTCTGCATGTGCCAATACTTCATCTCTCTTGCTAAAGCTTAGCTAAGGGGGCGGGGGGAAGAAATCATTTTTTAAAAGTACAGCTAAAAGACAGTACACATGAAACAGCTTATTTCCAAGCCTACTTTGCTCTGACCCTGCAATGAGTAACAACATCAGATTTTAGCTTTCTGTTAGTGAGATGTACAGGGCAAGGTATCCACCTCTGTTGGCACAGTTCACTCAGGGCTTGGAAGTGAGCACTGCTAATAACAGTGATACCATGCATGCCACTGATGGTGTCCAAAAGAACACTAGAGAGTCTGCAGCCTTCTGCTCAACGGGAGTCCTGAAAAGTTCCACTTTGGCACCACAAGTGTTTCTAGATTTCACATAAACCAGACAGCAGATAAAACAGTCTAGGCACTTACAAAAACGAGATGACCACCTGCCTTGGTTTCAGCTGGGATAAAGTTAACTTTCTTCCTAGTAGCTGGTATAGTGTTGTGTTTTGGATTAAATATGAGAATATCCCTGCTGCTCGGGGACTGGCTGAACACCGTTCAGCAGGTGGTGAGCAATTGCATTGTGCATCACTTGCCTTTCTTGGGTTTTATTTCATTCTCTTTTTGCTATCTTCCTCTTCATTACTATTATTATTAGATTTTATTTCAATTATTAAACTGTTCTTATCTCAACCCATGAGTTTTACTTTTTTACCTTTCTGATTCTTCTCCCCATGCCACCGGGGGTGAGGTTGGAGGAGTGAGCGAGCAGCTGCATGGTGCTTAGTTGCCACCTGGGGTTAAACCACATCACCATCTCTACTTCCAGCAGATTCAATTGAAAAAAAGACAATTCCTTCTTCATTCCTTCACTTCGTATAGCCATATTCCTGAGCCAGCTTTAACCTAGTTTTCAAATCACTAACTACAGAGTCTCAGCACATCAATGCAAGTTGGTTACCCAAACTTTCCAGGGTCCCATGCAAGTTCTGCAGCCTCCACTGGACCCCACACTGCTATGCATACATGACATAAGCCCCTCTTCAATTCAATTTAAAACTAGTTGAAGTATGTCCCAGTGGCATGCACTCACACTTTGAACCATGAACAGAGTTGAAGAGGATCTCAGCAATGGAATCTGCAGAGCCACAACAGCCACCACATGCTGCTATGTTGGAGCCACATGCAGGTTTGTTTTATCTTTTAAAATATGCCACCCCTGAAATACTTTCCCCTCTCATTTTTTCACACTTTAAACTTCAATTCTACTGGACACATATTAATTGTACCAATTGTTATATGAATCCATAGCTATCACCTACTCTCAAAAATCTTTTTATCTGACAGCAGGGATGGTACTGGATCATCTTACAGTAAATTAAGATGTCAGTTTCTTAGTTAACATAGTGTGAATATATAAGACGATAGTACTTATTATAATAAAAAAGTAAGTTTAATCCAGATTCAATTATATTGAACAGAATATTTACAACAGTACATTTTCAAAAGCAGTCATTCTTGATGTAGTAAAATAATTTTAATACCAAGAACATCTAGATCATATCAGCAGGTGCCACCTTTAAAATATATACATTTTTCTTTTCATGATGAAAGCAAAGACACTGAAAAAAGACTGCCTCTCTCTTGCTTTCCTTGTGAAACCTACTCAAATCATTAGGTACCCAAAACAGAAGTTGAAAATGCTTTCTGATGTGAGAAACACAATATCAAATTTTATCTTGCAAAAGATTTTTGTGGTATGTTAACTACTTCAAAATAGAGGTCTACAGAGAAAAGTATTAATACAACCTACAGAGGAAACAATTAACACAACCTTAATGCTAAACAATCTTTCAACTCAGCACATTTGGACAAGACTACTTATCAAAAAATTACTGTTCTTATTTCTGTTGGTTGCTAAACAAGGTAATACACTAATACTTACCACAACAGTATTATGCAATGATCCAGTTTTAATGCACACCAGCATTCAAGAAATTAGATATAGCGAAAATCTCTCATGACTACTTAAATTTTAATTACTTTTTTATTGTTATATTGCAGGAGTCAAGAGTAGAGTAAACAACATTCTTAACCCCACTGGGCCTTAAGCAGGTACTCCTTACAGAAATGCGAAGATGTTAGCGATTTGTACTGTTCAGAGATGCTAAAAAAGTCTGCCGTCATTCAATACCCCCTTGTATCATTAAAAGATTCTTATACACCTCATTCACTGTCAGTTCAGATACCTTAAATCCATCAATAGTATTGGAAAAAAATAGCTAGATTATCAAAACAACATTTCAACAAATCTTTAAAGCAATTTCTTAGAAAAACATTTTGTTTGAAGATTTTTCACAAACCTGTACAAGACAAAAAAAAGAATATAAAATCACATTGCCTCAGCTTGCTGAAGTAACCTAGGATTTCTGCTGAGAATGAGTGCTATAGAAATAAACAGCATTATTTGGCTGGCTCAGTAGGACAGCTAGTAAATTAAATCTTCCATGTCTTCTTCAAATATTTTTTATGAACAGCTTGTATCTATCCCAGGAATAAAATCCTGGATGTTCAAAAATCAGTTTTCTACACCAGTTATGGCCATGTGTTTGGCCAATTTCCTCCCCAAACACAAAACCATACACATGTGCATTGAACCTATTAATGTTTATACAAACTGCAGATTTAAGCCCCGAGTACATCTGCTTTTGAACACAACCCTGCAGTGCTGATGCATGCAAGGTCACTCAGATATAACTCAAACCCAGTGCTGGACCCACTATTGTTTCTAATGGACAAGAGTTTTCTCACCATTGTTACGCAACGGATTAGGAAAAAAAATCCTAGAATATCTCAGTACAGAGAGAACCTACAAATAGGTATAAGTAGGTGTAATGAAGACAGAGGACCCTGTATCCGAAGGATCAGCCACCACCGAGCTTGATACCAGCAGGCGTGCCTCAGAAGTGCTCTCTGGGACAAGTTACTAAAGGAAATAAGAGCCAGAACATTTCTAAAACTTCTGGAATATATTTAATGTCTTGTTTAAAAGGCAAAAAAACCTATATAAACTTTTTTCATACTGTCTTTTCATACTGTCTCCTATTGGCAGGCTTCAGACAACTCCCCACAGCACCTAATTTAGGTAAATTCCCCATAACTTAGAGCATTTTTCTATCACCAAGCTGTATCACTTATCAGCCATCCCTATGACACTTTGAATAAACAGTGTAAATAAATACTATGAAAAGTTTTGGACCTTCACTACCCATATTTTTCTATCCTGACCTCCCCTATCACTGGCAATGCATTCATCAGTTTAGAAAGCAAAGAAGAAACAGGTACAAAGGCAAGACCTTTTCTGTTCTTAAAGTGTCTGATAAATATAAATATCAGCTTTACATACATGGCTCATGACATCTTATGACATCTTAAAGTGTATTTAATAGCTTACCAAAAAACCCCTCTAAATGGCTTTAGTCATTTACTGTAAATGTCCACTATAGGTCACATGCTCATCAGATGGAGTACATTTAGCATGTATTTATGGGCTTGCTGTTGCTTTTCAAAACAAAAAGATATAAATCTTAATACTCTCAGTTCTAATATATGGATACAAGCCATTAATCACTCTGACAAACATATGTAGGCTGTAATCCTGTATATGCTTAAGGAATAGAAAGCAGACAAATACAGCTTACACCTTCAGGTACATCTGTACTCTCCCTAACCCTCATCATTTGAAATTTGTTAAAGAAGTTATGAGATGTGCTCTTCTTTCTGTAAATATCATAGATCAAATCAGATTGTCACCTGCAGGCCACCACCTCTAAGGGAGTTTTGGTTTGCTGTGATTTTTGAATGAGCCAAAGCAGACAGTGAACATTCCACTGTGAACTGTCAAATTCTTCACACAGATTCAAGGAGTCTTCATTTTCCTTTTTCATTTAACCTTACAAACAGAAAAGGACATTTAAAAGAACACTGCATAAGCGCCAGTCAGAGATCCCAATTCTGTTTCTACTAAAATCACTGCCAAACACCCACTAATTTCAGCAATCGTCAAGGAGCCATTTCATAAACTACTACCTCATATTGCATGAGTTTGGCTTTCTTCTCTGATTCTGTTACTCGAAATATTGCTATTCTAAGAAAATGCAGCCAGGTAGGTTTAACTCGACGCATTTACATATAGTCAAAAGAAAGTCTCTCAAACCCTGCACATTCATTTTCAGACAAGAGCATTACATAACAGTCTGCTAAAACAATGACTACTGCACATCTCAACTTCAGCCTTCAGTAGTGGAAGATAATAACAATATTTGATGCAGTTGATGGATTAGTTGAGAAAAGTTTGTAAGCAGTCCAAAGGAATTGTCTGCTAAGAAGATAAAATTATATTGTAACCATTATCTTGCTAACCTAAACAAAACAGTATGCAAAAAATAACTGCTAATATTGACAGGTGTTATCTCTCCCAGGAAAGCTTGCAATACATTATCTCAGCCACAGCATTCACCAAAGAAGCCAATGCTTCCTGTATAGATTTAAGGTTAAGCTAAAAACTTTAAATCCTGTTTACAATTCTGGAAATGGGGTAAAAAACGGAAACCAAAACCAATCTGATGGTGAGATAAAGGGATGGGCAGATGTCAAACTTTTTTTCCCCTCTTGAAGGCAAGGAAAGGAGGGAGAATCAACAGAAAGAAAAATACATGTTCAAATACCACATCCAAGTTTTCTTTATACATGGAAGAATGGACAATCTTCCCATTCCTTCCTTTTCTGCTCTAATCCTGTTTACACAACCTCTCTCTACATCTTTCAATGTATTTTTCCTATTCCATGATGGTTTTTTGTTTCCCTGTGCTTGACTCCTTGTACTTTTTCATGCCAAACTCTACTCTTTCATCAGTCTGCTATTCATTCTCCTTGTTTAAATAGGTCTTTAAGTCCCACTTCTTTCACAGAGTCTCCCAAGCTGATTTCCTTACACGCAAAGCCCTGCACCCCAGAATTTACCCCCTCACACAACTCAGACTGCGAGTTCGGATGAGGGCTCGGTCTTCTCAACACCTTGCAAAACAATGTTGCCAGAAGATCTGAAATGTGTGGGCCTCGCGTTGAGCAGCTCTGTTAATACTAAACACTTCTGTAAATTGCTGATTTCCAAATAGACCGAGTAACCAATCCTTCCAACGATTACCAAAGAACTCTGATTCTACTATGGATTTTGTTGTCAGAGACTTGGGGTATATTAATATGAAAATCTTTGTTCCTCTTCTCATTTATCATTGTCTACTTCAAAATGCCTGTAGTTTCACACTCTAGCGGTATTCAGTGTGTCAGGGAGGACAAGGGAGAAAGCAAATAAAAAATATTTGTCAGATTAGCAAAAAAAACCCCAAAAACAGGAGACAAAGATGTGTCAGAAAAGACTACGAAGCCGGAAGAAATGGCATGGAAAGATGGATCAGATGAAGACAAGAGACACGCCAGACAGCCATCGATGGAGTGCATTTTGCACCATCTCCAAGGAGTGGAGCAATTTGTTGTAAGGAAAGGGTAAGGTTATTTTGCCTTGAAGGCCAGATTTTAATCTGCAATGCAACATATATTGCCAGGTATGTTATGTTTTGCTGTTTTAGTATGCCTTTATGGCTCAGACAAAAGAGACACTGAATTAAAAGGGGGGAGGAGATACCTATACTAATTAAAAAAACTAAGATGCTAGGAAAGGAAATAGAAAAAAAATTTTAGAGTACACTGGGTACAAGCATTATGTTTTTTAAACTTGCTCTACAGCTACAACTTTGAAACAAACTATGAAATTAAGGTTTCTGAAACCCATTTGCTTGGAGATGATGACACACAAGACACTAAAAAACAATTTGTCTGCATTCCTGTAGAAAATATAAGCAACATCAAGAGCCTTTGTACATTTAAAAACAAAACCCAACCTCTCTTAAAAGTCATAAATAGCACCGTGTAGAATTCTTACTAATATTGCAACTACCTATATTGCCCTAGTTCATACAGGTAGTACCAATAAAACATTCTCCCCTGAGTCAAACCTTTCCAAAGGTATTCACTTAAAGAATTCTCTACATTAGAACGATTAACCACAGTGCTCAGCATAGCTGCAATTCCTGATGCAGCCAATGATTTCAGAGATTAAAATATGATTTCTGAAAAAACCCCAGCACATTCTACAGAGACATTTTATGTTATAAAGATAATATATTTGTAAAGATTTTATATTTCACTGATACTGGGAAAAAAAATTTCCATAAACAGTACCTCAAATATGATGAACTAAATTACTTTAAAAGTTTAGAATCTTTTGCTTTGAAAATGAACAATACAATGTTCACTACAATAAAGAACAGAATTCAAAGGAACATTTCATGCTAAATGCTTCGCGTACAAATGGACTTGTGCTCTATTTTTACTGGAACTTTGTAGTGTTTTGTGAAAACACTAATAAAAATGTTCATTATAGCTTAGGAAATGTGTGGAAAGCAAGGATCAGTCCGTCTTAGCCAAGTATCTATTTAGACCACACACAGTGGTTAATATTTGCCAAAGAATGTAGCTTTTTACAGCAACCAGGTCAAAAAGACAGTATATCAACTTTCAATTAAGTTAAAAATAATGCAAAAATATTTAAGTTAGATCTCCAAGACCTCATCAGCTTTTAATTTAAACGGCCACTGGGAACAGTATACAAAATCATAGTTTATGAAGTTTTGAAATCTAGGGTCATCTTTCATAACAAATAATCCAATAAAACTAAAGTTAACATCTGAATGAATAATTTCAACTACAGTAAAGCAAAAAGTAGTTTACAGACACAAGCTAAATATACTGAAACTTTGAATACCTTTGAAACTTAACCAGCAGATTTACAAAAGAACTGGGTATTATCCATCCACCATCTAACCAGCCACAGGAAGCTATCAGATTTTCATCACTAAATCAAAGCAATTATTGGGCCCCCATTCTAACTACAGAAGACACTAATGTCTTTTATCACAAAAAGCAGCCAACTCAGATTAGTACTCACAGGATGAGAAGTCTTTTGGGTCTGCATTTGTTCTTTTTTTAAAATACTTTTTTTTCCACAGCACCCATACTTCTTATAGCTCTGCACATCCATTACTACACTATACAGATAGACGTACACATTTTCTGCTAAACATTATTATTTAAGTGCTTAGTATATTTTTATGAACATTTGACAGGTTTCTAACACGACAGGAAGACCATTTCCTGGTCCACACAATCCCATGGTCATCTTGGAAGGAACCACAAAACAAAACAAAAATGAAATTTGTTTTAAATAAGTATTTTCTTTTAAGGTTTTTCTTTTGAGTGTGTTTAAAACTTAAAACTTTGGATCAGAAAAATTCAAAACATTTTGTCATTCTCCGTAAGACATGCAATTCTCTTAATACCACCTTTGCAGGTTAAATTCATAGGGAAAGAAGAAAACTTGGTTGCAATAAAGAACAAGTTAAATGTTCAAGTGGGAGTAAGACGCGCACTAGCTGGACCTCACATAGTTACCCATCCTGCTACTAACAACACATCTTCTCTGCCACGACACAGGCTGCCATGATGTCCCTCGAATTTTCAAATCCTGCCTGCACAAGCTATGACAGAGATCCTGAGGCAAAAATAAATATATCATATATAATTAAAGACTATACTCATATATTCACAGAAACAGAGTTCTCACTCTCTAATGCCTAAGGAAGAATACAAAAATATGACACTGCCTTGGGATACTCTCCTACTCTCTAACAAGTTTTAAGCTCAGGACATCCAGAGTCAGAGGTAGTACCTTGGTGTCTAACAATTTTTTTATTAAATTTCCTTTCATTAATTAGACTAATTGCTCTTGAATCCATGTAAACTTCAGCAGTCATGAAGTCCAGAAAGTTTCAATGCTATTTCCTTCTGCAGAACAGTTCAAATACAACTTTGAATGATAAGATTAATCGGAATTGGTTTTATATGTTCTGATTCAGAACAACCGTCAGAAAAGGGGCACAAGAAGATCAGAGTTACACCATGAAAATGATCACGTTTATTCAGTTTACATACAGAAGCCTAAGTCTTCAGAGAGTGAAATCTATCAACTTAAACAGAAAATTCAGTTAAAATGTTTCATAAATCTGAGCAGAAGCTTTAAGATTTGACTCATTACTGCTACTCATTCTCAATTTCCAAATCTTTCTCAAGAATTCTTGCATTAACAAACAGATCCTCACCACAATTGATGTTATTTGCAGATTCAAAAATTTAAATGCAGTTGCACAAGACAGTATACTTTTTTAAATAGAGGAGCAAAACAAAACATGTCTCATGAGTAACTCTTAATCTGCCTGCAAATCAATTATAGAGAGCTTCTGTAAAAGGCATCTGAAAATCTGCTTCCAGTCAACACAACTTAGCCATCTGGTTCCCACAGATATCTGCCAGGAATGGGCTGCAAAACCAAATTAACGGTGATTACACAAAAATAGTCAAAATTTAATTTCAGCTTGCCAATCACTTTTATAGTCCTTCACGAGCACGTGGAAAGAATCCTCCACTCACCTCTTTGAAGATAATGACATGTTTAAGCCCCCCTAGAAAAATGGCTACAACTACATTTAGCAGATTTGTTTTAAATTAGCTTTGTCAACGTCACTGCCAAGCGTTCAGAAGGACACACCAACTACGTGATCTTCACATGTTCTTCAGTTAATACATAAAGGGTACTTTCCTTCTGTAATTATTTTAGTTCTAATTTAATTTGCTTTAAAACAGAGTGATATATCTACTTTAACTTTTTTATTAATGCTGGATGAATACAATTTTGGACTACATCAGAGGTGTCAGTTTACCTATTGATAGCTATTTATTATGCTTCTGTTCACCAACTGTTCTGTCACACTTGTTGCCAGTAGCCCAAGTCTACTCTAGATGCTATATGTGCAACCGTTAAAATACCCCTTCTCACTTTTTTTTCCAGTATCTCAAACAGCCAGTTTGCAAAAATTCACAGTTTAATGACTACTAATACAAAGTTAATCTTGCAAGGCGTCACTCATCATATGGCCCTTTTTCAGCAAGCACAATGAAGGATGCTGATAACCACACAAGAGGTACTAACCTTAGATAGATGTGCAAATAATTCTGTCACATGGGGATAGTGCTGTAATATTATCCATCTATATTTTTAAACCAGGAAAAAGTGTTCACAAAAATCCCAGAAACGGTTTTCTATTTCTTATTGGAAGACTTACAGTGAATTACAATACAAGGTGTAAACACCTCCTTTTTTAAAATTATCAGGTAGAGAGTCTTTCATTCCATGCTTTAAAAAAACGCTAATAAAGATTAAGGGAAGAAATGAGAAGCACCTAGATTACTCAGCAGCCAAAATCTCATCATTCCAATAACATCAAGTTCCTATAATTTCTGTTGCATTCTTGTAATACAAGTATATAATTCTACATGTACATTGAAATATAAGAATCTCAGGAATTACTTCTCTTATCAAAACCAGATTTTAAGGTACTTTGGAGGCACATTTTTATTAAATTTAGTTGTACAGTTTTTTCAAAAAATGGTAAAGTTTTTTCTCATGATTTTTGATTTAAACAATAATGTTTCAAAGAATTTAAATAAATTACTTGGACCCCATTTAAAGATACAGTAAAACCTAAGTGTTATCTTTAATTTTAGAGGAAAATACACATGTAAAATATCCTAGCATATTAGGAAGCCACATAATCGCAAAATCGTATTAATATTTCTGATGAAAGTAAAACATGATCACTCCTGTAACGCAAATCAATAATTCCATACCCCAAAATTGTGTAAAATTAAAGTGCAGAAAGCGATGATACTCTAACCACAGTTCAGAATGGATATTAATTTACTTTTGAGACACTGGCTTCAAAAAATAAAAAGATGACATGGACAAATCCAAGCAGAATCCACGATGACCACAGAAGTAAGCCTTTCTTTGTCTTCTTTTTAAACCTTTCCCATAGGATGCAACTATTGCTCCATGTTCATAGGGAGTGTGACCGATGGACCTGGAGTAGTTCGGTACTCTACTCTCCACAAGGCAACGTGACACAGATATTTAGGTATCTTCTGGTTTTTTGTAAATAAGATTGTAACAAAGACTTATCCCTCTCATTTTCCATGTTACAAGCCCAAATATTTGCTGACCTATAAAACAAGTTAAAACCTGTTACCATCTTCCAGCTTGGAAAACTAGAACACTAACACACCTGGAAATAGTGATGTTAATGTCAGTACATTGTATGTATTTAAGTAGCACAAGCTCCAACTGAAGACATTAAAGAATTCTTTTCCTTAAATTCCTACATTTTCACCCTTTGGGGCTATATAATTTATTTTCCAGATATTCATGCCATCAGATAGACTTTTTTCTAACAAAATAGTGACATCTCGTGGTGACACTCAGAAATTCTACCTCAAACACATCGCAGTTCTGCACAAAACAGGTAACAAATCTACCACTCTTTAAAAGTTACGGTCCAAATCCTACCAGCTTATGGTGCTGTAGTCATGTATCATCTCTGTAAGAGACAGCGTTCGACAGAGATCCCATATTGATCCAGACGTTACAGTCACCCCTTCAGAGATAAGAGGTCTTCACATTTCCCTGCCTTTAGCCAACCAGCTAATCTCCCCACCACTACTTTTGTTTGACAAACATGTAAGTTGTAGGTTTGCAAGTAACTTCTCAAAAATCACACATTTCTAGCAAAAATCTTTGCAAGAAAAACAAAATCAATGAGAATAAAGATCTTCTAAAATACAGTGGGCCAAATTAGCCTTAGCATACTAAGACATGGAAGTGAACTCAGCCAAAAATAGATTTAAATCAACATACCTCTAATTATACTTTCAATGCTAACTTTTTTAAAAGTGGGGTTTTCAGTGTTTCTGTTCTGTTTAGTCAGTACCTTATACAGACAGATAATTTTTTTCAAAGGTTTTCTTAGAATTTCTTTGTTTATGTTTTGTTATCACAAATATATTTGCCTCAGTAAGGTAAAACAAGAATGTTCATATACTGTTGACAGTTCAAAAAAGTTCAGGTAGAGTTGTTTGGTTTGTTTGGGTTTTTTTAGCATTTTATTGTAAATACTTTCTTGTTATGAAAATGATGTGAATGTTTTGTACAGTCCTTTTCCCTGTTAGTGCTGCTTAATGGATACTGACACTTAATGAACAATGTATTTGTAAAGTGCTGTACCTGAAACAAGGCGTCATCAGCAGAAATCAGAAAAGAAAATTTCCCATTCTGTCATTACCATATATGCAATGTAACAATAATGAAGACCAGGTGCACACATGTGTGAGTTATTTTATACAAGAACAGCAAAACTGTCACTGTGGTCAGCAGTCTGTGAAGAATATAAACTAGAAAAATTACAATGTTGCAGAGGAAAACCCCCTAAAGTAATTACTGAAGTTTATTTAGCAGAATATGCACCTTTGCTACTCTTAAGGTATTAGTGTTACAGTTTGTGTTACCCAATATTTTAAATAACCTGCCATCTTCAGCCTCGCAGTTCAAGCCAATTATGCTAGTTTTTATTGTGCTCGAGATTGAATTAAAGCCAACAGGAAAATATCCCATGTCAACAACCCACTGATCCCAGATATTCCCCCTCAGTTGTTCTGCTCTACGTGTTCCAAAATAGCCATTCAAAATTATGCACGATGGGTCCAGCGCTCTAAGATACACAAATCAATTTCTATTCACAAAATGATGGATGTAATAATGCATCTGCAACTTTTCTGAGAAAACTCTGCATCTTGCAGTATTTAATGAGTTTTCATGGTTACAAGGCAAAGGTTAAAACTGAGATGAATCAAAATCCATAAGGCAAATGATTATGCCTTTCTTTTAAAAAGCCTCAAGATATTAAAGAGTATCCAATAATTTTTTTGGCACCTGACTCTTGGCATGGACAGCCCTTTTGCCTAAACTCTGCAGGGAGCTATGTAACCAGGAAGATTAGAAATACTGAAGGGGTCAACAACCCAAAACAAGCTGTTGTTACAGAATAATATATTCTGAGATTTGGCCAAGAGCTCTATCAACAAATTTAATTATTTTCATTTTCACTGGAATAATCTTTCTCCAGGAGTAAATAACCTTTATTGTTTCTTTAACTGCTCTCTGTATATATCGTTAAAACTGCAGCTATACTGTAATGCCAGTAAAATACTGTAAAACTACTACTGGAAATAAGCTTTCTGAACTCCTGGCACACTTCAAATGACTGAAGGGATTAGCTTGTTGCCCTACAGTTTTCCACATGTTTTCACACACCTTGCTAAGGTTTAATCATCATGAACTATCAAAAATTCATATTCAGTCTAATGGGTCTAAGAACAACCCGACCTGGATTTTTTAAAGACCCTCAAGAATTTTCAAGGCTAACTCTCTTTGAAGTGCCTGAGGAATCAGTCAACGTCCTTAGCAATAAAGGAAAAATAAAAACATAGATGTAAACTTATGATGTCAGTGTCTGAAATCAAAAGAAAATATGACAAAAACAGCTGTAAAAATAGTCGCAAAAAGAAGAGTGGTCATGCAGTAGTTAAAAAAACCTACACAAATTATAAAGCATATATTATGGCTTCTCATTTCAGGCATGATACCACAAATCTTAATCATGCAAAGAACTGCTTTGTTTCCTCATCAAAAGATAGGGAACTAGAGGGAAGTTTTAGCTCATTTAACTCATTGTTAATGACAGTGCAAGAATTCTTTCATCAAAATAATTTAAAGTAATGTATTCATTCCTTTATATCTAATTAAAAATATCCTGGAGGGCAAATCCAGATAAACCCACAGTCACCTTGGTAAAGACGGGTTAGTTTAGTTCTCAAAATGCAAACCCCACAGGCTGCTGAATACAGGATGAGAAACGGGATGGAGAAAGTCTGTGCACAAGAATCTGCACCAACTCGCCACAGAAAACAGCTCTGCCAAGACTTGTTCTTTTTACATGTGACTTGGCGATAAGAGCAAAGGTGGAAATCATGATTATTCAAATTCCCTGACCATCTCCCTTCTCTAGAAGTTGGCATGGAAAGAGAAGAAAAATTGCAAGCACTTCCAGTGCTGTTTCACTGGAAGAAAAAGAAATCTCTTCCAACTCCATAAAGTAGTGATCCTGAAAAGTCATTCTCCATATGGCAAAGTTTTCACTATATTCTTACAAACAAAACTTTACTGTTTTGGTAACAAATTTCTTAAGACTTATAGACACCAGGTGTATACAACTGAGCAGCCTGACTAGTTTAAATACCAATATGCATTCGGATATGTTTGCATGTATATAATTTCCAGGGGGTCTGGAAGTCTCTAGATTCAGGTTTATATTGGCCAATGACTTGACCATGCTGGCAAGACAACCACCTTCCTGGTGGCTCTGAGCTGTTAATTAAGTTTAGATGTTCTGTGAAATAATACTCTTATGAGTATGCAAACTAAACTAGAGGAAGGATTGGAAAGCAGGATTGAAATCATCATTATCACTATCAGATATGCTCCGAGATGCAGATCACAGAATAGTAAGTTTTGTGTTCAAGCAATGAAAGCATCAAATGGTTACTACATCTTATGGAAAAGATAATATTAGATATCTTAAATTTTTAATCTATTTTCATCTGGTTTACGTTCTATTATACTGTTCCAAAAATTTGACATTTTAATACAGTTGTTATTCAATTTTTTTTTTTCCTCCAGCACCTCCAGAGCTTTATTATCTGTAATCAAGGCAGCTGAAATGTTCCTAAGGACTACAACATTCACCTCACTGCTTTCTCCTTCAAGGAAGATTATCTATTGCTCCTATTACCTGTCCTGCATATTGTCCACCATTTTATGGATTAAATCCATGGTCTTCTGAAAATCTGATTGCTCTACCCTGGCATAAGTCAGGCACAATCTCATAAGTACAACACACTATGATGCATCACTGATATAAAACACAGCCACTACATTTCAAAGGCTTTTATTTCTTTTTATTTCCAACTGATATCAACCAACCACTGCACCTACCCATGGGTATCATTTTCTGCTTTTGAGAGTAGCAATACAGAAATAAATAACAGATTTTTAGAATTTGTATTACAAAACTGACCACAGGACATTTCTTCTTACACATGATGATTTTTTCTGCACATAGATCTAGAAGGCAGCCCCAGAAAGTTATATGTATTATAAAGTATTGCTTTAAATATATCATTCTTCAGACTGCGTATATTTTAAACGGTAAATGAAAATTTATGCACTTGTGTACTAGAAAAAATACCAAGAGAAAGCTAGAATAAAATGAGGCTTATCAAAAAAATATAATTTTCAACAATTTACTGCATTTTGAAAGTTACAAACCAATTCTTGGTTTTCCAACTATATTCTAAACAAAAACTGTGGCCAGTATCAAGTAAGTGTTTTGACCTTCTTACCTGCCCTCTCCACCTTACCAGGGCCATTTGCCACCTCCTCCATCTTCCTCCAACCCTTTCAGCTCCAGACACTATTACTCACCCACATTCCTACCTGTGAATGCCTCACTCCCCCCCCCATTTGGGGCGATAAAGCCCCAGTATTTACCTTGCGCTGTATTGTCCGAGTAGCTGAGAGGCTGAGTTGGAGTAACTAGGGAGAGGAGGATATAAGAAAGTATCCTTGAGTAAAAGAGCCATGCTCCTTTCCCACTTGATAAGTGGGTCTGTTAACTTCAAATTTTCTATCAGTTACCTAAATTATAACCCAATTATAACTAAATTATAACTCAAATGTCAATCTACAGCCATAGCTCCAGATACAACCATGGAAAAACAATTAAAAATATTGTAATTTTATCATTCATATCTTCTGTCTATAAAATATCATAACAGAGACACATACTGTTGCAGTTCATTATTAAATTTAAAGTGACTTATTTCACAATATAGTTTCTCAGGGACCTAATAGGGTTTTTTGTTTGTTTGTTTGCTTAAGGTAGTGCATAACAGATACCTATTTCAATAAAAGTCAAAAATACTGAACCCATTTTCAAGATATAAAGAACATTAAGCAGATTTGAAATGCTTTAACAAAGGTATTTTGAGACAGGGGAAGGTTACCTAAAGTTTGTCTACTCTTACTTCTGTCTTAATTTAACACTAAATTCACTAGCTAAGTATAAACCAGCACTCAATACAGTGCCTTATCCACCAGATGACTTCTGTATCATTCAGATAAAGAACAGGTCTGTGTTGCTGACCAGGATCACTATCAGGAATATTACTTTTCCACAGTATTACAGTTCCATTGCTTTTGCATCAATGAAACTCACCCTCCTAAAACACAAACAAACTGCTCATTCGCAAAAGTGAGATTCACCAAGTTAAAAAATTAAGTTGTACAGATCAGAAATGTAATCATTGGAGACAAGCTCTGAGAGTTTTTCAATCACTGTGGGGCTGCATCAATTTAAAGTCATGTTACATTAAAGAGAAAAACGTCTGGGAAAGTCTCCCAGTTGTCACTTTAGATTAGATTTGTTGTTGTTATCAGACTGTGCATTTTGTAGGCTTTTCTACATTTTAAAGATACTGCCTCATGCAGCTACACAGTGCATAAAGAACCATGTAACATACAATTGTTTAATCAGATTGCCTAGAGATTAGGACTTTGCACAAATTAACTGGTAGTCTAAAAAACCCAAAACCAAATACTATGCACAAACATCTTCTTGAAGCCTATTAACATTTAAAAACTTTAACTACCTTAGAGTCACAGGGAAGTCACCCAACTTAACACTGCTTCACAGAAAGGTCAACAGAAAGTTTCTGTTCTTCCAACAACAAAACAGAACACACTGTGAAGACCTGATGTTGCTGGTCACCTCAAATGCATTTTTTTGTTGCCTTAAGCAAATTTTCAACTATATTAATGGACTTACTCATGTAACCTACGTTATTTCTGTTACAACAGTTCTCATTCTGAGGCCTCACATCAGAAAACTGCACACTACACAGAAGATGCAAGATTTACCTGCGTAAAAATAAAATGGAAGAATTTTAGTTCATTTCTGCATGATTTCAAGCTGACCTCTGATTTACGGCATTTACCAGAGCTTTAGACAATTCTCTTAATTATCAGGCTGTCATGCAAAGGGTTCTTGAAAGTTACTGTATGTATTCATGTTGTCAAATACTGTCTCTACACAAACAAGTGTAGCAAAATCACTGAATATGTAGCTAGACATTACTGTTTCGAGCAAATTTTCAAAATAATATTCATACAGCATAATGATTTTCACTTAAATGGTATAAAAGCATTTTAGATATTAAAATTATAGCTTCTACTATGAAGCAGCATTTGTCTTATACAGCTTGTTAAATCTAATATTTCAGTAATTGCAATCTTTCTGGAAAATGAAGTTGGTAGCACGCAAGTGTAAGTTCAAATATTTAAAGGATGCTCTTTAAATCAAATACACACCTTTGATCTAGACTCTAACCTTCTGAAATCTGGAAGACAAAACACAAGACTGTTCATAATATGTACTATCTCCCTTCTTGCAATTTTCCACATGGTAAGAAACAAAGACTCTTCTAAGGGGAAACAAATAAAAAACCTGAAAAATGCAACAGTAAGTTGCATATAAGCAACATCCATACTCACTTCAGCAATATCGGCCTACCACGGTGAGCAGCTACAGGATGAAATCTGTTGAAATATCTTTCACCTTCCTAAACAGCTGTCATGTCTGCAGAAAGTTTGGCCAAAGAATGCCAGATTAATGAAGCAAAGTCAGGTGGATCCACACAGTGGATTTCGCTCTTCTATTTTGTTTTTGGAGTCACAAGACTTCTACTGTTTTAGTGGGACTTCAGTATCATGAGGAAATTAAGCCTTTTGAAGCCATCCGTGTTTTCACACTAGTGAAGACTGTCTTCCTGCATATAACTGAAATGAAACTCTCTTCTACTACACGGTATTTGAGTGCTGGCAAAAAAAAAAAAAACAACTTCCAGGCTTCTTAGGTGCCACAGAGGAACCAAGATGGGCCAGACTAAACCCAACCTCTAAGATCTTTCTGCTCCCAGAGAAGACAATGCACCAGCAACATATGGCATTTTTAAGTTTACCACTAACTTGAGACCTACCACACTTACGGAAAAGTCCAGAGACTGACATCTAAAAATAATTAACAACTTTAAGACTCACTATGGTTTTTCTGAAGGTGGACTTTAAGACTTGTAAGGACCACCAAAAGTAAGAAGAATCTTATCCCAAAGCGTGACAGCTGTAACGAGCTATGTCTCAGAATAGTACATCTTTAATCTAACACCATAGCCCTAAATCTGTTCTGGTTCTACAAATGCCTCTAGTTATTTCATTTTTATCAGTGAAGAAAATGAAATAAGAACTATTTCATACTTAACACCAAACAGAGCATGTTATCCCAGAAGACGTGCTTAAATAATTTAGCTGTTAAAAGAATCTTTAACTATAAATGTACTAAATTCCAGCGCAAAAGATTAACTACAAAAGAAATTAACACTGCCTTAGGAAAGAGAGATAACATTTTTCTAAAGCATTTCTAAGGCTTTTTGATATGCTATTTTTTAGAATTATATCTGGAGAGAAATAATATTTTTAAATAAGACTTTCAGAGCCGGTCAAATTGCAAGGTAACATTTATGCAAGTTCAAGAACTCTGTGAAACTTGTTTTTCTCCCATTAATAAAAATCAGTACACAATCTTTACCCATTTAAATAATAAATACCTAGCAATCAGAATTCATCAACAAAAAGATATTCAAGTAATATTCACCAAAAAAAATGTTGCTCCTCGTTCTATCAACAACTTTGTCACAACATATCAAAACAAAATAACATTTTCTCCCCTTAACAACTTAAAAGTTTCCAGGGCTTCATCACCAGTCGAAGCAGTCTGTTTGCATTCTCCAATACAAACTGACAATCTAGTGATACAGTACATTAAAAATTCTCTGTAGTATTGACTGCCTGAAGCTGATGCTCCCTTGCTAAATGCAGTGCAGTTCAATTAACAGCTCTTCAATATACAATTTAATTTTTCTTTCATCTTGATCCACAGCCGAGCTTGAAATGAGGAATGCTGGAATAGATGTACTTTAAATATTGAAGCAAGTCTTTATAAATAAATCTATCAAACTTGTAATGATTTCTGTCATAACAGGACTGAACAGATAAACCTGAATGTCTGGGACTTTCAGGTCTGTACACTGGTTTCTCAATCTTACAGGGCTGTGAATTGCTGGTGGACAGGAGGGCTCCAAAAACTCCCCCAAGGTGTGGAAAAGCATTTCCCTTACTGCACTATTCTTAGGAAGCGGAGGAACACTTTTCTGCTGTCGTTTTATAAAATTAAGCCTTTCACATGTAAAAATCCAACTTATCACTAGTGTCACCAGAACTGTCTCCAGAAGTTTTAGTATGTCTCTCATTATTTAAAAAGGTAACTAAACAGAGAAGTGCATGGCACCAGTTTCCATTACCAAATCTTCACCCAACTGGGAGACACCAATTCTGGATTGAAAAGTAAATATTTAATACATAAATACCACCCTGGATACCTTTTTCACCCCTGCAGTGTGAATGTACATAGTACACTTCAAGTTTTCTCTAGGTAGTCATGCCATTTCCCAGGAAAATGTAAGGTTAATTTAACCAGGACAGAATGAAATACTGCATTTCAAAGTTACTCTAAGTGGGACACTGCTGAAGGAAGCTATTAATATCTCTTACAGTGTGCATGCTCAAGGAAACATTGTGAATCAGCTCATTTCTCATAGGTATACTACACAGCTTTCAAAATGGTAGGATTTACTACTGTTCATCAGAAAGGAAAACACTCTACTTTAAGCCAGAGGCATTTTCTACTCTTTAAACATATTCACAAAAACAAACTCGACAACACGTACTGCCTTAGGTAGTAGAGAAGCACTACTGACATGGAAGGCTACCAATCAGTATGAGATGAGTTACAAAGCAAGAGAGGCTTCACCGAGTGAACACAAGCAGCATTACAAGAACAGTAATCAGTTTCCGATTAATTCAGTCAAATTGCCTTTTCTCAATTTATACATCAATGTAGGTGAAATACACAGATTTACCTCGTTTGTGTCCATGTTTATAATGGTATTTGCTGAGATCCTGAGATTTTATTCTTAATTGTTATACTTCTTTCTTCTTCATGTATTTTTAATCATCTTACCTACAATATCACTTTGAATGCTGAAAAAAATCTTTATAACCAGATGAACCGATCTCATTATCATCACCATTTCCTTTTTGCCTTTATTTCTAGTCCTACATTTAAAAAATGTATCTCGGTACTGTATTTTAAAGTGTCACAGAAATAATATTCAGCATTTACAGCAATTAACTCATCATTACTTCGAATAACTACACTAATTGGTATGCTCTACAAACCTGCAACACTGCAGAATTAAAAATAAACATAACAGAGATATAATTTACAACTAATCTATACTTACAATTAAAGTTAGTTTCAAGATTTATTTCATTCTATTATTTTTTATTAGCTACAGCAGACAGTAAATGGGGTGTACCACGTTCTGCTTTGCAAACACCTAGATTATAAAACATAATTACCCAAATTAATTAGAAATGAGTACATACATTCATGCCTTTGTTTGTAACCATAACATGTTAAACATGACTACATTAATAAGCAGTTCCTAAAAATTATAAGATAGTACAACCAAGTAAAATTTTAAAGCTCCTTGATCACAGAAGGCATAAATGTCACCCTGGCACAGAGAGGGTCACGATCACTTAAATTCTCCTGATGTCCTACTTTGAGGTTGCAGGCAGTATACAGGTCATTCTTTTACACAGCAGATTATCAATTCTGTGAGAACTCTTAGCACCCAATGTACCAGGGCAGAATACAAGTCCACACTGAAATTTTCCCTGAACTCGGTCCTGTACTTACTTTCCCCCCATTCTCAAGGTTTCTCTGATCTCTAAGAGCCTAAAGTCCCTTCAGTTTTGCCCACTGACTGTATACTTACCCTTTCACAAAGCTCAGTGCTTACAGGAACTTAATTATCCTAAGGATCTTTATCCTTTTAAAAAATTTGCTTCTAAACACTCCATGGGACCAAAAGTTATTAGACAAGGAAGGGCAGATACATTGACTGAGCATGCCTTGGTTCCCTGGGAAATCAGACTAGAAATGACTCTCCAGAAAACAAGGAAATAAAGTAACTTGCGTGGTTTTTTTAAAAAAACAAACAAAAAGAATGTTTATTCATTTGCTGAGACCAAATCTGTACCTGCTGCACTTTCCTAGAAGTGTCTTATTTCTACAATTGTACTGCTATGGCATTTCAAGTATGCATAAAGATTGCATCAGCAAGGTGCACTTATTTCAGTTCCACCTTGGCAAATTAAGGGATATTAACCATAGGCTTCTTTTAGCAATTTAATTGCATCTTCATAGAGCGCCCACCAATACAACTAAGCTGGATCAGATATGCCTTACCAGTCTCCCATGTTGTCAAGAATCTGTAGTGTATAACTCATCTAAGATCTCCTTTGAAGATGCCTAACATGATGTGTTTAGGACCTTTAAGTACAAAGAGCTCTTTGTCATCACAACCAACAAATATTCAAGGCCTAAGAGACCTAAAGATGTTTCAGTTAAAACCAAACTACAGTCAGATCACAGTCTGTCACTTATAAGAATCAGGGAATACCAAAAGACCAGAACTACCCTACAAATTACATAGCTGTTATCTGCATATTAAGGATTTAGAGGACCTGAAAGAGGCATCTGCAAAGTACAAGTCTAAGGTAAGACATCCTGATTTATTTTCTTACTCAAAAGAAAATAACAACAGCTTTGATAAGCACACTTACAAAAATTTAAAAGCATTCAGTTACATATTTTATGCTAATTTTTCCTTTATATACTAGGATCAGCTACTGAAGATTTATTTAGGTGGTTCCAGGTTTGTTTTGCATGGCTCCAGCAAAAACAAGCTCACAAAAACTACCCCAAACATTCCTTTCATTACATTAATCCTTCTATTTGATAGGCAAAGTTTATTGTTGAAGTTAATGCTGTATCTCGGTGACCTCAAATGAAATACAGGAAAGACCACATTTAGCACACTACTGCTTGTTTTTATATACCGAGTAATAAAGCTGCTTCTGCAAAATCATGCACTATCTTTATTGGGACCAAATTAATAGCAGTTTGGTGCAAAAATTGGAACACTTAGATTGTGCTTTTGATGTATTTTTTCACTATGATCATCCCCTCATCAACCGGGTACTGTTAGAGGAACAAGAGTTGCTGCTTAGAAAACCCAAAGCGTTTACCTGTTCACTGTAGGGGTAGCATTATATCTAATTCACTCTGGTTCAGAGTTCTCTCACATGGCAAGTCACAAGTAAAAATCAAAATTAATTTTTAACAGGACAAATCGCATTCAGAAGTAATGCATGCTTTCCCCTCTAGCAAACTGGGAAAGCACATATGTGAAGTGTTTCCTTCCAAGACATAAACCAGAAAGGAGTAAAATAAAGATTTTTAAATTAGCTCGCTTCATAATGAAACGGTAGTTATATCTTGTGTGTACTCCCTCAACACAGCTCTAATAAATCTCAGTAACACAGTTCCAGATTTTTTTAAAAAAAAAAAAAAAAAGAAAAAAGCAAGCAAGCACAGGAGAGTGCAATCACCTTTCCATATTTGACATTAAATAACACAAATTATGCCAGATATTGGCAGATATCTCAACGCTTGCAAATTAAGTGTGGACAAATGGCTGCAGACATATAGCTAAAGTTCTGCCCCTTAAAAACAATATTCACGCATATGGATATTTAGGGTCTGGATCCAAACTCTGCAAAGCAACAGAAAATTAGTATTGTCAGTGGGCTATGGAAACAGACCTTTTAATAAGATGAATGTACATTCTTTTGAATAGCAGTACATTGATATACCTTAGGTTTACAGCCTCTTACTAAATTAAGCATCATACATATTTTCAGCACAATGGTATCATGTCTATTTACCCTAATGCCTTAACCAACTGAGTTAAATAAGCAGATAATAAATCATCTTATTCATATGAAAATAAGAATGCCTGGGACACACCAAAGGTTTCAATGATTGGTTTGTGAAATTATCTAAACCACAGTGACCATTTTGGACCCCACTTGGACCACTTTCTCCTTGGACACATGATAAACAATAGTTCTCATCATCCGCTGCTAAAATGGAAACTCAAAGAAAGTGTAATTTCTCACAGCTAGCACTAAATATCCCAAAGTGAGATAGAAAATAAAGTAACAGGCTATTAAAGAGCAGTCCAGAGGATCAAGAAAAGTCCAGTAATCTTCTGTGCCCAACTGAACACCGCCAAAGATAATTATCAGGATAAAAGGGAACTGAAATATGAGGAGAAATTAGAAAGGACAATAAGTTAAAAAAAAAATGCTTTGGCTTCACAGTAATAAAAGAAATTTCACTGACAAGCAAACAAATTAATAGTATTTTGAGTACTCTACTTAGCAAGTCTACTTTCTATACACCTTCTGTATTCCTGCTGAACTCCATCTATGCTTGGTTTATCTCATTTATGCTGCTCTGTAGTCATATTAGCAAGATAATTATCTTTAGTTTTATAATCTATTGTGGATCATGAACCAAGTCAGTGCTTCTTTTGATGCCCTTGCATTAGTCCCTTGTCACTGTAAAATCTTTAAGTGATCCAGCAACAAGCACCTTTTTTTTTTCTTTTAACATATAACAATTATGCAGTCGTACCACACTCTGCTAGAGTTGCTGTTTTCCTACTCTACTATATTCAGTATTACAGTAGAACTGATACAGACCTTAACATTTTTGTCTTTATCAGCAAGTATCCTTTAAATATTATCACATTCTCACAGTGCTGCAGCTACACACAGTACAGTTTCAGAAGCAGGAACAAAATCATCTCTCTACATTTTCTTCCCCATACTAAGCTCAACCAAGAAAAGCTCCTCAACTTCAAAAGACTCATTTAACAGACTGGTTACAAGCCTAAGAAAACAAATAAACCAATTCTTCACATTGCAGACTGTGTGACCCATCAAACCAAACTCTTTGGGATCTGAAAACATCTGTAACTCCAAAAGCACGAATGTTGAAACACCTCTTCGGTTTACTTTTAATTTCTGAGCAATTTTTAGAATATAGGCTCATTTCACAATCATTAAGTGACACAGAAAACCAAGGAAAAAAACACCACACATACTAGGTTAGCAACAAGTGTGCATTTCACTTAACAAATAAGACTAGATTTGGCTATGAAGCATTTTGTTTCTTCAAAGTGTTGAAAGACCTGTGACCATTCAATTATTGTCAGCTAACATACTGTTTACAACTAATACTAACAGATACTCCATCCTGTTCACTTGTGATAATGAAATAAAGTTGGTTTTCTACTGTGAAAAAATGAGTTACATGGACATCCACGAGATCTTGAACATAAGCATTAGTTTTTTTGTTTACTTTTTATAAAATTAAAGAACCAATTTGGGGACAAAAATGACCCACCGGATTCCACCATAACTTTCATAAAAAATTATCACAGTACATATTAAATCATTAGCGAGACACAATGCTGCCTGTTAGTTTTAAAATGCAGAGAATGAAACTCATTGCAGAAGCAAAAGAGGACCAATAATATAATTACAACGCGGTGCCTGTGCAGGCTGAGTTAATGCCGTTACTTGACATTGCAAGGCTATGCCTTCTCCCATGAGCCCCGCTGGAGACAAGGTTCGCCCTAATTGGTTCCAAAGCACAACCTACCAACAACCGCCTTCCTCCGGCCCAGGAATGGTAATTTCCACACGACTGTAAATAGTGTTTGCAAACAATACAAACATGGTAATAAGAGGCTAGGTGGGTAATTAATGTGGTTACAAAGCAGCTTATTTGCATTTTTATTTAAAACTGCCTTCTTTAAAAAGCAGCTCAGATTTCTTTTTGCAGAAGGAGTCTTGGTTAAGGAATAGAGCAGTAATTACTCTCTTTAGGGGTTCTTTTATACATCCTTTAGGGAATTAGAATGAAAAGATAAGCAGAATTATAAAGGGAATCATGTAAAATATGAAATGCACTATAAACACTTAGTACTGTATTTACCATAAGCTAAGCTTGTCTTCTTCATTAATGGAATATATTACAAGTTTATGTTACAATCAGATTAATTGTGAAGATAGTTAAAAAAAATTATATCCAGCCACTTTAATTCCCACTCTCCTCTCCCAGATATGACAACCAGAAATCCAGTGACAGCAGAACTCAGTTTACATAAGAATGCATCTACCTGGACTATAGTAAATAAGTTTTCAATGTCAACAACACTAAATATTTTTAGAAAATAGATTCTGAAAGAGAAAGATTGAGAAAAAGATCAAATCCAAGTTACACTACTATATGTCACATATCAGTGAAAACCAAACTTCTCCGCATCCTATAAGCTAAACACAAATCAACGTACAAAGGCTACTTTGTTTTTAAAGACAGACATCTACAGACAGGTTTTTAATATTGTTGAGCAAACAGTATTTCCTAGTGCCATTTAACTGAAGACGAAGCATGAAATAAAGTTTTAAAGGGGTTATTCTGGTTTTTGTTTCTGTTTGGGGGGGGTGTTTTAAAATTTTTGTTAAAAAGCTCATAATGCATTTAAGTAGTATTATTACAAAGCTTTAGGCATGGCAGGGATTTTGTGACTCACATTTCCATATTGAGAACAGCAGGGCTGTGCTAAAGAAACAAATCACCAAAAAGATCACCTCAACATTTCTATGTATAAAATTCTGCTGACTGGAGAAAAAAATTAAGGAATGGTAAGCTACTGTGACTTCTTTCAAAATTACATTTTAGGTGTGGTTTTTTTTTTTAATATGTGTAGCAGATGTTGGACGGTAAACAGAATTATAAGAGCAGAATTAATCTAGTCAACTCAAAAGACAACTTTGTACTGGAGGAAATCATGGCAAATTCACTATGTTAAAAACTTTGCAATCTCATAGCCATGAGAGCACTCTGTTGGCTTCTGTCAGCTGTCTACAGCATTATGAATTCATACATTAGCACAGAATTCCAATCCAGCCTAGAAATCCAAAATTAAAGACAGAAAGTTGGGTAAACCATACGTTCCCAGACCATTTATTCACCACATTATTCAAGCATATTTTCAGGAACAATGAATCTCTTGTACAAGGCACAAAACCAAAAGGAGGTAAAGTGACCGAACCACCACAAAAAATTATTTTTTAATTGATTTTTTTTTTTTTTTAAATGAAAACCACTCTGGGTCTATTCCTCCACAGTTAATAAACTCTGGCCATTCTAAAGTAAAGAAAATCTGCAGACAGTCACCATCATGAGAAAAAGTCTGTAATTGCAAAGGCAGCAGGGTCTTGTGGAATTCAAATCTCAAAGTCTGTGCTCCTGCAGGATTACTTTTTCCTAAACAGTCCTCATGTGCTTCTTGCAGTCAGAAACCCTTTCCTTATCTAGTATCTTGGCTTGTTTTAGGGATGGATGAAACAGGCAGTCACAACTGCAGAAGCTCTTCCATGATTTGACGAGGCTACAGTGAACTGCAAGATCAGAATGGCTTACAGACAGCAACGGACACCCTGCTCGAAGGATATCACAGCCTTATCCCCAGTATTGACAGAAAAACAATCTTCACTTATCCAATCTTCTTAAGTACCATCATCTCTCCTAGTTATAAAGCTAATCTGTTGCACTGTTCTTTTCTTTCACCAGCATCCAATTTTTTATTATTAGTAGAAATCTTTCTGCTTGCCTTATCTATGTTTGTGAAGAAGTCCCAATTTATTTCAACATGCCTCATTATATGGGTTTCCTCATAACTGAGAAAAAGATGAAGGAAACCAAAAATTTCTGCCTTTTATAGAGTAGTTCCTTCATTCATATTACCAGACTTTTTTAAAAGGCTATTTCCTACACATGTAAAAATTCCATGGTGCTAAACCACTTCAAATTCTCTTCTACCTTGCTGGACATTACTAAACTTCCTCCTGCATTTATTACATATATTATCACCATTAAAAAGTATTCTCTACTTAAAGATGTGCCAATGACATAAACCAGAACCTTCAGAGCAAAATATGAAATCATCACTACAAAATGTGTATATTTCCTTAATTCTCACTTATTAAATAAGAACTGAGTTCTGAGAACACTTAGTACCAAATTCTTTGCTTGCTACCACTACAATGGAAGCCAATGTGACTATGCAGGGTAGTGAGCATAAAGTATCATGAAAAGTAAATCACTGCAGAGTCCAGAATTGAAAAGCCTTGGGCAAGACCTAAGCTATTTTTACCATGCATTTCTCCTGTAAATTGTCACATACATACATACAAAGAACTAATATTAACAATGTTTGCTTTATGTAACCAAAATTCTGTATTTCACTGAGTACAGTATAGCAAAGATCAAAAACTGACTCAATATATCTGTAGTCCTTTTCAAGTACATAAAAGCTAAAGTATAGTCACATTTTAAAAAGTATTTTCTTTTTAGCCACTTTCACATTTAGCATCCACTTTATTTTGAATCCTAGATATCAATTGAATTGGAATAAAAATATTTGAGAGAACCATTGAGAAATAAAACATACATCAAATTAATGAAACATTTTTTATTTATCCCTGTTTACTGGGAATATAAGCCATATGAAGTCCTAAATGCTTGGAAAATGCCCACCAAATCCTTTAAAGTCCCCTGCACTCACTCACACTGACTGGCTTTATATTTCATAAATGTAATTACTTTAAAACATCAATGTATTTATCTTGATAATAAAACTGTCTTTAGTACAGTAACAGTGCAGAGCTAACTACAGACAAAGACGTAGGTATGAAACAGTTCAGCTGTAGCCAGTACATCAACTCCCTAACTAAATGATATCAGTATTCAGAAGGATGCCCAACCCTGAAAGTTAGGGGCTTAACACATCTGCTATATAATTCAGACTCTGTTTTACAGTGGTTTCATTACTAACCATAAAAACTGTAACAGTGGAACTGTATAAACAAACTGAACAGTGTTTTTACTGTAAAACATGAATGTAATATAAATATTTGCCTTTCTCTTTTCTCAGCATCTGTAATGAAAGCAAATTCATGCCATATGTTTATAGTGTACAAAAAAATAGATCTTAACAATCCATCCATGTAAATGTTGGTTAAACTGTTTAATGTTTTTAACTTTGTGTGGGTTTTTTTTAAGGACAAATTTCCTTGCAAATATTAAAAAGCCTCTTGCTCTTGTCAGTGGCTACATTCACTGATTCACAGCTGGTTTTAGAGATTAATCTGGCAGAAGAACTTGAAGATCACAGATTTTTCACTGATAATAAGATCAATAGCTCTGGCACATTGAGACATGTCCATGTGGATAGTTACCGCCCCAACATACAAGCCTGCAAACGGAAAAAAACAGAAAAAAACTGCTGCCTCGGAACGAGCCAAAACACTTCAAAATACAAAAGCAACTGCTTTCCAGCTTCTGATGTTAAGAGTGTGTTAGCAGACTGTATTACATTTACTTTTCCCCACTCCTGTGTATGCATACTACCACTGCCTAAAAATCATGTCCACCTTTATTTAACAATTCATTGTCCATCTCTATTAGGAAAATAACTTTACAGCACACATCACTCTCTTAAGGTCTGCTCTTAATCAGTTGTTACTAGCACCAGTACTGGTTAAGGTTTATACTCTCAATTCTCCGCTAGTAACATAAGGTCCGATTCCACTGCAATTACAGTTAATTAAAAGATTCCTTCACTTCAGAAACATCTGGATCACACCCTTAAAAAGAAAAAAAGCACTATACTCAGCAGTGGCAATAATGCTTCAGTTACGGTGCTTTAGTTACGAGTGTCTATGGCCGCAAGTGAGACAAGTTAAGGCAGAAATTTTTTTATTGCATTACCAGTTAGCTTAAAACAAGATACAGCCTCTTCCTGCAAACCTTTTCCCCATAGTAAGGTTTGGATAACTACTTTTATCTTGATTCTTCAGCATGGTCACCGTTCAGAGCACTGGAAGATGAAATCTGTCTATATGTTGCAGGCTTTTATAACTGTATATTACACTGTGATGGCATGTGAGCCAATAATACATAGTTTTAGAATATTGTGCTTTGAAACAATGCAATTCTTTACTACAACATGACACTGCAATATTGGAAATAATATTTTCACAGAAATGCATGTGCTCTACCAGTATGATATTCTGAAATACTTTCAATTTTGACGAGCTTACTTTTTAAGAGCTTTTATTTAGCACTGCTTTGAAACTCTTTAATTCTGTACTAACAGACTGTGGCTTCATTCAGTATTTAACACATCTCCAAAGCCATCTTTTACGTATTCTTCATTTTTTTCCATAAATGAAAATCTGCCACTAATCATGATTAGATCCTCCTCCCTGAATCATTCACATAAATTAATTCCAAGTCAATTTATTATTCTGGTTCTAATGTAGTCTTACATAGCCTTACATAGTCATACAGGTATGAAAATCCTGTATTAATAGTCTAACCGATTTACAGAAAAAGATCACAAAACTAACAACCAATAGATAGAAAAGAAAATTTTATCTTCTGTATCAAGATTACCATCCATAAGTATCAAGAGATTACGACAGAAGAATATTTTACAGAGCTGTTCTGTATTACACACACATACACAAAAAGGGACACCAGCGGAGACTAAACACTACATGGGAAATCAGTCCCCCTTCCTTGAGTTGGCAACACACACAGTTGACATAACTTTTGCCCATGTTCCATGTACACGTGCCCAGCTTGCTTCTCATCTTTCTGTGCTTTACAAGATTACAATTGCAATACAAAGACTCACTTATCAGGTTTTAATTTCAGCGAGTTACTTAATCAGCAAGAATATAAGTCCCTCCTTAGGGGGAGAATACTTTGGGGGAAAGGAATACAGCAAGGAGTCATGTTTATTTTGTTGGTTTTCTTCATAGCCATTCTCTCTTCTCTTGTCACATCTCTACCTTATAACTTTCTACATATAAAGCAAACCCAAATTTTCTTTACAGTTTAATCTAATCTTTGACATAGCTGTAGGCTTAACACTGAGGAATAATTACAAAAGAAACATTATACTTTTTATGAAATATTAAACTTACAATTTATCTTTTAATATCTACCTCAAAGACTATTTGACAGGAATAAATAAACGAGAGCTCCTTGGCAAGAAAAGCTGTGATTTATGAAATATTTTATTCATTCATATTCTAAGTATTTTCTTGAGAATACCGCTAACATCTGGAGCTACACAGTCTTATCCAAACATTCTGCTCATACTCAATTAGAAAATTATATCAATAATAATGTAAAATAAATTACCTAGCTTCTCTTCCTGGAGCATAGATTTCAATGTTCGTCAGAGCAACTATGTGTACAAACAGCACTGTAGTGGTTTTCATTAAGCCTTAAAGTCAATTAAGCTACGAATTGGAACAATCATTCCTCCTTTGCAAAGTATTGATATTTTTTCTTGGCTGCTTTCAGGCCTTTTCACTACTCAAGGAGAGATTTATGTTTGACAATTTCTTTCTGATTAAAATGAATCATAACTCTAGAATTCTAATTTCCTCTTTTCCGAGCAAGAAATTATCAAACAGTTTTAAATTGATATTGAACGTCATCGTGCATGAACAACATTCATTTTCAAGATATCAAATGTAAAGCTGTACTGATCTCTCTTTTTATGCTTCTTTTACATACTTTCTCTTTCTCTCTCTCTATATATATATGTATATAAAACATTAGATTGTACCAATATAATCAACTATACCTCTCTATAAAAATTATATTTGACAGACTAGCTAGACCACTCACATTAAAACTTGTCACAATGCTTTATATGAGGCAATTACCCTCTATTTGCAATATTAGCAAAATTCTGCTGTAGTTTAGAAAGAAAATAACTGGAATACTGCAGGTTGCAAACAAATGTCAGTTATCTAAAGTAATTAGCAAGTTTGTACAGGTAATCCCTATTCAATTGGCTCAAACTCTCTATAACAGCTCTTCAGACATAAATTGTTAAAGACAAAGTTTTCTTGATTTGTCTCCAACAGCCAATTAAGATCAGTTTGAATTTGTTTTTTAAATATAGTGGCAGCTAATCCGAAAATTCTTATTTTCTCCCACTATTCCCCCTGTGTTCTCTAAATCTTAACAACTGGATTTTTCCAAGGCATTTAGCTGTCCCATTTTCTCATTATAAACTTGATTTTCAGCTTTCACTAAAACCAGATTGAAACTGGGTTTTTTGTGTAACAACTTATTTAAAAGTACAACAGACACAAAGAAGAGCTGTCTTTCTGCACACTCAGTTTATGGCATTCCAGACAAGGATGTCACAAACAGACTCACTAACGAAACAAGCTGGATGGTTTTCCTAAGTACTGCCACATATGCTGTACTTTAATTTTAAATGCTGCATTACAGTGATTTGATTTGGGGCTTTTTTTGTTTTGTTGTGGTTTGGAAGTGCTGATTGTTTTGGGTTTTTTTAATAATTACTTTTCTTTCAATATATATTTCAGGCTTTAGTTAATACACACCATCAATCAGATAAGTGTATCAAAACTTGAAATAATAAGTTGTTTCATTATACATTTCTCATTATTTTGTCTTCTTGCACAATAAGCAGAACTCTCTTTTGCATCAGACAACGAAAAGAATGAAAAATGAAATATTGGTTGTCTGACATTTAAACCTTGAGTATGAAAGCATACTGTCCCACAGAAAAGCCAGCATAGGATACACACTGCTTTTACTAATATATATGTTATTATAGAAATACCAATTTTATTACCAACACACTACACTTAGGACATGTGTTTACATATGGCAAAGATTTTTTTAGCTATAAAAGTATAGTTCATGCAAATTAGAAGAAGAGGGGGATTGGACATTCAGTTGAAGAGTAGGAACATATTTACACCAAATTTCCACCCCACCCAAAATACTGGAGGAAGACAGTATTTGTAAGTGTAGCTCAGAGACTTAATCTCAAAAATTTACAAGCAAATATAAAACAAGTAGGTAGCACTACTGTTGCCAAAAATACTACCTAAATAACATGAACATGAGGCTTTGTAGGGCTGCAACCTAAAAAGCTACATTTTTTTAAAAATTTATTCTAAATTGAAAAGTAAACCAGTTTTCTTTCAATAATTTTGCTTTCCTTAGGAACAAGGGAGACAAAATACTGTGGATGCTCTGAAGTTCTTTATAGCAGGACAGTTGCAGCCACACATTCATCTGAATCCTATGCAGAGGTTGTTGACATTTTTCTTAAACTCTCTCATTTTAGGAAAGAATTTTCAATTAACAACTTCCTGCTCTGTAGTTATACCTATAAGCTAAAAATTAATATTTTACATCAATATTTTAATATTAGTATCAATCAATCAAATTAATCTCTGTCTCTTTGTTTTCAGTAACTGACTTTGGGGCAGGTTTTTTTTTGCTTTCCTCAAGATTGCTTACAATTTGATGTAAATTTTAAGCATCTTGTAATTCATCAACTAATTCTCTCCTGGTTACACACTCCAAGTAATTAAAGTTCAGTAATAACTTATTCTTTCTGCTCCAGCACCTGCATTTCATTTGTTTATTTTCCCAGAGTCATAAATCTGAGGGACTGTCAAAGTGCCATAATATTAGTGCAATAATCAAAGTTAATTAGTCCCTCTCAATAAACAACAACAAAGCCATTACAAAGATGCACTGAAGGTTTTCCAGCTACCCAGTTTACAGATGAGATTCTTTTCTGAACAATTAGAATTTGAAAATTGTTAGTAAATAAATGTAATGTTTCTGAAGTAATTTGACCTTCAGTGATCTTCATTCAATTAGCAGTTCATTAACTTTTGGTGAGATAATATAAGTATTAAGACAAGTACTCTTGAACTTCCATTGCCTTCAAAGTGCTCAGAGATAAGCTTACATTTAAGGGGGTAACAGGATATTTCTGAAATAAAAAGGTACTTAGTATTGCCTTATTTTAGATGCATAAAAACCACATATATAACCATATTTAGCGGGACTAGGACTACTAAATTCAAAAGACATATCATCACCAAACCCACTTCTATTGAAAGAGAACCTACAGATGAACTTTAAGCAACACACGCTATGCTTGCCCTTATTGGAATTCTCTCGGAATTCCACACTATTGAAATAAAAAACAAAGAGAAAGCTTTAATGTGAAGTATTGAAGGGGAAACGAAGATATTTTCCCCTCCCATTCATTTACTGTAAATCATTAGTATCATCTGGGCAGGAGAAAAAGGCCTAAATCCAAAGACTGTTTCTTGAAGAAATCTGTGGTTAGAAAAATTAGCAATATTATAAGCATCACTTATTTGGAAATACTTACTTGTAAATAAGCACTGTTTGCTTTGCACTAATAAATATTATAATTATCTGTAGACTACTTATGTGTAAATATTAATACTATTGAGTGCTCTCCCATATCATCTGGTAGCAGTTGAAATACTTTCAGATCTTGGGAAATAAAGCTAAAACACTCATCATTAATTTTACCAAGAAAAAAATAAAATTCCCAGAATCTGATCCTGTGGTTTATTATTCAAGTAAAGTGTATAGGACTGTGTCAACAGATTATCTCCTGAAAGTCAGCAGTCATAGCAAGCTCAGACAAAAGTAGCCTGCAATCCTTACTAGCAAGTAAATGATTGTGGGCGGAATAAATTAAGAACACTGAATAAATTTTAATGAGTACCGTAGAAGAGAGAAAAAAAAAAAAAGAGAGGGAAAGTTAGGAGTCAAAGAGAAACAAGGGAATAGACAGTACTGAAGAGCTCGTATTTGCATGACAAAATGGAAGAAAAATGAAAGAAAGAGGGAAGAAATAGGAAGGAAAAATTGTTGAGACAGACTGCCTGGTAGCAGTGCTGTTGGACCTGATGGACTAGGAAAGAAAAGGAGGGAAACATTCTTGATTTTGAAAGCATAAGAATGATCCTCTGAAATATCTCATAGTATAAAAACTATGGCCAAAATAGCAGCTGTCTCTAATATCCGAGTGTGTACATTCTCCTTCAGTCTAGTTATACACCTTGGTTCTGGAAATGTCCTGTCTTATGAACTATGAAACATGTCTCAGTGGTTCCTTCAAACATTTTCACCCTTACAAAGCATCTGTATGTAACATGGATACCAGCATGTCAAGCCTTACAGTTCAATACAGTCATATGAAAAGAAAAATTTCTATCACTGATTTACCTGTGACTGAACAGGATATGACAAAATAAGACCAATGCATTCTTCCTTAGATTCTTGCATGGCAATGTACTATCTATTAAACTGCTTGTACTGCAGAAAAGACTTCACATCTTGAAAAAAAAAGCTTGGTGTTGGACACTATTTACTTACCCATTCCACAAGAATGCGTTGTACAGCATCGTTGCCTCTTGATGTATTTCTGCAGGCCAGGATAACATATGCCCCATGCAGTGCAAGAGACTTTGCAGTTTCAAAACCTAAGATAAAACATTTTCTTAGTCAGAAATAGATCTCACTAACAAAACAGAGTTATAAAATTACCTGAAAAGGTGAGCCATGCACTTAAGTACACTAACACTACCTGCAGTCTGACTACCTGTTTGATAGTCACCTGGAGCCAGCTTTTTAAGAGCACATATGAAAAAAGGTGGACACCTCAATTTGAGCAGGTCTTTGTGACAATTACTGTATGTATTTTGTACAAAACGGATTTGGGATCTTCAAAAAGCAGACTCACATTTCTCTGCCTTGGTGTCTTCAGCTCTTAGAAAAGCAGGATTATACTTACTCCTTACTTGTTTGACTGTGAAGAATGAGCCTTACAGTGAGATTTCCAAACTATTATGCGTGGCAACATCACACTGAAAGTGAGAGAGTATTCTAAAACAGAGCTCTGGACTCTTCAGATGCACAGTTAGCCTTTGATTCATCAATCTGAGGACCACCTGTGGCAGGCGGGGATCATCCAACGGGATGTGCGAGGGAATAAGAATCTAAATCACATGGAGATAGCTACTCCTTTTTCCAATCCGAGCATGACCCTGCACAAAACCAGGGACCAGAAAATTATCTAAGTGTTAAACCATTCCTGGGAGGGGGTTGTCAAACTCATTCTTAGAAAACAAGATTCTACCTAAGGAGAT
The DNA here is from genome assembly GCF_031877795.1 of Strix aluco. NCBI lineage: Eukaryota > Metazoa > Chordata > Aves > Strigiformes > Strigidae > Strix > Strix aluco. The sequence goes on from NC_133944.1 coordinate 7,303,509, forward strand.
CTGTAATCTACATGGATGTTTTATTATCTACGCACTTTAAAATTTTTGCTAAAATTTTCCTTAAATTATCCATGTAAAATCAACTCGGTTTTTGTCCCATCATCAACTGATATATAGAGAACAATTTTTCACAATTGTTCTCATTATGAATAATCAATCAAATTTCATGCAGCCTCAATATAATGGTTACAGTATCATGGGGCTAAAAGGGTTACTGGATGTACCAGGTTATACAGAGCAAAATAATCCATAAAAAATTCTCTTTTGCATAAATCACTGATATGATTTAATCTGCAAGCACATTCTTTCTAAATCTGAAACAAGTGGACAGCCAGTTCACACTTTGCTGCAATTATCAAGTGCAGCATGAATACAGATCCCCAGGTTTTTTCTTTCATCCATAGAACAAAGTTTCAAAGTGAATCTCTAAACGACCGTACACAACCTTTTTTTGCAATACTGTTAATAATTTCTTCCCCATTCTGAATCGGGGCACTTTATTTCTCCTAAAAGGAGACTTCAGATTTCAGATTAATTTCAGTCTATTAATTTGGGACTACAGTGCAATTTAATGAGATCAGTTAAAATTATGAAACTGTCCACCAAGAGCTGTAACTCTTTCCAACTTGACATCATCTGCAAGCTTTGTAAGTGTACTGTTTCATTGTTCAATTCATTAATAAAAAGTTGCAGAAGTTGGTCCAAGGTAAACTTCATTTAAGAGGAAAAAATCTGTGAGAATTTACACCCGGAGATGATGAGTTCTTGGGCGTGCAGAATGCCCATAAAGTGCAGAGAACTGAGCCAGAAACTGGGTTTCTATTAAGGGTGAGCTACTACAAATTTGTGATGTATTCAATAGTATCACAGGGTTCCCATCTCCATGCAGAACTGTAACAATGACAGAAATTTTCATCTAGCAGAAAGAGGCATAACGTGACTTAATGAGTTCCAATTAGCAAGCTTAAACTAGAAAATGAAGGCTCAAACTGAAATGCCCAGCAATTTGAGTATGTGAAGAAGTCAAAGAGAAGAGGTATTTGTTTTAGCTTTATGACATTTAAAGCATGTTCATGTTTTCCTTTTAAAAATTGTTTACCAAAAAGCCTATTAAGATGGGCTGTCTCACTTCCAAAACACCCTGGAGCAACAAAATTCAGTTACAGCACAAGACATAACTTACATTATAGAAACAACAGACACCAAGACAAATTTATACCATATTCTGCAATTACATACTTACAGTATTTAAGTCCAAGCAATTTTCCTCTATTTCTTTTAAAGCCATTCATTGTACCAAGCAACTTTAATTACCTGGGTAATTCATTGCACGCACATGAATTCGGCTACAGAGTATGCAAAGATTTCCCCTGTTCCTAATTCTACTTTAAGCGTATTTAACCATAATTTTTCATGTAACTAACATAAGACTTTAACCAGAGTACTATTAGCTAGCTGTATGTTTCTTGTTTTGCACAAAAAATACACTTATTTTGACCAACTTACCGTATTATTAAAACCTAGTTGGAATGCCTGGGAATACAGTTTTTCTACTGTTATACAAAGATCTACAGGTGACAGCCAGTTTAATTAGCTAAGTGTGATGATGTTTTGCTAGCTCTAACTCATGTAACTCTGTGCAAAATAACAAATTTCATGCCATTCTCTGTTACAGTTAACTTAATTCTCATTGTAAACTAAACTGAGAAAGATTAAAATTTAACCAAGTAAATTACATGCTGCAAATTTAGTTAATTTTAATAGCACCTTGGTTTTTCCTGCAAACTTGGAGATCAGAGTTAAACACTTCTCTTGAGGACATACTCCCTCCTTTCTGGGCTACAAAAGGATGATTCTTTGCCCTTAGCCAGACATGTTCTGGATCTTTCCATGAAATTACATGCTTAAAAAAACCCCTCTTTTCAGAGGAAATTTAAGCAGCAGTCCATCCTTCCATTCAAAATACTGCCACAGGTCAAGTGCAGATGTGTCTCCCCATCAGACATATTTTAAATCAGTAACTCATTCATGAATGCTCCTGCACTGTATTTAGGACAGCTAGATTTATGCAAAAGGAGAAAAACAAATCCAGGTACCCCAAGCCACATAAAGGTTCCAATTCAACTACTGAATTACTGGCTATAGGTAAGGATTGTATGTAACTATTACTAATTGATCTTTCTATCACTTTGCATGGAGCGTAATTTGTAAGACACCTTTTCAGACCATCTACCAGATGAAATATAACAAGAAGAAGAGGTAACACAATGTCATCTTCATAGAGCTCACTGGGGTTTAGGTATGATCTACCTACCAACTTGCTCACTCTCACTGAAGCTTTTTTATATATATCCTTAAAATAAATCTTCATGGACCTGAAAATCCTCATTAAGCAGTACAAGTACCTTCACATTTTAAGAAACGTCTATGCAGGAGCTTAGAAGAATGCAACTTCTAAAACACCTGAAGTAGGAGTTTGGAAGCAGCTCAATATTCCAGCCCTTGTTCAGCTTTAGCTCTTTGTTTCTTCTGCAAAAACTAATGCTTCTTTCCTCCCTCAGTGTCACATAGCTTAAACAGGTGGGGAAAGCTTCTAGCAGGGTGGAAAACATTTTTAACAGATTCACTGTGTTAAACTAAGTTTGCCAACTACATTTGTTTTTCAGCAAAACATAGCCATGTTTTTAATATAGAGTAAATTTTAAAACCTCAGCCTAACACAGGGATTGAGTATTTCAAGTACAAAACTATTTAAACTCTGTAAAGCAAAACCTTGCCTATCTGTAAAAAAATACATTGAATCAAAACCCACATTGAATGTGCTTTCATACACCAAAGTTATACCACAAAGACCATAAACACCCAAACCGTAAAACCTTAAAAAAAAAAAAAAAAATCACAGTAAGGTTAAATATAAAGAGAAATCTAAATAACTATGTTAAGGACACACATAATTAAGAAACCAGAGCAACCTTAATTCTACCCTCAAGAGCAACTCTGTGGACTTAAAAAGAACAAAAATTTCTTTAAAACTTCACTTAATCTGAGACTGCAGCCACCAACGTGCTCTCTTACAGTGACACAGCCCTTTCACAATAAAGGAACATTAACAGCAGTGATACTAATTTCCTTCCAAGGAAATAAATCATATCCTCCGGTAGTGAATCTTCCTCCTACCACAGTGCTAGGGTATTGCAGCAGCAGAGCTATTTAACCGAGGTAAAACAGACAGCAGAGCCTTCTGCCAACAAGAACTACTGCCATTTACATTCTGCCTAGCTGCAATGGCTGGCAAAGGGTGCACATGGCTGAAGGAAACTGTGCCCATGCTCAATGTATTATTGTTCTGTGCTTCAGTTTTCAGATTTCAAAGTAGGCAGCTCAAAGCTGCATAACTTGAATATCATCTTATAGAAAAATCACACGTTATATACTAGTTGTGGTTTTTTTAAAGTAGGAACAACTACATTAGAAAAACACCATAGGATAATCTACTTGAGTGTCAAGGACAAAGAATAAGATAGATACTTCCTCCAAATGTTGACAAAACAACAACTTAAATAATGTATACTTTGGAAAAGCAATCATAGTATATTTAAATAATCTATACAATACAATGTTGAGTTAATGCTTTATAAAACTAAAATAAATTTCAAGTGATTGCCCTGGAAATCTCAAGAGACAAGACTGTCCTGAGACCAACTACTCTTGCTGCTGTTGCTCTAGCTGGGTGAGCTCTAATCTGACACCCAAAAGTGAAAATCCTGTTTAAGAATAAGACATACATGAGGATAAACATTGTGGCACAGCTCTCTACATCAGCAGCTAACCTAAAGGACTGGTACCAAAACTAACAAGAGCTGTACAAGTGCTTGGGATTTGATACAGACATTTAAAACCCATCAGCCCTTTACTTACAGCATGCTTTTCATAAAGACTCAGAAATTAGCCCTCAGTTTCCTTCTTCATCTTCTATGATGACTGTTCAATTCAACACTCTCACATTCTTGTCTATCTGCATTCAACTAATCACTGAATTTTGGGACAGATTTTCAGCTAACCGTCTCAATTAACGAGCAGTTAGTATCGCTCAATTAATGACAACCACACTGTGTCAACATACACCAGATGAGTATATGGCTCTGTCAAACAGTGCAACCTCCTCTATAAAACAGAGAAAGGGATTCACCAAGTGGAAAAGTAATTCAGCAATTTCTTGTTTAAATAAAGTAGACAGCATACAGTCCGTTTACCATTGGGGGACATTTTGTAAAGAATTTGCATCAAGCATTTACATGTTTTAAAACATTCCTTTATTTCAAATATAAGAAAGTTTGAATACATGAGAAGAAATTCAAAAACATATCAGACAATAGCAAGTTTTCTTCAGCTTCTCTACCTTCTCCCAAACTCTCCAGGATACCTTGGATCTGTCATTTACAACACATTTGAAACACAGTGATGCTATCTTTCTTTGTTACAGCTTAGTCCTCAATGTAAAAGCCTACAGGGTTTGTTCACATTTAGTTTCTTCAGAATCATTTCTTCCTTTCTCTCCACTGACAGAAGAGCTCCAGAGGCCCTGAGATTCTAAAACATCTTCACATGTGCTTGAGTAATGACTTAAAGCTGTCATGAGTCCAGCCTTTCTTGAGCCCTTTCACAGGCAGTTTGAATGTAAACTAAAAGGGAGTCCAGAAGCAAACCTTCTTCCTTTCCACTACAGCAAACATAGCAAGAACAAGTAAGTGAACAAAAGTGCTCTGTGGAATTGGAAGTGAAAAGTATTAGTCTGCTTGTGTTACGTATTTCTGGCCTTTCATACACTGATGGGATTACTTATGGACTGTAGACAGCAGAAACTAAGTCAGATTTTGCAAGCACGACCGTATTGTATCACTAAGTGTGTATTACTTTCACAGCTGTGTTAAGGTTTCTTTTTCCCCCAATACATTGTTCTCAAACTTCCAAGCTGCTTTCTGAATTGCAGCAAATGTCTATTGCAGCAAATGTCTATTCTTACAGAGAGACAGATGCCCCATTTGCAGAGTGAAGTGAGTTAATTTTCAGAATACATCTGGGGTTTTTTGGAAATATTTATATTTTCTTTCAATATAAAATGGGTAAGAGACTTCTACAAAATCATTCTTTGATAAACTAGAAGCTGGAAGAGCAATTTCTTTTCCATATATGGTATTATCATATTGCTAGTAAAAATCCAACTTCCAATGAATAGGAAGTTTTTTATTTGTACAGTTTGGTGGTTCTTGGGAAGGATCAGTAATTTTATATAACCTTCATAACATAAAAGCAACAGCTTTTTAAATTAATTCTGCAATCCAGAAAAAATGAAACTTTAATTAAAACATTCTTGGCACTGAACGTAAAAGAAAAAATACTTTCTGGCCTCTTTCACTCAGGGCTGTACAGCCACTAGTTCAGGAGTTCACATTTAAACTCTGGTAGTGTACAAAACACAGGTTAAGAGAACTCCTTCCTTCAGGCAGAAGCAACCCAAAGGAGAATGTAAAAAGAAGGATGCTATTGTCTTGGTTTGAGTTCTTTCCAGAAAAAAAATAATAAACTTCTCAGACACTTCCTCTTGAACTAAGCATAGGCCAATATGTAGCACTTCCATTTTACTTTGGTTTAAGATCTCTGAGAGAAGAAAAATATTCTCACTGTTTGGCCAGTGTTTCTGCAATACAAATCCAACACCTTACCTAGAAAACCTATGGCATGCACAGAACCACCGGTCTTGGCAGTTTCATACCATCAGGAAGAGGCCAGTATGTTTTTAAACCCTTAACATTCCAATAAGGTTCAATTTTTTTTACTCAACCATCAGAAAGTTCACCTGCAACATCTGATCATCATCCAAATCAACTTGATTTTTTTTTTAATGCAGAAATAATAAAAGCATCACAAAAATATTTTTCCAGGTAGAAGATGTTGCTCCCTTCAAATGCCCTTTCCTTTGAAAACAAAACTGTATTTTCCTGGATCAAGGGTAAACTTGAATTTTAGCTAAAAAGGAAGGAAATGAGAAAAACCTTAAGAGCAGAACCCTGACACAATATACAATACTAACACTTCTTTTTTAAATACAACATGTAAATTGCATTTCATGTAGATCAAGTCCAGTTTTACTACAGAGGAGAGTTGTGAAAGGGTTAAACACTCAAGAACTTGCAACAAGTGATCTTTATAATCCAAAATAGACTCTCATCCCAACTGCTGCATCTCACAGACTAGGTGTGTTTTGATTTTTGGTACCCAAGAGAACTACATATAAATAGAAAAGAGACTTGTCTCCTAGACATCACTACATTTATTTCAACTTGGAAGACCTAAACACCAGTGACAGTGAATCAGATTATCTTATTTAACACTTCCTCAGAAAAGGAGTAAAGCAGACTCAAATGTGCTGAAGAAAGTGATGAAGAACTTTGAGTTACATAAGCTTATTTTCAGGTTGAAATACCGCAACAATGATGGGTGATTTAGGGAAGAATCTTCTGCAATTAAGATCGTTGTTGCCTGTGCTGGTGGTTTAAAGGGACAACATCCATCAGATCTTTCACATAGAGTGATGGCAGCCATGTGCAAAACACCACATCATTGACAAATTCATACTTTTCAGAGCTCAAAAAGCACCATGAATTCTGTATCAGGATTGCTTGGCCACAATCACTCCGCTTCAATACAGATATTTCCGATAAAATCTTGGTTGTTTTATTCAAATTCTCCAAATGCAAGTTTTCTAGCAAATAAAGCATCAAGATATTTTAAAGAGACTAAATTTAAAATGCACAATTCACATGAAAATACCAATGCTGCCCTTGTTTCTGTATGTTTGCAGGCACATGGTAATGACACATACTGATATTTTTCATTGAAAAGTTAGATGTTATATGAAAGATGCATCCTGCTTCTCCCTTTGTGTGTAAATTGAACAAATGTGTTTTTCTTGGAGCCATGACCCACAGAAAAAGCCAACCAAAACGAAACAGGATGACTAATGCATTGGTTCTGTTTTCCATCTAACCAACTTAAAAATATGCACTCATTACACATTACACTTCTTTGCAATATACTGCTCTGGGCAAGGCAAAGTTATTCTTAACAGTAAGTGCATTGCCACTGTCACTGACAAAACTCAAAATATTTTGTTTCATCTGAAGGGATCACAACATTAAACAAGTATGAAAACACATCTGTAAATTGATGGGATTATAAAATCTGTGACTCATTATTCCTGTAAAAAATTAAAAATGCATTATTTGAGTCAAAGAAAGCTAAATTCATAAGTGAAGACGCTGCAAGCAAGCAAAAATACAGAACAGCGACTACATCAGGCACATACATTACAAAGATGCTGTGTGAGGAGCCACAAAGTTGCGGTCAGATCTGGTATCTAGTTTGTACAGTCCAAAGAACCCCACCATCTCACTTTAAAATGCAATTACACAAGACATGAACAAAGCTTGGACTTCAGTCCTTTCACCTCTGTTTGGTTTTAACACAGACAATTCTCAGCTATCCAAAAGGCACAGCCTAGCAGCAGATTCAAGCCCACATTTCCTATCCTTTATGTTGTAGAGGTGCTACTATGCAATATAAATATTGCAATAACAGTCAGGGGAATGAACCCTCTTGTAAGATGCAGCACATTAAACACAGAGCCAAGCTACTTATGCCCCATGATAAGATGTTTTAATTGTGTAAAGGCAATTCCCACCAACCATTAAAAGTCTGTCCCCAATATACATGGGGATGACTACTGTGAAAAACTGTGGTTTTGAAATAAGTTAGATGTTCTTAAAGAAGCTTTATTAAAACATTAGGGGATATAGAACCAAAACTGAAATTTATACTAAACTGCACAGATCATCCCAATCAAGATTTTTTGGTTTTTTAGTTGCTAGGTCATGTAATGAAAACCAAGTCCTGTTAGGTGCCTGAATAGATGAACAGTGGCCAGGGATTACAGTGAAGGGAAGAGAAGGAGAATCAAGAGATAAGAACTGAATTTTCAGTGAAATCTCAGTTTTATCTTTCATATCTACCCCTTGCATTAGACGTACATCAGCAGCCAAAAATCCCAGTCAAAGAGGATTCAGACACACATCTTCCATTTCAGCTAATCCCAAAGCTCTGTTTAAACAATATACACTCCTGGGGGGGGGGAGGGCAGTCTCAGCTTTCATGTTTCATCTTGCTTTTCTTCATCTATTAAATGACAGGATCATGCTCCTAACAAATCCCAAACAATTTTTTCCTGAATATTTTTTTAAATATATTGTATCAGTCCAATGGACAGTGTCAGAGTGGCATTTTACCAATACTATAATAATTTGCAGAAATTAACATTAGTCATATCTTAGCATCACATCTGCAACTGAAGATTACTCTGTTTGAACTTTTTATTCTGTGTTTCTTCAAGCATAGAATAAATCCATGTTTTCTTTTGATTGTCTTTAAAAATGACAGCGTGGTTTATTGCAAGCAAGTCAGCCAGTTTTCCTAACACAAAACAATTATTGTATTTTTAAAAATATATCAGAATTTAACATTTGGCTTTACAATTTTATGTCTAAGGAGAATTTATTAGAAAGTTTATTTTTCTGTTTGCATATCATTTTTCCCTTGTAACAGACAACATATCACAGAGGAAGATAGGCATCTGAATATGCAGCAACTCAGCATACAGCTTCATATTTTCTAGACAAAAATAACCTTTCCACCTGAAAGTGCCTCTGCATGTATTATTACCAAGTCAAACACAAAGTTGTATACGTTTTAAAAGAAACCTGAACTACAAACTTTGTCTCAAAATGAGCAGAACTCATTTTAGTGTAATTCATATTCCTAATTTTAGTAAAAAACTAAATTACTGTATTCAGAATTACATATGTTTATATTCATAAGGGATAAAAATATCTTGTTAGGCTACAGTTATATTAATACACTACTTCTATTTTTATTACAAAATAAACACTTCCAGAATAAACACATAACTGAAATCTAGAGTAGCCGAAAACAATAAATCTGCCCACAATGTAAGTCAACATCTCAATGAAATCTAGATCAGATCTGAGTAGTCAAAGTTGGTGTGACATTTAGGGCACACTATTTTCCAGTAAGTAATCATTCCTGAATGTTTAGTCACTACAGGATAAGTGACCATTTTTTTTGTTTATTTGTTTAAATAAAGCCAGTCTATTTATAAGTACCATTACTTGAATACATTGTTAAGGAAATAAATAACAACATTTTTGTGCGTGATACTGTAGCTTCATCTCTATTTTACAGCAAAAGGGGAGACAAGCTAAAAAGAAGCAGTGGCAACAAAACTTAACAGTCACACACACACACAAAAATCATTAAGGATTTACCTAACATCAGTAGCAAGTACCAAAGGCTAATGATAAAGAGACTCCAGTTTCTAGCTAATCCACACACCCTCGAAGGGTTTGTATTCTGGAAAAGTGCCAGCATTAAGAGCATTCATAACTGGGTTTATAAAGTCTGATCAGATATTCAGTATCAACTAGGTTTTAAAAGCTGTTTTGAGGGGCATATGGTTTTTTTCCAACTCATCCACAAAACTTTGGGGCTTTTCCCCCCCCTTATTGTTGCTATTTTTAACATACCTTCTTAGACAAGCTTATTCAAGTGACCGGAAAACAAGCCCAGAGAATTTAAAATTTATCTTCGACTGCCTCTCTCAGGCTTTTTTTTTAATCATATAATTTTAAAAAAAAGTTCCAAGTTCAGAGAAATGGGGTTGGCTCTCCTTCTCTAAAGCTGCTCTTTGCATCAGCAGTACCTTTAGGCAACACAACAGCTTTTCCCACCAAAGCAAAATTGGAGAAAAAAAGCCAGTTGTCTAGTTTCTTTTCAAGTACACTTCTGTTCTTCTGTAAGCCAACAGTATCACAGGTTTCTGTACTGCTGAGCTGAGCCCTAATTAAACATAACAAAAAAATTAGTTGCCTGTTTTGAATCTCCTTTTGGCAAGTACAACAGTGCAATGTTAATAAAAAAGTAAATTTATTAAGGCAGAATACCTCATCCAAGGCAGAATAATTAAGAGACATACTGTGCTGTCAGCTAAAGTGCGAGATCCTCCAAGCCTTAATCCTTATTTCATAAGAAATACTCAGTTATGTAAAGATACCAAGAAAGTACTACAACATAAATCAGATCAAATTTTTTCTTAAAACAAACTCAATATTTATTTATATCAGTTATACAAACAGCAAAGGATTTAAAATGTATACTAAGCATTTTACAGATAAATAATAAAACAAGGTTCTGTGCTAAACAGCTCACAATTTAGGTTACAAAAAAAGATGTCTTAGAGAGTCAAACACACATCGTGTTCTGAAGAGCTCACAGTTTGTGTCATGGGGGAAAGGAATAGACAAGCAAACTGAAAATTAAAAGAACACTACTTGATTTCTGGCAGTCACTACCCACCTCTGCCTTTGGGCAACATGAGATAAGACAATTTTTTAGTTAGGCAGCAGAGGAAGATTTTAATACAAGAGTCATTTCAGGATCCCGTGAAAGGAACTCAATACAGGGAAGATGTAGTTCATTGTTCTTTCTAGCACAAGCAAATAAAAACAGCAGGTAAGAGACAGCTAGCAAAGGGCAAGATAACAAGACACGGAGGTTTGGGAATTTATACAGTCCTGGGTTACCTCCTTAAATTCTAGTTTTTCTGGATTAGATGGTATTCAGGATGGGTACCAACCTCCCAAGGTTCAAAACTGGCAAACCTTTTGGGTGTACTTTAAACTACGAAGGAAAGAGGGAGATGGGAAGCTGTTATGTAACTCAAATGATCCATCATGTGGTTCCGACATACAAAGTAAGGCAGGAGATGGAGTTCTGAAACAAAAGATGAAGAATAAGAACAGTATTAACAAAAAGCATCTATACACAAAAGCAGGGAGAATGGAAAACAAGCAAGAATTAGAAGTCGTTAAAGTATAATGTAAGGCCATGGGCAAAAAAAAAAAAAAAAAATCAAAGACCTCTTTGCTGCGCTTTCAAGAAGGGCATGAAAACATATCATGCATCTTCTCACACCAAAACTAATTTATATGTTTTTTAGATGACATTTAAGGTCTACCTCCTAACAGCTGTAAACCAGCAACCCGCCAAGAGCTCAATGACACCAATCTTCTAAAGCAAATGACTGCTTACAGCTTCACGTTCTATACCAAGTTAGACCTCGCCAGTTTGGGGAAGGAGACATTAAATCCAAAAATACATATCCCTACAAAACTTTACATCTGTAAAATAGGAAAATCTGCCAGCTGAACAAGCACACTAAACATTTTCTAAAACCTATTGGTTTTGTGACAATACTGTACCCTAAACTCAAGTCACAGTTTGCAACATTACTGTGAATTAGGTAAAAAGCATTAATTCTACTGATAGTCAGAATCTAGTATTGAATAGTTCAAGATCACTCAGAAATCAGGCTGTAAAATTCCTGATCTCATTCAGTCTGCCTTGTCCATGTCATGTCCTCCAGTTAAATGACCAAATCTTAGTTTGTGTGTATAAAGTCTAGTAAGTGGTATTTATTCATCAAATTATATCATATACCATTATGAAGCATATCTCTGCCTTACATTCTAGATAAATAAATTTTTGTTTTGCAAGAGACAAGTGTTTAAAGTACCAAATACAAAGAACAGGATCAGGAAGTCCAGGTCTCTATTCCTTTGACCACAGATTAGATTCAGGAACAGAGACAGTAAGATATCTTCTCACAGATCACAATCTTCATTCACTCAGGATGCCAAAAGTGTGCTGCCAAGTAGGTCATGCACATTTTTATGTACTCTTCATTGCCTATCTTAGTAAGGCACAAAATAGTCCAAATTTATCTTCAGAGTTAAAAATCCTTCAACAAGATTTATACCCCTCAGCAACTGCTCACAGCTGGACACGGACCCAAACAAATACAGCACTTTTTAGAAAAGCTTTCTTTACACATTTCTACTCGCCATATTTCCTGCTCTTAATATATCTTAATTATTCCTTCTGCTAAAGAATTAGAATAGCTTTCAGAGGAGTTTTTTTTTTTTTATCCTGTGACAGAACAATCCAACTCCCACTTTAAATTGCAATATGGACACAAGCATAACCTGTAAACTTAGGTTTACAGCCTAACTGCAGCCATATGTTGCTCCAGAAGTAAAATATCACACATTTCTCAAAATCTTAAGTAACATAGTTAATGTCTGCGATGTCCAAATGTATAAAAGCAAAAAATGCTGCTCATGCTTCCCAATGGCAGAAGAGGAACACAACCAGAGCCTCTCACAGTCCCTGGATCTCTGAATACACAATATAATATTGTTTTCTTCAATTTTGTTGTGTTAGAAGAGAATATAGATCCTCCTCACAAACTTAAGCAAAACGTGAATTTTTGCACAAAGGCAGTTTTTTGACTAATCGTCACAAGAGGAAAATGCCCCACAAGTTTTATGAACTTGAGTTTAGATGTACAAATAATACATTTACCAACCTCCTCTGTCCCTACCATCTAACAAGCATTCCATGAAAATACAAATGCACAACCCCTGCAGCACCATTAGCTTTCAAAACATGAAGACACAAGATGATGCAGAGTAAGGTCTGTGTTGCAGCAAGATAGACTGAATCATGCAAAAGGTCTTTTCATCTCTGGACTATGAAATATGCGTAAAATAATGAGAAAAACTTTTGTGAGATTCAAAAGACAGAAAAGCAATTAAGTTATGTAGCAGCCCATTGAAAAGTCTTTTTAACACTTAGATAACAGACAAAAAAGTAAGCACCACATATGAAGGCTCCTCTTCTACTAATATGTTATTCCCCTGTAACAGCACTACCAGAAAGTGCAACACAGGCATATAGCTCAATCCCATCCTTTGTGAAGAGATTCCATTACAAGTAGTAATCATTATTGAACCTTTTAGCCCAGATGTAATTTCTTACACGTTACAACAAGTTTCACATGCATTGTGAATTTCAGCCAAGGTTGATGAAGTTCAATAACTTGGCTAACCAACCATGTGTACTACTCATTACAGAAGTAATAAATAGATTCATCAAAATGGACATGAAAAAGCAGTACGAACATCTGACACCATTTTCAGCTTACTCAATAAGAAAAATAAATTACAGAAGTCCAAGAGGACCTTTTAATATTTACAGTATGTAACAAGTAGACATTTGGAGCCTTATGTAAAGCAGAGTAATATTAGTATTCCACAATATTAAGCCTGAGTTAAAACAAGAGTGATGGCACTCATGGAAAACTCAATCACTATGACCTACCATAAGTTTCCAGAATACAGCACTGCAAATTTAAGAGAACCCTCTTCTAATTAACATTATTCAGTGTTTGAAAATAACAGCTTTTAATAGTTTTTTTAATTGTTCAAATTACTTCAAGTACTAATCCCTGACTGACAGCTACTAACATCCCACAACAAAATGAGTTAAAAGTTCCACCCCACAGGCACACTCCCCTCCATAAACTGTGCTTTTCTACATCTATTACCCAGATAATATACTCTGGCTAAAAATACACTTCCTCCAAAACCCAGGTTCTTCTGGAAAAGCACTGTACTCCCATTCCCCAAAAACACTGGTACAACAAAATTCATGCATGTTACAAAGTTTTGGACTTCCATGAAGAAAATGCCTGAAAAAAATTAGCAAAGAGTAGGTTTGTTTCTTAATGTGTGTTTAAGTAAGAAGCAAACAACAAAACTTTTGTGGCTTGAAATGTTGACACCATGTTGATGGTGTTGACACCAACATTTTTATGGTAGGACTACTCATGTGGTTTAAAATAATCCATGCCAAGTTTGGTCCATGGCACATGGATCACAGGACTCCAAAAAATTCAGCCTCAAATTTTTCAGCATTACTTTTCCCGTGAATTCTTCATTAAGCAATTTTTCCTCAAGAGAGTAAGTCTGTTGAAGCCAGAGTAACAACATGAAAAGAAAATACATAGCTGCATATACAATACCAAACTGTATTAGGCTGAAGGATGATTATTTTCTCCCCTCACCCTCCCCACCCACATTTTAAAAGGGCTTAAAACCAAACCTTCATTGCCACCGTTTTGCTGGCAAAGGATGGAAAGAAAACAATCCCTCAACAACACAACTGTGCTGGCAGAAGACCCTGCTGTAAAAGTTACATCTGCAAAACAATATTTTTATTGGGTAACTTATTTTTCTCATGAGAGGTTATTTTCTTCTACCAGGGCAAAGCATGCACACACTGGCTGCACCCAGGCCAGTCTGTTTTTCTGTGCTCCTTGTAATACTGAAACTATGGAACCTAGAATTCACAGAAAAATTAAAATATACATCAAGGAACAACTCTTTCATGCTTTTAAAAGCCCAGTAAATACAGAAGTATCCCATGAAAACAATCCCAGGACAGCTAGGACTTGGCCAAGAAAAATAACCTAAGGTATTGCTGATCTTTCTGTCTGCCTCACAATAAGCTTTCAGCCCAAACCTCCATAAATAATATCCAGATCTCCACATGTGAAACACTTCCAGCATGAAACAATACAACCGTGCAAAGGTTGTAATAGTTTGTTCACCACAAGTTATACTGGTTTAGAGAGAACATAAGATGCATCTCCTTCGCAAAACTCTACTATTTCACTTCTCTCTGTACCATCAAGCTACAACAGAATGACATACAGAAATTTTTCTTAATGAAAACAGGCAGAAGTTTCAACTTATTAATCCACAGGAATTCATGCATTTTTGAACACTTAATTTTGAGTCAGACAAACTCTTTCCACTCAACTGGGGAAAAGATCTAGATAGTAGGAAAAGACCATTCCAGAAGCATTATCACAAGCTTGCTCCCTCATGTCACATCCCTTTTTTCTGCTCTCATAAGAAAAAGGGATGCAAATAATAGACAATTACTGGAAAGAAAACACCTTGCTGTTTATTCATCACAATAAAACATACAGAAAAGAAGTTTACACTTAGAAATCTTTGAGAAAAGTTAACATATGAGTAGAATTGAGAAGAATAACAATACAGACCAAAACCAGACTGATGTATTTTCTTTTAAAGATTATTTTTTCCAAAACAATCCAACAAAAACAGGCTGATTTTTTTCAAGGCTGACAAAATTCAGGTGTTACAGCACAAGAAAAATTCCAAAACCATATAAGAAATCATGAAGTGAATCTGAAACAGCGAACTATCCTGAGTAGTTCCTCTGCAGAAGTGCCAGCTGTATAACCTTTAAATACTATTTCATCTGGAAACAGACAAGAGAAATTAGAAAATAAACTTCATGCTTTCAAAGAAAAATGTGCACATTTTTCAAGGAAAATTTGCAATCTAGCTCAAAAATAGAGCTGAACAATTCCTTACTGACAGATTCAGACAAACATCTGTGGGCTTAGACCACCAAACTCCATGCAATACAGTGAAAGACAATGAACATATTTAAGACAGTCAGACTAATACTATTAAAATGAGAGTTCTCAATGGTATTTGTAAGGGTCTGTTTTATTCCTCCCATATGATCCAAGTTTGACTTAAATGAGACCATTCACTGGTCTAATTAGGATTCAGCAAATGTTACCTTCTTTGTGAAGGCCGATAAAGCCAGGCTCAGTAAAAATACTATGTCGCCCACAAATAATCTCAGTAACTTCTGCAACTAGAATGGTTCCCCATATTCACAAAATTCTCTTCTCTGCAGGTACAGAGCAGTCAATTTTTAATTTCTTAAGGAGTAAAGGTGTTATTTTGCATCATACTTTTCTGGTCTCACCATTGCCAATAGACTTAGGGCATAGTGGTAGAAGCTAGTCAGCATCTATTAGAGACCTGAAATGGTCTTCATGAGAAATTTAGATAAGCTTTAAAAGTTTGATTTTGCTCCTCTTATAAGTAGTAGCTTAAATAGACATTACTCAACTAGCTATTACTCAACTAGCATAAGAAATACAAGAAAGGTTAACCACACCTGCCTCCATCAAGGCTCTGAAGGTAGATTCTGCTTTTTAACTACCAGAAAGATTCAGAACAATACTAATATAGGAAGTGGTCGAACACTACTACACAACATACAGAAACAATAGCTCAGAAATCAGGAATTCAGAAATTCTGAAGCTATGCAATATGTCACTCCCCAGTAAAACAAGTTTTCATTACCTTTCGCCAGTATGAAGCACAAAAGCACACAGTCACAGCACAGCAGTCTGGCCGTGTGTCTTGTATAGTTTATGTACAAGTTTACTTATTTTTTATACTCCTTTGATAAACAGAAAAAAGTAAAAAGCTACTGAAAACCCTTTTTTAATACAATAAAATGATGACAGAAAAACAAATATCTTGGGATCTTTCTGAATTAATGTAAGCACTGTACGCTTACTGAAAAGAGAGATTCGTAGCTTTCCAATAATTTAAAGTCCCATTTCCACCCTGACAGTATCAGATCTTAGATGCTGTTGGTCTTGAAATTAACACAGTTAATCCCACATACCAGACAACTTAAACTTTACTGTTTTTTTTCCAGTAAAGGAGACAGAAAAGTTTCTAGTATTTTGGGGTCAGAATGATTTAAGAGGGGTAGCCATTCTACATTGCTCACAGAGGTAAAGTGTTCATATAATGTCCGATACGAAAGAGATTTCTGAATTAGATGCAGGTGATACAGTGAAAGGCACATGATAAATTGCAGAGCTACGTAATTTGTATTTATCACAAAAACACCACCATGTGTGAACAAAATCTAATCATCTACGTGGTACCACGATGATTAATACTAAGTAAATTATCATGTTACCCATTGTCAAAATGTTACCTTCTACAGTTTCACAATGTTCAGTTATGTTTGTGGACATATACAAACCCACACTGCAATTAACTATGACATTTGATATTGGGAATACAGCTCATTAAATATACAATCCATTTCAAAAGCCGCATAGGCTCTATTCTCATAGTGGAGCTCAAAACAGAGTTTTAGGTCTAAGTGTCTTCCCCTGATTTCATACACCTGATCCTCAAGTATTGGCTACATTTATTTAAGGGGATGGAAATCAGTCACTGGTGTAGCATAAATAAATTTTAAAAGAAAGAAAGAAAGAATATAGCTGCTAGCTGTATTTTAGTAGTTAAGAGAATAAAAATAGGAAAAATTGTGTTGCATCTCTTTGGTTTGTAAAAACATGTTTTAATAAAACATGTCATCTTCTGCTAAAATTTAGTAATCATTTTTAGTTGTAACTTAATCAGACTCTTAGAGTTTAAAAACCTAAGTGGCATGCTACAATCTAACTTCCACAAGTTTTGCAGTAACCATTCTTTTTTTACTACCTCTGTCAAGCCAGCTTTCCACACTTAAAACATAATACACCAATAGAAGTCATCAGGAGAAAAAAAGCTATGAGAGGAATAAACGAGAAAAACTTCTGTTTATCATTTTGAAATTAAAGGGCCAGTTATTCAAAACAACTTTTTAAATCATAAAGCAGATGTTTAATGGCAATAAATTATAAGCATGTTTCCCAACCTTTGCATCAGTATGACAAAAGTTGCTAATACTGAAGTTCTGTACAAGAAATAAAAGAAATACGAAAACTTCTCACACCAAAAGTATATGCAGGCCAAAAGCTCACTGGAGCAGTGACTCCTCTTCTAAGCACTGATTAATAGTACCTAATATACAACTTTTCTCCTGGCTAAAGCCTCTTCATTGCATAGCAATAGAAGTGATAGAAAAAAAGAGAAATCCATTTAACCAAGCATTAACCAACAATTTTGAAGAAATAATCTAAAACATTTCCACAGTTATAAAATTAGATGCTTTACTCTGGTAAAACGTAATCAAGAAAAGCAATATAGCAAGCCACATTATGACTGAAGCTTCTGGATTTTCATCAACATTTGAAAAAAATTAAGCTGCTCAAAGCCAAAAGTGGTTTTAATTTTCTTGAGATAATTTGTGCTTGTTCCGGGCATCCCTTTCAAAAGCAATTAACAGATTTCTTTTGACCTTCATATAGCAGAAAATTCAGAATTGCAGTTTGAGCTTTGGTTTGGTTGTGATTATCAATACAGTTTTGTGATAAAATCTTGGAAAAGCATGAAGAAAAACACTACTTTGTGGAATCTGCCTGACTGCACAGACCATACAGATTCTGCCCTTCTGTAATATACTGCAATATTACTTACATTTTGCTACTCATGCATACTCTGGCAGTCACAATAGGTTAGATACAACTGCACACCTGATACAGAAAACAGGACACATTGTAGTTTCAAGGTCATATAGCTATATGAATCTTAAAAACAGGTAGTAATATTTATACAAGTCATAGAAAATCTCATTAGCTACACAATTGTATTCCTGATATTAAAACCAGGTAATATTATTTTTTTTAAAATGTGATTTGAGGAGAATGCTTACATAGGCAGTTGAAAATACCACATCTCTTTATAAAGTTAAACCTAGATGAACAGCTGACATGGTTTTTAAAATTTCGAATTCTAGCCCTAATAATTAAGAACACAAACAACAACATTACAGAAGCATTTACTAAAACCAGGAAAAAGCACCAGGTCGCTTTTGTTTAGTATTTTCAAAGATCAACACAGCCCTCTAGTGGAAAAATTGTAAAGTGTGACTTTAGAAGCTCACTAGGGCAGTATTTTCTCTGTAACGTAAGTAATGTTGAGAACTTTAAAACAGAAAAACAATGCACACACAAGATTACACACTATCTTCAATTCCTCACAGTGGAGTAGGTCTCACTGACTTTAAGAGAACAAACTGACAATTTACACTACTCGTGTTTAGATGTACATAGAATGGTAAGTTTTTAAAGATTAAACTGTTCAGTACATCTGTCTTACTTCTTTTTACTACATCAGCTTTACTGTGACCAAAAGTTACTGTGACTTCTAATGTGATACTCTGACTAAAATTTTGATTGAGTTTAAAAAAATAGATGAGAAAAAAAATTGAAAGAATAGTTGGACTGCACTGTCAGAAAAAAAAGCTTCCAAAATAAAAAAAATAAGAAAAAATTTTACTAATAACTCTTGATCTGCTATGATCTCTTTATATTGTAGAAACAGAATAATTCATTAACCTTTTCCAAGTTACTAATGAAAACTAACGAAGTGTTCATTAATCTAATTTTTTTAGTACATTTTTTCCCCCCACACTTTTCACAGCAATTGTAAGAACTAAGTTAAGAAAGTGGGTATGTAATCTAGGAAATCTTACAGTCCATATTTGTAATCAGTAATTAAGAGAACCACCACAGGGCAGACAGTTTCCCCATTTTACAGACATGTTAAGAGAAGTTAATGGCAATGAAGTAACATTTGAGAAGCCAGTACCTGTGGTACAACTAAAACTCTACCACTGTTGAAGTCATCCAAAGTATTCCCTCAGTAATTAAGGAAGCATCTCTATTTTTCAGAAGTTGAGGAGACTTTTCAGCTATAAGAAAAAGAAATAAAATATTCCTGGCAAGCTACACTGAATTCCCTGCATTAGATTCACAACTGAATTAATTAATATATCATTCCATCTTTGTTGATCTATTTTTAACTTTGCTATCTTTAACTGGTATATATGGATGAATAAAAACCTTCTACGTTCATCCATCTTTCAAGGGATTCTCAGCATTTTCCAAACTTTATCTTGAGCATCCAGCAATGCAGTAATTGAAAACGCATTTTTCTGCATTTTGATACACTGCAGTTTATCAACTTACATGTTGATCTTTGTTCTACACATCTTGAAATGAAAAATTTCTCAACAAATGTACAGATGTCAAAATTAGTTTCAATGGTATATTTGAAACTAACTTTGATAACAGTGAAAGGGTTGAGTGATTATTTTTTTCTTACATTAAGTACAAATGCTCAAACAAGTAATACATTCTTTTTCAATCACTTTCTACTTAAGGGACAGCAGTATTTCCTTGGAAATATTTACACTTACCTCTTAAAGAAAGCAGTGTTCTAAAAACACAGTAATTGTTTACTCCTCAAAATACTCAGGGAGGTAAATATTAACTCCAAAATACACAGAGAGTTTAAAATAAATATCTACAACACAAAGTGGAGCACCGCACTGAAATCCTAAAATAACTGGAGAATAAGTTCCAAAACTGGTAAGACTCCACTTGAGCTAGCTAATTAGTATTTCTACATGGAGTCCCAAAGAACTGCACAGACATATTAAAGCTTACAGGGATCTCTACATTACAATGTAGATGACACCAACACATTCAAAGCAGTTTTGCCAAGAGTAACAAAGCACAGTTAAGAGTTAAGATAAGACTGATATATTTTAAAGACTCGGACAACAGAGTTTCAAGAAAACTTCAAATTCTGCCAATTATGTCCAAATTAATTGGACAAGAACACTATTAGCCAACCCCAAAGGAGGAGTGTTCCCTTCACACAACACCAAGCAGTTTGAACCTTTGTTTTCTCCATCAGACAGGTAAATCAGAAGTCACAACCAGTCTAAACCCAGCTCAGATTATATCCTCTCTAAGAAGCCCTTAAAGCTAGGAAAAAAGAACACAGATTACATAAAACCCTAGAACTGCTTTCTCCTTAACCCATGCTCCATGGCAATTGGTAAGTAGTATCAGACACAAAGACTAGGACTACAGCAATTCTAAATGCAACATGGTTTTGCAAGAGCTTTGAGTTATACAGGCCATAACACCACCTTAACCATATATTTCCTACGTCACCTTCATAGTTTTGGACTCCTTATGTCCTAACCTCATATAGCAGCAGCACAAGCCCAATGCTCCCACTCTTGGTGTGCTTCTAACCAGGGGTGATAGCCTGCCCTCACGTACTAATAGAAATCAAGAAAGTATACACGTGTGTGCATATATGCCACAAACAAAGGTGCTCTGGTACAAAGACATGCTCACTTACTTGTGATCAATCTAGATTATAAAGTAAGGGAGAAACGGGAGAAAGAAAATCTCGACAAAAGCATCGTACATCTTGGATTAATCTTTTGTCATATATGAAATACTTTCAGCTAATTCAGCAAGTCTGAACAGTAGCTCTTCTGGTGAAGGCAAATCATCTGAGTCCCAGTAATTCTTAAATGTTCTGAGGCTGCACAGTTGCACACAAAGCAAATTCTACTGCTGGATGTGATGTAAAGACATGCTGTACCAAGAATCTGGAATGTAAACCTCACTAGAAAACACTAATTCCTCACTGAAACAGATAACTACAACACTTGCTGCCCTAACTGCAATACCAATCTGTAGGAGCATATCATGCAATGACAGCAGGACATGTGCTGTTAATGCCTAAATTGCAAGCCACAGTAAAGCTCTAAATTCTTCATCTGACTCCTGTGGGATAACACTCCCTTAAATAATTAAGGGATAACGATCGAGAGAATTCAGAGTGGTAAGTCCTGCTATTAACCCATTTTCCAGAACATCTCCACGGTTTTCCAGTGTCCTCATAAATGCATTTAAGTCAAGATCCTGCACTAAAAAAAGACAACAAATAATTTGCATGAAGATCCTTTCAATACTGATGTAATCCCACCATAAGGAAAAATGCAAACCACAAAAGGGAACAAAACATTAACAGTTATCTAGGATTTAGGTAGATCCCTCATTTACCAAAAAAGTTCAAATCTAACATCAAACCACACCTGTGTTTTAATATTTATGGCTCCTCCAAACTTAAGCCAAAGAAAAAGACAGATCCTGTGCAGGTTGCTGAGTGAAACTTCAAACAGCCTAGCAAATTAAGTTGGAGAAGAAATCTTGTCTTCTGAGAAGAAAGGCAAAGCCCCTAAGCACCAAAGCTTCATTATAAAACTGAAACAAAAGCAGCTAATTAGAATCTCTCAAATACTCACTCGCTATAGAAGTAATACTATCTAACAGATACCTAAACAAGCTCAGTGTCTAAGGATTTATGAACCTGCTAGAAAATACAACTAACAGGGATTTCAGAAGGTCATAAACATATTTCTTTTGCCATAAAGGAACACTGAATATGACACTCCGACACAAGTTCATCATCAAGTTGACTTGAAAATACCTTCAGAGATAAAAATTTCACAGCCTCCTTGGAAAATCTTTACCTAAATTTACTTGCTGCCATTAGAAAGCTTTTCTGAATATCTGAACTCCCCTGCAGCCATACAAACCTTACTCCTTGTCCTAGCCACCAAGATCATACGAAGAAACTTTCCTTCCCCTGCACAGCCATCCTTTTTATATTTACATAATGTAAAATGCCTCTGTCAATATTTTTCTAGACAAAAATCAATTGTTTCAGAACTTCATGTCTTTCCTATAGCTTTCCTCTAAGCTCCAAATTCTCCAATTTTTTAAAAAGCAGTACACAAACCCGAACACTTTTCTAACTGAAGGTTTTATATAGAAATAATGCAAACCAAATTTGAATACCAAATGTACACAGATATCTAAACAACAAAGCAGCCTGTAAGATAAAGATTGCCATATTACCTTATCTGCAGTGTGAACCTACCTATTCCTGAATTTGCTCCTGTGATTATAACCACTTTCCCACTCAAGTCACGACCCTGGAGTATTTCCATTGCAGTACTGTTTCCGTCATATTTTTGTCTTGTAGTAGGTTTTACTGGATTATCTTCAACTGTAAAGGCCAGTCTTGGGTCAAGGTAGGTAGTCCTTTTGTTTATGTGGCTGCAAAAGAACACAAGATTTCAACTGCTTGGACCCTTCTGTACCCTGCATTTAGATTTTAAATGTATTTCAACTACTGTTGTGTACAATTCCAGTGGATTATTGAAATTCCCAAAACTATTTTTTTTTTCAGTTTTGTTAAAATGATTCCAATAATTGGAAAAATGTTTGATAAAAATGGTAGTGACAGCATCCATTAATAACTGTGCTCACACACTTCACAACACCATTCTGAACTTCATGCGAACCCCTGACACAGAAAGCAGAATTCTGTCAAGGGAAAAATCTCATTATATTAGGGAAGATCATGTTCTCATAGGAGGTCTATAAAAGGGGCCTACACTACTCCCTCGAAACAATATACCGATGAGAAATGTAGCTCAGTACTTTTTTCTCAAACAACTGAAAACAAATAGCTTCACATCAGCTCAGCAAATGGCACAATTTGGGTCAGGCTCACCTTTCTAAAACCGAGTTTTAGCTTTCTTCACACAATTATCACAGAGACACTAGGCAACAACTTTCAGTCTTCAGCCCTTAATTATAGGATGGATAGGCTACACTTACTATTCTGGCCTGTGAATATTTGTCATTCTGCCAAGTCCCTTTAAGGTAACTGCCCCATTTTGACCCTGTCATTGAAAAGACACAAAAGGAAATGTTCCCAGAAATCTTCTGGCTTCTGTGAACTTCCTCCTCCCTCACCTTTCCAGAAATCTTTGCTAGCTCAATCCCTGTCCTCTTTTCTTTCTGTGCTTTACATTGCAAGTGAGTCAGAGCTGCAATTTCAGTTTCATCTTGCATGTTTAAAGCACTACTGCAATGTTAGCTATCAGCCATGAAGTTCTGAATATGTTTTCAAGTTGTGTGTACAGAGTTTATCCAAACAGGTATACAAACAAAATGAGCCTACATAAACATTGCCTGAGGGTCAGGTCACATTTTGAGATGTGGATATTCAAGCCACTTCAATCTGCCACCCAAGCTAGTATTTCTGGGCACATGGAAGAATTCAGAAAACCACAAATGGGTGTTTAGACACTGCTACAACTGTATCTGTATATGGATTCTGAAATTGTACTTATTAATTTGTCTTGCCAGCTGATATTGTCACAGTACCATAACTCAGAAAGGCTACCCAACTTGAAACACAGTTGTCCTACTTGTCCATATTCTACATTTTGACATACTTACTCTACAAAATAGACTTGTCCGTTTTCATCAGTCTCCTGCTCCCATCCATATGGCAGACCTAGGAAACACATAAAACATGATCATTTTTCAGGCATCAGAGTACACTCAGATTTGACATTTAAGTGATTTCTCAGACAGACGTGGCAAAATTCTGCATTATTTCTGTAGGTAATGCAGCTACCTGCTGCATTTGAGTATTGGAACTTGAAAGAAGGATTGATTCCCTAATCACATGCAATTGCTCTCTAATAAAAGTACAATATACAGGAGATCTGGTACAACTGTAATGACTAGCATATTAAGTATAAAGATAATCTAAAAATTCGTTATAAAGATTATTTCATGTTATAACACAAACCGGCAAAATGCAATTATGCTTCCTAGTACATACACATTTCTGCACTGCACACAGTTTAGTATCCCTGATAAATATCAAAAACACTGAATTAAATGTAGGAAAAGTTACATGTAACACATACGAAAAGTTGGAAGATCAGAACCCTCAAGTGGGTATGGGATACATTAAATCAAACCTAAATGATTCTATGAAGTTAGAAGGACAGATAAAAGAACAAATGTGACAAATCTTTACAAAATAAATTCATATATAAAAGACCCTATGGAAGTACTTAACAGATAGCATTCCCAGTATTTCTAATCCTGACTGAAAAGTATTCAATTATAATTCAACCAGCTCAAAATCTACTGAAAACATTCCAGTTACAGTCACATTACCAATGCCAAAAGAAATGTGGCTTGCCAACAGTACAATACAACCCCTAGGTACGCCATATAGAAGCTTCCAGGAAAATCTAATTTAAAGCACTGATCCAAGATCCTTAAGAAGTCATATACCTTTGGAAGTGTCCTGCAACATGGGCTGTCTTCTGTTATGGAACAAACATTCAATTGGCTTAGGGAAAACAAGTAAAATGAAAACTAAAGGGACTACTTTCTGTGTCAGGGATATTCTTTGAAGAATATAATCCAACTATAAATAATATCTGATGGACACCAGGCTATCAGAACCCAAGCAGAGAATTCCAGACTTTGACTATATGCTTTACAAGCCACAGTAAAACAATTCCTTTATCCTGGAATTAGTACTTCAGCTTTATGGAGCAAAAGAAAGCCATAAAACTGCAAAATAATCGCTCTACGCAGACACAGCTACACAAGTAAAACCCCACTGAAACCACCTGTTATTTTGCAAACTCAGTTTGCCTAGGTGACTCGTGTCAACTAGAAGATCAAAATGAGATCTAGTTCCTGCACAAACTCCAACTGACATTTGTAACGTAATTTCAGTTCATTACAACAGCTTAACACAAACCTCCTGCAACACGTTTTCTCTTCCCAGACTTAGGATGTTCCCACTGTGTTTTTTCTTCGAGGTGACTGTAGGGAAAGAAAAGCTTAAGATTAAAAAAATAGCCTAAGAATTTTTCCAATGTAATCCAAGATTTTTGTTTTCGTACAGATAAGTTTATCCAAAGACCTTGACTAGCAGACTGATTAATATGGGTAATAATGGTATCACATCTCTTCTAATTCAGAGATTTTATTCACTTAAATCCCTGTAACAAAACTAATATACTCTATCATAAGGCTTTCTGCTCTACAAACCAATAAGCAAAGTGATGTGCACATGAAAAAGGTCTTAAGATACCCAAAGTGCTGAAATCAGGCTGGATATTAAAATCTTCCATTAAATATTTTAAAATAATAACCAGGTTTTTAGATCGAGTCAGGCAGATATTACTTCAAAGAGTGTCCAAAATGACAGCTCCCCAAGTATGAAATAAAGACTGATGGCATTACTGAACAACATACACAAATAATCACTAAACTACAGATCTAGCACCACCAGCAATTTGCACTTAACTTTTCCTTCTTATAATAACCACGCAGTTAGCCCACAGTGACAGCATATTGTATTATAAGAATCACAGCTGGCGGTCTGAGACTAAATAAGTACATATGTGTGACCTACAGTAACACTTGAACTTCAGGACGCTCATACACTAAAGATACAAGACTCTGAGTTACTCCTGGCTGATGCAAGATATATAATCAAATTATCACAGCTTAACAAACAAATGCATGCCCACCGAGCTTCAGTAGCTGACTGTGTGCATACCTAACTCACCACAAAGAGCTTTAAAAGTCTTAAACCAAAGTAACCCTATTCCAGCTAAGTTTAAAGTTCATATTGTTGATGAGACTTAAAAACAAATTTCAAGAATGTGCAGAGGTATTGCAGATATAAAGCTTACATTATGGTAGCAGCAGTGTAACATCTCTTCATGTCAAATATTTTTTAGACACACTGGGCAAGATTTTCAGCCAGTAAAGATATATTAATGTCACGTCATTAAATTGAATCAGTTAAGTTTCACAACAGTTAAAAAACAGACCTATTGAATTGTTTGTGTAAAAACTACGCTCAGCAGTATCTTATTGTTTTGTAGGTTTGCTACTTTCACCAAGCAATTGTTTTCTGAAAGAGCTTTTGAAGTCAAAGGAAATATACAGAAGCTTGACCTAAGAAAAACAAACATCTAGAGAGAATTTGCAGTGCTTACAAACCAAGTGCAGATAAACTAAAGCATTCTGTCCAGTGTTCCTAAAGTAGAGCTTGGGAGGAAGATGCCAACTTGCCACAGATGAGAATGCACTACACTTTTCCCTGGTTTTGTGGGAGGGAATAAATCTTGCAGCTTTAAACTGACTGAAACCAATTCCAAAATCAGCATAGCTACAGAAACCACAAGAGAGAAGATAAATAAATATATATTCCACTAAGTTAGTTAGCCCTATAGCACAGCTCCTTCTGTAACCTGTGAGGATGTAATAATCACTTTCAGAGTGGCACAAGTAGATGGTGCTAAACGCAAATTTTTGTCTCTTGTCAAAGCTGTGGTACGCTGAAGAGCTGAGGCCGAGCGTTTACAGCTTTTAACTTTCACGGTACCTGTTTCTTCTCTATTCCTACAAGGAGGAAAACGAATAAAACTACAATATTGGGTAAGGCTTAACTGTCCACGCGTATAGAGATGACCTACAGACCCACGAGGCGTACTGCATCAGCAACAACGGTGTGCCAGCTCACTCCTGCACCCGGAGTGCCTTGAGCTGCTCCAGCACCACTCCCACACGAGGCAGGCGGCTGTGGCACCGCACAGACCCACCTACCCGCTCCTCCCCAGCCCCTCCGACCTCCGCTCCCGCTGCCCGCCGACACCCGCGGGGCCCGGCAGGGGGAGGCTGCCGCTGGCAGCGCCCAGCCCACACTCGACGCTCCCAGGAGTCAGGAGGGCACCCCACGCGGAAACCGAGTCACGCGGAGACCGAGCCCGGCTCCGGCCCCAGCCGCCCGACGGCGGCAACCCGCCCCCCGGCAAAGGCCGGGAAATGGCGACTCCTGCCCCCCTCCCGGCCCCCCGCGCTGAGGGGGCAGCAGCAGCGGCGGCTCCAGGGACGCTGCCCCAGAGCGAAGAGCCCATCAGAGGGCTCCAGGCGCGCCCGCCCCCTCCCTTACTTCGCGTAGTAAACCCAGCCGTCCTTGGTGGTGCGCTCCTCCCAGCCCGGCGGCAGCTCCTCCTCGCTGTCCGTGTCCTCCA
The DNA here is from genome assembly GCF_031877795.1 of Strix aluco. NCBI lineage: Eukaryota > Metazoa > Chordata > Aves > Strigiformes > Strigidae > Strix > Strix aluco. Next base: position 7,331,091 of record NC_133944.1, read on the forward strand.
GCCCCGCGTACTTCAGCGCCGCCATTAGGACGGGCACGACGGGCACCCCGCGCCGCTCCGCGGAGCCCCGCGCCGCCGCCGCCAGCCGGCCTGCGGGCGCGCGCCACACCGCCCCTTCCGGCCGGGCCAGCCAATGGCGCGGCGCGGCGGCCCCGGGGCACTATGGGTAATGTAGTCAGGCGCGCGAGGCGCTCGCCTCAGCCCGCGGGGGGCGTGGCTGAACGGCGACCCCGCCCCAGCCCCGGGGGTTTGACCGCCGCCGCCGAGCCGCGAACCGCTCAGGGGCTCTGGGCGGGCTGTTGTGGATGGCCTAGGGATCCCGCAGTTTGGGGGTACTCAGTGTTTCCAGCCCTCAGCTTTTGGAGACAGGCACGAATACAAGAAGGTGTCAGAAAGCAGTAAAATATGAACTGTCTTTAAGCTTTTTGTCATTAGTTGTCACCTGCACTCCCGAAGGAGATTCTTCGTGGTGGCCGTGTCAGTCAGAGCTCCTCCGCGCTGCTTTGCTCGGTGAGGAAGGCCTGGCTGGAGAGAAGTACCTCGCTGCACTGAAGGCCTGCCTGGGAGGCTGCAGGCTGCCTCACCCACACGGCTGCACAGGCCCCGTGCCAGGCCTGTGTCACCTGGTGACACAAGCACAGTCAGCTGCAAAGACTGAAGCATTTCAGGTCAGTGAATTAACAGCAACTTATAGTTACTCCTCTCCTAGCAGCTGAGGCCCTGAGCTCTGACAGATGAAGAAGTACCTTGCCTGTTACCAGTACTCAGCTGACATGGCGTACACCCCCTGACCTACCTCAGGGATTTTGATCCTGTACCCATATGCTGACTTATCTATTTATATAACCAAACCCAACTGTCAGTATTTGTAACAGCATCTTCCCATTGCAGTCCTTTGGCAGGTGTTTTAAGTTAAAAAAGCAAAAAAACTCAAACCAACAAACCCAGTGTTGGACAGAGACTGTAATCACTGAGGACTGCACCAGGTGGCAGTGCAACCCCACAAATGCAGTAGAGTGCTCTGACGCCTTTGGGTAACATTTTTATGCACTATTTGAGACACTGACCTATATGGCTCGCTCACTCCCCACTAATGGCATGCATATCTGCCTAGAAAAAGCAGCCTGAACTTTTTATGCCCTACTGCTCCCACTGCTTTGCAGGTTCCCCTGAGGGATTATACCTACTAAATTATCTCCTCCTGCTAGAAATAAAAACTCGTGCATCATCAAGAGCCAGTTTTCATGTGAGTATTACTGGGAGTGTTAAAAAAGGCTGTGACCACACTCTCTTGGGTAAACATATGGGAAGGGAAACTTCAGTGACATGCTCACTTCTGGTCCAGGAAGCTGCTGAAATATTCCATAGGTGACTGAGGGGAGAGATGTGTCAGGTCTGCAGAAAATAGATTGTTTAGGTCAATATTTGAAGTACTGAAAAAGATCATTATTTTAGCAGTAGTACTGTAGGAAAAGGTAGTTGTTAGTTTTCTTCCTGTTGCAGTCTGTTAGTATTCAGCATAGTGTTCTATGAATTGTGTTCAGTGGGAATGTAGAAATCATTTGTCTGACAGTTATCCTATTCCAACCATCTGTATTGCATAAAGTGTGCGTTATGTTCTAAATGTAAAGAGCAGCATTACATTATTTCAGTGCTAAGGGTGTACAGTATACTTTAGATTAGAATGAGAAATAGAATCTTTGAATTACGTGTATGTTTGTGTATGTGTGTATACTCATTAAACAGAACCACTGCCTTCCACGTAAAAATATTTATTGAATGAAAAAACAAAGGCTTTTTTTTGACAGAGCAACATGGATATTAACAAATTGTCTTGAAGTCCTTGGTACATGAGTAATCTGATACCACAAAAGTTCTATGGGTTTATATTGTTTTCAGTGCAATTTCAGTTTCTACAAAAATATTTAAGAAACCCCACATTTCCCTCTTTGAAAATTCAGAATCAACAGAGACTCCAACAGTTATGATATTTTTCACAACTATTTCTTCCCCTCTAGTTTTAGCTACCTCCTACTTTTCAGGAAGTTTTCACTGGGGGAAAAAAAAAAAAAAAGTCACAAGTTTTGATAATTTGGTGACTCGTGTTATTTACTTAATTTTTACAAAGAATGTTGAAATTCGACCATGTACTTCAATTTCGAATTCTGGAAAATGTCTCTGTTCATTCTCTTTCAGAGTCAGAGAACTCCTTTCCCATCTTTTCCAGCTTTTTCTTTTTGCACAAATTACCTACATATCTTACCAACATAATCCAAATTACATCAAGAAACTTCATGCAGACATACAAGATTTAGGTATGATTTCAGTGGGGGTCCATGCAAGGTCAGGTTTCTGTCCATTTGTATTAAATTGCAGAACTAGTTCTGTTGGGTTTCTCAAATGGCAGAAAACAATGGCCATGATTTTTGTAAGATCAGGACTGTAACTTTAGGACACAGACTGACACCTGTAACAGTTTTAACACAAATTAAGACACTTTTTCAGATCCTAAAATGATAGGAGTAATGCAGTCTTCCTCTTTATCACTTTTTCCCCATCAGCTCTGTTAAGAAAGCAAGCAAGCGAATTTAAATGGACTGAGTGTACACACTTATCTTTGAGGTATACAATATGTGCATTTTTCTGGTTGGGTTTTTTGGGGTTTGGTTTTTGGTTGGGTTTTTTTGTATTGGCACTTGTATAAAGTTACTGTCCATTTTCTTGCACTGCAGAAGAAGAATGGGTCTCTGTTATTACAGTGATCTCAGTCATCATATTCATTCAGGCAGGGTGTTAAATAATCCATTCTGCTTAAAATCTTCTGTCACTTGCTTTCAGAGCCATATTTTAGCAAATAGAGCTTCAAAGATATCATTCTGATCCATTGCTGCAGCAATCCTGTAATTAATTCTTCTGATTCTAAGCATTGCAGACCAAGATTAATTCCACAGACTGCCGGAAAGTGGATAAATTGAAACGAGAAGACGTTTAGAAATGGTTGTTGATTTCACAATAACATAAATGTCAGTTAGAATCTTAATCTCATTTTCTGTTAGCCATACTTTAAACCATCAAAATCAAATATATTTGTCTAACTTCTCCATGAGAAACATTGACAAAAATTTGGTCATATAATTACACTGGCAAGACTAAGGCAGCAAAAACTTAACATTTCTTTAACATTAGTCACAGGTTTATACGTTTGCTGAATCATGGCTGTTGTATGTCAAAGATCTGAATACTGATTTAGCTGACAAGGGTTTGGGCATTGAGAGTTATCTGGACAAGAGAAAAATAATTGTGACATATTGCAAAAGCATGCAGATGACAGCAAAAGGTTGATTCACCCTTTTGATAGAACATGTGTGTATTTGTTAGAAATCATGATTCAGGAATATGACAAAAATCTGAACAGCCCTCAGATCATAATTTTTCAGCAGCTGCCAAAACATGTTCGCATAGGTTACAGCTGTTTCTTTTCAGGTGAAAATTCTGCCTCCATGACTCATGCCTTTCTTACCTCAGCATTAGACTGAAGCAGTGTAGTCTGCATAAGGCTATGATTTTAATCCACTGGGAAATGATAAATGAATATTTGAGCTACTGCCTAGTGTGAATGTGACATGTCCTTCAAGTGCACTAATTAATTAATTTATTTTTTGTTGAGTTAAACTTAGCTTCCCATAGAACGTTTACAAGGTCACTTTTGAATTTCTTTCAAGTTATGAAAACTGTTTAAACCTTTAAAATCCCTGACTTTTTACCCAAGTTTATTTTTAGAAATGTCAATAATTTTGTCCTCCTTCATTACATATAATAACATCATTTTCAACATAACTTCAAAGTTAATAGGATTCAAATTGGCCTTGCTGTTGATGATCTTCCATTTTCATCTGAAAACAACATAAAGAACGTTTTGTATATGTAATCTATCTATAAAAACTCTGTGGGAAGAGCAGAGTTGGAATCCCAGTCATAAGAGTTTCTGCGTCCATTTTTTTAAAATTCTATTTCCAGAGTAAACAACATACTAGTGAGATGCAAAAACCTGTGGAATACAATTGTGCCTTGAAATGCTTGTGGCATCAGTAACCTCTGATAGGCTGCTAGGCCCAGAAGGCCAACCTTGTCCTGGGCTGCATCAAGAGAAGTGTGGCCAGCAGGTCGAGGGAGGGGATTCTGCCCCTCTACTCTGCTCTCATGAGACCCCCCTGCAATGCTGTGTCCAGCTCCGGGCACACCAACAGAAGAAGGACACAGACCTGCTCGAGCGGGTCCAGAGGAGGCCACGAAGATGATCAGGGGGCTGGAGCACCTCCCCTGTGAGGACAGGCTGAGAGAGTTGGGGGTGTTCAGCCTGGAGAAGAGAAGGCTCCAGGGAGACCTTAGAGTGGCCTCCCAGTACTTAAAGGGGCTACAGGAAAGGTGGGGACGGACTCTCTATCAGGGGTGTAGGAATAGGATGAGGGGTAACAGTTTTAAAATGAAAGAGGGTAGATTTAGATTAGACATAAGGAAGAAATTCTTTACTGTGAGGGTGGTGAGACACTGGCACAGGTTGCCCAGAGAAGCTGTGGCTGCCCCCTCCCTGGCAGTGTTCAAGGCCAGGTTGGACGGGGCTTTGAGCAACCTGGTCTAGTGGAAGGTGTCCCTGCCCATGGCATGGCATTGGAACTAGATGATCTTTAAAATCCCTTCTTCCAACCCAAACCATTCTATTATTCAGTCTATGATATTTGAATATTGTAAAGTCTACCTTTTATATTTAATTTAATATTCATTTTTTAAGAACATGCACAGTGTGAAAATTAATGTGCGGGGTCATATTAGATGTCTTTACCTGCAAATTCTAATATGTTATTAATAGAAATACTGAACTTGTTCAAGATAATTTAAAAAATAATGGTAGGAAGTGATATATAACAGTTTTGGTATAAATGCTATAAAGGACAAGATTTTATCTTTTTATTCATCATTCAGGTAAGAACTTTCTGTCCCTCTCCAGGAGCAAACTTCACCCACTCCAGAAAAGCAAAAGTTAAATAATCCAAAAGATGAGGCAGTGTTCAGCCAAACTTTCAGCCTACGTATATGTTATTTCAAGAGCTTATAAGTTTTTGCCTTATACGCTAGTAATTTTTCATGCTATTTGTTTCTTTCTAAGCTTTCAGTATGCTTAGCCTCAAGTGCTCTGGTTCCACCAGTAGTGGCCCTTACAGGGACAAACACAGCGATAATAAAGCATTTCCTTTCTTGCATGTTGCATGATCAAGAAGTTTCTTTTTTTCCATATCTTTATATGTACATCAGCATGCATAAAAGCCTGTAAGAGAAATTCCAGACTTAGCAGTGTCAAAATTCATCATTCTGGCAACTTATTCTGCAATAACATTGACCCCCTCACTGGAGGCAGTTGTAAACCTCCTGTGGGACACCATATCTCAGCCAGTCCCCTCTACACTGGGTGTGACACGAAGTCAGTTCATTCAGCCTGGATTCTATAGCCATCCTGGAGCACTGAAAGATTGATGGAATGTTCTTCATGAGCTGGTTAAACAGATCAAACAATAGGCAAGCCTCCCTAGGTACAAAACCTGTATTTGAACATACAGAGAAGTATTTACTTACATCTACTAAGTAATTATTCATCTTCCAGGCTTTAAAATTGGACACTGATAAGCCAGTAAAAAAAAAAAAAAAAAGTGGAAGTCAGCTATCTAAACTCCTTTAAACATTTGGCTTTAATTGCTTTGCACAGGAAAGAAAGTGAGAGGTAAATAAAATTAATAGTGAAAGAACAGATTAGTGGTAAAGTTCTTATACGTCCATGTGATGAACACTTTTATTCACTCCTGATTTCACAATCTCTCTCTGAGTTCAGGGATACTACTCACACATCTAAAGCTAAGTTTGCAGCATCAGACCTGGAGGGTATAGGAAAACGTCTGGTTCATTTTTTCATTATTAATGCAGCTCCTACCTGAGGCAACAGTGAGAAAGATAGACTATGCATGTGCAACATTACCGGCAATGGAAGAAGAAGGGGAATTACTATTATATTTGAAAATGAAGATGAAAGTTGATATTTGACCAGAAACATGAAAAAGATGAAGTTTTCATTCTGAGAGACTTAAAAACATTCAGATGACTTGTCTATAATTACTCAGGAGAAAGCAGAGATGAAGCATAACTAAAAGAAATAGAAAAATCATTATATCTGTTTATAAATATTAATCACTGGTGCCCTTTCTTAATCAAATTAGCTATCACTCCTGATTAATCTCATGTTTAATGAGCTTCTCCACACTCATAACAATGGATGTAGTCCATGCGCAATGAACACAGTTCAAACATAGTTGTTGTTTAGATTAAACTCTAGCATTTCTTAGAAAAATTGTTCTCTCCTAAAAATTGTTCTCTCCAAAAATTATTTCAGCACAATAATCCATTGTAACTAAGTAACTGCATGCTTCTTTCCTTGATGTAGTAGGTTAGTGACCAGGTCTGCCTTATTTATGAAAGCAACTCGTTAGAATAAGTATTGAGCACTGACAATGTGCAATCACTTTACAGCACTCTGGAAGAAAAGGTACTATTTAGGTACAGTATCAAGAAGATCAGATGGAAAAGACACTATCTCTGCTGAATAAAGCGTTCTAATCCACATCAAACTGCCAGGAAAAAAGAGACCTGCTACAAAGAAAAACTATTTCTGATCAATTTTGCGAAAATATTGTAGTGGACTTTTTTCTCTCTTCATAGGTTGGCTGCTGGATTATGTCAAGAAAAAACAGGACTAATACGTCAGAGAAGTTAGTGCAGTATGGACTGCAGTAAACTTATTTTGGAAATACTCTGAAAAATCTTGAGCTGATTCTGATTTTGCTTAAACTATTGCTAATGGACATAGTGACCTTTCAGTTGTGAGAGATTTGAATCCAGCTTATATTTTAAAGGAATGTGTAATACATTTGCATAAAGTATCATAAGTCCTTCTACACCCCCCTCTCAGTTACCTTTGGATGACCATACACTGTTTGTTTATCTGTTTAAAAATCTTGCGTTTGTTTCCTTCTCTCTCTGAATCTCTAACAGTCATCCCAGTGAAGCACATCACATCTGGTTTGCGGTAATAACTTTATTTCCTTGGTAAGACTGTGGGAATTCTTCCTCGGTGCATGATACTCACAATCCTGTAACAGCATTTCAAGATGTCTGATAAGAACTTGATTTTAAAGATGCTTCATCAGCCAGTTCAGGATCTCCATATGCTTGGCGTGAGTGACACTGTACCTCTTAGAAAAGTATCCACGAATGCAGGGGAAAGGGACCAACTATCTAAATTCATCTGGATTTCATTCAAAGTGCACATGACCTTCCGCAAAAAAATGTGTTATGCAAATCATGGTGGAGGGCCACCTATAACAACAAAATCATGGCAAAACAGTTCTTAGGGCTGGCCAGCAGGTTTAGACAGAATAGAAGAGGGCTCCTTATATGTTTACTGAAGGGATAGAGAGAAGCCTGGCAGCACAGGCTAGTGACACCTTGTTTTTGTAAAATTTCTGTGTCAATCATTAGTCCTGTTTCTTTGTTTGAAGTTAAATGGTCTACAGTCTCACGGAGCTGAAAATGTGTCCTGCAGAGTCAGCCTTGTCATCTAAATAAAATAAATTAAATAGCATGAGGCTTAATGCATGTCCCTGAGGCATTTCACTGGGTACTTCTCCTCAGAGGTCTATTATCTTCTGTTTATGGTCCTTCAGCCAATTTTTGTTCTGCCTGAAAATCAGTCTGAATGCAGTAAAAGGCTAGCAGTACATTCATTTACATTCCTGACGTCTACTGATTCTGTAATTCAGTAACAAAAAAGCAGTCACAGTTGCTTAATCTACTAACAGTGTTAAGATGATCTAATGAGAACAAAAGCATTTATGGAAGTGCAAATTAATGGATACAATGGATTTCATTTCAAATGTTACATAATGACCTGGAAAACACAGTGCCTTTCACTGAATGGTATGTCCCTATTGGAGGAAAAAATTCAAATGGCTAAAATCTCATGTTGGCACCAAGTAGCTAGCTGGATTTTCAAAAGGGTTTAAGTTATTGAGTGTTCAATGCTGTTGAACCTTGGGCCGTCAGGCTGAATGTACTCTTAAAAACCTGGTCATGAGTTCCCTTGAAAGTCTAGCTTTTATTGTACAAGATGTTTGAATTAAGGTATTCACCTTTCCTTGCTGAATGAGAATATATGTTCTGTGGTTTTGCAGAGGGACCAAAGGGAAAGTTACTTCCAAAAATAGTCTGTGCTTGTGCAGCCTTTAAAAATGAAAAATAGATCTTTAAAGAGTAATGGTTAACAATGTGCCCTCATTACTCATGTTTAAATTGCTTTTCTTGGCACGAAACATTTCTATGCTGGAGCCTCTATTCTCTAGCTGGAGAGAATCCAGCAGTTTAAATCTCTGATCAAACTCACAAAACTCTTCACAATTACTCTATCTTAGGTGGTAAAATGAAACCCTCAAAATATGTTAATAAAAATCTTCAAACACACACTTTTGTATCCCTAAGCCAGACACAAGCCTCTAATGGGGATCTTCTGCTACAAATATTCAACAAGTGTTTGGAATACTCAAATGTAGCATATGACAGTGTTAAAAAGCAGATCTCAGTCCTCTCAGCTAAAGATCATATTCCTGAATGTTTTTCACATTATTCACTAGCTTCTAATAACAAGTGTGATTCCTTTGGGAGCAGAGCTTGATGACATACTATTTAACTTTTTCCTCAATAAAATTCAGTTGTATCTTGATCTTACAGAAGAATGTGAGGATCCATCCTAGTTCCTGACACAAGAGGGGGAGCAGAGATGCCTCTGTAGTAAACACACCACTATTGAGCAAGAAGGTGGGAAGAAGTACAAGTAAGAGAAGCAGAGATTCTTACCTTACCAAGATACTTCCAGCAATGTTTACTGTATCACGACAAAAAGATAGTATTAAAATCACCATTTCATACTACCTGGTTGACATGGCACCTGAGGAAGACTTGAGAAACAATCACAGATTATGGCAGTTGGTGTGCTCTCGCTTTCTCAGAATTGAATTTGAAGACAAAAGGTGCACCTATAGCATCTGAGGCAGACAGTTGTCAGCTCCATTCTTATTGACTACATAGCTTCCAAAAACAGAACTCACATCTAGCTGTCTCAGGACATGTGTCTTAGAGGATTTGACACTGTAGACATACCCTATTTGTTCTGTCCTGAAAAGTATCTGTTCTCATCAGCTGTTTTGGGGACAATAGCCTGTACAATCACTACCAGGCAAAGCTGATCAGAGATTTTTATACTTTTTACCTATTCAGCTTTTCATATTTTTTGCTTCCTTTCTCCCTACCTCCCTTCCCTGTATCCACTTTCTCTTTCTTTTTCCCTCCAAGAAAATAAAATTTTAAAAAAACCTCAAAATTTTCTGCTTAGTTTGATCATTTTTCCCTTCCTGGTTTTTTGGTTTGACCACAAAACCAGACAACCCATTATTCACCCAGGTCTACTAATGAGCTCCTTTCTCAGAGTTTTTGTACCGGGCATAATGAAGAACATCTGCATCTTGTGTATGACTTGACATTTCCCTGCCTATTCACCAATGGCCTTTTTCTCTTTTCTTTCAATGACTGAATTAACACTGCAATACTACTAAGGCAATGTATGGGAAAGGAAACTGGCAGAGTCTCCAGAACATTCTATTCTTATCACCTTCCCTTAATATTTCAGTAGAATTAACCAATTCATATGGTAATCATTTCCTTCTAATCAATGTTTCATATGTAACCTTGCTTATTCACTCCTACTTATTCCTATTTGCCAAGAAAGCTGAATGAGACTACTGGGGGTATGCGTCTTTCATGATATTGAGAACAGATTAATAACGCTGACAGCATGCTAACAAAAAGATGTTTTTCATTAGTTAACACTTATAAATAATCTGTTAAAGGTTACAGAGTGCTTAATGTATGCCTTAATAAACAGCTATTACATGGACCAGCCAACCAATAAATTGCTTGTAACTATAAAAGCTTTTCTGATGTGCTTAAAGTACTTCTCAACCTTTCTAAAAACAAAGGGCCACCTACTATCCTGAAAAAAATGCTGACTGCCTAGTCCTGTAGAAATGGACTATTTTGTGCATCGCTGCCACAATGTGTTTCATATTAATTTATTATATTTTATTATTCACATTAACATATCTCTTTTTATTTTGCCTTGATGGCTTGGTCATGTGCATAGGATAGTTTAGGAGACCATTTTTTTGAAAAGGAAAGAGACCGTTTTGCAAGCTACCTTGTGATGTCTGGCAAACCATCAGTGATCCAGGTTGAGGCACAGTGATGTATGGTACACACTGCGCATGTAAGGTGCTATTAGCAGTTTCTTTATTAACTCTTACTGGAAGTGTATTCATGGACTTAGATTCCAGTCATTAACATTATTGAACAGCTGCATACACACACACGTGTGTGTGCAGATACAGTTTCTATTTCCTAAGAAACCATATGGTTTTAATTTAACACTAGTTAAACTATGGAGTTTCAGTAGGGCATCTAATGAAGAATGAAAAATCTGGATGTAAAATTTGAAAAAAGGCAGAAAAGCTTGTCTTCTGGTGGGTAAGGACTACATTAAGTTTCCTGGTGTCCCTGCTATGTCAGCGAGATCCAGTGGATGTTACTTAATTGCCATATATTGGCAAAATATTGTAGGAAAAATTATAGTGCTGTGCAGACAATAGTTTGGGAAGATTGATGTGTTTATAAAATCCCTATGAGCCCATTTATCACACTGTCTCTATAGTAGAGTATACAAAAGAAAGCTGAAGCTGTTTTCTTTGTTACCTGTCTCTTATCTCAAAATCTGCATTTGCTCTGTCTGCATTCCAAGATTCCACAGTGTAATCTGGGCTGATCCCAAGACCTGAACTGGATTCTCCATGAGGTCCATTCACTGCCATGGGTTTTTTTGGCTAGTCCCAAGATAAATGCTTCCTTACAGAATCACCTGAAAAATATTTTTTTAAAAAGGATATTCATATATGATTATTTTAAATTTGCTAGGGAAAATGCATGAAGTAGTTTATGTTCTTTGTAACAGGTATACCAGCAAAATGACCTATGAAAATGTAGTCCTATGTCAGTTAAACTCATTAGGAATAAGTTCAGGAAAACATAAATAAAAACATTAAACCTCATTTGAAAGATCCCTTGTCCAGACTAAACACACCTGCCAAATCTTTAGAAAGATCTCAAAGTACTGCAGCAGTATTAGTAAAATTTTGAGCCTGATAACACTTTGAACTAGTTATGTATGTTCCATTTTATAGACGTGGGATGCAGCCTAGGAGATTAAGCAGATAGATTTTAATTTCTTTTAAAGCACTGGAGAAATTCCACTGAGGTCTTTGCATAGAGTTAGTACCAAAGTTTTCATGAACTGAAGACTAAACAATATTCACGTAGTTGTCTTTACACAACAGATTTTATGAAATGTAGGATTTATGTGGCCAAAGGGCTTCTTAGCAATGTCTTTCAACTATCTTTTATAATATTCAGAAATGGTTACAGTGATTCTTAGTAAGCAATATTCTCAGCAAATGTTGTGTTTTAATCAGCAAAAGAACATACTAGGTGGTTGAAGGTAATACGTATGATGATTAACAATAAGAATGGGTTGATAATGTCAATAACTCCAGAGCCAGGATAAAGTTAGGCATGAGTAAACATCTTTGAAGATAATGTGTGAACCTCTGACCTAGGTGCTTGGAACAGAGGAAGCTGTTTCTCCTCTAGTGTACCAACATAATCGTGCCTAGAGACTACAGACTACACAGTCTTAAGTCTTTGCATTAGCCGTATTCTTACAGGAAATGGTTTAACTAATGGTGTAGCATGTATGAAATTTAATTGCAATAGGAACAGAAGTAGTTTTCTCTTCATTTCTCTAATCAATTAAAATTGTAACATTATAAATACACAATACATATTTGAACCAAGACAAATATCTCAGTCTTCAGCAGACTACAGTGAAATTAACTGCAACAATACCTTCTCAAACTTGGACAGGTTTCCTAAAATAAATTCACCTTCAGTATCCCTGTTTGCACTTCCCCATATTGTTCCCTGCTTAATTAGACACTAGCCACAGTTTGTTTCATGCTTTTAATCTGGGTATTTTTCACATTGCTTTAGCTAGCTTGGACTGATTGCTCAGCTAAATATGTAAGATGATAATTAGATTAACAGCATGTTAGATTTATAGAGCAGTTCAACGGTAACTCATTATTGGCTACACTAATCACATAGCACACACTAACATAATTACTGTAGACATACTGGAGTAAATATGAAATATAATATTTGTCAATTGAATGCTTGGCATAGCATTACCTGACCCAAGAATCAAAAATAAAGTTCCTTTGATATGGGCTTTTTCTTAGCAGGGAAATTTGGGATCTCTGTCAGAGGACAGGGTAGCTCTGGCAGGAACAGTCCTTGCCCTCCTCACCCTCCCAGCTGCCATCTTTGTTACGTGGCACCCGGATCCTTCAGCCTGGGCAGTCCCTGTGCTACTCCCACACCCGCACACTCAACTACTGCACTGGGGATGGAGGTGTTCGTTAGTTATAGTGCATCACACACCCCAGGTCTGACTCTTGGCAAAGAAAGATAACCTAGTGGCTGAGATACCGGGTCCAGAAGATTTCCTTTTCTTTTCCTTGCTTGACAGTGCTTTATTTCAATCCTTAAATTTTTAATGCTTCATCTTCCCCTTTGTAAAACGGGGATAATAATCTTCCTTCCGTCTGTCTAGACAGTAAACTTTTTGGAACACTTTGTTTTGCCATGTACAGAAGAAAGCCCTGAGCACAAGACATGCCAATATTTTAAGTTAGAATACGTAACTCTGATTACATATAGGGAAAAAGTTAAACAAATCTGTCATCTTTTGAAAAGGGCTGGTTCTGCAGCTGCTGGACGCTTCTGGTTAAAGCTGATTCTGCTCTGGGAAAGCAGCTTGGTTTTCTAACTCTTACCTCTTTTCTTTCTCAAGAGTCCCACAACTCATCCTTCTCCTCCTTCTCACACTCCTTTTGCACTCCATTCCTTCAAAAGCAGACAGCAGGACTAGCAGGGATACATTTTCCTACCAACATGTTTAATCCGTGGTAAATACCTGTTTGTCTAGATAGAAACTGTGAGTGAAAACGCGTTTCAAGTGATTTTCTAGATGCCTTGAACAACACCGCACGGAAGAGCAGTGCCCCTGATATTGCACACTAACCCCAGCCCCACTATCTCCGCTCCTCCGCGGTGCTCCGCGGGGGTCTCGGCGGAGACGCGCTCCTGGCCTCCAGAGCCCCTCCGCGGGCAGCTTCAGCACCGGGCGCGGCGGACAGCGCCCACGCAGCACCGCCCCCCGCGCCTCCTCCACCGGGCACCGCGGCCGGGGCCGGGGTCGCCGCCACCGCCGGGGACCATGGCCGGGGACAGGGGGCCGGGTCCACCCCACCGCCGGGGACCGGGGCCGGGGACAGGGGGCCGGGTCCACCCCACCGCCGGGGACCGCGGCCGGGCACTGGGGCCGGAGCCGCCCTCACCGCCGGGGGCCGGGGCCGGGGTCGGGACCCGGGGTCGCCCCCACAGCCGGGGCCCGGGGCGCTGCCTACCAGCCGGAGCCGTCCCGGCGCTCAGCTCCCTGGCGCTTCGGCAAGGCCACGTCTCGATGGCGGGTGACCTCCGGGGACAAGGAAATGATCTTCCCCCCGAAAAAAAAAAAAAAAAACCAAAAAACCAGCAGGTGGGCGGTGCGTGCTGTCTGCGTGCGTGGGGGGAGCGCGAATGCAGCGTGGAAACAGTTCCTCCAGCCCGCTGCGGCTTCCCCCGAAAATTGCCCTTGCTCTTGCCCACCCACAGCTCCCTCTGGGCCCCAGCAGAGCAGTCAGGAGAGCCGCTCTCACGGGGATTTCTGAGCAGGGACCGTCGAGGGCCAGCGGCGATGTAGCAGATGGCATCGGTATTTAGGGCAGCCAGCACTCACGGGCGCTGCTATGCTGGAAGACGAAACCTCTTGCTGCTGAGATACCCCCTTGGCCCCCTGAGGATTCACGCCTCTTTGGGGCTGGGAAATCATAGGAAAAATACCAGGGTTTTCTCTGCTTCTTTCCTTCTTGAGCTGATGTCTGGGTTTACTAGTTTAAACACCTCCAGAAATGAAAGCAGCGTAATAGCCAGTAACAATAGTAGAGGAATGACAAGTTCCTGTTTTGACCCAAAGTCTGTTGAAGTAAATTGAAAAACAGTCTTTTTCCTTCAACAGTTTGCAAATCAGGCCTTTGCACCCTGAACAGACTGAAGGATTTCACTAGTGAATACATCTGCAAAGCAAACAACACTAAGACCTAGTTCTGCTTCTGTGTTTCCCTCACTGGGAAGGAAAAATTCACTGCTATTGAAGGAGGAATAAGTATTTTCATTTACAGTTGAGTTTTCTGAAGAAGCAAAAGACCTGGAAACACTGTCTTTTGAACAGCCATCTTGGGCAAAAGCACTTGACAATGCTTGCCTTAAAGCAGATTATACTTCAGCATTTGTGTAATAAGAGTTTGAGATAATCTAGTTGAAACCCCCTTGATTTCAACAGGAGTCTTTCCATTCACTTGAAAGAACTTTGGGTCATGCCCTAATAATGCAACATTAGGAGGTTTCTGCTCCACTTTCCCTAAGGATGTATGTTACAAAATGATTACCATTACATGGGCAAATAATGTAGTACTTTAGTAGAACAAAGAGAAATGCCACTGTGCTACTGAGGAGGTTGAGTAACCCTGGAAAAGCTATCTTTCATTACATTTGTTTAAATTAAAGAGAGAGAGGTGTCTTTAATTTCAAAGGGTTTATTAATTACTAGCAGCTCTTATAGCTGTGTTACAGTACAGGGAAAAAACAGCTCATTTAAAAGTACATCAGTTACTTTAACAACTAAACCATCTTTAGAGTCTTGTCCCTGCTGTGCTGCTGCTTTTCTTTTTAGCTGCACCTATACTCATCTTTGGCTATCCTGATAGAAGGGATCTATGTCTGTGGGATTTTCCACAGTGCTTCTGCATAAGCATAGAAGAATAAATCATGGTGCTTTAGTACTTGTGTCATGTTCCAATGTTTTAGGTTTGAATATATTTATCTTACAGGCAGCCTGTCTAACTCAATGTGCTGTCGGCAGGCACCTGGCCATGCTGTATCAGTAACAGGCTTTATTCACTACCAAAAAGGTTTTAAAACTTCTTTTCTACTTAGTTGACTGCAAGGATGAGCCAAAGTAGTACTCTGAATGTCATAGGGTGATTTTCTCAAGAAAAACCATAAGTGTTACAAGTCTGCTCAAACTAGATTATTTACTTTCACATCCCTGTACTACAAATACTCCTTTTCCACACAGGCAGTGCAAAGAAGCGACTCCTTGCATGCACCCCAGCCTCTGGGCTATTCTTCTCCAGCAAGCAAGAGTTTGGCCATCTGTACCCTCATCTCAGGTGCTGCTGGAGGAGAAGAGGGTATCTGGCCCAGTGCAATACCGTGTCCCTCTGTTTCTCTGAGCCTATGGACAGCTGCAACCTGAGAGAGCAAAGATATCTTTAAAACCTCTCAAGCCGTTTCCTCCTGCCTAAAACTCGGCTGGGGGGAGGAATGGTGTATCAAGGCCATCACTCCAGGGAAGTTATCTCTTGTTTAGACAGCACTAAGTGAGATTGGTGTTCTATTTATCAGGGCAATAAACTGTTTCTAAGGTACCCATCATTTAGTTTTCAAGATCTAGTACTGCTTTACCCTTCTCTAAAGTGATCAACAAGATGGAATTTCACAAGAAAAAAAAAAGCTATGGAGGCTTTGTAGGAGAGAGTCTATAAAAAACCTTCTATATAGTAAATAGAAAATCAATAAAGAAGGAAATATTTCCAAACTTTGAGGAGTAATTGCAGGTCACAGAGGGGAAGAAATAAACAGAAAAAGAAGCAGAATTCCTTAGAGAAGTAAGTTAAGCCTTACTTTTTTTTTTTTTTTTTTCCTCCCGGAAAATAGTGCCGGAACTGTTAGAGTTTCAGCTAAGCCTATGTGGGCCAAATTCTGCCTCAATTTGTAAGCAGTCATCCAGCTGTTGGGACAAATAAAAATAATCTAGATTGTGCATCACATTTTTATTTTAAAATGTGATCTTTCACAGCTTACCTGCAAGTTACTTGGTCACCAGTAAGGCTAATCTGATTCATGGCAGATATTTCTTTTTCATGTGTTGATGGTGATCAGTAAGAGGATTTGGGACTCCTTGAAGCAGATTGTTTGCCTCTTTCCAAAGGTGGAGGGACAAGGCTTATACTAATGAGAAAATTCTCGTGCAGTTCAATGAAGCACAGCAAACCCCCTATAGTACTTTTGTTCTGCATAGCACATTTCTCCTCAGAGAGGTTGCAAGGCAGGAAGCTACATGCCTGTGGTGCAAGTAAACAGGATTTTTGTGTACAGGTGGTAACTGTGCATGTAACCCCCATCTGTGTCCTATGCTCAGTAGCCTCCTGCTCTCAGCGGGCTAATCCAGCTCCTACTGAAGGCTTTAAGCTCACCTAGGTACACATAGGCCTGGTCTGCTGAGCACAGAAAGGCGCTTCCAGCTGGGATACAGAAATTTTATCTGGGATTACATCCCCCAAACCCCTAGCTTGGAGTTTGGTACAAGAGTACTTTCTCCTTTTATAAACAGTGGGAAGAACAGAGCTGCAGTGGGAAGAACACGGTTTTCCCAATAGCACAGCCATCTCTGTGGTCTGTGGAACTAGCTTAATCCCAGAAGAAGGTTTAAATTGGAGATTAAGACCAAGAAAGCAGAAATTTGAAACCATTTCCCAAATTTTAATGGATTTCCAGTTAGTTTTAGTTACCAAACATTTGACTGTTTTCTATTTTTAAAGCTTCTGCTGCTGAAATCCACAGCACACTTCAATTCATCAGATAACCTGTGCCTCAAGCACAGCTGAAAACTTTTCACTGCAATCCAAGCATTCAAGTGCGGATGAGTGCTTGATGTATGCTAACAAGTTTAGGCTGAGCTTAAATATGAGCAGAGCCTCCAGTTGAGGTTCTTTGTTCCTACAGAAGAATCTCTCTTACTCACTGCTATTCGAAGGTAAGGTCCTTTGAGGTTGTTTCATGTTGTTCAGATACAATTGTTATCCTTCAGTAATTACCTAGATTTAGGCAGTTGCAGTGTGTGATTCAGGCAAATCCTGTGTCCCTGTAATATAGCCATAGATGACTTCATAACTGGTCTGAGCTTACTGGGGCAACATCAGTGCCTCAAAAACAGAGTGCCCCACAAGGTACTAGGATGTTGCTGATGGATGGAAGGTGAAGGTTGAATTTTGTACTGCTATTAGGGTGAGTATTTGAGAATAAGGGTGTAAAGTTTTTTAAATTATAGGCCTGGCTACAGAATCAAACATCTATGCTCCAGAAAATTTTCCTTCCCAGGCGGTTAATGTGTATGCCTGAAGACTATGGAAAAAAACATATGGAGAAAAACAAAAGGAAGGAGTAAAGGTCAAGGGAGAAAGGTGAAAAAGGTAAAGATGCTAGTAAATAAAAGTACTGTGCTTACATTCCTGTGTGTAAGGCCAGCTCTAGACTTGGTTTTGAATTGTAACTTCCTTCCACTCCAAATTGCTCTACTTTAAGTTTTATACTCCCTTGCAAGTTCTCTAATGAAGGTCAGGGGCAAATCAGCAAGCCTTGGGCATCTGTGGGAGATGCTCCTGAGCACCTCTCAACTAATATCAGAACTTGCCCTTCAAGAGCAGACCAAAGAGGGGTAACTCTAGTACAGCTAAGCTCTCAGCTGGGTGTTGGTAGTCTTTCTTCTGCCTCAGACTCTCCCCTTGCTGGCAGGCAGTGTCAGTGGGCTCACTAGGATGGTGATCAGCCTGGTTTAATATACACAGGCAGGGCTGAGGTGGTCAAAAAGAAAGAGGAAGAAATGAAGGTGAGTTGTCAAAAAGTCTGTGAGATGTAGCACAGCTGAAGCCAGACCAAATGATACTGGGTGTATATCATGTGGAATGAACAGGGTGAAAGAGTTTCTCCTTCTGACAACCTCTTGTAACTACCAGCTCTTATGCCAGAAACAAATTACTGCTAAAACACACTGCAACGGAGAAGCAAAGAGATGTGAATGTTGCAAGGGGCAACCTCTTGCTCTAATAAGAAATGAGTTGCTGAGGGACAGAGCAGAGAGTGGTGACCTAACCCTGTGTCACCCTGTATGGTTACTTGATTGTGAACATCTTCTGTTATCGAGACATAAAGCCTGGGGAGGAAACTCGCTCACTTAGGTGCTCACAGCCAGCTTTGTGTTCCCTTAGGGCAGGAAGATGGAAGAATGAGATGTTGGTGTGAGACAAAGGAGAAGGGAAACCTGTGAACATGTCAGATGCAAGGTAGGAGGACAAATATAAGTATGAAATAAGTGTGGAGAAAAATAACATATCATTTAACCTGCTGCAGTGCTGCAAAACAAGGAGTGGTTTTATGGCTTTTTTATGTTGTCATAGCGTATATTCAGGGCACCATTCCCAAGCTTTTTATCACAATGACTGCTTGGCCTATCAAGATAGATCCATGAAAAGTTAAGAATTTTTTTTTAAAAAATCTTTTTTTCTAAAATGAAAGTATCCTAATATTTGTTATAAAAAATAAAAAGAATGTAGGGTTACCAGCTGAGTGTTAAGCACTTCTGAAAATTTGTATAAAGTCTTTTAAAAAAAATGTATTTTCTATTTTCTTGCAAAGATGCTAGTAGCTGTTTGGGCTTGTTACACTGGGCTTTTTCTCTTTAGCAAGCAACTAGAAGCAGTATTTGTTAGAGTAATTGTATTTAAATAGCACTTCAAACTTTGTAAACCCTGCATTCTCCTGTTGGACCACTAGGTGTAAGTGTTGGAGCTTTTTCTGTTGGTTTGGCAGTAATGTTTATAAAAAGTTGCTATCGTGTGTCCTGTTGAATTCCCAGTCACCCAAACAATTCCCAACTGCACCCCGATGACTATGCAGTGAGCAGATGGGAAATCACGAAGTGGCTGCCCACTCCGTGATACAGCACCCCTCTGCAGCACAGAAAACCCCAGCTGCATGTGGAACTCCAGCTCTTGCATCCCTTTTGCCAGCTGTCCTGGGGAGCAGGGGTCCCTTGTGCACAGTTTTGTGTGACTTTTGCAGACATGAGGAACCCAGAGTTGGAACTTGAAGGGAAAACGTCACTGGGAGACCTCAGAGGATTTCAGAAACTATTTGTGGGAAACTGGTGTGGAGAAGGGAGCCTAATCTTGAACGGCAAAGATGGGCAATACCACATTTACCAGGAGAGAGAAAAGGTAGGGAGTGAAGGTCTGGGGACAAGAGCTGGTGCAGCAGCAGGTCAGAGCAGGCCCACAAATCAGCAAATACTCATCCTCACTCCGAGCGCGCTTCACTCAGGCATGTTTGGTCATTGAGAGGAAAGATAGTGGCAGTTAATTTGACAGGACAAAGTTTGTCTCCCTACTGTGTTTCTATTTTGTTTCCTGTCTGTCTTGCCCTCATTGCAGGCATTTCTGGAGGAGTTTATCCTCCTACTGTCTCCTCTCCAGCTCTCTCCACCTGAGTGTTCCTCCATCATTTTTTCCTGTTTGCTTTATGTCCCTTTGTTATTTCTTAACTAAACATTCTGCTGGGAATCTTCAAATTAATTACCAATTTCTGTATGGTGGGTTTTGACTTTTTTCAGTAAATCACTGATAAACAGTTATTTCTGTCTGTGGTATCTGTATCTGATTGATAAATGTCCACCAATAATATCTATAAACGCTTCAATTCCTGCGCACAACTTCTGAAGCTTGGCTGAAATAGATGGAATAGGACATAAATTTATAAACTACTGAAAGGCAAACAAGTTCTGGAATTTGTGGTTAATTTTTAATTTGATTCTAGCTGTAGGGTTATGCTGAGATACTGACCTATTTCAGATGAGTCGGAGGTAAAGAAGCCATGCAAAATTATTGCAGACTTTTAATCATGTTAAAATATGGGTAAAAGGAATATTGATCCCAACCTTAGCAAAGGTTGGTGTATTTTGAAAGAAAATTGGAGATATTTGGGGACTTTTTGCTCCTTTACCTGAACTCAGGAACTAAGTGAAAGAATTCAGAATTAGGCCTATTTTACAAATATATTAAGTGTTACAAAATGAAATTAATTACAACACATTAGTGATGTGTTGAACAGTTGCATCTCGTGCAGCATTTAGGCAAGCAGGGATCCAAATTTTGTCCTGTGACATGTAGGTACCCTAGTAAAAAAAAAAAGTATAGTATAATATGCCCAAAGACAGTACCCTTTTTGAACCCTCAAGAAAAGTTCTAGGAAAAAGTGACCTTCACATGGATGCATAAGCTGTGAAAAATATTACTAGAGTTAAATACCAGTAATCACAGATTTATTGCATAATTTAAGAAAATCTTGCACAACTAAAAGATAAAAAGTAGGAATTAGCCTCCAAGCAGCAATATATTTAAATATTTAAAGGAAATTCCTTTACACAAGAGAGAAACTGCAATTTATAACATAAAGGCAAATCTATTGTGAGGTTAAGAACAGCAAAAAGTAACCAGCACATTTTACTTTTTCAAATGTCAGGTGTTAAATCAGCCAAATGAACTGCTGTTTGGCCCCACTCTTTTGTGCCAATTGGCTGTGCTGCCTGCCATGTGGAGAGGTGAATAAGTGGTGATGTTGTGCCCAGAAAGGGGATCCTTCCTCTCTACTTGTGTTTTCAGGCAGTGTTACTGTCTGAATTATAAAGCCTCTTTCTGATCCTGCAGGAGAGAAGGCTTTTGCACATCTTAAGGCATTACATGTAGAGGTATGATGTAGTCTCAGGCTGGTTTCTTCAACGGGAATGTTCCACATGACATCATCTAATATTTAACCATAATTGAGACATTTAGAAGCAAACATGTTTAGACTAACTGATGTTTTAGAACAGCTACTTTCCCCATTTTCTAGCAGTGTGTCACTTTTAACTCCATGCAGTTTAAAAATTAACATCAGATTTTTCTGTTTCATTTGGCTTTCTTAGCACATAAGTAAAACTCCCGGTCACAGATCCACCCTGTTAAACTCTATAAGGATGTTGGTCATTTTTCACAGGAGCTCACATAACCCCAGAGTCCCTCTTAAGCACTGGAACCGAAAGGATCCCTACACCTTATTGGCACATGTCACCATACAGCAATCTTTTGTAAACTTTCAATAAATTCACTAGAGTTCTGAGTTCAAGTAAATACTATTCTACCGTGGAGATACAAAGTACAGAAATAGGAGGTGAATTCCAGCAACCCGAACATCAGGCTGAAATAATACGCCCAAATAGGATACAATGTAGGTCAAAACTTAGTATCTATTCCTGTACATAATGATAGCACTCACTAAACATAACACTTTTAGCATCTGAATAGAAAATAAATTAATAGAGAAGTACAATGCAGGAGATGGAGATTTTTAACTTGCCACTGTCTAAGTGGGAGGGGTTACTAACAAGCAAAACTGCATGATAATAACCTGAAACATGGTTATTTGTATATGTAATTATGGGATCAGAAATTCACAAATATATCTTTTGGCAGTACGGCAGACTTCATCCACCCACTTGCCTTGTGATGACTGCGAAAAAAAGACACAGTTTTCACGCTTCCCCCCATTTGGTTGGGCGCGATCCCAGTTGAAGTACTGTAGAGCCATGCCATTGACATCAACAAATTTCCCTTCATTTATCATGTCATTGACACCCAACCAAAACTCAGACACTCTAGGCATACTTTTCTTGGCATAATCTTGAAGAGTGTTTGTTTCATCGTTATTCCTCGGGATAGCCAGTGTCCCTCCCTTGGCTATGCAGTCCTCGTGGGCTTCATGAAAATGTTTGGTGCCTTCTGATATGAGGTAGCACTTCTTATGGGCCTTTGTCCCACGAAGACAGACTGTGAATAGATATTGGTTTGCATGTTAGTAAAATTCTAAAGCTATTCACCCTAGCTTTAGGCTATAGCTTTGAATAACATTTCCTAAAATGATAATTTTTTAAAGGTATGTTGGGAATTAAGCGGACAAGTCCCTCAGCAAGTGAAAGACTCTTGCCTCCGCAGAGCGGGCCTGAAAGTAGCAGTAAGAGCAGACTTCCCTGCTATTCCTCCTGTTCCTGTAGGAACTTGTACACAGCCAGTGTGTTAGTGTGCCTTTGGGAAGTCTGAACAGACTGCTCAGAGGCACCCTGCAAAGTACCTTGGACTACAAGGGATAGCCAAAAGCATAGCATGCTTTTAGAGCTGCTCCAGAGAAGAGGCACTTAAGAGGAAGGACGGACATAGTTGTGATCTTAACACCATAAAGTGCTTTGGAGAATCTTTCCTGTGTTTATGTTGATAAACCTCAGGCATGATCTTGAGCCTCAGATTCCCTCCAGCAGTGTAATTCTCTCAAGTTTTTTTTAATTTTATTTTGCTGTTTCAGATCACTAAAATATAACCCGGGCCTGTTGTCAGTGTAGTTTGTCTTTCAGCAAATAGTTCTGCTTTCACACATTTTTACCTTATTTCATCAGTCTTAAAACTGATGGAATGGATGAGGTATGGATGTTTGTATTGTTGGCAGATGCGAGCTGGTCATCAGGAAACCTATACTTGGCTTTATAGTAAAGAGACAGATCTAAAGGTCTTTTCATACTTATGATATTTAAGTGCCAAAGAAAAGTAAAGTTCTATGCATTAACTAAGCCTAGTTCCTAGCAAACAAAGGCAGAACAGAAAAGTGTTATTTTAAATGTGTCCTGCTCACCAGAAAAATATTGATTTGAAATTCATAATGCAAATTTCTGTCTGGATGATTGATAAAAGTGTATTTCCACCTTCAGAAGAGTACATATTTGCCTCTTTAGTTCTTTGTTTCTGGTCTTTTCAGCAAAGTCTAAGCCTTCAAACTCTAAATGCAAATGAGGTAAAGTGACTTAAATCTATAAACAGTTTTTTAAAGTGTACACTTATTACTGAGCTTGCATGACAATCTGGACCAAATAATCTAAACATTTGCATTTATAAATCTGTTTGCTTTTAGTTCTACTGGAACATATCGGGGAAGTCTTGATGTAAAGTCCAAATGTACTAGAACATTAATTTGGCATATGCTCTGTAACTGGAATTGCCTTGCAGAACCGCTGTCAGAGTTCTTCCAGCCGTAGGCAGGCTTGCAGGAATGAATCCTTAAACTTTGCTTTCCAGCTCTCCTACTGCAGATATGTGAAAATGGATTCTCCCAAGAAAAATACTTAAAAGAGAACCCTCCTCGCAGGAGTGTTCCTTCTGAGCTGAGGAAGGTAGCAAAGGCCTTGAATAAACTCCTGTAATAATTATTTTTAGAATCCTGCATGTGACTACTTCCAGATTATTTCATTTATTGCTTAAACTCATCTTGTACTTAGAAATTAGAAATATGTTGTGAAATAATATGAACATCTTCTGTCCTGATGTTTTCTATAATCTGTTTCTAATTCCTGTCGTCTGTTCTTGTAAAAAAGTAATTATATATCTGATCAACAGGATATGGAAATCCACTTTGGCCCATATCCTGTATGTCTCAGGTTTTTAGTATTTCCATTTGTAGTATTCATTGCATTCCTTAGCTGCATTTTCAGGGTCATCAATTTATATTAGGGTTTATCCTTCAAGTTTTATCCTTTCCAACTGTTAATGGCCAGAGAAAAGTAATGAACATATTTGCTAAATGTTCAATTCTTTAACAAATTTATATTAATAGAAGGGATCAGAGAGACCTTATCTACTTCAACAAGGCTGCGGTAATGATGGAGACCAGCCCTCTTTAGGGAGAAAGTATGTGCTGCTAAATGGTGTGTGGCAACATTTCAGTGTGCAGAAAGGAGACCTAGGAAATTCAAGCAAAAGAAGAAATCAGATTGTGATGTGTGTCTTGGAAATGTCCGTATGCTAAAAAAGCAGCTCCTTTTTCAAGTATCATAAGGCCATTAATAAACACAGTCAGAGCTAGAGGGGTGATAGATTTCTTTTTTCCAAATTTGGTATCTAGTTGAACAGTGTAGGTTCTGAATTTAGAATATAGCTCAAAATAAGTTTTGAGGATAGAAGATCTCTTGGCTCTGGTTTCATTTCTAAGCCACTCCATGCTTACTCTCAAGCTCCTTCTGGAAGCAATACAAGTACTTTTAAACAAGAGTTACTTGTCTAGCACAGGCT
This sequence comes from Strix aluco, assembly GCF_031877795.1. Taxonomy (NCBI): domain Eukaryota; kingdom Metazoa; phylum Chordata; class Aves; order Strigiformes; family Strigidae; genus Strix; species Strix aluco. The sequence continues at coordinate 7,355,492 of NC_133944.1, forward strand.
CCCTCTTTTAAGAAACTTCTAAAGTCTTATAAGAAATTCAAAATAAAAATATTTTGTAAAGCTCAAAAAGCTCTATCTAACCCAAGATGTAAAACAGGACAACCTAGATATTACCATCCCTAAGGAAAATATGTTCTGTTTCATGTGAATGATGTAATTTCCTCTGTAGTGTTCTCCTGTACATGTTTAAATGCCAACAGTCAACAGCTGCGAAAAAGCACAACTGTCTAGTAAGTGCATGTGTATTTACCCTTCTTATTTTGTTTGGAAATTTCCATCTGGCTATTTAAATACTTAAAGGACTTTGCACATTGATATGGGATATTTCTGAACCCACAGTGGGGATTACTTTGAAGTTTTATGGCAACATTCACATTTGAATGTCACAAACTGCACACTTTGAAAAGGCTCAGTCCTTTTAGCTTCCTCCTGGGCGTATTCTCAGCCTTTTCCAGGAATATTTTTGCCTTGATAGTTAGCCCATGTTCATATCAAAGGTGAGGACCTAACTCATTGACCATCTAAACTCTCAAACCCAGCAACCCTCATTGTGTTGCCTTTGATTATACCTAAAATCACAGCTTGGGGTTGTGCAGAGTAAAGACAAAAGTAGTTCTTGTTCCAGACTAATTATTGCTCTTAGTGAAGAATTGTCACTCGTATGCCATTAGTTCAGACTCGATTTTACTTGAATGCTTCCTTCAACATTTGTCTCACCATTACAGCTATAGCATACCATGCTCTTAGAGTTGTATTTCTCAGTCACAAATCCCCATTAAAGAGAAGGATGGGAGTGAAGGAGAGAGGAAAGGCAGTAATAACTTTTGGAAACCACTGACCAGTGTAAGCTGCTTTACCTGTCTGAAGTGCTTGCATTTCTTTCAGAGCATTTACTTCTCGCCACAATTTGTCAATCTGGGTCTTTAAGTCATCTTTTTCTTAAATAAAAGGAACACAGAGAAATGAACAGATATGCATGCAAAAGAAAAAATACTTATAAAATTACATGTTAAAAGTTGTTTCAAAATATCATGAGTTTCTGCATTGCTGAGATATGTTTTGATTTCCTTGAGGATTTTTCTTTAGTGAAAGGGTTCCTGTAGGGTTCCCTTGAAAAAAACAGGAGGAACCGACCTTTACCTTTCACCCTCATGGTTTAAATCTCATTTTCAGTTGGGCTGTATCCTAGTAACAGTTTGAAAACCATGGATTGTTACAGCTAATTGTTATTTAGCATGCCAGTATCTAATTTACAGCAAAATTTGCCTATTTACTTTTGAAACTGTACACCATGGTATCTATATGTGACATACAAATAATAGCAGGACACAAGTTGTGTTTATTCAAATAAATGTTATTTCTGTGAGCTTGACAGTTTCACACAACTCTTGATTTAGCACAGTGAGGAACAACTAATACAATCAACTTCACAGTCTGAATGTATGCAAATAAGCTTGCTGAGCTGCAATTTCCCCTCCCCAGGAGGAGCCTTCCCCTCTCTGTCAGTAAGGAGAGGGCCTGGTGACTTGAGTCACACAAATTCAGTCTGAATCACCATTTTGTAGCACTTACAAAAGCATGAAGAAGGTGGTGGGACAAGAAAAGAAGCGAAGTTGCATGTAACTCCATTCTCATGTTCTCTTTTCCATTCTTTTTTCTTAATGATTGTAATATTCCACCACCATCAAACAACTAGCAGACATGTTTCCATTGCACAAGATGACAATTTGATTGCAGCAGTAACCAGACCTTCCAGAAGCCACAGTAATGAACATGAGGAATCAATAAGCTCTTTCACACGTAGCAGAACTAATAAAACCACACTTCCTGCAGATCTGTGTGACATCACCTAATCTTTCAGCTGCACCCCAGAAATCACATTGCTTCTCTGTATTCCCTACTGCCTGCGGGGACATCCCCAGCTGTCCTTCGTGACTCCCTGGTTCCCTGAGGTAGGATTCCCAGTTCCTCAATCCATGCTCCTCCCTGTGACTCCCAGTTCACAGTAGCTCCCTCATGTCCCCATCTGCTTCAAAAGAGGCAAAAAACAGAACGAGCTGAGCTCCTGGTGCAACCTTTTCATAGTGGGACACTAATGCGGATATGTTGTTTTGTTTTTTGGGGTTTTTTTTGCATCCTCATTCTGAATTTCATAAAATATTGGAAAACATATCTTCAGGAGTTCCATTTCTGTAGTGGAAGGTTCACATATAAATGTGCTGGCAAAACAGTTGTATAAGTAGCTGGTCCTTAGGACACCAAGCTAAAAGCTATAGAGATTCAAAAGGAGAAGGAAGTATACATAACTATACAACTCCAGAGCAGTGTAATCATGTTGTACAATGGCTTTATCAAAGCTGCGGTTTTTATATTGACTAGAAGTTTAAATATTTGCCATTAGTGTAACCTTCATCATAACCTCTTTTATTAGAAATAAGTCTTTAAATTAAATACACAGACATTTCCAAACAACATTCAGTGGTCTTTTATTTGCTCTGTAAGCTTTGCTCTGGGATTTTATGCTTTATCTTTTTCTGCTAATTCTTTTTCATGAGTTTGACTTGCCATTTCACGGTACTTGTCACACAGGTAAAGTAATATTCCACAAATATTAGACAGACATTCTGTTAAAATTGGGAAATGGTGCAGAAACCTGAACAATAACCCTTGGAGACTGAATATTTTATTCTGCTCTTTTCCACCATATGTACATGGATTTCTATTCTTCTGATCTTAGTCAATATAACTATGTAACTAAGAATGATCGGCCAGAGTCCTCTCTCAGCTGTACCTGAGTCCTAAATAATGTTGACAGAAATGATAGGCATAACAGAGCAATGTATTTACAACTGTTATACAGCTCTCTTTCCATAACTCATTCTGCCACCTTACTTTTAGCTTTGTTAACTCACATAAAAATATTTTAAAGACAGATGTAATCTAGACTTAACTGTCCTTTGTTAATAAGCATTTGTATAATGTTAGTTTCTGTTTCATGCAATGTTATGTAAGTACATAGTAAACTTTCGTAGTCTATAAGCTGCTATCCCTCTTCCCGGTTAAAACCCAGTACCTTTCACTCTACGTTTGCTGTGCTTCCTGGCTTTGAATTTGGAAGCCTGGCTGATGGTCTGATCCAGCAGTAGTATGCTTATGAGTAGAAAAATCATAAGTCCAGTTTGTGCCATGTCTCTTCTAAAGAACTTAACAAGGAGCTTCAAGCGATTCTCTTTAGCAGCTATGAGAGCAAGTCACATAGACACATCTCGGTAGGGACTGACTGAGGTCAGTTTTATAAAAGTGTCATGATAGGATTGGCTGTACTCCTTGCTTACGAAATGTGTTTAATACTTAAGCTGGCTGTAGCATAAAGCACCCTCTTGTTCTCACATCTCATCTGAAATTCCTGTTTCTGCTTTGAGTTCAGCTGGGACAGGTTGCTTTTACAGAGGCTGTACCAGCACTGAAAAGTGCACTGATTGCCACTAATGAGCACTGTATCTCCTGTTTTAACTTTGAAACCAAAACGTATGGAAAAGCAGATGGATGCTCAAAAACACCTTGGGCAATGCCAGCCTCAAGGAGGGGGTAGCAGAAAGATTTCTGCAAATATAACAGGCTCACCCAGCTTGGCTCTGACCCAAGCTGGCTAAGTCATGACAATGGTCACAATCCTATTTACATTAAAACAAAAGAACAATTTACTCATTCCTGAGTAAATGCTAACATTGCAGCTACACACACACACACATATACACTAAGATGACATAATGAGGAGTGCATTTATTAATTTATTAAATACCTAATAGATTTGACTGCATTTCTCATTAAGAACAGTATGAGCTATCAGCAGGGTCTAGTCAGGGGAAAAAAAAGATAATGATACTCTTCCAAAGGTTCCCAAATCCTAACTCTATGGTCAGAGGAAGAGATTCTGCTCTCAGTAAAGCACAAGATGCTTGAAGCAGGCCAGTGTCTCTCTGGACTCTGGAGAGCTCTCTGTGTTTGGATCTCTTTCATTTGCCCTTGGGCTCTGCTGAGTTTTATGGGCTGCCTTTTAACTGGGATTGCTATGGACATAGAACCTCTCCCTGGTTCTGGTGGACAAATGAAATTGTCACAATAATGCACCCATCCATCACACTCTTCTTCCCCCCACTGCCATAAGAGAGGGTTTGTTTAAAATGTTGACACTGAAGCCATCATTGGTGATGGGTGCTGGCTGGCACAGTTCATGCCCCTCAGAGCTGTTGTTTCAGACATCTATTTGCCATCTCTGCCTTGATTATATTCTGCTCACATTGGCAGATTTTTTCAGAACTGTAACAGTAAGAAACTTGTTACTTTGTTAAATGAATACTGAGATTTAGGGACATGCTGTTATACTATATGAATGCATGCTGGCTTTTTCCAACCCCCACATACAGTCTAAAAGCACTTCAGTAATTATTATGTAAACCACACCTACATCAGCTGTTTTGGATACCTTTAAACAACTAGCTGTGTCCTAATAATCTATAACTAGTAAGCATCTATTAATCATTAGTTAATAAACTTTGCATAAATGCAACCTGATATGACAAAATGTAGTTTCAGTGGTCCTGCTTCAAAATATTGAAGTATGTTACATTATGGAGGGAAACCTCTGGATCAACAATGCAAAGTCCTCAGTGCTGTTACAGAGCGTAGCACACCAGAGATGGTTACTCCAGGGTCCCACCCACCCAGGACTGTCTAACAAATCACTTGCACAGCTGTGCATTTTGGTACACAATTAAATGTGGAAAAGGCTATCGTTCCAACTAGCACACCAGAAACTGAAATGTGGACTGTCAGAGAGGAAAACATGGAGCTTTGCAAGGGTCTAGTTCAAGATTTAATCTGTCATTTAGAACTAATGCTAAATTCAGGATTGATCCATATTTTATCCCAGTAATACTGGGGCATCGATATAAGTTAATTAAAGGCAGACAGCTGAATCAATAACTGCCTCCAGTTACTTTTTCACTTGGTCCCTTCTCGGAGGTTGTGGAATTGTACATGAAGCTGATCCTGAACCACTGCAGCTTTTAGCCTGACATATTAAACCAGCGCTAATTTTGGGTTACCTCAGTAAGGGAGCTGTAAACCCCTGGAGCTGTTTCACATGGAGCTTAGCTGTCCCACAGGCTCTGAGAGAGGCAGGACCAGCAGCTGGGGTCACCAAGCATTTTAGTGTGCGTGTTTAAGGACTCAGTACCAGAATGTATTTGTTCCTGCTCCTAGGAACTTGAGTCTTCCAACACAGGCTTTCTTTTCTTTCTGTGAAATAAGTCTGACAGAAAAAGATTTGTACTCTGAGGCAAGCACACAACTCACTAGAAACAGAGGTATAAAGAAAACAGATTTGGTATTCTGAGAGTTCTTGGCCAAAAGCCTGAGTAAAAACCTGTGCTTTTTGGAGTATGCCATGTTATGTCCTTTTAAGAACAGACTGAAATTCTGTTTTGAAAGCTTCAACCCCCTCATTCAGTAGTCTCTTTGAGCAGTTTACCAGCCTGCAAGTAGCTCAGCTGGACTTCACTCCTAAAACCTGAATCACAAAACTGTCCTTGCAGCTGCTGTGAGAGACCACAGGGTATAGGGACTTGTTTGTCTAGAATTTGTCTAGAGTACCTGACAAATAGGTTTCACACGACTTATCTATAGCAACTGAGGAAGAAAGTTTAGTTTCTTGTATACAGTGTGTGGGCAGGAGAGTCAGAGAAAAGTCAAAATATGTGCTGAAAAGATGCAAACTCCCAGTGCTACTGTGTGGAAGCAGGAAATGGAACCACATAGGAGGCCTAGAGCCTCACTGAAGTGAGCACCTGGTCTGTGTATGATCTTAACCAGCATTACAGTGTCATTTAGAGTTGTAATTTTTCTTTTACTACCATACTTATAGTAATATAATACAACCCAGAGAGTGATAATACAGCCCTATACACCTATGTGTAGGTGTAATTTTTCCTGGGACAAATGATTCCTCTTTCCACATCAGAATGTGCTATACAAGTATAAATAGTCTCATACCTTTATAGCTGCATCCAGACTAGGATGGGATTGCGCTTTTTTTATTTACACCAGTATAGTAGAACTTCTGTGTACAAACAAAATCGTAGTTTCTCTTGAAGTGCTTAGTTCACTTCAAAGCACTCTTGAAGTGCATTGTTTGATAAGAGACATCTTACAGAAGCCATAGTTGCTGTACTGCACAGGCACCTGGTTTTATGGCTCCTGAATCCCCACCTCATTCCATTTGCTTTCAGACAACCGAACCATTCAGAGCATAAGCATCCTTTGGTAAAAGGTTTATTTCAGTTTCTCCACAGAGGCTTTTCAAGGTAAAAAGTCTGTTCCCCTTGGAGACAGTTCTACCTTTATATGCTCCTGTAAACTGGCTCAGAAAAACTCTTCATACAGTTGTTTTTTCCTCTCTATTCTCAGCCGTCACTGGGTTTGTGGAAAGAACATGCAATTGGGCACAGAGTATGAGAAGTCGGTGTGAGATGAGGACTGGATGCTGGGCTGAGATCCTGAAATAGGTCTGGCTGCAGAAGCCATTTCCTGGTGTGTGGACTAAGATCCTATGTAGACAGACCATGTCCTTTACTTATCTCCTGAGGTGGTAGAGCTACAAATAAAACACTACTTGTAAAAAATATCTTTAAAGAAAATTAATGCTTCAGTCTGTTGAAAAGCAAGCTGCTCATGTATTGCTAGTAGACTGGTTATGTTTTACTGAGATCTGTAGTCCCCTCCATGCTTCAGAGCTAATTGTGTTGTGCCATGTTTGATCAAATGGGAAACCGACGGGCTGTATCTGCTACTGAAATCATAGCAAACTCTTTTTTTTGCAGCATTTCAGTTGTGGAAAATTCAGCTCAGCATAGAATTTGGAAAAAAGCTTGCATGTGCTTTTGGAAAAAAATCTTGTATGTGTGTTGTCCCTTCTACTCAGAGCGTAAAGAGAAAATGAAAACTGATTAGAGCTGTTGGCAGGCTAAGGAATTTCAAGTTGAGCAATCTAAAGAGCTAGTAGAGTCAACAAAAGTAGATAACACAAAGGTTATTAATAAAAGGTTTATCACCTCCCATGCATCAGTTTTTATAACTGTCTTGGGTGTTGAATGGGATCCATGGGTTGATTTTCATTTGTTTCAATTAAATGTAACAATGTTGCAAATTATTCTAGTCATGGATTATGTCGTGCTTGGAAAATTACTGTATGCTTGGTTTCTTTAGCCCTGAAAAAAAGTCTTGCAGTCTTTCTTAAGGACTTGATCTCAGTCCAACCAGGTATGAGGCGGGATTATGGCTGACATCCCAACACCAAAGTTATTTTGGGGAAATTTGTGCAAACAAACCATGTGTTTAGAAAAGGGAAGGGCTAACCTTATGGTATGTGAAGTTCTGTGAAACTTATTAATGATATTTTGGGTTTTTGAAATCAGTTCAGGTTTTTCCTGTCATGCTGATTTTCTCTTCTGAAAGGAAATGTTCTGGCTACAAGTGATCTAGTCTATTAGAATCAAAGGAGCTTCCAGGTTTATTGCAAAACCAGGCTGCCCACCAGTGACCTGCACTGAAGGTTACTGAAGGTAGAAATGAGGGCATTCGTGTTGTCTTTAGATATGTGATGCTGCTATCCCAAATGCATGCCTCACCTTGGTGCTGTGGCACTGCTAATGGGATTGATCAATAAATGGGCTTCTCGAGGTGGTATTTTTCTGTTCCAAACCTAGCTGTTATTACCTACAGGCCTGGGGCTTTTAAATTCCCATGCAGTAAATGCAAGCTTCAAAAAATGAAGAAATTTGAGATATAAATACTATACGTGTACTGAAAAGATGAATTAGGGCAGTATTTTGAGCTTCCAGAATATATGCTTCTTGTATCTCTTATTTGAAGTCTTTGTCACAACAGCATCTTGCAGCTGGGTCTTCCCAAGCTGAGAGAAGGGTCAACAATTTGCAAGAGGCAGCAAAAAGACTTGTATTACATCTATCACACATATTTAAGGTAAATATCATTATATTGTCTATGTGACCAAACTGTCTCACCTGTACTGCTTTCATTCTTTTGTAATGGCAGTGACTATAGAATATAAGCTGTAAAGCTGAGAAAATAATGCTCATCAAAGTCAGAAGAGATGCAGAATTCAGAAGAGATTCACCAAATCTACATGAAGCAATGTTCACAAAGCCATTGCACTCTTTTTTTGGTTACGTCCCCAGTGCCACTCTGCACTGATAAAGTTGCCTTCTTGCAGTGTTCAGGTATCTAAAAGGGATGGCACAGTTGCCAAATCCTTTTTACTTCAGGCCTTTAGCTGCAAAAATAAGTAGGTGCTGAGTGTTTTGCTGACAGTCATTGCCTATTTCTTTAGGCAGGAAGGACCCCAAAGAAATAGCTATTTATTTAGAGATAAAATGTTTTGATGGCTATGTGAAATGTGCAAAGAGAGCAAACCATAATCCCCCTCAAACCAAAGAGTTTTACAGATCAGCTGACCCTGTGTCATCTCTAAAGACAAGAGACTTTAGGAGAAAATTTAAAGCAGTTTCTTTGCAGTCCAGGTGCAAATAGGGTAGTTGAATGGGGTCTTTTAAAATGCTACTCCTGCGGTCTTGGCCAGGTTTCCATGTTGGGAATTACTGGCAGCAGCTCAGCTTGTTTAGCCCTTGGGATGTGTGTGACAATGTGTCTCTTTCTCTTTTGTAAACACAAATTACCTGTTGTGCTAATTTTTCTCCCGTAATGTGTGCTGCCTTTTTTCCTTCCTGGAAATGATCTGAAAACATCCTAAACATTTCATTTCTCCCTTTAAAAATTTTATTTTTGATCATCACAGTCTCCCTATATGAGGTCTTCCAGCTTCACATTAACATGATCTTAATAGGTTCCGCTCATCCTTACATGTGCCAGACAAAATGATTTGGACAAAGCCTTGATTTAGGCACTGTGAAGCTCTCCAAACAGTCTGAATTGCACATTCACAGGTTCATAGCAGGTCATACTGCCGGTAGGGCTGGCCAGAGTGAGGATTATGTTTTGGCTTGTGTAGATGTTTGTAGGATTTTCCTACACCAGATGGAAAAATCAGACTTTCTCAGGAGTGTGATCATGTCTTCCTTTGGTGTCTCCACTTCACTGAAGACTCAAAGGTTCTGCTCAAGGGCTGAGGCCTTCTGCTTCACCAACCCAGAAACTCGAGCTTCCACCTCGTGTATGGCCATATGACCTTTGAAGTTGCGAAATCCTGTGCCATGGCCCTTCTATAGAGGGGCTCTGAGACACTCCCAGTGCTACTGCTCCCACCCAGCCAGTGTGGCTGCCCACTGACAAGGGGATGCTTCAGCTGGGGGCTGCCAGCCTGGCTCAGGGCAAGAAGCCAAGACACAGCTCTGCAGTTCAAGGCTGTCACAGGATCTGCAAACAGCTGACTCTGCTTTACTGTGTCTTAGAAGCAGCACTACCCCATGCACAGGCATAATCAGCTCATGCACCAGGCCCCAGGGTTGGAAAATGTGTGATGTGGTCCAAATAAAACACTGTTCTTTAAAATGTAAAGGAAATTTTTAGCTGCCTGGTCAGGAAGGAAAACTAGTACCTAAAGGTAAATGCTTGGGAGATTTCAGCTTGTCTCTGCAGATAAACTCAAGCACTGAGAAGTGGGAAGTGGCCCTGCCTTGCTGGAGGCTGTGGAAGGGGCAGTTGGGAGCAGACAAATACTGCAACAAGCCCTACCACCACTGGGAGGTGCTTACACAAGGATGCTGAGAGTAGGAAAGAAAAAGTAACCTGTATCAGTGCAATTTTCACTAACAGTTCAATACGCCTATTGAGAAGTACCATTTGTTTCTGGGAATGCTGCCCTCTTGTGAAAGGTCAAGAGTATAACAACCCCTCCCATCCAGCTCTCCTGCCCTTAAGGCTGTATTTTGATGATACACAGATGAGTTACATGCTGTTACTGTATTAGATGTCGCTTCAAATGCTGTCCCTAAAATTTTCCTGATTACAGCACAGAAGTCTGTGAGAGCTTTTTTGAAGTCTTACTTGCTTTTCCCTGCTGAATTCTAGCTTGGGCAGAAAGAACCATGATGAGGTAGCATAGCATCTGCCTTTCCTGTTAGCTGCTGTCTTTAAGGATTTCAAATCTTAGTACATGTCATGGATGGGTATTGTAGCCAGAATAGCATGGCCTCCAGCACAGACTAGCAAAACATATATTTACCTATCTTTTCTGATATGTTCTGTAGCTTGCTTGCTGATACCACTCAAGCTATCTAGTATAAAGCCAGCTTGTTAATGTCTACATAAAAGGCACTCACTGCACTGTCTGCAGTGCAGACAGACGTGGCTGAGATACTGGGCAATATTTAGTGAGTAGGATTAGTCCATTTCAGAAATTGCAGAACATCCTAACTCTTGCACTAAACAGGTCTGGCAGAACCCCAGAGTTTTTAAATGAAAAACTGAAGAAATCAACAAGAAGGTGGCTGTAGTTACACCTGAGAGGGTGGATGCATCTGCATTTTAGGGAGATTTCAGAAGCAGGGGTTATGGGTCTGGATATAGCATGCTTCAGAACTGAAGGAATTTGTGTTGTAACAATAACTAGCTAAAAGTTGCTGTTGGTCACAAAAAGGGGGATACAAATCCCCATTTCTCATCTTCTTTTCTTCCTGAAAAATGAGATTCCTCTGGTGGAGTTGGGGGTGCTGCAAGACATGTGACTCTCTGCACTGCTTGGGCTTGTATGAACCTCATGTCACACTCCTGGATCGTTGTCCATCTCCCATGTGTTTCCAGCCCTGTGCAGCATCCTCTCCCTGTGCAGCATCCTCTCCCTGCACCCTGACCCTGCAAGCCAGGTGCAGCCAGAGAACCTGAGCTGTGGGTTTATAGCGTGGGATTATGCAGCTGGGTAGGTGCAAGTGGCAGGGCCACACATCCTGACAAAATATACAATGTTCTGGGAAGCTCTTTAAAGAGGACTTGGAATCACAACGTGATTTGTAAACCAGATGTTTGTAAACAAGATTTGTAAGTAAAGAGGTAAAGAGAGATTTGTGTGATCCCCCGTATCCAACTGCAAAGGCAGCTGATGCTTACATCCATCCAAAGCCTGAAACCTGGCCTGTACTTTAGTCCCAGCACACGATGCTACATATTGTGCATGTATGTCTGTTGCGTGACCTTACACATCAGGGAAGGAGGGAGTTCAAAGACTGCATTCGGACTTGAAGTTTTTTGAAACTGAAATTTGATTCCTTAGTGGCAACTAGAACAGCAGGAATAAACAGGCTATTTATTCAAATATTTTTCAAATAATACTTTCAAATGGAAAATATTCTGGCATGTGCCAAGTAATTTAGACATTGTGTAAGCATAAACTTCACAGAATTTTTCATTATTTCATTATTCATTGTCATGTACATTTGTACTGCAGTTTATTCTCATTTCCAGCAGATGTCTTAAGTGCCCTAGGAATGATTAGGAGAGCTCTGATTTTTATATTGCTTATCCATCAAAATAAAAAAGACCAGGCTCTGTCTGCTTAATACTCAGAGTAAATCCACCTTCTTGTATGGCCTTATACCAGTGTTACCCAGTAGAGGATCAGACTCTGCTTGATTATACATTTTCTAGATGTTTCATTATTGTAGGAAGAGCAGTTGTGGACAGACACCCATCAGGTCAAACATGCTTGTACAATTGGGGTTTTGAAAGGAATGGAGGTCGTTTGTCCTGGCTTTGTCAATATCATTTCCTAAAATAATGCTATGGACTCTGCCTGGTTTAAATCAGCTTCATGTAACAAGGTGACATCATTTCACAAGTTATATGGACATCTGGCTGATTAAATTGGCTAATTAATCTTTTACAGATCTTTGAATGTCAGGATCACCTGTGTTTGGTACCACTTTGTTGCAGTGGGAAAACAAACAGGTTGGGTTTACCTGAATTTGACATTCACTGCCCATGTTCATCTTCAGTGCCTCTCAAGCCACAGGACAAAACTTCTTTGCAGTTCTCATACCCCTCCCCACAGGGCCAGGTTGCCCATGGGCATGGAGGCCTGCAGCTAAGGTGGACCTGCCAAATCTCATGCTTTACCTTGCTCCTTGCCCTGTGCTGCTCCTCGTGCAGTGCTGGCAGCTGTTCACAGCTGCACTGCTGGGCTGGCAAGCACAGGCTCAGGTTGCAGCCATGTGCCAAGGTTCCTCGCCCCTCTCATGTGCTGGGCAATCAAATAGTGGAGAGAGCTGCTTTTTTATGGCTTTATCAAGCCCTGTATTCTTCCTTGCTCAACAGACTTGCATGTTACTGGAAGTCTCTCAGCCCACAGAAATGGGGAAGGGGAAGTTCCTGTGAGTTAAATTCTCACTAAAGGCAACCAAGCTTTACCTGCAGAAGGCCAACAACCTTTGCTCCTTCTCTGATAACTAATGGCAAAACAGGCAGGGACTATCTCCCCATGCAGAAGAAAAGTGGTGCCAGGTCACCAAAGCTGGACATGTACAAGTGAGCCAGTAATATTTGTGCAGCACTAAATCTGAGCTGGTCCAGCCTGTTGAGGTGGTAAGCCTGCTTCCAGATAAGAGCTGGCAGGTTTGTGCAGTGCCTCATGCTGCTACATAGACTTAACAACTTGGGTCTCCATTAGTTTGAGGAAATAGGCACTGCACACTGCTATGTAGCTGCTCTCCAGGTTGCAAGCAATGAATGGTCTCTATCAAGGCAGTCCCTTTGCAAGGGATCTAATGTGACCAGGAAACAAAACAGCTGTTCTAACAAAAGGCTACCAAATTCATGTCTCAGTGCAGGAGCTGTAAGGCAAGTGCTTGCTTTGCATATCCAAGCTTCTTGTACAACCTGGCACTTGATGCAGGAGCTTGGCCGGCCTTTGCAAGCTGCCTCTGGTAGAGCGGAGGGCTGCGAGTCCCCTGGAGCATCAGCAGCAGCACAGCTGCAAATGCAGAGGAGCAGCTGTATTCTCTGTGCAAGGATTTTCCATTTTGTACTTCATTTACTTCCTCCAGTGGCTCCATAAAACCAGTATAAACCAATACTGCATCCTCAAGAAAGATAATTGGGTTTGGCAGTGTATGTGGTGTACTTTAGTATGGAGAATTGAGTAATGATTAGAAAAAGTATCCTGTGTTTTTTTCCCCACCAAATAAGTTACAACATGGAAATAAATATTACTCCCTGAATTTTTAATACTGCAGCTATGATTAGGTTCATTTAGAGGACCAATCAGCTTGATGCTGTCCCTATGAAAGCCAGTGGTGAAACTCCTTTGAGATTCCAGCTTGAGTTGAGTTTACCATCTTAATGGGAATAAGGAAGGAAGCTTGCAACAATTATCCTTTTATTATCCTGTTTTGCCTGATGATTAGCAAACAGAACATTGTGTAATAACTTTATACATCACTGATATGTTGAACAAAGTGTAGATCAAATATCTCATATGAATTGTATTATGTATGCTTTATTAAATTAATGTACAATGCCAGGGAATGTGCTGCAAGAAAGACAATATTGAAATGAGACTAACATTGAATATGTGAACTGTGAGAATGGGTTAGAGCAAGTGTCACACAGCACAGCCAATAGCATCTTATATGTTTAGGTGAGCAGTTGCAGATAGATCATTTGAGTGAGACCTGAAAGACCATTCCTTCTGTAAACTCCTGTCACATGCCTACGCTGAGTCTCTGAGTACTGCCTCTCCCTAGTGACACACTGCATAAACACACCACTGATGTACAGGCTCAACAGCAGCTGGCAATCAGACTTCATTATGGCACTCATTCTTACAGCCCAGCATGCAACACCACTTCCCATCTGATCCTCAGATGGAGCAATCCCAGTTCCACCCATGAGGTGAGGATGGGCCAGAACAGCTGGATCTGCAGCCTCATCTGAATCCAGGCACAGCTCTTGTTGGAAAAGGCTGGGCTCAGGGATCTGCGTTGCTCGTTTCCCTCTGATGCCCTACCAGAGGCAATTGCTCAGATATGTGTGGAGAGGATGATCAAGAAAATAGTAGAAAATGCTTACAATGGCCACACTCAGTGTTGGTTTAGGCTCTGAGCTATCCTATCTGATGAGAAAGCAAGGAAAATCTAGACTATTGTCTCTCAACTGTATATATTTCTATGGGGCTTTGCTGACAGGGTCTCAGCTGAGGGCATTCAGCGTAAGGTTCTGTGCATCTCCTGCATCTCCTTTCCTTTGGAGCAGGTATGATTTGAGACACAGCTTTCAGCCATGGAGGCAAAACTTCCAGCTCAGCTGCTAAATTTAATCAGGATTCCTTCAGTAAGTGGAGAATTAAATGCTAGAGAACCATAAGTCCTTAAACCAAATGGCAAAATTATGGCATTGGACAAGTCACTTAATTTCATTTTTTCCTGTCTACAATAGAAATGGTCCAAGAACTAAAAGGGATGCCTTTATACAACTGGTGAGATACTTGGCATGTCACAGGAGATGTGGTTTAATTTATTTTTTTTTTTACAGTGGGAAAATATTCCTAGTATAAAATGCAGACACTAGAAGGAAAAAAACAGCAGCAGGAGAAATAGAAAAATTATCTGCCAAAGCAAACTGATTTAGAAAAGAAATATGCTTCACTTGTCATCATTTCTCTTCTGTGTTAGCAACAAAAGAAATGTTTTCTCCTAGAAGCCTCTGGAAAACATCACTGGTCTGACACATCCTCTGGGCCACACAATGCCTGTATCACCAGAAGACACCCCAGTCACCATTCAGCTAACTTCACCCACCAGCCTTTACAAATATTGTTTGGTTATTAGCTTATCACCTGGCCAGCCCAAGGGCTAGACATTTCAGGGAATGTACAGAAATCCTTATCATAAATAATGCATCTAGCATATCTGCCATCTCACTCTGTTCTTCTAGGGCAGCTAAGATGCTGCATCATTTACAGCTGCACTCTATAGTGAAACACATCTCTCCATGTGGGAAATGTATTTACAAAGATTACTCAGCAGAAGAGCACAAAATGATTTGTGCTGGAACCTGCAGCTTATCAGGAAAATGATGTTTGGCAGGGACACAGCTAATGTCTGGCAGAACGTAGCATGTTTCCAGTCC
Source organism: Strix aluco (assembly GCF_031877795.1). Taxonomy (NCBI): domain Eukaryota; kingdom Metazoa; phylum Chordata; class Aves; order Strigiformes; family Strigidae; genus Strix; species Strix aluco. Next base: position 7,370,648 of record NC_133944.1, read on the forward strand.
TGGCAGTTGCAGAGGCAGAGCTGCTTCCGGCAGGGCTGCAGGTAGCAGGAGGCTGATTGATGGCAGCCGGGCCTTGGGCCTGGGATGGGCAGAGAGCAGGAGCTGTGGGCATGGGTGGCACAAGTACCTCATAGCTGTAGCTCTAAGAGCAAACCTGCCCCCAGAGAAGCACTCACTTCCTATTCCCCAACCCCTCAGCCCTCACAGTAGAACAGTTTTTCCTTCACTGTTTTTCCCAGTTCTTTTGGGCTAATTTTAGCATCTCAGCATGGTCACTAAGCAAGAAAAAAAGCAGCTCTTCCAGACAGATCAAAGCCCTCCTCATCCCAGAAGGAAAACAAGCAGGCACCCACCCCTGCAGCCTTCCTTCAGTCACAGACCCCATCCACCCACAACCCTTTTCCCTTTTTTATAGCTGGCAGCTGCTGTTCCTAAACTAACAAGTGCCAGTGGCAGCTTTCAGCCCACCCATTTAATCCTTGGCTGCCCAGTTTGCAACTCTGTCTAGTGGTGTCTGTACCAAGCATTAAACACCAGGGTTCAGAAGCTGCAAGATTAGAGTTTTCCTTTGTCATTTTAGATGTTTTAGTTCAGTCAGTTTTAAAGCTTTTACCAACAACTGTGAAGACTCTTCCTTTTTAAATGAAAGCTGATCTAGCTGGTGTTTTTAAGAGACAGGCCAATCACTATGAAGGCTGTCAATGCTTGTTTCTGGCCATTTTTTCTCATCTTGCCCAAAATGCCTGCAGTTCCCATATGTGCAGGGTTAATCTACCTGTGTTAAGTCCACTAGGAGTTTGTGTGTCACTCTGTGGGGGATGAAAGTAGACATGACCCAGTATTCTTCAGGAGGTAAAAAATTAATTTTCCTGAAGTGCTACCAGAGAACAATAATGATTATTGAGTATTGCAGGGACTGTAGAAACCCTGCAGAGAAAGGCTGGGATGACCATGTGAAACACGGTGAGAGGTGGGGGGCTGTTAAAATAGCTCCAAGGAGGATACTAACCTCGGCAACGGCGGTGTCAGTGTCAGGCACCCCTTTATACAGTAAAAATCAGCATCTCTTGAATCTTCCCTTTTTTGGCTTTGCAGAGGCCTGGCTGGCTGGGGTAGGAGGTGATGGTGCAGCTGCCCTGTTTACCTCCCAGGTCTGTGTTGACGGGCTGTTCTGCAGCCTGGTAAACATGCATGGCTTCATACAGAGGGACGGGAGCTAAACTGAACTCTGAGTACTGAACACTTGCCCTGAAGTGAGTCAAATTTCCAGTGATGTGGTAAAAAGCAGGGCAAGACCTTAGAGGCTGCCACAGAGGGGTGCAACAGTCCGGGCAGTGACCAAACCCCAAACCTGTAACAAACCACCCCACAGCCTCCCTTTCAAGCACACAAATAAATCAACAGATAACATGCTGCAAATTCTACTCTTGGGCAGAGACATACATGATTCATCTTTTTTCATACATTCATCATCTTAACTCTTCATCGTCTGCACTGTTCTTGCAACACCTTGCAGTTTTTGCACAACATACTGGTGGTGAGGTGCCCGACACAGCATTGTCACAAATCAAGGCAATGTTCAGAAAACTGCGCCATTTGCTGCAGAAGTAGCTGACACGAGATAGTCAGGTAAACATGAAAGGAATGGCTTAGCTAGGATCAACCCAGAGCAATCAATCAGCGTGACAGCTCAGACTGAGGAGATAAAGCTCTATTTGCATTTATACTCTAACCTGTTCTCTCAAAGGAGAACGATAGGATGTTTGTATAGATGTTACAAATTACTTGGGGAAAAACGTGCCTTGATGCAGATAGCAGTTACAGTGTGTTGATTGTTTTGGCTCTTTCTGCAGTGAAACAAAACACTGGCTCACACCGAGGGACTTAGGTGCTGCCAGGGGGAGAAACTCCTGCACGGTTCTCTCGGAGCTGGAGGTTTTAAGCGTGTTGTGTGCTGGCAATCATGGCTGGACTAGAAGAATCTTTTCTGACAAAAGCCAACCAGGATTAATCACTAAGCTCACAGAAAAGGAGAGGGGAAGCACAAAATGGAGGATGTGGTGAGGCCCAGGGATACTCAGTATCCTACGATGATTTTTGCATTTTATCTGGCCAGATGCCACACAAAAGCAGCCTGCTGCATCCCTGCTTGCCTGGCAGCAGCCTCGGGGTGTTAGCTTGTATGATAGTTGAGTATAGACGGCCCAGTGGGAAAGCTGGTAAAAGGCAGAGCTTTATTAGTAATCACAGAGAGTTTGCAAAAGCTATGGTGGTTTGCTTTCAGCCTTCTCCTGACCCTGTGATAAGGGATGCACTGATCATTATTTGCTTATTAAGACTTGAAAACAGAGGGCAGAAATTTATTCTGCTCCTCTTCACAGTCAGCAAGTGTTCATATGAGCTTTTAGATTATAAAGCAGATGCAGTTAAGTACTGAAATGAGATTTTTCAGGGACATTACAGGTTTTAGAACATGTCCTGCGTGGCTGGAATAAACCAAAGCTAACGTTTCCTCATTGTTTAGATATTAAACTGAAGTTCATTGAAGCATTTCTTCCTTTCATGCAGGGAGACCTTTAAAGCCATGTACTCAAGTACAGGCTTGAGATGACCTGTAAGTTTGCTAACTGTAATCAGTTCTTTGAAAGAAAAGGTGTAAGCCTCCTTGCAGCCCTGAGTTAAGACCAAGACCCAGGGAGTGGGATTTCAGATTCAATCAAGTCCTCCTGCTTTCTATTAGCTCTTTGGTGGCGGCTGTTTTGGATGCTATTTTAAGATTATTCCCTTAGAGTATCTTAATTTCTGAAAGGAACTGTCTCTCTGAGGATAACTTGTGTGTCAATCCATCTCCCAGTGCAATCTGAGTGCTAACATCTGAAAATTAGTTTCTATCTGTATCAAAATACACTTTGCTGAACACTTCATGAATGGTGCTTATATAATGTTTTAAACTTCTTAGACTGTAACAGTCAACATTTTATATCTAAATTGTTAATGTTCTGTAAAGTAGCACACTCACTCATTTTAATAACCTTGATGTACTCTATAATAAAAAAAAAATTCTTTGTCTATCCCTCAGTGACCAAAATGGGAAATGAGACCCCAAATTTTCCTTTTAACTGATTCCAAGTCAGTTCCCTAATGTGTCCATAATATTAGAATAAAACATGTAAGCCAATGATAATGCTATGCTCAATATTTTATTTATATTTTTATGTAAACATAATTTGCTTTGTAGGCACAATATAACAAAAGCTCTAAAGCAACAAATACAATTAAACAGTGTTTCAGTTCACTTCAATCAGGCTTAAGTTAAAGAGAAGCTTTCACAGTTCCTTTAAGGCAAATTGAGAAATAATTTGTTTCACTTGAAGAAACTATCCAATTGTCTTAGAGTTGTTTAAACAACAGTGTCAGTAGTAAGCACAAACCTTCATTTCTACTACAGTAAGACTCGGTCAGTAACAAGTCTCAGCATCGTCATTTTGAACAGTATGCCCTCTACCACTTCAGATGTGATACTACTGTTTGTGGTATTCTAAAAGGTACTTAGGGCTTGTGGGCCAAATTCTGCTAGCACAAATCCTGCTTCCAGAACAGATACGTGAAAAATTTCCATTCATTTCAGTAGTAACCTTCATATATGCCATATTAATACCAGTAAAACAGAGAGCAGAGTTTAGCTTGCTGATGGTAATACTCATCTGTGTTGCACTTAGGTTGATCCAGAAGTATTCCTTTGTACTCACTGCAATTACCTGATATTCTGCTGATCAGAAAATGGCCCTAAAATTGGTATGAATTAGCATGAAGAGTATTTTTGCCTTGCTAACAAAACCAGAAAGAACTAGCCAAAATTATTTGATTGTTGTCCCTATGGTGTCTGTGGCCATGACCAAGATCACCCATCTTTCTTTATCTTGAAGGGTAATTCAACCGTAGAGCCAACCATACTGCGGTTTCTAACAGAAGAACGGATTTGCTATTCTGCTTGCCCTACTAATTTAAGGCCTTGAGAATGCCACTTTACTGCCAGCTCGAAGGTCACCAGCAATATTGCTCACTTTGGCATCAAATCAAAATTCCTAGTTATGTTAAGGTTTGTTGCAGGACAACATCATTACACCAACTGCAAAACAAAATTGGGCATGTTTCCTACCATTGTCAGCTTATGAGTCGTGAAAACTTAATGGCCTTTCTTAAAAGCCCTATTGGCAAGCCCAATATATGGAAAACTCTCACTGAATATATATTTTTTTTCTGATATGGCACCGGAAGCGTAGGCAAGTCCAGCTTGAAAAGAAAATCAGCTATAGTGAATTTCTGCATCAACATCTAGAGAAAAATGAAGTTCTGGTTCTATTAATATTTCAAAAGCTTTTTTGGCATTTTTCTCCACAGTTATTTCTTCTCATTATTTTTGAATTTGTTTAACCCAAGGGAAACTCCTTCAGAATGAACATTCTGCACAATTATCTGGTATTAGAACAGCAACTTCATAAGTACAGTGTAAAGAGATGGACATTAATACTCAGGCAGCAAGATGAAACAGAAAAAACAAGAGAGAATCTTCTAAAACCACACATAAAAGTCATCCAGACCCACAAGTTCTTTCACATTGAGAAAAGCCTGAGAAGCCCTTACTCTCCACTTCTCTATATTAGTTTTTAACTTCTATCACTACAGGATACTTGTAGATTTAGGTGAACAACTAGCCATGCCTGGGGAAATACTTTCTTTTGGAAAAAATATATTAATTCAAAGATATATGGCATTATACAAGGTCTCTGACATTCCTTTAGCATTTCTACTGTAGGTGATTGCAGTCATTTTAAAATAATTGTTTTAACGAGACAATTGAGGACCTGAGTAGCTGCTGCTTGGATAGGTGAAAGACCTGGAAAAAATATTTACTTTTGTCATGTTTAGATATAGTTTCCACTAGTGGGAGGTAGATAAGACTAGCTGGTCTTTGAATACTTGATCCTGCAAATAATTACAAACATAACTGTACATATGGAGCAGAGCTTTCAACAGAACTACTCACCTAGATAGTTATCCCTGTGCATAATTTCTGATGGGATTAAGGCCTAAAACTCATTTTTAACAGGGTTAACTTCTGTAGGAGTTCAGCTCCAGCTTGATAGCTGATCAACACATTAGTGATTTAGAGCAATGAACTCCCATCAACAAATTTCTTTCCACATACTGATGAGTGATCCCTACCAATGTGATTTAAAAATGAAATTTAAAATTGGTTTGGATTTTGGACACAGACGAGTCAATGTGTCCTTAGCAGAAGATGTTGATCTGTCAATAACAATGCTAATCGCTACAGGTAATTAAAGTTCTGGGTCTAAAAAGAGTGGCTCACTGACCTTCTTTGCCTGTAACATACAGGGTGATAGCTCAGATCAACAGGAAAGCATGACAGTTGGCACTCTGAATGAAGGGTTTAATTACTGGTGCTGATGACTAACGTGATTATACAATACTAATCAAAGTCTCTCAATTAATGATTTCTTGCACAATTTCAGATTCCACAATTCTAAATGAGGTACTTTTGAAAATGAAGACAGGATTGCTTCTAAAATGATAAAGCATGACCAAGGAAAATGAAAATTCATCTTTTTGCAACTTTTATCTGTGGTTCATAAAAGGAAAACTATTTTAACACTGAAAATCCACAAACTTAAAATCCTCCCTCCAGTTGCTAGAATCTTCCAGACAGCAAGTGGGGAATTTTTTTTTGTTACTGTTTCCAACTTGCAAAAAAAGCCCAACCCCCTCAAATAATTTTATGCAAAATGTTGGAATTTGCATGAGAAAGATGCCCATCTAAAATTACACAGTAAATTAATAAGGCTTTTAAGCCAGAACAGAAAAATCCATGGGACTCCTACAGGGAAATTGGGTATTACACAGGAATGTCATAATACTGCACTGGATGAGAATGGCACTTGAGTTCAAAACAACAATGATCAACAGCTCATAGCTCAGCTGACTGCAGACAAATACAACACACACTGTACTACAGCATTTGTTCACTGATGCACAGAATATATTTCCCAGTCTTGTTCCCTTCTACTTCATCAATCTTTCTGCTTCCACCACCTCTGACTGTTACTGGATGAATGGCATGCGCTCTTTATTCTCGTTGTCCCCTTCATGGTCTTCTTCCTCTTCTCCAGCCTCGCTTGTCTCTGTGCTGTCATTGGCCATCTGTAGGATGAGAGACGAGGGACATCTGAGAACCTTCCACATTGTTTTATTCATTCTTATTTCAGTTTGATTCATTTGATAAAGTGGCTTTAAAATGAAAGAAGACATGGTTGCAACATGAAAATCAACACTCTGTCCGTGCAAAACTTTTGTTGGCACTGTACCACTTCCAGCTGAAATTGTAAGCTGCTCCCTCACGGCTTACAGCCGAATTACCTAACAGAGAGCTGCTTTGTAGGACAGTTGCACAAGCAGACTCTGATCTGTGCACCTGTAGCAAACTGATAGTAAGGCTCTCTGATAGGAAATATGACTGTGTAGGAAGTTTACAGAATGTGTGAGATCTCTGGTTTACAACCCCTTCTGCATCTGCTCTTCCAGAAACAGGTAACACTACTCTGTTACGCTGGCTAATGGATGGGATCTGGTCCCACATGAGGCACAGTGTTAGGAAAACTCAGACAGCAACTGTTTTATGTAAAAAACAATGAAACTTTGTACAGCAGTGGGCATGTAGATGGTGGCAGAATATACCCATGACAGAGTGCAAATCTTGGAGTGCTGAGAAACTGCATTTGCATGTTTTATTGAAGACACCTGTACAGGTAGTAGGCAACTGTAGAAATCTATAGTTCAGGATAGCATTTAAGGAGCACATTGTGTTTTTTCACATGGGAATGTATATTACAAGCTGTGTCAAGGTGCAAGACTCTCCTGTACTTCACCTTGTCAGGCTGACTTGTCTCTGGAGGCACAACAGTCTGGTTAACTGGGCAGGCAGTAGTGTCCAACAGCACAGATTTGTACGACTGAATTCTCTCATACACCAACATTACCTCTCTTAGGACACAAGAAGATTCTTGTATTAGCTTATGACGATTTCAAAATGAACTAAGCAAGGGTCCCGTTTACTTTTTAAAGAGAAATGCAGTGACATTATGCCTTCCCTGTTTGATTACTAGCCTCTGCTGGAAATAAAAATCTCAATCAAGACCTGACTTTAATGGAGAAAAGCAATGCTCTGAAGTTACCCATATTTTTGAATTAACACCCTTTTGTGAAAGTGTAGCAAATTTGTTCTCACCTTCTAACCAATGGCTACTTGTGAATACACAGTATCAAAAGAACAGAAGGAACAAATGTATTCATGTTGTGTTATGGATTCTTGTTTACAGTTTTAAGATGCAATTCAGCTACAAAATAATGCCCAGTTCCCATAGGTGAGATCTCAAAAGCCTTCCTTTTCCTTGCACTGAATTGGTATGAGATATGAGGCCAATTTTAGAGTAAGTGCAAGTAAGAACTTAACTGTAATTCCAGGTTTTTTTCTGTTCTTTTGAAACAGGAGATATCTCGGGTCTGAAACCAAACTTCATACATCAGTATTGATTTGAAGTCAGTTTTTCATTATCTTCTTTACTGCTATTTCCTACATCATCAGTGAACATTTAGGTGTGAGCCCGACTTTGATTTGCTCTGCTCTCTGTAATGATTCAGTACCATGTTAAGTGCTCCAAATCCAGTGGACCAGAGCTCCAGAACATTTCTAGAAGGAATATTTAGACACTATACTTCATGTATTATACAAAAAGAAATTCCTACCAAAGATATACTCTGCCTTTTGTATGGGAATCAGAAAGCACTTCTACGTTTGTACACTGCAGTAACATTGACTGTGTCTTTTTCTGTTCAATCTACTTACTCTTACTAATACAGGAATTTTGTATTATGTGAAATGTCCATTTGTTTTCCATCACAGGGACAGAAACAGATGTGGCAGTTTTACCCTGATCTAAGACTTGCAGACACAGCTTTGGAGAGGCAGATAGCCATTCAGTATAGAAAAGTAACTGCTGGGACTCCAAGAATTATAGTTGCATTTCACTTTGGGTTAAACACATAAATTATGATTATTGGTTGTATTTAGGTGCTGTGGATTTAGAAGAGAACAGTATAAAAAAAATCATATGGGCTATGTCTCCAAAAGTCACTACCATGCTTTAAGTTGTGTGACTACACCATGTATGTAGTGTTTTGCACTCACCAGGGGAGTGGGTGCTTTCTCCACATCCAGAATTAGTTTTCCTATATTTCCTCGGTCATGGATTCTCTGCATGGCCTCCTTCACCTGAAAGAAAGGTAACCTATTAATAATTTTCAGACATACACTAAGAAAAGCCTGAATTCCTTCCTTCCAAAACCAGCAATACATTTAAGGCATGTTATGTGCAAGGTCCTTCGAACAGCTGCTTGAAACAAAATTAACAGTTAAACATTTTTTAGTGAATTTGTAAGGCCTGATTTTTGCATTATTTTTGCCAAAATGGGACGTGAGTCTTGATGACAGTTTCTGAATAGTGTAATACATACATCAGGTTAATGCAGTACAAAAGTAATGGTTAGCTGACGTGCAGAGAGAAATACAGGCTCGGGGGGTTAATCCTTACAGCTTGTTCATTAGATTGTCCTTTGCTGAATATTTATCAAGAAACCCTACTTTCACTGAAAGTATGAAATGTTTTTCTAATCGACCTATGATACTTTTCAATTAATTTCTTCTGTGTTCCTATAGAGGGAATGCCATATCCAGGCAGTGGCTGTAAGTAATGCAATTCTGTGGTACTCATTGCATGAGCAAGTATTTCTTTCCTTCCTTCTTCCACTTTTTTTTTTTTTAATTTTAAATAAGTAGTGTCCTACAGATACCACTAAGACTAGACATTTAACAGCTGGCTGCAATTAGCACATGTGAGAAAGGAGTAAAAACCTCTTCTTACTAGTGCACTGGAGAGGAGCTTATTTTGATATATGAAGTTTCAGAACTCATGAGAGCTCAGTGTTGATGAATTGAAATTCTGTGCGTGTTGCACTGAATGTTCAATGTGCAGCATGCAGACCACTATTAAATCACTGAAAATTGGAAGATGTCAAGAGTTTCCTCACTTTCATGGTGGGAAACTTCAGAAACACATAAAGGCTGTTTCATATCCTCATCACACTATTTTTTGATGGCATAACAGGATATGTTGAGACAAGAAAGAGTTTTATGTTAATAGGATCTACCATCTGTGACATAGTTTTATTGAATATTTTAAGAATAATGGCATAGAAGTTTGAAACAATATGCTGACTTGGGAACAGGTGGGTCCCACAGTACATTTAAATGCCTAAATTGGGGTCCAGGCACCTAAGATAATTACTGAATGTCTAATACAGAAGGAGGTATGAGATTTGTAAAGATGCTAGGCAAATACAGCTTTCAACTTCCAATTAAATTTAATGGATGCTGGGCACAAAATGTCTTTACCATCTGTTGGCCTTATTTTAAAAGCTGACTGCAGTGAACTCAATATTACAACCTTAATTTTGCAAAGTGGTTCCCTCAATTAGTAAATATGAGACTTGAAAAAAATAAAAATCTGTTAGAACAAAAGAAAAATTGCACCGCAAAACACAATGATTTTTCTAACTTAGGGCATAATTGTAAATTAACCTTGGAAAACAGAGTCTTATGAATCCCACTGGGTAGAAGGTTGACCTCTAAACGTAATCCACAAAAATCACAGTAACTTTTATGAAGTTACCTTACAGCATAAACAATACCTGACTATCCTGTAAGACCTTGCTCTGCACTATGGACAATATTCCTTTAAGAATATCCAACAAAGACTTTGAAGAAGTATTATTTTTTATGACTCTTATTAGCCAAATCAGGGTTTTAGGAGTCTATAGCACAGCATAAATAACCAACATAGATGTGACAGAATTGGAGAAATCAGCAAACACACTTGCCTGTCCATTGAAATTTATTATCAGAATATCAGGTGAAAAGCAGGGTATGCAACATTTAATTTGTACCATATCATATTTAGCAAGGCAAATTTGAGAAAATGTGCTTTCCCTGCATTTTTCACATGCACAGTATCAAATTTAAGACTCTGGAGAAAGGTTCAGGAGTTGTTTCCAGGACACTTGTAAGTAGCTTGCAAATGCAAACAGCAGGCAGAGGCAAAGGGAACAATAAAACTTATAACAATAATAGTGGCTATGGGATCCAGATGGAGCTATTACTATATATAAAAAATTTGAAAAAAGTTTGAAGAGCTGATACATCTGTATATTTTAGTGTTATTTGCAACTTACCTACCCAGTTAGTCAAATTCAGTACTAGTGCAATGCCATTCAGTACACTATGTCTGAGTTAAGAGACCATGAGCCATTTTATAAATGAGTAATTTTTATGTTTATGGCTGCTAACAGTCCACTTATTCAACCAAGACTACAACTACTCATTTCCCAAGGTGCCTGAATATTAAAACCATTCCCTCTTATGCTATAGAGGGCAGAGCGCATTAAAAACCTTCTTTGCTATGCAAGTATGGTTAAGGCTTAAGATATCCTATGCAGACTATATAAAAACATTTACTTTTTCATGTGAACATTTAAGTGCTGTGTATAGTCTGTCTTTTGCAGTGTGGTATGGAGCTTCTGCTGAGTCAGTGCCTGAGTGTTTGCATGTTACCAAAGAAGAAAGTTAATCACTCTACACTTGGTTAAAATCAGACCCAGGCTTAACTGGCAGTACAGTGAGGCATGTGGAAATCCTGGAATTTACTGGAGGTTCTCTGAAGTGGTTAAAGTTTGATTCAAAATAAATACCCCTTCTAGAAGCAAGGATCAAAAAGATTTCCCTCTTCTTACAGAATTGTGTCCCTAAATTTCTTTTCACCAATTATTCTATACTGGTTGCTATTTGGATTTGTCAGTTCAAATCCAAGTAAATGGATCCAACATACTTTTGTTTACCTGGATGAGTTAAATGAATTTCTTCTTGTGCAGTATCCTCAGCAGAGGGCTCTTGGACTGGAAATAGTGCAAAGGAGTGTTTACTAATACAAAGAGTTTCCAATGGAATAAAGGACAAAAATTCTGTGAGCCTTTGTCTGCTTTCAGAATAGCTCAGCACTTAGAGGGTTTGTGTCTAAACTAATGCTGAACTACAGATTTTAGCCTTTAGAGCCCCAAAATTGACACAGTATGTATCCCTGAGCTCGGCACTGGAATCGGAACTATTTTACACATTAGTGGACAATTGGAAAATGCTTCCACTTTCCATGTTATTTATGTAAGGAAAGTTCACAAACTAGTTACTGAAAACCAAGGAAGACCCAGAATGTGGCACAGCCATGCACTGTCTGATGAATCCAACTTGGCACTCCTAGGCAGCCGTAAAGGAATGATCAATAGCAAAGGAGAAATAAAAGGAATCCCATGTTTGCCTTTTCCCTCAAGCACACTTGCATTAACTCATATTTTAGTTTGACATGCTGTTTTTAAACATACTCTAGAGTAGAATCATCTTCTCCTATCTGTTCAGTCTAGTAGAAAATGGTAACAAACACAGGAAAAGGACCTAACTCAGTTTGAAACAATTTGTATTTGCTTTAGGGAATATGCTTTTATAATTGGAGAAACAATGTTGAACAAGTATTATTTCTCCCATCCCTACCATCAGTACAGTCATGGATACGTTATCACATATCCTCATTTGAGTGTTTTTCAGCAATGACAGTGAATCTGGAAATTAAGATGACCTATGCAATAATGAGTTCATCTGTAAAACAAAAAACATGGTCTAGAAAGACAAAACCAATGTACCTCAAGGTCTTTTACAGGTCATGTTTACTATGCCCTGTGGGAAATACTCAAATTCTCATTTTCCATCATAACTCCCCAAGTGCTGCTGATTTACTGAGCCTTCTACGGGCTCCTTCCTCATACTGTTCTGCTGGACCCAGACAGAGAGGCAAGGAATACAAAATATATAGAGCTTAATTGGGAATGTACTGAACTATTGAGCTGTGTTAGCATTACAGGCAAAATTTAGTAGCTTTAACGTTTCTTAGAAATTTTTAATCTATTAACACACACTTGCACATTTAAAAAAGGTGTTATGCTACCAATAGCATTCTTCAAAAAAGTCTTGGTACAAACACCAGGATTAAAAAAAAATAAATCACAAAGCTGGCAAAGAAGGCCTGTTGTAAAAAAGCCTATTCAAGGATATTTTCCTGAGGGGATGTTATGGTTGGGCTCTCAGAGCTTCTCTTGGATCAGAGCCATTTCTGTCCATCTGCACTGTGTATCATACTGAGCTGAGCAACAATTACTGTCAGTAGACCTTGGTAGGAGAGTAAGGGGAGAAAAGCCTTCAGGTTATGGTCAGAGAATGTTCTAAAGAGGTTTCATGACAGCTGTGTTCTCTGGAAGTATGAATTTTCACAACTGTCTGAACACCACCGTAGTGTCTCTCTTGGGGGACTCCTCAAAACTCTCAAGAACTCTGAATATTGTGTCCTCTTTAAAATTTTTTATTCTGCTTCAAATAGGCTCATCTTCTCCAGCCTCTAATCTTTTCAAAATCAAGCCAAGGCACTTATCTTAACCAACAATGGTAATTTTATTGTTTAATACTTTAATCTCCTACCAGACTAGATTTTCTGTCTTCAAAAACAAGCTGTTACAAGGCCTCCCTCTAACAATTTTTATACAAGCAAGTATTGCAAAAAGTTAGTATTTTTAGAAGCCTGCATACAAACTAAAACAGAAAAGCAGAGCAAAAGCAAGTTGACCAGGCACACTGTGTTCTAGATTCAAGAGACAGATATCTGCCTCATCTTCCCTACGTTCAAATGTCTGAGCTCTACAGGCTTTCAAAGACAAGGCAGGTAATGATATATAGTGAAGAATAAGATTTTGAAAATTCTAATGATGGATAAATCTGGAATTCCATGTGGGTCTAACAGATTTTTAAAACATGGATTAAGGAAGCTCAATACTCATTCCTCCCAATGAGAACGTTGGCAATTAACTGGCTGTGCCAGTAGTTGTTTGCAAAATCCAAAATGATGCCACGCTCTGGGTAATGGCATGCAACATTCTGCTCAACCTTCACCGATTAAAAAAATTAAAATTATTGAATATTATAATCCTGTCCAGTTCATACAAGTGCAATACAAAGAAATCAACAGGAAAATCCCAGCACATCTCAGGACAACCCTTTGACTAGATGGGTGTATGCATTTTGGGGTATTCTGTTTGTGTGTTTTGGCTGAGTGTTTATTTCTGTGCTTGGTGATGAAGAAAAGTATTAGTCTGCTCTTTACTTCGTGGGGTTTTTTAAAAGGTATCTTTCCAATGAAATAGGTTGCTAAAATGATTCACTCAAGTGTTGCTGATTCTATTGGATTTGGGGAATTTGATAAAATTTTAGAAAGACTGATTATGTACGCTGAAATTACTGATACTTACGTCTTGATGCTACCTATTACCAAATTAAGCCAAAAAAGAAGACACAAAAATTAAGTAATTTTTAAAGTTTGTCTGTGAAATTTTAAAATGGTATCTTTTTGTAAAAAAGATTAAGTTGTCACTGCAGCAAAGAGAATGTTTTCAACTAGGCTGTCTTTCACGGAGATGCTTATATAGTCTCAATTTAACAAAACAGCTAATTTAGTAGCATCACCTTAGCTCTAGATATTGTTAAAGAGAAATAGCATAGTATTATAAATACAAAAGATTTCCTGTTCCTTGTAGCAATAACACTAAATTGATATAGTATCTCTAAAAGAAAGACAGATTTCTACATTTCTTTAGCTAATATCTCATGGCAGACCATATGACTTGCAAAGTTTTTATTTCACTAAAAACAAAGAATACTCTTTTAACAGCCATAAATTATTTTCCTCTACTGAATACACCACCAGTGTATGCACTGGGAACATGGTATCATTTTATTGTAGCCATTCTGTCATTAGTGAGCTGATAGCAATTCTAATTTAAAATAAAGTACAAGCTTGCATTAAAAAAAAAAGATAAAAACAAAAATTATTTTGGTTTCTTACTAGCATTTCTAAAACAGTAAAGTACTAAAAATAGCAGAGTACTCATAGTAAAGTACTGATACTGCAACCAAGAAACCAGCCCTTAGGAATGCCATTATATCCACAAATGACTTACATAAATTTAATGAAGTGCTCTGTCAGCACTCTGGACTAATTTGTAATACATTTCTATGTGAAATATATGTTAAAAAAAGGCACAAAATTAAGCATGTCATTACCTGTAACCATTCGGACCAGGAAAAAGATTTTCATACTGAAATTAAAAATAGCAGCCACAACATATTTTTTTACTCAAATAGTTTCTGCAGATCTAAAATCATGAAATACAAGGTGTATTCCAATCAGAGCAAGTAATATAACATGCTATTGGATTATGACATTACTTTTGGATGTTTGCCACTAGCTTCTGATTACATTGGTTTTTCATAGCTTTTCATGGGAGTGTGTAAAAACAGTCCATTTTAAATTGTCTAAGAGACCTTTTTTCCAGAAACACATCTTGTACACCTGCCTTACTACTAGTTTTTTTCCTATGTTCTCCTTGGATTTTTCTTGTTTGTTTTTAGCACTACGTTCTCCCCAGGTGAAATTAGTAACTGGGACAGATTTCTTGTCTGGCTTTTCATCTGAAGTCATTCATTTCACATCTACCTCCCTTCAATTTGCTGAAGCCTGCAGCTGAAGTGAGATGAAGTGAGCAGCGTGGTGCCTTCCAGAAGATATCTTGCGATTTAACCTCGGATCCCCATTACAGAACAAGCTTGAAAACTGTACAGAGACCATGATTACTTTGGAAAGTTCCTGAATAGAGATGTTTTCCTGGATGTAAGTCTGACTGTTTATAAATAATACATGCCTGAAACAAATTATGCTCCAACTCTGTATTGCTATAGTCAAGCCTCCACTTACTTACCCATTTTACTTCAAACTAATTTGTTGGCTGTTCCGCATTTGAAATCAAGAGCCAACAGTAATCTCTACTGCGGTATTCATAAATGCTTGCTGACATTTAGTTGTCTCTGGAACTTCATTTTGTTTTTAGAATATAGCAAATGCAATCTACTGCTTTATAAATATAAGAAAAGTTAAATGGGAAATATATTACTAATTATCTGTTGCACCATTTCACAGTGTGAAAGATAAATGCAGCCTGCCTAAGAAACGGATGCTATTTTCAAGTCTTTAGATATTATTTTAAACATAATGATCCATTTCTGTATTTGGCTCTTATAAGGAACCAATTTCAGGAGTAAAATAAGAGCGACTGCAAAGCTGGAACACTAAACTGCTCCCTATGCCAATATAACACACTGGGGGCTTTAGGCCCATGTTACTAATGTGGATGTTTAATAGAGAGAAACAATGAAGGCAACATGCCATGGAAAAACCTCCTAGTGGATATGTCAAAACATAATGCTTTCATCATCCTACATGAAGCTGTTCAGCTCAGTAATATCACAAATGTTACCAATTTTTTTTTAAGTTATATATTTACTTTAAAAAAAAGGAATTGAGACACTGGTGTAATAGAAGAGTGGTTATTCTTTTCACTCTATGAGGTTGAATGCAGTTTCTTGCACAAACTGCCATCTACAGATTACAGTTTCATTTTTGCAGACAACTTCTTTACTGCCTCACCCTCAGCTAATGCAGGTTTGTTGGATGGTAGCAGAAGACTGCATACTTTATTTTCTTGGGCCCCTCTGGTGACAGTGGGTTTCCCTGAGGTATATGAAAGGATTTCTACTTACAATAAAGGAATCCCTCACTCTTTCACTCTTTTTTTCTTTTTCTTTTTTTTTTTTTTTTTTAAACACATTAGGCTGTAGTATGAAAGGCTAAAGCATCTTATGATAAGGTTACAAAACTAATCCAAGCCAGAAGGGAAATAAATTAGATAAATTATCTCAGTGTAATGTGTCAAACTCATCAACCATTTTAATGCTGTATCATCACATGTTATCAAAAAGGTGATCAGCACCCAAATAAAGGAAATGTCCCTCACCTCCAGATGGGCACAGTGGAACAGAGCATCAATTTAGTTTATGATCTATGACGATAATTTTTCCCTCTCATTAGTTCCACACCTTTAGGTTCAATATTGCTGTTTATTTTTACACATCATCTCAAAGAATCACCTTTTATCCTCTGTTTACAGATTGAAAACATCCAAGCCTTCCAGCACATCAAGACTGTTCCCCTCCAGCCATGAAATAATCCCCTCATCCATTGTAACCTGCACTGCAAAGATCACCCCAAAGTCTTACTTTTCTAGCTACATCCCTTCCCTCTTTAATCCTTGAGCTGATTCTTCAGACTAAAAGCAAAGACCTAAGTAGCAACACTTGTCTCTGCATCTGGCCATCAACCCAAGTCTTTTCTGCCCACATCATCTCCTATGAGCACTTTTACCCAGTATTATTTTAAGAACCTGCATGATTTTTCCTGTGCTCCTGTACACGTAAGAGAGAGTCCAACAAAGACATCTCAAAGCTGGTGCTTTCGTGACTCTCTACAGTAATCCCCAAAATGGCAATATCACTAAACCCCTCAAATTCTTCCTAAGTCTCTTTTGGTGTGTATAGGGGAGGCTGAAAACAGCTGATTTGAGAAGTAGCTGCCATAGCCATGTAACAGTTACCCCACACTCCCTCACGTACTGGCTCAGACCACATGATGCTCTTGGACTGTTTCTGAAGCAGGGACTGTGCCTTCTTAGGGGTGCATATATTATGTCAACAGATCCCCCACCTGAACATAGTCAAGCCTGCTAATCACAGCTGCAGCACACAGAAGTAGTAACAGCACCTTTTAACCAACTGTGATAGTACAGCCAATTTCATACGTAAGTAAAAGAAGTGGAACAAAGCATTTTGCAACAGCAAAATAGCTTTATCCTCAGGCTCTCTTACTTCTGTTCTCCAAAGGATATGGGGAGAAAGGAGGGAGCACCCATTTAGCCTGCCTAGCCATCAGAAACAATCATATCTTTTCTCAAAAGTTTTGTTTGTTTGAACTGTATTGTCAATAGAAGAACTTTCAAGTTCAGGAGATAATGAAATAGCAGTAACGTACAAATACAAGAAATGCAGAGATTTAGATAATTGTCTAAATGTACAGGCATGTACTAGAACTTAAAAGTTAGAAGCCCTGGTTCAGAAACAGGTTGGAAAAGACAAAGATAAAAAAGACAAAAATATTAGATTATTTAATGGGATCTTTCTAACACTCAGCATGGTCTTTGGTTTGGTAGTGTTGTGCAAAACAGGTCCAAAATCTACTTCACAGTGCTACTATGAAGTTCAGTAGATGTTGGAAAGCACGTAGCATGACACCTACTTTTGGAAAAGAATTTGGAATATTCTGCATATACAAAGAAATTTCAGTCCCTGTTCCAAACTTCACTCCTTGTTCCACTGGTGTAACTTCCCTGATATCACTAGGTTGCATGTGACTGAGAAGAGCAGGTATTGGGAGAGGATAAAAGTCTCAGTTGATAAAGGAATACTAGTAGTGTTCAATAGGCTTTAATTACTCAAACCTATGTTCTGTCAGTATTATCCTACAAACATGGTTTTCACACAGGTCAGAACTTTCTGATCACTCCTCCAATCCTGGCAGAGCATGAACTTTCCATTAGGAGAACTCAGTATTTTCCTTATGAAAGCCAGGAGAGCTTCCTCCTATTAACCTTGCCCTAGTCCTCTATGTGCAGCTAAAACATTAAGTAGCTTCTGCATTACTTCTGTGCAGGCACTCTCTGGCAGAGAGGAGCTGTCTGCAAGAGCCTTACCAATAATTAATTCTTCTCTTGCTCACTGTCGTGTATCTGAGAAGCCCGCAACTGCATCATGTCTGCAAAAATCACATGGACAGGATCTCCATGGTGATAGTGTCATGCGGTATGCAAACATCAGCTGGCTAGTCAAGGTTACTTTGGCAACCCAAGTGTCACAGGTAATGATCCAAATCTTGTTCAGATTTATGCAAGAATAATCTGAATTAACAACTTACCAGTTTTTCATCCTAGGACTGGTTCTGTTCTGTTGATGTTCATAACAGACAGTATTTCAATAAGCCCAGAACTATCTCCATTAGAATTATAAACACTAATATCAATAATATTTATTTAAACATCATTTGTATGCAGTAATGAAGAAAGATGCATACTGCAGTCTATTCTAGCTGAGATACTGCATAAACTAAACTTTAATACTATAGCTTTCATTAGTGCTATAAGGCAGCATGATTTTTATTATCAGACTCACTGCTGTGGTCTATTACAAAGCTATCTTGTCTTTAATATGGATTGTAAGCTGCATTAAAATTGCAGAGGCTTTTCTCAGACCAGGAGAAGAGTTTTCTTTCATGTCATTGGCATATATGCCTTTTAAAATGGAACACAGCACTCATACGAGGAAAAATCATGCAGTCTGTCTTCTGGATTATGTCTTGTTTAGCTTTGGTCTGTGGAAGGGAGGAAACTCAAGAAACCAAACAATTTCTTACCTTGCTGGCAGCTCTGAGGGAAGGGAACTGGTACACTACTCCATGCAGATTTTGCCAGGGCATTAGGGCACAGGATGTATAGAACAGAAGTAAATCTCCCTTTTAGGCTACGTTTGCCATGGCCCTGTTAACATGGCTTGGGCTAAGAGAAGAGACAGGACATGGGCTCCCTGGGTATCTTGTGACACGCACATGGTGAGCAGTCACTGAGCTCCTTTGCACTGATGACTACCCTTCTACTCTCAAAGGTGACATCTGTCAAAATTCAGTCCTATTGTCTTGCTGGCATATTTCCTCCTTGCTAATCTTGAAATGTCTCTCTCATGTTTATGCAATATGATTTAGTAGAGTAATATTTCATTGGGAAACATGCTGACTTTTTTTGAAATTTTTTTTTTTTTTTAAAAAAGAGTTTGCAATATTTTCCTTTCTCAGGCTAAGTCTTCTGTACAAGCTTTTGTAGAAAAGCTGTTTGTCTGGGTCTGATTACTGACAATTACCCTACACAGACACAGCTATTTGGACAAAACCATCCTTTTGTTGGTAGGGATTATTTCCCTTGGGAGCAATGGAATAACCTGCACTGACCACAACACACTTTCATGGAGATCTGCATTCATGATAGGAATATTTTCCTTGCACTGTGTAGCCAAACAGCTGGCAGAAGAGTGCTTCTAGTATTTAATTGACTTAACTGCTATGACAAAATCCTCCAGTTATCTGTTTGCATGGGAGCTGGATATATGGGAGCTAGCAGATCCACATCTGCAACTGGACTGGATTATCCTCTCTTTCCCGCACCATTAATTCTAAATAGACCTCTCAATCTCTGTGTTCTCCTGGACGCTGAGGGTATGCAGCATCTTGCAAGACAGATGGAAAAGCAGCATAATATTTACAGGATTTTGACTAGGCTCTATTCCTGCCCATGGTGAATACAGCCAGCTCTTAACAGGCAGAAACCAAGCACTGAGCATATGCAAGAAGACACATCAAACTCAGGGTATCTGGGGTCCAATTTTTACAAACACCTACTGAAAAAAAAAAGTGCATGAGGAAAACAATCAAAATCAACTGCTAAAGTGTTAAACAGTATCGTTAGCAATGATTTTGAGATGAGTATTTTAGACACAGGAGTAGGAAAATAGGCCATGGAGTCTGTTTACTTGCTGTGATGCTAACATGTCATGTCGTCCGGCTAGTATCCATCTGAAATCAAAAATTATTTTACCCAACTCACCTGTTCATGCTCTGTTATGCTGCACTTTTGTACCAATGGTTTGGCCTGCATACATGCAAGTAGAAAGTGCTTTTAAAATCTCTTTCATTCCTCCATTGCTATTCACAGCTGTAAACAGCAGCTCTAGCCTCTATTCCCTTCTGCTGCCTGTCAGCAAGGAGAGACCTTTTCTCTGGAATACCTTTTAGCCTCACTGTATGTTGCCATGGCAGCAAGACTAAAACCAGACCCAAGATGAGAAAAATGTCAAAGGAATAAAAACTGACGCTACAGGCAAATTCTGACTCCGAGTCCTCTCTTGGCTACTGAAGATATCTATTAAGTTATACATCTTTTAGATGGAGAGCTACGGCTGCAGAATTGTGCTGTTTTCACTCTTTCCTTATTCCTGTAAGCTCCTGCTGACGTCAATGAGTATTTGTTTTGTCTCAGTAAAATTCAAAGAAAGAGATTTAAAGCCTTGTAATTACAGAATAACTGAGCCAAGTCTTGCCAGCTTTTGCTTACGGAGTCAACAGGAATAAAGCAGAAAAAAGGCAGAACCAACATCAAATTAAATATTTAGAAGTACTAAACAGCCATGCCTAGATTATCAATTTGGTGGGAGCTTTCCTACATGGTAAAAGAGGAGAAGAGACCTTGGAATTTGATCCATCAACACAGACGATTCCAGCAAGTTAGGACAGCTCAGGGGTATTCAGCACTTTGACAGTTAACAACTAGTGTTTTGGTTGCGAGCAAAGTGCTATAGAAAGAACATCTCTATAAGACTATATGTATTATCTTAGAAAAACCTGCACAGAGTGAGAAAGAAAGCTATTTTTGATTTAAACAGCCACAGCTTTTCTCATTATCACTTGTTATTAACATAAGCTTGAAGAAAAAGGGAATTTTTTCTGCACTAGTATGGGAAGTAATTACCTTATTACTTTCAAAGTCAAGGGGTGTTTCCGAAGGGTGGAGATTTGGTGAAGAAATCCCTAGAACACACATGAGCAGAAAAGCCACATCTTGTGAATCAGGACGAAGCTTTAAGGATCCTGAGCTGGAATTTCTTTTAGAGCAACAATAAAGCCAGAACTCCTGGACCCAGATCTTCTGCAGCAGTCTGGCTAGTTGATAGCACAATACAGTCCTATTGACTCTGTACTGCAATTAACGAGGCTGAAGACGAGCAGTGTTGCATGGAAGGGACATAGAACTAGTGTGATAAAGTTAAAATGTTCCTCAAATCCACTGACCAAAGCAGGATCCCTCCTACATCACACTTGTGGTTGCCACTATATGCCTCTGAGCCACTGACTCCCAGCTGCTGTCTGAGTCTTGGGATTGCTGGTAGAAATTACGACAGCATGGTCCCAGTTTACACTAGGAAGACAGCTTTTAGCACATCAAAGCCACGAGCAGAGGAGCTCAGAACTGGTCACCTTTATGGTACCTTTCTCCATTCTGAGCAATAATGCATCTTATAGTAAGTTGCAGCCAACTGTGCATGCAGGGATGCCCCAGACACTCCTGAACCTTGGGAATCAGGGCTCTATAGTCCCAAGCATTCCACACCAGAAGTGGTGTGGTTCAGATTCTACTCTAGTGAGTCTGGTTCGGTCTGCAGCAGCTGGTCTTACACCGGGGAAAATTCCTTTGGCTGCAAAGGAGCTTTGGCAGTCACAGGCAAAAGAAAGAGTCCCTCTGTATTTGGTTAAGATGCAGCAGCCTCCTGCCTAAATGTAATTCATATATAATGTTCAGTTCAGTGTATTCCTGTATTCCATCACAATCTGTTATAACAATTTATGGCAGGAAATAAAGTTTATTACATTCATCACTATGCAATTAAAAAAAAGACATTTTATGTTGTTATTGACTATCAAGCTCCATGACATCAGTTTTTAAACTCTTGCCTCAGCAACGCTGCCTTGTGATCTCTTTGAAAAAACATTTGGAGAAAAACTGCACCAACCCACAAGTATGTCTCATTTGTTCTCTTTCACATAAGCATGTTCTAATAGTTAAGAGTGTCATTAAACTCTCCCCCTCCTCCACCCCCAGAACATGCAGAGGTAACTATAAGCATACTGCTTTGTGTAGCATTGCATTGTTGACTTTCTAATTATAATGCCTAGACTGTAGAAGGTGAAGGTTGTTGATCTCCTCTGCACAGCCCTGCAGCAGCAATCCTGTCTGGTTACCTCTCTGTGGGAATCTGGCAAACAGAAATCCCTCTTCACACACAACTGAAAGATCAGACGGCCTTTCTGGAACTATATTGTTTCACAGCCATACCAGAACTCCAAGTCTGAAATACTTCCAGAACCACAGCTTTTCACACAGACTGTCTAGACACTTGCAGGACACTATTTAAAGACAGAAAAATATTTTCCTTGACACCATATTCTGAATTGCCTCTGAGCTAACTAGCTTCAAGGAGTTCCAAGTCAATCTATGTCTTAACTCCACCTCTGGGCAAACGGGCACAAACATTGCCACTTTGGGGGGAACCCAGCAACTCAGTTTGCAGAATATTAGGTGTGGACATGCATTTATCAAGAATCAATGCCAGTTCTACCATGTTATTGTACATGTCTGCAGTTACACCAGAACATAAACGAAATACCAAAGACTAGGCTCTTTCCTGCAGGAAATGCTTGGGACTATGGAGCCCTGATTCCCCAGGTTTCCAGGCCCAGCAGACTTTACATTAATGGCAGTGTTAAACCTTCACAGTGACAGCATCTGTGGATGCTGTTTGTGTATTTAACACTGCTTCAGTTAAATGGCTGTTAAACAGCTGCATGCAAGACATCTGAATTACATGCCTTAGATCCTCTGTCTTTACAACAACACACAAATATTTACATAGTCCATAGGAATACTGTTGTGTGCTAGTGCATCAATCTGGTGGCTCTTTAAACCATACCACAGGTTTAGTGTACAGGCTACTATGATTTTTAGTGTTGAGAGTCAAATACTATAAGAAAACTATTCCAGAAAGCTCAAAGTGCCTTTCTATATGCTGTTTCTTTTATTGTCTTTTTAACCAACAGTCCTTATCATGTTAGAAGCTGGATATTGGTGTGGATGAAACCCTGTTCTGACCTCACACAACTGTTCATATGCTCCAAATGCAATCAAGTTCAGGATAATGCAACCTGAGCTCACCCAGGTATATTGAAGTTTGAGGTATGAATAAAGATGGACATTTAACTCCTATGTGTTATTAGTACTGGTTACTCTGCCTCTCTCCAGGATGCAGACCTATGAACCATTTGGGTTTCTGTGTGTATGCAAAAGATAACTTGTACTATCACTTTTTTGCTACTATGGTGAAAAAACAGCTTTTTTTTTTTTTTTTTTTTTTTTTTAACAGTTGTATGTTTAGACCAAAAGCCCTTCCAAGGACCTTCTGGATACAACAAAAACAAAACCCCACATGTGGTTACTTTCTTGCTCTTTCCCAAGCTTTTATCAGTACATGTTTATTCAAAGTTCTGTTTATTGGCAGCAAAACTGTTTACTTTATGTAAAGGAGGTATTTCTTTGTGTGTACCTCACCAGAGAGGATTTGCTTTGTTTTAGCAAGCTTCAAATCTACAGAAAACTTTCCAAAAGGAAGGTCCTTTTTTGATCTCATTTGACCAGCACTCCATGCTGATGGCCTATATTACTGCCACTTCATTTGTCTTTTAGGCTTGTTCCAGTTCTCTAATCCTCCAGAACCATGATTCAATAATGGCATCTTCACAAAAACCTCATTTCTACAGTCTCACTATCAGAGACTTCTCCACAGCTTACCACCACCAACAACTTTTTCAGTATTTCTCACCAACACTTTTAAACCCAGTCTTAAAGCACTACAACCTGTATGACAGTAGTTTCCTTTTCTTCTCCCTTAACCTTCCATGTCATAGCCTCTCTTCTTTGTCTTGCAGTAGTAGGGGTTGCTGACTGTGCCTTGCTTTCTTCTACCTGAACCTTGCAATAAGATCCTGTCTCATGAAAACATGTGCTTCTTCCCCTACCTTTCCCAAATGGCAGGTGATTTTTTTGGAAGTCAGGCACAAAAGCTGTGACCAACATGACTTCTCCCACTCTAACTTTTCATCATATTTTTCTAAACAATTCAAGTGAGTCAAATATTTTTACTCCCAAAGACCACCTATCATATCCCTCAGACTCTTTCTTGAGCTCTATTTATTTCACGATATGGGATCTTAAAAATCAGTAATAAAAAATTAGAAATTCCTGTATTATCTGTCCACTTATTCCAAGGAACTTTAAGTCTTCCTTTATTGCTACTATGGAGAAGAAATTCTGGTCTATTCCAAACCATGGGAACTAAACTTAGTGGTTACAAAATACAGTAAACATTCAGTCTTCCAGATAGTAAAGATGTATTCATTAAAAAGCCTTGACACTATGATTTCCAAAGTCTGAGAAGCTTCACATACAAATCCACCTACTGGGATCAGATTACACGAGCACATGAATATTGTGTCTTTGAAAAAAACCTCCATGTTCTTTTGTAACAATGGATTCTCTCCAATAATATCCATCCCTAATCAGTAAACCAAGTATGTAAATTCTTGAAACTCATCAAGGTAAATCCCAAAGGTCTCTAAAGATCCGAATGAAAAAATATTTCTCCTTTGATTTCCTGTATAATTTTGTTTGTTTGTTTCAGAAAGTAGTACCATGAGAACTGCAAATCTAATTATTCATAAGACATCATTGTATTTTTTGATTATTCAAAAAGCCAAGTCTGATCCTACCATTGGGCGCCACTCTAACTTCGTTAAAATTATACTTAAACAAAAAACACCGATATATTAAACTGTAATACAACAGTAACAGTTGTAATGTTAGAGAGTGTGATTCATGCTTATCCTCAGTTTGAGCTACATCAGTTTACAGAACAACTGAAATCATTCATCTAGGTAAAATGAAGGGTATTTGAGTTTATCTTGTTCACTAGTTGACAGTTTTACAATATATTTTGCAGTCCTATTTGCTTTATTACTTAATATTTCTCCTGACACTGTTAAAAAATGTCTCATTCTAAGCCTATATTAAAGATCTTAACTCCACCTAAGTATTGTACCAATGTGATTGCTATAAAAATTGATTTAGTTTACAACAAGTTTAATGCTCATGGTGAATACTCATTCAGCTTAGCATTACATTGTATCAACTGAAATCAAATTGCCATGTAATTGGTAGCAGAGAGCCAAAGCAGAAGTGTTCATGGGACAGAACGTCACCGATTCAGCCGAGACAAGTTTCTAATCTAATTCAATTAAACTTGGACGTGTAGATGCACCAAAAAAGCAAACTGCATATATACTAGCTACAATAATTCAGGAAAACAGGCAAGAGCTTTAGTAACACATATTTTGCTAGCTCTAGACTAATGTAGGCTTAACTGTAGGAACTCTTAGAATTATGCTGGATGTTTCCTCTAAATCAAAGGAAAAGATGAAGCATTGTGTTAGTTCTGCTAAAGAATTCAACAGTTATGCCCTTTTTCCTCAGGAAGGTTCAAGATCTTTATGATATTTTACCCAGGACATAACCATAGCATATAATAGACAAAAACCTCAGGTTCTTCTCAAGGTTGTTGATATTTGGTGATGGTAGGGAACCTACTTTTACACAACCTTTATTCTATTAAACTGAATGCATTTAAACAAAGATTTGGAGCTCTGTGATGTGTGAGGCTTTATTTCTTATAGATATGGTCCATGTTTTCAAGTGTGTGCACTTTAATAACACATTCAAAGCCTGAACTTTGATATTCAAACTAGCATATTCAGTAAAATCAAACCAGTGGAAAATCAGTTGCTCATTTAAAAAAAATCTTAAATTACATTGCTTCCTTCTAGTACTGTTTTCTCTACATCAGTGATTGTAACATACAGATTTGTCCTACAAAATATCTCTGTGTTCAGTCATTCACAGCAGGCTAATATATACAGGAACCTTTTAGTATTGACAATGTATCTACTTTGCTGCCTTGGTGTTAATTTATATCATTATCTGTAATGAGCAATACTATTATTACTAAACTGCAATACCACATAAAACTCTCAATTATCACATTAAATTTGGATTATATTATGCTAAGAGATGTCTTTATGCCCAAGAGTAATTTTGCTTTTAAAACTCATCTGTGTTTAAAACAATTGAAAAGAATATATGAGCCATTTTCATTAGGTGAGAACATTTACCTTGATTCATGATTGGTATGCACTAAAATAAAGTGTTAGTTTTGATACAATCATTGCATTTTGTTCAGGGTAAAATTACGTAAACCAGAAAAGTAAACTTGCTACCAACTGAAGTTCCCCACTATACTTAGAAAGGGAAAATTTAATCATAGTATGTATTAATGTTGTAAAAATCTTAAAGCTTTAAAAATCACATGACAGGGAATTTTGGATAATAAAAAAAAATCCAAACCAGAACATCCTAATAATCAGGTGGCATCAAGACAGAGTTGTACATGGTGTGTGCTGCTACTACTACTAAGCGTCCATGACCAACTTTCACAGCTTCTGGGGAAACTGCATGGGTCTCTTGGTGAACCCAAGAGTGGGCTTAAAGCACAGCCTGGAAGATGCTGGTTTCCACTGGCTGGGATATTCATTCTCTTCCTCTCTAGAGAGTAATGAATTGGTCCATGCTGTGATGATCCAGTAACAAATCTCAAGGTATGTAAGGTAGGACCCAAACGCTGCAATACACGGGCTCATGAAGTTTAATATTCAACTGTCCTTCCTAATTACAATCAACACCAGCAATGGATCATCTGGTCACTATGTAGAAGATTATCTACTTAAAACTACAAAAATCTCTTATCTAGAAGAGTAATAAGTGCTTTTTTTGGGGTATCAGCAACTTTGTATGAAATAAAACACAAAACTTGTCTTTGTAAAAAAGAGAATCTAGTAACCTAAATAGACTATTAGTATGAAAATAAAACAAAAATAAAAATGAAACCAACCCAGGAGATTAATTTTGTGCTACTGCTCATGAGATTTCCAAAGATTCTACCAGTCTGCCAAAACTGGTCATTAACATGATGAGTTGGTGAGAGACAAACTTGGGTTTGCTGATGGAACTAATAATTTACTTTTTCTTTGGTTACTGTTACATAGATACACTGATAAGCAGATCCCAGGAGAAGAGCTAGAATGTTTACTTTAGAAAGGTACTTCTAAAACCAGAAAGGCCCAATTGATTTCATTTACTAGACTTCTGTGTATACTAACAACCAAACATCCTTCTACTATAGCTAAAAGCTTATGTCAATGTCATCTCTTTATAGGCCAAGCACCCAAAATCCCCAAGAGCAGAAAAACGTGAGCTAGAATATAGAGCAGAAATGCTGAAGGCATAGTATCTACTGATGTTTCTCACCACAGTAATTCTGCAGTCTCTGACAGCATCTCCTTCCTTCTGCATTATTAACCTTTCTGCTCACTGTCAGTCATGGAAGGTAGACACAGGGACCAATGCTGACAATGCAGCATCTTTATACAAAATGGACCCATCACATTTAAATATAGAGAGATATTTTCCTTATTCTTATCTCCCACTTCCTTTTGATTCTTTTCAGTAACTTCTTAAATGGCTTTCTAGGTATTAATTGACTAAAGAAGTATTACACTCGTAGGTTATACCCAGGAAAAAACCCCAAAATGATGAGTTTGATTTTTTGCAAATCAGAGGCCAAAACCTCATCCAAAATCATCAGGGATTTCTTCCCAGTCTGAAAATGGAAAGGTTTCAAAGGCAGGAGGAATCTTAATTATTTGTATTCTTTATTGTGCCAGACATATAAGGATGACATCTCTCAGATCTGTCAACATCATGAAGTAGACTTCACTATTTCTATCTATTTTTTTAAAATCCTTAGCACCTGGGAAAATACATCTTTTTAAATTTGGACTGAGACCAAAAAAGTTTGAGAGAATGAAAACAATCAGTAGGAACTGTTAACACAAACCTCAGACTTCTCCTTCATGATACCCTGGGAGAAAAGCTGAATTTCTCACATTAGCAGTCCCTGCCAGTTCAACTTGAACAACCAAGAGCTTTCTTTCCAAACCAGTCAACTAATTAACAAAGAAGCGTGAGTGGAATTTTTTGACACAGAGGAAAATCCTAGGTTCCATTCACAGGCTGTGTGGCTTAAACTAGACAAGGTAAGAGCGCACAGCACAAGAATGAAATAGCATCTAAATGCATCCTTGAAAACTTAGGGTCTAAAATTTTCCCTTTAGTACCTGCTATTTATCTAGTGTTTTTCATTTATGGCATCCAATAGTTATTTCTGAGTGATAGAAAACACTCACTGTTCCAAATCTTGAGAATTCCTTGCCAGTTAGTGGTACTACCAACCCTGTAGAACAGGAGATAAAGTAAACTTTCTGTTAGAATCCATTTTAAATTATTTCTGCTGGTGGATGTAATGTATTGGCATATATTTAATCAACCTGCATGCAAGACTGGGAGAAGGAGGCAGATATTTCACTGCATTACCAGGCAGATATAAAAAGGAATGGATTGAAGCATGCTTGGTTCAAGGGTATAAGAGCAAGTAGCTTTTGTTTTCTAACACTTCACAAAGAGTCTAGAAATTGTTTTTGACTAGAGAAATGACTCCACAAAACTGTTTTTCTGACTCTTGAGAACAGCTTAAATTCTAGGGCACAAACGAAGCCTAAAACAAACATGTTAAACATTCAAGATAAACACAGAAGAAATATACTCTATCTCCTGGAGTTATGCACACGTGATCTTTTTAAAGGTGTCCTTGATGCCTAAAGTATATCCCCTTTGCTTTGGTAAAGCTTTCCCTAACCAGCACTCTGGTTGTCTTCTTGCACAGGTATAGTACTGCCATATCAGCTCAATACGTAAGGAATGCGTGCCAATTCATTACTCAAAAGCCACCTAATACAGTAAGCAGACTACTCCTGTAAAATACTGCTTCTTCACAGTAATCAGCAGCTTGCTCCACGTTAACAGGTTTGTTCTTACTTTTTCTAATAACTGACAAATCCGTTTTTCCCCACATGCTTTAACTGGAAGCACGTGACTAGTTTATCTTTACTAGTGCACACTTTCTTGAGCGGAATCTATCAATGCTTCCTGTATTATTTTCCTGCCTCTTTCCCCCTGCCCTCACATACCAATCAGAAACCAAGTCTCATGTTGTTTTCCTTTGGCCTGCAGTTACAGGAAGCTATTATCTCTGTGGAACACAAGGGCAAATAGAAATGACAATCTGTCCTGACCCAGAAACATGTATCATGACTCACCACTGCACTTGCAACTTCCAGTGTCTCATGCCTTCCAGAAAAGAATTTTTTGCCTGTGTATCTCCATAACTAATTAATTCTTAGCAGAGTTCTTACTAAGTAGATTAGGAAAGTGCTGTAGCTGCAGGCTGTATTTATGTTAATTGAGAAAGGTTTAGTCTCACACCAGGCAGCTTCTAACCTTTGTGACAGCAACATTTGAACACAGAATCAATGTTAATCAGAAATACTGCCAAAATACTTTTCCATGTCTGCTACTTCATTCCAAAACATTAAGATATCATTCCCCTGAAATGGAACAGCTTACCGATATTTGGTAGAACACATACCATTCTGAGATTAGAGCCCCCAATGACCGCATGAATCACAAAGGCTCACAAATATGCTGAGACACACCCCAGGGCCCTGGCTCTTAGAGGACAGAACTGAAGAGATTCTCAGGCTGATCCATGATCTTTCCACTAACGTGCTGCGTAGCATCAGGCAAGTGAAGATATCCACCATCTCGTTATTTATCTATTAAATGAGTATTATGGCATGAATATTCCCAGCATGCATGAAGAAACATTCCGAAAACTCTAAGATGGCAAAATTGTTTAAACAGGTATTCAACTGGCAGGCTAGATGAAACAAGCTAAATTTCAGAAGCTGTAAAGAACATAAAAGAAAGCATAGAGCTGAAATAAATTACTCGTTTAATTAAATTCCATTCATGTAGCTTGAATTTCATGCAGTGTTTATGAATAATATATCGCAATTGAAAATAATTGACTTCTGCTTACGTACTTATCAGACTTAACAAGTGAAGCCTGAGTTTCCTAAAACAGCTCATTTACCCACCCTGATTTTGCGGTAATCATAGCTAATATCATGTATCTGAGGCCTTATTATGGAGCCACAGTGCCTATATCTAAGTTGCCTTGTTTCTTTATATCTCACTCTTAGTAAAATCATAATCACATTACACTGCCATCAACAGTGGGTGAAGCCATAGAGACTACTGGGTTATGCCATCACTTGCTGATACAGTTAGGAAGGGTAGAATGAATTATGACTATCAAGTCCTGTTAAACAGCATTAAATGGGGAAAAAATGTAAATGAAATTATATAGGCATTTAGTAGGAACGTAATTCATGCAAGAGCAGAGAGGATCCCATAATCAGGTATACGCAATGGTTTAGAGGGAAAAATATTGCAATACCTAATTAATCTCCAGTACTTTCAAGGTATGTTTTATTCCTCTAAGCATATAGCACTGAAATTATTTGGAGCTTTATTTAATATTTACTTCAGATAAGCATCTTGGTAAAAATTCTTTGCAAAAATCACCTTATTCATGGCTCAGTTTTCTTTCATTTAGAACTTGTGTTCATTACATTTAATGTCGGTGAGGTAAAATTCATGTGGAATAGTTTTCCCCTTACTCTTACCAAAATTTGAAAGATATTTTGGCCTAGAATTGTGCATAATTTGATTGTGAACATACAAGCAAGCTACCCTGAATTATTCAGGTTTTGCTTCTCAGTCTGTTTTCCCCACATCTCAATTTTGAAACCTGTTACATCAGTAAGACATAGCTCCTTGCATTTTTGTACGCTTTGATATCTGCATGAAGCTTGTATTAAACTTGTGTTAGACTTGTTTGTATACAAAGAAGCAATGGTGATGTACAGATAAAACATTTAAATTTACTTTGAAGTACAGATGTTTATTTTACACAGTCAAAGGGAACAATCTCACGCATCAGAACAAAGGGAGTTCTAAGGCAGTATCACAGGACAGTATATATGCAGAGCTAATACCTGTAAATCAGGAAAACAGCTCATGAACAACTGCAAATGAAGTACTGTCAGAGAAATATTCACAGCATCAAAACAAGCAGACTCTTCACTGTAACACTAGAGGAGCGATCATAGCAAAGGAAACACCGATATGCTTGTGGGAGTTCACACAGAATGAGTTACATTTCCCTCCTTCTACAATATAATACTGCAAAGTAAACTGGATTATGCTTATGAAAAAATTATTCTTTTCTGTATTTCAGGGTGGGTTATTACTTTGATTATAAATGAACTTCCACTTTTATCATGTTACTCTAGATTATTTTGCCTATCTTGAAGAACAATTACAGATTCTAAATGCTATAGAAGACACTTCAAAAAAGGTGTAGTTTGTTCAGCTGAAGAATGTCTTCATCAAGCAGAAAAGAGGAAAACTTGCACATGTCATTATTATATTATCACTTGAAGAAAAATAGACACAAGATGGCATTTAGTATTCATTACAAGGTACCAGCCTAATGTGATATTATTAGATTGCCCTCTATGTTAAGAGTAACTAATGGGTCAATTTTCTCTATGTCTTACTATATATATATATACACATACATACACACACACATTAAAGGCTTTTCCCCCTAAAGCTAAGATCAGTGAAAGGCATGAATAACTTTTGATGAAATTAAAAGTCTCTGCTTTAGGGGGTTCAGTTATTATTCTGCTATCATGGGTTTGAGATTTCCCATCCCTCAGCCCTGAATATTGTTGATATCATCGATATCTAAAAGCATGCACTGAGATGGTTATTTATACAAGAAGATGAGTTCAGTGGAAGAAACCAGGTTTATAGCACCTGAATCCTTTGAAGCCACAGAGCAGTGCTAAAACCAGACATATTGTGATGAGTTTGCCCTCTCCAAAACACACTATAAATTCTGTATTGAAAGTGTTCCTTTGTCCAGTGCTTGTCACTGGATTGCAGCTTGATAAGGCTGTGATCTTCGATGTAAAGTTTCTACTGCTTTCCTTTGCATGCTAACAACATTGAAAGCTAACGCAGAGAACAAAAAGTATGCGAGAACAGCAACATGTGAGAAAAGGTTTCTTTTAAAGAAAATTATTGTATCAGCAGGTATTCTATAATGTTACTATAATGTAATCATTTGCACTGTACTCCTTTAGGTTTAGGTTCTTAAAAACAGTTTGGTTTTTCCTCAGCAATTTACTATAGAGAAAAGCTCTGCCTACAAGACAAGGAAATCTCACTTATATAAAAACTGTATTTACAG
Source organism: Strix aluco (assembly GCF_031877795.1). Lineage (NCBI taxonomy): Eukaryota > Metazoa > Chordata > Aves > Strigiformes > Strigidae > Strix > Strix aluco. The sequence goes on from NC_133944.1 coordinate 7,402,914, forward strand.
CTAGACCTGCAACATCTCTCAATTATTCAGCCAAAACCAAACAACGACTGATAGTGCAGTGATCCTTACAAACTAAATTAAAGGTGCAGGGCTCTTTCCAGCCAACAATATTCTATGAGGCACATCATTAGAGTCCTCTGATAGTCATACCAAGATCCACAGGGCTTGATCCATAAATGTATTTAGTGCCTTGATTCCATTGAGCTCAATCACAGCTGAGAGCCACAGTATATTCCTGGATCTGGGCTGCAGTTGTTGCGCTGTTATTTGCTAAGTAAGGAGTTGCTGAAGACACTATTACGTTATCACTACAATACAGTGACATTGGGTGACATTTAGTGCCTACTATAAGGTACTGGCCTGATCTTGTAATAATATCAGATTATCCTCTTACTTTTTAAGATTAAGTAGCAACTCTATTCCACAGGTTTCAACATTTTCATCATTCTTACCGGCCTTAAGGCAGTACAGGTCTTTGATACCATTATTAATATGTAACAGTGCACTCCTGACAAGAATGGACCGAATCCTTGGTACACAGCACAGATCTGCAGTCAGGATGTTTCTCCATAGTCTCACTGGTCATCCATATGGACCAAAATAGCCCAAGTATGAAAACTTTCTGACATACTGGGAGCCCTTTTTGAAGCAGGTAGTCTAGCGTGAGGAAAGGGGCCTAAGATATTTTGATGACACGGACCATATTTTGCGCTGTCACCTTCCTGACTGGCAGTTCATGTGCAAGAATTTGTGAGTTTTGTTTTCCATGCTATCAGTGCTACTGTCAACTGCTGTACATCACTAAAGGTACACATAGCTTCTGTATCAATTACCCGTTATCCCTTGACTACATATTTTCTTTTGCAATTATAAAAAGCTGAAGAAAACAATTTTAAAAGTGCAACGTGTACATTTTTATTCAATACACTAGGTTAAGAACCTTCAGTTTTCATCCTGCTTTTAATCTAGAATTGTCTACTCTGCAAAGCCAAAGATTCACAGACCCTGAGGAGAATGCTAATGCATAAATGCACGCTACAAATTAATCAGTACAAAGAAGAGTGACTACTGCAAATTAAGGATTAGATAAGTAGTTACTAACAAAGAAGCAACCACAAAGCTCAAATATTCACTGAATACTAATTCTGTTTTAAACTCTACTATTTGTAATGAAACGCAATCTTACAAGGCAATCAGCTTTTTACTACAGAACAGCATTTTAAGCATGCACCATCTATAAATTATCTCATCTTTTAAACACTTGAATGCATAACAACTGTACAACAGTGAGATATCTCAACAGCTAATTTATTGTATGACTTCATGCATCTCACGATGAGTAATTCCCCAGTTAGATTTCCATTTTAAAGTATCTATGCATTTTGTTACTGTCTTTTAGTTAAATCTTTCTTATGTTAACTTCATAAAGTGGCTCTAATGGCCTACTTAAGAACAGACTTGACTTTACTAGGATTAATGGATGTAAATGAGATAAAAATTACACTTCCCAAGCCAACACCAACAGATAACACAGCAATACAAGTAGTTTTGCTCCATAGCAGTAGTCAATATTCTAGATCCTGATCTCCCTTATGTCAGTAATAATCTGATGCACTGAAGAAAAAGTAATTTCTAAGTTTCCATCCAGAATAAATTCTGTCCTACTCTCTCTTCAGTCAATTGGTAAACTCATTTAAGCAGCCTGTACTGAAGAGATAGGGCAATCCTCATCCTAAAAAAAAGGCCAGTGAAACTAAGAGCTCTTCCACTGATTTTCATGGCCTTCAAATGAGGCCCTAAAACAAGAGAGATCAGAACACCATAAGGGATTGTAATTAGAATGATCTCACTGACACTCTGACAAACCTTTATTGATCAACAGGAATAGTATCAAGCTAAGTCTGCCTAATAATTTCTGAACAGTGCTATCTTGAATATTATTTGGCAGCCAACTAGACATCACTTAACATACACTATGTGATAGACAAACAGGCATCTAATACCTTTCCCTAAATTCTGTATTACTGCCACTTCAAACACTTTAAAAAGCAAAATTTCACTGCAATTACAATATTCTCTAATCAGTATATTCTTTTAAATTCAAACTGTGTGCTCCTGCAGAACGTATTAAGAAATAAATGCTGTTCAAGGAACCATACCAGGCTCTTAGAACAATGAAATCTTTTTTACACAGTTCACGGAGACCTATTAAAACAGACACAAAACCTTTCTCTGGCTGTTCTCACAAGGACTAGAACTTAAAGCCCTCAATTCTGAGGTTATCATGCAAGGAAGTGGTCCTGTAGCAACCAGCCTTAAGCAGCAAAAGGGAATACCACTGTAAATACAACTCATTGTCTTCTAAGACCGCAAAGATGCTTTCCAGCTCTGATACACAGATGGCTACAGCAACTGATACAGGATTGAAAAGGTAAGTATTTGTACTGTAATACAGTTTTGGAAGAAAGCCAGGTGTCTTCCATGTTCACTTTAGAGAGTCCACATTAATTTGTGAATTGATATTTGCACAAAGAAGGAATACATGAAAACAAATGCAGATGCAGAGTAAATAAAGCAAGCTGAAGGAATGTTTTGGGGATATACCTTTCATATATAGATCAAAACTTTTATGTATGTGATGATGCATTCAGGTATTTAACATTAAACGTTTGGAAAGGTGTCCCATGGTTAAGACTCCTCTGAGAATTTTTTCCTTAAAAGTATTTTCATTTTGAATGTCACTTACTGGATTCAAGCTCATCTCTATGACAAAATTACTAGTCAGAGGACAAATGGATTCTCCCGTGAGCCTCTGGAGAGGGTGATATTCTTCCACAGAAAACCATTCAGTCATTCGTTTTCAAATGCCATGCAGGGAGTCTACCTTTCTGACAATCTCTAGTTAAACATTTATTCTCAGTGCTCTTAAGGGTCAGATTTCCTCAGGAAACATCAATGGTAAAAATTGGTCATATTGGCTTAGTCTCTCATGAAGACTACTGAGAACTGTCAAATAAAAGTGGACATTTGGAAAAAAATCAGGCTTACTCAATAGGAAATGAAAAGCAATCAAATGTCAAACTCTGAAGGGGGGAGATGTTAGAGCTATGGAGTTAAAATAAGAAACCTCCCAAAACAGAACAAAAATACACACCAACCTTTCTTCAGTCTGGTTCCATTTAGTCCTCAGCTATGACACATTTTTCTGTGTATCTTATTAACTTGAGAGTCAGCCCTCAGATATTTTTATACCCACAAAAATATATCCCCAAAATGATAGTGCCCTGAATGAGTAATATTTCAGTAATACTTTGCAATTGATTAAGGACACCTCTAGCACTGTTATACCCCTGCCAGACATCTCCTTCGTAAGTTTCCAGATAGCTCATGGAAAGTGAGCAGGCATGATAAATGAGCTGTAGTTTTCTAGACTGTGCTTTTTAACAGATGTATTTACACATTTCACAATCTACCGGTAGGGATGGTGCGTGTTACTGCCAAATGTTAAGATGAAATGTTATCAAACAGAAGTCTTCCAACAAATTCCCATCATGTTGACTATTAAGATCAGCCTGCTGCATGTAATTTTTTCATGTTATGTCCTTGATCAAGGCTTTTTAAACTACTGTTACTATTTTAATTATCCTTTCCTTACCAATACACGGAAAGTACATACTTACATGAACACAGAAATTGCAGAATGCCTAGAGACTTGTGCCACTTAAAACTTTTAAAATACCTCCTAAGCTTATTTAATTATTAAGTTTAGAAAAACCCACATCAAAAACCTAGAACTGATCCCATTTCTATTTTACACTGCTCTTCAAAGGGCTCCCTCCCTTTCAGACAACAGCAGAGGATTGTGTCTTGCCTGAGCCAGCTGCTCTTTATCACAACATCTGACTTCCCTTAAGCAGTTCCATGGTGAGAATTAGGCACTCCCATGCCACTTGCTGGTAAAAGCCCGAGGTGTTACTGGGTTGCTGTCAGTGACAGTGTGGCCTCAGGTGGATGTTTTAGAGAAACAGGAAGAGATTCCTGGGGAAGTTGTCATTCCTCTGTTTTGCTGGAGAGGAACAAACGGAGCCCATATCATGCTGGACTGTTTGCATCTGCTGTACCACACAGAGTGGCATGTTGGGGTACACTGAGACAGATGTAATGATAGCACGGGGAGACATTAGCACAACCTAAGGCAGTACAGGCCTTGTCACATAAGCTGGCCCAGGCACATACAAGCCCCAGTGAAGGTGCAATGCATCCTGCTCCAAGAACTGTCACAGGCTGAGGCATCCCGCCATACAACTCACAATATCTTACCTGTGTCCATGACAGTGGGGGTGCTATAATGCCACTCGAATAACGAACAACACGCTGGGCTCAGACCCCTGCCCACAGGGCATTCAAAATCTTAATACATTAATAATATTGTATTTTACTAACTCTGATGGTTACTAATTCCTCATGGATGCATGGTAATACCACCTAACGTGCTCAGACAGAATTTTGTCGCAGCACCTTCTGAACAGCAACCGTACAACGATACAACCACAATCCACATTCAGCAGAGCTCTTACAGATCATCATCTTAAGTGATGTGTCAGGCTCAGTGCAGTTCACAAACACATGAAACAAATATTAATCTGGCAGTGCTACTATAATCATGCTGTTTGTTTATATGTTGATGTCTGTTCACACCTCCAAAAATACTTACGTCCATTTTTCAGCATCTTAAGTATAAAGGTCTCAGAAATAGTGCTCTGGTGAAGGGGCTTATAATTGGCCAGGCTATGATCATATTAGTTTCTTTATATGTCTAAGAAGAGCTGAGCAATTCGAAGGAAAAAAAGAACCAAAAAACCCACACTCCACAAACGTAACTTACCTTAAAAGTGATTTCTGATTTGACTGCCTGTGATACATTTTCAGTAACTTCCTGAAAACCTTCCAAGGTTTGCTAGCACAAATATAACACTGAAACTAAAGCTTATGTATTAGATCTTTTCCTCAGAATAGATTTTAAGTTGTTTTCAATGATAATGTCTGCATTTCACACCACACTTGTTAGTCATGACTTAGGAAACAGAAACAATTTTCTAAGATTGAAAACCCACATTATTAGTATTTTCAAGAACTTTGCACAGAGCATTTGAAACTCCAGAAATATTTATTAGAGAAATGTGTTGATAACTCTGAATCATGGAATTTCTAAATAGCAGGGGCTTTGGAGTTAACTTGTGCACAAACTAAAAAGCAGAATATATTAATAACTAGAAAACATATTTAAATCTAATTTCACATCTAAAAGTGCATGTATTTCAGGCATTTCAAAATGGGGAAAGAATTTTGCTCCTACCTCTTCCAAAGCCCATAATGAATCAACCACAGGCTTGATCTTCTTATTGTTATATAGATTTAGGAGTTTGTCCATCACACCCTTGATCAGGCCACCTCGATTCTGTTTGAAAAGTAGATTCAACAGGGAAAATCCAGCAATGACTTTGTTCTCCTCATAGAGCTTGATAGGATTTACTTTCTCAACCTGCCACCACTGGAAAGCAATAAACAACAGCAGGTTAGAAAAACATTATTCAAGAAATGTATAGGAAACTTCACAAGAAAACTATCTGGGCAGATGTGATACACTACTCATCTGTCAGATCTGAACAACAGCCAAGAGAAGCAGTAAAGGTTTTATTTAAGGAAAAGGCAAAAAAGTATGCAGCTGACTGACATGTGGATATAAAACACAGACATGTGTTGCATGAGATTAGGGTGTTCCAAGAATGGTAAACAGATCTGGGTTTAGGATGTGGGTCTAGAAGTACAGAATTTGGACCTCCTTTCTTCTGCTATTCTTTGTTATCTTGAGAGCCATGCAAGCTTCCCAAACGTTCACAGGCAACTCTTGACTATTATTCTTCTCTCAAAACCAAGGAAACGATGCACTGCTTATCAGTTTCCATTTACTCTTCACCCATTATTACATTTGTGATATTTGAGCAAGCCTCATAATATCTAATGAAATTATTTTATCTCATTTAGCCCAAGGGCATCCTTGAGATGGAGATCCCACCTCCTAGCAAGTTTTATTTGAATGGGTCAATTTTTAATTAAAATTTTCATGCAATTTTGATGAGTTAGTTTTGCAGTATAATTACATAAAGAAACTAGTTCTACTTTTATACAAGATTTTATATGCTTTTTTAATTAATTCAATTTGTTCATATTTATTCAGTCAATAAATACCAGTACTATCTGAAAAACATTTCAGTTTAAAATCGATTTCGTTGGGTCACTCTACCCTATGAATTATACACATCTGCATATGTTTATATTAATAGTAAAAAGGCTGTGAAGTAAAGATTATCTTGTTTTAGTTCACAAACACATGACAATAACAAAAATCATGCCACTACAACCATTAAGAAAATGTAGGAGGCAAAGAACAGCTTCTTGCTACAGTCTTTGACTTATCTTGCTCTCAACTACATAGAGACTTTTTAAGCTAATTTCTCCTGGGAAGGAGTTGTTGCTGGAAGCTGTAAATGAGCTCTTGGCAGAAAGAGCGTATGACAGATCTTCAGTCAAGATTTCTCCCTCTGTTTTTCTTGTCTGAAGGAATCACTTTCACTCCTGGTTAATTTATTTCTCACCAGCAGTTTATTTGATATATTTGTCCCTTATTCAATCTCTAGGATTTCTGAGCAGATTTTTGTTGTTGAAGGAAGATTAAGAAAAAAATTTAACACTTGAATTTTGGATCTGTTCACATTATCAATTCGGAAACAAATACAACATCATTATCTCTTTGGTGTCACTTGAACATGCAGAATTGAAAAATGCATTTCTATATGGAACTAACTTCTGAAAAGCTGAAAATGACTGGACACAAGCCCCATCTTAAGAGATATATCTCCTTCAACATCTCCTTTAATTCACCACACTGTCCCAACACTGTTTTCAGATATGAGGAACCTACAGGGTACAGTTATCCATATCCGTGGATATGATATCCTGCCATAAGTAAATAAATAATGCAGTCTAACTTTAAACTTAGCTGTAAAAGAGATATACGTCTAAGAGCTAACAATTTAAATATGCACTGCACACAGATCCAATTCCTGTCTAGCTGTTGTATCAAAAGAAAACACATCAGACCACATTGCAGTTAGAAAACCACTCTCTTTAGCAACATCAGAAGTAACAACTTCTGATATCTGAGATAAATGAGAACGATAAAGATGAAAATGCTACAGAAAAGACTGAAGTTAAGAGGAAAGAGCAGAATCACAGCACTGGGACACTTACGGATTTTGCAAAACTGAAGAAGCTTTTTGTCTCCCCAGTAACCATGTTAGATGAACCTGTAAAAAGTAAGTACATTCACACACAACTTAGTACATGCTGACAGGCAGACCATTTCTTACATGTAAAATCATTTCCACAATGCATATTTAAGAAAAAAATATGTTTCCCAAGTTTTAAAAGGTATTAGTAGACACCCTTATACTTTGGGAATAAATAACAGAGGCCCAGGTGATTGAGCCCTACAAGTTCATAGGTATTCTGAGATGACAAAACAGTCTATCAAATCTTCCAAAACCAGGAACAGGTTAAGTGCTACTAGGCATCTTGAGACCAAAAACTCTTCTATAGCTCTCTCCTCTGCATTAAAATGCCGTTTGTCTCTGATACGCTATTATTTAGCAGTGACCACCACACAAGTGTCCTTTCTCTGTATCTGTAAAAGATACATTTATCTGACCACTACACATGTGAACACATATGCCTGCACACTACAACCTGTTAACAAACGTAATGACAATTCACTGGCAGGGACTTCATTACAAACAGGCAACCAGGTTGGCTTGTACAGTCCAGGCAGATCCCCAAGTGACAATGCGTTCATTGTTGCCACTCTGCTAGCCAGATGAAAGCCCAGAGAAGCAGGTATGCTTATCCAGGATGCCACTGCACCTTCCATGGCGATACAGATATATTCTTCATTTCAAAAGTTTAGCAATCCCTTCAGCTGTCCTCCTACAGAAGCCTGGCCTGCTTTAGCAACACACAGCATGGCAACCTGGCAGAACTACAGGAAAGACATGTTTACTTGTTCTGTGGAGCAGTCCATCTACATGAATGGAAATTTGTGAACAGAAGCCTGGGCCTGAATTCCTCAAAGTCATGTCAAATAAAAACTATAGCATTCTTCCTGAAATCCTTCTCCAAGTTTCCCTCCCACAACAACTATATTACAGTTTCCTTGGCCACACCGATTCCTATGGTGTGTAGAACAAGAAATCCAAGCTTTCTCCTACATTTCTCCTGTATCACCCAATAACGTTTAACAATCTGAAATATATGTTCAGTTTCACTTTTGGATTTTTTTTTTATTTTTATTAAGAGCTTCTTTGTATTACCTATTGTTTTTCAATAATTTAGTCTATGCTCAGCTTCACTAAAATCCTTCATTAGAAATAGTCAAATTGAGAAAGCGTAACACGGTGGCCTCCAGCTCTGGAAGGAGTGGCATGGGTGATTTAAAGAGATTTTAAGCTTTGCAAATCTTTAGTTTTGAAATATGTACCTGGCTTTTTCCACTCACCATATAAAATGTAAGTCCCAAGTGGTTTGAGAAGACTGAGGCCTTTCCCAGTATTTTCTCCACAAAGACAGTCCAAAACAATATCTACGCCATCTGTCGAGATTCTAAAAAGCAAGAAAGAAACCTCACTTTGCAGTAAGAGCCACAGGACTGGTCAGCCAGCATGATACAGGCTGATTGTTAACATAATACTAACATTTTCCAGGTACTTTAGAAAGGCCTCTAAGGCTGAGGCTTTAACTACATGAAAACTTTCTCCTCATCAAAAGACAATTCAAACTCATTCAGTGCTGGAATGTAAGTTTGTTGGGCTAGCCCACCTACACCCTTCAGGCTTAGAAGAGTGGGAAACCATCTTGTTTCCCCTTTTGAGGGCTTTCAGTAAAATTATATTATCAAAAAAAGAGGTGGTAAAGTTCTTTTTGAGTGAATGCAAATGTAAGAGGATGTCTTTTGTTTGGTCAATGAATGTCAGAGAAAAAGGACTTTTTTGTTATTCACATCTTATATTCTTTTTCTGAATTCGTAAAGAAAGAGATCTTATCCTAGTTCTTCTCAGATAAAATGATGTCCTTGTAAAGTTATTTAAAGAGTCTTCTGTTTCAGACTTTGTATCAACTAGATATCAGAGTTAAATCAAGCATAAAGAAAAATTACCAAGAGCTAGAAATCCAGCTCTAAGGATACAATCAGGCCATATTATAGAAAGCAGAAAGTATTTATACTGTTTCAATAAATAGTTGGCATATTTATAATTTTTCAACAAACAGCTTTCTGAATGCAATGTCAATATGATGCTGAAGAAAAAAAATATATCCAAATATCCTGATTTAGTTCTTTTTTTCTGGCAAAACATCAGCCTGCAAAGTCCTATCACTAGTCTGATCTAAGTCTAATATTCTACTTCCTAACCAAGTCAACAGCCAAGCAGTAGTAAATTCTTGATTAATACTCTTAAACAATTATGCAAATAACTGGTGCAGACACTAAAAGAAAATTGCAACCTGGAGACTGTCAAAGGTTTAAGGGGCAGTCAATAGCATCTAATGCCCAGGAACACTCAGCCCCTGATGCCCATGCCTTCTGCAGTGGTACAACTGCAACCAGAAGTCACAAAGTGGTAAAGCTTTATGGCTTGTAATGCATCTTTCTGTTTCCTCACAAAACAAAGGTGATACTCAGACATCCACTGGTTACAAACAGCAACAAAATCGGACAACTTTACTCTTTGGTACTGCTGCCATATGTGGGGTAATAAATTGTTTATATTCAGGCCACTGAATGAGCTTTCACTGTAAATGAATAATGACTTTGCAACCAAACAGCTTTTGGTGGCTTCCACGGTTGAACTGATTCCTCATCCCCTAGGAACATTTCCACATTCCTATCACCTCTGGAGGTTTTTTTTGTTGTTCATTTGTTTGGGGTTTGGTGTTTTGTTTTGGATTTTTTTTTTTTTTTTTTAAACAGACTTTGCTCCCTGGTGAAAGCTCTTCCCTTGAATACCCCAGTTACCTGCAATAAAGCAGGTTCCTATCAACATCCTTTTTCAACCAGGGACCCACCCTTTCATGCTCACAAACCCTCAAGAAATGAAGAGCCTTCCCCTTCTCTTATGACTCCCCCCAATCCAGCATGCAACAAGCAAATGCAGGCTAGCTGTCCTCCCTGCTGGCCAGCCAAACATCTTAAGCAGATAGTATACAGCTAACATACAGCAAACCAAACAACTACACTATTCCCCCCACTGCCTCCTTAAAAAGACAATCTCTCTTTATAGCATTCTCAGAATTACCACTACGGGGTTTTTTTTATTCTTTCAATGCAAAGTGAAAATACACAGATCTGAGCAACAAATCAGAGTACTGGCATATTCTGCAGGGTGCTAATTCTGATTTTTAAGGAGAACTATCAATTGTGCTAATACTATGCACCTCTATACCAGGAAAAAGAACAAACTAGCTTATTGCATCTACATTTTATCTTTTGTACCCACTGGTTCTCTGCCTCATTGGTCTACTGTGAGGTAAAAATGTATGTGAAAATGCAGGATCACTAAAAGGGATTTTAACAGACTTTACAGAGGAGAATTCCACCCCTTCATAACCAGATCTCCTTTTGATTTCAGTAGTTACAGTCTGTTACACAGAGGCGGGGTGGTGTCAGGGAACTGTCCCAAGAAGAACTGTCCTGATGAAGGGCAGAAGCAGTCAATGTTATCTGCAATCATAAAGTTATCAGAAGTTAAAGGGGCTTTATTCCTTTTTTTTTTTTAAGCACTGATTTCTATTGTATCTGCTCCCACATCCCATACCCACTTACATCACATCTGCTGCCCCTGCCAAGGTTGGTGCTGAACTCTGACTAATGTTTTCAAGTGTTCTTTCTTGCCAAATCAGTGTTCGTCAAGTGGGAATTGCTAGAATTCAGTTTTTACCTCACTACAGCAATTTTCCAGGGGCAGCAAAACACTCATATATATATATATACACACACACACACAGACTTCCCCAAGAGAAAGGCTATCAGAGGGCTGAAAAATGTGCTGCAATTCTTCTGAGCTGTAAGAAAATGGTAGGGGTGTCATCTGCTGGACAAGTCTTATCTTCTGTGGTGAAGCTTCCTATATGGAAAAAATCTTCCTTTGATATCAAACGTCCTTTGTGATCGATTGCTTCAAATGTTCTCTTAAGCCCTTGGGAGTGCTCCAGAAACAGTAGCAAGACACCCTGTTTTCAGCTCCAACACCAGTCTGGATTGCTAACAGCTCAGACAGAAGTCTGCTGTATACTGAAGGGCCTCTTCGAGGGCTAGTAACCCTCGTACTAAGAGACTTTGAGACGTTGCATGTCACTCTGAGGAATGCAGAAGTTTGACAGGAAGCCTGTCAACTGTACTACCTTGGGGTGCCCCTTTGAGAAATTTCTTGGTTTATGCCCAGCTACATAATCTAGTATTTTGACAGATATAAGATGAAGGGAAAACATTATTCTTATCTGTCTGACAAGTAAAATCAAAAGGACATTTTTTACTAAGATTTTTCTTATCAATTCTAAAGTTTTGCCACCTGTATCAACATCAATATCTAAAAACAGACAAATTGGAAAACAAAGTATTTGAAAGCATGTAAATAGAAACACACATGATGACTTCAAAAGGCAACAGAACGATTCTAATCTGAATGCAAACAAACAAAATCTAAGGATCCGAAATTAAAACAGACATCATGTGCTCTGATATCAATCCCTGGCAGAGGATAAAAACCCAGGCAGATAGAAACACACCAGAGAACTCCAAAACCTGGATAACTTACAGATCCACTGAAAATTTCTTACTCAGTGCATTACAGTGAGCTACTACATACGCTAATAATAGCAGAGTACATCCTTCTGTTAAGACCTTTACTCTTTTTCACTTACTTTGTTCAGAACAGATGTCCAAATACAAATATGGACTAACAAAGCTTATGTTGCTTATAAATAGGGAGATGCTCGCTATCTTGTCCCTTGTAGTGGACAGATGGAATATCTGAAATAAACCACAGTTCCCAAACTCACAAGTGTAATCTCTTCACATAAATATGATGAGCCCGGTGTCTTTCACAGTATTTTGCCAAATGCTATACAAACCTTTTTCAGGAAAATAAAAGATTACCTTTTTACTTCTTGAACATAGTCTGCATTTCTGTCAAACAGGTGAGTTACTGAGTCTTTGATGGCTTCATGTTTGAAAGATGAAGCTGTTCCAAAAACAGTAACATTGGGAATGGTTGAACAGAGCTGAGCAACAGCTTGACCCTGCAAACACATTATTATATTAGTTCAGTGACATGGAAATTGGTTGACAGACTTCACAGCTGCCAATTCACTCATGACACAGCAAAATCCAAACCCAAACATGTGCAAGGACTTCCCAAACTAGTTTCTTAACCAGTGCAATGCAGTTCAGCCACAGGAAAAAAAATACACTTAAATCAAAAGGATGTTCTGAAGACAAAGCAACTGCAAGGACAAAAGTAATTTCATGTCTCAAAAATTGTACTGGAAAACAGTTCTTCTTGATCTTTTAACAAAGGCAGTGTAATTTAAGGAAACGGCATTAATTTATAAGGACCACCAAAAGTGATTACTCAGAGTGCTAGAGAAATATTTCTCATTTGCTACTTTCATCCTATGTGCATTTTCCCCAGAGCCCCTTGAGTAATGTCAGCAGCACACTTTGCACTTCACAGGGTTGACTGCTTCTGCACCGTGATTCAAATCAGGCTTGGGGAGGAGTGGCTGGAGAGCTGCCAGTCAGAGAGGGACCTGGGGGTGTTGATTGACAGCCAGCTGAACATGAGCCTGCAGTGTGTCCAGGTGGCCAAGAAGGCCAATGGTATCCTGGCTTGCATCAGAATTAGTGTGGCCAGCAGGGACAGGGAAGTGATCTTACCCCTGTACTCGGCACTGGTGAGGCCGCACCTCGATTACTGTGTTCGGTTTTGGACCCCTCACTACAAAAAGGACATTGAATTACTGGAACGTGTCCAAAGAAGGGCAACGAAGCTGGTGAAGGGTCTGGAGCACATGTTGTACGAGGAGCGGCTGAGGGAACTGGGGGGGTTTAGTTTGGAGAAGAGGAGGCTGAGGGGAGACCTCATCGCCCTCTACAGCTACCTGAAAGGAGGTTGCAGAGAGCTGGGGATGAGCCTCTTTAATCAAGTAAGAAGTGATAGGACAAGAGGTAATGGCATCAAGTTGTGTCAGGGAAGGTTTAGGCTGGATATTAGGAAGCATTTCTTTACAGAACGAGTAGTCAGGCGTTGGAATGGGCTGCCCAGGGAGGTGGTGGAGTCCCCATCCCTGGAGGTGTTTAAGAGTCAGGTCGACTTAGCGCTGAGGGATATGGTGTAGTTGGGAACTGTCAATGTTAGGCTAATGGTTGGACTGGATGATCTTCAAGATCTTTTCCAACCTAGATGATTCTGTGAAATCCTGTCTGTTCATGGGGAAGGCCTTGAAGCACCTGTCACCAGAACAGAAGTTCTGGCTGATAATGTACAACCACTTGGCTCCTCTAGTACTCAGACACAGCTTTTATGCTTCAGGTTTTTGAAGTCCTAATACAGAAGGTCTAGTGTAGTCAGTCCCAAGACAGCATGTAACCTACGATTCCTAAGCGACCACGTTTTCTTATGGTTTCAGTGGGAGACAGCAACTTGACATAACAAATACTGCATAGTAAAGCAAATCTGGTTTCTCTGTTATTAATGACAATAACTATTACTGATTTTTCAAAATGCAGAAATAGCCTTGAGTCACACTAACAGGTCTGCTTAGGTCAGTGCCCCAACACCAAAAACTGATTAACAGCAAAGGGGATAAAATGACCTAGAGCATGTGTAGGAAAATCATTCTCCCAGTATATCCCTGTGTCTGGGCAGGAATCCAGTGGAGTCAATCAGATACTACGTTGGTGCTTAGGTAGGACTTGGGGCATTAAGAGAATTTGTGCACTCAAATGCCTGTACTTTGACTTTCCAGTTTTGGGCCCCAGAAGGCTTCCACTTCTGTAAGTTTTAACCTCTAATTTCATGAGGCTGAGAGAAGAAGGGAAGCACTGCGTAAATGCTGAGCCATCTAGATTTCAAAAAAGATCCTAACAGGTCATCTTTTTACAACTGCGGGTTTTGTTTTACTCTTAACACACTAACAAATGGAGACAGGCTTTTGGTAGCCACATCCTGCCTCTTGTCGTAACCACATTATTCTGCTGGAGCTAGCACAGTTACACAGATATGCCCAGAAGCAAGAAAGGGCACCGTCATTCTAAAAATAATGTCTGAGAATTCAGCAGATTCTCTACTTATATTTACAGGCAAAAGATTTTAATCTGTAAACTGTATGCATGACCAGTAAAATCATCCATGGATAAACACATTTCTGTTCATTTCAACCAGAAACCCTGATTATTACTATGTAAATACCAGTAACCAGTGCTTGGGTTTTATTTACAGTAGAATAATTAGATAACCCTGCATACCCTGGGGGTCTTGGCATACTCACATATAATGCGGAATGTAATTGCTCCTGACAATCCTCCGAGCTGAACAGTGCAAGACAGAACAATATTATTATTTATATATGGTGGCATCCAGGAGTTTTAGATTGGTTTCCTACTGGATTAATTAGTAAACAGCTAGACAGCAAGGCACAGTTCATGTGATCCTTTGGGCAGGTACCAATAGACACAGAGAAGAGAGCAGGAGGGATGCATTCTCATTCTTACTTTACAAATGAGAAAATGAAATAGCACAGCAAATTGAACACCCTGTCCAACAGCTCACAGAAACTTATATCAGGATCCAGGTACGAATGCTGATTCGTACCTTGGTAATCCAATACCAAACATAAGTGACCTTTTCTTTTTAAAATCATCCACTATTTTCCTGGGTTGGAATCCCTAATGTCTTAGAAATCACAGGAAAATCCATTCCTGAGGGGCCTCATCTCACAAGATGTAACATCTCCAGGGAGCAGAAAACGTTTCACTCTTCCAATACTTCATTTCTCTATTACTTACCCTCTCATTCTGAAACCTAGGTTTTAGTCACCACAAATATTGTAACAAAGTTACAAGAAAAAAATTAATCAGGATTTTGTATCTCTCCTTTTCTTAGTCATTTTCACTACAACCCTCTTTTCTCACTTTCTGTGTCTCCCAGAAAAACCATCACACACTGTGATTCAGGTAAGTCAGGGTTTTATAATGCACGCTAGTTCAGTGAAATTCTGACATTATTGATCTATTCTCTTAATTAGTTTTCTGCATTTTCAATCTAACTTGGGAAGACAAGGGATAATGAATATATCCTGAATCAAAAACACTGAATGTTTAAAAGGTCAAATATTAGAGTAGAAAACATGTTGATTTTTATCCTGCAGAAGATGATTAACATTTAACAAACTGACAGTCAGATGAACAGGAGAAATGCACAAAAACCCAGGATGTGCATAACCTATTTTGCTCCTGACTCAAACTCGTTAGTACACCCCTCCCTCCCCCCACAGAGATAAGCTTATCTAAAATCCCAGATCAGAATACTTTCCAGCTTTCTGTAGATATTTAAAGCCTAAAACTGACTCATATGACCAGTACGTTTATAACTGGATGAACGACATCACTGAAGTATTTTAAGGCAATTCCATGAAACATTCTTCTATAGCTTTCTGAAGATCTTAATTTGACATTGACCCGTATTTATTTTTGTGCAATCTAGAAATAAAGGCTGATAATGGACTTTTCATGCTTCCCCCACCAAAATAGGAGAATTGAACTCAACCTATGAGCTCAAACATTTCACTAATTTCTGTGGAATTCAACTAAGCTCCAAAACAGCACTGTGGCTACGCAAGTCTCTTAAATCTCTTTGCTAATCCCTCAAGTCATCTAGCTACCTCTGCATCAGTAGTTAGTGTTTAGAGGGCTATACATTTTAATTGCAAGTATGTGAGGCCCCAGTGTTCGGAATGCCCATAGCTCACAAAGGGTTCTGCAGCTGGAAGTAAGAACATCCTCCTCCCAGGGCTGACGACATATCCATGCGGCTCCTGTCCCCCCGCACACTCTCAGCAGAAAGCACCTTTTGATCATGGGGGCACACAAGTCCTGTCTTGTCTTTTGGATTCCAAAGCCGCTCCCCTCCTAAAAACTGCTTTGTGGTAGACAGAGACTAGAGGGCTGTCTCCTCTCTGCCAAAACAAAACCACATCATCTCTGCTATCAGCTTTCACCATGGAGATCACATGGATATGGAAGCAGGCACCATATCATCAGAAATAGCCTATGAACTCTAAAGACTTCCAAGAGGGTGTTTAATTAGATAGGCATGATTTAAAATATGAAAATAAAACTCTTCACACATTTAACTTCTCATATATCATGCAAATTTCTACATATAAGTACTGACTAGATTCTTGCTTCCTGAACCTGGGAAAATTAATGAGTGGCAAAAAATAATTCTCACTTGGGCAATTAATTTTACCTTTAACAGGATTTAGCAGTCTTTGAAAAAAATGATCAATTGCTTCACTGAAGGGACAGACATGGTTACAAAATATTCCCTTAAAATGGAATTAATCTCCTTTAAAATACATGTATTTTATATACTACTTATCATGCAGTACTCTACACAGTGAGTTCTCAAAGAAATTAATAACCCGGATCTGCGTTCTGTGGAAATGAAGCATGTCTCCTAGAACTGGATTTGGCATAGAAGTCTTGTGTCTCTTTAGCCTCAAAGTCTGTTTGATGGATTCCTTTTCAAAGTGTCCTGTCAATTTATAAAACCAGTACGTTGAACCTAATCTACACATATGATTATTACAGACTGTACTATAAATGGATATTCTTATAGTAGTTTTAGATCCAGTAAAGAGATTGAGATTTCTTTACATCCCTTTGCTCTAAAGCCCAACTTTAAAACCACAGGACTGGAAACTTCTGCTACTGAGATAATCACATAAAAGAAAAGTAGATTTTTAAGAAGTAAAAATGAAATAGACTGTTCTGTGCATTTAAACAATTTCAAAGTAAAAAAAAAAACGTCACTGACATTTAAAAGTCAATATAGAAGGCATGTATAGAAGAAAACATAGCATTAATAAACTATTTAGATTATTAACTTAAAATTGGATGAAATACAAGTAAGGGGTATAAGTTAGCAGATTTCTGAAAGGGTCTGACCTACTGGCACAAGCCAGACCTCAATCTGATGTGCAAGCTGTGCACTGAATTACAGCAGTTATAGATCAGCATACTTTCAAGAAAGCATCTTTTTAGGTATTATGTAAACTGAAGCCAGCTTTATAGTCAGACAGAACAAACCATCTAAAAGATACCGCCCTGCAAAACTACATCTATTAGAACCAACAGCATCTGTAAGAAATTACCATTTCTATGATATATTTTTGCAGCCCAAAGGTGCTACAGCATTTTAAAAAAGTCGTTCAGACTTAATCTTGCACAAGAAACCTGTCTGGAACTGAACGTGAGAAGAATCCACATTTCCAAAATGCTTCGATGCCACATAACCATATCGGAAGGTGGTATGAAGTACACAAACATAGTAAGAAAACTGCAAGAGAAGACATCTACTAATCTCCTGGCATCAAGGAAAACTTCTCTAGTGTTAGGAGAAGTCAGATACACAACACTCCATCTCCTGAAGGTGTCATTTTTCCAATTACAGCAGAGGAAATTGGAAACCAAACACTAAGGTGAACATTGAGTGGAGAAACTGAAATGTAATTCCTGAACAAGTGTAAGGCAGCATCTGCTACACTCAGTGCACCACAAGTAAGTTCTGGAGTAGAGGGAGGGGAAAAAAGAGTCACCACAAGATAATGATCTCTTTTACCCTCAAATTCTCTTGTTTTCTGCAACAATTAGCAGGGTGGTTTTTTTCCTACTCCATTGCAAAATTGTGCGGTTGAGGTGTATCTAAAACTCAGGGCTGAATCTCCCATTTAGTACAAATCCTCTTCCATTTAGTGGAGCTACACCAACATACTCCAGCTGAGATCCTTGCCCAGAGGACATAAACTTTATCTGAAAAGGTAGAACAGCCAAAGAAGAGTTAAGCACTGCCCATCTGTGACATGACTCAGCAGGGGATTCAGGGAAGGACACGTCCTCTGGGGAGCACAGGGCTGCAGAGGCCTTCAGAGACTGCAGCCTGCTTTGGTCAGGGAAATTGCTTTTTGTGTATGACTCGCCAGGCCTCTGTGTTTGATTAACAGATTATGCTCTGAGGCAGTGTCTGGAAATAGACTCTGGCATGGCACTGGGACTCTCCTGCGCTGCCGAGGGAGCACAGCCGCTGCTTTAGAGCCATTCAGCGGCCCGGGGCAGCTCAGCGTTCAGATAGCCTGTCTGGCTTTAACTGAGACAGCCTGGGTACTTAACGCAGCCTAGACTTGGTTACTCAGAGCTCTGTGTGAGCTGATTTATTCCCTTCCTCGGCTGCTGGAGATGAAATAAGAGGAAAGCACTACATCAAATGCAGAACAGCTATGAATTGCTACTATGAAAATAGCAGGTGCAGTCCCGGGAGGTATCGGGTAAAGATTTCAGCAAAGTGGGAAGTACTAATGCCATTGTACAGTATGCTGGCCAGGACCATCACAAGAGCAGAGTAAATTCTGATTATTCACATTCAAGGAGGACTGACTCAAACACAAGAGTGCTATTTAATGTGCTCCTACCTGCTAGGTGCAGACAGACCTAAATTCAGTCTACCCATACAATATTTAAAAGGATCAGGGATGCTGTGAGACCTGTTTTAAAAGGCTCTGGCTTTCATACCAGCTTACTGCTGTTTTGTTGCCAACCAGCTTAGAGCCCAGGAAATGTGTATGTGTCTGCCTGGACCAATGTCTGTAGGATGACTGAGGAAACAGACTTATAAAAAAGCATTATGAACAAACCAACCTGCTTTCAGCCTGAAAAATACAGGCCAAGGAGAGATTTGATTCTGAGCTTGTTCTACCCATAAACACATATACATCCTACCAAAAAGATCTGAAAGAAGTGCCCCCAAGAGGAAAGAATAGCTAATTTTAATTAATGGACAACACCAGCAAAACAAAGATACATTAACTGGCCAAAAATAAAGTCTGGAACCCGAGAAAGATTTCTCACCGAGCAAGAGAGAGCAGAGAGAATTTGAATGGATAAACATTAGGGGTTTTTTTTAAGAAGAAATTTGATAATTCTCTTGAAATGGTTCCTATATGCCTATGATAGCGGGTGACTAGATTTACTAAGGAGTGCCAGTTCTTTGTCAGATAAAACATCACCACTTCAGTGATTCAGTTTGGAACACATCCTCAAATATTTGCAATTTATGCAAGGGAGACACAATAAAAAAGAGGGTTCCTGCCAAGCAGTAACCAATCCTGCCAGGATGACCTATATCTGCTGCCAAGTCAGATTTACCCTTCAAATTCAAACATGAGAGCTGCATCTGTAACTTACTCTGCTTGCACTTCCTCTGCTGCTGAGCCTGAAAGGGAAGGTCAGATCACAGCTTCAGGGTAGCAATCAATGTTTCCGCATGAAAGGCAGCTTAATTTTAACATCTGTAAGATCGAAATGCTAAAGAATTGGCTAAAAATTCTGCCTTCCATCTGAGGGGTTAAGTGATGAAATCGAAGTGTTTACACAATCCTGATAAATGACTAAAATTCAGAATAGGAAGTACATAAAGAGCAAACAAATAAGCAAATGGGCATAATGGCTGTCTCTCACAAACCTAAATCCCTGAAAGAATTCATTTTCCAGGTAGATATCATAGAGATAGAGACAAGATTCATTAAAGCTAGAAAAGAAGAGCCTAAGGTTTTTTTGCCTTGTGGTTTTTTGGTTGGTCGAGGCAGGGGGGTGGGGGGGGGGTGGGGGGGGGGGGTGTTGGTTGTTTTTTGTTGTTTTTTTCTTTTATATAACAGTCCTGTATTTATACTAATTCAACTAATCCAGGATACAGTTTACAAGTTTACATGAAGAATTTTAAGAGCAACTTTATAACCTCATACAAGCCTGTGCTATGACTTGTACCTAATGCACTGACTTAAACAACCTTCATTTTAAAGAACTAATTGCTTCATACAGCAGATCAGTCCCAGCAGGGTGCATGCTACTGCTCAGTTTTCTCAGTGTATTTTCTTCAGTTGCCACTTTGCTTCACTTGAAAAAAAGACGTGGGAGTATATTTGTGAAGGGAGCTACTCTGTCGTTGTCTTACAGTCATTTCAAACATTAATTACAGCATTTTACAGTTAAAATAGGCGAATATATATCCTACAGTAAGTCATATGTTCTTGCAAACTCATATTTCTAAGCATTAATTTCTACGTATGGATAATAGGAAGTTTTTGAAGTTCAGTGTTAGCTGATTTTCTCCTTATTTTAGCAATCAGTTCAGAAGAATGCTTAAACATTTCCATAGCTTTAAGCATTTAAACTCTCTTCATATTACACAGTTACATTTTTTTTGTAAATTATCAAACTGCCCTGCCACTCAATATAATGGTTTAAGCAGAAGTGTTAAGTGTCCTGCTAAGCTGAGGCCTGAAAGGGGCGTATGACAAGTGTTGTCCTTGTTAGATCTTGGTCAGTAGCAGCTCAAGCAATAACAGAATGCTTTGCAAGGTATTAATTTATTGTCAAGTCCGATCGAATCATGCAATGTAACTGTGAGCCTGTACCATGCTTTCCTAGAAGGCCCCTAAAATTTCTCCAGCCTGCTTCACTGTCCAGGTTGAGAGTCGAGGCTCAGTCTCTCAAACTCCCCTGTCTCAGGGGGGAAAGAGAGACAGGCAAACCAAACCACCCCCTGAAGCAGCCCCCTTTCTAAACAACCAAAATCAACAGCCAGCCCTAGGAAACAAAAGCAAATACAATCTCTTCTTTCAAACCCCCTTTTTAAGCACTGCAGCAGGTCCTCCTCTTCAGATGGAAGGCTACCGTGTACCAACAGTGTCAGACGCAGAGTTTGTGAGTGTCCCCCTCTCTCCTCCTGGTTCACAGAGACAAAATGCTTCCCTACAACTAGCAACATTTCCTGCCATGAACAGGGAAGATCGCATGATGCCCTGACTTTTCAGCTCAGTGGGTGGCAGGGAGGGTACACACTTGGTATATGGAACAGGATTCAAGTCTCTGTAACAGAGACACAGGTATGTGAGACTTTCTTCAACGTAAGTTATCTTGGTACATTTCCTTTCTCTCTACATCATCTTCTGATGTCCCCTGGAATTTCTGGAAATAAGTAACTGACTTATCTAAAGCATCCTGTGAGACATTAAAGGATACTGTCACATTCTAATCATATCCCAGGCACAGATGGAAAGACAACTGCTGTAGTTACCTCACTACCAAAAATATCCATAAACAAAAATAAGACCACATAAATAAACCAAGGCAATATATAAGTAAAGGTCCTAGAGAATTTTTGCTGACTCAATTTATTGAAAAAGTTGCAGGATCCTCCTAAAGAGGACTGAGGAGCCAGAACAAAGGACCTCACAAACATTTCTAAAGCAACAAGTTCTTTTTCATAAACTGCCTGAAGCAGCTAAAATAATGATCTTGCATAATGAGAAAGGAACAATTATAAACTCCTAGTCCCACAGGGAGCCTATTGTCTCATTAAAGTGTTCTGGAATTTCTATGACATTTAGAAACAAACTGGACAGGTTTCCCACTTGCTGAAAGTGGGAATGGACCTTCTATCTACTAAAGCAACAGCACAAAAAAAAACCTCTTCCTGTAGTGATTTCAGTGCCAGTTTTCTGTTTTATTGAGAACTTTGTGAGAATGATTTGTTTGATCAAGACTGTTGAATTTTTCAAAAGATTAACCAACAGATTATTAGAGTGGTTTAAAGAGTAATACAGATCCTTGTGAAATCTTTATGTCTAGTTAGCAGAAAGGGGAGGATGGAATCAATCTGGAGATGCACAGAAATTTTACCTGTAAGACCTATCAAGCAGTGGAAAGTGTCTTTCCTTTCCAATTCTAGCTCTACATGATCCTCCCTTACAAGGGCCAACAAGCTACATGAGGCACTCCCTTGCAGGCCTGCCAGCCCTGTCTCCCTCTCATGTGCAGGCCCCCCTGGATCATACACAGACCTTTACCAGTTATTGCCCAAGTTGGCTGCTCTTCCTGCATCTCTGGTCTTTCCCTTGGAAACTCTGTGTTATTTAACTACTTAGCAGGTGATGGATCTGGTTTCTCCTTGTTCTCCTGGCAGCCAGCCAGGACTCATCCTTCCTTTAGCTTCTCTCAGAGAAGGTCCACAAGCAGCCACAGCAGAGGACCTGTCAAAAGCGGCTCATTGAGCATCTGTGATAGAAGAGAGGAAACCAGCAGCTCCTTACAGGAACAGCCCAGCACAGAGGTTGGGCACTAGTGAAGAATACGTGAAAGTTGGTAGAGAATTATCAGTCCTTCAGGAAGAGAAGGAAGAAATAACAGAGGCAAGTGAGGTTAGAAAGAGGAGGAGAGAAAGAAATAAAGAAACTTACCACGGACACTTTATCTTAATATGGAGAAGGAGTTCATTTTCTCTAGATACATGCAAGGATTGTTTTTGGGTGTTTTGCTAATTCTGTACACTCTGCCTGGGTCTGTATAGTGTCAGCTGGGCAAATGGCCTGACAGCTAAAGCTGAGCCTTCGATTCCTGTACAATACACAGTCCCCAAATGTGTGGTCTCATGTTGCTTTAACAGTCCTAAATTCCACAGGAAAGCATTTAATATTAAAGAACAATAAAGTCAGCCATAACACTCTAGGTTGTACTGTGCCAAAGCATAATACGATTATAAATTCCATTCATTTACAGAAGTATTCCAAGAGGACCATTTACTGCAAGTAGGATTATCATTAGCTAAAAATACTTTGTACAGAGAACTCATGAATTTATTCCTTTGATTACAGCCTTCTTTTATGAGAACCTGAAAGGTCTAAGGGCATAGAATTAGGGATATGGTGTCTGGGGCTGCCCACCAGACCTCAGCAGACAACCAAATATTAATTTAGCATAAATAAGGCATAACAGCAAAATAGAAGAGGTATTCCAATTTGCAAGGCTGAGATCTGCTAACGTTCTCAAGTCCTAAAATCTGTTTTATGGAAGAGGACTGCATAATTTCAGATGTAAACAAACTCCTGTCAGTATCTTAATATTTTGCACAAGCTTAAATATTTGCAAAAGGAGAGAGATTTTCCTAAAACATAGTTCAAGAAACTGGTAACAAACACAAAACGTTGACGTTTTATTTCATTGTGTGGCTTGGTATTCCACCAAATTCATCCTACTGTTGCTTTGCCCATGTAATACAATGCCTCCTTGCTAATGATCCAAACTATGACATGCACCAGCCACCACTGACTCAAATTCAGTATTTGTGTATTTTCCCCAGGGTTGGTATGATAATGCTTTTCATTGCTTTCAATCCCTCTACAACAAAGGGAAAAAAAAGTCTTTCCCAGAGAAAGCACCACACATTTGCACACGGTATTTGCAGGAGTATTCCAAGAGGGATATTTACTGTAAGGAGGATTACAGTTACCTACAAATACCTTGTCCAGGGAGTTGATTTATTTTTTCCTTTCATTACAACCTTCTTTTACATAGAAGTACAAGGTGTGTAAGCTCAGGAACGCAGTGCTTGGGACAACACTTGCTCCTTGATCTCTGACAACCAGTTAGGGGGTTTTGGAGAGGTTTTTGGGTAGAGTTTATTGTCAGAACATTTTTATTTCACCAGAAGCTCCTGCCAACCATTCACATCAGCATTTTGATGGGAAAACAGATGCAGTTCCTCCCACCGCAATCCCTCACATAGGGAAGTCTGATATCAAATCACACTGCAGGGTCTGGCTCATTTCACAAACTGAGATGCATCAGACTGCTTCAGTTACTTGGTGACAGGAAAGTAAGAAAAGTTCCAACTTACCACCCCACCTCCTGCCGAGTGAACCAATACAGACATGCCTTCTCTCAGGTTAGCAACTTCAAAGAGCATCATGTAGGCAGTTACAAAGTTCATGGGAAATGCAGCAGCTTCAGAAAAACTCATGTCATCCGGGATCTTGTAGACAAATTCTACTGGGGTACATACCACTTCAGCCCATGCACTGTAGTTTACGAAAGCCATGACTCTGTCTCCAATCTACAAACAAGGAAGAAAACATCGTTGAGGATATGGCTGCAATTGAGACTGCAGAGAGCAACTTGTAAGACCTGCAACTCTCCTGTTCAAGCTGTGGGTCACTGACTGAAGATAATGGTACTTCACATGTTTGGCAAAATAGCAGTTAAGCTGCTCAGCTTTGGGCTTTTACCATTTTTAGATTTATTTAAAAAGTTGAATTTAACAAAAATATCCAAAGAAAGTTAAAGCCACCTGCTAGTTTTTGCTACACTGCTTCTCTGATGGAGCAGTCCTCCATTGTTACTATTACAGATCATCTTTTGCTAGCAGAGCTCCTAAATAACAAATAGGGCTGTAAACAATGAAAAAAGCGTTCTTACTAATAACCAGGAAATTTGCTTACAGAAAAAAAGGGAAAAAATATTATAATGATATTGATGTGATGCATGAAATAAACAAAATTACACCCAAGATAGTTTCCACTTTGCTTTCTCAGTCTTCACAGTAACGTAGAGCTCAATCCACAGAGAGCAAAAGTAGAAGGGGAGGCCTTGTATTCTGGCAGACAGAGCGCGTGAAAGGGTTCAGAAACCACGCATTTAGAAGATAATGCCATCTGTATCCACTCTGTTTTTATTATCTTAATAACTGATTCTACTGATACATTTCCATGACTGTCATTTCTACAGCCATGTGTCAGAGCAGGATTTGATCCTGCAACTTCAAATAAGCCACCTTAAACATCAAGAATACACCTCTGGATTCTGAAGCACTACTAAGCCTACAAACCGAATTTGGCAGGATTTAAAAGAGCAATGAAACATTCTCTTTGAATGACAACATTTCTCTACTCAATTTATTTGGAAAATATATAGTGGTGAAAGGGTATTTCACTACGGAGAAATAAAGATTTATGTTAATATTACATACAGTTGGTTCCTCCTAGGAACCTTCCAGAGGTCCAGGCACATCAAATTCATACGTTTGCATCGTGGCCTTCATTGCAGCTTCAGGTTTTTAAACTTGAGATAGTGAGTCCCCACAGATAGACAAGAATAATAACAAGGCAAGTGGAGCTCTGAGGCTCCTGCAGGGCTACAACCAGACTTGGAAAGCAACACTCACGTAAAAGTAGAAATAGGTCTGCTGGGGCTACTAGGGACAGCCACAGTGAACAAACGTTTGGCTAGTGTATATTAAAACTTTCACAGGCACAACTCTTACAACCTCTCAATAACGGCTTGCCACCAGCAGCCCCTGTGCATCTTTTACCTTGTCTTAGGCCTCTTTGCCTTTCTATAATACACCAACAAAACCAGCATCCTTAACTATGAAAGGAGCTCTTCAGTGGAGGCACAGGATAAGTAATAAGGCAGGAATAACATCAAACTTCAGGACTTTGTTTTAACTAACAGTCACTGTCCCTCAAATACCTTTGCTTATCTGCCTGATACTCATTATCTTACATTCTACTAATACTTACTAATGCTTTAGAAATACTACAGGTTGTTGTTGGACTATTTCAACTATATTCCACAGCAACGGAGTAAAGCACAACACTTTTACCTTCAGGCAAACATTTATAGCACAAGCACATTTTGGTCTCCCAAGTACTTGTCATCACTTTGGCTTTGGGATATTGCGGGTTTGCTAAACGCTAAGGTGCTGCTGACAGTTCTGAAGGGTTTATCTCTTTTAAAATGAGGATGCTGAAACAGAACTGTCATTCCAGTTTCAACAAAATGCCTCCTCCTTTTGAAAAACACATTCAAATTAACAATGCCTCACTGGTAACCACTCTGTGGTTCCCTTCTGCTGTTAGAGAAGTGTCTCAAATCTAAAGCCTGCTAGGATTAATTAGTGAAGATATTAATACGTCCTATATCCTTACAAACAGGCATAAATGATTACCAAAAACAATGCAGAGAAGTCCCTCTTGGTGATTCCCAATGGATTTCTTACTAATAATAAATATCGTATTTTACTACTATATAGAGCCTAGTCATCAGGTCAGATTAGGCTCCTGAGAATCATCCCCACAACTAGCAAGAGATCAGGCCTGATACATTTGGGCTCAGTAGAAACCAGATTTTTCTTTCAGTGGGAGAAGGAATAGGATTACATCATTATTTCATTAAAAAAAGGCTTTCAGTGTAAAATATATTCTTACACATAGCTGTCAAAAGGGTCTGCCATTCAATGCTGTCATTTGTCACACAATAATGCAATCACAGCAAACAAAGACAATAAATGGCTGGCAAGATCTCAGGTATAGCATCTCAGGTAGTACAAGCTAAGGGCCAGTAAGACACATTTTCCCAGAGCAGGAAATGCCCATGACTTTAACGTGACTTGAGGAAGAGCTCTACAAAGGGAAAAAAGGTCAGAAGATGTAGGGTGCAATCTTTGCCATTCCTGCCATCGCTATGGCTGGTGGTAACAGCATATGTCAAGGAGACAACAAGCATCTGGCGTGCTCCTATTCTGTGCAAGAAACCCATAAAGAACCTGGCAGAACATTCCTGCATCTCCCTCATGGCACTCTCTCCTGTTGATGGGTTCATACCTGTGCACAGCAGTTATTGAGTGTCAACCCTTATAGATCACTCAAACACTACTGTGGCTATGCAGATTATAGGTAAAAAATAAAATACCACGGCTTGTTTCAATTTCAGGGAGTACAGCAGAGCACAAACACGTTCTATAGTCAGAACAAAGATGTAACTTTAACAGAGTATACCAGTATATTCAGTCAGGTGCAATGTTATTCAAACAAGCACCATATGCTCATGATACCCTTCAAAAATAGCAAGAATTTTTAAACTGTGAATGCTGATCTAGAGCAGAGACTTTCTATACTCCTTTCATAGGATATTCTTCAATATGGAGCATAATTGTAAAACACAGATACTAGAGCAGAACAACTGAAGCAGTAGAGTTTTTCAAACCGCAGTTACTGTTCAGTTACTGTTTGTCACAAAAAACATTGGAAGATTATGACTCGTTTCAAGGCAGAGATGAGGCAGGAGGAGGAAGGTAGAGAAATGTCCTAAGAAGAGCACATCACTGAGACCCTACTAGAAACTAAATTGGCCATTATCTTCACTCAACTGAGAAATTTTCGCTCTTCTAGAAGAACTGTAAAGTGTTACTTTCACATAAAAATATTTTAGGTAATTGCCTTCTTAAGATCAAGATACAATAAGAATTCAGAAAATGCAATTACTTGATGACATGACTGACTCAGCAAATAACTAAGACAGGATTGACGTGCATTAACTCAGTTTTTATCTCAAAATTTTTCTATCTACTTCAGAAATAAAGTGCAAGATTGAAGGGAATATAGATGTTTAACATCAATAATGGATTAGGAAGCAAGACAGAATGCTGTTTATATGTAATAAGAGATACCAAAGCGTACATAATGCCAACCAGTTATGAAAGCTTTATTATATACATTAACTATTTGTCATTTATCACTATTCTGTTAGTTGAAACAGATTCTTTTTCTGAGTGATCAGAATAAGTCACGTACCCAGAACCAGGACCCCAGTTTTAGCACACAGTTGGAAGCAGCAATGATTACTGTAGATGGGGGTCTTGTTAACTCAAGATCAGAATTTAGAACTAGAATCAGCAGTGCAAGGGCTTTGTGAAACAGAGGAACAATGATAGCAAACATGACCAAGAAAAGAAACTCAACTCAATTTCTCTTACTTTCTTAAAGCACATCAGACATGCTTTACAGTTCTCATTTAGCCATGAGGATATGCACATGGCACAAGTGACTTTTCAGGAAGGATCTGAAGATAACAGTGGTGGCTTTAGAAACTAATTCAAGAGGTCATTCTCATGCTTGGGAAGCAGCAAGAAAAAATTGCCCTTTCAAATCTCAACAGGGTGGTGAAGGTTGCTGTTTCTGGCAGACCAGACGGGATTAGGAACAACATACTCAGCGACCTGGTGATTATTTAGTCTTGCTCTGTAAATAAAAAAAACGTTACCTCAAATCCTTTCACGTTATCTCCAAGAGCTTCTACAATTCCAGAGCATTCAAACCCAGGAACAAGTGGTGTCTTCGGAGGGTTGTCGATATTCCCCTGTCGCACCATCAAATCAATAAAGTTCAAACCACTGTAAAACACAGGAAAAAAGTAAAATCAAAACTATTACCGTAGATCAAAGCAGAAGAAGAAAACTTGACCTGAGTGATGGGAAAGCCAGAAAACTTGAGGGCAGCATTAAAAAGCTGGGCTCTACAGCATAAGAAGGACCCAGCAGACATTCACATTCTGTGTGAGTGGAACAGAGAAGACTCTACACTGTGCTGTACAGCCTCGGGCAGAAGCGTACACATGCAAGGCAACCACATCAGTCAGCAGCCCCAAAGCTTACAAGACTGTTTAGGAGTCACACGCAGAAATTTCCAAAGGGCATCTAAAAACTCAATGCAGTGAAACTTTATGATTTCTATGAATGCATTATAGCTGGCAAGTAAACCCAGTTCCATTTAAGAAGAAAACCCCAAAAACTCACACGTTATAGATGTTTTGGGTCAAGAGCAACCTGATGTAACTGTCCTAACCTCTGATGTGACTCCAGGAATGAATATTAAGTTCATCCCAGGCAGGAGTCCAAACTATGACATGAACTTATTAAGTATCAGTTAGGCTGTTGTTTTAAAATTGTCCCTCTTGGATCACTTCTGTACAGTTTTGCAAAGGTTATTTAGGCCTCTGGAGCCCTCGGGGGTGCCGCTCAGAAAAAATACAGGTCTTCCCCTGTAGTCTCAGTGTTACAAAAATCTTGAAGCATCTTTGCTTTGTCTTTCATATGCTATCCGATTTTATTAAGGAAAATTCTGTGGTTTTCTAGGCAGCCACAAGAGGAGCAAACAGAACAGGTACTGTGTATCTGCCATGTGCATATACTGGTTACTGGCACAAATGCCATACATAGTTAAACTTCTAAAACTCTTAACTAGCTAAAATATGCTTCAGCATTAATCCATTGTTCCAAAACACAGCCCTGTATTTACTGTTAGCCAAAACTGCTGCATACTAACTCCCCCGACTCTATGAAGCTATGCATACAGTCAGTCCTACTCATGCATATGATACCAGCAACTGCTTGGATACATAAAGTTACTGGTATGCCCAAGTATTTATAAGACATAGCTTTAGTCAGATACTAATCAAGACACAAACAGATTGAACAGACCCAACAAACAAAAAGACAGAGTAGACACACAGTATAAGCATGAAGACAGCATTCACAGGATGTAGGTCACCGGGGGTGGGGGGGGGCGGGGGGAGGAATGGGGCATTCCATCAAATGTAAATATTTGTAACTGGGGTGGAGGGTTTAAGAGCAATCTGAATCCATAACTTTTAGCTTACGACTTCGACACTCTAGCTTAAACTCAGGAGAAAAATTAAAAACAAACAAACAAAAAAAAACAAACCAGAAAAAATCCCAAGGTGTTCATACACAAATCTCCTAACATTAACCATATGGAAGGTTAGGAGGGGTTTGGCAGAATTAAGTTAGGAGCTTTGAAATTATTTTGGAAAGGCCACTTCTTATCCAGTGGCTAAGACCACCTCTTACATTGCCACTGTAATGTTGATAATGAAAGAAATTCCAAATAACAAAATGCCTGCAAGATAGTCATCATTTTGGGAAAAAAAAAAAAAAAATTAAAAACCACCAGAAAACGAAAAACCCCACAACATACATGGTGGCAACCACTGTCTGTGTACGTTAATGTCAGTGATGATCATTGGAATACATCCTTCCACACCATAAGCATTTTACAGAGTTAACTTTCTCTACACTCCTGCAAGAAAGGGCAGCTGGAGGCAGAACTGCGATGCAGAAACCTGTGTAGGAACATGCACCATGATGTCATAGCAAGTAGGCAACAAGCCAAGAGATGGATATGGCAAAGACTATAGCTATTTGATAGTGACATATGATTACAAATACATTATTTCTAGAAACATTCATTCTTATGAAATAAACTTCTCAGACAATTTTTGAAAGGGCATATATTCAGTTTTGCATCTAACGACATAATACTAGCAATTCAGTTCTGTTCTAGTTCCATTTCTCTTTAGTCTGTCTATCCTCAATAAAAGGCAGCAATATTAAATCAAATAGAGTTCATCTCTATTACAATAAACATCCAAGACTTGATACTAGAACAGGTGTAATAACAAGAGAAAAACCACTACACAAAGTATGTAATACCCAAATCACATGTTTTCATTATTTAAATTACTAGCTGGAACAGAGAGTGTTGATCAACATTTCTAATCATTTCTAGTCACTTTCCTGAGAGTTTATTCTTCATTCATTTCATCTTTAATCTCCTATATGTGTACATGTTGCCATATCACTGTTACTCTCATACATTCATTTCCATTCTTCTCCACTTTGAAATAAGGACCGAAATAAGTTATTTTACCTGACAAATTTGAACAAGCCTTATCAACACCAATAGACCTGAAGGCACAATTATGTTGTATAGTAAAATCAGCAATTTTTTCTTCTTTTTCCTTTGAATAATCTGGAGGGCCCAAAGATGAATGGCTAGTTTAGTAACTACCTCCAAGACACCCAGCCTTATCAAGTCCTTCATTGAGATTCAACCTACAGCAGACACAGGAAAAAAGGAAGTTTGGCTGCACAGAACATCACAAGAAAATATTTCTCATGAAGATTGATTCTTTTAGAGAATAAGCACAATTTATTTCAATAAATGCTGGTACAAACCAGCATAGTCTGCTCTGATGTGTAGCCAGAGAAAGCAACTCCTGAACTTTAAGGTCATATGCAGAGGGAGAAGTGTAAATGCAAAGTGATCCAGTGACAAAAAGCGCACAGTTTCTTGCAGTCATGTGTTTTTAATCCTAAATCAAGAGCTGAATGCAAATGAAGATAGGGAACAATTTGAATTACCAAGATCAATACACTGACACAGGAGTTCTGCAAGAACCTTTCTGTGAAAGAGCAGAGGTATTGGTGTGAACTGCCCAGACTGAATTACCTGTGCATCTCTAGGGGCAGCATTTATCAAATATGGAAGTACCTCTGAATCTGACTAAGTCTGCAATGCTCTGCCTTAACACCAATGTTGAGGATCTTGAATATTATTTTCTACGCTTGTGGTTTAGCTTTGCTGCAATTTCATTTTCTTTTTTTAAAGCGTGGAAAGTCCTGCTGATAGAAAGCTGTATTCTAGAGTCCTTTCACCACCAGACCAGCAATGGTCAACTTGGTTCTCCTTGCTTTGTCCTATGCACTGGAGGATGCCCAGTACCTTCCACTGCAAAATAACAAATCATGCAGGCCATCCTTCACACTTTGGGTTGGAAAGGTGCTGCTTTTGATCTGTCTTTCTTATTTCACTGTAAGACTCCACTGAAATTAATTACTGAAGTTAAAGAAATACAACAGAGCAAATAAGACAACCACTGAGTTTTACATTCTTAAATTCTCCTTCTTACCCCTAGCCAACAAATTGCCTGACAATCTTTAAAAGGTTTAAAATGATCAGATCTCATGCTTTTTATCCAGAAACACCCACAGTACATGAACAAGACTGCCTTTAAGAAGAAAATTGATACACTGTCTGCTACTCTGCTATACTTAGGATTTCTTTTATCTGCTACCCATTTTTTAAAGTGCTGTTATCTCACAGTCACAGAGTCGGGAGGGTCACTTCTGCATCATTCCTCATGACGCACATGTGTAGCGGCACAAGGAAAAAATAATTCTAATAGAGAAAAGAAAAATAAAGGGAGGTAATTACAGGACACTATTCCTTATTCACATGCCCTATCTGAAATACTACTTCAGTTTGTTCTAGCTACTTGTCTAATCTTTTAAGCAGTACGTATACTAATGTTCTGCAGACTGCAAATTACAATACAAATATAGCAATTTCAACTGCTCCCGATTATCAATCAAAAATTATATCGGGAAATATGCAGAAGCTGTGACTCAGCTTGGACATCGATGGCTGTTCCATTTCTTAGTCACTGAATGAGGCTAACACATGACTCATCTCAGCTGACACATTTTCAATTGGATCATTGATATTCCAGACCTTCAAAAGAATTATTCATCCGGCTTAGTGCTAATAGCAACATATCCTCCGTTTATAGTACCATACTACAAAATGTATACGTATGGTTTAACTCAAGTATACATATGATTCAACTGGTTTCATCCCCCAGCGAATGCAGAGACCACATAGAACTTGCACTTTTTACTGGTAAATACTATTTATCATGCATACACACGTTCTTCTTAAAGATTATTTTTCTCCACAAGCTGATGGAGAAAAATAATCATGGTCTATAACGATGGCCAACTGCAAAACTGATTCAACTAAAAACATTATTTATTATCAGTATGTCTTACTAGAGCAGCCACCTTTGGCATGCCCAGCACGGCATGCATTAACATGTGCGTACCACACAGGGCAAAGCCAGCAGACATTTTTCTCACTCGGTCTCCCAGACTAGACTGCAAGTCCATCATCATCGTGATCAATCTTCTCACAGACTTAGAAAAAGTCTTACAGACTCGGGTCAAGAGGATTGGCAAACTGATTTTGCCTTGTTTGGAAGCACACTTCGGTGACCTGATCGCATTTCAGCCCTGTGGCCATTTCCAGCCAGGAATGACAAGCAGACGCTGTACAACCTACACTCTCCTCTGGCATGAAGGGAAGCTTCCAAAACACACATGGTATTGTGCAACCTGGCACTACCCATGAAGCAGTTGAGCAGGTCTACTGCTGTCAAGCAGCAAGTGTACAACTCACACAGCTCACTAGTGGTAATGCAGCCCTGGAAAGCAACTGTAGCAGAGCTGAATATTTCTATTTTACAGCCAAGTGTTCTTTTGCAGGTAACTTGCTATTTGTGATGCACACACATCTCCTGCTTTGATGAAACTGGAAGTCATACAGGTACTGGAGAGTGCTGTAAACCCCACATCCATGTGCTTAGAACATTTTAAGTTTTGCAGGTTAACTTTTGCTAACTCAATGGCTGAAAAAAATCACTCAGAATACAACACAGCCTATTCTCAAATAGAATTACAGCCCTGCGCGACAGCAAAATGAGCTACCCAGCAGCTACTATTTCTGGTATTATTTCTTATGTTCACCTAGCATGGCATTTCTTCCATTTCCCACTGTGACTAGTAGAGGGGAAAAAAAACAAAACAAAAACAAATGAGAATGCAAAAAATCTCAGCCCTTCATTTATTAGTCCTCATTCAGATCAATGGATATCACTGTTTTTCATGACCAACACCTTGGGGGGACAATACATAGGTCACAAACCTTATGACCCCCATTAAATACAGGATGGAAAGCCCAGTGTCTGAACAGGCCAAGACATTTGGCTGCACTAACTACCAGGATATTCCCAGATCTGAGGCACATCCACTGGATACAGTGTTCAAAACAAGCTCACTGCCTCGTAACAGCACAATTTTTAATGCGAGTTACTTCTAAGATAAACAACTCAGCCTTCACCTTGGAATTTATCTTCTGGAAGCACCATGTTTTCACATAGCAGAAGAGGACAACAAAAGATAAATCCCTGCCTAGGCAAAATTAATTTGGTCTTTGGTACACATCAAGTTGTGTAATAAGATCCTAATGTTGCTTCTGTCACTTAGAAAAATAATCCTGTTTTCATGAAGGAACATGTGTACTGAGAACCAGCTATCTAGGAAGAACAGTCTCTCCAACTGTCTGGGAAAAAAAAATGAGCCTTCTAGGAAAGCTCGTTTCAGGATGCTCCCAGATTGCTAGCCACTTGTCAGCTGGGCACAGGAATTAAACACTGGTAAGTTACCCTCAGCTCCAGCTACGCTGTCACCCCAGCTCCGAAGAAAAATTACGATGACTGAAGTAAGTGATTCCCAGGAGAAAAATAACCGCTAGTATCAGAAGGGAAAGGGACAGGTGCTGAGCAACACACACAAGCTGGCATCCACATTTCTCAGAAAGAAAACAACAAAACCCTGAACACTCTTGGCCAGTTTTGTCCCCCCACACTTCTCCCTGCTGGTACCGTGAAAATCAATGACATTTTCTGTCCCTTCGCAGCCGGCAGCACACCAACCCCGCCGCCACTCCGTGCCCGCCGGTACCGAGCGACGCGGGGCTGCGCCCCGGCCCCGGGGCGGGTTTCCCAGGCGCTGCCGCGGGGCGCAGCCGGCGGCACCGGGGCAGGGAGCGGCTGCTGGGAGCGGGGCTCCCGCCGAGGGGAACCCGCGAGTGAGGGAAGTTACTGCAACAGCCGCCCGCCCCGCGCTCACCCCGCACCCCTCCGCGGCCGGGCAAAGCCAGGCGCGACGCGGGGGTTCGTGGCGAGGGACCCCCCCGCCCGCCCCACGGGGACCCGCACCCCACCCGCCCGCCGCCCCTCAGTCGCCGGCGGAGGGAAGGAGAGGGCGAGAGGCGATACTGGACCAGGCTTTGACGCGGATCTTCAGCTCCCCCTCCTGCGGCTCCGGCATGGCTTTCTTGGACACGCGGAGCTTGTTGAGCCCCCCGAAGGCGGACAGCACCACGGCTCTCATCTCCTTCGCGTCCCCAGCCCGCAGGCTGCCGGCGGCGCTGCCCTCGGCGGCTTCCTTGCCGCCCTCCTTCTCGATCATCTGCTCCGTCTCCTCCGCTCGCTGCGCTCCCTCCTTGGCCATGGCGGGGCTGAGGCGGCGGCGCGGCTCCCGCCGGCGGCTCCTGTGCGAGGCGCGGTGCCGCCGTGTGGAATGGCCGCGGGCGCGGCGCGGAGCGGCACGGCACGGCGGTCCGCCCGCCCGCCGCAATGCACCGACTAGCTGCGCAGCGCCATCCGCCGCCCCGCCGCGGCGGGAGGCGGCCCCGCGGCGCCCCTCGCGGGTCCCCGCTCCCGGCCCGGCCGATGAGGGGGCGAGGCCGCTGCCGCCGTCGTGAGGGGAGCGCCCGGGGCCGCCGCCGTGCCGAAAATCGCACCTGGCGGCCGGGCAGGACGGGCGTTCCCCTGAGGCGGCCCCGCGATCGCTCTCGGGTGAGGGGCTGCCGCCCCGCCATGGACAGCCTCGCCTCGCCTCACGGGCCGGGCCCGCCAACGGGAGCGAAGCGCCTGAAGCCGCAGGTGGGAGCCCGCGCCACCGCCCTACCTCTCACCCTCCTCCCCAGCGAGCAGGGGCCGGTGCTGGAGGCGCTTCCACACCCCGGCGAGGCAAAGATGAAAAATCCCCTCCCGATACCTTGATCTTAGGCCTGGGCACAGCTCGAGGCCCCCGAGGAGCTCGGTGGGCAAGCTGGGGCCCGGTGGAAGGTGGTCTAATCGGAGCGGCCTCCCTCTGTGCCCCACACCTCACCGCATCAGGGCTTAAATCTCCACCTAAGGTGCCCAGGCCTTGATCACCACTGGGCAACCAGGCGGGCTAAGTCGCTCCTTACCCATTCCTTGTTCTGACGCTGTTCTCGGGGCCAACTAAGCAAACGCTCTCACCATCAGGAAAATCACAGGCGGGCAGTTGCCTCACAACTGACACATGCGCTTGCAACTAAGAGACCCAAGCTTGAAACTCCACTATAATGAACATTTAAGCCTTTAGGCAACAGGTCTCTTCCTGGTGATCGTTGCTGGTGTTTGCTGGTTTCTGCAGGGAGCTTAAGCCTTTAATGCGAGTGCAGGGTGTGCTGTAAGGCATCTACCAGCTGGAGCTGCCTGGGACTGGCCTGGCCTGGGGGCCCTAACGAGGCTCAGGCATCAGCCACTTAGCTCCCTGTTAATGAGGGGGGTGACAGCTGAGTGTGGATTTTGGGGGATGTCTAGTTGTGGTTCCATGGGTGTCTAAATTTTGTCTGTTGAGTTCAGTATTAGGTGCCTGGATCAGTTTGTTGGTGGCCCCTTGGTCTGAATAAATCCACTTCTTACATGCCTAAAATTATGCATATATTTATGGAATTTAGAAATTCATTGCAGCGTGCTAAGTGTACGGGGAGTGTTTCTGCAGACCTCTTTGTGGACACAGTTCCTCCATCACCCCCCCCTGCAGCAACTGAGTTGTTAAGAAGTTTCAGGACCTTTCTGACTTGTGGTAGGGTTTATCATCTCTTTGGGTTGTGGATTTGTTGCAGTCTGAGTTCATCAATATTTCTTAATTTCACAGTATGCATTTCTTTAATTTTGGGTTATGTCTTCAGTGTATTGTATTTAGAGGAAGCCAAAAAACTTGGAAATGTCTTAGCTATAATGAGTAATGGGGTAAAACATTTTCATTCACATTAACAAACAAAATGAGCTAGTGGAGGAATGGATAGAGTTTTCATGTTTCTTCTTAGCGTGTAATGCTTCTGGATTTTTTCTGTCTGTAAAAAGTTTGCAGACAAAGTATTTTTTAAAGCCCATTTCTGAGAATTTGTCATCTAAGCCTGTCATAAATGAAGCAGTAAACAAATACATGTTAGGATCAAAGGAGAAGGAGTACTAGCCACAGGGAAGCTTCATTAGCTTCATTATCTCAAGAAGTTCAAACAGGTTTTATCAAAAGTGAAGTCTGATGCCTCAGACACCTCTTACGTTGTCCTTAAGATATGCTTTGGACAAAGATTCAACACCAGCTCATTAACACCATCGAGAATTTTCTGTGTGATGTATTAAGGTGATGCCATCCACTTCATTCTATTAGCTTGTGGAGGGATCTAACTGTTTTAAAGGTCAGGAAGCTTTTTTCCTCCCTTGCTCCCCTGGTAACAGCATGAATATTCCCTCCCTGTTCCCTGTACTGGGCTAATTCAGTGCTGTAAGAGGGAATGCAAGGTTCTGTCACTTTAGATCTGGCCATTTGAATGCATGACCAGGCGGGCAGCAGCTGAATAAAGAATAACATGCATTTGACTCCAAATGATTCACTCAGCTGGCATCTTATTACAGTTCTAACTCAAACGAATGGTAATGTGCAGAATGACTGGGGAGAGTAAAGCCGATAGCATATGTCAACCGAGTGACATCCAGAATAATGAAGAGGTCGTGGGGCAGCTCACTCACATCACCCCAGCGGTCTGAAACATCTGAAGAAGTGAACCTGGGCCTTTAGACTGTATTTGTTTTGCACTGGTTTGTCTGCTCCTGTAGTCCTGGTTTATGCTGATGATGTGGGAGTTTTCCGATCGACCCTACCCATAATGATTTAAAGCTCTCTCTATTTCTCCTTGGTCCTGAACTAAAAGTAGTTTATCCTAAGTGATTTAACCATGTGCTGTTTGCAAGTCAAAATGATTGAAGGATGACCGTTTTGTAGAAACATAATGTCTTGCTTATGGTAGAACCAGTACTTGCACATGTCAGTTGTGGCAACTGAGGTAACACGTAGCAGATATTTTTGCATAATCCCAATTCTGTTATTTTGATTTAATTCATAACCACTTCTTTAAGAGTATTAGATGATGAAGTACAGAAGCT
This sequence comes from Strix aluco, assembly GCF_031877795.1. Taxonomy (NCBI): domain Eukaryota; kingdom Metazoa; phylum Chordata; class Aves; order Strigiformes; family Strigidae; genus Strix; species Strix aluco. Next base: position 7,440,715 of record NC_133944.1, read on the forward strand.
TACACTAAGATGTAAAAGCAGAATTTATTCTGACAGTTGACTGTAAATTTAACCTCTCTAGAAATAGGCTGTACGATGACCATTCATATCACTTAAAACTTCAATAAAAACATTCTAATGGTGGCTTTCCATCGACTTCAGTGGCCGGTGGATTAGACCTGTAAAAGTGAAAACACAGGACTCGATTTTATGGGTGTAGTCAAGCAGTGACAATATTAATGAACATGCTGTGAGAACCTGAACAAAAGGGAATGAAGAGTTCTTTGATCACCATCTTTATCTGCTGGTCAAGCTGGTGATACCTATTCTTTGCAATAGTGATTTTTAAAAATGCTATGTAGGAAAGTAGGGAAACGGAAGAGTGTACTTGTGGATAAATGCTGGCAGTTACAGTCAACATCTCTTCCTGATTCAGATCCTGTATTTTCAGTACATAATCATTTGTTCAGCAAAAGAACCCATGTATGACTATATCAGGGACAAAACAGTCGTCTTCACAGATACTGTTTTGAGGGTTCGTGCCTGAATTTCATGGAGGGGTGCAGCCATTCAGGATAAATCTAATTGCAGTATTACCATACTTTTGGAGTAAGATAGCTGAAGACATCAAAGTTGTTATTGGAAACACAGACCACGTGAAAGGTCAACCAAAACCTAAAGTAGATGAATTAAATGCAAGGTTTGATTCTGCGTGGAGATGAAAAAAAACCAAACCAAACAACCCTTGGACCTTTGTGGAAAAGAACTATCCTATATTAGGTACTTATGTACTTTGTATGAGGGGTTTTTTGGAAGAAGAACAATGAGGTTTGTGTTCAAGAATGACTTGATGTCATTGTATCAGTTTCCTTTTGTAGCAGGAACAACATTTAAGACCCTGGCTAATCACTTTGCTCAAAGGAAGTAACACATAAATGGCAAAACCAAACCCTCAGTCAGAATGGATAATATTGCAGTTTTTATCTCAGTAATTTTCTCTGTCACATTTCGTCTTAGAGAATAATGTATTAAAAATATTTTTAAGCTAAATGATGTATTTTTCTAATAGTTATAAATGACATTAGTAAAATCATACTGATATGTTCTGGCTGCTTTAATGTATAAACAGGGCAGATGTTAATACATTGAGTTTCAAAACATTGTTTTCTTTACAGTCTACTGTTATAAAATTCTGTTTAGTGCAGGGACAGAAAACAAATCCTCAAGACTCTCTTAACTTTTCAATCTTATTCAACATCTTCCCCCTACTGCTTTGTGTGCTATAAAACATCCATATGGCTTGACAGAAGATGTATCTTATGTATTATGTTTTGAGAGCATGTTCAGAGTACCTATTTCAACTGTTGTTATAACCTATAGTCCACAACATCTCTTATCAATAGGAAAATGGTTTTAGTGACTTTTCCCCCTGTATCCGTGCATAGAATGTATGAACAAAGAAAGCCATTTCCAAAGGAATCTCTAAGAGTATAGGATGCTAGATTTATTTGTTTGGGCTTTTTAAAAACAAAGGAGACCTCTATTTCCTAAGGTTAATTCACACTGAGATAATTGTTTTATTTTATTTTATCTTAGCCAGGGGCTTTCTCTTACTGGTGGAGCTACGTATGAATCATAGAAGCAATGAAGCAATTCTCTGTTTATAGTCACTGAAAAGAACTGTACGTTTCCCTTCAGTAGACAGAAGCAGTTTAAAGCTCCTCAGAATCATCAGGAGTAATGAAAATGTGTTGTGTTTTAAATTAAAGAGGAAAAGAAATCAAAGCATTCACACAGGATTTGGCAAGGCCAATATATGCCAATATGATTTATCCTGTTGACTGCTCAGTTATTGTATTCCCTCATTACTTTATCATTTGTCTTGTGCAGAAACTGTGCTCAGATAATTCAGTGATGGGTACAATAGACATTAAATAAATGGATCACGTTATTGTTGATCAAGAAATAATACAATTTAAGAAAATGTAAATACACTGTGAAATCTTTACATCATGGTGATGACAGTCATGAATAAACATGGACAGACCAAAATAAGCCCTTTTAGCAAAGCTTCATTTATGTATTTATTTTTAGAGCCATACTATCCATTTGTTTGGCTAACAATACATGTTATAATGAAAAAAAAATTGTTCAGTATCTTTGCCTGCTGTCTGTATATTCTAACACTTCTGTTGTGTTTTCTGAAAGCTCGAGCAGTTTTTACACTGAAAAAAAAAAAAAACTTTGATAGTAAAATTGAAGTTGTATGTTTCCTATTTGGACTCAACTCTGAGAAATGAAGAAAAAAGAGGTCAGAAAACAATTACGGATATGGATAGTAAATCACAATGAGCAAAGTTACAGGAGATGAGTACGTTAGTACTGTCATTGCTTAAAAGCATCAGTCAAGACAAGCAGTCTGGCTATACTGTCCTGACTCCATCATTTCAACTCTTTATGACTTGCTTCCTTCTTTGTAAAGCTGGTGTTTACCTCATATGAATAATAACTAGTAATACACATGTACAGTTCACTTGTAGTACTGCGCAAGTGTTAAGTACCCTTAGACTGTTTTAGGATATTACAGTGCTATCCCTGAATTCCAACAGGTTCAAGACATTATTCATACCTTGTTCTTCAAGGTAATTCATAGCAAAAGTAAAAAATTATTGCAGATGTTAAATCTCCTGTTGAAAGTACTGTGGTCAGTAACTCGACTGTTACGTATCTGGGGACGCACATGGTGCTTTATGTACTTAGTCATTCCGTGTGGCTCCAGGCGTTGAGAAAGAGTAATCCCGCTTGGCATTTTGACTCAATTTGGTCTCAGTAATTATGGATCCAGAGTAACTTGTTAGAAGCTTGTGAAAAAATGTCTCTGAACTTTACAACAGAGCTGAAGTGTACAAAAGAATGAGAATTCAACAAATACTGAGAATAAGTTTGAAAAGCATATCCAGTTGTTCCACTGGATATATCCAGTTATTATACTGGTTATAGCCAGTTGTTATCCCCTGTTACAATACAATGCACAGTATCATCAGGAACATCTCTCTGTGAATGTTATCTTCTAGACTGATTATATCTACTAATGCATTGTAGTTTCGATCAAAGTTAACTTCTACAAATTACGAAGCTATTTTATCATTTTGTGGCTCTTGTTTTTTTCTCATTAAGTATTTATACATATAATACAGGTAGCTCCTGAATCTGCTCAAGGAAGCAAAAGTGAGCTTTTAGGTTCACTAAGCTGAGCTCTGTTTTGCATGGTTCTGAAGCTGTAGTCCAAAAGCATGTGACATAAAGGTTACTGCTCTGGAAGCAGTGATGCTTCTAGCTTGAATTTAAACTTGAAGGCATCATTCTAATTTACCACTCTTGTGAGAGCTCTGTCACAGCACAGAATTTTCATAGGGTTTACAATACAAAGAACTGTCCTTCCCCCCCGCCCCCCGCCCCAACTCTTGATGCAGCACAACCACTCTGGTTGTGCCCTCTGTAATGGGCCCTTTGAAGAAAGGAGCAGGATGCTCTTCAGCATAATAGTGTTTTCTATGGAGTGTTTTATCGTGGTCTATTAATGGTCCCTTTTTCTCAGTTCCATAGCTAGTTACTGCTTTCGAACTCATTGATTTTAATAAACCAACTGAGCATGCTGCTGTATTCTCTTCTACTCTCCCACTGGAGAAAAAAAAATTACCCATAACAAAAAACATAAAAGCCATCTTATTAGGAGATTGGTTTACTCTGAGCACTCTTAGATGCTAATGGAACTGTTCATTACAAAACTGCTAGGTTAGAGATCTCACTTGGGCTGGCAGAAACAGGGATTTTCACTTAATAAAAGCATACGAGTTTGCAGGCAAGGTTTAGAACCTGTATTCTTTTTTGCTGGGGTGGAGGTAATTTTCTTCACAGCAGCTCATATGATGCTGTGTTTTGGATTTGTGACCACAACAGTGCTGATAACACACCAGTGTTTTAGCTATCGCTGATGCTTACACAGCATCAAGGCCTCCTCTGTTTCTCATGCTGGCCCAGCAGCAAGGAGGCTGGGGGTGCACAAGAAGTTGTGGGGGGACACAGCTGGGACAGCTGCCCCCAACTGATGGAAGGGGTATCCTGTAGCATAGGACATCGTGATGAGCAGTGAAAGCTGAGGGGGGACATTCGGGGTTATAGCTGAGGCCCTGCTTTCCTAGAAATGGCTGAACATCTGCCTGCCTGGGAAGTAGTGAATAAATACTTTATTTTGCTTTGTTTGCATGAGAAGCTTTGCTTCACATATCAATCTGTCTTTATCTCATCCCATGAGTTTTCTCAGTTTTGCCCTTCTGATTCTCTCCCCCATCCCACTGCAAGGGAGAGAGCAAGCAGCTGTGTGGGGCTTATCTGCCTGCTGGAGTTAACCCACAACACAACCAGAAAGACAGCTGTCTTCTTTTTATAGTAATTCTAACAGGTAAACTGATAAATTAGGGAACAGGCCTGAAAAATCTCAATGCCTTTTCCACCTAGAGAAGTCATTCCTCGGACTACAGTAAAGCGTACTAGTGAAGTACTTTGGTAAGCTTACACTATGGATAATGGCACTGTACCAAATAGTTATAGAAGAACTAGAATAAGTGTTTTAGTTTTGTGACTTATTTATTGCATACGTAGCTGTATTTCACAGTGCTGGTAGATAACTGAAAAACAAGTATTGTAGTCTGAAATGGGACCATTTGCTGACACCAGTGTTACTACAGAAGAGGACTGACTGTGCCATTCTGTTTGTTAGGGGCTTTGAAGAAGTATTGGCTTAATTTCCAATGTGCTTTTCAATAATAATCAGCTAATTGTTAGATAAAGGTGATTTCTGGAGATAAAATTAATCTAAACCTTGCATAGCAAACCTTCATAGTTGCAACTGAGACAAATGATTCTTCAGTGCTGCAGTCTTGAGAAATCAGATCTGGTCCAACAGACTCCATGGTTTATAAGTGCATTTGGGACTTCTGGGGAAAAAAAGTCAGGAGTCAAGAGCCCATACATCTTCCTCACACTGTCACTAAGTCCGTGTGGTAAGAGACATCTTAGTGGCAGGGGAGGATGTGGTTGTAGACTCAAGGCAGACAACGTATCTTGTTGCATAAGGGAAGCATTCATATTTTTCTTGCTCTAGAAACTGTGCTAATTTTGATAACTTGTGAACTATCAGGAAAAATATTCAGAAAAAGTATTTAAACATGAATTATAGAACTTGGCCACAGTGGACATTAGACCTTAAAGTCCCAACTAAGAGGTCAAAGTGGGGACTACTTACTACCATGATGTAATTGCATTGCATGATTGTGATCGCTGTGCATTTCAAAAATTTCTGTCTTTTTGAGACATTGTTAAAGGGCTTTGAAGTCCTGACGAGATTATCTTTTATGTGGAAGCTTTAGATCATACCAGCTATCTCCCTGTATGACCTACACAGATATCCATGTAAACAATATGTTTGGACTAGATGATCTTCAAGGTCTTTTCCAACCTAGATGATTCTGTGATTCTCTGAATAATTTGCTTGATATTTTGTCCAGTCTAAGAAAAACTGCAAGAAAATTTGGGCACTCTGGATAAATTTTTTTCCTTCAGGGTAAAATGGAAGGGCCACAACTACTTCCTGAGCATGCAGTTTGATTCCTCCTCACTTTGAGATAATTTTATAGCTGGTTAATATATCAGATGATTTAAATTAAAATTGGAAACCATTTTAGGCAAGAGTTTGGAACACAGCCAAGAGTCACTTTGTGAAATCACAGTACAAGGTGGACTACACAAGTGCTGGCATTTGCCTTACCCTTTAAAGAAATAATTAAAAATGCAGTCTAAATCTACAGTTAAAAATAAAAGTTGGGAAGGGATAACATGGTGAGTGAAGTCGGGACAAAGGAAATTGAGATTTCTAGGGAAATGGGTATTTTGCACTATACAGATAGAAAAGCTCTTCCTTTTTTTTGTTGCGTAAGAAAAATAAACAGAAACTTTTCTTCTTGATATTTTAACCATGAGCTAAGCAATGTCCTTTCACGGTGGGTGACCAGCCAGCATCTGTCTTTAAATGTGGAGATGCTGACTAGTATCTGGAATCTCAGGTAGAGAAGGGAGATTGTGTTACTAAATCAGATCCAAATACCAATACTATTTTGGTTAAGCTGCAGCATCAGAATTATTCCTGCTGAATGCCACCAAAGTTTCCTCAGAGACCTTGAAATCAGTGGGACTGTCAGGCATGCGTACTCCCAAAAGACTATGAAAAAAAGAACTTTTCCAATAATGGGCCAGACCTCTAGTGACTTTGAATTCACCTCATTAGTAGGAAGATGGAGGAGGCCTAAACTACTTTCAGGTCTTTAGCTGAAGGGTTTAATTTCTCCAGTTTAGAAAAGGTAAAGCTACTGTTGGGTTAATCAAGTTAAAAGAGGAGCAAGAACCTATCCACAATTATTAGCTAGGTTCAGAAAAGATGAACTGTGCTCCAGAAAGTCAACCTTGTAGGATTTTTCTCTTATTGCAATAAATTTTAACAAGGGGAAAGGGTGTGTGTTGGACTTGCTGTATTTTGAGAGAGAAGCGTGGGTAGGAACATGAAGGAATGAAGAGAGAAGGCAGTGCCCTACAGACACACCTAAGCAAAAGAATCCAGTATCATTTCATGGGAAGCAAGCACATCAAAAGAGAAATCCCTGTGAAGCAGTTCAAAAAAGATTTGTGAGTTACTTTTGAAAATGCATGCCCTATCCAAATAAAACATTCCTTTAAGACAGGCAAGAAATCTTTTAAATAGCAGGATGAGTGTTCAGCGGTCTGAGGTACTGTGGCGAGAACCATCAGGGATACAGAACAATTCTTCCTTTAGTCATGCTCCGGCTTCACAACTACCGAGACTGACCTCTGCAGGAGACTTCAAAAGTTATACAGAAACAATTGAACAGAACACCTATCAGCAAGCTTCCTGGATGACAAGGCAGCTGTGAATTTTGTGACCAAAGCCCTCCTCAAATGAAAATACCAGCCAAGTCTTGTCAAAGTTTGAAGGGAACTGCCAAGAATTTTAGCGAAGTTTCTAATGGACAGTTACAGCGATCACAGCCCATGCTGCTGGTGAGCAATATCAGAAATGGAACAACTGAAGTTAGAGGGAAGAGATCATTAAAATAAGAGAAAATTAAGAGGCCTTTAATTGGGAAACTGTGACGTAGACACATCAGTGTCAAAACCAGTGACAGTACCTTAGCCCCATCATACAGTATTGCTGCGCAAGAGACGGAATGGCCCCAGAAGGAATAGGTTCCTGCCAGGCTCTGATTTTTCTGCTTGAGCACCTCAGCCAGGAGCTGGATTTCTTTGCCAGGATGGAGAACAGGAGATTCCTTCATCAGGAAAAAGCCATTCTGAGAGGGTTAGTCCAGCCTAACAGCAGCATATCCTTATCCTGAACATAAGTGCTCCTTGACAGAATTACAGGATACGCTTAATGATGCATCCTGAGAGTAACTCCCCTTTATCATTGCTCTCTCCTTTTAATTGTGCCATCTAAGAAGGAAGTGCTTGTGCAGTAGATCTTGTAATACACCATCCAGTGTGTTCATGATGCCTGTATCACAACCTACACAACATGCATATGCTGCTCATCAGTGACAGAGCTTAAAACAACCCCTAAGTCACAACTTCCAGTCCTTATTGATTTATGCCTGTGATCAATATCATGCCTTGCTGAGTTACTTCCTATCATCTGAGCCGCTGTAATGGATTTTGCACATCCACAGATCACCCAGGCTGTGAGGTAAACCTCTCTTTCAACCAGCCCAACACATTGTACCTCACAGCTGAGTAGAAAAAGAGCACATTATTAGTCCACAAAGAGTTATGGAAGATTAGCTGTCAGGAACTACCTAACTAACTATAAATCAAGCCGCAGCTCATGAAGACAAAGTTTCCAGCAGTTTAGGATATTCTCACTTACCCCTCGTTTTGCTGCTCACTGCTCATTCCCACAACCTGCCACAAGGTGTTGCCTCCTCAGCTGGGCTGACCCAGCTACTTATGTGGCCACACTGTGAGACACACCAGGGAACTGCTGGGGCTTAACATGCCCCAGAGTGTCAGCTATGGGAAAATAAATGGCCATGCAACAAGAACTTGGAGGAACAGTTTCCATACTTTTTCACTTAGTGATCTCTTTCACAGACCTTTTCATTTCCTGTGCAGTACCACAAACCTTCTTCCATAAAATGTGTCACCTTATGTGCCAAGCTGAGGACAAGCAAATGTATGGGATTCCTGCTGTTAAATATTTTCCTGCTCTCTGCAGTTACAAAGGTACCCTTCAGCCAGGACTGGGCCTAATGCTGCATCTCCTCCTCTACCTTCCAGACACTTTCCCATCAATCAATACTGAGATTTCAAACTCAAGGGGAGGAGCCTCAGTAAGGTGCACTCCCAAAGGCAAGGATACTCTAAAGTGAAAATTACTACAATAACTTCTGCCACTTTGCTTCTGAGTTTAACAAGAGGAGCATTCCCATAAGCATCCATTTTTGCATGCTCTCTAGCTCCAGACTCTAACTGCAGACATGCCAGTTGCGCCAAGGAAAGTGGCTTTCTAGCTGTGAATACTTGCCCAATTGTGCTAGGACAGGGATATTCCAGCTGCACTTTGTTCAGTGGTAAGCATTATCACAACGAATCCTAGCTCCTTGTAAATGAAACAATATTCACTTCGTGTGAAAAATGATAGTATTTTATTTCTTGACTCAAATTTAAAGTGCTCTGTCTTATCTTCAGGCTACAGTGTATTTAACATTGAGCAGTCACTCATCTACATTATATACTCAGAGGCTCTTCTGAGCATCATCAGTCTCTTACGATTCTTTATTGCCTTATTTTGTAGGTTCTGAACAACTCTCCGTTGTTTCATATTTTGTGGGTTACGTGACAAAATGCCAGCTCTTCTGGATGAGCCAGAAGAATGCTTACAGCCTGAAGCTGAACTCACTAAAAATAAGCTGTGGTGACCTACTATTAACAAGTGAGTATTTTTTTTTTCCATTAAAACTATGTTCTTTAACACTAATTCTAAGTAGACTGAACAGAGTTTTCTGATTTTTTTCGGAAGTATAATGCTTTGTGTAGAGTCATCAGGTGGCAATGAAAACTGATATACTGTAGCAGTTTAGATGAAGTAGTTGTCATGACAACTCAATTAACTAAATAAACATATCTGTATGCAGCAGCATCTTATGTCCTCTGCATTATCTTTACCTCAGCACAAAGCATTTTGAGTATATGTGCAAAAGAATCTGTCCCCCACCCCTTTGCCTCTCCTCCTCCCCTCCAACCAGGCCATGATGGAAATGAGGTACCACACAGTACTGCTCACTTCTCCTGAGCCTCTCAGCTGGAATCGTTACAGGAGTGTAGCTGCTTCTGACAGTGCAGAAATCCAGGTCAAGTCATTGTCATCTTCCTCTTCCTCCCACTCCTCCCCATTCTCCCCTTCAGGCTGGCTGATTAGGTCACCTTTCCAGAATTGGCTTCTAGTTCTACTATAATTAAAGGAAAAAAGGACAGTTTGTGGATAATACACAGTAAGCTACCTGCTTGCCATTAAAATCTGTTTTAGAACTAGCACAATCAAATATGACACCCAGGCTGAGATTGTCTTTAAATCAGCAGGTTTTGGTAATGCATGCTCTTTTAGAAATATGTAGCATAGCAACTTAAGTTACTTAGATAGCTCCACTCACCAAAGATCTTTGGGCTCCAGAGCATTTAGCATATCTAAGCAAATGCTCAGGTCACAACTAAGTTTTAATTGCCTTCAGTACAAACGGAATGTAATGTTGCTTCATAAAGCAATAACTGTTCCAATACCTCCCTCAAAACACAAAGCCTTAAGGGAAAGAATAGATAAAAAAGAAGGGTTCCTTATTAGAAAGTTGTTGAGGTTACTGCAGGTTGAGGCCCTAAATGCCATATAAAGAATGGATAACACCCACCTGCAATCATCTAGCATCAGTGACTTTTTTTATGTTTGAGAGCATCTATTTTCATGTTCCATCTTTTACCTACTGTATATTTATCTGTCAGAAAGTATTGTGAAGGACTTAACAATAGCAATAGAGCCCAGGTAAGTAAGGCATAAACCAGAAGAAAAATGCATGAGAAATAACAAAACAAAGCACAAAAGTACATGCCATAGTCTTAGCAGAGCACCTAATGGACTCTAACTGCTAGCACCATCATCATTATTTCCATCCCTGTTATATCCTGGTAACGCTCAGACTGATTTTTGATCTTGAAAGAAGCATCAGATCTATGACAAAGTCCTACTTAAGCCCAGGGAAAGGTTCAGTTTAACTACATTTGAATTTTAAGAAGAGACTTAAGTGGCCCTTGTCTGGTTTGCATTATTCTGTGCAGAACAGTTTGCACTGGGGTGAATTTTATTCAATATTGAGTCCTCAAATTGAGGAAATTTTAAAGAGGAAAGCATTTAAGCCACTTACTTTTGTCCTTCTTTCAAACAGTCTGGCTCTGTGAGTTTACCTGGCATTGCTTTAATTATAGTTTTTTAAAAATTAAAAAAAGGAAATAATACTACTTTTAATACTTTTCTAGCTTTAAAAACACATAGAGAGCAAGTGCCAACTCCTTCCTCAAAACCCCACATAAAGCTTAAATAGTGTATTCTCAAAAGATAACATTTCAGTATCACATTTCTGGGCTGTCAGATTCAAGCAGAGAATGATGGATGAAAGTCAGCATTTACTTAAGATACAACCCTCACTTTAGGAGAATAGACATATGTTATGACTGTTTTTGAGGTGCATCATCCTATTATACTGCTGTGAAAGCTTGATGCCTAAGGATTCAGAGTCTGTTTTCTCAGGCACATACACCTGAAAGTCAGTAGAATGTGCCAAATTGAAGGAATTCAGTCCAGAGGAGCTTTAAGTATATAGAGTAGAAATAAAAGACTGATGATTATTCTGAAGAATTTCAGACATGTTATAAGAAATTGTGAAAAGTTTTGCTGCCCAGGCTGGTGTGAGGGAATTGGGTGTTCCTCTGCTTTGTCTGCCTTTGCAAGGTAGCTCCAGACTCGAGTCCCTGATGGATGAAAGACACTGACTCCTCTGCAAGTGTAAAAGGACTCATGCTGACAGGCACCCGGGAGAAAATTTGGATTACTAATTTAGTAAGAACTCTGGTACTATTTAACTGATCAGTCTCATTGAAAGCAAGGAAAACTTCTTCAAGCTTTTGAACAAAGCACATTTTTTGTACTGAATAAAGCTGGAATTTACTATGCCTGCTTTTCTAATGTGCTACTCCACAGAGTAGACGAATCATCAGTATCTCTGGAACTGCACTAATTTCCACCAGCTGCAGATCTGACTCACAGTGCCTAAATGTGAATGAAATGTCTTTACATCCTGAGCTCCCCAATACATCTCCAGAACCATATGACTGTCCACCACACAAAATTGTAAACCATCTGTCTGTTCTGCTTAATAAGCCTTAATGTTTAATAAGTAAATTAAATATTTAATATTTACAGCAATCAGGCTGCAGACTGCGCAGTTGCCAAGTGCAAAACAGCCAACAGAACATACACAGCTGCATATCTGTCTCTGTGGGTGTAGCTGAGGAACTCCTCTGATGCCAGACACTTTCTGAAATTAATATTTCTTAATGAGCAAGATTCAAAAGCAGACAGTTTTCCTATGCTTTTGTTCAGCAGAAGGACATCTGTATCTTAAGCAGGGCCTCTAGACACAAAAGTAGGTATTAATAAATAGGATCAATGGTTCAAGCAACTAAGAAACTTTTTTCCCCACTCTTTGTTCTCATTCACCATCTTCCATCCTTCCCTGCTTGTCTCTTTGGATTCTAAATTCACTTCTTTTTCTTCATGTTACACATGGAACATGAACTGGTGAAAATGCTCACCTAAAACTTTTCAGCTTGGACATCTGTGAGTAACAGTTTAGGTATAAAAGACACAACTTGGAGGATGTCAGAAGAGCTTCCTTACTGACAGTTAACACCCAAGGATGTATCTAAACGTGGCATATTAGAATTATTAGATACCAGCCCCCATCTGGGCTATCTGGGAAGAATCTAACTAACAATGCTACTCAATAAAGTTTTACTGGAGCATTTATTTTGACTGATGCTCTTAAATTCAGAGCAATGTTTTACGTAGTACGTAAATTAGTGTGGTAATCAGTTATCTTTAGTCAAAGCTAGAGTAAATACCACAGCAAATTCTAATAATTAAAATCAGTGTTTTAGTTTTAAGTAACAGGAATATGTTTGGAAGACAGTTCTCAGACCAAAGAGATTTTTCCTTCTACTTGAGAGAAATATTTTTCCTAGCAGAGCGCTCTTTCTTGTTCATTTCTAGGACTTAAGAAAACCAACTATCAATTTGCATGGCTTCACTAAACAGCCATATAATGGACTAATAAGCCAGAATGAACAAGGCAGGCTAGGGATATTTGAGATCTACTATTCATTCAGTCTTGAAGAAAAGCATGAATCCAGGCTTAAGGCATATCTTCATGTGGTTCAGCCATTGATATACAGTCAGTCTGAATGAATCAGAAGAATATTGTTATTTCTAGCACATTAGAACAAATTTCAGGAGATTTATTTAGTAAACCTATTGTTCCAGATGTCATAATGTGAGCAAACAGAAAGTTATATGTGGTCAATCACGTGATGCTGAGGAGATACGAATATAGTCCCATTCTAAGTAACTATAAATCATGTTGTTTGGACAACCCTGTGTCTAGCTGCCCCACAGAACACAACAGCCAGTCTAAGGTAGCTCTAACCAGTTGCTGCCTGAGGGTTACCTGTGCTGGCCCGGAGGCTGAACCAGGCTCGCTCTGAAGCACCTGGGGGGTGGCACCCTCTTGTGGCGGTAGGCTGAGGTGCTGTCTCAGGTCTACAGACACACATCACTTCCTTGGCATTAGGCACCTTCCTAATTCTTTGGATTTTTTCCCCTTGTTGGAAGGGAGATCTAACCATAACCCCTGCTAGAGCAACCCCTTGCTATTTCCCCTCACCAGACAGATTCTATTTCTTAATCACAGAACTCTTGTTCTCTTACATCCAAATCACCTCATTTTTTTCTCAGTCTTTTTTTTGCAGCCTTCTAGAGCTGAGTCCAGGTTAATGGGCTCTCACAGATACAAAGGTCTCAATCAGGTCAGCTGCCTTTCAGCCCTTTTCAGCCTGACGACTGTAGAGAATGTGCTCCATCCACCCCACACAACCTTTTTTTTTTCCTGAAGTAAGGAACAATTTTATGTCAGTTGTGTAACATCATCTTCCTTTCTGTTAACAGTATTCCCAGTTTTCCAGGCATTAGTGGATCTTCGTTTACATCTGTTATTAATTCATCAGTTACTGCATTTCTAATTTAACAGTTAATAGCTGAAATCCACAAATAATGCATTCTGTATGACTTCCATTTTTAGCAATGAAACCTGGCAATCAACTATAGCACTCCCATTTTATTCAGCTTGTTTCCTATAAATATCTGCAAATCAGTACTCTAGATGATCTAAAAAGATGTTGCTCTTAGATTTAGAATTACACCCTAATCTTTTAAGAACAACTAACAATATATTCTAACCAAACTTCTTTTAAAAGTACTTCTTTAAAAGTACTGATTTATTAAGTAAAACCATTGATAGCATCTCTTATGCAAATGTTAAGATATAAAATAATGAATTGGAAGATACAAGATAACACATAATTGGGATAATATATATTACCACTTAAAATAGGTATGCAAGTGTAATCTAAAGCCTCACAGCATGTACTTTGGCACAACTGTGCTAAGGTCAGTGAAAGTACTGTGATTTCTGTCAACTACAGATCTGCAGCAATTAAATTATTAGTAGAATAACACAGTTTAATTTTCTCTAAAATAGAGAATAAAATAAACACTTTTTAAATGTTCTGTTTGTCAACCGCTTTTCTACAGGTGTTTGTTTCTATATACAAATCCATCTGAATACAGATTTACATCACTATGTCCTTAATCCTTCAAACATATACAGAGCTCTTTGTTTGAAATTATTCATATTCATTTCAACAACTGGTTATCTGACTCTCAGCGGGGCTCTAGAGGAGCATTATGACCTACCACAAGGCTCAGACAAATTTCACTTTCCTCTGAAGAACAGTTCCTGTTTGTTGCCAGTAGTTCTGGATTTTACTACAGGCATAAAAGGGGATGCCAGTACCTCATTAAGAACAGCTATGCAAATATTTAAAAGCAGCTGTGATAGCAGTCAAGCACTGCAGCAGCTGCAGGATGAATTGTAGGGGTGTGTCTTTAATACAATATATGTCCAAACACATACTTTATAATAGAGTGGAGATCAAGGCAGACATAGGTCAATAAATGGTCATGACTGGAGAGTCAGTCTAAAGGATTACAGAATTCAGGATGAGAAGAAGTAAATGTGCCCAAGATAATGAGTCTGTTGCTAGCCAGTGAACAGTCTTTCCCCTGCAGCAGATTATCACAAACAGGATGATCAGTCTTCATTAATGTTTCATTATTACTTGGAAGTTTTCCTTCCTAGCACATGTACTTTTCCTTTTGAAAAACAAACAAAACCTACCCTAAATCTGAAGTACTAAGTAACAGGCAACCCCTACAGTACAGTAAATTTAATTAACATCATAAAACATAAAGAACTTTATAAAGAACTCAGAATCCCATACACTAAGTGAGCATTCTGACTACAGAATTACAGCTTCTGCAAGGAATCAGAAACAAGTGTGATTCCTTTTTCTGTCTTCCTTATTTCTTAGATTACATTTTGGGAGGAGGTAACGTTAGAGGGACAGCAGTATTACCTACTGACCCTTTTACTATAACTTTTTTTTTTTTTTTAAACTGGAGATGGTTTAACATGTACTTTGTGAAAACTGCATTGCTATGGCAACCTACTAAAAAAAAGAAACACTGTAGGTACTTCACATACATATTGACATGTAAGCACTCACATGAGGTCTTCCTTAAAAGACAAAAACATCTCCAGATTTTCCATTTTTTATATATATATGATTTAGGCATAGGCTGAATAGAAATAATATCCTTTCTGAATATTTACATTCCCATCTCAGTATAAGTGCCTTAACCCTGCATGAACTCTAGCTATGGAAAAGTGACGTGCATTTTAACTGAGCAGCATACACTGAACTTCTTGAAATCAAATGTACATTTTATGTTTTCTCCCCACACAGAAGTGCTGTAAACTATATACACTATATATTTTAAAAAGTAATTTTTGTTATTTTTTATATGTTTATAATTGTTAAATACCGATTTACATATCAAATATATATATAATATTAAATGTTCACATAAACGTTAAATACCAAAAGCCTGATTATTCAAGCACTCAAAAATATAGAAATGTTAAATGCTGAATCACTGCACAGTAGCTAAAAGAATGACTAACTCACATTAAACGGTATGCCATTTATTTTTAGTTAATTTTATATCATATCAGTAATTTTCTTGTTCTGATACAAGCCTTTGCACTCATTTTATTGTCATGCTAGCATCACTTATCCCATAGAATGGAATCTGGAATATATTTTTAATACCTTTTTTCAACTGAGCAATGGCCTTGGTGATTAGTTTGTAAGAAAAAGTGCAAAGAGTAAATACATATGCATAAAACACCTTTTCAGATGGGAAGTTATATTAACATACCATACTTAAAGCAAACAAGGCATAAATGCATTTGCAATCAATAATTCCAGTAAAGGAGTCCTTTAAAATCACCACATTCAAAATAAAAGTAGATAAAGATCTATTTTAATAATATTCAGGTATAACGCAGGACTAGTAAGAGAGAACATGGGGACACCCAGGTCTCGGCAAGCGCTTTGTTACATGACTTCAAAGACAGATCTGAAAAGGAACTGAGGCACTGTAACACTGCAGTGTCAAACTGCAAAAGCACCTGGCCCACTGAACAAAAAACTGGGCCTTTTTTAGATGCTTCAACTTTTGTATACGATAGAAGGACGGACTAATTGTCCTAGGCTGTGAACCAGTTTAAGGGCAGAATACAGCATTTTCCAATAGGAAATTCTCAGAACAGCACATTTGCTAGATCTTTTCCCTTTTGAATTTACACAGCTTCCCTGCAATCCAAGGCCCAGGGAAAGATTC
This sequence comes from Strix aluco, assembly GCF_031877795.1. Taxonomy (NCBI): domain Eukaryota; kingdom Metazoa; phylum Chordata; class Aves; order Strigiformes; family Strigidae; genus Strix; species Strix aluco. Next base: position 7,456,946 of record NC_133944.1, read on the forward strand.
ATCTCCCTGGAGGATCTGCCTTTTCAGGAGTTTGATCTCACACAAACAAGGCACAGTCACGCTCTCCTTTAAAAACATGAGGTGCAGAGCAGCTGCAACTTCCCTTTAATGCACTATTTAACTACACAGGGCACTTACCCAGGAGGAGTGAGCGTTACACACACTTTCAGTTCTCTCATACTTTAGAGGTAGTATCCTGAAAAATGCCTGTATCTCCAGACTTCATGATACTCTGCTTGGGGCACTCTCCACTCCTTACCTCTTGAAGGTAGGAAAGAGACTACAAACATGACACGGATTGATTCAGAGGGCTGCCCAGGTTGTTGGAGGGAGTCATGTTCTAGTTTCTACCTCAGGAACTGTGGAAGAATTTTATCTGCAGATTGCCCAAGGAAACAATTTCCCATTAGTAAATGTGGGACTTGCAGAATTGCAGTTTTAGTAACAAGCACTTAAATTTCTTTCTATTCTTTTTGTGCTCAAAGGAGTTTTTTGGGCACTGAAATCCCAGATGGATATCTAAATAAAGAATGAGTCTTTTGAGTTAAGAAAGTACTTCCCAAATTTCAAAACTAATGGCAGTAGAATTATGTAGGATGCATAATATGAAGCCTGAAGCCCCAGTGGTTTTACTGCAAATCACTCAAGGATTTTTGGTTGGACCTCCATAAGTTCTGTTTTTCCACTAGTTCAAATGGTTGATTTCGTTCAACAGCTGACAAGATTTGCATTTGCTAAAGCAGCAACAGCTGTAACTGTTGTTGTGGCCCTTACAGTTCCACACAATGATGTTTGAAAAAAGAGAAATAAAAACAAACTGAGGTTTGAATTTGCACAACTTGTACAATTTCTGTGCCAGATCTGGTTGAGAGATGAAGGCAAAAAAAGTCTGCTGGGAACAGAGGAGATGGTAAGTTAGTAATTGTGTCTCTTGGTACCTGTTTTATTTACTAATCAAAGGTCTAATTGCTTTTCTCTATTTTAATTAACAATGTTCTTATTTTAATTAGTTACTTTTCCTGCATATATTAGCATTGAGAGAAACCACTGAGGATATGAATAATATAACAAAGAGTTTAAAGTTAAGCTTTTAAAAATGTTTTAACAATTTCACAAGTGTTTAATAATGAAAAATAAAGCTTTTCTTCACAAATGTGGCTACTACTTCTCCAAGGATTTTATCCTAGCCAAAAAAAAGGTCTTTTTTTTTCATTTAACTTAAAAAGTCAACTGATAGCAAATATAATTAACACAGGTGCTGAAAGAGCTAATGTAGGAATATGAAAGGTTTGATGGTATTTAGATATGCTAAAATGTTGAGGCTGGCCGAATCTTTTGAAATGTCCCAGTGCAACAGCCGTTTTCTTAAGAACCAGTCTCAACATTATTAGCAATTATCTTTGAAACTTAGGGAACTTTATCTTCTTCCCTAACAGAGGCTGGGAAAAGGCAAACAGTGCCCTGTGAAAGAACTGGAGCACTCATACAAATTGTACCAATTCTTGGGAAGGTATCAGAAGAAATAACCTTTATGGAAGTGCTGTAATTAGCAAGGACATATGTAGCAACCACTGTCTTTTTCCTATGAACTGTTTTTGACAAATGTGTTTACTTCCTCTGTGGGGCAGGTAACAAGCTTGGTGTATAAGGGACAACTATAAATCCTCAAGTTTTGGATATAGCCCTGCTTAATGTTCCTGTGTGCAACCTAAGAAGGGTTATGAAACTAACACTACTGTTACACAGCTGGTTACAAAACCACACGTGGTAGTTAGCAGTTCACTGTCAAAGTAGCAATTACCAATTGAGATTCTGCGGAGGCCTGTTCTGAGTGTGCTTACTCTAAATCGTAAATGAAACAGAAAATATATTCATTAAACTTGAGGATAACAGCAAACTGGAAATGTCTGAAAAACATGGTAGTATATCATTACAATTTGTTTTGAAAAAATTAGGATGTAATTCAATAAGGACAAATGTAAAGTGCTACATTTGGTAGCAATAATCAACTGTTCAAATACAGAATGCAATAAATGCAAACGCAGGAACAACTGGCAGCGTTTTCAGAAAAGGATGAGGCAACTTTAGTGGAAGAAGTCGAATATGAGTCAGTATTACCATGCTGCTTCAGAAAAAGCAATCACAATGGGATATATAATGAGGAGCTGTGAACTAATCCTGTCCTTTCCAACCCAAATAAATGGTTAACTAACATACATGACCAGGTTTGATTATCACATATTCGATTGGGGGGGGAAATGGAGGAGGAAGGTTCACTGAAGATTCTGGAAAGTAACAAAAATGACAAGAGATGTATAAAAAATGCAACTGATAAAAAAACCTGAGGGAATCTGACCATTAAGTCTAAAGATGCCTTAGGAAGACACAGTGATGCTGTTTTCAGGAGTGCAGAAAGTATCTAAGGAAACGAGGTGTTCACCATTCTGCTATGGACAGGAAAGGAGTAAGTGTTCCTTGCTACAACTAAAAACTTCGCAGAGTGTCCAGGGAAGCTTAAGAAAAAATTAGATATTGATCAGAATATCATGCATCTAATCCCACCTTTAGATGGCAAGAGATTAGGCTAATTCTTGAGGCCTTTTCTAACCCAGTATTCTGATGGACAATCTTGTACTTCTTTAACGCTGCAGCACAAAGAATATTTCAGGCAGAATACTGTAGTAGAATAGCTACCCCTGAATTACCTCTAAGAAGAGACAGTAAGTATTGCACAGTTGTACCAGGGAGAGGAGGCGAAGGGAAACTCAGTCCTTGCAAGATTTGCACTGATTTTAGCCTTGGTTTGTTTTGGTACACTTCTGTCAGCTGAGTGCCACTCCAGCATCTTTCTCTTCTTCAGTAAAAGGTCATGCTGCAGTTACCAACCGAACACAAGCTGGTGTTTCAGTGCCTAAGTGCTACTGTCCTAGCACAGCAGCTGAAGAATGTTACAGATGCAGTTATGGGAAGCTAAAAAAACATCTCAGAATCGGGTTTCCTAGAAAATCATAATTGGCTATTCAAGCCATACTTGGGAAACACTCGTAAAAAGGATGCATTTTGCTAAAGTCACAGACAACTTTAAGTATACTACAAAAGCTGCTTAATATAAAAATCTGACTTCTGCCCAATTACAGCGCAGTTCACAAGAACTGCCAGCAACTTTTTTTGTAACACTTGTATCTGTTAGTGAATAGAGTGGGGGAACACAAAGTGCCAACACCCAGAAGAACAACTGAGTTGTTTTCTTCATCTTATTCAGGACTAGCACTAAGGCATGTGATTCTGAGGGACACTGAATGCTTTCAACTCGCACTTGTTACTCAGAGATCACCTTTTTAAGGACTGGTAACTTGTTTACTTGCAAACTACATCTCAAATCCTATGTTGATGGTGCTTTTAAAAACTTAACCATTTGGCAGTAAGATCATAACCACTATAAGCTTCTAGTTCACCAGCAGTGAGAAAACGAGGATGCCCAGCACAAAGAACAGCATGTATCTGACACTGCCAGGGTGGCTGGTAAAGGCTCAACTACAGGTCAGCATTTTAGTCCTCATGAATACTCAACTCCACCTTCCTTAAGAAAAGGAAACTCCCTCTAGGAGCTGAGTGAGTGATGCTAACAAGATTCTGAGAACCAAAGTTCAGCACTGTTGCCTGTATACCAAGTTTTCCATAGCCTGCAGAATTTCCTTGTGAGAAATGTTAAACTGAGCAAGAGTAATAAAATTCATTAAACCTCCCTCTTCCCTCCACAAGCGCAACCAAAACAAGACTCTGAAAGCACTTGCCACCTTTTATATTTTTATTGTGCATTTGATAAGTGATTTGAAGATACCACACAAGACTGTATGCATTATGTTATCCATACGTAGTATGCCACACAGTAAGAGACAGACCCCCAAAAGTTTTCATATTCAAACAGACAAAAATTAGATAAAATACAATTATCTCATTATACAGAGAAGGTAAACCACAGAAAGTGTCTTAGATCATACAAAACAAGGCAGAAACTGAAACAGATCCTCCAAAACTTATATTAAGTCCATCAAAATTACCATGTGCTTTTGGCAGCTCTAAAACAGATTAAAAATTATATGAATCTAGTTAGGGCTTGGCAACTTAAAAATATTATTTAATAATAAATTTTAATAAGTTCCCAATTCAGAAGAAATTGAAGTGTGAAATTCAATCAAATAATAGGTACAGAGGGAATAAACAAAACCCTTTCTGCTCCTTCACTATAAATTAATTGCCAGACCAGTCTGTCACAGGTTACTCTTCTTTCTTTCATGTAAGGATGCATATAAATTCCAGAAGTTATCCTCAGCGGATGAAAGTAAGTTGTCAAGATCATAATCAACTTCATAGGTGGGTCTCTCTCCAAAAATTACAAGAGCAAGAAATACAGCAAAGTGTGCAGTAAGTCCCCATATCCTGAATGACATTTTATGTTCCTGGTCATCATATGTAAAACTGTGCATCCAAGTTAAGGAACCAGATGAGCTTTTATAAGGCACGGTCTTGTAATTTAAGGGCTTGACGAAGTACTCCAATGGCACAACAAAAACATCACTCACTTCATCTGGATTAGGAGTGGCCTGGAATGTGTCCTCTATAAATCCTACAACTGGTGTCACCAAGTGATTCATCTAAAAGGAAAACAAAACAAAACAAAAAACCCCAAAAAACCCAAACACTAAGTTTGTACCAATTAAAAGAATGTTCCTTATTTTAAAAACACTTCATATGTTACAAGAAACCTATTAAGTATGTTTAACTGTAATGCAGTTAGTCTCTCTAATGGCAAGATATTTATATTTGATCTTAAATATATTTTAATCAATCTTGAATTTTCTTTTTATAGTTGTTAAATGTGTTTTTACTAATATTCTGTTCATCCTGTATAATCATATAGCAGTTAAAAAGGTTTGTCAATCAGCTACAGAAATAAAAAACATGCATGCTCTCTCACAAGTCTTCCTTATTTATTTTGGTAAGTTCTGATTTTAATTCAAATTTTCCAAATCACTTATGCTTTATCCTATTTCTGTATCTAATTTCCTAGGATACTGGCATTTCCCTAGCATATAGTAGTATTTTCCTACAGATACAGAAATATGATAAAAGTATATTTAGCTATAAAATATATACACTTTTTGGAACTGCTCATTTATAGACATTTTTATTTTAATCTCTTCTTCCATAGGGAGGCACAAATCTATTGAAATAGTAACTTGCATAAAGAGGACACCAAAATTCTTTAGGATATGTTGCTAGTTCTATTTATTCATACCAACAAAGCATCATTGTTAAACAGAAAGCAGTAACAGCAAAACTCAACATTTGTGCTATTTGATGCAAGTCTGGAGAGATTCCATCCAAGCCAGAAGCACTTGGAATGTACATACAGAGAAGGCAAAGTAGAATCCAACAGGCAAAATTTTTATGGTCCAGGACCACATGATCTTTTTTATTGACTGAGGCAATTTGCTGGAAAACACTGAGAAGAATTATAAAAGGTAAATTGATTCTTTCTACATATAGCCTCTGAACTATGTGGTTTTAATGTTATCTGTGCAGAAATTATAATTTAAGAAGTTATAGTTCTTTTTTTTAATGGGGGAGGGTATTGCTAATAGCAAGTGGCTAACAGATACAAAAACAAGCAGTAGGCCTATTAATAAAAAGAAACCATTACCTGAAGAATAAAAATAGTCTTTTGAAACAATAATCCCTCTGTACTATGGGAAAACTGATCCTATGTGGCACTGAATATTGTTATTGAAGTTGGCAGCCTGTTAACTTACAGTGACTTACACTCAAAAGACACCTCCAGAAGAGAAGTCTCCTTGCTAGAGTTCCACACAGAATCACAGTTCACATAACCTCCAGAAGACCCTTTCCACCCGAATTAACCCTGCTTTGAGCAGGATATTCACTGAGAAAACTTTGAGGTTCCATCAGGCTGCTGAGGGCCTTGTCTGGATGAGTTCTGCGTATCTCCAAGGACAGACATTATACAGCCTGTCAGGAAAACCTGCTCCAGTGTTTGGCTAACCTCAGGGTATATTCCTTGCATCTCATCAGAATTCCACTTGTTGGTGCTTGTGTCCATTGTCTTGAGTCTGACATCATCTTTCCTACAACCACCCAGAAGGTAGCTTAAGGGAGCCACTAGATCCCCTGCTAGCTTCCTGTGCTTCAGGCTGAGCAAATCCATTTCTCAGCCTCTCTTCATAATCCCTGTGCTCCAGCACCCTTACTCCCTTTGTGGCTCTCTGCTAAACTCTCACCAGTTTACCACTGTCTTTCTGGTACTCCAGTGTGTCCACAACAGGCCATGGTACACCAAATGTGGTCTCACAAATACCAAACACAGAGCAGGAATCTTCTCCCTTTGCTCTGCTGGTATCACAGGCTGCGCAGTTTAAGAAGTGGTGGTTATCTGCAGTTACAGGTTTGAAAAGTCATTATCAACCTTACAAAAGAAAATAACCCAAGCTTATTTTCTAATGATATGCTAACTTACTCAGTTTATTGCTTACTTTATCAATTCCAGGCACAAGCCTACAGATGACTTCCACCTTCTCTGGCTGGAGTCCCACTTCTTCTTTAGCTTCCCGGAGAGCAGTATCTATTTCATCTTTATCAGTTGCTTCCCTTTTACCTCCTGGAAAACACACTTGCCCTGGTGATCTCCTCAGCTAGAATTTAAAGGAGGGATTGTTAAATATAACAAGTTTTACGTTTCTTCTTGGATCCATACAGGCACTTGTTCACACTGCAGAATCACTTTATCTTTCCAGTCAAAGCAGCTGGAAATGGTGGTTAAGAAGTTTATGCAGATCAGAAGAAATGTGCCTTAGCAAGAATCACACAGGACAGTTGGGCCTACACCCAACTGATCCATAAACACTATCAGAAATACACGTATCACTTGCACAGTATTGTGTAATTCCTACTATACACTCTGCTTCTTCAAAATTTATGTATTTTATCATCTTTCTTGCAGAAGAGATGGACAGATGAATCTAGACAGACAACTTGAATAGCGAGATTAAAATACTCAAGGTTAAGAGCAAGAATTTCCAAAATACACATTTAAATAATGTACCTCTGAGTACATTATAGTAATAGGCTTGCGCATCAAAGATCAGGAAAAAGCCCATTTAGAGTTAGTTTATCAGCTAAGTAACTGAAATTACTCGGGTTCTAAAATTTCTAAGAAAGACCCTGAAAAACTTTTCCAGCCATGGAAAAACAGACAAGTAAATAATATCTGAATACAGGCAGTTGACGGGGGGGGGGGGGGGGATGAATGGAAAACAAGAGTTGTAAAAGAAAACAAAATGCTGTCAGAAGGGTTCTGGGGGACGTGGGTTGTTGCTTTTCCTTTCATATACGATAATATTAAATGCAAGTTGAAAGGCCACATTAACAAAAGCTGTACTGCACTGTCAGTTTTCTTAAGCAATCAAAATTTCCCTTCCTGATCTGGAAATCATCTTCCACTGTCACAGGTTTCTGGGCATCCGGCATTCTTCTGGCATGTGAATGCCTGACTCATCGGTGTGTAACAACAGCTGCTCGTGGCCTGGGCACGCTGCCCGGGCTGGCGGCTGAGGAGCGGGCCCTGCGCCCTGCCACCCACCTGCATGGACCTGACGGTGAGCAGCAGGTGCAGCCTCCCCTCCCTCACCACCAGCGGCAGGAGGACGGAGGCTCTGGGCAGCGGCAAGCGGGAGAACCTGTCCCCAACGTCGAACTCCCTCAGGCGGAGCCTGGCTTTCTCTTTTAAACTCCTTCTGGAAGCAAACAGAGAGGAGGCGCCGTGGCAGCGCGCGGCGGTGCCCGGCCCCCCGCCGGCCGGGGCAGGTGTGTTCCCCTCAGGGCCCCCCGCTCGGGCCGGCTGCAGCCGGCGGACCCGGCAGGGCCCGGGACCCGCGCCACAGAGGGCGCTGTCGGCACCGCCGTCCCCTCCCGCCAGGCCCAGGGCGCTCTCTCCCCTCCGCCGCCTTCCTTCCGGGTTCGCCCCGCAGCTGCCGGGGAGAGCGGGGGCTGCGGGCGGGGAAGCACCCACGGGCAGCGGAGGAAGGGCCAGGTACGACCACTACCTTTCCAGCTCGCCCTCTCGTTCCGCAGCCGCCATCTTTAGCACTCCCGAGCCGAGAACGGACTTTCCCCTTCCCTCCCGCCCCCCACCCGTGACGGGCAGTTCCCCCAATCAACACGCGAGATCGCCGGGCTCCGCCTTCTGATTGGCGGCGGGCAGGGCACGCCCCCGCAGGACGGCTGTGGGCGGCCTTCCCGCTCCTGGGCGGGCGTCACGCGCCGCCGAGGCGGTCGCTGAGGCGAGGGCTGGACCGGGGCAGTCGCCGCGGTCCCTTCCCTAGGCCAGCGACAGTTTCCGCGGGCTACACTGACCCGGAGGAGAGCGGCGTTAGCTGCCAGCTGTCCTCGCTCCAGCTGGCAAGAGCAGAAACCCGCGGGGCGGTTTGGCATCGCGTCCCGCCAGCGGCGTCCGTGGCCCGCCCTCAGAGGGACAAGGGCGGCGGCGGCGGCGAGCGGGTAGCGCTGGGCTCCAGAACGAGCTTTTAGGTAAAAGGGCCCTTTCGTATAGGCACTAGCATGCCTCCTCTCACCCGCGTTAAGGGGCGGGTAACAGGACAGGTCACAGCCTCTGGCTCTCAGGGGCTCTAGAAAACGCCATCGCACACCTGTCACAGCCCGGTCACCTGTAGCCCAGGGCTCTTAAAAGCTAAAGGATATCAACGGGCCCCGTTGAACACAGACGCCTAGCTCAGTACTCTTAATTCACAATGGGAAAACAAACCCGCCAAGGTCTCAGCTTACTTTAATCATTTAGTACACGTAGGAAACAATGAGGTGTCAGACTGCCTCAAGCTTGGTGCAGGTTTCTGGGTAGTAGAATTTAGCTTCCAGTTCTCGTTAGAGACACACAAGTAGCAGAAGTAATTTCCTGCTATAATGGTTTATCATCCAGTCTTAACAGCTAGTAATCAGTGTTACCTGCGTTTCAACTAACACCACACTGGTAGAACCAACACATCATCCTTCAAAAGACAACACCCCAGGTTACAGAGAAGGTGTAAGAACTAATTTCAGTGTAGTTACCTTACTGCTTACTTCTTTTTTACCATTATATTATGCTAAAGAACCAGATGTGTTTTCCATGTAGTATGCACCTTGTATAGTTGACTTAATTAACCTCAATTAACCTCAAGTCCTTAAATGCTTATTTGTTACATAAAGTACATGTGTATATATTTACACACACAAGCTCACAGGTAAAAATAAGTGCAGTTTATATACACAATACACATAATGTGTTACTTCATATGGTAAATGAAAACCCAAATATAATTACATACACGTGTACATGTCCTGGCTGTGGCCTCTGTGATTCCAGCAAAATATAATATCCAGTTTATGGCCAGTATTCTCATTCACATTTAAGGTGTTTTACATAATCATTATAGGAAAAAATATATATATAGAATAGTGTCTTTAGAAAATGTAGTTCTTAAGTGAAAAGAGTACAATTAGTAGATGACTTATTATTGATCTATATGGCTGTACATGCCACGGAACTGTTGTTCCGGAAGACTGATATCAGATCCTGTATTTCTCTTTGGCTTTCTCTTTCAGAATGCAGATGTGCTAAAACAAAAAATAAAGATACAACTTTAGTCAATCTTTTCTTTCAAAGAAAATGCAAGAATGATTTTCAGTTGTATTCCTAGCATTGTAAGGAAAACACACCAGAACAGTAACCTTTGCGAGTTTACTACTTGCAGTAAAATTGAGATGTTAATATTGCTTCCAAGCTCATCTGTAATTTATAGATTTGTATGTTCTAAAGAGGTCAGGTTTGTTCAATTATTGCATTCTTTTTCATATTGCTTTGCAAAAGCATAGACGCAGTGTGTGTCTTTAACAGAACTGGTTTGTCTTGCTAAAAAGACTTTAAAGTGAAAAGCTTTTCCACTTAACCAGACTTAAAGTACTTTTGAAAATTAAGGAGGAAAAAAAAAAAAGATACCAGCTCTTTCTATCAGTTATGCTCTTTCCAACTCTACTAGACAGTGCTGCCTAAAGAGACTGTAATGGAGCAAATGAAAAAAGATCTTGATGGACGTGCTATACAGTGTAGGAAAAACCTTCACTTAAAGACTTGACTACAAAAGGGCAACATTGGATTTCTTTAAGACAGACAAACATCAAATTAAAGCCAAATTACAAGTTACTTTCTTTTCAGATGGGGCCCGCAGACTGTACGCTGCCAACCACCCTGGAGGATTCAGAATTGGACAGCATGGCTGGGCCACAAGGCTTCTGGCATAGATTCATAAAGAAGTAAGGCATAAAATTCAATGTAAATGCATAAGAACTTTTATCAGCTTGTCACGTTAATAAAGTTTTTGCCCTTTTAGTGGAAGTTTCTAGTCAGATTTAAGTTTTGCTAATTGTTGAAAAGCTCCAAGGATAAGCTAATATTCTTGCTGGTTACCTGTGGTAACAGTCACATATGTAACAGTCGAGGCACACATGTATGTACTTACGTTCAGATCTCTGAAGTATTCATTGTAATCAAGAGCATATCCAACCACAAATTTATCTGGAATTTCAAAGCCTATATCTGTAAGAGAATGCAATTCTTTTTATACTTGGGTGGTGTAAATAGCTTTTAAGTACACAGTTTGTATTCAACACATGCTTCAGCTATTCAAGAGTAATAGCTAACAAATACATCACCTTGCTTTCAAGGTACTTCACATGCTTCTTTAAGAATCAGAGCCATAAATTGATGACAAAGGTTAGAATCTATACCATTCCGATCAGTAGTAATACCATTCAGTTTTAAGAGAATGCATTTTAAGAACAAAATAAGTATTTAAAACGTACTTATGAGGTAGTCCTTGGCAGGACTCACAGGGAGTGAGATTTTAGTTGTGTAACAGTAGATGCATTGCAACTCAGTAGGGATTTTCAGTTTGAAAGCAAGGCAAGTTTAATGCCGGGTCAAAACAAAGGCGTTTTAGGGTCAAAGCCAAACAATACAAAATTAAGGTTTGGTTCTCTTTCTGGGATCTGGTAACAAATAGCCAAACCTGCACGCAGACCAACTGGGGGAAGAAAAAAGGAGGTGGTCATGAGGTTTCATCATGGGGTAGCTGGTCATCAGTTTACAAGTTTTTATGTATTTTCTCACCATTTCTTTTGGCCTTCCTGAAACTTATATGCCAGTTGTCAGACTTACTGCATGAAGTGAAATTATGAGCTCATATTTTGGACAACCAGAAAAACGCAATACTTACAGTCTGGTCTGTAACCTGAACTTTGATGTGTCCTTTTAACAAGCAGGCTGTAAGGCAGAGCAGAGAAGGTTATGTTTTTTAAAATATGTCTTGCTCTAAGCAGTATACTTCACTTCTCCCACTCCTCCCCATAAGCTTCTACAGTCACGCAGTTAAAACAATGATATTATTGTAACAGAAAGAAGTAGTGTTCAGCTTTATAACTGAGGAAGAAGCAAAGGTGCTGATCTAGGTTTATTCTGAAAGTTGAACTGACTCTATTTTACATTTAGTTCTCTTCAATTCTGTAACCCGAATAATTATTTTTTCATGTAGCAAGGTATCAGCAAACTAGAATAGCACGGACAGGTAAGCAAGTCCAAGTGGCATGTAAAGATTTTAGCAAGGAGGGAGGGAGAAGAGGACAAGCTGTGCAACGTCACTACAATTTCTTCCACAAAGTCGTATCCGTCCCTGCTTTTCCTGTGTGCTTCTGAAGAAACAGAGAACCTCCTGGACTGTCACTAGGAGGAGCATAACTGATACATAAAGCAAGAAGTGTTTTTTCAAAGCATGGTTATTACTTGACAGAGACAGGGATATTCCACAAAAAATTCCTTTTTAGAGATCATCTAAGAGCAGATCTAGAATGCCACTTGAAGTCATCTGGCAAGTGCAGACAAACTCTTAGGTTCTGAAAACCTGTATGGCTTGAGGATATTGAGAAAAATTCTCAGTGTTGTAATTCTAGTATTGAGGCAACTGACAACACGTTAAGAAACCCATGGAAAGAGCTGAATTTTCTTCAGACATAAGGAGGTAAGAAACAGGGTATCTGTCAGACTTTATGGACTACACAGAAAGAGCCAGGAAACCTTTTTTTGTTCATTTTAGCAGTAAAGGTGGTAGTGCATATGTGAATTTCCCAGTTTAATAAATACTTAGTTTTTTTCACCAGCTGGATGAGGATTGCTTCCTGCTTTTACTTCCTTTTCTGACAAATTTCAAACCAAACCAAAAACCCCAAACACCCACCAGTATACACTGACTCTTCACCTAAATGGTTTTGCTATATCTTCTCATTACAATGCATTAGTAAGCGGCCATATCATTATACCTTACAACTTTTACCATCTTTGGTTTGTTGTCTTTTAGTTTTGAAAGTAGCGCTTTCATTGTTCTACCAGTCTCAATAACGTCCTGAAAGAGATTAAAAAAAAAAAATTATCCCCTGAGTCTGAAAGAAAAAACAGACTATCAGTGGATTAATTTAAAGCATTCAGCTTAATTTAAACCAGTCAGCAACCCTGGCAGCACAGTAACATAATTAATTGTTGTTTTGTATGCAGTAGATACTAACTTGAAGAATGGGGAGAAAAAAAGTCCATGTTGTTCCCTCCTCCCACACTCCAATCTTTACTTACCTCTACTACCAACACATTCTGGAGAAGATCATGTAGGGAGAGAAAGAAAACAAAATATTTACATGGCAATATTCAGTGATTTATACACCCAGGAAAAGTTTGCATTACAAACTTCAGTTACGTGTAGGTTGCAATTGATTTTCAAAGAAGCTTGTCACTTAACTACTTGCATTATTTTAGTGCTTTCCGAAGAGTCTAAGTATTTATGGAAGCATGAAATACTGTGAGAAAGCCACCTATGTCAGGTTTTATATATTATTCTATGTATAGGAATAACATTCTAGAACCACACTGCATGAGTCAGTTTAAGGTGGTTCATTTCTGGGGGTTATGGGATAAAATGTGGTATAGGATCTTTAGCAACATTCAGTACTGATCACGTTAAATTTCCCCTGAGATCAGTGGAAATTACTCACTGTTTCAAAGCATGGCATTTTAAAACAGCGTTAAGTGGCTGTAAATATGTAGCATCAAAATCTTAACACAGACCTCCTGGAAGAGACACAAGATCTGTTCTTTCCCCTTAGAAGCTGAAGATGCTAATTCATACCTTCCCATTTAGTGTAGACAGTTCTTCACCAACAATACTGATTTTTTCTGTAGGTGAATCATTCTAGGAGAAAGAAGAGAGGGAAGTCACATAAAACATGCTCAAAAGTGTTATATGTGTATGAATGGTGTGCTGCTCTTGCTTTTCACCTATCATATGTCACTTGCAACTTTACGCAGCACTCCTTCAGTAAACAGCTTTTAAGCAGCTGAGAGCGAGAGGAGAGTGAAGTATCAGTGCAGACAGATGTTTGCATGGAACAACAGTACATCCATATTCATGGAATAGACACCATTGCTTTCAACTATTTTTGTTACCGTAGATTTGTTTTAGAATTCCATGAAAAATTTATAGGATATTGTAAACTGTCATATTTAGCATGGCATAAATTTTGATCAGTGCACAGGGCTCTAGCCTTCAAAGAGGGGAGAAAAAAATAGAAAAAAATAGCCAACTTTATAGTAGTTGGCTCAGGCCAACTACATTTGGTTCAGGCAAAAGGTACCTGTTCCCCAACACACAGATTATGAAAACTAGTCTCTCCAATAAATAAAAAAATAATGCAGACAGACAATAAGCAAGTTTCTGCTGCTAAGCTCCTCACCATACTCCCTGCCACCAAAGGGTGTCATGGTAAAGACAGCGCAGAACCTGTATGGAAACTTTGGGCTGGAGAGGAAGATGTTGGAGACCTGACCCTGGCTTTGTCACGTTAAGTATTATGCTATATGATCATTCCAGTGAATATACAAGATCCGTCTGATTGGTGGGGCAGATCAGTAAATGAGTTGCTCTTCAATATGTAGTGAATTGAGCTGCTTTGAACAGGCTATATGCATGAACTCAGTTTTTGTGGAGTTTTCATGTAACCTACCAGCACTCAGAATGTCAATCTATGGGGAGAATCAATTTTTCCAAAGAACAGAAAGTTGCTTACACAGTAGCTTTTTATTCTAACAAAATCCACAGTAATAGGCACAGATTTATCACCATTTTGATTCAGTGCTTTTATATGGTCCAGCAAGTCAGCAAAGAATTTATAGCCTCCTTTAAGGACACAGAGTGCAACAATGTGATGGCTTCCCATATCTTGCATGATATCTCTAGCCAAACGTTCTGTCCTGGAAGGATAAAAAAGAAAATCCTGTGAAGTGTTTTGTATGTCATATTTGTTTGTCCATATATTAAGCAACGTCCAAGTTAAAATTCTGATCTTGCTGTTTGGTTTTTATAACCAGCAAATTTTGAGCACATTAAGACAAAGTTAGTTACATATTTGAATTTCACAAGGTGATGCCTACTCCACTTGACATACTGTTGATTTAATCCACAGATCTAAACTATTCAGGGTAGGAAACCTTAAAGATATTTGAGACAACATGGAAACTTAACTGGGGTTGTAGAGGAATACTCGCCTTAAAACTCCTCTTGCATTATACTCCAGAACACAAGTGTTGCAGCTGCAGGGTTTCTATGTTTCTTATAGTCTATGCAGGGTAGGGCCTCAGTCTTTTTGTTTGGAGGGAAATGGATCATTGGTATCACTATCACTAATCTTTGTTGTTTACCCTCATACCTGTCCAGGATGAGTCCGTGGGGAATGAAGACTCTTTCTAGATCTTCTTCATAATGCTTAGGAATGCAAAATAGATTTTTGTTATAGCCACTTTCTTCATCTCTTATCTGCAAGTGAAAGGCAAATAACTCTAAGAGTAAAAACAGAGCCATACAGGAAAAAACCTTCCAGTCTCTGATAATGCAGAAAAAAAAAAAAAAAAAAAAAAAAGACTCCTCTCCTCTCCTCTCCTCTCCTCTCCTCTCCTCTCCTCTCCTCTCCTCTCCTCTCCTCTCCTCTCCTCTCCTCTCCTCTCCTCTCCTCTCCTCTCCTCTCCTCTCCTCTCCTCTCCTCTCCCAGTAATGTGTCAAAATAAAAATATATCTGAGAGTTTTTAAACTTTCTGATAGGACAATTCACAATGTCTAATAAATTCAGGAGCTAGTGTGCTTGTCGGTATGTGAATGGATAGATAACTACTTTGCCCCTGTCATTATGAGAGAAGTTCTCAACCGTCATCAACTCATAAAGAGCCCCCTCTTGTATTCTCCATTTCCCCTTCTGCAGAGCACAGTAACTTGCTCGTGTGCTAAGCAAGCAAAAATCAAAATTTGTGGCAAATAGATTGGGATTACAGCTTGATCTCCAGTCAGCAGGTGACTTTAGGATGCTGCACTACCTTGACCATCATTTTCCATTGTGTAAAAGAGAAAACCATCTCCTAAGTGTGAATTCACACTGAACTTTTGGCAGAGGTAAGCACATACCAACTGTCAGCTGTCTCAGAGGACAGGGGAGATGACTTACCCCAGAGGAGGAGCTTTGAGGTGGTAGTGGGAAGAGGAGAAGCTGCAGAGGGTGCCCACAGGTGGGAACCAGAGACCTGCTGAGCTGCAGTTCAGCTCGTGGTACTGTTTGCCCTGTTAGCAGGTTGCTCCTCAGCACAGCTGGGGAGAGGCCTAGCTGCTTCCCACAGATCAGGGTCTTAACCATTTTGCCATCAGGGTTTAGAATTACAGTTCTTTCTTCAGTGTGCTGGCTCCAGGCTGTTGCACCCAGAGGTGTCTGGATGTCTAGAAGTTAAATAGTCTCCATTTCAGCTTCTCTTCTGACTAGTCTTTTGGCCCCAAATAGATCAGTGTCTTTGGATTCTACCACCCTTCAAGACCATAATGAATGCTTTGGTCTTTGTTCATTTATGAAGTGGTGGTACAAAAGCAGGCAAGAAAAATTGACTAAGAGGGCTAATATGTAAGTGTTAGAAATAAGACAAAACTCAAATTAGATTGTCATATCTAATATTGCCCTGTTATTGTTAAAATACAGAACTAATAATCAAGGGAAAAATTCAAAGCTGGCTTAAAGCTTCACTAGTGCAAAACAGGTTAACTGCACACCAGTTGCATTCAACCAAACTGGATACAGTGGCTTGCTAATGGACAGCATAGAGCTATAAACTAGGCAGTAATAGCAGGAAGTACTGCTGACAAACAATTTAACACCTGCAAACTGTTTAGACAGATGAATTGTTTTTAATTCTCCTTTTTTGGCATACGAGAGATGAGTGCTTAGGAACAAAGGAAAAATGGCTCATAGGGAACAGGAATAGGTTACTACTTGCAAAACTCACAGCAGTCATAAAAATGAGATAACCAATTACTGCCGTTTATTTTAAATTAGCCACGAATATCCTACTTCATTTAAAGAGAAAACTAGAGAGACAGGTGTTAAGAAGAATTTCAAAGAACAGATTATAGTAGTACAAGGCAGTGCATATAGAATCTCATCCTGGCTGAACTAACAGTATTCTGCAAGTACTCAAAATGGATAGGCCTTGATGTTCCAAGACTTACAGAACAGCCTTGCAGTTGAGCACTGTTTAGAGTGTCAGCAGTACTGTTTTGCCTGGTTTAGTTACTATTTTCTTCGTGGCTGAAGTCAGTGAAGTGAAAGCTTAGGTGAAGGATTGTTTTTAAATTAAGTTTGTTTGTGCTTTGTTCATCTTGGAAGAGATACTGGCAGTTACACTGATATCAGCTGTAGATCAGGCTAGACAGTAGCATCTGTGAGCAGGCTTTAATGCAGTGCAGAACTGCTTGTTGCTGTTTGAGTGTTATATTAACCCCGTTAGCCAGTTTGAAATGGGCTAATTTCTGCCTGTGTGAGGTTGCTAGGGGTGACAGACAGAATATACGTACAGGATATGGGATTCTGTGAACCAGAAGCAGTGACGATAGGACATAATTAGGAGCACTGATCACAGTTAAAAGTGATTATTTGAGACTATTGGAACATATAAGCATAATTTTCTTTTAGAGTACAAAAAAAAGCACCTTTAAGGATAGTCACTGACATGATAAACAGTTTGAAAAGTGCTGTAGGGTGGGTTCTTTGTTTTGTTGTTGTGTTTTGTTTGGTTTTATTGCAAGTTCCCTATCTATTGCATTCTGCATAACTGGAGCTTAAATGCAATGACTTCACTACCTCGATTTGAGAAGTTTTTCTTCTGCCCAATCACGATACTGATTGCCATATTTAGTGGACTTCAGCCTTGCAATTTGCTTTTGCAGTTATAAATTGGGCTTTCATCTGCACAGAGAGCTGAAGTTCAGCCTTGTTGCCAATGAATTTAGCTTCCAGCTGCATTTGATGGGAGGTGTCACAACTGGTTCAGCTCGAGTTGGGATGAGCTTTGTCCATGTTACTGTAACTATTGAATAAAGCTAGTCTTGAAGCATACAGGCCTGCATAGTGATTACTGCTCACAGCTAGTCCAGCAGTGCAGTTTAGTACCTTTTATTTGGTTAACAACTACACTCATTGAGACTATTTTGTGCAAACAATGTCTGCTACATTAATATTGTTTGTTGCTATGTGTGAAGCATTTTTTTAAGGTCTGCTGAAAGGTTCATGAAGAGAACCTTAAGGATTGCATCAGTTTGAGCACATCACCATAGCAACATGCTGCATATACCTTACAGGCTCATAAAAGCATTTTTATCATGGCACATGCTAAATAATACAGTAGCATCCTCTTATAATAAAGCAACCTACTAAACTATCACACAAAGTTGTTAAATTTTTAAATCATGAGCTTATATCTTGAGGAATTGTTTAATTTAGATTCAGTCTCATCTGTTCATTTACTGATGGAGGTTTTTGAGTTTAAGGGGGAAAAAACAAAATTAACTACAGCAACTTTTGCAATAAAGAGATTCATAAATAAGTATTGTTTCATCAGCACAGAATGAAAGAATATGAATATAGGTATATTAAAGTAACATAAATAATGTCATAAATTTGAAAAAAAATTGAGTCTATTAAGATGCCTCTGTTCTGAAAGCCAGTTTTTCTCCTGAGTAAATATAAGAAACAAGGCCTTTCATTAGTCAGCATTTCTAATGTTCTACTATTTTTGCTGAAGCTAACCTCTTCCCCCATACCCAAAGCTCCCTTCGATCAAATAAATAACCAAATGCGAGTGCATTATGCTTTCTTACCTGCAGTCCGTGAGCCATAATCTTACTTTGAACTATGCTATCGGAGAACAAGTTGGTATTATTACTGCAGTTTGTCTTGCTCTATTTTCATCTTGCAGTCAGATCATGACCTGCTTCTAAAAGGTTAAAATTGCCATCCTTCCTACAGGAAGTATTACTTCCTTCTACTAATGCACTGACATCACAATCCCAGGTTTTTACTTAATCAGATTAACCAGAAATAAAATAGGCATGAGCCCTGCTGCAACCAATCAGAGTAAAGATATGGGGAACGAGGGAGATGCAAAAAGGAAGCTCATGAATCAAATTAGTGGGAAGGACTATGTAGGGTAGTGGATTTTTAATTGAAAACACAAATCAGATATTTGATTGTAGCAGGTGGTAATTCAATGGTATGTGTAGAAGGTAATTTTATATACCAGTTTCTTACACAGTATTTGCACGTCCATTGTTGTGATAAAGTCCATATCTTTTTAAAATTCTTGTGCTAACTTGCTGTCAAAAAATCAGTATTTGAATAAACAAAGCCATAATTTTAAAGACAACTTGAAGCAGAGGTCTGCAGCTGCTGGGTCATGGTGAACCCTGTCTGACATTCTTCCAGGTCATTCTTTGATAAAATGAGGGGGGTGATAGTTCCAGTAACATGCTTCACATCATTTATAATCAAATTGTGCTGACATTCACTGTAATCTGATTATTTTAGTGTACCGAACTGCACTATTATCTGGGATTAACATGAAAGTCGTAGATTTCTAAAAATTAATCCTACCAACAAAGTGAGCTAAAGGCAGCTTGCATACAACATGTTACAGAATGTCTTACCAGATTGGGTACATTTTATTAATTCAACTAGTTAGTGTTTTCTTGGGGAGAGGGGACATTAATGAAAAAAGATTTTTCTTGTTTCTTTGTAGTCTTACAGTTGCTTTTCAGATCGTGGCTGAGAACACTTGGGATAATGCAGAAATGCTCTTCCAAGTGGATTAATGGACATATCCACAACTTTCAGTGATATGTTAAATAGTAGTACTATTTGGGAACTATTAATGCCTTGAGGCTACTTGGCCCCTATTTTATGCAGTTAGCAATACCTTCCTTCTATGAGTTCCCTATCATATTCCCTACCTTACGGATGTGAGCTCCCTATCTTGTGAAAAGCCTTGCTTTTCTAATTCCTAGTGTGAAGCACTCCTTTCTAGCTGGTGTAACTTGTGTTCAAAAACCTGGAGAATTTCCTTAACAAGATCCTCCTTTGAGAGGAAACATAACAAAAACCATACATGTAAACAGTGGCAGCTATTGCTTTAGCAGAGATACTCTCCCTTCCTTATCCTCAGGTGCCAAAATGAAGGTGAACAGCAGCAATACTGAGGAATTTATGCAAACATACATTGCCTTTGTGTTTGTGGAGAAAAGCAGAGAAAGAAAAGAAGGGGGAATTCCAGACTAGTTTGTATGTTTCCGCTCTCCTGAGCTTTTCAACCCAGTGTAATTTAGCTGTCCTGAAAGGATGTTGGTGCTCTAGAGAGCCCTGAGAGGATGATGCCATGATAGAATACTAAGTGCTGCAATATTGCTTATGCCGATTGCCCATGTGTCACACCTACAGCTTTATATGACTAATTGTAGGATTTAAAGTTTTTTTCTAATTATTTGCAGGAAAAAAAGACACATACAGGTTTCACATTTATTTGTTGATTCTCATGTAGTTTTCCACATTTAAACAGAATTTAGTGTAGTTTTGCTATGGGTGAGACTACTTGTTTTAAACCTCTTTCTAGTGAAGGGGCTAATTATTGGCACTATTGCAGTTTACAATTTCCATCAGTATAATTGAGCACAATTACTGAAATTACAGTGAAGAAATCATTATTGTGTGCATATCTGATATGATCTGTAGCACCCACTTTAGCTCTCCCCCTTTGTCAAATGCTCTGTTCTTCACTATATTATGTAATTTTTTGTGTGTTAATCTTGGTATAGGTAAACCTTGACTGCAGATCACACATACTAGGCAGCCTTCCCTCTGAACAGGCCATCTTAAAATATTCTCAAGCGTAATATGTATGCTTTGGTTCTGTCTATTAGAAGACCACCTCTGTTATGTAAATTAATAAATCCCTGAAATCTTTACTTGAGGCAAGTTTGATTCCACATTACTCACATTTTTAAAAATTATACACTGGACCTTGCAAATCTTTGTGTCTCCTTTAGGCACCATACTGTTTGATCTGATTTGAACTGGGCCCAGTTCTAAAGTCCTGTTTAATTCTGTTTCAGAAAAGGATTACAGAAAATCCCTCCCACTGACTTTATTTCTGAGTTTTTGCTGCATTGGGAGTAATGTCTAAGCTACAAATGAGCAGTGACTTTTTGACTAGAGTCCATGTTTAGAAAGAGCAGAAGAATTTCATTCATAAGGGGTGCATGCATATGTATGCATGTATTATATAGTTATATTATTATCAAATTTTCTTAAGAAATACTGATTTCTCTTTAGGGAAACTGACAACAAAAGTCACTGTTGTGACATTGCTTTGTGATGTGGGCATCTGTTCAGCTGGAATGAGATTCCTCTAGTTGAACTGGGAAAATAGGAGTATTCTACTATAATCCCCGTAGCTGGAAATGTCAGACAGGCTACCACATGACCTCCAAAATTTTATGAAAGCATTCATGAGAAATAGTCAGGCCAACAGCCCATGTGGGGAAAAAATTAGATTTTGAAACTCTGGGAGACTTGAAATAGAAAAGTTTAGTGTTGGGAAAAACATGCTCTTATTAAACTTTAAACTGGTTCGAGAAGCCTCTGTTTACCTGAAACTCAGAAAACTACTTCCCAGATCATATTTATTTGAACGAATTTAGGATTCTCAGTAAATTGCGTAGAACCATAATAGTAACCACATACCACTATCACCTGGCAAGTACTTGAAAATCCAGTAAATGTGTTAGTGGTCTCAATTAGTGGTCTGAAATTTGCATTATGAAAGTTACTGCTACAATGAATGTTTTTATTGTCACGTTCTGAAGAAAGAAAAATTCACAGGTGAAAGTTTATGCTAAGACAGCCCTTTGTCATTGCTGAATAATGAAAATAGAATGTAGCCAGTTGGCATCCTTAGATGGTTTCTCAGTTGTAAATTATGTGATTATACTCCCATAGGAAAGAACAGAAAAGTTTTAAGTGTGTGTGCATGTGTTCCATATAGGAGCCCCAAGTGCCTCTTTTTAAAGCTGAATGTTCTGAGGAAACCAGTGCACCAGGCAAGTCGGCTTTCAACTTATTGCCCCCCTCTAAATAACTAAAAGAGCCAGTAAGTGTTGCCCATACAGACTGGAGATTAATTAGATCAACATTGATAGCTTGGTAAAACAGCTGCCAGTCAATACAGAACAACACTGCTCTTGTCCTTGCATCTGTTCCCTGAACTACTGAATCAATAATTAGTTTTTTCAGGACATGGTTTTGCTGTTCACAAACCTCTTTACATACCTAAGTTTGTTAAACAGTTTTACATTGTATTACAGGTTGAAATAACTTGTCTTGAGATGGTTGCAATAACTTTAAAGGTCCTCAAGAAACATTGTATAGGTACTAATTAAGTCCTGTCAGGCATTCAGTTTTAATTATTTTAAATCAGAAGGCAAATAACATGATACTGGATGTATTGTACAACTGTTCCATACTAAAACCTTACAAATAAAACATCAGAGAAAGTGTCCACTAGAGGGAAGCCTCTACCATGGAAGAGAATACTTGCCAAAGGGGAAGAAAAAACCTACATTTTATGAAGCAAACTTTCTAGACTAAGAAACTCTGTGTTTAGTTAATAAGTGTAGAGGTGTCTCACCGAAATGCAAATACAATCAGGTAATTTAAAACAGGCATCTTAAATATTTAGACCAGTTCTGAACTTGTATAATTGTGGATTACAGGAAAACTGCTCTGATTGGCACTGCTGAAGACTTGACGCATGGGCTCCATGTTCCAAGTGGCTGACAAAGCCTTAAATTAAAACTGAGCACTTCTATTCAGTGTCTGGTTATTAGGAAACCTGATTAATACACTTTGAAATTACTCGACTTCAGTAATTTGGGGCCCATCCGAAATCTGGTTTTTGTTTGGCACTTTTTAAGTCTTAGGTGAGACCAGCTGCTTAATTAGTTTGCTAAAAGCTGTTTGGAAAAACCACACTGCACATCCCGTGGTAAACAGTGCATGTTTGCAATTAGAAATTAGAAACTTCATACTTTCCTTGGCTATTTTCTGTCTGGTCTGAATATAAGATTTTTATTGTTTTACTGAAACAGAAAAGTGATCTGAGTCTTAACCAATATTGGACATATATAAATGTGTGCTTGAAAAGGTCTTCTACTTTTACAACTCCTCTAATACCCCCAACATCTAGCAAACACAGACTGATTGATGACAGAACTTGGAGGAAACACTCCTGTAAAAGGTGACTCAGATTTAAGTTTGAATAATTCTTGAAAATACCCTGACACCAGTCCTTAAATAGATGAATGACAAATTCTGCAGACTCAGGACATTCTGATTGCTGATCTAGAGGAAATGTACAATATTTATTAACAGTCTTTCCGGCCATAACATAAATGGTGGAGTGACTGTGTGAAGGAAACCTTTACATACCTTTTGCTACATTTGTTTTATAGATAGGAAAAACGTTTCAGTCTCCTGGACTGTCTATATTAGAAAGTAATTTTGAGAGAGGATCTGATTAGGACTGGGGCAATACAGCAGAGAGACAAGGAGTCAGGACTTCTGGATTTTATTCACAGCTCTGACACACTGCTTATTTGCTGTACGACCCTGGCCAATTTGTTTTCCTGACTGCTCCTGTTGTACCTCTGACCTTCCTATGTGCCTGCTTTTCCCCCGTTGCCTCCTGTAATCAGCTGACCTTAGTTTTCTGAGACTTCTCTCCTGTGGGCTACACAGGTCGTTGTTATTTTTGGGAAGGTGCCATTTAAGAAACACTGTTGCTGTCATTAGCCAGTGGTCAAATTAATGATTTGTAAAAAGATTGTGGTCTATATACTTAAATATTAAAATGCAGTTATAGTTTAATATGTCAGTGAGCAAACATGAGTTGCTCCATAACTGCCATAGTGTCCAGTGTGCCTGATCAAGTTCTCCCCCACCCCCCAACAGCTGGATGAATTGTTTTACCTAGGGAGCAATGGGTGGTCCAGGAAGCAGTCTGCTCTGCTCTTGGGGAGCTGGACTCGTCTTCGCTACAGAGATGTTTAATAAAAATATTTGTTGAACAATGGCTTTATCTGAGTGTGTGATCACAGCTGTTTTATTTTAGCAATGTAACAGCAATAACAATTAAATCCATATTCCTCCTTGGATATTTATTTTCCTGAATTCATTCTTAGTGCGGTGAAAGAATTTGGTGTGAATTGCCGGGTTAAAATAGAACTGCATGTAGTGGATTTCAGATTACTAGGATTACCTTTGTATGATTTTTCTATTACTTGAGACCTTAAAACGTAGTATAAAAATACATACCACAGAGAGGCCATGTTTTAAAATATTCTAAAATTCTTCCCTCTAGTTTTTTCTAATCACTATTTTTAATTGTTAAGAATGTTCTGTTCTGCAAAGCCATGTTTGACTATTAGAAAAGCTCAGTGCCATCTTCCCATAACAGCATGTAAGAAAAATGTGGACTATGCATTTTGGTAAAATAAAAAAAATGCTCTTTTAAAATACCATGCAATTACTGCATTCAAATAATGATAGCTCATCTCTAAATCTCACTTTTATAAAACCAGCTACTTCAGTGTTGCCAGTGCCTTTTGTTGAGATGTTGAATTGAAGATGACACTTTTGTATGAGCTTGCTTAGAAAGATTTTACTGCTGCTGCTTATGTTTACTTATAGGCGATTCCAGTGGTCAGCAGCTTGCAGTGAAACCCACTGCTAGTGTTCATTACCTGTGCAGGCTTGCCCACAGTCTAAGAAGGGAATTCAGTGCTGGTCAGTACAGTTTCATAAGCCAATGGAGGGAAAAAAGAGCAAGCTTCTATTACTGATTCTCAAGTTTTCAATTCCTTCTCAGATCTCCATCAAAGTACTCCAGTTACTGCCTGTTGAACCTGATGGATCTGTTTACATAGTTGAGCATCTGAATTCCACAGGGGGCCTGCACCATTGGAAAGTCAGTACATCCTAGTAAAGATGTTCATAGAATCATAGAACAGCCCAGGTTGGAAGGGACCTTGAAAGATCATCTGGTCCAACCTTTCGTGGGAAACAGAGCCTAGATGAGATTATCTAGCACCCCGTCCAATAGCATCTTGAAAACCTCCAGTGAGGGGAATTCTACCACATCCCTGGGGAGATTGTTCCAATGAATGATTGTTCTCAATGTAAACATTTCTTTCTTCTATCAAGATGAAACTTCTTCTGGTTCAACTTGTATCCTTTGCCCCTTGTCTTCTCCATGTGACACCTTGTGAAGAGGGAGCCTCCGTCCCTGAGCAGCTGCCCTTTAAGTACTGGAATACTGTGATAAGGTCCCCCCTGAGCCTTCTCTTCTCCTCCAGGGAGAAGAGACCTTAACTCCTTAAGTCTGTTCTCCCTTTGATCATCTTTGTGGCCCTCTTTTGGACCTCTTCAGTATGTTATAATATGCCTTTTTCATACAGCTGAAGACTTTGTCTTTTTCCACTTCCAGCACTCGAATTTCATGCCTTCATTCCTTGCAAGTTTTCGCTTATTCTAGTAATGAGAGAAGAACTTCCTTTGTCCTAAAATCCTGTCACCTTATTCACTGAACTCATTTCCACCTGGTTCTTGCATCTCACAAGTAGTATTACAGCTTTTCCACTGTAAAAGAATAATCTCATTCTCTTCATCAGCTACCTTCTTTCTATTCTCCCATCACATACCACTTCTACTTTCTCTCCATTCACTGAGTTATCTTTATGGGAAGCGTTAGTGCTATCATTTCTTGATTTTGCACTCATGACGGCTTTTGACCTGGTTATGTCTTCCTCCTTGAACACTTGTCCTTGTTTTGCTTTTGATTTCATTATCTCCTTCCACTCAACAGTTTCCGATCTCTGTAATATATTTTATTTTCTCTCACATTTTTTAAGGGAAAGCTATAGCACAAAAATAAGCAAGATCTACTTCCAACATAATTCACTTTTATCCCCATTAGGGATAATAAAAAGTCATTCCTTAATTGAAATGAATGGATTATGCCCTCAATGCACATCATGCGTTCTGAAAAAGGATAAGTTGTCAGCACTGATATTTCTGAAACTGCTTTATTTGCCCTTTCAAAAATCTTTTGCCAGTGTTTAGAAAGGGTGCAAGAAAAAAAAAATAATTGTTACAAGCGTCTTCAGCTCTGCTTTCCTTTTGAAGTCATCATTCTAACCTAGTGCAAGGCCAGGTCTTGTTTATGTAAAATGTATAAAGTGTTACAGGTTAAATCTCCTGTCATACAAAGTCATATGTGAAATACTGATTTATTCTGTGCAAAACCATACATTTTACATAGGACCAAATCTGGAATATTTGCTACAAGCCACCTCATTGAAATTGGTTGGGTTTTAAGGCATTTAAGTAAATTAGATATATAACTCTCAGCATTTCTGAAGATACTAGCCTTCCACTGACAGCCAGCTTCTATTCCCAGTTCATTATGCCTCAGGTTTTCAGGCCTAGGTATTTGTATTACTTGTATGTCACCTTTACTCTGACCAGAATTTGAAAAAGGGGGTATGTAGTTTTGTGACTACACAGAATTTAGTAGGATATAGAAAAGATTTTTAATCAAACACATTGTTTCACGGTTCCCTTATGCTATTTTAATGGCTTTGATCTGTGAGAAAATTAATAAAACCAGAATGTGAATTGTTGAAAATGAATGCAGTTCTACTGTAGTTAATTTACTTTAAGATGTGTATTCAATGATAGTTAAACCTATGCCATAGTTTAAAGAGTGGAATTAATGTTATCTAAATTTTAACCCTCAAATAATAGTAATAGTAATATTTAAAATGTAATAGTTAAGTCTTGTGCTTCTTTATATCACATTGGTTTGTTTGCAAGAGATTGACAAAATCCAAATTTTTCATTTATGAACAGTCTTTTTTCATCTAAGACTGTTTATCCAGTTTGACATATTGCCAGACTGGCACTCTTATATGCCCCAAACTCAGTGAAATTAATTTCCTATTCATTCTCATAATGACAGTGGGTGTGTTATTCAATAAGGACAAGTTAGGTTTGTTTTCAACTCTCCTAGAAGCACCTTGACTCAGAGCAGAAAGCTTGTATGTCATCAAAAGGATCTTCCAAGCCTATTAATAAGGAAGAACCACGCAAGTTTTTATGGTACAGGGAACACAGCAACTGGTTTTTGCTCTGTTCAACCATTCACAAGAGTGTGTCATAATGAAGCTAAAAACCATGGTTGAATATTAATGAAGGCAAATAGCATACATTCTTCCCTCCTTAACTAGTCTTTTCCACATTTCATTTGGGTGTATGCCAAAACTGACATAAAACTAATAACTGAGAGAGCCATCTTATGTAACATTGTGTGATACCCCCACGTGACATGGCAACTTTTCTTTTTGCTTTGTTGCTGTTAACATGCATTTCAGGAAGTGCCATCCAGCACTGATTGAAAAAAAAAAAGATTACTTTGTAGAAGATACGATGCAGTGGTAATCAAGAGAAACCAGAATGTAAGACTGTGGGCTCAGATGCTGGCTGAAGATCACTCAGTCTAGCCACAAATCTAAAAATGCACCACTGTATGGTAAAGCTGGAAAATCTCTAACATCTTGGCTTTTACTAACAGAAAAGAAGAAAGTTAAACTCATGGAAGACAGCTGTGATAATTATGGTCATTTCCAGACATGTTAAATTTTCATTATAACAATTATTCTTTTAATTATCTTCTTAAACAGCTTCCATTTTAAAGCATCACCCATGCTTTTCAAAAATTCATTTGAGTCAGTAGGGGTCCAATTTAGGAAAGCAAAAAAGTCTGCATTGAGGGCTATGGAAGGCAATAGCTAAAACCATTCTTAACTTCAGGCATGTACTAAGGCTTCAGTCTGGCTTCAGTCATGGAACTAAAGAAATTAGAATGATTCAGGCATAGAGTAAACTGGAACTGAAAAAATCTCATACGCAGCTTTGCAGCCTTTCATCTTCTAAGAGAATGTCTGTGACAGCTGCATTGTGGAGTGGCAGAAGGGAGTTGTCTAAGTGTCATAGGTAGAAACTGAGACATTAAGATCTTCACATTTTCAGTTCAAAAAATTCCACAAAGACACTGTCAGTAAGAGGCTGTCATAGCAAAGTTTTTGTATGGATAATATGGTGCATATAGTGAGTCTACCCAGGAAAAACAAGACAAGCTATTAAAAGAAAAATAAGTTTTGGACAGCTAGGGGGTATAACAGTACTCTCACGCAGCTGTGTCAGTGGGCTCAAAGCAAAGGCTTCTGTGTTGAGTTAAAACACACAGTACGTTGTTATGATTAAGTGTATTTTTTAAAAAAAATCATCATCTCAAGCTGTGTTTTCTATCTGGAAGCTAGAAGAGGTTGAGAAATAGTCTGCCAGGGAGCAGCAAGGGACAACTGCTGCCTAAAGGACAGAGCCAAGCCTGGTAACATAGCAGGCAGGGCAGGGGCCTCACCAGCCAGGGCTTAGTCCCACAGTATCATAGCAGGCCTGGGGATGGAACTGGGGTCAACCAGGAGTCCAGATCACCAGAAAAGGTTGTGGTGGTGCAGCAGGTCCGAGGTGAAGCTGGGAAGTCAATCCACAGGTCACATCCAGTGATCACCAGGCAAGTCCACAGCAACAAAACAGATCCAGCTGAGCTGGAGACAGGTATGCGTATGACACAGCTTTGACAAGGACTGAAAGCCCAGTCCTGAGCTTAAATGGAGATGCTGGGCCCATGGCCAGAGGGTGCTAGTGGAGGCCCCAGCTGAGATTGGCCATGGCCAGTAAAGCCTATTGGTGCATACAGGGGCCTGACACAGGCCAGATGTCAGGGGGACCTGAACTCCAGGAGGTTTTCTCTTTAAATAAGCCCAGAAAAGTCATGCTGAGTTAACCAGAAGAGAAAATCACAAATAAGACCCACCTTTGATAGTTTTTTTAGATAATACCTGTGCATGTTTGAAATAGATATCTGAAAGACTGGAAAAGAAGAGCAAAAATAAATTTTATTTACTCTAGCAAGAGAGTTATGAGATCACACAAAGTCTGTTCAAACATAGAGGAAAAAGTAATTTCCAAAAACTCACATATGACATTGATGCTTTGAATTGGTTAACAAGAATCTAATTTGTTTCCATCAAATGCTTCCACAGCTATGCATCTTCAGAGGAAGGGAGAAGATAAATGGCATGATGTAGAACAGGGCAGCTGGTTTGGATCCTTGTCCCCGTATATGCTGAAAGAGCACTAGAACAATTATTCTTACTGTAGGCATGTTCAGACAGCCCATCACCATAAAATTAGCAGAAAGCATCTATATCTCTCAAGTATCTAGTGAACTACATACCTCCCAAGCATTGTCAGAGATGTCATTTATATTCCTATCCCAATTTTTAAAAAATTATTATTCAGAAAAAATATGAAAAAGATCAACTTAATCTTTCATTAACATAGATTTTTCCCTGCTATAGACTGTGAACTTGGGATACAACAGAGTCTTTTATTTGAATTTTTACATCCTGCATCTGTGTACAACCTTTGAGAAGAATTTTGGGGGTATTACTTATGTTTCCATTTTTATTTGTGTGATGGAGTAATCTGTCATATATGTGCAGGCAGGTATATTATTCAGGATAATGGGGAACTTGGATAGGCCAGGTAATGGAAAACAGACATCATGCAGGTATTGTGAGATGTGAGATCTCAATGCAGAGATTCCCCAGGAACTCTGTTTGCACAGTTAATTCAGTTTTGGTGCAGCTTAGCAGTGACCCTGTTAGAAACAGGCTACATACAAGCTCTTGGGGAGTCTCCACACTCTATATCCTTGCTTCTGAGGGTTCTTACTTACTTACTCAGACTCAGAGTACAGAAACGTACAAAAAATCCTTTTCCACTTGTTGTATTGCCAGCCCAGAGACACAGCTATATAGGAAAAATGTCTAATTACAGAAATTTCAGCTGGGGGCTGGGAGATAGGCAGGTTTCCAGTGGCTCCTGTGCCTTCCCAGAACAGTGCAAACTTCAAAATTGAAATAGTCCTATGAGAGAAACTTTGCATAGCACCTTCTGAGAAATGTGAGATAATATATGCAAAAAAAAATTTCAAAACTGGTGTCTAAGGAACAGGAATAATAAAGAAAAAATCCAACAAATAATTTATATGGTGACCAATTTTTCTGTTAGTTCTAAATGTAACTTGTCACATTGTATGACATTTTTTATTCCCTTTCCATAGTTTTCTTCGGTGCTGTTTTGAAGATAATAAAAGGTTTTTCTTTCTTTTTGAATCAGATGTCTGGTTCTCAGGCTTTGTGCATAGATATTAATTTGTGTGTTTTATTGAACATCTCTGGATAAAGTGCCTTATTGCTATCCAAAGAGAAGACTCTGAGTGCTACAGATTGTCTCTGACAAACGTGTACTCTAATACAAGGACTGACATAATTTCTTTTAGTCATGGTTAGTGATAACTTTGGGCCACATTCTAATATCTTTATTTATATGACACTACAGATAGCTACAGTGTTCTTACAATGTCTACTCATTGAATAAGGAGTTAGTTGGCCTGTGTAACAATGTGTATACATGGATTCAGTATCTGATCTTATAAAATAGATTGAAAATCGTATCTGAGGAGCAATCTATGACTGCACTATTGAGACGTTACCGTGTTAGATATGTGCCAAAGGCAGATCATGTTCTTCTCTTGTTCCAAAAGCAAAAGGAAGCAAGTATTTTTTGATCAACTTTTGAATGTTTGCTTTTCTCTATGGGCCCAGCTAGCTCAGCTTTTCAGCATACAGTGAAATTTCTATTCCTTTCTCAGTTTGTTCTGTTCCTTCTCTATATACCTAGACTTCTCCCTCTTCATTGCTCAAGGTGCAGACACAAATTTAGAACCAACTTCATGTTGTCAGGCAAGAAGTCAATGTCTTATTTTCTTCCTCTTGTACTGCTTCGGAAAGGCCAGCAACAAGATAACACTATGAAATCAAAACAAATAATTGCCAGCTTGCTAATACCCCATATGAACAGATACAGAAGAGATAGGGACTAAATCTAGGGAGACTGGGCTGATGGCTCTTGGGTCAACTGATGCAAGAGTGACATTTCTAAATTTATCTTCTTGTGTACACTGTGGAAGTTTGGCCTACTAATTCAATGTTAAGTTCTTAAAGGTATGTGTATGTGCCAGGCTCGCTGATTTCCTATGACTACCTCTGAAAATTTTGTCTTTATTCATTTTATGGGAAGCCTCTTTTCCCTCCTCTCGGATGATAGTGAACTTCTCAGGATGGGGACTGTCTTTGGCAAGTGAGTAGATGATCTTAATGTAAAGTGATCTTACGTCATAATGCAAATGACTAATGATAAAAGTACTGCATTGGATACAACTCAAAAGCAAGAAACTAATTGACAAAGTATCAGGAAAAAGTATGGAAGCTCCTTTGTGCATATACTAATTTTTTCTTGTTTGCAATGCCTAGACAAGAAGAAAATTAAGCAATATAAATGAAGCAGTATTTTGTAGTGGTATAACTGTGAATGCAGTTAATTAGCACAGGGAAAAGATGATCCTAAAAATAATGTTGGAAATGAAGTCTGGTTAAATAGCTGATAATGCTTTTGCTGGCTGTGTGACAAGCCCCAGTACAAGATGTCTAGTCTGTAGATTCCACCACTGAGTAACTCATGGCTATAATTCTTGTAAAACAATACAATTTTATCATTTTTCCAGTAAAATTAACTACAAACTGGGCTTGTAGTTCAGCATTTATGCTGGCCTCTATGCCCCAAAGGTCATTGTATTGTCTACATAAAATGTTCGAGTCATATTTGAAGGAAGAGTAATGGGATAAAAATGTCTTCATTGGAAGCATTTGCTTCCCTGGAGTGTAGGGGCTCTCGAGTACTTAACCATAGTTCTGTAGCAGATGGGGAGCAGCCAAGCCACTATAATGGGATGAGAATCTCTAATGGCCATGTTGGCTTCAGGGATGAAAAACAGTTTTTCATAGAGAGAGGTCTTACTTTCATCTGCAGTGTAACAATAAGTGTTCAGCTGCATTTTAACTAAATGGTTTTCTTTCCTACAGGAAATAAAGTGTCTGTGTTAGGATAATAAGAGCTGCCATCGTTATACATAAAAATCTGGTTCTGCTGATATCAGTGACAAGACTACTTGATTTCCATGGAATCAAGGCTTCACCAGTCCATTTACATGTCAGATCACAATAGCAGGCATTTGTGCTTTGAGCAGTATCAATAGCATTCTGGATATTCAGTGTATTAGCACTGACAGCATCAAAATTAGATGTCATTGGGAATGACAGTATATCAACATTCACTGTATGGTTTTCCTTGCACCTAATGACTTAGCTTAAAGGTGAGTCATAGCAGTTCTATGAGACAAATCTTTCTTAAGCCTGAATCTGTGCAGATAGTATGGGAACAGAATCCTTTTTCACCCAGAATAAACAATGCTAGAGGAGACAAGCTTATGCTGAGTCTTCATTCTACCATTTAGAGAAGAAACACAAAGTGGAATTCATGCACAAATATCACAAAAGTGGAGGCAGACTCAGTGGCAAGCTGGTCTTGCTCCCTGCCAACCCAAACAGGGAGCACTGTCGTCTCTTCAACACGGTGTTCTCTCTCAGCATGCTGAGTCAGCTGAGCACAGGGCATCCACTGTCCCCCCTAGCAATACAGCACACTGAGACTTTGGCTGTGACAACAGGGTACACTGTGTACAAGTGTTTTCTGAACACCTCAGCTCTGCAGATAAGAGAATTTACCTGCTATCCAGCTTAGACAGGGCATGTGATATGTATAAGCTATGTCCTCCCACTGGGAAAATATTCTGTCATGAATGACTACTATTTTGCTCTTTGCCTATCAGCTGGTGTTGCTGTTTTCAGACTATAATAGAATGCTTTATTCTGGTTTTGCAGCAGAAATACCTGCATTTCCACATCCTATCACACATGCACACACACAGAGACACTTTCACTGCTGCCTCTTTAATTTTGGTCAGGGAATGAAGCATTCTAACATCAATATGCTCATAACAACCAAAAAGTTATTATCAATAATAAGAAGATAATTCTCTCTGTGCAAAGCTTTTTTTGTGTGTGTGTTAACCACCAAAATCACATTTTACCTTAGTTTCTGAGGTGGTAGGAGGAGGAATTATGCTTGCTGGATGAAATCTGAAATGGTTTCACTCTGAATCAGCTGGGAGTCACAGGACCGGAATGACAGGATCAGGAGAGCATAGACCATTCTGGTTTGGCATGAAGGGAGAGAGAGACATATATGAGGGGCATGGAAAACTTCAAGATGTCTGAATAAACAAAAGGGCTAGACCTCAGCTGGAGTAGATCCAAGAAGATGCAATGAATTCAGTGAAATCTACTCCAGTTTACTCTAGGCCCACAGACTTTCCAGGGTTTGACTGATCTAAATCATATAGTGATTCTTTTAAAGTTTATCCCATCACTAATTATTTGGTGTATCTAAGAGTCTGACATTCACTTTGTGAGGCTTTTTAAGAACTAATGTTACCAAGAAACCACAGGATTCAGAGTAACATTTTTTAGACTGCTTGGTGTCAGTGGTGTTTTCTCTTTGAGGTTTGCTTTGTTCCACAACTGTGGTTTTATTGGGAAAAGTCTTTAGGTAGCATCTGGTTTTTCATTGCCTGTTCCTGGTGATGTTTGCTGGAAAAAAACATAACATTTCCAAGTTTCAAGTGAAAAGTGTGTGCCCTGTCAGGAACCTTCTCTCAACCTTGTTAGAGTGCAGGTAAAAATCCAAATCCTACTCAGAGCTCTGATTTTATAAATAGTAGCCAAAGTACAAAAGGCAAAACCTAAACAAACCTGAACATAAGTCTAAAAGCTATAAACCCAAACAGTCCATAAATGAAATGATAAGATTCCACAAGATGAAGAATTAATGAATAACAAGGATGAAAGTTCACTTGGTAGCATGTTGGACATGTGCCACCTTCTGCAATTGGTAATCAAATCCACCTGAGCTAGTGGTTTATGACTTAAATAATGTGAAATATTTTCCATCTACTGTATCAGAAGCTAGATTAGAGAAATCAAAAAGAAAGGTTTAACTACTCAAGAAAATAAGAAGAGAAAGTTGTGTTTTCATAGACATTTCCTTTGCAATAATTCAATGTTTGCCTCCTTTTAGTGTCCTCTTCACTTATGGGGGAGGAGATTACCTTTCATTTGTCAGAAACAGCAAGACTTTTCTGCTCTTGGAAATGTTGCCGTGAACTAGATGTGTCTCAAATGGAGTCTAATTTCTCACTACCTTTCTAATCTTTCAGCCTTTGCTCATTCCAAAATGAGGAATTCTGAAATGTAAGTTCAGAAACAAAGTGCATGCTTTCAACAGCCCTCCCTATTTAGTCAGATAAGAACATCTGTGCAATTTTAAGGGAAACCTTCCAAAGTGTTAGTGATCCACTGATTTTCTTTTGGTTGGCAACTGATATAAATTAAACCCAGGTCTGGGCCCAAATGCATGTTTTCTTGAGACTTCATTTTTTCTTTAGTTTCTAAATTTTTGCTTGTTGGTGAGAGATAAAAACCTGTCTGTAGAGGAATACATTTTATGGCTTAACTTTATCATCATGTGAAAGTAGATGAAGTGCCCCTAAAATAACGTAGATGAGATGCTGAGCGCAACTCATTCATAAAAGTTGCAGGTCTCCAAAAGAAAGCTGCAGTGTTATTCTTAAAATTCATTGCTCTTTCAAGTCTATTAATTAGTCCTCTGAATGAAAGCAATTATTAGCACAGTATATTGTTTGCCATATTCAGGAACAGAATTGAAGCCATATTAAAATCTGCCATCATGATAGCAAAATTTAAGGAGTTGAAGCTGCGAGATCCAAACCACATCAACCTCTAAGAATTGGAAACTGCCAGCGGTTGTCTTAGATAACCATAAGAAAACATGTTTTCTTATGTGTATCTTTGTATGGTAACAATTGCTTATTGCTGATTTTTTGCTTGTAACTAGCACATTTTACTTAGCTATTTATGCAAATAGTTTGATTTAAGTAAACCGTTTAATTAGATTCAAGTCTGAATTAGGTTTAATTGCCTCATATTTCCAGATGTTAGTTTTCCAGTGAACTGAATAAAAATATTAAATGGTATGCCTTGAATAAGATAGAGGAACAGGGTGGAAGCTTGCTCAGGATCTCAAAATAGCTGTGCTTTTACATAGTGATGGGAGAAAGCATCATTCCTGATGTGTAAAGAACTGACTACAAAGTTTATTCTTTTGAAAATGTGAGGAAAATAATAGAAAGTTTCCTCCTACAAATTTTCCAGGAAAAGTAGTAACACGCCACAAGCTGTTTCAAACATTGTTGCTTGGTGTTTTCTTAGATACCTTGGAAGATTCAGTAAGGGGAGATGAGAGGTGGCAAGTTGCCTAAAAACAGTAACTCCAGATCTGAAGTAGTATTTAAATTGAGCAAAAGATCTATAACACATAGCCTGTTAGCATTATATGGATCAGTGACTCTCAGCTGTCTTTGTATCAGGATGTGATATGAAGGATGATATAATACAAAGTAAATTTGTATAAGTTACTTTCTAGTAAAAAACCCTACATCAAAGCAAACCTCATAGCAATGAAAACTGGTGTAATCTTTGCCATGCCAAATGCTCAATCCAAACCCAAACTACTGTTTCACTTTGTTGGGTTCTGGAAACATGTTTCCCAACCATTAATTTATATAATTAAATACTGAATACCATATAAAAACAGTACACAAACTTGTACTACTTAACTGAAACATTGTATCATTTTGCTGTGCAATTTTTATTTTAATTTCATGGCTTTTTCATGGTTTTCTAGAAGAGTGCTGCTGGGCATAAGGGGAATCATCAGGGGAATGGCATAAATCAAGACTGCCCCTATATTCCTTTAATTCCAAACATCAGGTTTAAAAAAAAAAAAAAGTGTGGTGGTACGGTGGGCTTGGATCAGGTAAGACCAAAAGCCCACTAGGCTTCATTTGCTCTTGCCCTCTGTACGACTAAATTTCTTGCTTTTACCTCTTTATATATAGAATTCCAAGCCTGTTGACTTAAATTGTAAACCATTCTGCTGGGAGGGAGTCAACCAGGTAGCATCTCTTCCGAGGCCTGCACACCATCTCAGTGAACTTAAACTTATATCATCTTCAGGAACTAGAGACCCAGAAATGACTTTGACTTCAGCAAACGTGTCAGCTCTGCTCTGGACCAAGCCCTTAAATGGCTGTCCTATGCTTTTAGACTCCTTAGTCTTCCAAGGACCTTTTTTTCTCTTCTCACAGTCTCATCACACATATAATCAGGGTTTTCACTTCTAAATGTTTTTTACTCATTGTTTGGAAGAAAAACAGCAACAACAAAGATAATAGCTTCTGGTAGATACTGAAGAAAGAACAAGCGTAGTGATACATTCCCGGAATAATCAACAGCTGAAATTATTTTATATTCAGGGACTTTCTGAGCCAGAGGATCATCTCTGTGTTTAGAATACGTTATTAGATGTTTCTTCAATGAATTTGTTCAATCCCTTGCAAACTTTTGCGATCTTCCAGCATCCAAAACATCCTGTGGCAAGAAATTCCATGAGGCAGTCTGTTAGTCTAATTGTGCTGCTATTTTGTTTCTACAATGCATGGAAATTAACAGCTCTGTTATATTTTCCTGCACATTATCTTAACACAGGAAATCACTCAGATATTGCTCAAAGGTCTAAGCTAGGTTCTTGACTGTTACAAATTGAAATCAGTGGAACTAGGATAATTTATGAAATAGTATGATGTTATTGCTGTACAAGAGCAGTCTTGAGTTTGAGATTGAGGTAAAATTTTTCCATCTGTCCACACAATTTACCTACAGAAATTCCTATTAGATTGGTTTATGAACTTATTCATGAGACCAATGCAGATAGCCTTTCTAAATGGAGTTAGAAGTGGGAAGAGTGTATCAGAGTGGGCATCTTTTGAACAGCCCATACTTAAAGGATTTCATGCAGGACTGCATAATTTATGGATACCTCACTGCCAGTGGTACTATGGCTGCAGCAGCAATATGCTTAATGCTGGCCAACTGCCCAAGGATGTAGCCTTCTTTCTGGGCAAATTCTGCAGCCTGCAACCATGTCTAGAAGCAGCTATTGACCTGTATCTTAGCTGCTTGGAAACTTATCTCAGCACGTACCTTTTATCCTGGAAGTTCTGCCCCCTGTCTTCCAGAAACTCAGCACATATGTCCCACCTATCTCTCTTCCTCCCATTTTTAATTGCTTTTAATTCTGAGTATCAGATCATCTTTTCCCCTTATTTTCTCTGCAGACAGTTATTCATGGAAAAAAATGTTCCTGATGTCTGGCTGTGGGGTGGATCATATTCCAAATACAAAGGATGACCTAGTTTCAGTATGTGATGTGGCAGTTTTCCTCAACTCTGACTGTATTAAAGTAGCACTTAGCACCCTCACCTAACTCCTACCCACAGACTGTTTCCCACTACAGGAGTGTTCATTTTCAGTATAAAAATATCCCTAACAAAATGACAGATTACACACACTACTGCTTTTTAATGAAGCAGACTCTCTAATGTAAAATAATCAGTGTGGTTTTTGGTTTGGCTCAGAGGTGGCTTATAATAAAATATTGAGTAGTAAAATGGTAGGTCAGAGTAATGCTAGAGTAATACCAAATTGTGCATGCCTATCACATTTCATTCCTATACTTGAAGGGTTGCTCTCTTATTGCTTATAGCAGGGCCTGTTTACCCCATTGGAAAATGTCCATTCCAGGTTCTATCTGTACTGGCTTTTAGAGGACTGAAATTAAAGCTTGGCTCTCATTTTGATCATAACATATATCTTTAGGTAAACATGGGCCACTCATATGTTCAACTCTGGACACCTTTGGTAGTGCTTCCTGTGGCAGACAGGATAGACACTTTCATGCCACTTTGGATGCCCTCACTAGCAGAGTGCTCGGTGACAGTCCTTTAAGACAAAGCGTGAATGATGGAATGCCAGTCGTTGCTTACTTGTGCATATGAGTGTCAGCTACAGGGATTTCAAGGACCTTATCTCTCGTGAATGATCAATATATTCTTCTAGAACCCACCAAAATGCTGACGTAGGAGATGCAGCTACAGAGCTGTCATGCAGTCCGTAAAAAGTCCTGGCCAACTGTCTAAACTGTTTCTGACTTGAAAACTTATTATACTTGAAAAAGGGCCAGGTCAGTAGTTTCATGTCCAGTCCTCAGAAGTACTGAGTACTTCCAGTTAGTATCTCGGATCCCTTCTGTTCTCTGTCTGCATGCTAATGCAGTTCAGACTGCTCAGAAATATGCAAGACCAAGTCTTAAATTATAGCCTCCCCTCATCAATTAATACCTGCTGCAATGTCTTCAGGGTGAGCATATGTCTTTTGAAGACAGCACCACATCTATGTATTTCTTAAGGTCTTCATAAGCCCTCTGATTTTCATTTGCTTGCTACCACTGTTCCAAGTGTCACCCTTTTGGATCAACAAGAAGGTGTGTCTGTCTCATTTCACAAAGCTATTAACAGGGAATCTTCTGTTACTGCTAATATTTTTAATTCTTCTGACTTCAGTGACCTGGCCCAGATTAGTTGCAGTGATAATTAGAAGTATGTTTTGAAGATTACCATCCAGGTGGCAGAATAGATTTTTGTTTATTATGAGCTGATAAATCAGCTATTTTTTAATTTACACAACAGCTGCAAAAGTAATTACTTGGATACATTGAATGGTTATGTCTAATGAAGGTGCATTTCTAATGACAGCTACATTCTGAAGTTCTTACTCATAAAACGAGCTTTGAAAATTTAGGACAACTTTAGAGGAACCATCTTGTGAAAGCTGACTTAAAGAGTAAATTCTGTTCAAAGTCATTCATTAGGAAACACTCTAATTTTTTGCTTCTTCTTCAGATATATGTGATGGAAGGACAAAATTTAGGTTAAATTATTGTCCGTACAAAGACTAATATATTATGCACACTGCTGAATGATGTAAATACAAGAAAAATAGTGCAATTTTATTTATTCAGGTGGGAAGAAAGCAAAATAGTTGGAGGAAAGTATTTGCACTATAACAAAGGAGCTAAAATATGGATACTTGGTGATTTGCAACTTCGCATGTTGTCAGAAGATACGGGGCATGGCCTCAAACATTCATAAGCATTTTGTATCCTTGTTCCAGACCAGTGGACACACAAGCTGTCTTGTTACTTCTTTCGCTGATGCTCAGTAAGATTATATCACAGTAAAATATAAAACTTTTGTGTCTTGCTGAAAAGCACACAGGTGGGAAGGATGGCTGAATAGAACACTGTATGCATACTGAAAGTTCTTGGAGGGATGATTAGAGTATGGTGAAGGTGTCTGGGGAATTAGAATAAGAAAGTATCTCTGACAAGTGGAGGAAGGAAAGGTGAATGTGAACTTGAGCTGTGAATGAACTAGACCATTTGGGTAAAGGGAGAGGGGAGCTAATAAGAAATAAAAGGACATACTTAAGTAGCTCCAGTATATATTTATTTTGTTAGAACCTCAGAACTTGAGATCGTTCATCTCTTATCCCTCTTTTTTCTTCTGTAACTCATAGACTGCAAAACACTGCAGACTAGCTACCTGCACTACATACCTGCAAAATCTTCCCCTTGACTTCAGTGGAAGAGGAATTATCTGTGCATATTTAGTCTATAGGCACGGCAGATCTAAGATGATTTAAATAGTTTTATGTCCAGGCTGACTGGCATTGAGCCATTTCATCCTGTTCTGGGTTCATTGTATGTGTACAGGCTGGATGATTAACTGGATTCTCTTCTGCTTTTCAGACTGTTTCACTGATTACATGGGATGCATGTATTTTTCTTCTAAAACATTATCTTCTGCATTCCACCTTATGGCATTTTTATGTTTGAGACCTCCTCACTTTTTAACAATTTATGATAAATGTGGTTCTGTCACTTCATAAAAATGAAGGTTTCATGTGATGTGGCATGATGTCCTAAACAGGACTTTTATCAGCAGTGATGCAGACTTCTAGTCATTCTGTTTGTCAGCATCAGTCTCTGTAGGGACTCCAAAGCAGGCAATTTTTGTGCAACTCACTTGTATTGGCTCAGCAATGCATCACACAAGGAATTAGGGTAGAAACAGTGTTTTCCAGTATCCGTGCTTTAAAGCAAACCCAGACTGAAACTGAGATTTGAACTGCAATTCTGATAACTCCCATCAAAGAAGGAAAGCAGTAATTGTTCATTGCTGTCAGTTTTGACAGTCAACTTTTTCTTACTGCATTAATTTTGAGTCCTAGCTCTTATTTGGACTTTTTAAAATCCAAATTTCATAAGAAATGTTTTCCTAGGCACAAGACAGCAAATGTCAGGTTGACCTACAGTTTTACTTTTCTGAATGTGCTGCTTTTTCCTCAGTAATGAACACTACTGCATAATAATGAAGTATTTTTTATTCCATGGAATATGGAACAACCTGAAGTAGAAAGGGAATACATTTTATAAAGGACAACACAAATAGAGCACAATACAACAAGCAGTAATCCTTGCTTCATTTCAAGTCTCCATTTTTCAGGAGGGATGAGTTGGAAGGCTATGCAGTTTGATGGATAGGACACTGAGCTAGGATACCAAGATTTATATTGTTGTTTCAGCTCAACCCTTGACTGTCTATGTGACTTCAGCCAGGATTTTTTATTCTGGTTCTTTAAGGTCCTTTAGGACTTAAAGATGTAGAAAAAAGCCGGAGCATGATTTTTCTCTTGTGTCATGCACCTATCTTCCTGTCTTTTTTCTAGCAATCTTAAGGTAATTAAATGTTTTTGAAAAGTCACTACCTTTTATGTGATTTATCTCAACAACTTTAAATGCCAAAAATTTCGTTGGGGAAGGATTGACTTCAAATGCCTTCATGTAAGCTTCTGAAAGTTAATTGTCTTAAGTCTTAACTAGACATAGTAACTTAGTTCTGGACTGTAAGTTTGTTAGAGAAAAATAGGCACCAGCAAGAGATAGGATGGACTGCTGTAGTACTATGATTTTAAAAGGATGCAAGTTCAGACTAGAGCATTTAAATTTTAGACATAGAAAAGTGAGACCAATCCAACCTTTTGTCAGTACTCCTGAGCGTTGTCTGTTGCCGTCCTTACCAACACTGTTAGCTGCTTGCATAATGGTATATGCTTATGGTATGTTTCTGACACTTACCTCAATTGGGGGCCCTAAATGCTCCTGTACTAATTGTTAAGAAGGCCTCATTTCTCAATATGTTTTTGACATGAATGATTGTTTGAGCATCAGGCACCTCTGCTGAAACTTCAGTTATCCAAACTGTGAATAGCCTTAGTCAGCTGACACATTTGCCATTTCTGTGATGATCTCTCCTCTCCTCTCCTCTCCTCTCCTCTCCTCTCCTCTCCTCTCCTCTCCTCTCCTCTCCTCTCCTCTCCTCTCCTCTCCTCTCCTCTCCTCTCCTCTCCTCTCCTCTCCTCTCCTCTCCTCTCCTCTCCTCTCCTCTCCTCTCCTCTCCTCTCCTCTCCTCTCCTCTCCTCTCCTCTCCTCTCCTCTCCTCTCCTCTCCTCTCCTCTCCTCTCCTCTCCTCTCCTCTCCTCTCCTCTCCTCTCCTCTCCTCTCCTCTCCTCTCCTCTCCTCTCCTCTCCTCTCCTCTCCTCTCCTCTCCTCTCCTCTCCTCTCCTCTCCTCTCCTCTCCTCTCCTCTCCTCTCCTCTCCTCTCCTCTCCTCTCCTCTCCTCTCCTCTCCTCTCCTCTCCTCTCCTCTCCTCTCCCCTGATGTCAGTTTATTCACTGTGACAATTACAGCCAGAGCTATATGAGCACTGATCATTTAGACACTTAACCTGGGTATGTAATTCTGTAGATTTTGTGATTTTGTTATACGGGGCTTATTAGGGAAAAATACATTTCCTATGTTAATATTCATGTTTGCAAAGATGTATTGTTTTAAAAATAAAGATTCATAGGTTTTGTTGGAGGCTTTTGGTGCACATCCGATCTAGATGCTAATAAGGCACAATAAGCCATGATGGATGCAGTGTACTTCTCTCTGTGAATGATGATTTTCTAAGACAGCATATTTCAAAAAGCTGGTACAGTGCTTTGTTTGTAACTTGAAGAGTATATACCATGAATGCATTAAAATCTCTTTCATCATTGTACTCATTAAATTATCTTTAAAGGTCAGGCCTTGTTGTCTTGATACAGTGACGTCAATGAGAGCATTACATGGTTGGGGCAAGCAACATTTGACTCTAAATCATCCCAACTGATAGGATAGATTGGTGTAAGAGCTGTTGAAAAAAACTCCTCCTAGGTTTATTACACTGTGAGTTCAAGTTTATATTACTTGTCTTCAGCCGATGCTTACACAAAGTCCAATGAATTTAATGGAGAGGCTTCCAAGTGGGGCCATTGGGCATTTCAGGATTCCAAATAATGGAGAGGAATTCAGTGGCTTAAGTGATCTTAGAGTATGCAAAATGTATACCTTGAAACCTGTATTGGCATACAGTTTTATTTCACCACATTTCGTGTAAGCATCTGCAAATTATAGACATCAGATTTGCTTTCTTATTCAAAAA
This sequence comes from Strix aluco, assembly GCF_031877795.1. Lineage (NCBI taxonomy): Eukaryota > Metazoa > Chordata > Aves > Strigiformes > Strigidae > Strix > Strix aluco. The sequence continues at coordinate 7,499,238 of NC_133944.1, forward strand.
CTTTTAAGAAACTTCTGACTCCAAGTTCCTTTTTCTTAAAACAACAGAGTGTTTGTTGTGTGAAAAAGGCTACACTGCACATGTTTTGTGAGGTGAATAGCATATATTCAATGTGAATGATTATGCAGTTCTTCTGTAGAGAACATTTTCTGTGGATTCAGCCTAATGAAACATATGCTTCCTATTATATTCAATACATTTTTTACAATAACCATTTCAACATTATGAAAACGTTTAGATGTTTGCTCTATAATTTATATCCTTCTTTCAAATGTCACCTCTTAAAACTCATAATCATTTTATGAAAAAATATTTCAGCTCTTTTAACAATTATTGCACTCAGAAAACAAAGGAAAGCCAGTCATATGTATTCCATCCCAAACTGTGTTTGACCTCATTCAGAACTAATAGGATATTTTTTATAAGATTAAAAAAAAATTTAATAACATTCATCTACCACTCAATTCCATTATTCTTCCTTAATTGTCTTCTGCAGTTGCTCTGTCTGTGTCTGCCATTCTGGCTTTCTCTTCCTGTAAAACACTCTAGGAGCCTGTTATGCAGAAGAGGAATGAAGGATGTGAAAACTGAAGTACGCTCTGGCTTTCTTTTTCTGTGCAGTGCTTTGCCAGTGTGTTATGCAGGGCAGGAGTGAAGCACATGATGGAGTAGTGTGCAAAGCCCTGGGATTTTTGCTTTGCTTTTAAGAAGAGCAATACAGAGGTAAAGTGTGCTTTAGGAATTACGAGTTTCTCTTTGCTGGGATGTGTCCTCTGGATTTCAGTTAGGAGGTCCAGCAATACACATTTTGGACTTTTTCCCACCCCCTTCCTTTATTCTTTAGTCTTGTAGGCTTAATTCCCATTTTCTGCAAAGGGCAACGGGTCAGGACTTTACAATTTCCTGTGTACTTTGATTTTTGTGTTCACCATAGTTTACTGCAAAACAATTTTGAAGGGGGAAATTTTAAAATAAAATCAGTGATGTTTTATTAGTTGTGCCGCCGCCTTTCCCCTGGTTTGCCCCCTTTTTTCTGGCACTTAAAATGGTAAAATACTCTCCCAGCTGCAAATCACATATCTTTCATTTACTTTGTTACTATATCAAATTAGCAGTATGTACATACACTTTGGAAAAGAGAGAAACCACTGAAACAAATCACTGTGTTGTGGCTGTGCGTTTTCTCTCTGTAAGATGATGAGAAAAAACAGTGAGTAGTCATGTTGTGTAAAACAGTTGGGACATCCTTTCACTATTAGGGAGAGGAGAGGAACAAGATTGTTGTTAACTCTTGTTAAGTAATATGTTTCTTTACAAGCAAATTGATCACAATGAGTCTACTCGTGCGGTTTGTTAGTATTTCTTGTGTCAAAGTCTAGTTCTAACTTTGGAGAATAAAAAACTGTCTTCATACTTCTAATTTCCTTGAGATCCTTCCGATTTACTTGAGATAGACTAATGCATAAAGTATGACTGAAAATGGAGATGCAGGACAAAGGGCATCGGTCAGCACACCGTAAGTGGGCAAGCAAACTGAGAGAGAAGGTAAATTAAAGCCCTCTTTGAGTAGAGAAATCTCACCAGTACAAACAAAGGTGCAATAACTGTAGGCCTCTTTGGCAATGCTAAACCAGTGAAGTGGGTAAAGAAATAACTTAGTTTGCTAATAGATGATTCAGTAGGACTGTTTACATAATGCAGACTGCTTACCAGAGCAGAGTTCAGGGTAAGGTATATTAATTTTTCCTTTGCCAAATAACAGAAGTAGGAGCTTATCTGAAATGAATTTTAACTTGTTCTCTGTTGCTACCCAGGCTTCTCTACTCTTGTCTATACTCAGTGGTTGCAACTGTAATGCATTTAGTAAGAGTACAGCAATAAAACAGCCTCACACTGAAAAATGCTACTGGTTTGTGATTGATCCTCAGTTCTGCTTTTACTCTACCCCGACACTTTCACCGTGTATTTGTCCAGCTAGATGGGACTAAGATTTTCATTTAGACAGGAGCCTGTGTCCAAATAGGGACAGCTACAGACATTTTAAGATGTAGACAGTACAATTTTTTTGAGTGTGCCTATGCTCAATTTTAATTACATATTCAATCGCTTACATGCATTTGAAAATCACATTTGGTTTCCACTTGCCTCCCCAAGTGCCTAACCACTGTTGAAAATTGTCTGCAGGACATGTTTGAAAATGAGACATAGAATGTGTACGGATGTTCGCAACCAATCAAGTACCAAAATTGAATGAGTTTGTAAGCTGAAGTGATTTAAGCTATCAAGTTTTACTTTACCACTGAGGATGACTAGGAATACACATAGTCTTTTTGTGAAACTCAGTTGATGAGCAGAGGCTTATTCCAAGCACTTGCAATCATCAGTGCACACCACAAAAGTGGTATTTCAGGCTCATGTACATGTGACAGAGCTATATCTAAAACACAACATTTTTTTCACCACTGCAATTGCAATTGCAACCAAATGATGCAAAAATGGAAAAAAACCCAACCCCTCCCACTTCTAGTCTTCAAAGTTGAAAAAAATAGACTAAAACCCCGAATTATGAGCTTTAGTGACTAGAAGATGCTATCACAGGAGTCAAGCCTTTTTCAGTTTGGTATGCATGAAAATTGTAGAATGGGATTTTACCCAGTTTTCACATTCATAAATATTGATTGACTAACAAAGAAGTTTAATTTCCAGATACCTTGTTATGATAATATTTGGAATATAATCACTTCAATAATTTTCCTGCCTAGGGCAAATGTAAACCCTGGCTGTCCTACACCTTTTCTAGATATGACATGTGATGCTAAGATGTATTCCAGATTTTCAAAGTCTTTGAGGGCCAAAGCATTACAAAGCCCATATATATTTGCTTTCCTTTTCTGTTTTTAATTCCCAGACTTCAAAGTACTTTTCAGCTTTTTTTTATTTACTTTGCAAAATATATGTTTGGGTGGTACTGCCTAGCTAGTTCAGTTCTAATATGGGGACACTGATGTGCAAAGTGTAAGTGACTTGCTGTTAGGGACAGAGGGATATTTAGTGACGTGGTAGAACAGGAATGTAGGAAGAGCGAGCCAAAGGAATTTCCTGAATTAAGTCCTCTTATCTGTTAATACAAACAATGACAATGTATCATTCTATCTGTAACTTCTTCAGGTTTTTGTTTTGATATTTTTTTTAACCAGTTACCCCATTTACCAACAGTCCCTGTAGGAAAGCTGCTGCCTAATTAATCAAGAATATTGTCACTAAAGGTACCTAGGATAAGGTTCAGCTTTCAGGTCAGCCTCCGTTCTCACAGTGGGCAGTAGCAGGCATTAAGTAACAGCTATCTTCTTGATTCTTAGAGTAAATCTGTGCTCTCCTTCTGCCTAGTGATGCTCTGATCAATTGAAAGGGGTTGCACAAGATGTTTAATGAACTGTATGCTAGTGAGAGGTAGTTGTAGCTTTAAAACTAGTATCTCCCTTTAAAAAACTTGTCCTTTTTCTCTTCTGCAAGTTTTGGTTATGCCATCTTTATTCCAGGAAGGAGATTACTTTTATGCAAACTCTTTAGTGCCCGTTTTCAGCCATGAATGGGACTCATTTCTGAAGCTGTCTCTGAGACATGTAATTGGCTTTTACTGCGACAAACATCAAGAGCTCAAGAATAACAAGGACATTTTGGAAAAAGCAAACATTTTTAAATGTCAGCCTGATGTAATAGTAAAATAAAAGAGAGCTGACAACTTTTGGCATGGACTTTTGCATATTATGTGAGTTTACACAGAAAGCCAAGAGGACAGGAGGCTTCCCCCTGTTGAAGGTTTCCATAGTTCTGCCTCCTCTGGACCTTCCATCCTGTGTCTGTTCTTAAATTCTTTTCAACTTAAGAATCCCCAAATGTTTTACCCTAAGGCAATGTGATGAAAAATTAGTACATGCCAAGTCCCCCATTTTCTGATAGACATATGGCTTTGTCACTGTACATTGAATGTATGATATATCTTTAATTATGTCATATCCGAAGAGTTACTTTTTTCTTTGCTATCTCAGTTTGGTCAAAACCCCCTAAAACTCTTGGTGATAACAGCAGAAGTTGCATGTGTTTAATCAAAAAAAGTTCAAGACTATCTGCAATTTGATCTGAATTACTCAAATTCATAAGTGAAATGCCATTTAAGTGAATTTTGGAAATTAGTAAAAGAAGCTGGCTTCCAAACCAGTAACCTTCCCTTTGTTATAAGGAGTTTGATTCACCTTGCAAAAAGATATTTGTGTTTTTAGTGAATTTTTATGCAATTTATGCTATCATCTGCATCAGTTATTATGGACTGTGTAATGATACCTGAAAGACTGTTCTAATGCTTATGTGCATTAAGGGATTAGGATACTGCTAAGAGCTAAATTGTAAGATGCTTGAAAATACATTCCCTGAAAAACTAAAAAAAAAAGATTAGTCTTGAACAAAGCGAGGTCCTGTGAAATTCTTTGAAACACAATTTTAAATCGCTATCTGAAATATCTTTCTTTTGAAAGTGCATTATTTTCAAGCCAGAGTGCTTTGTACATTGTCAATTTGTTATCAGTCAGGCTTGTGAGACTAGAAACATAGACCTATTAGTTTTGGTAGATTCCAAAACAGCAGTTCAGCCCTGTGAACACCAACGAAAACCAAAATGGCACTGTCGTAGGGCCATGAAGATCTGTCTACAAGTCCTCACTCCACCATAGACATCCTCTGACTAAGCAGTATTGTGTTATACAAGTTGGCAAATAGAATAGACTAGAGAAAAAAAGCAATTATATGCAGAAGTCTACGTAGATTGGTCAAATTTCTATGGACTTCAATAAAAATCTTTCTATTAGTTATAAAAGGGACTGTGCTGGGCCTGTGGTGGCTATGTGTTTGCTACAGAGAGTTTTGAGATGACGATTAGACATCGGGAACTTTAGTTCCTTGTAACACTCATCAGACTTCTAGCCTGTTAAAAGAAGCTCTCGTAACTTCTGCCTTGGCTCAAGGTCCTTGGCAAAGGTCTAAGCAATGATCAAGTGTATGTTCTCACCCAGGATTTACAGTCAGCTGCCACTTCTGCATTCCAGTGTAATTATCTGATTAACACCAAGGCTTTTCTCTCTAACTGAAGGTAAATAACTGTATGTTGCACTATTTTCTCTAAAGGTAGCAATGCTTTCTCTTGAGCCAGTAAAACATTCAGACACCTTTTGAGACACCTCTTCTTTTATAGTGTATTTAAATGAGCATCTGTGTTGCCAAATGTCCTTTCCTCAGTGTCCTTTTTACCATTTAATGAGTGTTACTGGGGGACTGAGGAGTTGGATTATAATTTGATATAGATCTGAATTCAACTGACTGGCTCACCCTACCTATTCTGATTACTGTAGTCAATGTTAATATTACAAGTAATTGACTGCCTGTACATTTCAATAGCTTTGTAGTGTGGTTGAGTCCTACATATTGGAAAATAGACAATTATATAAGGGAAATCTTAGGAAGGTCATTAAAAAATCAAACTTTTTAGCTAATGAATTACAATATTGATCATTATCTTGAGTCTGGATAATGTAAATGTGTGTGAGATATAGCATTTGAAAAATGCTTCTTAGTACTTTCTAAGCATACTTGATAAACACTTCTGGATGAGAGAGAGGAAGAGGATTCCAGTTATTTATCTAAGTTACAGAGAGAGATAGAGTAGGAAAAAAAATAAGTGATAAGAAGTGGCCCATTCTATTATAACAATTTCTCACTGGTGTGAATGTTAAATCAGTGTGAAACTTGCCAACATAGAATTAGCCTGGTGAAAAAAAAGGTAAATCAGACTCAGAGTAAACCAGTGCATACTATGCCTTATATATTCTCTGTGAAAGTTGATATGAAAAGTAATCAAGAATACTATGGAATTTCATTCCACCTTTCACTAAAAGACTGTGACATGTTTGGCAAATACAAGACTTTGTGAAAAAGGTGGCGTTCATAGCCATCAATTATCCTGCTCCACGTTATAAGCAAATGTAAGTAAAAAGAAGTTGGGACATTTCCAAACTTGCACAACGCATGATCTGGAATCTTGAGACCAGATTTATCCTCCATTTGAATTACATCAGCATAAATTTGGCTTTCAGTTTGTTCTTGGTTTTGACTTGAGACTCTGGAAATATTGAATTGCTGGAAATGTTTTCAAGTCTGAGACTCAGTAATCACTTCTCTAATAGTTAACACAATTGAGAGAGTTCTATATAAAGACAGTTAAAATTCTTGCATAGATTAAACTTACATAGAATCAGTCCCAAATAAAGCAAGCTGTTAACTTATCAGTTAAGGATGATAATGTCAGTTCCTACACATAGACAATATACTTGCTAATATCTGCTCTGATGGGCATTGACAGATCTTATAATTTGGTTAAATGAACATTGGAAAATCAATGCACATAAAGGTATTTTCTTCAACAATCTGTTCCTAACATGATCTTCATTTGTGATACTCAGTAGCAGCACAAGAAAATTAGTTTTTGATATTTCCTTGTATACATCCTATAGGAAGGATTATATTGCTGTAGAGGGTAAAAACTGTACCAACAGACAATATTACACAGCCAAACTGTACATTATTTATCTATGGCCTAACATCTAACATTTGATGAATGAATTTACAGCAAAATAAGGTTACTGGAGCTTGTTCAATTGTTTCATGTGGTTAGGACAGCTGTAGGCAATCTGCATAGGCTCTTCTGCTATTAGAAACCTATACATGTTTAGGCAGCATATATTTCATTTATGATCTGCCAGAAAATATATTAAAACTGAAGATCACTGTATGAATATTCCTCTATGAATGCTTACAGCATAAGAGGAATTTCCCAAGACTAAAAGTAACCACAGTAATTTCATTTGAACATCTCATGTAAATGAAGTCCATCTGTCTTGAACATGTCTTCTACATGTACACTTTATAACAAGAGAGGTCGTATGATATAGATTGTGTCACGCAGTCTGACCTGCTCTTAAATTCCAGATAAAGTCTTTACATGTCTTGTGTCCACATATGTAAAATCTCTGGTTTTCTTAAAGCGTTGATTCAAGACTTTGAATTTTAGCCTTTTAACAAACCAAGATAATTCAGCCAGAACCAAATATGACAGTTCCGGCACTCCACATGATATTAAATGAAAATAAAAGTAGTCTGAGATCGAATCATAAAACAATCAAATACATGTGAAAACCAGTCCCAGGAAACAAACTCTATCCATTTTGCCTATCCTCCTCCAACTCCCCATAAGAAGTTTTCCAGACGTATGCTGATTCTTTCAGTTCAGCCTCTCTCTAACTTTGCATCTGTTGTCAATTATTTTGTCTTTGTCAGCTGTTCAAACAGCATCTAAAAATAGACTAAAACATCCACTTGCAAACCTTTCTGCCCAGAAGGAACCAGAAGGTTTTTGACAATGGTTAGCTCATCATTTATTCCAAACCAAGGAATGAACCTCCATCTTTCTTCCCTGACTAGAATTCCTTAGAAGTATAAACATAATTTGACAGACAGCCGCTAAGGTTTGAAGTGCATGAGAGTACAGAGGGTTTCTGACTTACATGGATATACACAGGCAGAACAGTTTAATTCAAGAAACACAGACTTCCTTACAGATAAAGGTTTAGCCGAGTTAAAATTTCTTGGATTTTTAAGGATTTGCTAAGGACAGAAAAAACTTATTTTGGCCCATTTTTGGTGAGCTTCTAATTGAAAGAGACCATCATACTTCTGTCCTAAAAGCATTATTTTTAAATTATTGCCTATCACATGACTTGGAAGAAACTATTTTGACATCCAGAGATCTCAGGATAGTGAAAAAAAACCTCATTAAACCATGCCATCGTGAGGAGTGGTGCTGCAGTTTTAATTACAATCCACAAGATGGTACCAAAAAAAAAGCTACAGTTGGTGTGCCAAAGCTGTCCATAGAGCTTGACTTGCTTGCCTGGGGGGTTGAATGCCTATTGCATTTCCACATGCCTGTGTGTTCTGTACCGACAGTTAAACAACTGTATTGTGTTTGTTTATATTTAGCCCTTAGTGGTATATAGCATATGTATTTCTATAAAGATAGTAATTAGAAAATCATACTGCTACTGTTGTGCACTTTAAAATTTTGTGATGATTTCTTCTGTTGTGCAAAATAACCATAGTTATATACTCACTTCCTTCTCTATAAATAAAACTGGGATTCACCTGACAAAAGAAACCTCAGTGCAGCACACATTTAAGCTTTGAAATCCATGAAACTACTCGTTTGCTTACAATTAAGTATATTCAAATATATTGGGGACTTTGAAATTACTTTAGAACATGTCAATTCACACAGTGGCTGAGTTGTGCTTTGTCTTGGTTAACTCTAATTCACTGTGTCTGATGTTGCCATATGAGTTTTCAACTGGAATACTGTTGAAACAAATAAACAAGAATTCTTGTGGCATCTTCAGATAATTAGCAGGAATGCCACAACTACTGTAAGGTTAAAGGTATTTATTTTCTTAAGTCCCACAACCTGGTGTAAGATGCCATATCTCACCACCCCTCTTGGTTTGAAATGTGAGGCAATTCCAACAGCATCTTAAAGTAAAACTTCCCTCTCCATGGGTACTACTTCTTATTGATCAATCAGCAGGAAAAGGTGAAAGTAAGGAATATAAAACAAAACAAGGATACATTGTATTAATTATGTGGAAATGATAACTAAAGTGCTTTACTTTCCTATATTCATAGACTATGTTCATGCTGCATATATAGATTAGGCAAGTCAGGAGCACTCTCAGTGCTGTGCACCAGTCTCAGCTGAAGACTACAGGAGCAAAAAACATATTTTACTGATGTCAGTCATCAGAACTCTATTTATTATTTGGAAATATAGTGCATACCATACCAGCATAGACAACATAGAAGCACTGAGGGTCAGACCCAGGATCCATTCCTCCTGCACGGCAGGATGTGCACCTCACGTGAGCAAGTGACTTTGTAACACTGGTGCTTCCCTGATTGCGTGTAATCTCATGTATATGCCTATGCCTGTTGCTTGAATTTATGTTGCCCACTTTATAATAGAGGCTGCCTGCAGCTGGGTTACAAAATAGAGAAAGAGCTGTTAGACCCTGTTAGAAGCCACTTCTTTCTTACGTCTAATGTGCTGTCAGGAAAGGCAGCAGCAAGCATGCCTAAGGTCAGACAAATTGTTCTGTGGAGCTGATCTGGCTTGTAGACCATAGTTTAGCCTCTAACTGTTCCATTTCATTTATTACCCTACTAAGTTATGCTTGTATCCATGCTTGTATTCTTATTCTAATACTTTTGAGTTCAGATGCATGCTTAGGAAAAAAATAATTGTATGGATCTATGGATTCTGCACATGAGAATCAGGCACATTATTTTGTTCTTTTAGAATATCTTTTCCTGGCATTCTGAGAGGGTTTCCATATAAAGAGAGAGCTAGTGTGTCTAGGTGATTATCACTATGACAAGTTCTTTTTATTCAAAAAAATCCGCATTGCTATGCAGATAGATAGTGCAGCATCTATTATAGTCATTGCCTTCCCAGTTATGCATGTATGAAATGTTTACACAGTTTGCTTCAGGAATTTCTTGGTTTGCAAGTTGGCACAAACCAAGAAATAGCTCACTTAAAACATACATCAAAAGGGGAATGGTGATAACAGATGAATGCTTTTATAAAACTAGCCAGGGACAAATTCAGCTAACAGCAGCTTGGAACAGAGCAGATGCAGCTCAGATGGGACTCTGTGGGCAAAGTTCACAGATTATATCTAGGAGAGGATAAGTTAGAGTTCAGTTCTGCCAAGGGCATGTGCTGAATGCTGAAACCACAAGTACTAAAATGTAATGCTCAATACTTGGTGTGCTTGCCCGATCTTACTTCTATTCATGAGAATGCTATTGGATAGCTACCAAATAACTGTCCCTTCGTAACAAAGTAGGGTCCTTCCACGTGAGACATTGAGAGTCTCCCCCATCCCATGTCATTCCTTTTATACATGATAAGACTTTGGAGGGTAGAATCAGATGTAGCATATATCATTCCAGGCAAAGCAGAGACCAACAGCTTAGGTCTTGAAGACCTGGTGATTCAGAAAATGACAGTTAAAAAAATATTTAATGGCACAATTTTGAAGGCCCAACTTTTAAAGGCACCTAAAATTGAGGTTACAGAGTTACTAGGACTTTCAAAACCGTCTAAGATGTCTAATTCATAGTGACAGTTAGGAACCTGGGCACTTTTGAGAATCTTGCTACCTCTGTAACTACAATTTCAGGTGCTTAAGTTCCTTAAACATTTCTTCTTAGGTGAACTGGGAACTAAGGTGATACTGGCTTTCACAAGAGCTTACACTCCAAGATCACTTAGATGATGCCAGATGACCATAAAAAGAGTCAAAGACAGTTTTGCATGTTCTTTGCAGAATATGTTAAGAAGCCTAAAAAGCATGTAACTGTATTTATACTGAGTTACTATTTGGGTGGTGGGAAAAAAAGTTTGGTGCATGCAGGCTATGTTATCTGTATTTTCAGTTTGCTGCCTTTTGTTTTTTCACTTTCAGTCTTTTGTTTTACATTGAACTTAATTTGTGTACAATATTTCAAAATTTTCAGTAGATTCCATTTTGAAATGGACGTTCAGTTGTCATGCACTGAACATACCTCTAAGATCATATGTGTTTCAAGACAGAGTTTGAAGAGTCAAGTACTCTTTAGATCACAGCAACAATCTTATCTAAACCTGAGTCCAATGGAAATCAAGCGGAAACCTACATGAAGTTGGACTCCCTAATGGTACCAGTTTTTAGAGATGACTTAAATCCTGCTAAGTTGAAAAAACCCATTCAGTTGGTATAAGAGTTCAAACCAAATACAGACTGTTATCATTTGCAGTCATCTGGAAAGGAAAATGCTCTTAATGCAATGCCAGTAAAGGATATTCCCTTGAGTTTTCTGGCTCCGAGCTACTGTAGCTTGTTTACATTCCCCAGAGAAACCGTGTGAAATCTTTCACACACAGAGTCAAACCTTCAGCGAAGTTTAAGATAGGACTTATGTTGTTAGAATATTTTCATGTGTTTCACTGAAACTTAACATTTTAACCATAAGAACTCCCGGATCCTGCTTCATTTTTTTCTTCCATGTGCTAATCACTGCGAGAAGCATCAGACTTCTAAAGCATTTATACTGTGAAAGTCGAAAGAAAACTCTCCAGCAGGTCAAGGCAAGGAAAATAGTAACAAACACCTGCTGCTTCTACATATGGATAGATTTTTCACTTAAGTGGAAATCACTTAGCTGAAAATCAAAGCACTGGTGGAAAGCGTATCAAAGCAGTTAAAATCAGAAAAGCTCAGAAGTGTTTTATGAGAAAGCATGTAGCTTAAAGTGTTGAACTTTCACAGATAAATGTGCAGAATTAGTTAGCTATTTTGTCTCTTTCATTTGCTAATCAATTTTCCCCACTACCAGCCTATGACAACTAGTAGGCCTGCACATTTGTTTCATATGGTCAAAGAATGTTTAACCCCCTACTGACCCTCTAGTGTTTGCTCTCCTTCCCTCAAGGCACGGAAGACTTTAAAGTAGAAAACCGATGAATGAAAAGAATTAATCTCTTGGGGGCTTTTGTCATGAAAGCTTGAAAGGGGATCAGAACAGTCTGACATGTTGACAGCTGAAGTCAAGAGGAAAATTATGATATAATACAGCAAGTCAAAAATGTTATGTGCCATCGTATCAAAAAGGCAAACAAAGTATACATATCGCCTTATTTCTTTTTTGCCTGCTCTTGCTACTGGTAATAACAGTAAATTCTATATTGGAACCCCTTGGAAAAGATGAAGGGTATTCATGGCTGCTTTTTAAGAATAAGCTGTTGAGCTCCTCAAAGATGGGTGTAACATGTAAATGAGCTTCTTCTGACCCTTGTGTCTTAGCCCTTTTACAGTCTATGATGGATCTTTGGTTGCTGTTACTGTTCTGGACAGTTTTGTTTGTGCTTTGTGTTCTTCTAACTAGCTCACTTTGTTTGGAAGTTGTGAGGTTTCAGCTTTAAATTTTTCTCCCTGAGTACAGCATCGGCCAAATCCTTATGCCAATGGTGACATTGTTTGCTGTATGAATTTATTTTTTTTAATATAGTCTTGCTCAGACACCTTTTCAGATATTTTTATTATCAATTAGAATTAGTGATTTGCCTAGCAATTCTAAAAGTAATCAAGACCAGAGTGGGTTTGTAACGGCAAGAGAGAGAATGTTTGTGTACATTGCATTCAAAGATGACAGCCATATTCTTTCCTGTTGTCTTTCTAAGCTCTTGGAATGGCCATTACATCAAACAGAAAGATATTGATAAACTACAGCAAAATTAACACATTTTCAGTCCTCCTGTGCTTATTCCTTTTCATTCTGCTCAACATGGAGAGCCAGGCATGGCCACAGCTATGCTCTACAGCTACTGGACAGTCATCCCAAACCCAGATATATTTTCATAGCGGTATTTTAAATCTGTGGCTGACTTTCTGGTTAGCATAATTTTAGGAGTCTCCTGAGCTCTCAGCGAGCTTTGCCAGCTAGGGCAAACTGAGAAGCATTGCTTTGAGTTTCCAAATTATATTACACTGAGCCAAGAAGGTTTTTTGCTTATAATTCTCTTGGAGAATTTTTCTAGTTGAAGTAGAAGATGTAAGAACAGAGCCTATATTATATGAACAGGACAGATTGGTTGTGCAGCAAACTGTGGAGTCTGTGGCAGGTTCATGTCTGCATTGTATGAGCAGAACCGTACACGCCGGAACAGGAGGAGGCAATAGTGCATGCTGTACGTTGTGTGAGTGACCGGGAGGGACGTTATAGACCTATTGCTTCCTCCTTCAAGTCTGCCTCTTGGCTTACGTTATTGCATGTTACTACTGGCCTTCTGGAAAATTAGCAGTAATATGCAGTGTTACCACTGTGATCGCAAGGCAAGTCTTGAACTATATGTTCTTAAAAGCAGTGGAAAATCCTGTCCTTTGCAATTGGAAAATGCACAGAACTTTTCTTTTTTTTTTCCTTTCCCCTTGAGCACGAAGGGTTGGTTGGCACGGGGGGCAGCAGTGCCTGCTCGCAGGGGCACCCCTGCTTTCAGAAGTGCTGTACCGGGGTGGTGGGGTGTCCCCATTTCCTGGGAAACCCCCGGGGTGCGGGACCGTTTGGCTCCCTGGCCAGCAGATGGCCCCATTGTCCCAAACAAACCGAGCTGACAATGTATTTAGCTTAATCTAATTAAGTTTAAACTTACTTAACAATAGGATGTAAGCAGCTCACTGTGCAAGAAGAAAGTTCAAAGTGCTCACATTCTGCTTAGAGAGTTATGCCTATAACTGTCACTGTTTGTCTTACAAAACTAAGCAATGGTGCAAATAGCTGACAAAGGAAAGTACCTTGGAAATGGGAACAATGGAGAGTGAACAGTGAACCTCCCAGTCTAACACTAGGCTGAATTTGAAGACAAAAACATCCTTGAGTGTGTATATACAGACATATACTGTAGGGAAAAACTGAAATCAAGCAAGATGGGGTAAGCTTTTCAATTTTCATTTTTCAGCTGAAAAGAGTCCATTGTTCATCAGCTGAAATCAGATCTTTGAATTTTCTGGATGGAAATGGAAAATTTCTAAAAACTGTTGAAGAGGTGATACATATCTGCTTTTAAAGTACAATTTAACAGCAGTTTTCTAATTTGACTTTTGTTTTTTTGAGAAGCAAACTATGTAGACCTAGATTATAACCCTGCAATCATCATGAAGAAAGGGACAGCAAATATCTCTATTGCCTTACAAGCCCAGTTCACACTCTGACCACACAACATGGACTCTAATCACCTCCCCTCAGGATAGGTAGCTCATATCATGCTCATTAAAACTGGTTTATAACCTCAGTTTTCTGTGTGGATGCAGCGCACACTTTCAGCCAAGCTGTTAAATGTTCACTAACAAAATTAACCAAATTTTTAGAGTTACTAAGGTGAATCACTGCTGTTTTCCCCAGTGTGTCTAAGAGAAATGTCTCCAGAAATGGAGCAGGTGATATTAGCAAATTGGAATCCTAAAACTTCAGGACTTTCATCAACATTTTGTGATTCTTGACAAATGTGCTATTCCCATGTCTGAGATGGTGTCAGGTAAATGTGAACACTGAACTGTAAAACAAACAAAAAAAGAACCTTGCATTGTGTGGAAGACTAAGAGAGCAAAATTAAAATGATAATATTTTAGAGTAGAAAAAATCTCCCTGCTAGCTTCTAACTCTGAAAAGACTTGTTAGATGTATAGCAGTTTGTATAAACTCCCAGTATACCAGACAGCATTTGCAGTTAAGTGTAGCAAAATTGTTCGTGTAGCTGTGTGGGCATAAGTCATGGGGCCATCTGGCTGATATGAACTTGGAAGAGTCCCCAGGAGTCCTGAGTCTGAAACCTGTCTCTCTGTGAGCCATTAGTCCACTTTTTCATTCTGAGGACTGCAGAGTATGCAACAAGAGAGCCTCTAGGTTCTGGTCAGCATACCCCAAGTGCACTTGCAGTATGACCTAGAGGGTTCAACCACATGAAGCATTTTTTGGAGGCCAGCTTAAAACTGGCAAGTTTAAAAGCAAGATGAACAGTAACTCCAATTCAGCTCATTCAGTGAAGGCTGGCTGGTTCAATGCAATGTTCAATCCATTAAAAGAGCAGTTTTATGCTGAAAAGTGGAAGTGTTACCAAAAAATACATGTACAAAGATGAATCATTCATTCTTGACTCAGATACCTTCTAGGTCTCTGATTCTAAGGCTTTTTTAGGGCCTTGCAACTTCTTTTCTTTCAGCTAAGAACTAAGCTGTCCTCAGCAAGTTGATGATAACTCTTGGCTTCTTTTACCCGTTTTTTGGAGCATGATTGGATACTTATTTGGGTCCTATCCTATCTGTGGAAATTCCACTGAGTTTAGTGAAAATAACTCATGAGGAGGGGCTGCAGAAGAAAAGAGCCTGAAAGTTGGATTGAGCTGAGGTTAATAAATTGAAAACTTACTGTCCACAAAAAGTTGCCGGGTTCTGTTTGTGTATCCATAGTTACTCCCTACATATTAGTCCAATATCATGCATTCTAAGTGTAACAAGCAGTAAGAGGAAAAAAGTTACTTTATCTGAATCTTTGCTGCTTGAGGATACAAAGTTCTTTTGAAAATATCCCCAGAGGCTAATATAGTCTAGTATTTATTATTACTGCAAGAATTTTGTTCTTATCCCATCTATTCAAAGAGGCGCTTCAGTAGATCTTTACAATGAGAAGGCCTAAAGTTAGAAGTGTGGAAATGAGATACAAAGAGCCAAATTCTGTACTATACTATCAATTTTAGCTTTATCTAAGTATGATAAGTATTCCAAGTTTTATCTGGGCTATAATGCTGCCTAATATAGTTTCAAAACAAGCATTTAACTGTGAAAAGCATCTACTCTGTGAAAAAAAAAAAAGAATTAGGCACAATCATATGATTAAAGCTGATCCTTTGGACACATCCAACCATCCAACTCTTACTTAAATTAATATCAGTCTTCCACTAAATTTATTTGGGGTTGTATAGAACGTGGAATGCTGGATTCTCATATAGCAGCAATATGGAAAATACCAACCTGAGGTTTTTGAAAACTTGCTTTATAACACATTTAAAATTAAATCTAGATATGCTGACTTCAGAATCTGATGGCAGATGTCTTGAATATCTTCCTTTCAGTTTCAGATATTTACTTGCAAATTCCCGGTCTTTTCACTGAATTGATTTCAATTAAATAGATTTCAGTAGAACTGGTTTGAAGATCCATGTTGGGCTTGAGAATTTTGTCTGCAATTCAGAGGTCAAGGGCAGAATTTTTCACAAAATGAAAAATTGTACTCTAAGTAGGTAATATGCTTAACATAAACATTCATTATGATGAAAGATCCTTAAAAACCTGGAGGTTCAGTGAAGTTCTTGAGGTTCACTGGAGCATAAATTTGTCTTCTAAAATGACGCTACTTTACATGCTTTTAAATTTCCTTAATGACTTAAAGTGGTTCAGCTGTAGCTCAGGGTTGATCACATGTAAAGATAAAGAACATAGGAATGCACATATACTAATATTTACATTTTTATGTGCAAAGTTCATACATTTGCAGCTTGGTAAGAATGTTAGCATTTACCTCAATTTTAGGTAAGAACACTGTGATCAAACTGGAGTTAATGGGATCAGATATTGGTCAATAATGTTTGGTCTTCAATATTTGTTGAAATGATTAAAATATAAATGTATTTATATTAGATATAGCTAAGTCAGTCAGCTAAATATTAATTGAGTTGACATTTAGTGATATTTTGGGGTAGTTGAAGTATAATTTAATAGTAACTAATATCTAAAATTATCTAGCAGTTTATGGTCATGTTGCTGAAAAAGTACCTATAACTGCCTGGATGGTATGTCACACAGATTACGTCTCATACATTTTAAGCAGAGCTATGGGTTTCTTGTATTAGCACTGAAATGATACTGACAAGTGCTGCTTTCCTTCCAGAATTATTTAATATGTCTCTTCTTAACCAGTTGCAGTATATATGAATCACATACTTTGCTCCTTAACTTCTGGAGTTCAGGCCATCATCTGTTATATTATCCTTCCTGTTTGAGTGTATTTGGCAAGGAAAATGAGCACTGCAAGTAAGAAAGCAATCCATTTTTTTTTCCACTACTCTGGCCTCTACTTCAGTTGTATCATTCTCATTCTGTCAGGTGAGATCATTATGACATGTCTTGTCCCGGACAGTTATTCTCATTTGGGGTGTGTAGGTTTTGAAGCAATCAATCAGAGGTCAGATTTGGTCAGGGTGGGATCCTTTCCAAATTACTCCTGGAAAAGGTGGGACCAGTTCCTGAAGCAACATTCTGTGAGTGGAAAAAATTATTTGGTGAAAAGCTGTAACATTTCACGGATCTTTTATAAGGCAGCACTGTGTAAGAAAGCCTGAGAACAGACAGACTAAAAAGTAGAAAGTGAACAAATGTCTTAATGAGAATTCATCAGCTGTTCATTTGGAATATGAAGTTGAACTAAGTCTGAATCGCTTCTCAACACAATGACTTTCTGATGATGTAGTCAGAATTATGATTCCATTATGGACATTCTGTTAAATTAGTCTTCACCAAATGGGACTAAATCACTGTCCTCAGTCCCTGGTTGTGGAAGTTTGAGATCAAACCCAGCTCTGGATCTGCCTTTTGCAGATCCATCTTGATCAATAGCTCAAACCTTAGTTAAAGTAATATAAAATAAGTGGAAGCCAAGTTAAAATAATTTATCTTGCTTTGTCTTTATTATTTGCAGGACATAACTTGCTGTGCTTAATCAGCAAACACCAATACAGGCAATAAATGGGAGACACCTCAGTTTAGAACAAGTGCAGAACTATAAATTATGGAGGACACACTTGCCTGTGTGAAAGACAATTTTAAAGGTTTAAGTTTTCTGAAACAGGAGAATTACTGAAATAACAACTTAAGTGGGTGCA
Source organism: Strix aluco (assembly GCF_031877795.1). Classification (NCBI taxonomy): domain Eukaryota; kingdom Metazoa; phylum Chordata; class Aves; order Strigiformes; family Strigidae; genus Strix; species Strix aluco. The sequence continues at coordinate 7,516,867 of NC_133944.1, forward strand.
CTTTCACTAGAGACTAGTAGTTACTAGTAATTGTGTTGCATATGCACTTTAGACATTGACCTCATGTCTCAGACATTCAGCATACCAAAAGCTTGGTTGCTTAGCAGTGAATGCTAAGTGACATATTAAGTTCAACCAAATGTCAGTCATTGCAATGATGTCATGTTGTCCAAAACCCATTAATTACTTTGAAAATTCCCACAGTAACTGAAAATCTCAGATTATCTGCCTGAATTAATGGGAGCCCAGTAATTGAATGACAGATCCCATGCTGTTATTTTGTACCCTATACTTTACATATACATTTTGATAGGGAAATGAAGGTGGCAAATACTGGTTTGGGTGATCTCTACTCCTCTTAGAATCACTGCCAATTTTAATATTACCATTAAGAACTATCCCACTAATGATTAGAAATGTGAAAGGCCATATTACCCACAGTATACCTCGGAAACTAATATCCTACCTGAGTGATATGCGAAGATTTTGGTGGAATTACATGGCCAAGAGTTGGAGAGTGTGTGCCAAAACCTCTCATTCCTGTTTTAGCAACATTCAAGATTCCAAGGGAGAGAAAAGGAGGTTATGTAAATTTTTTTAATATCACCTACTAATTGAATTATAATTTTTCTTTTTTTTTTTTTTCAGTCAGGAATGTAGAAAGTCAGAAAGTTTTAGAGTATGTTTGTTCACTGAGTTACCAGGCTGTAGCTAAATTCCAGAACAGTGCATGTAAATGCTTGGGGCTTCATGCATTTGTCAGCCACGCACTGGGAGGTGAGGTCTTCTTTCATAACGACAAGCAGTTACAGGGTGCCGGACACTGTTACCCTCAGGTGCTTTCTGCTCATTCTAGACCCCTCTTTAGGCCTCCTGGGAGAAATGGGGCAGAACCTTGTTTGGTGGTATCAGCAGCTAGTCTCCCCTTCTACATTTATTTGCAAGTCATCAGCAGTTAGTGTATTTTATTTGATCTGGCTTCGGTGCTGCTGTATTTTATACAGTAACACCTATAGTACAATAAAAAAACTCCATATTATGAGACCTGAGAAAATATTTCCTAGTGAATAATATTCCAGACAAAGCCTGTCCCTTTCTTGATGGAAACTTTGCAAACACTTTGCGATCTTCTTGATTTTTCTGAAGCAAGATCTTGGAGAGATTTTTCTTTCACTTGAATGGATTTGTTGTAAGCAACTTGCCACTGTAAACCAATATTCAATATTCAGAATTAGGTTATGTTAGTTAAAGTTCTTCCCAATGTGGCCTGACATATTTGTTTTGTAGGAAGCAAGTATGAGAAAGAAAGAAAGATTAATTAAATTCTGTTCAGGCTTTTTATGATTAATGATCAGGCCAACTTTCTGCTGGTAAGAAAAAATTATGAAATTGTCTGGTCTATCAATCAAATTGCACTGAAGAAAGACATGTCTGAAGCTGCTGGAAAGGAAAGCATGATTCACAGGGTTGTGAAATTAAACATATCTGCACTTTCTCTTTAATAAAGAGATGCATACTCATAAAATGAATTTTCCTGCTTTGCAACTGTACATACTGGCAGCAAAAGATGACTTGATGCTTCTTCAGTTATGTTTCTAATTTGCCATTGTTTCAGTCTGTTATTCTTCGCATGTGTACAGGGCATGTTCAAACAGAAGTCTCAGAAACTGGCTATTTGTGGTGCAGTCTATAGGCTTTGTAAGCTAATTTCTAGATACTTTGTTTCTTGTGGTACCCCTCTGTAGAATGGTAGGACCAGATGGGGAAGTGATATAGAGTACTTCTTAGGTTATTCTGTCAACTTGTGTCTTCCAAAAAATTACAAACTCAGCATTTGCCAGGCTGGCTTTATCTATCTCAAAATACCAAGAGTGCATATTGTGGGGAACATTAGATTCTATTCGATTTAAAATATAACATTTTTTTTCCAGTCCTTCCTTTGAGGAAGAGTGTGTGTCTTTAAAAAAAAAAAAAAAAAGAAAAGAAAAAAAGGATATTTATTGGAGTCAGTCAGTCTTACATAGCTTATATTGAGCTTAAACAAAATTATGTATGAGATCTAATACAAGTCATACGGTAAGTATTAAAAAGAAATCTAAACACCCAAAATATACACAAGTAAAACCCAATCACAAGCAGCAGTTGGCTATCTAAAAAGTAGAACTACTGAACATTTAGTGACATTTCTGGAGCAGAGTAAAACCCAAATTCAGTTTATCAAAGTTGACCTAAGTCTTTTGGAATCAGTGGAGTGATTTTGGCTTTATTCCAGCCAAGGACTGGTCAGCAGGATCTATTTTGGGGATGAGGAATGCCCCAAAATGCTGAATGTAGAAGTTAAGGCCACTAGGGCATATCATTATCCATTTCACACTGTGGAATGGACTGTGTAAATTGCCTTCCTAGACTGAGGAACCAAAAGGCCTGCAAAAACTTGGCTGTCCAAGCCATCTTCTGCTTTTAGCAAGCTCATTTATTTGCAGCATTTTGCTAACGTTGCCATTTAAACTGACTAAGAACCAAAACCATTGTGACTTGCCCCTCCCCAAAGGGATATCGCCTTTCCCAGTGCGCTAACTCTGGAAATGCAGTAGAAGAATGCAATATCCTTGAAACTGCAGTTCTCTGCCAGGAAAATTAGATTTCATTCCTGCATCTAAAAGTATCTCTTATTATTAATAACAAACATATATGTAGCAACTGTATTTGCATTGCACTTTACCAAAAGGAACGAGACATTCTCTTCGCCCTTATTAATTTGCAGGCTAAATAAACCAATGATGGCATATTAAATTTCTTTCTTTTAAAATATATTTAGCTTCCATTACCATAGACAGCTATCAATTTTATATTCTTGGTGTTTGTTTGTTTTCTTAAAAATAGACCTATAAGACAAGGTAAGACTATTATTCCTATAGGGAACTAAAGCACAAGAAGCTGATTAGCTGGAGTTCACACAAAAACATATATGGCAGATGAGGGACCTAAACTGACATGTTCTGGCAACAGGTTCTGTTCTGACATGTTCTGTTGTTCTGACTGATGTATTTCTCTTGAAATCAGGCAAAAGAAGGCAACAGGGGAAGAAACAACTTTTACTGTAAATTATTTGTCTTGTTGGAAATCCTGCAAGCAAAGCCTGTGAATTCTTTGCTCATTTTTAAAACCTCAGGAAACACCTGCCTTCAGAAGAAAATCTGTAAACCCACAACTCTCAGACAGAATATATCTGATTGTCGGACTTCTCAGTCATAAAGTGGGCAGGAGAATGTAGAGGAGTATGTAGAAAGATCATGTTATCACTAATCACAGAAAGTAGAGGAAGTATTGCTTAAGGCATGTTTTAGAATATTTTAGATGCTTGTTGGTGTTTATTATTCAAGCTCAGTGAATTTTTTCTCCACATCTTGAAAAATGAATTTCAAAGTTAATTTTCCTGAATACTGGTATGTTCTACACAACCTCATAAGGGTGCAAAGTTACAGAACTTACTACCTATGAAAATTTGAACTTACTAACTTACTAACTTTTTAGGGACAAAGCAAAAATTAGAAAATCAAATAAAAACTTGCCTTTCATTTTGAATTATTGAGCTTACATACACTCATTTGCCTAAACCTCTCATACAGTGACATCAGTAACCTAGTGGAAATGCAGTAACATGTTGTCAGCAATGGGCTGCATCAAAGCACAATTTCTGAAGTCCAACTCCATGGTGTTGCAATAAAGAACACATTTAACAACCCCAACTAATTAACCAAACGATATTTTAGACATAGTAACTTATCTGTATACAGTAAAGTCAGGCTGTTGTAATTTTACACAAGGGAAAATAAGAAAGATGAGTGTCTTTCTTGGCAAATGCCTTTATTAGACTGGTTTTGAAAGGGTCACTTTGGATATTGATAAAATAAAAATAGACTAATCTAGTGTAGAGATTCTAAGCCTAATAACCTTTTTTTTTTTTTAGCACCCAGAATCGTAGCACTGGATCATCTAAACGTAGAAGAGACCTTCAAAATGTGAGTGTCACAACATATAATTTTTTCCACAAAATGATCATGCTCTATCCTAAAAGCAGAATTCATCTGGTTAGGAATTCTCTGCACAGTTTCACCTTAACTGTATTAATAACAATTTTATGTTGCTATCTTAGGTTGTCTTTTGACTTAAGTAGCTCTTCTCCTCCTCTGTGAGGAAATTCAACCTTCATATGTTTTATAGGCATCAATCCTATAAGAATTCCTTTTCTCCATTTTTCCACTAGCCTTTTCTGCTGTCCGACCAGCTGATAGATTATGCCTCCCACCAGCCCCTCTTTTCTTTACAGTTGTTTGCACTTAGAAAATTAGCTCAATAATTTATTACAATGGAGTTGGCTATGCAGTCAACTAGGGAGGTTTCTGTGCTCTGTATAAGCTGATGCTTCTGGAGGCAGATCTACAGAGTTGTTTGCAAACTTCTGATTACAGCTGGCTATCATCCAGCTAGCTCTGAGTGTGGGCAAAGCAAGCATGTGTGTGCCTGTGAACTACCATGGAGACACCCCTTTGGGGTTTTCTAGCATCGCCCTAGTTACAGCACATTCTTGTAAATCAGCTGAGTGTCAAAAAATTATGCTGAGATCTTGATGGAACAGTTTTCAATGGCAATAGGAAATAGCCCAAGTAACTGAACCAATAGGAAATAACTGACCTAAATCCTGCTGAAGCTGATAGACCACCTTTGACTTCACTGGGCTTTGGAAACAGGCCTCAATAGTCTTCCACAGTTGTAATGCAGAGCCAGATCTGACCGCATAAGTGTACTGCATGTTCTCGTATTCCCCACCATTCTCGTCAAAAAAGAGACCAAAACAGAGGCTGCTGTTTTTTCTTGCATGGAGGCACCCAAGCCTCTAGAAAGTGCAAATCAAATATATAAGGCTACATTTTTGATGATAAGGAATTTTCTGAACTGTAGTTTTGACACTGACTTTTTTACCTCATGATGTGGATATCTTAAAGCCAAGATACAACCAATCATCCTTGTTCTCTTTCTATGAATTGTGCTTTATCCTGAATTGATACAAAGCATTTCTTCTGGCTTCCAGTTGTGAAGGCATGTTATGTCATTAATTGCTATGGGGCACTTAAAATCTGTTTCAGCTTCCATCCACTACTGTTTTGGTTGTGTTTTAGATAATAATTGCTTTCAAATGTGCCTCATAAATATACATTCTTTTAAAAAGCGTTTTTGTAAAAGGCTAAATTAATTTAAAAGGAAGTTTCTTTCCCCAAAATGAGCATATATTTTGGATGGCACATAGTCATACTACATAGGAGAATAATGCAATACCAGATTACTGCATTAAATTAAAATAAAATCAAAGTAATTGAAATTCCCTAATCTAATAAATGCCAGATATTCTGGATTTCTTGAGGCAGAGTACTTGCAAAATCCCTAACTAGTGACTAATTAGAAGAAAAATGTGGACAAATTACACAGAATGAAGACAACAGAAAGATAGATTTCTGAAAGAAATAGTATTGAATGAACATTAAAAGATAGAACATCTCCTTGGTGAACTTCTTACATGTAGCTTATATTATCCACTGCAATTTTAAAGTGTTCAGATATTAAGCCAAGGGATGGTGGGTTAAATGAAACTAATGGTGAAACTATCAAGTGTTCAATGCAAACAGTCTTGTTGCTGAATAAGTGTTCCATTCCATGTTTAACAAATAACCTTGCATATGGTTTAATCCAGGTTTGTAAATAGATTGTCTGTCTATCAGTTCCCAGCCAGTATCATGACACTGAACTTTGTGCAGCTCCAGCTAAATGTAGGAGGAAAAGCAGAGACCACCTTGTTGTACAGGCTTTGTATAAAAGTAAGCCAGGTATAGGAAAAAACCTGCTCCTGATGAAGAAATGGCAAGTGTAAACGTTACAAATTCAATGCAATCAAAAGAGCTCCAGACTTCATTAGTTTAACTGCTCAAGGAACTATTTTATTTAGAGCTACTTTGGTTAGAGAAACCACACATTAGCCAATTTGACTTGTTAAATATGGACAAAATTTAAGTAAAATAATAAGTAGAAATAAAGGAACAGTCTTCACTGGCTATATATAAGAATTATACTAGAAGTGTTGCCACACATTTTGCTCTCTACAAATAATAAATTATATTTTGTCTTGACTTCAGTATCATAAATAAAAAGATGAAGATAAAAATTACTGAATGTATAGTTTATTCCATGTAGTAGTATCTGAATTAGTCTCTGTAAAACAGGAAATAGAAACAAATTTTTTTGCAGCTATTAAGTATTCTTAAAAGGTCTTTTTTTTGAAAACTGTTTCAAATGAATGCAAAATATCAAAATCTGTAATGGTTACAACTAAGTAGTTTTAAAGTTTATTTGAGAAAAACTGTAATTTGTGAGTTTTGCCTCATTTCAGTGCAAAGCTATGAATTGGCTCATGCTTGACTGTTCAGTGGATGCCAGAAAACCCTTCTACAGGCCAGCCCTGTGTTTGTGCTCCATAACAAACATGATTACCAGGAACACTTGGTATGGTGGAAGTCCACTGTGAACATTGTGTGCAGCTGAAGTGATCCCACAGTCATGCAAATGTAAAACATTAATGCTTGTAAATGGACGTCTAGTGTGAAAAGATTATCAGGTACACCACAGCAGAGCTGAGACCCCACCAGAGCTGTTTGAATTCCAGGGAGAGATGGGTGTTTTGATCATAACACCAAGAGGTGCTGACCACCCAGTGACTTCACTGGGAGCCCAGAAACTCGGTATATTTCATGATCATGTTCTAGTTATATAGTATATTTTACAAAAACCAATCAACTTACCCATCTGAGCCTGGGATATGTCCCCTTTTCACTAGTACCAATCACCTCAGAGATCTCCTATCTTAATAGTTCACTTATCAGCTTCTGTACTGATTTATGCCAAACAATGTAGCAAGTTCCAAATGTATAGAAAATACACATTTCTTCCACTATTGTATCTAGCATACAAGAAAATAGGAAGCATAGGGACCAGTTAAGCAAGAGCAATAAAAGCAAGGGTGGAATCCACCCAATATACTCTATTCACTAAGCAGTTTCAACATATTCTGTATCTGCTTTCACTAGTCACAAATTATTTGTAGACATTATCAGACTTAAGTGTGTAGGTACTTTTTCACTTAGAGTGTAGGTTAGCTTTTAGTTAACCTTATGATGTTTCAATTTTGGATTATATGCTTTAAAGTATATTTTATCATAGGACTGAACATGAGCCAATTTTATCTTGGCATTTACTGGAATGCAGTATTTTTTTGGAAAATTGAGGTTTCCTGAAATGTGGTTTATTTTGCAAATTTAAAAAGTGTAGAAAGCCACATTCTTGATCTTTTATTTAAGAATCAGATCTTATCAAAGTTGTGTTTTTCTATCATAAATTCCCATATGTATAGAAAAATACCTTATTTAATTTAAATATTTCTGCTAAGCATGTTTTAAATATATTTTAATATAGACATTTACATTCTTCTGCATTCATTTTGTATTTCTAATAGATCTTGTCAGACAGAAAAGACCTATAAATATCATGTATTGTACAAGCTGTATTTAGCTTCTGAATAGCTCTGACTCAGCACACTGTATAAAGCTAATGGCTGTTGAAAATGGGTTGGTTCTCTTTGGTTGACTGAGATGGTAAAATATGCCAAAATAAGCATAAACTCTACTGGCACTACTAAATACTTTTCTGTTTGTATTTGTCTCAATAGCAACTAAACACTCTTCAGTTTTGCATTAAGAATTATGTGAGCAGACTTCTGCTTCTTCAAGTAGGAAAACTTCTTTGTTCATCTTTTGGTGTACAATTGAATTTTTTGGTGTCTTTTTAATATCACTTTATGTGTAATGAGGTCTATATATAATTCAGGAAAAAAGTGCCTCCCCAGATATTTAAATTGAAAAGACTCTAAACCTTGTGTGAATACAAGGGAAAAAATGTGATGGTGTTCTTAACTTAGATGGTGCCTGACACGCTCACCAACTCTTACTATCACACTATTTTTATTTAGTTCCACAGATGTAGACCAGACCCGTCTTGTCCTTTTCTGGAAACGGAGTGGATGAGCCCTCTTTTTATCAGGCTGAGTTTCCACATTTGTAGGATGCAAAGAAAGAATGTCTGATGGTCATCTTGTGGTCTGTGCCCACAGGGAGGATAGCTGATGCAGTAATATTTGATGTGCCTGATGTTATTTCATTTTCTCCATGCCACACAGTTGGATCAATTGTGTTTTATCAATCATCCTGAAATAGCTATTTGCACAATTATAATACCCTTGGCCAGAGCAATGAATAATGCTCACTCTCACTTGTTGATTCCCTGCTTTCTCCAGGTTAAAAGTAATTTGTTGATCTCCATCATGCATACCCTTTGATATACTATGGGAATGTGGTAACAATTTTGTATATTTATCCTTCTCTGCCATTCAGAGATATTGTAGAAGTCCAAAATAAGTTCCTCAGCTCCCTGCATTGTAAATGAGCAGGTAGAGTGACAGCACAGGGTAGAAATGGAATGCAAGATGGGCAGCAGTGTTGGCCTTCACCACATTTTCCCAAAGCTTTCTAAATGCAAGATGTTCAAAAGGCTGATTCCTTTTCTGAAGATTATCTGTGATCCTAAGGTAGGAGAAGATCAGGTTTGAGAACATCTAAGGAACCTGAAGGTGCACAAGTCCATGGGAGCTGGTGAGATGCATCTGCGGGTCCTGAAGGAACTGGTGGATGAAGTGGCTAAGCCACTATCCATCATATTTGAGAAGTCATGGCAGCCCAGTGAAGTTCCTGCTGACTGGAACAGGGGAAACATAACCCCCAGTTTTAAAAAGGGAAATAAGGAGGACCTGGGGGACTACAGGCCAGTCAGTCTCACCTCTGCACCCAGCAAGATCATGGAGCGGATCCTCCTGGAAACTGTGCTAGGGCACATGGCAAATAAGGAGGTGATTGGTGACAACCAACATGGCTTCACCAAGGGCAAATTGTGCCTGACAAATTTGGTGGCCTTCTATGACAGGGTACAGCACTGGTGGACAAGGGAAGAGCAACTGACGTCATCTACCTGGACTTGTGCAGAGCATTTGACACTGTCCTGCACGACATCCTTGTCTCTAAACTGGAGAGACATGGATTTGATGGATGGACCACTCCATGGATAAGGAATTGGCTGGATGGTCACACTCAAAGAGTTGTGGTCAATGGCTCTATGTCCAGGTGGAGAGCGGTGACAAGTGGCATCCTCAGGGGTCAGTACAGGGACCAGTGCTGTTTAACATGTTTGTTGGCGACATGGACAGTAGGATCGAGTGCACCCTCAGCAAGTTCACCAACGACACCAAGCTGTGTGGTGCAGTCGACATGCTGGAGGGAAGGGATGTGCCATCCAGAGGGACCTGGACAGGCTGGAGTGATGGGCCTGTGCAAAGCTCATAAAGTTCAACAAGGCCAAGTGCAAGGTCCTGCACATGGGTTGGGGCAATCGCAAGCACAAATACAGGCTGAGCAGTGACTGGATTGAGAGCAGCCCTGCGGAGAAGGACTTGGGGGTATTAGTGGATGGAAAACTGACTCTGAACCAGCAATGTGCGCTCTCAGCCCAGAAAGCCAACTGTGTCCTGGGCTGCATCAAGAGAAGTGTGGCCAGCAGGTCGAGGGAGGGGATTCTCCCCCTCTACTCCACTCTTGTGAGACCCCCCCTGCAGTGCTGTGTCCAGCTCTGGGGCCCCCAACAGAAGAAGGACATGGACCTGCTGGAGCAGGTCCAGAGGAGGCCATGAAGATGATCAGGGGGCTCCTCCCCTGTGAGGACAGGCTGAGAGAGTTGGGGGTGTTCAGCTGGAGAAGAGAAGGCCTTAGAGAGGGAGAGTGGCCTCCCAGTACTTGAAGGGGGCTACAGGAAAGGTGGGGAGGGACTCTATCAGGGAGTGTAGGAATAGGATGAGGGGTAGTGGTTTTCAACTGAAAGAGGGTAGATTTAGGTGAGATCTAAGGAAGAAATTCTTTGCTGTGAGGATGGTGAGACACTGGCACAGGTTTCCCGGAGAAGCTGTGGCTGCCCCCTCCCTGGCAGTGTTCAAGGCCAGGTTGGACGGGGCTTTGAGCAACCTGGTCTAGTGGGAGGTGTCCCTGCCCATGGCAGGGGGGTTGGAACTAGATGAACTTTAAGGTCCCTTCCAACACAAACCGTTCTATGATTCTGTGATTAGTACTGGCCTGTTACTATAACAATTTTATATGCTCAGCCAGACTCCTGATAGTTTCTTATTCCTTCAGTTGTCAGCAAAGTCGCTGCATAATATTCCTATTAATCTGTTCTGTGCTTCTGAATCCCATGTCTTTGTACTGCCTCAGTTCAGTTCTTTTCAGACAAAAACAGAAGAGAGAATTGTTTAGAGAGTTTCTACTAAGGGCAAGCTGCAGATTTCACACCCACCACTGGAGTCTTAAGGCAGCTGCAATTCTGTGGGGAAAAGGTTATTTAAACAGAGCAGTTAAAGACAATCAATCCTAGTGACTTAGTGACTGTACAACCCGGCTTTGCTTTGAGATGTTCATCCCAGAGCCAGGGCCAATTGAGATCTGTACTATTGTTCTTCTTACTGTAAACTGTTGAGTTTCTGACAGACATTATAGGATGTGTTGCTTACAATAGCAGAGGAACTGACTCAGAGATCTAGGAGGTCTATTCCAGTCCTTTGTTTCTACAGAAAACCAAACCGTTGAGTTCACAAATTGGCTCAATGTCTATTAGAGGAATGCTGAAAGACTGTGAAGCTGCAGCGTTCTCTGGGGAGGCTTGGTGACATATGTAGATGTTAGTGCCACACTGAAGACATTGAGAAATCATCTCTGATTATGTATGTGAGTGTCCTGGAAAGGGCTTATGCTGAAATCTGTGTAAAAGTAACAGAGTGGAAAAAAATCTGTTGGAAATAACCACTTAGTAATTATTTATAAAATACAACTATTGCAGCTGTTGTTTACTGTGTTTAGATACAGATCATGTGTTATTTGTGAAGAAGTTTCATTGTGTTTGGTCTCAAAAAAAATTAAAAACCAGAATTGTGTTCTGCACATGAGCAAAAAATTTGAGGAAAGAGGATTGTATACTACAATTATGTATTTTACATCTGCACCCCTCTTAAGACAGTTGCAGAAAATGGTATTGGAAATTACAGAAATTTTAAGATTATGCAGAATTCAAAGCATACTGATTTCATTGTCAATGTGCTATTTAATGAAAGAATGGGGAAAATACTTCCTGTAGATTTTGAGGATTTGTGACGACATATTTGTTAATTATTGTCAGTCCATGCAATTGGAGAAGGTCAAAATCTATACTTCAAGTATTTTTAAAGTTTCACAGAAGTCTGTTTTTAACCAATTTTATTTGACTTTCCATTAAATATTTTCATTAATGACTAAGATGAGTGCACATGAAAAACTTGTAAAATATAGTTAACTGGGAGTGGTCTCAAATATTTTGGAGAATGGGATGAGAAAACCTGTGTGGGAAAATACTGCATAGTAGTTGTTAAAAAGAAATATTCACACCTATTCCAGCTGCCTGCTGCAGATGTTTATACACATCAAATGTTATTCTGTAAGACTTTGCTCTCTGTTTCCTTTGCTTTTACACTGCAGTAAGATTTATTTTTTTAATCCTGAGATTTTGCCATTTTTTCAGAAAAACCTGAAGGGCAGGAAAGAGGAAAATCCATAAGTGATATTATTTGAGCCCTCCCTATTCTTCTGTTTTACTGCGTAGGTTTTGAGTAGCGCATACACAAGTAAGAAGTGTTTTCCAAACACTTTTAACAGGAAAGATTTCAGAAGGATTCAACATATTGTAGGAAAAATAATAATAAATACAATTATTTCAAGAAGAGCCCTGATGGCTATTTAGCTACTTCAGAGAAATCAAACAACTTTGTGTATTATGATGTTCACTATTTATTTATAAAGAAATAATCTGTCATTGACTGTATACTTGCTAATGTTGATCTACAGCTATTCCCATGCTACAATCCCAGTTTGACTTTCCTCTGACCTTTTTTTAACTGGTATAATTCCATCAGTTTAACTGGAGTAGCTCCTAACTTAGAGTCACTAGCTAAAACTTAGGTACAAATGGTAGCTTTTACAGGAATAAAGAAAGTTGAAGTACACAAATAAAACTTTCTTGACAGATAGCATCTGTGCAATGAAAGAAACATGCCATTTATGTAGTTTTAGCTGCTGTCATAGGATGTGAAGTTTCTTCCACCTCTTTCTGTGATGTAATAGCCTATAAAACCAACCTTTTCACACTAACAGTCTCACTGAATTCAGTACTATTAGGTATGTGAGAAAACCTAGGTGAATTTGACTCTCATTGATTCTGACATTAATGGGATACAACCTCAAAGCGGAGAGAAAGAATAAAAAATAAGAAAAAGTATAATTTCTAATCAGAGATAAATATATAATCAAATGTTCCATTAAGGCACAAAGACAGTATATCATATTCAATAGGAAATGAGGGGGAAATGTTACATTCAGGTGAGAATTTTGCAATACATAAATCATGCATATAGTGTTTCAGAAGGAATTTATCCAATTGATCATGAAGCTAGCAGATAAATCACTAAGGAAACAATCCATGACAATAGGCTTTAGTGTTCCTCACAGAAGTTCCCATGTATTATTTTCCATTATTTCATTGGAACAGTCCTCTAAACTTGTAAGACAATAAAAACATTCCAGTTGAACCAGACGGAAAAATCAGATTCCTACCCATGGTACTCATACGACAGATACTGCAACATCATCACAGCACACACACACTTTTGTGTCTAAGAATGCGACATCCTCTAGGATAGCATGCCTAAATCTATGGCCTTTAAAGTAAAAAAAGGCAGTTATTTTAAGTAGTTAAAGTGGTTATAACAGTTAAATATATTAGAAGGGGACAAGCACTGCATACTATAGTGACTGAAGCATATGCAATCTTAAATTTGCAGTGTAAAATTTCAACATGTGGAAATATTAGACTCTTAGCATCAAGAATAGATGTTGTTCAGTAGTACACCCAATCTGTTTTTCCTCTGTCTTGTTTACAAATTGCTAGGACCAACCTGCAAAGAACACTGCTCTTTTACCTAATGTGTGATCCATAGTAACTTTTTGTTCCTCAGTTTCCCCCTCTGTGATATTTACCTTTCTTTCAAGAGACCAGAAGTACCTGTGAAACACAGGAATGATTATGGATCAATTCCTTTGAAATCATTTGACAAATGAGTCTTTGTGAATGGTTAACAGCTCAGATTGCTTTGGCTGGACATATACGGCAGCTAGGATGTTTCTCTTCCCTGATGAGCTTGACTCCTGGAAGCAGGACTGGCTTGAATGCTCCATTATTACTAACTGAAGGTACATTCAATACAAATCTCTCCACAATATTAATTCAGAAGTCAGGCTTTGGGCAAAGATGACTTTCTGTAGAATCATTTTAAATGGTGGCAAACTAATGACAAATGAAGTCATAGCATACACCTTTCAAAACTGCAGAGACTTTTTTGCTGTATTCACCAAGCACTAATCAGAATTCATGCAAATATACGATGAAGCAATGGACACAAGTTATCTTAGCACATTTTTGCATCTTAACATGCTTATTGTGAATAAAAAACCCAAAGATTTTAAACTTTAAATAATGCACTGCCATCCAGCTTAAGTGTTTTTTATCCCTTAGACGCCATTTCCTTTAGCTTAAAACCATGGGAATTTGTCTTTTCTCACTTGCCAAAGCCACAGTACAGAACAACCATCAGAAAGTAATTAACACTGTCTGTCTTTTCTGATTAAATTAAACAGATGTAAGGTATATGTCTAGGGTAGAGGTTGAACTTACTAAATGAACCTCATTTAAAACAATAAAGTTGGTATCTTTCACCACATTAATTTATTAATGAAGATTTTTTCCTTGTTCAATTTTATCTTAATGCTAGAGCAAACACAGTTACCTTCTTGTCGTGATCATTAGTTCTTATCCATTCATAATTTTTAAATAACAAGAAAGAAGAATGATCATGAAACTGAAATTTAAAAAGAACGACAGTTCAACTGAGATATCAATGAAAAGTCTGAGTGCCTCGTTTATAGGTGCAAGAGCACACATAGACACCTGTAAGTGCTGCATGCTTCTATATGTTACATCTGTTGAGAATACCACCTCTGAACTGGATTACAAAATTTCCCTAATGAGTAATTTTTGAATGAATGGTAATGTGGCAACAGTCTATACCACATTTTTACCTGTCTCCACAGGACAGAAGACAAAATGCTTTAACATGGGCTGAGTCTCTGCTGTATCTCCAGTTAACCAGCGTGCACATCAATCTGACCGAACTGTCTGTCTAAATATCAGTCACTGACATTGTCTTGCAAATAAAGCACCTGAGCAGTCAGCAAGGGTTACTCAGTTCCATCCCAACAATTAAACACACTTTTTATCATATACTGTGTTGGAAAGGTGAACATAATCATGGAAAACAGAAGTATTTATATACCTCATTGAATCGCATACTGTTTGAACAGATGGGAAACTTAACAGCTGTGAGTGTGGTGTCTTTATTGTCATATGTTTTAAGTGTAATTTAACGTTTCAGCATAGACATCCATTAAGTTATTATAACATGGTAGCTGCTATGAGCTACAGTTCATTTCAACTTTTGAGTATGCCAAGCCTGCTTCTGCATGTGATAAATGGTATAAAGTATTTTCCAGAAATGCTTTGGTTCAAGGTTATAGTTTTTGCTAAGTGACATGAGTTGGCAGTTAATTGCAAGGGGATTGCCAGCGAATCATAAGATAAAGAAGGAAACCATGTCAGTAAACTACTTTCACTTTTCCTACAAGACACCGATAATGGCCTTACTGTTACCATTGTGCTGTGTGTCCTGTGCAGGAGTATGGATCTGTGTTGCACACAAGTAGAAAACCACTTATGCAGAGTGTTTAGACTTTCCACAGTAACACCAGCAATGTTCCCCACCAGCAACAGCTATTTCCCAGTCTTAATGTAACAGCTTGTCGGGTGTGCTGGGTGTGCCGGAGAAGGCTTGTGGCCAAAGACCTGGCTACACTCCAGCAGTTCCTGTCTCCAGCAGCATTCTAACCACATTTCCTTGCCAACAAATTTCTTATGCCATTAGATGAAGAAGGAGGGAAGGGAAGGCTGTGCTGCAGGCCATTAGAAGCAGGTGTGGCCCTAGAGTCTAACAGGCATAATTTAGAGCATCTTACAGTTTCTTCTAAACAATCCTGGGAACCCCTTGGGGACCCCACCTGTTCTAAGGGAAAACAATAGTGGCTTACAGTAGTTTTGCCCCTTTCTCTTCTGCTTAGGTATGCCAAATGGAGTTTGTGTATCTGGGTGTCTGGCTCCATTCTTAGGCGTTTATGAGACATGGTATATTTTGGACACATCCAACTAAGCTGTTTATCTCCATGGGAATTTTTTGAAAAAGCAGGAAAACAGGTAGAGAACTAGTTTATCTAACTTGTTCCCTGATGAATCTGGGAGGAAAGATTATGCTTAAAAGCTTTAATAAATGAATAAAGATAATTTGAAAATCAGATCACTTTATGATTCAATAGTCTTTCAGAATTAAGTAATGTTTATACAATCAAACCCACAGAAAGTGGCCAGAAGAAGCCGTCACAAGAAGTTACTTAGTATTTTTCAAAGTTTTTGTCAATGTTACATATTCTGTTCACTTTACTTTAGAAGTTGATAAACCCCAAATTTTTTGTTAAGCGTGCATTTTTTTTTTAATCCCATGTTAGCATGATCCAGTCAGCTGTGGTAAATGGTAATCCTTGTTCTTAATCTTGAGAGACATATATTTGGAATTGAAGGAACAGAATTCCATTATCTGCACCTTCATGAGACATGAAATATAATCCAAATCCTCTTATTCAATTAACCTGGCTTACTTTAAAACAATAAAGACTTTTGTCTTCAGTCAGTTGTCCTCTGGAAAAAATAGTTACTTAATGTAAGGTTGATATTTATCTGAAAGCTGTTAAGTCACTATCCTAATATTCAGGACAACAAACTGTAGATGAAGAGGCTTCAGATAAGCAGTACAGTGCAGTTTATATGTCTTCTAGATAATGCTATCATAATGCTCCTTAAGAACTAAGAAATGTAGCCCTTCCAGACTGGTCGTGATGACTTGCAATACAGTAGGGAGACAACACATTTAAATGCTCTCAGTCTCCTTGCCACAGCATTAATAAATAATTCTCTGAGCAGAATTCACATTATACTTACTTTGCTGTATTGCAGTTTCATACTTACATTTTATCTCAGACACAGGTCAAGACCTTTTCTGCGTCCTCTCAGCTGTCTAAATTCAAGTATTTAGGGCCTCACTTTTCTTGATCTGCCCTCAGATAACTAGTATTCTGATGTCAGCATGAGCTGCTGGTACCTTTCTGCTTACCGTATTAAAATCTCTGTCCTTGCTGTTAATTCTAAGACACTCTGCACATGTTTTGTTGGCTCTGTGACTTCTAGAGTCTGTGTTTGGATTGGACTCTACCTTTATTTTACCAATTAATCATTTTCAGATTCTGTCAAAATGTTTCTAAAACGAGGCAGTTACTGGCAACTGACAAATACCAACCCTCCCTTGCATCTGAATTTCCAGAAATCATCATTTCTCTTGGAGCTCAGTAAGCAGCACAGGGCACATTTCCCTTTCTTTAACTAGTTGCAAGTGAAGGCCTGAAAAGATGTCTTGATTCTCCTCAAAGCAAGATTTATTTTCATGGGAAGTGGCAAGGGGATCAAATGGAATTGTAGTGGCTATTTGTGGCAGAAATAACTTTAGCAATAGGAGGAGGGTGAGAGGATCAATGCTAAATGGCAGAAGCTGTATTGCAGAGGGTAGGGAGCAGAAAGGACATGTGCAAATGGTCTGTGGGAGTGTCAGAACACAAGCTCATTTTAAAAAGTCTATATATTGCATGGAGAGGAGTACTAAACTCTAATGCTTTTCTTTTATGTCCAAATGAACATTTTTACTAAAAAGAAAAAGACATTGCTAGAATTCAGGTATGCTGTGGAATCAGGAAAATTGTGGGATGATGGTGTCTTAAAGTCCCAGGGACTCTGAGAACTGCAGAGGATAGTTTTTATTTGAGAGCAAGCCTAGTTATTTAGCTGAAGTATTTTGTTTCAAATTTTTCTTGGAGTCCTCAATAGTTGAACATGTTCATCCAGGAGTAATACATCACAAGGGAGACTGGACTTCATTGTACAAACCAAACAGCATTACAGCCTTATATGCCCTAATTTTTCAAGGCACGTAGTTCTAGGGTTTGCTTTGCTGTTACACTGTCAAATGGCTATCAAACATTGGCTTTAAGGCCTTTAAGCTTTAAGAAATCAGTTCTTATACATTATGTTTAAATGTAGTTTGCAGGTAGGTTTGAAGATGGTGGGCCAAATTCATGTGTTGCTCTTCCATCACAAGTGTCTGTGGTGGACCCCTGAATCTTGTAGTTAAAAAACTTGTAGCTCAGTTTAGTGCTCATTTAAATGACTCACACTCATGCAGCTAACACTAAATTAAACCCTAAGATTGAAGGTAGAGCAATTATTGAGGTACCACCCCTGGGACTCAGCAGCTTCTGGATTATTTCAAGACAGAGGTTAGAAGGAGGCAAATGCAGTTCACCATTGACAATGTAAGATGGCTCTTGGGAGCATGCACTAAATGGGAACATATCCAGATGTTGGACTCCCAGATGTGTGAGTCATTGTGGAATAATCATCCAATCAATCAATTTGTGTAAAAGCAGGAATGAAAAGGCAAACAATATATAAATGTGAGTTGGAAATTGAAATTCAGTGGGCTGTAAGGCACAAAGATGGTCCTGTCAGTGTACAGGACACTGGCTGTATCACATCTGGGAGACTCTATGTAAGAAAGCCAGTGCTACTAGACAGGGAAAAGAAGGCAAAATTTAGATTCTCACTTGTGTGTTGATGTGTAAAAACAGTAAACAGAAATGAGATGTGCAACACATGAATAACCATCTGTCCAACTTGCTGAAAATCAGATCCTTTCTTTGTTTACAAACCGTGCCACAGAATCACCATAGATTAATGACATTTAGAAATCACCACTTCCACTCCGTATTCTTATAATTGATTTTTCCTAATTTGTGTTTTCTTCACCCATTGCAGTCACATTCAATATGGTATAAATACAAATACTTGTAGTTTAGAGGATTTGTAAACAAAAATGAATGAGGGAAAACCACTACGGTACTCTCCTTGACCTAACATTTACACAGAAACATTTTAGTTTTGACATGACTAGACAGATACCAAATGCCAAATGGTTTTAACTAACATCAATACACAATTAGCAGTCTTTGTAATTAATCAGGGCAGAAAATTGGAGACAAGGGCCTAACACAGGCTTCTCTCAGTCTTAATGTCCACTCTGCAAAAGTATAAACTTTTTCCCTAATCTTTGGACAATTTTTAAAATGGCTCCTGCACAATTCGAAGATGACAATTACTATTGTTGCCGTTCATTCAAAGATCTGTCAGTCTTTGAAACCCTGTCATTATTTATGTTCAAAGGCAGGAAATACTAATGAGGTTTGATTTCACCAGTCTTCATGAGATTACTTGCATAAAGTTTTCCTCACAAGATAAACTCACATTTTGTGTTTATTCTGTGAAATATAAACTTAGATGTAAAACATGAGAAAGCAGTAGCTGAGACATGATATCCTTAAACAGTCCTAATATTGTGATAAAGGTACTCCAACAAAATCCTCAGTCCAGCCGTATCATTGCAGCCTATTTCTGGATTTATGTGATTTTAGATCTTTAACATGCCATTTCAAGCCCATGGAAAAGAAACACATTCTTCTTAAGAAACACTTTGGAGTCCTGGTATGATTTTATTTCAGTTTAAGTATTTTATATTTCTCCTGGTACAAAGTATAAAACAAAAGCTACATTTAATTTTTATATACCTCACAGAATTAATCAAAAGACATTGGGGTTCAGTCAGCAAAACCTAAGATGTTTACTACTTGCAAATTTAATTGGAATTTAGAAAATATGTTTGCAGTGAATTACTGTATTCACAACTGAACTATTTTGTGTTCAGGTTTTTTGTGTGAGAGAATTGTAGGAGGGTTTCAGAGTTCAAGTTTTTTATTGTTTTACCACTGGTATTTCTTATGGTCTTTCAGAATGACTCGCTTATCACTCAGCAGTGTGATTTAGCATTTAACATTCTGACTGCTAATGTTTCCTAGTCCAATCAAAAAGGTCATAGAACAATGCATTACTAAAAAGTCCAGTGTAATTAGGTTACTTGCAATGTAAATTATAGCTACTTGAGTTGAAATGAAATGTACTTAGATGGTTGTTTGTGTAGTAATCATTACATGTTTCTGAATCTCATCTTTTAAAATGTGGATTTAGTGTGTTTTTAGTTTAATAGCTGAAGGATTTTCCATGTGGCTGGTCCTATTGCACAGATTTGGCTTTAAGCTGGGATCAGAAGAAAAAACATAATCATGTATAAGAATTAATTACAGCTTTATTGGATAAGCTAACTTTAAAAGATACAGGCAAATCTGTACTCATCAAATAGTGATTTTTTTCAAGCTTCTTTGTTGATTGTCTTTGTTGTGGGAAAATATGAGAGACATTTCAGGAATGACAACCTGATTGCAAAGATAAGTACCAGAAAAGATTTGATCATGTCATTGATATTGATGGGAAAATATAACTTGGGTTTTCATGGGGATTGACTTGATGGGCAAGCTAAAGTGCATGTGTAAGGATTAGGCTTGTCAGTGGGAAACACTAAGTCTGGTCATTACAGTTAGCTCATTTACGGTAAAAAGAGGCAAGTGAACATTGTAAATCTTTGGTCCTTGCTGAATAAAAATGAATGATTTCAGTCAAACTGCCGTTTTAGCTGTAAAATATCAGAGCTATCAGATATGAGCAGTGATTAGTGACTGCAGAATGCTACAAATCCATCTGTGTCTTGGGCACTAAGAAAGCATTGGGATACTCTGTCCCAAATCATGAGACTACCATAGAAATTATCATATTGAATAATATGATTCCTTTTTTCAAAGTTAGTGAGGAAGTTAATGGTTTATAACACTGCACAGAAGAAAAAATACTCAACTCATTGGGAAAATGCATATGTAAACTGTCTGGTTTTCTTCTTTACATGAAGAACTGAAGAAAATTTTTCTAACTGGCCACTGCCCTGAGAGGTGAAGCAGTGGCTGTATAGCCCATGCTGAAAGCTTTCAGTGCTTTTAAAGCATCTTTGAAGTCTCCCAACTATGGTCGTTGCCCAGGGCTAGGGAGACTCTCACTCCAAAAAAGCCAGCCTCAGGAAAGCTTCCCCAGTTATACCAACCCTCCTTTCCTAAGATTTCCTTCTGCCTATCCAGTCAGTGGTGCCAGCTGATGCCTAGGTTCTGAAATAATCACTCCTACCTTTTTTCTTCTGGAAGGGAGTCATATGATAGCTTTATGCTTAGTCGTCATATGGTCTCCAATAAGGAAGTCTTCATCTCTCAGGTCTCAGGGCCCCAGAGAGCTCTTTATGCCTCTATGCAATTCAAAAGGAGAAGAATGAGGGAAAGAATCTGAATCTTCAGCCATCTCTTAACATTCAGATTTATGAGTCATGTCACACCGAGGTGCAGCCCCATTTTGTTTACACCCTACTCTTAATGCATCTCTTTCTGCTTAATTAATTGCAGAGTCGTATTTCTGTGTTTCACATGGTATATTATTACTGATTTTATTATAGCTCAGAAACATGTAAATTTTATATTATTAATATGGCCCCAATAGGAAGGGTATTTTGTACTGCTTGGTGTGTGTCATAAACGCTATAGTCCTCAGTAAATGCTCCGTTTGTTATCAGTAATTATTCAGTAATGACAGAACAATAGTGGTGGCTTGATGCTCAAAACACAAAAGTATTTTTAATCTTTTCTAATATAATAAAACTTTGGGAAATAAACAGAGTTCCTCAGTTCCGTGCAAAGTAAGGTCTTCAAAACCAACAGGAACTTCCACAGCCCATGGCTTTCCAGATGTTTGAAAACAAAACTTGAGAAAAGGAACCTCAGTTTTCTGCTTGGGCCTGGTTATGTAGTTCCTTCGTCAGCCAGAACTCTTAATACAAGTCTAATTTGTGAGATATATATTTGAATTATTTCCCTAATAGGGACAAGAAAGTCAACACAATACTAGTGGTTTCTATTGCTCAAGTAACTCATTTCTAAACTGTGTACAACAACCAGTCTTGGTTAAGCAGACTGTTTAGTATAAGTGCACCTAACTTTAATCACAGGAGAGTTCCTGTTCACTAGTCAACTGCAGGGGGTCACAAAGTAGTCCAGAGGATCTTACTGCCTCTGTGCTCCTGCAAGTGCATTTGTACTCACGATTACAAAGAGTAATGTCTGAAGATCAAAGTAAAAGGGTAATTTTCAACCTTGTAGTGCCCTACAGTGGAGTCAACTACATGAATAATTCAATATATCACAGGCATGCATTTTAAAACCCAGGCAAAGGAAGTACCTTTGTGATAACAGTCCTGCATCAATGTGTCTTTTTGCCCAAGTGCACTGGTACTGAGAGCTTTTGCTTTGTTTTTTCTAAATCAGTGTTCTTTTTGAAGTTTTCAAACAGTTTTATCCTACAGATTACAGGAACAATGGTACCTGTGTTGCACTATATTGCAGCAGCACTTTCAAGGGGTAAGCAAACAGCTAAGGAGTTATGTTCTAAGAAGCCATCAGAAGCAGACTGAATTTGACAGCCAACGGCCACCCCACCTTCTCCAAGATTTCCTTGTGCTCCTTTGCTTTCCCTGAAAACCAAGCAGATCAATGGCTTCTGATCACATTCCTGGAGATCCTTTCAGATTCATAAGTAACCTAGAAAAGGCAAGAAGGAATCTCTGCTAACCTCACAATTGTGAAAACAGATAAGAACTTTTATCTTAAAAGATCTATCCCACCTGTGTAAGATAAATAAAGAGGTCATATTAAATTTACTTGAGCTCCTCCTCTACACTCCTCTACCTTCATTTAAATCTTCATTACTGATGTCTATATTAGGAGTGTTGCATCAAAGCAATTTAGTGCTATGGCACAAGGGAAAAAAAATGCAAAATCATGAAGTTGTTCTTTTCTCTGCAGTATCCTGACTTTTGAGATCTTGGCATGCTATTGATGGGCAGAAATAATATGTAGTCAGATGTACCTTCTCTCTTCAGTTAAAGAAAAGCCTGGCCCAGGAAATTCCTTAATAATAATAAAAAACTCTTACAAGCAAGGAAACAATTTTTTCTCCATAAGATAAATTAATTTAAAACATGTTGTAGGGTGTGTCTCACATGCTCTAATGGGTATGTCAGACACATGACATTATTTAGTATTACACAGCACAAGGCATCATCTTTAAATCAAAGTGTTGGATGGCCCATATTTTTGCTTGACGTGTAGCAGATGCCATTTGCTTACATAAATCTTCAAATGAGCTTGTTAAGCTGCAAGAATAGGCACAATACTGAACACGGAATATTAGATCGTGCTTTGCAAGAAAAGCTGTTCATTACCAGAAGAAAAAGAGCCTGAACTGTAGCAATTCTAATGCCAGTTGTAGGCAACTCCATCAAACAGTGCTCTCAAACTCTCATCCTTCTCTTTAAAGGAAGCTGAGGCAGGTGATGATGTTTACTTGAAGTGCTGGTTTATCTCCCTAGTCAAACTAAAGGAGCAGCAGCAAAGGCTTTTCCTTTCCTCCTCCCTACCAGCTGGATCTTTATAAAGCTAGCCACAGTCTTTGAACACAATCTTCTTCCTTGTTCTCTTGGCATGTTCAAGAAAACTGGTTGCTCATAATCAGGAGCCAAACCTTCCAGTTTAAGTACAAGAACAATATACAGAATAAACCTTTCAAACAGAAACTGAGCATGGAAGGAGCAGAGCATCAACAGCATACAGTGTGCTAGATCTCATGCTGCAGTGGACTGAAGGGAAAATTAAAGCTCTGGGCAGTAGCCAATCCTATGGAAGCCAAGGAGATGGCAATATTTTAGCAGACGAATTAAATGTTGCTCTTGAAAAATGGAAAGTGACTGATTTGTGATTCTAACAGCATCAAGATAATACTAGATGGGTGAAGGAGTGAAGTATAGCTGTGGCTAAAGAAGATGAGTATTAGTGTTCACAGTGCCGAAGAGATTAGTCAAATGTCTCTTAAGCCTAGCTTTTGTGAGGCCACCCCATTGACCTCAGATGGGTAGTAGGAGTGATACTGGAATGAAAATTCATTGCTGCTTCTTTTTGAAATTGTTTCTGCTAGAGTCATCCCCCAAACAATAAATGTTTGTCATTAATCAACTTTTATTAATAAGACTGAGTTCCTGTTTTTTGTCTTTTTTTCCCCTTTCTTCTTCTACCTCTTTTCATCTTTACACACATTGTCTCAGGCATTTACATGTTCACTAATCTTTTCAATATCCATAAAGCAAAAGTCATACATAACCTATGAGGAAGTACATACCCACTCATATTTTTTCAAGGTGAAGTACAGATCTTTTCTGAAATGGTGGTGACTATTCTGTACTAATAGCTATCACACATGGCACAGACACTCAATTTTACTCACAGTTAGAGAGTGCTCCCAGTCACTTTGCCAGGCACAGATTCAGTGTTGACACTAAAGAGGGGAAAGAATGAGCACAGAATCTCTAGGATGTTCTTTAAGATAGAAAAGAGAGGAAAAGCAAAGATAATGAAGGAAAAAAAAGAGTAAAGAGAGAGGAAAATGTTAATAGAAAAAATGAAAAGAAAGCAAGCTGTCATGTAGAATTTGTATACATTATCCTTTTAAAAGAAACTGCTAAATATTCTTCACAAAGAGTATGAACACAGCACTATATTCTGTACACATCATACAATAAACTTTTAAAAGTCCATTTCAGGTCCTTGCTAAAACAAGTTTAGCAGCCTACAAACAAGAATGCTTTTAACATTGCAACACCCACAGCCATTTTATAGGTCTTGTGGCTTGGATCTCATTCTTGGTGGGGGTTACTCTTCATTTCTTATCCAGAGTGTTTACATCTTTGTGATGTCGGCAATACAGACCCATCTTTATAAGACCAGCAAGAAAAAAACAGCAGTAAATCTCTGCAATGTGTTTTCAGTATGTCTATAAATCTGAAATATTTAAATGTGAAACAGTCCTTTGAAAACTATGGACTGGAACTCACAAAAGGATTGATTACAATATTTTTACTCAAGATGATCTGAACAAAGATGAAGCTAATATTTTTCCTTGAATGTAACCTTGAAATTAAGGGGCACTGTGAGAAAAAAAAAAACCCACAACAGTATTTTATTAAGGAGTTGGTGGTTTTTCACTATGGGACTGAAGCCAAAACTGTTCTTACAGAAAGAAGTGCAGTTTACTGATAAAATTATATAACCTGTGTGTTATAAAGACACAGTAAAAAGTTCAGCTGTTTAGATGAAAAAGCTAAATAAGCACAGATAGATCTCTCTTCTATGTCTATATTCATCATCTTAAATGTAATGTTATTCAGACAGGTGAATACAGATTCCTGTAAGTAATCTGTACGTAGTTTGGGAGATTTAGTACATCTGCACATCTGTGCTGTATTTTTTGGATGAACTGAGATTTTAATCTCCTGTTTTGATAAAAGATAATATTTTCCTAACAGTGCAATCCCCAAAGGATCAAAGATTCTTTGTGTTAAGCACCTTTAGAGTGTTCAGCACCTTCTGGAGTCAAAAATAGATTCTGCCCAACAGAGATCTTACTGAAAGGATGGGACCTGAGACAGAGTGATAAATAGATAACGGGGGTTTGAAAGGCAGGAGAAAGAAAGACCCATACAAAGAAAACTACAAAGTTAAGTGAATTTGAATAAATCAACAGCTTCAGACTGCAACAATCTAGAGAAGAGGTAGAATTACCTGGGTTGTCATTCTCTTCTTATCAGCAAGTGCTGAACCTAACAAAAGTTGGAAGCGTATTAATATGGAGATTGAAGGAAACAAACAAGATTTTGATATAAAAAAGAATCCATCAAAAGTTTCAAGGTCAAAAATCTGTGTTTTAATTTAAGAGTGGTAGCAACCTCTCATGTACATTTGCCCTCTCTCATCTCTGTGTCAGTACCCGAGTGCCACGAATTCCCTTCTGATGATTGTATGTTTTGGGGAACTTACCACACAGTAAAGCCATTCTTTCTAATACAGCCCTATTCATATAATCCTTTCATGAATGAGAAATACATTACATCATCTCTTCTCTGAGGCATATACCATAGAGTGTGTGTGTAGCTACCTTCCGAGAGATACTGTTATTCCCAGTGCAAGATTCTGGTAAAACAAAGTCTGTATTCAGCTACCCCCTCTGAACACCAGCATTTTTTGCCTCATCTGCTTAACACACTAATTGTTCAATCGAAATACAGGTTAGTGACTTGTCCTTGGCCCTGGTCTTGAGAGCACCTGGTAGAGATTTTGTCAACAAAAGAGGATACACAGGTCCAAATTTTTCACACTTAACTTGAGGCAACCACGTCATATGTATGAGCTAGGTCTGTAGCATGCACATAGGCTGCCTATATGGATAATGCATAGACATTTGGAGAGGTCAAGTCAGCCCACCGAAGATCTGGATGCAGGCCACCATGGCGTTCCAGTTTTCAAGAATTTTTACAATAACAGCTTCAAAATATCAACGCAGAATTCATAAGCTGCGCATAGACAGATTCCATGAATAGTCACACAAGGCCAACCCACACACCCAGATGGATATTTCCCAGCTGCTGGAGCGAGTGGGGTCCCCTGCTGCTACCTCTGTCTGCCTTAGCAGCTGGGAAGGAGCTTCCTGCTGCTTCAAGGGTAGTTGGTCCTTTTTTCCACTTTTAGGCTTGAAAGAATGAAAGATTCCTAGAACATTCTCACTATCTGAGAAGGGTGCCTAGCTGACAATACTGCAAGAAGAGAGTAGGTCTTAGTCTTCGGGTGAAGAACCATCAATGACCTTGTGTTATATTGTGCTGCTTTAATTTGATTTAATGAGGACAAAAAAATTAAAACGGAAGGGAAAAAGAGAGTTAATATTGAACATAAGTACTGATGGTACTGTAGAAGAGCTAGCACCTAAATTTAAGCATCCTAACAAAAGAAGTGAATTGAATAAACAGTTTTTCTGACTATCATGGGTCAAATCCTGGAAAAACACATTAGCAGATATGTTTATGCCAGCATAAACATTTAAGTAACTCACTGTGTGTTATTAAAATAGCATTGCATTTGAACTGAAGTTGTTAGAAATCCCCTTCAGAAATTAGCCCAGTTATTCTGAATAGCAATTTTTGCTATTCACATGCATTAGTCATGTGGCTTTTTGCAACCACATTCACATTAGTCATCTTAGAAATATAAATATTTCTAATTAGCAAAATGGCAATAAAAGTAAAAGAATTCGCATGTTAGGTTAGTGGCTAGCAGTGTGTTTTTCTCTCAGCTCTGAGCTGTGCTGCTACATTAGCTTTCAGAACGCTTGTATGTAATAGTTTGCCAGAAGATTTGCTCTACGTACAGTTGTACAAGTGCTTCTGTACTCTAGAAAACAAGAAATGACAGGAATATGTTGTAAAAATGTATCCTCTCTGTTGGGAGGTTTTTTATTACACATACATTTAGTCCAAATAATTTTAAACTTACATTTCCACCAAGGCTCATCTTTGCTTTAACAAGTGTTTTTTATTAACTGGAATGATGGGTTTTTCGTTTTGAACTGAAATCTCCTTTTCGTGTTTTCAAAAGGGCATATATCTGAAGGCTTATTTTTAAAGCTGAAATGCAATATGTTGAAAAAGCAGTTGTGAACTCTTTTTCTGTAATTGAAAAAATACATGAGTTAGGCTTTAAAGTGTGAAGAATGATACAGCTATTATCTGTGCTGACTCAGGCCAACTTGCTTCCATGCTGGTATGACCTTCAAAAGGAGTTAGAAAAATCACTTGAGGAGAAGAGAATTTCTGTCTAAAAATGTGAATCAAAACTTTTCATCACTGCATGCAAAATATCAAGTGTAATGCATGTTATCATTTTGATCTTAGTATAGTTCTTTTCTAATATTAGCAATATAGTCCAACTACATTAGGATCCTAAAAGTATACTTTTGTTTTATAGTTGGAAATTATGCAGTAATAAATTCTTCTTTCTTTAAAATGTAATGAGAAGCAAGTGTCATCGCAACTATGTTACTATAAAAGTGCATTTTTTATTGTATCTGGCTTTATGTTAGTAATACCCAAATCCAAATGTATTTTTTTTCTCTCTGTCTAAATAGTATTTAGGGATCAGAATGGCCATAATGATCTGAATGGTCATAAGAATAAGTAAAACATTTTTATTGGTCAGACAAGAACTTTGATCAGTTTTTAAAGACATATAATCCAGACTGATTATGTTCAAAGGATTAATATGGCTTTGTGTTCCAGAATTGTTCCTGCAGGTCTCCAGGTCAGCCAAGAATAATATCTAGACAGATTTGCCAGTCTGAAATGGTTTTAAGTGAACTTCCTGCCCATGCTCAACTTAGCTTGAATTAACTTGGTCAAAGTCAACTGTTTCACTAATGTGCAGTTTACAGAAAAAATGTGTGAAAATTACACAAATTTATATTTTTGAGTAGCATATTCATTAAGTAAGTGGTTATGTATTTTGAGAAGTTACATAAGTTGTCTGTGGAATTTTTACTGAGAGGGTAAATGATTTAATCTCATTAAATGAGTAGGATGATACATCAGTGAACATTGTTGAAAATATGCTTAAAAATAGACATCTAATTGATGATTGCCCATGTCTTATTCTAGACATACTGGAGAAAGTGGATAGGGCTTCTGTGTTAAGTATTTTGGCAGTTGCCAAAAATGTATGGCCGCATGTGGTCTGTGTCACCTGGTGTGACAGTGTGTAGGGTATGCCATATGGTCAATCACTTGTTTGCAAGTCTGCATGCCTACAGATGCTGCGCTGCTATGCCGTAGGTGAAGGGCTCTGTGAGTGGAAGGCAGGTGACCTGCTGGTCAGCTCCAGACCATTTATAATTATCCTCAGGGATGAGAGTGGTCATAGTTTGGGATTGCTTCTTTATATTATATATTGTTTAGTATTTTAGGTAAGCTTTAAAGTGATTATTCTTTTCTGCTGAGCAGAAGTTTAGGTAGTTCCTTGCACCATTAACCTAATACACTACATACTGATTAATGTAATTTCCATCTGCCATGTCTATACCTCTTTGTCTCTGCAGGGCATCAAGGAAGCCACTGAAAGGCTAGAAGAAGCACTGTAGTTGTCCCACTTGCCTTTCACAATCTCCTAGTTCTCATGGGTCGTTACTGAGCTTTCACAGATATTTTGGTACAGCTTTTATCTTTGTATGCTGGAAAAATGGTGTATTGAAATTCCTTCGAGACATTTCACTGCCAGTGTCCATTGTTGTTGGACTTTACCAGTTCAAAAAAAGGAAAACCAAAAAAGATCACTTTACATGTGTTGTCCAGAAACAACAGAAACTTAAGACACTTTTGTGATCAGGACCTCAATTGATTCCTCCAAGTAAGCAATAAGGAAGGATATCATCATCATCATCATCATTATCATCATCATGCTGTACCCAAGACCACACCATCTGTTTCCTCAGATTCATTCTCCATAATCTAATGATCAAGATCAATGTGCATTATCATTTTGCTATAGCGTCTGAACAGCTGAATGACATAATACATCCCTGCCAAACCCCTTTCCTGATGCTGGGCCATTTTGTCTGGTAGTACCTTTTAGTCTTTTGACTGCTGTTTTCTGCTTATAATAGGGCATTGACAAAGTCAATTCACTAAAGAAATAATAGGAATGTCCGGTTCCAACAGGCTGGCCAGCTACATTAAAGTTATATAAAGCAGTTTTTTACTCAGTTAGCTAAAGAGCAGTATCACTTGCTAGGTCAAGTTTGTATTTTTTCATTGATTACTCTGCAAGAGAATGGTGCTCTTGTGCTTCAAAACTGGAGTTCTGCAAATAGCATAAGCTTTATTTTGTGAAATATATGCAAATATTATTTTTTTCTCAGTAGTCCACTCCTCTCAAAATGTTCCTGCAATCATCTTTCATTTACCCTCTTGTTTCAACCCAGTGTCCCTCTCATCTATCACACTCAGCATAAGCTATGTGTCCTGATGGCTCTTTCCAAACTGTTGCCCCTCTATTTCTGAAGGCTCACCAGTGATGCAACAGTGGTGCCCATCTTCTGCCCATCTTCACACACTCCTCTTTTAGGTATTTGTTAAACTTTAAACACCTTTGTGCTGTCCCTTGGGCTTCTTCTTCCCCATGGGAGGACCATTACAAAAACTTGCAATGACAGGTTGGAAGCAGAGAACTTCATCATCTCCTGATAATATGGAAATGACCTTATTAGCTGATACTTACTGCTGTACAGTGACCAGTGCAGGCAACATCTTCAGTAGTAGGTGGTTCTGTACCTCCCATGCTAAACTACTGTCTTGTTCATATGTTCTCTCTCCATGAGGGTCAGAGGCTAGAAGGATGCTAAGGACTGCCGTGGTTATGCCTTGCAACCTCCCAGTAAGCCCTGTGATTTAAGCCAGCAAGTATTTCAGTACACTTGATCAAAAAGAGATGCCATTCTTGAACTTTCTCTCTTCTGCCTGACCATCCTTGTTCATAATTCATGCTAGCACTGGTTGACAGCAAACTGTTCAGCCTGTACAGGCATATTTTCTTTCAGCTCAGGTGGAACAGTCTGAAGCCACCTGAAGTCAGTAGCACAGAAGTCATAGTGCAAACTTTTGGGTTGCACAGAAGTCTAAAGGCTGCTTACAGAAACAGAGAGTGTCTCCAAGATCTGTATAATTTCAGATCAGAACTGCTTTTATTAGTAAGTGCTGGGTTGCCAAACACAAAAAGGTGATTCACTTGGATGGTGGGGAGAACTACAGCTCTTGTGTAATGAATTCATTATTAACACAGTGAGAGACAGAACCAGGCAGTTTCAAATTCACAAATCATCTGTCTTTTTACTAATATCTGTGTTTTTTGGCACCCCAAGAGCAGGCCCTGTTCCCCTGGAGAGACTCTTTCATAATGCTCAATAATGCATCTGTTATTATGAGAAGGATGTTGAGAGTTTTGAACACAGCAGCTCAGCTGAAGCAGCTGTTGCTTCAGAAATGGCAAAAGCAGAAAAAAGGACATTTAAAATTTTTAAATATATGCTCCCATGTGGTCTATTTCTCAGCCCAAAAAGGGGCCTTTGCATTGCAGCTGCCACCTGTCTGCAATGGGGGAAGCTTTATAAAGGGTTTTCCTGGAGCTGCACTTGGCTGCCCGTTTCAGGCCACAGCCAAAGCCAACTGTTAAAAACCATTGTAAAGAGTGAATTCAGCTATTCCTCCCTGCTTAGATTTCTCATGACCCTGATCTTCCACAGGGGCTGGCAGTTAGAGTGAGTGACATGGTAAATTTTGGTCAATGAAAAGCCTAGCAATCTCCAGAAACAAATATAATTATCTGGTTGATGATAGGTATTTGATTCAAAGTGCCACAGGAAACAACAATTTCTATTTCACAGAAAAATGACGTGTTGGTAACCACAGCAGAGGTCTGTTTTTCAGCCAGGTAATGATCCTCACCCTGCAAAGGGAACTGTTGTAGGCATCCATCTCTCATGGGGTGAGAGAGTCCACCTGATTGAATGTGATAGCAGCACTGACGCTAGTTAGCAGCTTTCTTGAAAGGATACCAGGAGAGAATCCTATGGATAAGCTGTGTATATCTTTCAAAAACTGTATTTTATTGTATACAACCTAACTGCCCTGTTATATGCCTACCGCTGCTTTTTCTGAATGACAGATATTTACTCTAGTTTAGATTCTGCCTCCCCCTGCAACCTGCTTTCTCATATTAAGTAACACCACACTCCTTAGTGAATACAGCTAACTCAGCTGTGACTTTTAAGGAGCGGTGAAAATCAGTTCTATAGGAAGTCTTGTTTTTAAAGCTGTTTCATATAAGATTTTATATCTAACTTCTTTAAGTATGAAGTGGAAAAACTGAACCATAATTCATGCAGTAGTTCCCTTTCTCTGTGTTTTGAAAGTGTAAATCAAAGGTAAGATTTATACAAATAAAAACCAGCAAGTGCCCGTTAACACAGAGAGTGTTGGAATTCTGGATTTGCCACACTGATGTGCAGAGACCAATGGGAGTCATATATATTTTAATGCATTTCTAGTCATTTCTAGAATTCAAGAGCAAGTATCCTGTCCCTATTGCATATTATTTTGTTTATCTTCCTTGACTTCTCCAATTAACACACATGGCTATGCTTGAAGTTATGGCTTTTATAGACCCATGTGGCTTTATACTGACACAAATTGCAGCTTAAAAGAAAAGTAAGGAAAAGGAAAATTTATAGTTCAGCCCAATACTGTTTGCCAAAATCTAAAAATGGTTTAAGACAGCTTCTTAAATAATCATACTTCAAACAGAACACTCAAGTTCTTAGGCCAGAAATGTTAGGCATTTTTGTACTTCCCCAAACTCTGTGGAAATGAATTAGTTTTTAAAAAACAATCAGACAATTATTGGAGGAAATGCTGGACAATTTTCATTCAGTCTTAGAGCTGCCAGTTCTCACAATATTGGGATTTTTAAAAATAATTCCAGGTCCTAGAGCATGAATTACAATAGATTTCTAGTTCTTATTTTATTTTTTAAAGGCAACTTCCTTGTTCTAACTGTGGAAAGAAAAACATAAATGTGAACCCTTAAGGCTAAAAAAGTTGAAAGCAAATTTCATAGTATTATTCTAAAACTGTGATGGTTAAAGTTAACTCCTCATTTTGGGGACCTAACTCATGATACTACAGCTGTGCCAATACTGCTGTCTAATTGACGATAACAGGCATTCTTCTGGAAGCAACACTGCTAAATAGGATACTGTAATATTGATGTTGCATAGAGAGGTAATGCCCAAACTTAAATGTTTTAACTGCAGATTCTAATGGCATATATGAGAATAAAATTGAGCCTATATAATTCTTTATGGACTACATATAATTTCTTGTGATTGCCTTCAAAATAGTATTTTTTTAAATTCTCTAAACAGGTCAGATAGTTACTGTTCCAGAAGATATTACAAGAAAAAAAATCTGTGATGGTTTAAGACCTAGTGCCCATTGAAAGGGATGGAGTTAGATTTCTGGTCAAACATCCCATGTCAGTACAGGCAAATTGTATAGCGTTAAAGTACATGGCATTTTTGTATCTCAAATGAGATACAGGAGTATAATTATATCAGCAGTAGGAATCATATAGAGACCTAGTGTCTACCATTACTAGTTTAGATTAAGTAAGCAAATTTTGGGCATTATTAACTACAGAAGAAATGCATTAACTGTGAAAGAAATGTATATTTGGAATTTTTCTCGAGTCAGTAGAGTTGCAGAGACTGCATTTCAGGCAGATTGGTAATATGTAGTTTCCAGAACAAATTGATGTCTGAAAGATCATGTAGATAGCTGATACCAGGTCTATCTTTTGGTTATATCCATGCTTATGTGTGTCACAACCACACTGACATTGCAGAAAAGCATTGGAGAGAGTTTATTTTATTACTGCAGAGAAAAATAATCCAAGGTTTAGGGCCAGTTCTTGGGCACAGGTGGTAGGATTGCTCTTTGTGTGTTCTGGCTCTGGCATAGGGTTAGGTGGTGTGTTACTCTGCATAGCCCCTGTTCCTGGTGCAGAGCAACCACCTGCTTGTCTGTGCACACAGGAGAAGCCAGCTGGCTGCTGGGGCAGTGCATGCTCTCTGAATAGCTAATCCCAATCTTTTCTGAACAGAATGTTGTGAGCCAGGTGGAAGGATACACTTGTCTATGACTGGCTTGTGAAACAGCTGGAATTGCTACACTATTTTCTTTTAACTGACATACCCTATATTAACTGTCTCATTTTGTTAGGAAGTAGGCTGTACTTGTGGTACTACAAAGACATGAAGAAGTAGTAAAGCATGAAGTATAAATCTGTGCATAGCAGAATTATTCTGCAAAAATGAAATACTTACTGATAGTGACTGATGGCAATGTTTGTACATTAATTTCTTAATTTATACTGTCATTGACATGGAGAAGAAAGTGGGGATAAGTAAGATCCCATAATTGCTGGGGAAGTATTCCAATTTTCAGCTATTTATTCTTCCTTGTTAGTCTCAACTCCTTTATGATAATCCACTGTTTCTTTTTCTTCCTAATCCATTCTAATATTAATATATTTTAATATATTAATCTATGTTAATATATTAATCTATGTTAATACATGTGTTTATGTATTTGAAACATGGATTCTAAGGTGTTATATAGCTCTGGCTCTTCACTTATTCTGCTTCTTATTATATTTATTTTTATATGTGTATGTATACATATATACACGTACAGACATATTTATGAATATATAAATATGTAAATATATATGTAAAAACATGTATGTATGTATGCATTTAATTGCTGTGTGGTTAAGTCAAAAGTACCTGAATACATACGTATATGGGTTTTGCCTTTTATGTACACATCTTTCCTTAAAAAGAGAATATATCAAGACATATGTTTGTGTATGCACAAACACTAAGAACTGCGCAAAATGAGGTAGCATCTTTTTAAACATAAACTGTAGAAAAGTCAGACTGCTGTCCTAAATATTTTTGCATAACATATAAATACATTTGTGCAAAAAATTCATTTTCCATTGCTCTACAGATTTATGCACAGGCTTAAGTCTATAAACTGTGGATAATCTCATTATGATCAGTGGACTGCTACCAGGATTTAGTTAAATATGAACCTAAGTCTTTCTAGAATTAGGAATATATATTAATTAAATTATAAAGAACAGGCATTTATTTGGATGGATGCGCATCATACTGAGAACATTTGATCACACTGTAGCAAACTGATCCTTTTTCTATGTGTCATTTAAATCCACTGGAAAATGGCCTTAGAATTGAAACCCCGATGTAACTCTAATGTATTGTGTAATCGTTCATTTTAGTTAAAACTGAGGGTTGGGAGGGTTGTTTTGGTTTGCTTTTTGCCCTAAGGATGTCTAGGACTTAATCAGACTTGCTGATTTATTTCCATATCAAAGTTAAGTAGTAAATATTTTATTAACAGATGTCTGCATCAAAAACTTCCATTTGGATACCAGCCCTCAATACAAAGTCTTATTACAGAATAAGAACAGCTCCTGTACTGCAATTATAATTCTCATTGTTCTCAGACAGGAACCCACCAGTGCCCCACTTATGAATGTTCTTACATATTTCCTCCAAGGAATAATTGCAAAACAATCAGAGCACATCTAGATGGGGCTCTGAGTTGAAAGCTTATAAATCACTTTTGTCAACATTTTCCATCAGTGGTTGATTTATAAGACCGAGTGCTATCATGACACAGGGATCCTAATTTGTAATCATCCATACAGCAGAACTGAGATTCGACATTATGGAAAAGCAAAAAAGGACTTTCAGATGAATAGATGAAATGTGCTGAAGGATAATATACCATAGACAATCCCTCAAGTATTGGAGAATGGGGTTTTACAAGCCAACATGTGGCAAAACTGTTTGTGTTCCAGTAAAAACTGAAGATGAGGTAAAAATTCAGTTACAAATTATTAATAGCTTTGGTTTTGTAGTGGTCATTTTGGTAAGGAGTACAGGATCTATCAGAACTGTGATACTCTGGAGTAGTTTATTTTACTCATTTTACAGCCTTACTGACCCATTGCATGTACTATACACTTGAGTAGAGCAGTGGCTTTGGGAGGCTATCTAAACTAGGCTTCCAGATTAATTCCTTTTTAGAAGTGTTTTTCCTCTCTGAAAACAAACACGTAGAGTGAAGCAGTGTCCCCTGAAGAGAAGAAAAACCATGGAGTCACCTCAGTTAGAGGCTACAATGGCCAGTTAAGTAATTTATTTCATGCTCCTGAATAGAAGCTGATTTCATTCTCTGTGAATGGAGATTGATTCAATATAATTATCCTCTCTAGAGCTTTAAAAAAAACAGCTTTAAATATTTTAAGTGATGTGGCTTTTATCACTTCCTTTGGACAATATTTTCATTGTCTAATAGATCTCACTCTGAATTTTCTTCTGATATCCTGCCTACATTACTTAACCATATATCATTATCTCTTATTCTATTTAGCTAAAATTCCTTATAACAAGCCCTGTCAATTACTGTTGCCAGGAGCTGCTGCTTCAAACGTTTCAGCAGAGATCATATAGCTAAAATCTTTCATCAAAGAAGGCATTCTCATAGGTATTAAAGCATTTGGCATTAAAAAATATATATATCTCACAGATCATCTCAGTTTCTAAGCCTATAAAATAATCCTTAATTCATTATAAGGACCCTATATTTATAATTAATGCAAAATTGGAGATTGATCTAATGATAAGGAAGATATGCTCCTCTGGTAGCACTGTGGATTGGGATGGCCAGTGGGAAAACCTTCTGCTGGGTATTGAAGCATTTGTCACCAAGTGCCATGATTTGTCTACAAGCACTGTTCATCTCTTGCAGCTGTGGGCAAAAACAGGTCTGTCTCTGTTCTGGCAGTCATCAGGATTCATGATTGCTCTGTCTGATGGCCATGGGATGTTAGAAAAGCAATCCTGCTTTCTTGATGAAAAGGGTGAATGAGCCAAGAAGCTTGACTAATGGAGAAGGGAGCAAGCTAGGAAACTGCAGGGTTAGATTCAGGCACTTTCCAAGCAGAAGGCAGATGGGTCTTGACTGTATTGGCCAGGTTAAGACTTGGGAAAACCAGACGAGTGCAAAGAAGACACTGATGACAGCTCATTGAAAATGGTTACACTCACTAGCTTTTACATGGGAGTAATCGTGTTCAGGTTTGCTGATTAACTTATAGCTGCTTGGCCAAAAACCCTGATGTGCATATCCACCCTTATTACCCGCATGCCATTGACAGATCTCTTTTTACATGGGCTTTCATTAGATAGACCACAGTCTGAATCCCTTGAACTTAAACAACCATATAATTTGCATTTTTGTCAAGTTCAATTTGCGGTAAATGTTGGAATCTTCTCATTCTCTTGAATCTTTACCTAGTGCATCTTACCATGCTGTAAGGGAGTTGGCCTAGTATTTTGCTTCTGTTCTCAGCAAGGAAGATACTGTGTAGACCCAACCTGGCTGCCAGTCAGAAAGTTGTGTAAGACAAAATAAGCAGATTTTGCTCACTTGCATTAGACCTTCAAATTTACTTCCCTGTAAATCCTTATTGTCACATGTCTTACAGCATAATTCCTGTTGAAGGGTTTGTTTTGCTAAAATCCTGCAATGGAAAGCAATATGTTGGCATGTACGGATGCAGTGAATGTAGTAACTGTTGGGCGATGTAGCAGGACTTTTGTGGTGCTCTATGTTTGTCAAACTAGTATACAGGCAGACCCTCAAGTTAGGTCTGCTCCCAGCTAAACTAATCTTTCTTATCTCATGCTTCAGCAGCTGTGGGTTGACTGTGAGAGATGCATTTAGAAGCTTGTCACATAATCATATGGGATGGTAAAAGAATTCCTGACATACTTCCCTTCCCATGGGATTGCAACATCTGCAGTAGAACATGTTTTCAAGTGGGTTTCAGTCATGCTTTCTACAAACTCTTCTTTTAAAGCTTCCTGCAAAGGAAAAAAAAAAAATTTTCCAAAATGCAAGATGATTTTTATTTCTGTCCTCTCTCAAACTAGTAGGATATTTGCAAAGGAGAGATGTAAATTACCTGAGATAAACACCAGTTTTAAGACAAATTCCTGCCAGGTGCTGTCCTGCTGAATGTTGACGTGATGAGAAGTGGACATAGCAGAACCATGAGCGTGGCCTGTGAAAAGAATCTAATTTGACACATCCTCTATAGATATAGAATATGCTGAACTCAGTCGCTCAGTTACATATTTATAAGTAGAGTTGCATTTATTCCTTTCTTTTATTCTGCTCTGATAACTCCTGTAATGCCTTACCATTGAATACTTCCTTATGAATACT
Source organism: Strix aluco (assembly GCF_031877795.1). Classification (NCBI taxonomy): domain Eukaryota; kingdom Metazoa; phylum Chordata; class Aves; order Strigiformes; family Strigidae; genus Strix; species Strix aluco. The sequence goes on from NC_133944.1 coordinate 7,554,203, forward strand.
TCACTGTTAAACAAAATCAGTTGCACATCCTGTTCAAGAGATTGTCTTGAGGGCATGAGGCTAAAATGGTTAAATTACTCACCATAAGAAATGACTGATTTTCCAAGGACTGAACGGTTACATAGTGTCGTAGGACAGGAGACATATGGCTGATGAGATTAGTGTGAGGAAATACACTTTTAGTGCAATGCTTAAGGAGCCAAGACACTGAAGCAGCGCACTCACCAACTCACTCACCAGTAAGAATTTCAGATCTGTCCTTTTTTGATCCATTAAACATAATAGATATAAGAATGTAAATAGCCCTAAATAAAACAAAATAATGAAAATAATGTTTTGAAGATACTTGCTACCTGCTGAGAAAATAAGAGACTATACTAATATCTTAAGCCTTAGATTCCCATTGGTAAACTGAGCTCTCTCTATTTATACTATGTACCACTGCTGCAAGTCATATGACTTCTGTGTCATGTGTCCCTTGAAACTCAAGTTCCTTCAGCTTTAGAGTGTCACATCTATTTCTGAGTCTTACAGTATTTGAACTAAACTGCAGAATTAGTTTAGCCTTGAAAAAAGCTTTTGTAATAGTGTGAATGAAGAATCTCCAATCAGTGTTAAAAGAATAACAGAGAGTGTTATTTTTTTGTATTTCTACCTTCCATAGCAGGCAAAATTGTGAAGTTCAATAGTCAGAGGACAGAGAGAGCTCCATGTATCATCTTTAAAAAAAGAATCTGATTATCTTGTATTTGGCTCATGGTGTCTTTAACAGCTGGGGTTGGCAGAGGCATCAGCATGGGGACTGCATACCTTACAGTACCAGTACTTTGTTACATCTTTTCACTGGGGAGGTGCTAGTATAACAGTATTATTTTAACCATAGCAGCTACACATGAAAGGTTGGTTGATGCCAGAATACTGTGAAGTGTAAAAACGGGTCAAAGTACTTCTCTTCCATTATATATATTCCCAGGGTGGAGGTGAGGAGGAGAACATAAACAAATGAACACTTGTGCTCAGCAATATAGAGCTAGCGTAGTCTCAGAGAAGACAATGAGAGGCAGAGTCGGAGTCTGACCACATGCTGTGCTGCTGTCCTAACCAACAGTCAAGTCAGCTGGGGCAGGGAATACACAAAGACTCTTTCTTAAGTTGTTTGAGGTCTTTTTCGTTGTAATACACCCCAATAAGCTGTCCTAGACCTTGTGCTACTGTCCAACAGAATAGACTAACTCTCTATTAGCTATTCAAAACAGATAGCCAGAGCAAGCAGTTTAGAATAGAAAAAAGACTGCTAAAAGAAACATCAAAATGGTACAGTTCTCATGCAAAATATGCTGACTTTGTGGGCCAAGTATAAGATCCTCTAACAATAAATAGAAGAAACAACAGAATTGTAAATAACTGACTGAAAGGACAAAGCTGACTACAAATAAAATCACAATAAAAGAGAGACCTCTATAATTCTTTTTCCTGGCTTTTTTTCCACCTACTCTGCCACATGGAAGGAGAATTAATGTATGCACACCCTCCACATTGCTCCATCACTGCACTTCCATACACAAAGCAGCTGAAATGCAGATCGTGTATATTTTGCTTCTGCTGGCAGCTCCCCACATCCCATCAAAGGCTAATAAGGCATTTTGGATGCTTCATCTCATTTGTTATCTTCCTGTTGGCATTATCATTCCAGTCAGAAAGGCACTGAATTCAGTCACCCATCACTTACAGCCATGTAAGCAGGGAAAGCATATCCAGAATTATGGTCCCCGTGCAAGTTCTTCCTCCTATTGCTGTCACCACAGACATACACACCCTTAGAGACTGGTTATACCATATTTTTATTGGAAGAGTTAAATGAAAATTGCCAGGGCAGCTATTTTTCTTTCCCAATAGTCTTGCTGTAAAGGTGGCCTTAGTGCACTGGGAAGGGAAGTGCTCACCCAGTTATTTTACATGCTGCACACACAGTCTGTGTTAAGTAGGCTTCAGCTGACAGCATGAAAACACTTGGATTTACACATCAGTAATGCTCCACTACAGTGTATGGGCCTCTTCCTCTGATAGCTTCTGCAGAGCAGTGCCCTGGAAGAGCACAATATGACCACTCACAGACTAAAGCTGCCCATGGAGGTTTGCCATGCCAAGCTTCAGGCTCTTCTGTTTCAGCACTGGCATCCATCCTAACTGCACAGCAGGCTTTAAAACAGTGTAGAAATTGGTAATAGCTTTCCTAAGATGCCATACCTATGAGATTATTTATTAAAAGATCTATATCTTGTTAATGATCTCAGAACCACCCACAGGTTGTTTTGCTTTAGAATCTGTACTTGTAAATTGATGATTAGGAAGTAACACAAGGGATTTGTTCCAGTGAAGCACTATTTTCTCCTTAATTAATACAGGAATTTCAGGGGAATACACTCTTATCTCTCTCTTCTTAAGGGGAGCATGAATCTTCATCCCAACAGCAGTAAACTTTAAAACATAAGCACTGTTTGGTCCGTATATATTATTTTTGCAAGTATAAGTAGTCCAGGTAGTTTGTTACCGGGATTCTTTGCTCCTTGTCCTCAAAGGTGGCAGTGAGCTTCAAAGATTTGGATAAAATAGAGCTCAAGGGCAAAAAACAGTGACCAAAGAAAAAGGTTTGTGAGGGTGAGACTATAGCAGACCAGCTAGGTGTCATGCTGCTTTTACATGGAGCACTCACTGTGGGGAAGGGAACTGTTAATTATATCTAGAGGCTTGATTAGAGAAGAATAGATCACTGCTCTGTGGATCTTGCGGTAAGATAACAACATGATCATTAGGCATCCTTCACAGCCTAAAACAGCAAGGAGGGGTATGGCAAGTAGGCAAACTCAGGTCAAAGAAGTCAATGATACAAGCAAAGTCCAAGATCCATGGAGACTTATAAAAGATCATTCTCTGGTGAACTAAATAAAGGGGACTCCTGTGCATTTTGCATGGTAGACATTTATGAAAAATTTATCTTCTTGGGTACTGCAGTGAATTTTATTACTGAGGCTATAGCTGGACCCTGCCACAGGTGTGTGACATAGCATGCTCTAAGGCCATGTTTTTCCAAATTATTCGGATTAGGAACCTGGCAGGATCACACAGACACTCCCTTTGAAGACCTTGGCAAGGCGGTAAATGTGTGCCAAATTCTCCTCCCAGATAAAAATCTAATGAGGACTGTACCTATCTTCAGGTGCTTAGCTTACACAGGCTAAAATAAGCTTTTAGTCCTGAGAAGCTGCTCAAAGAGATCTCTGACAAGACATGCCATGGCTACAGTAAAAGGAACAGAGGATTCAAGTATTAAGACAAATCAGTGCTTGAGTAGTGAAATTTATGTCTGGTGAACTATATGTTTGGCAGAGACTTCTATGCAGTTAGTAAAAATAAGTGATTTAAACCAAGATTTTGGAGGTGGTAATGCTGTGTTCCACATTTTCTGGAGATCCAACCTGAGACATCTAAGCTAATGTTTCTGGTTTGCAGATGTGGCAAGATCTCTATTGCATTGACATCTGTTCTGAGTGGAAATGTGCTATACATTGTAATTGCTTTAAAAAGTCAAGCCCTGTGCTGCTTAAACCAGGCAACCAAAACAAGATAGCACATTTGGCAATAATGGAAGGCTCATGAGTCTGATGAGGTGCAGAAGGTTATGCAGTGAAGGAAGAGGTCAAAATAAAATACTCAATAGTGGTAGTGAGCATTGCCTCTTCCTGTACAAGGCATGTGGCTGTATAATGAGAGTCTGTACCATAATGCATTTATGCACGCATGCTGAATTAAGACTGCATAGGCAATGGCAGAGGAAACCTTAATTCTGGTGCCTCCTCATTGCTGAATCCTTACTTCACAAACTTAATGTCCTTTTGTATGTAGGTTTTGGGAGACTTGACATCGTTAATTTGCACTGCACAACTCCCCAAATGTAGGAGCTTGTTATATTAGACACCGTGCAAACCTATAAAAAGGGATGGTCCCAGAGCAAAGAGTTTACAATTAAATATAACAAAGTACAGGATGAGTGGATATAGAAAGCATGAGAGAAGTGCTGAAAGAACAATGTGTCTCTGAGATATATTATAGTGATCTCTCCTGTCCCGTATCAAACTTAAACTGCAGCAATTAATTAATAGTGGTAGAAGATGTTCGTACATTGTTCAGCCCCCATTTTGTACTGACACTGAACAAGTTAAAGATCCTTTAATCATCACAAGACAGCATCCCTTTCTACAGTCATATTTTCTTTAATAAAAACTATTTGTATCATATTAAAAAAACCCAAATCACCTCCTACTAGTTCACTGGAAGCAGGCAGTAATGTACCATAGGGTGCCTACTACAGGAGGGCTCTGAGCCTGGAGCCACCCAAAAATTCAATAGAACTGTCCTATTAATAGCTTTGAAACCAAAGATTCTTGAGACCTTCTTAAATTTCCCTATGAAATCCTGTCATGCTTTTCCTGACCAACCAAAACAACAAAGTACAAGCCCATACAAGTCAAAAAGCTGCAGGAAAACCTGGTGCAAATTGAAAAACAAAAATTTCAGTGTTGGTGGGCTTCAGAGCTGGACTATTGTGAACTCTGTGAAAATCGAACAAAGCAACCCCCTAACGTTCATATAGGACATGTAAACAGAGAGTCATATCTGCAGCAATTGGACTGCGTTTCTTCTGTGGGGCTGTTATTGCTTTAGCCAGACCACATGCACGACAAAGTAAAACATACCTTTGTCTTTCCTCAGCCTTACTTCTTTCAGAATTAAATGCAACATGAAGCTCATCTTCAGGGAGGTGATGGACAGAACTACATGCAGTCTGTTTTCTCATGTGTACTCACCTTTGTTAGCAACAGAAGGTGTAAAAATTAAGAAATATTTTTATTACTCCTTTTCCCCTAATTCTTCTCACCCCAGCTTTGTGTCTCTTCAGCAAAAGGTTGGTCCTTTAAAGCACGATTTAAAAAATGCACCCATAAAAAGTGAAGAGAAAAACCACAAATACATACTCTCTTGCTGAGGTCTGGTTATCTTGTACTGTTTTGTGAGATATTTTTGCATGGAAAGAGCTGATATAAATGATACCTCTAAGGAGCAAATAAAGGAACTAAGATCCTGATCATGTTCTTCTACAAGACAACTAATGAGATGGAGCTTTAATGAAGATCCTTGAAAAGAGAGCCATACGTAAAGTGGGGCTTGGGAGGGGGCAGGTTGAATATCTCCAGATTCTCATGGATCTGCTAGAGGAGATCCAGATGCTTTGCTGCTGCTTCCCTAATAGCACAGAATAACTGAGGCCTCATGCAATATTCTCCTGCTACTCTCAAAACTCCACTTTTAAGCAGTCCCGCAGTCTGGTGCCCTTCTGAAGAAAAGCCCTATTAGGCCATAATAGCATCTCATGGCAACCCATGAAAGCTCAGGCCTGCAGCAGACTTGCCACAAGGCACAGGTTAGACAATTGTACACTGTGAACATTAAATAAATACAAAACTGAATGCATGTAAAATGCAGGAATTTCACTTCTCATGGAATGGAGCATTGCTTGAGGCTTGCTAATACCAAATCCCTGGATGTGAACGTGGTGACTAATGTATTTAATGCTCAGCAGGTCATCTCTGGAACAGCTTGAAAATGGGGGGTACATTAAGGAAGGGTGTTACACTGCTTTCTTTCACCATCTTCCTGTGTAGAAACATTCCCTTATCCTGAAAGCCCTGAGTGATCTGTAAGATAAAACAGCTGGCTAATGTGTGTGGAAAAGTAACACACTGCTACTGAAGCTTCTGCAAACACTGGAGATGTGGGAAGTAAACCTCCCCCTGCACGTCTGTCTGGCATAGGCAGGAGATAAGTAAAGACAAAGTTGTTGCTTGCAGGCAAGCTGTGTTGCAATGAACCAACCTGTATGCTTTCTGCTAAGATTCATTAGGTTTACTGACATTGTGTAATATTCTTAGTGTGGCAGTAAAACACTTCAGTTTTCCAACTTTGCATCCACCAAGGCTTTTAAAAATCCTGTGAATTTATCTCTAGTCACTTGCAGGAACATTTTAATGGAGGAAGAGACATCATTATAGATTTCTTTACCTCAAACAACAGGGAAGCAGGGTACCCACTGGCAAAAAACAAAGCCAGAAACAAGAGCAAAATTCTCTAGGGGGCCAGGGAAATACAATTCTGCCTAGAGATAATATTTTTTATTTGAAGCTTTTATTGTCTAGATTTTCCAGCTGAGGCTTCTGCTGTGTGAGAATGGGCTGTGTATTGTGTATATTTGGGTTTTTGCTGTTGTTTTCCCAGGGATGTTTGGCGTCCTAAAGGAATATGCAAACTACAGATGGTGCCCAAAGCAAGGAAATGTGGAATGTAGCTTGGAGTGCGACACAAATGGAGCGCCTGAAAGCCTCCTTGTCTGCTCGTGCAGGCCAGGGGAGCAATGCAAAGTAAAGACTCTTTACTCCTATTATGTTATATCAAACTGTTGCTGAAAGACTGTTCATTTTCCTTTTCTTTCTCTCTGTTGCCCACCCAAAAAATCTAAACATAGCCCAGTTTGAATAGTGGAATGTGTGGTACATTCTTGTCTTGCCTGATGGGACAATGTCTGTGCCATGGGGAATTGCTGAGGTAATTATTTATTGACCCAGAGTGATTCTGAGAGCTCATTGTATAAAATTCCAATTAACTGTATTGTGTCAAAACTATGTTTAATTTAATATCTAATTTTATTAACTTTTGTATTCCCTGTGCTGAAGAATGCTAACATGGAAAGACACCTCCCAGGTTGTAGCCAATGCATTTCATGGGTTACACTTGCTCTCCAGTGGCTTAAGCTGTTTTTAAATTATTATTTTGGCTTTGTATTTAAAAATTTTTACATACAATTAGAGCTCACTTTTAAGCAGCAAAAGCAAATTAAAAAGAAAATAGTGGTTTTTCATGTTGTTAAAGAAAATGAAGAGTTACTGTATGATATTTGGGCTTTATTCTTTTTAATTTTCATTTGTCAAAAAAAAGTGTATTGTCTAAATGAATACATCATAATTCTAGTAAATAAAGGGGGACAAGTTCTTGCTGTCTGCAATCCTATACTGAGGTATATACCATCTCTTCTGTGCTAAGTTCATTTACACCATGACTGCAACAAAACAAACAAACAAACAAACAGCTGATTGGAACATAATTGCCTCACCTTGTAAAAAATATTGAGACTGTGTAGAAAATCACAGAATCACAGAATCATCTAGGTTTGAAAAGACCTTGGAGATGATCTAGTCCAACCATTAACCTAACACTGACTGTTCTTGACTACACCGTATCCCTCAGCGCTATGTCGACCCTACTCTTAAACACCTCCAGGGATGGGGACTCCACCACTGCCCTGGGCAGCCCATTCTAATGCCTAACAACCCGTTCTGTAAAGAAATACTTCCTAGTATCCAGTCTAAAAGAAACAATGGATCAAGATGGAAACATAGGCTGTTAATTATTTTGAGGAAACTAAATTCTGAAAAATACATTGAGTTTTCTCCAAAAGTTGTTTCAAGATTTTAAATAAAATCAGATCTTTCTGAAGTGAGGCATATCCAAATGGACCATTCAGGCACTTTCAAACTCAATTGTTTCTATTTCATTAAAGAATTTGTTGGAATGGACAAAATAGTCATCTATGTATCATCACAAACCCTTTTTCAGAACCCTTTGTCCTAAAACTACATAGTCTATACCATTATGCAAGATGCCAGCTTACTTTTTTTTCATCAACTACAGGGGCAGTGAGTCATGGCTGAAAAAGGTCAAACAGGGCACGTGATGTGATCCAAGCATAAATATTTTTAAAAAATTATATATTCAACTTTAGAAAAAGTTGAAGCTATATAATATTGCTTGTCTATGATTTAACACCTATGTGATAGCAATGCAATGAAAGAGGAACAAAGTGATTTAAATGCAGTCAGAACATGAGGTTGCTGATGTAGCAATGACATTCACATCTCTTGAAGATGTACAACTTCTGGAATACAAGTAATCAAATTTGCTAGATAATTTAATTCAGATGTTTTGTGGTTACTGGAAAACAAACAAAGACCACAAACTGAGAGAGAGGCCTAAATATCCTCTAATGATTTATTAGGAAAACTTTCAGCCTACATAAGTGGTCCTATAAAATTGACTTAATAACTGAGATACGGAACACAGTAAAACTATACATTTTTGTCTTACAGTTCAGTGTAACTGTATCCTACAGCAACATTCTGAACACTCAAGCAGATGTTCTTTAAATAAATTGTTTCATGAAACATGCTGCTCTTTTCTTTTGAGAGGAAATGTCCTTTTGGTTGGGCTGTAATGGACATACTTCACTGACTTCAATGGACAGCGGAGAGAAAACTATAACCATATTGATTAAAGCAGACATTTTTAGCTCAAAAGCAATAATAATAATAGAACTGAAGACCTTAGTGAGATGAAAATGTATTCCTTGGTAAATCTCCATAGCTGTAACCACAAGAGCAGTAAGATGTGTGTTCTTTCTTTGGGGTGATGCGATGCATTGATCCCAAACCAGAGTCAGCATGCCATGACACCCAGCTGCAAGGTGAGTCAGAGAAACACCAGAGCACGTGTTCTGAGTGTTCCTCCCATTGCTAACACGGAGTGGGATGTCTGAGAGAGATTTCAATAGACTTGACTTGGTACCACAGGTGGAAGGAGGGAGACTTGATTCTCTGGATATTATCAGGGTACCATGCTGCAGCAAGGGAATATCTATGAGCCTCATCTAACAATTGTGTAAGTGAACGGAAAAAGCCCCTACTGATTTCAGTGGCCTCTGGTGATTTACTAAAGAATCAATGACCTTTAAAACTGAGTAAAAGCAACAGAAGACTGTAGCCTGGGTGAAGGGAATGATGTAATATTGACAACAGTTCCCTTAGTCAGGGAGCTTTTCTTTCCATGCTGGTTAAGGACAACTCTATTTTACAGGAAGAACTTTATGAATAGACTGATAAAATATTTTATAAGCATGTAGGTTGCAACAACGGATCCACTCAACACCATTCCTTGCCTCCAGTGTTTTCTGAAAATCCTTTGTAGGCAGGTGGATTTCAGGCTGCCAACCACCTGGGTAGAAAGTCAATTTTCCAAAGCCTTTTTTTCTTTTTTTACTCAAAAAGTGACATTTGCAAAACCTAACGCTGCGAAGTAGCCTGGGCAAAGACCTTGGAGTTTAATGGGGATTTTGATTTAAGAAATTAATCGGCCCTTCAGATCCTTAAAGATTGTACAGTGCTGAGATGAACAACAAATTATTTAACCAACTGAATCTCTCTCTCCTGATGTGTTTGCTTCCCTCACATTCAACTCTCTTCAGAAAGACTTTTCTGTGACACGGCCTTTGGGAATGGACTGTCTTCTGGGTCCTGCAAAATGCACATGGCAGCATTGTGATAATACATTGGAATAGATGATGATATTAATCAATATTAGTAAAGGATCCTCTGCTACGCTGGAAATATGGGGAATACTGAATTTACTCATCAAAAGATGACATTCACAATTATTATTGTTAAGCAGACCATAAATATGAATAATTTGGTGTCAGGTTATCTGTAAAACACAGGTGATATTTATCACCAAGAAAACTCATTGTGTTGATATATATAAGAAAGTAACAGATAAGAGCTAAGATATCAGAAATGTATTTTCCCTGTACAATAACAATAACTTAATTAATATTTCAACATCCAGGACTACAGATCTCATTTTTCAGTATATTCTACTGTTTACAATAGCTATCTGCACATGCACCTCTATATCCTCTTCATGTTTTAGTCCTTTAAGTTGACAGTTCTTGCTGAAAATTTCTTCTGACATTGGGACTGGTTTTTGACTGTAAATATGTAAATTTCCATTTGATTGTGGTTATTAGAAAAAGCACAGAGATGGCTTAGAGCTCTGACCTATATTCTATAGATGCTGAAATCAAATAAAGCAGTAGAAAAACATTTTACACTCTTCTCTGATTGAAACACAGTAGCTACAGTTACAGAGCAGCAGCCACAGCATGTTGAAATTTTCTGACATTGGATATTACCAGTTTTCAAACCAGGTGAAGTAGTGCAGAAGGCAATGAGACTCCTGTTTCTCTGAATGAACTGTTTCTGTGTGGAAAGCACCAGTGTAACAGCCTTACAAGAGGGTCAGTGCTTTATTTTGGCCTGGCAGAGAAAAGGTATTCATGGCACCAGCAATCAGCAATGTGGTTGGACTGGAGAGGAGACCACACATAGGGTGTGCGAACACACAGATTAATTGGCCTTAAAATATTGCGTATGGGGCACAAAGAGACTGTGGTTAAAATTCCCGGTATGTTGGTTCACGTAATGTCTTCGAGTGCAAACATGTGCTGAAGTGTTCAAGAAGTTTTGCCTGCACATTATTTTTATTATTCCTATGTACAATCTCCAGTTTGCCTATGCTTGATATGATTTCCCTCTATATCTCTGGTTGGAGTGAATAAGCTAAAACCCTTCACCATTTAGCAAAATAACGATTTATGTTCTCTTCATTATTTATTGGCAATCATTTCTGTCTCAGGGATATTTTGTATTTGGTAAAGGATAGATTTAGTTTTCAGCTCTAGGAAACCTGTTCAGTGATGTCTCTGAGCCACATGTCTGTGATGCAGGAACATAAATATGACGTGAATATAAAAATGGAGAATTTCACTGAAAACAACTGTTATCGTAGGTGTGAAATGATGTAAGTAAATTGCCATCAGGCACTAAGGCTGCCCATGGTAAGCTGCTGGAAATATGCCAAGAAACAAGCATCTATCAAACTCTGAATTCTTATAATGAAGGTACTTCATAAAAGTATTGGTATTTGCTTTTTCTTGAGAGATTAATAGAAATTACTTGCTTGAGTTCATCAGGAATGCATGTTATAAATGAGGTACAAAGCACCTGAATCTGTGCTCATTTTTGTAATCATATATATTTTAGTGGAGCTATTCATAAATGGGGCCTTTTCTAGAAGAAAAAAACTCCACAGAGACCTTTTTTTAAAAAAATAGTTGCAGAAATTCAAGTGAAGAGAATTTCAAAGATGCCCCCAATTCTTGTATATAATGTGATTGATAAATGGTAAATTTGTATTTGATCTTTTGAAAACAACTTATGAGAAAAAGTTCAGAAAGCTCAAAAGCCTCTAAAATTCTTTTCTCTAGAAACAATTCAGACTGTTTGGGGGAGTTGTTTGTTTAATCATCAGCATCAGACATCTCTTTTATGTGTTTGGCAAATTCTTACCATTTTTTTTTATTTTGATTTGATTAATTAGACCACAATGAAGACATTGGAATAAAATGGACTGGTTACTTCTTCCTTTGTTTGAAAAATAAACATTTGGTTTGAGATCACATTTTTCCACTTGAGTGCATGAGAATATACTTTCATGGGGCTTGATTTTTGAAGATTTATTTGCAAGATGTCAAGCATGTTTCTGTTTAGCTTTATTTGCAATTATGATTTCTTTTTTATTAATCTATATTATATGAACCATGTTCATATTCTTTGGATTATACTGTTTAGCAGCTTTCAACTACTGAGCCCTCTGTTAATAGGACAATGAGAAACTTGTCAAATTCATGAGGAAAAAAGAAAAAAAATACCAATTTTTTTTCAGCAATTTTAAATCTTTCCACCTCATGACACACAACTTATATGATCATTAAGGAGTTCTGTGACATAACCACATGAAATTATGAAAATATACGGGGTGGGAGTATTACAAAGTGATGACAGCTGATTCTTAATTTCATCATCCATTATATTTCTTGTCTATGAACAGCTTGAGATAAGCTGATTTTTGTGGTTGGTATATTCATAGTTACCATGTTGCTATATTTCTTGAGACATATGTACTCTGCAAAATATTTTAACCAGTGGAAGCCCCTGTCTGAACTAAATAAAATAAGGATAATTTAGGACATGCCATGTAGAAATCCCCCTTCCCCCTCTCCTGCATCTGCATAAGGAATGAGCCATGAGCCAAACCAGGAAAACAAGTTTGACCGTGCTCCAGTTGCAGGCCCACTGAATAAAATGGAGAAAGATGGAGTGAAATAAGGAAAAAAACCAGCTACAAACAAAAGTTTAGATTGTTTGCCTGTATTGTCTGGTCTGTGAGTCAGGCTAATTTAACATTGCAATTTAAGGAGCCAGATAGGAAGAAAATGAAAAGCCCCACCGGTGTCCTTTGACATGACATTTTCACTCCACATTAAAGTAACAACATTTGTATTTGTTGGTAATCAAAGTAAGGGGTACTTCTCCAAAGCCTCCTTTCAAAATGCTATCTGCTTGCTAGATTACACGTTATTACTGAATGATAACCTATGATCAAATACTGAAATAACAGTTGAGAATGGGCCTGAAGTCAGTTCTCCATTCTTAGCATGTTCTTCTATTTTAAGTTTTTTTATGTATTTTATGGTATGTAGCAAGTGTTTCCACATTAATATTTAAATACTTAACTTTCTATCTCCGCAGTTTAATCTTATTCTTATATCCTTCAGCCTTTTATGACATTACAGTTATCTGATAAATGCACAGTTCTCTGTTTCCTTTGAAGTAGTGAATTATTATACAGTATAGACTAGATTATGCATAGATTATCTTGCATGCAACACAAATCATGAGTTTCTCAAGAGCCTGGGCAAACACTCTACATCAAGCTGCAAGGTCTGGTTTAGTACTTGCTCCAAGATTTTGGAAGTGAATTTTCCTTGGCTGATTTTAAGGCAGCATATGAGCTAGACTCTTCACAACAAGCAGCATTTAATTTGTTTTCTCTGAAGAGTGATTTCACCATCTAAAACCAAAAATTGTCCCTGCTCTAAGAATAGTCAGTCAGTACTAAAAGGAAGTTCCAATTTCCAAAATTTTGCTTTTTAGGTCCAAGATTTGATGCTTATTATCAAATTTAGTGGTGGTAGTAAGGAGGAGGTAATGTCCCAAGTTCCTTGAAATCATGTGGTCATTTAAGGATACTACCTTTCACCTAAGCAAAGAAGTTTCCATCTTGTAGTTGTAAAAGAAAGGCTAAAGTCTACAAAAAAAAAAAAGCAAATAACCTGTGCACAACTGACTTCTGCTGCATAAACTCATGCAAACATGAGTACGTAATGGTTTAATGACTTGTACATTTCTCTTATGATTTTTAAAATGGCTTTCATACATCTGGTTTGATGTAAAATGCTAGAGTTAGGACTGGAATGGTGCCTCAGCCTTCTCTGCATTCTGGTAACATCGATATCTGGATAGTGAGAGGTGGTCTAAATCTGTTAGTAAGTAGCCCTGGGATTACATGCATGTGAAACATGCTTGCATCTATACTCAAGACTACAAAATCCAATGTGAAAATGAATGTTTCCTATAACATTTCAAAAACAAATATTCTAAAGTAAAGGAACAAAAAAAAAAAAAGGAAGATATTTTATCAGCTAGAAGTCTAAATGAAGAAGTGTGTTGTCTGAAGATTTATGAACCCTGTAATTCTGAGTGTGGCTCCTGTTACTCGTTTCCTCACAGGGCATCATCAAACTCTGTGATATTCACAAGGGTTGCAGTGAAAATAGTTTTGAAGAAAATAGCAATACCTCCGCTGCACCCTTCAGTCTCCTGTTCGGGGAAAGTATTCTGTCTGCATTGTGCACACCTCTTCAGGTTTCCTTAACGGATACCTCCAGTGGGCTGATCTTCTGGTCTTGTCCTGGCCAATTGTTTAGAAGCTTATGGTCCATGCCCAGTTCTTAATAACTTTTTCCACTCCACAGAGAGTCGGATGGTGCCCTTAGGAAATGTGTGATTCAGTCATTCCAATTATCTTTTAATTATTAATTTCTACTCTCCATTTGTATTTCATTGAACTGCAGAAAATCTCCAGTCATCACAGTGCCACTTCCATCTCTTAAGAGCCTGAAATATTTATTGAACTCATTAAGCTCCAGTCTCAGTAGCTAATTACAACAAACGTATGTTTATGGAAACAGATCTAGCCATGAAGATTAAATTTAAATGAGTGCTAAAAACTCCTTGCCTTTGGAGATTTTTGTTTTTCCTCTTTTTAATTTGTCATGCTGATTTGTAAAGCTTCCTACTTATTTGGGTAACATTAGCACTGTTGATAATAACAGACACTGTTTGTCTTGGAGAAGTGCCAGTATTCTAAGTACATATCTAATTTGTCCAGACAGTTTTAAAGTCTCTTGAATTTAAATTATAAGTTTAACCTGAAGAGTTACAACAGCTAATTACAGATTAAAATTTGGAACAAGATTTTTTTAAACAAAAAGAACTACCAGAATTCTTTGAAGTTAAGGTCACTGAACAAATTCTACCCCTTTTGTATAATGGATATCACCAACCCGTGTATTCAGGCAGGGGTCTCAGAGGATTGAGCATGTGGGTTTGATGCTATTTAAGGGTTTCAACAGACTTTGTGTAGCTGATTTTAAGGCCACTGCTAGATCTAAACCTCTGTGTGTATATCTACTGGGGTAGAAAGACACTTTGCCATTGCTGGAGGCTCTTCTGGAACACCGTCCAAGTTAGACCTCCTTTGAAGCATCCTCTGGAGGACCATCTCCAGGAACTATAGATAGGCTATTGGGATGAGCTATTTAGGCTGTGATAGGTCACATTTTAGAGTAGTCTTCAATCTTGCACTGTCTCCCACAACAAAATCCTCAGTAACGTATTTTTTCAGCAAAGTCTTCCCATGAAGATAGAAAAGTGTGTTTAGGCTGCCATAGCAAAAGTGTTAGCTACTTGAATACTAACTCTCACTCACTAAGAGTAATTGCCTTCATTTCTGCTTATGAACCTCTCTGGAACCTGTCGCCAAAAGTATGGATGAGCTACACAGTGACTCCCCGAAGAACCATTGGAATAATTCTGTGTACGTAGGCTATACAAATCTTTCTGGAGAGCACTTTCCTGTCTTCTTCAACAGAAAGGGAGCAACCTCTTTCCCTCAAGAAATTCTGGCTGTAGGATTTACTGGGGTTGCAGTTTGTTTATGGATATAGACAATATGAGACATCCAGACTGGATTGAAAAGCCTCTTGGATTGCTTTATATTCCCTAGACAAAATTTGCTATTGATGCACATTTCTGCAGTTCTGTTGGATTTGTTACACTCTGAGCTGGCCTGAAATTCTGTCTAGCAAAACGTTTCAGCAAAACATGACTTCAGTGGAGCTATACCAGTTCACACCAGCAGAGACTTTTTCGGGAGAATCTGACCCCCTGTTCACAGCAAGGAGCCTTGAAGTCTCACTGATGCTTTTTAGTAAACTGATATCCAGTTTTACTACAAATATGTTTGCTGTGAAGTGCTGTGAAATTCAGGGAACTGTATAAGATTTGTGGGTTATGTGGATTAACAGAACATGAGTCAGGAAGATTCTCTTCTGAATGAGAAAGGTAGTTTAGGAATTTCTTGGTCATTTATAGACTTTCACTTCAGTTTCAATAGAGTGAAGGATCTGGAGTATGTACAAAACTGAGCCCAGCTTGACTTGTAATGATGGGACTTCAATTCAAAGTGATACAACACCTGGTATTACAGAATGCCATGTTTCAGAGTTATATAGCAGCATGAAAAACCTAAGAAGCTTAGCTATAAAAGATAACAGCAGATCTAAGTAAACAGGACATAAAGAAATAGAAGTTATATGCTGAAACAGTAGTTTTAAATAGTATCTTTCAGCTTTAGAGTCAAAAGGTAGAAGCCAGAGATTCTTAAAAAGACAAAAGGCCTCCCACATAATCACCCTTACAATGGAAATATTGGGGTTTTTAATAGAGCTGTTTCCTTCTTGATTTATATGTCGATGACTTTCTCTTCTACTTTTTGTATAAACTGAGTTCAGTAAATGCCCTGGAAGGAGCTACAAAAGATTATGTGACCTGAAGATGGGTGCACAAGGCTCACTGTTGACATCTCCTGGGTGGAATTTCAGGTTTGCTGGTGAAGGGAATGTTGTCTTGACTTGCTTCTTGGCTGCAGTGGAGTCAGGATATAAAATGTTATGGTGGTGTAGAACAGAAGAATTGCTTTATGCACATATTAGGTCTAGCATATCATTCGGACGTGCGTAGCAAGTTCCACCATCTCCACACTGACTGCTTTTCAGGCTAGAGCATGCAGAGGGACTGGATGCAAAAGTTGCCAGATAAGTGTTTCTGGGTTTGTGATTGCCTGAATCTTACCCTTTGAATTTAGAAAAATTGCTTAGCGTTATTTTCATAATGTTTTAAAAAATATTTGTGGGTATGCTTTGAGTTAGGGTACTTAGACAGATAAGCTTGAATATGGAGTGTCCCTCTGGCATGGTATGCTGTAATGAGACAGATTTTAGGAAAAAATAGCCCTTTTTTTTTTTTTTTTTTTTTGTCCAAAGAAATAGGAGTCAGATAAGATATCATAGCCTGATAGCCATCGGAGTACATTTCCAAATAAAATCAGATTTTGTCTTAAAGTGTTTCTGTAACTGCCAGTCAATAAGTATATGCAGAACTTGAGTCATGGTACAATGACATTAAACAGGGTTCAGAGAGGTATAGGCATGCAGAGCGTAGCTTTATAAGGTGCGGTCGTTCAGCCGCACTAGAGTGGCATGTTGTACTAACTGTTCCAAATCCAGTTATTTCTTCTAGTATACTAAAATATTAATGGTACACTGCTGAAGGTAGAATCACTTCATCATTTGACTTTCAATTTTATAGTTCAAGACAGGGAATGTGTAGATGTACAGCAAATGTACATTCTGGAGTTCCAAACATTTCAGTCACTCTGAATATGAAGGGCTGTCTTTCCCCATCTGAGGACTGCAGAACCTGTTCAAGCTACATTGAAATGCATTTCCAAAAATGCTTAAAATCCTTAAAATCTGTGGTTAAGGTCAATATTTTTAGTGTATATTAATCAAATTCATCTATTAGGCTGGAAAGAAAAAGGCTTATTGGATTTTTAATGCTTCAAGGAGTATCTCTCTTTCTTGAACACCAACACTTATTTCTGTCCCTCTTTAGACAAGAGTGGACAATGAAATTTTTCTAATCTTACTCCACTGAGCACTCAGGGAAATAAAATGGAATTCTCCATTTCAAGAATCTGTGGATTTAAATCCTTTTTTTTTTTTTTTTTACCTGATGCGAATGATAACTTCAGATGTTTTTATAATGATACCATTAAGCATACCAAATGAAACTGGTACTGACATAGTTTACTTAGGACTGCATCTGACTTTTTTCAGATGTTTTCCTCTTTTTTTCCTCTTTTTCTACCTAGATATTTTGTCCAGGAAAAATTGAGGCAATGTGATGCCTGTTTAGAAGACTGATGAGCTGATCAAGGCCATTTGCAGACATATCTATTGCATATGGTCAGGTCTATTCTACAGTATATGAACAATGGATCCCATGCATTCAGGATGTATGGAATCTAATGTGTGCACACTGAATAGGTGATCTGTGTGAGCACAGTAAATCCAGTGCACTCTGAACTTACTCTATGTGTATAAATCAAGGATGCATCCCAGACACATTAGTCTCACTGTGTTTCATTTTGTCTGGGAAAACCTGGACAGAAATATGGTAGCCCTAAGCTTCCCACATTCCACACTCCACACACACACATAATAGTTTCATGTCTTGAACCCTTAGTCTCTCTTGGGATTTCCATTATTGTTGATACAAAATATAAATCTCAGGTTAAGTGTTATTCTGACTTTGCACTTACTTGTGATTTTCCTATAGGCCCAACAGTCTTTAAATCCTTCTGAGTCACTTATTAGACTTTTAGGTGGGAAATAACAGACGACCCTTGATTTAGCTCTGAGGATGATTCAGTAGAAATCTCTTTTCTGTGTAATGCCCTGGTATCCGACAGACCACTTCAAGTGATTTTTGCAGACGTGGGCATTGTTCTCTTTGTTTAATGTTCTATGTTATTTTCTTAGCCAAGTTTCTTTGGTATTTACTAATTGAGAGTTGTAAGTAATTTGGTTAATCTAACACTTGATCAGCAATTTCAAATCAACATTTGAGAGGGAACATGCCCTAAGGCGGTTGTTATTTATTCTGGTCAGGTAATTCCTTTCTGGGCTGTTTAAACAGCAACATGTTTTCTGTAACAGTGAGACTACCCAATTTAGGAAAGAAGTTTGCAGAAATCTGTCTTTCTGTTTCTTTAAAAGTTTAGCTAAGTAGACTGCTTAGTGTGATAATGATAATCAAGTATTAAGATGGGCAGATAGCAGCATAATTAAGAATATGCAACACTGCAATATAAAGTCCAGGCATCTGGTAAGGATTAGATTTGCTGGTTATACAAAATCATGAAGATACAAACCATTTTGACAGATCTGATAGGGAAAAGAAAAATGAATACATTACCATTTAAGCTGCCCTTGTAGCACTGAGAAGTCCTGTAGCACTTTCCACTTAAAATATTTCAACGTCAAAAGCTAAACATTTGGCTCTCAGGGAAAAGTTCTCATATTTACATGTATCACCCAGTGCTAAATTCTCCCTTAAGTATTTAAAGTATTTTATTCCTTTGTGGAGGAAATACCAACTACACTGCTCACATTTGGATTTTAGGAGATTTCTTTTCTCCATTTGAGTTTTGGAGTGTGTGTAAGTCTGACTTGGTATTCCAAAAGAGTCCGGTAGTCATGAAGCTCCATAGTAGAGTTGTTTCTGGGCAGCCCATAAAGAAGAAGTTAGAATAATCTCACTGAAATATGAAAGACTGAGCTATAATAAAAGCACTGTGATAATTCAGGGGCTAGCATATACAAGCCACATTTGTAGTTAATAAACAACCGAGCTTTAATCACTGCAAGTAGATCGCTCCCTTTACACCTATAAAAAAGTGCTTTGAAAGTTAAGCAGCACAGGCGCTTAGTGAAAACTCTGACATTACAAAAGTTATACTTCATCATGTTTATCAACAAGGTAAAGCCATAACACAAGCTCCGTTATCCCTTTTCTTTCTCCTCCTAAGAACAACAACCTGCACACTACCAAAGCATTAAGCTCTATTTAGTGAATTGTTAGAGCAGGTTTTTCCTGGACCTAATAAGGCAAGTGTCTGCAGCTCCAGAATAAAGTGGGAAACTGAAGAAAGCTTTGAATTTCAAACATCTTTCAGTGAGGAATCAGTTTTAAAAGACATACAACAATAAGCCATGAAATAAGTCCAGACACCATAATTCAGGGATAGAATATGCTATGAAACTGGCAGGCAGCCAGGCCAGAGCCAGGTGCCTGTTTTGGATTAGATTCAAGTGGCCTTAGGCCACCTACAGAGCTTTCAGGTAAAATCTGGAAGCCGCTCACCTCAATATGCCCTACCTTACTTCTATTTCAGGTACTTGTGAAGGATCCCCAGATGGCTGGCCCTCGTCCAAAACTATGTGCTTTCAGATCACATTGTCTCTATACTGTGGTGAGGCAGGTTTCAGAAAAAATGTATCTGGAAAGCAGAGACTTAATAAACTGTCCATTTTCCTCAGTTTGCAATGAGAAAATTTTACTCATGAGAACAGCATTTATGTCTTGCTGCTCTTAACACACTTAGTGTGTGATTGCAAATGAGTAAGACACAAGTGGATATATAATCAAAGGGACACAAAAGGTAGATCCTGAAAAAAACAATCTTGTATCTTAGACTATTATAAATCATAAGAAATAAAAATACTTTGTCAATCTAATTCATATTTTATCTGTCACATTTTTGTTTACTTTTAATTCCATTTTATTCGTGAAAATAGGCCAAGGTATCTCAAGTTGTAGACTTTAGTGTGTAGACTTCTGACTGCAAATAATTTTTGCTTGACTGTGGCTAAGTCCTAGACATGTAATGCCTTCCATAGTCCTCTGAAAGATCCTGTGTATATCCCAGTACTCATCGTGCAGTGTGCGACTCCAGTTTCATACCATGAGGGCAGCAGGCACTGCTAGCTGGCCTGGCAGAGCTGGAGTCAGCACATTTCTTCCTGCTAGATGCAAGTCAGTAAAATTATCCTGCGAGCATGGGTAAAAAATAATCAGGTTACCCTCAAATAGACTAATCAGTTTCAGTTTCTGGTTATGAAGCTCTAGCACAATGTTGCAGTGTCTGTGTTGCCAAGAAGGTTTAAATCTCATTTAAATTCAAGCTAAAAAAACCCTCTTCTCATTAAAAGTAAAATGATTGAAAAGGCCATGAAATCACTTTTATTAATATTACACTCTTAAAGAGTTCATCCATGGAGCAGAACAACAGCACTTTCACAATATTTGGTATTTCTTAAAGGAGAGGAAGGGAAGGATTTTGATTATAAGGCCCTTCCCAGCAAACATGAACATACCTAGCATTAGACTCGTACATAAGGGTTTACGGAGTAAAGCTTCAACCTACATGACTCCAAGTTTCATGAATATTCTATTCTACATTTCTCTTATTGTAATATGCCTAAAAATCACTTCTCCTTTAACTCTCCCAGCTACCTTTACATTCTTACTCCACCAGAGTGCTTGTCTTAATATGCAAGTTCAGAATTGCCACCATAAAGGTCCAACTCTACACCTACTGAATTCAGCTTAAGAGGGGCTGTTAATTTCAATGTTACAGGCGTACAGCCTAAAATGATTTCATTCCTTTTTCTTCCCAACATCCAGCTCTATTGAAAATAGACAAAAATCAAACACTTTCCACTCAGTACACACACAGAGTTATTAAATGTTGTCACAGCAACTGGTGCAACACTGAGTTTGTAAAACAACTGTTTGACTCCTCAACATGCTGAAATCACTTTGGAAATCAACACCAGTCAGGGAATAGTTTTGTTTGCAAATTAGGAATGCAAAGAAGGCTGTGGTAAATTAAAAACCGTAAGCTGAGCTCTTGGGATAGGGACCAATTTTCTGTTTCGCATGTGTTCAGTACCTAGCTCAAGGGGTCCTGTACAACTACTGCTACCATATTCTTCATCTGTTATTGTCATCTTTTGGCAAGAAAAATAGTAATAAAAATATCCTTCTTTGCAGACAATAAAAGGTAAGTCATAAAGGCCTTTTTTTCCTAGTGGAAGAGTATAAAGCAAGTTAAATATTTAGAATTAATACTCTTATACAAAGCTGTGAAGTGATTGCTCACTGCCATTGTGGTACAAAATAGCCTACAAGAAATTAGAATCTGGTCCTCAAAAATACAGCTTTCCAATGTCTAATACAAACCCACTCTTGTTATGGTACAAGAGTCTGAAGTCTTTCAGTACACAGCAAATAGAATATCTATGCAGATTTATTAGACAACGCCTTCTTTGTATAGTATTGCAGGGTGCTGTAAGCCCTTTCTTATAGAAGCAAATATGGAACAGCTCCATAATTCTGTGGGAGACATTTTCCTGTTTGATTGCCAAGCTGTAGTTAAAATTCCCACTGAGAGGTCCATTTTGAGTAAGAAAGAGATGAAGGTGGTGGGTCTCAGCAGACAACTACAAAGGGAAGATGAACACACACTGAACCAGAAGTAAAAGTACCTAATTTTTATAGGAAATGGGCTGATACTTAATTGAAAATGGTATAACAAAGTATTTGTAGGTACCCTGCAACTGTTACAGAGAAGGGACTGAAAAGGCTCCTGAACTTCTTTGCAATCTGTGTTCCCAGCAAGAAGGCTGAAGTAACAAAGGCTCATTGATGTGAAAAGGGGGGGGGGAAGTTTTTAATAGAGGAATCCCAGGAGCCAGCCAAAGAAGCATTATCTTGTATTAAAAAAATCTGCAAATAATGAAATTCAGAGGAGAGAGAAGCCAATTTTCTTCTTTGCTTGGCCCATGAAATTAGTAGCAAATAAAAGAAGAAACACATGTAAAAAGGACTGGAGACTAAATCTTCCCAGCAACATTCTTCTCCAGGTATGTTGTTCAAAAGAGTACAGGGGTTTGGTTTCAGAAATGCTGAGCAGGTTCAGTTCCTCTTGATCTCAACTGGAGTTGTGAATTCTTGATACTTTGGAAAATTGAGTCCACCGAGTGCACTTGAAATTTTCATCCCAGACCTCAGACTCCCACCCTGAAACTAACTGGATACAAGCAGAAAAATTGTCATCAGAGATCTTATCTTACAAAGCAATGCAAACTGATGCTAGCACTTGTGGGAACAAGTCACATCAGCAGAAGTTACCTTTCCAGTCCAGAAATAAAATGAAAAAGCAAGATAATATGTCAGGCTTGGGTGAGGTGAAGCAGTACGACTAGGAATAGGGGAGAAAAGAACAACTTTCAGCCTCTTGGATGAAACAAGTATGTTTTGTTTACAGAGATGAAAAGAAGAACCAATAAGAAATGAATGAGGTACCATTTCCTCTCAATGCCATTTGTTTTGGGGGTGGAGTAACCTCATACATTCCTATCATGGAAGACAGAGGTTGAAACTTCCATATGGATTTTATCTCTTGGCCTGGTTTATCCTTTTCTGGGGTGCAGATGCTGGCTGACTGTAACAGAGACTGGGCTTTCCTTCCTGCATGTGATGCCAAAGTATGTCTGAAACCAATACTAGTGTCTTAGAAGTAATTTGCAGGGGTTTTAAATATGTCTTTGTGACTCTGTAGGCTACACAGCCTTCTGGGTATAGTGCAAATCAGTATTTATAAAAAGAATTTTCAAAGTAGATCTTTGAACCTGCTGGACTGCACGGTTTCTCCCGTGCCATTTTTGATCCATTGTATAAATACAAATTTTGGCACGTGCACAACATTATAAACTGCATAATTGTTTTTATTAGAGTTCTGTGAGTTTGGAGGTACCTGTGCTTTAATTACACTTGGCAAGTTTCCAGGAAAACTCTTCTAAAATGTAGTGCTTGCAAAGCCTTAGTCGGGCCACCCACAATGACAGCTTTTATTTTTCTTCTATTACTGATGGACATTTTCATTTAATTTTGGTCTGGGTGTGTGACAGAGCCCCCATGTACTGCGCTGCAGCTTCTCCTTGTTCACTTTTCAGCCATAGAGTGTGTCGGGACACTGTGGCAGCAACTTGTGACATTTGGATCCAAGCCAAATGAATGCTATTTGCAAAGTTTTTAGGTTGTCTTTCTTCCTTCCTTGGTCTCCCCTCCCCCTGTTAAAAATTGCTGGTGACACTAGAAATGCAAGTCAGTTAATCTCTTCTAAATATCTAAGCATTAGCCTACAGCACTGACTGCAAGAGAAATGCAGAACATTGCTCTGTGAAGTTTCTATATGTCAGCCGTAAGCACCCAGCATGGAGGTGGTTTTAGTTCCGCTCCTGAGCCCAAATCTCTTGTGTTGCAGGATAGAGCAAGTACAATGGTAACAAGTCAGCAGGATAGCTGGAACTTCATACTCCATGCCAGAAAATAGGATGTCCAGCTAGCACAAATAAATGTGTAGAACTAATCAAATTAGGATGGACATGCTGTGCAATACAGAGAAATGCATGTAAGCAGAAAATTGTTTTTAATATTTGTAATCAAAAGCATTTATTTGGGACTATAACAGCTCAGTGCTACGTGCAAATTGGGTGAGGAAAAAATGTAAACATTGTTTCTTTGATTTCGTTGGGAGTTAGGGTACAGCGGGAATGCTGGATCAAGCTCCTTTTCCAGTGGCTGTGATTAAAAAGCTATGTGAAATGAATTTAGGGGCTTATTGACAGAAAATATTACTGTAAATGGTGGTGAAAACCTATTCCACAGAGATTACTCTTTATTGCATAGAGTTTGCCAGAATTTATAGGATGTAAACTGAAAACTGTGGGTTTAGAGACCATTTGAGGAAATAACTTCAGTCCTAACACCACGTTTTGAGGCTTCTGCAGAAAGCAGAATTTAATACAGAAACTGGTGAGACAGTGGAATTTTATTCTGTGAACTTTCAGGCCCTTAAGGATCAGGAATTAATGGAGGAACCACACTAAGTCAACCAGTAGATGTTTTTGTTACTTACACAGTTTCCATGTCAGCTGAAATATAGTTACCCACAAACAGAATAACCAGTAACATGCTATAGCCCATGCCGTGTGTCACTGAAGAATGCAATTAGCCATCATGCAAAAGCAGCTTTATTACAGTAGCTCATATTATAAACTGAACACTGGTTAGAAATGCAGAAACATGCTTTTGAGACCATGCTAGACTAGCATTTTCCATTCCTGAGAATACTGTAGTCAGCTTCCGATTTCATGGAAGTAAACAAAGAAGTCCTTATCTTTTCTTTTTCTGAGAATAACCTTTTAAAATTTGGGGAGGGGGGAAGGGATTCAGTGTAGGAGTGGATCTGCTGTCAGCAGGCATTACAATACTGTCAGGTGCTTTATAAACCTACTCCGTGGAAGTAAGAGCAAGCGCTAATGCCGTTCCAGCTGGAGGGGAAGCTGACGGGTGTTCTCAGACCATCAGTCTGTTAGGATGTGTCTCTGTGTCACGTTCCAGCTGTGCCCCCGTACCTTACCTGAGGTGCTCCCTGTGGCAGGGAGTTTACAACCTTCTTTCTGCACAAGGGATCTTTCTGGCAGGAAGGATACAGTAGACTATCTTCTCAGGTTCTGTAACTCAGCCAGATAGAGGAGCTATGATCATTTATGCCAGTTTAAAGGATTTGGTCTCTTCCTAAACTGTATGGTATTGAGGGGGTTTAGATAGCGTATGAACAGCCATGCAAATGTAATTTGATACCAGGTGACTACATCCCTGCAATTATGCTCAATCTGTATGAACCCTTCTTTTTTGAGTGGCCCATATTTTGTTCAGCTAGAGGTTTTGTCCTGCTACAACTGAGTAACAGTTGCTGAACTATTTAGGCAAATTGTATAAATTCACAAAATGCCTTGAGATTACTGAATGAATAATATGGGAAAGAAAAGCCTCCATAGCAGTTGTGGTATGTATGGAGCATAACCAACTCTGGATCATAACCTCACTTTGGAGCCTCTTCAACTTGGGACAAAGATGAACTTGATGGGTATTGAAAACAACCAGTTCATTCTGAAGAGGGTCATTTTCATCTGTAAAGGGATTTCCATGAAGTCTTCTCCACAAGGAGTTTCACCCAGCATGTGGTTAATCACCACTCTCTATAAATGAAGGCAAAGGGCTTCTGTGCGTCACAAGAATGAAACATCTTCATGAGGGTACACACAAAGAGAGCATAAAGATTGAGCTGGAGGAATCCTGTGGAGTGCTTACATGTATTTTGAATAGCCCAACAAGTATGTCGTTTGGTAAGAAATAGTCACAGAAATGGTCAGGTAGGAATGGACAGTTGCAGAAACTGAATGCTGAGTTAGCAAAAACTGATTCTGCTCTGATTCTGCTACGCGTGTGCACTCAACATGATGTGACTACCTGATTAAAACAACTCCCTCTGCCATTTTCCCATTGGAAGTACTCTGCTTCCAGTCATCCAATCATATATGATTTAACTATGTTATAAATTATTCAAATTAATTTCTAATAAAAATATATCTGGAAAAAATAATCTAGGTTGACAAAGAGGTGAAAGCTGTCAGGCAACAGACTTCTGTGAATCATTCACTCATCTCAGTTGGCACAAATGTCTCACGTGATAAAGAATTTGCTCTAACAAAGACAGCAAAACAAACACAATGGCATTTTAATTCAGGGCGTATTCCTTCTGCATGCCTGTCAGTCATGTTAGTGTGAGTTCTGTGTGGGGCTAGACTCTATCACGATGACCATGACAACATAGTTCTTGGGGAAGAATGTCTATAGAAATTCACAAGAAAAGAGGATTCAGAATTAGAAAGACTAGAGTTATTAAAAATAATAATCCATTTTCTCTGATAAGCTAATAAACGGAATCAAGAACATTCAGCATCTTTGCACCTAGACATCAAGACAGTGGACATTTGCATGCAGTTATGATCTGTCTACAGCAGGTGGATAAGAAGCCATGGTGGAACTCGGGCTATGCTCTTGCAAGCCTCAGTATGGTGATGACAGTGAGGCGGTAACTCACTGCTTGAAAGTAGCAGACCCCTACTTTCCCTTCCAGGTGCCAGAGAATTTCTGACTGCCTGAGTCATGGTACCTCAGTGATGTCCTTACGCTGGAGATCCCGTCCCAGGAAGGGTGTTGATCTGTAGTGCAATGCTGCTTAAGGGTGACAGGCTTCTACTGGGCCCCACACTTTGTTGTATCCACCAGTACTGGAGGAGTATCTCATGTGGGTGGAACACAATTACAACAGGTGGATACAAACAAATAGGGGAAGAAAAAGACCTACTGAAAACATGACAAAACTGATCAGGATAAAAAAGTGATAGCAGCATCCAACCTGACAGCTTAGGGAGAACAGAGAATAGTCCAGTAACAGCCTGTAGTATGGTAATGATTATCTCTGAAGGAAAATAGGGTTGCTGGTCATCCGAGGTGGGAATTGCTAGGGAGTGGGGGGAGGAAAAAACCCCTCTGACTGCATTGTTTACTACACTGCTGACTGTGGAGCTTTATTTCTCTAATGTTTTGCATGGTAACTATGTTTGCACATGGTAACGAGCTGCCTGCAGGATTCTCTGATGTTTATGACCGTCACTGCTGGGATCTTGATTGACTCGGGGAGCAAAGTATGATGTTGTCTGAGCATGTTAACTGATCGGTGTTGCTGCCTACAGGCCAGGAAAGGTTGGGGTCCCCTGCCTAATGCCAACTCAAATTTGGACGCATGTCATTTATAGTCATGCAAAGCAGTGTTGCATTTTTTTCTTCTTCTTTGATCATGCTCAGAAACTATAAATCCCCAGGGTGAAATCTTAACTCCACAGAAATCAAGAGCAAACCTCCTCTCAGTGGTGCTAGGTTTATGGTGAAAGTTGTCTTTTTCTTTCTTAAACAATTCTTGTAATTGCTAGAGAACTGTTTTTATTTCCCTCCCCTCACAGCAAATAAAATGTCAGTCTTCACAGTCATGTAGTCTTCTGAAAACAGTCAAGTCTGTCTGTTCAGGGTGTTGAGGGCCGATAATAAAATTACAGCCCAATAATTTTGTGGTTTTCTCCTATTATCTGCAATGCACAGCATGTTTTATGTGTTCTGCTCCACTGGGACCATCGTAAACCTGTAGCCAGCTATTTCGTTTGGATATACTCAGTGGGAGGTGACAGGTGCACTATTACAAAAAGATCTTGAAACTTTATCATAATATATTCAGCAGGGTGATAATGTAAAACCCACTGGGAAATAGAGAGAGGCGAAGGAGAAATTCCACACCTGGGAACTTATTTAATGTTTAAAGACAGGAAATGCTTTAGAAGGGAAAATATCTCTGATCTGTCTAATCCACTGCCCCAAACTAGTTACCACGAAACCCCCGGTGAAGGAGGCAGATAGAGGAGATGACCTCCAGCTCACCTCAGCTTCCATTGTACTCTCCAGCTTGTGTGCCAACTGGAGCAGTGAGGCACCTTAACTTGACACAGCTACCATTTATTTTCATGGTGTGACCCTGGGACAAGGGAGATTTTGAGTGAGATTGGACTGAGACACATACTGGAAAACAGCACAAAAGGGAGATCATGAGGTGAGGGACACATCTCCAAGTGCAGCCAAAACCATCAGAAACAAGTTCTGTCTTGATTTCCAACCTGGACCAGTCCCATTCACTTCAATACTTGAGTTTCCTTTCAGATTATTTAGATCTTTGATCCTTCACTGAAGTTTTCTGTAGAAGAGAAAGTGTAACCTAATAGCTTAGACTAGAGTTAGTCGAGACCAGAACCCGGTGCTGCACTTGGCTCAGTACATGTCAGCCACTCTGTGAAAGTCAGCTCCTTTATGGGCATCAGTGTTCAATATTCAGTAACTGGGCTTGGCTACCGCAGCTGTATTTTCTTCCCAGGCAACCTAATCTTCGTTTGATTTTGTTTGATTTCTTTGTTTCCCCGTGAAGTAACCTTTAAAAATAATAGAAAATAACCAAGTGAATGGTGCTTTGGCAGCTGAATGGCTGGTCCTGGACTCAGCTCCTTCTCCCAGCATCATCGCGAAAACTCCGCTCCTTTCGATTAAGCCCCGCGGGCCGCCCCCCCGGCCTCGTTTCCGCGCCCCTCCCGCCCCAGGGCCGGTGCTCCCGCGCTCTTTGCATTCCGCCGCAGGTGTGCCAGTGCCGGCGCTGCCCTGCCTCGGCCCGGCCGCTCCCCGCGCGGTCTGGGGGAGTGTGGGGGGGGTGTGCCGCAGGCCACCCCCTTTCCCAGGTGCCTCCCGCCTGCGCCCGGGAGGCCCGGCCCGGCCCCGCCGCCTCCCCATTGGTCCCGCCCGCTCCGCTCCCCGTCGCCCCCCGGGCGGCGGCCGCGCCGAGACACGGCGCCGGAGGCAGCGCTGCCCCGCGGCGGCGGCGGCGGCGGCGGCGGCGGCGGCGGCTTAAAGCGTGCGCGCCGGCGGTGGCGGTGGCGAGGGCGCGCTCACCTGGGCGCCGCTCCATGGGCTCCGCTGCCGCGCACGGCGGGGGAGGGTGTGGGGGCGGGGGCGCGGCGAGCCGGCCGCCGGAGCCGCGGCGGGGCAGCGCCCAGGTGACCATGCGGGGGCTCGGGGCTCGCCCGCCGCACGCCTCGGGGAGCGGGTAGCACGCCAGGTGCGCGGCGGAACATGGACTGTCTCCTGCTGGTCGTCTGGACTTTACCTGTTGCGGTTCTCGGCGGCAGCTCCATGCGATTCCCGACTCTCCCGTGGCTTGGAAGCACTGTAAAGGCAGGTCGAGAGCACTTTCTTTTGCAGTCGCCTAGTGTACTTTATACCAGGTTACTGCACGGTTTCTCGTGCCTTGTCTTTCTGCCTTCCCTTGACAAGTAAATCTCGCCCAATACTCCTTTTCTCTCTCTCTCTTTTTTTTTTTTTTTCTCTTGCAGACCCTTCAGCTGTGCTGCCTCTGTTGCATGTCTCATGCAGCAACTTTAACCAGTGACAGCATCAGTGCATTGAATCATGGTTTGTATAGCTCTTTCTGTGTCTGTGTATATGAACATTTGCATGGATGCTTTTTTTTTGTTTGGTTTTTTTTGTGGACTGAGTATTTAGAGGGAAGAAGCCACAGTGTTCGGGGAACATAAAGTGAAAGCAAGTTGGCTGCTGTGAAATAGCTAACCATGGGCAGAGATTAACTTGTTAAACCCTGTGTGCAAAAGCTAAAAGTAGCAATCTGGAACAGCAAAGTAATGAATGAGATAGTAAATACATTCACATTTACACGTGCGATTAGAAGGATGACTCTGTATGTAGCCCCAACAACAAAACCTCGTGTGTCTGTTAGGGGAGCAATGAGACAAAAGTAATGAAAAGATTTGGGTGGGAGAGTGGAAGAAGCTGTGCAATGCAGGCTAAGGGAAAACAAACCTGCAGGGAAAGGAAGCGGGTGAGTGAGAGCTCAGAAGCTGTTTGTTCCCAGCTTGCAGAGACTAACACTTAGATGCTGATGACTTTGGGAAGTTTGAAGTGCAGTATATGCTTTTTATGGGGTGCGAGTGGAAACAAAGTACAATAGAGAACCACACCAGGGTGCAGAAAGGAAAACCTTCTTGCACCCTATCATCTGCTCACTGGGGGATTCCCTCTCTCCAGCAGCTGCTTGCATTTTTTGGCTAGCAGCCTGCTTAGCGTCCTCAACTTCTGCCGTTGATTAGCACCACTCAAGGAAAGTGAAAGTTCTTGATGTATTGTTTCCACTGTCTAAGGAAAACCAACCTATCTCTGGTTGTGTCTTAATGTGTGTCCAATAAAATCTATTCAGGCAAAGAGATTGATAGTTATTGTACAATCTGTTACAACACAAGAAGGGGGTTTTCTTCTTTAATGCTGTTATTTCAATTTAGAAAGAGAAATGAATTGTTTTACTGTCAGAGGCATGGAGATTTTTAAGTGTTCACAGAGAAATACAGCTCAAAAATAAAATGGGGTTGGGAAGCAGTTCATTCACCATAATTACTCATATAACCAGGAATAGGTGCAAAGGTCCTAGTTCAGCAAACGGCTAAAATTCAGACCCAGCTTCCAGCATACAAGTGATCCCTGTATGACTGGGTCAACAGCAGTGGTAGGGTACTACAAGCTAGGCACCTGCTTATACAGCTAGCTGAACCATGGTCTCTATTTCTTCCTTTCTTGGGTGGTTGTGAGTAGATCTTAGTCTTCTCCTCACAAATAGTTTTGTAATTTTCCATGTATTTTATCCAAAACAATAAACTTCTTTGACATGCAATTAGCAATGGCTGACTAAAGGTTATTAGGTAGGATGTAATCTCCTTCTGCTGAAGGTCGGTTACAATTTGAAACCCAGTCTAATCAAGTCACTACAAAGAGACGAGGTCTCACTCAGTTAAGGCATTAATAAATTAATCCTTTAATCCATTTGAACAAGTGGTACAGTTCTACAAAGTCTCAGTCATGGTTACCCCTACAGTGATATAACATTTGCTGCATTCTTAGGAAAGGGAAAAAACTCTAAAACCAGAGCAGCCTTCACATTTGACAGCAATTAATACAGGGGGAGGGGAAAATCTACAGATCTGCTGGTGATGACAAATGTCTTCAGAAGAGCGATTGTGGGAATGTTCACAGCTATGCTAGTTAGTCTGTACCTCTCAGTGGGGCAGAAAGGAAACAAACACAGTTTGAGAGCCCGTGTGACTTACAGGGGTGAATTTATGAAGTCAAGACTATACACACTTAGCCTGCAGAGCTTTCAGGCCATTCCCTAGATGAGGGAATGCTTCATGCCTTAGTGAAAGCCTGATGCTTACCATGTTAGAATGATGCTTACCCTACTTGTTGGATACAGAAGCTGATGGCTAACTTCTTATCATTACAGATTATGTGTTTGTGACACCTGTCAAAGTGGATTCCAGTGGATCGTACATTTCACATGATGTTTTGCACAGTACTAGGAGAAAGCGATCAACTCAGAGTTCAAAGAGTTCCTTGCACTACAAATTTTCAGCATTTGGACAGGAACTTCACTTAGAACTTAAACCTTCAACCATTTTAAGCAACAGTTTTATTGTCCAGGTACTTGGGAAAGATGGAGTCTCAAATTCTCAGGAACATGAAATTGAGCAGTGTTTCTACCAGGGATTTATAAGGAATGATAGCACCTCTTCAGTAGCAATATCTACATGTGTAGGCTTGGTAAGTGTTTATTTAAAACAAATCAGCATTAAAAGTATTTTCATACATGGAAGAGTAGCTGAAGGTATGTAATTCATATAATATTCAGGATACCGTCCACCGTTTGGTGATTTTCCTAATACCACTACTCGCTATTGCATTTAACAGGAGAGGTTTAGTTGTAGCCAATGAACTGCATCACACCCTTTGTATTTTTGGATCACAGTCTTTCAGGGGGGAAAAAACAGAAGACCAGCTGGTAGTGCTAGTAATTATCCCATAGCAGTTTTCATTTGTTATAGTTTGCGATTGCTTTTCTTGCCTTTGTGAATGACTGTGAATAAAGAAAAAAAAAAATCAATCCGTAAGCTTGTGAGAAAAAAATATTATATCTAGGTTTGTCAACTGCTTTAAGAAAGGGTGAATTTCCTAGCTCAGCAGGAGTTATGAACCAATTTCCTCTCATTTCCATTGATGATTCCAGCCTTATTTGGGTTCATAAGCCTTGATTAGTTGATCTCTTATGAATGTGTTAAATGTTATCATCGCATATTTTCCATTTATGGCTGTCATCCAAGTTCATGAAAAATTATTACTCACAAATGATTTTTTCAAACTACATTTGACAGTGCTCATTGCCTGCAGAGAAGTCTTTGCTGATGTAATTCAGAAGAATCATCTACAGAATTAATAGTTATTGATGTCTTTTAGGCTTAAACCCTTGCACTTGCAAAGCAGTCTTCTATGAATGCAGATTAAAGCAGTGACATTTAAGTGTTAGGTATACGAAGCTATCTGTATGCTTTGTGGTTAACAAAGGTCCAGAGGATATGTCGGGTCACCCTCTAGAAATCTGTTTTGCAAAGGTACTTGTCCATAAGGGCTATTAAACTGTGTGACGACCAAAAAAAGGAGCACTTGAGACACCCAGTGTTTCCTTTGAAATAGTAATCAGTGACTTGAGAAGAGGGTGGCTCATTAGGAAGAGCTGTTGAATACTGATAACTGGTTGAAGTGGTCTGGTTTATGTTTTGAATGCTCTACTTCTTTTTTTTTTTTTTTTCCCCCTCAGCAAGTTAGAGAAATTAGTATCTTATAGTTCATTTGAACACTTGCAAACATGACTTTGGAGCAAGTGCCAGGAACTGGAACAAAGCTTTCTTCAGTTTAAGTTGTGTTTGTAGTGCTGAACTGTTAATATTGGATGTGCTTAGTTGTTTCTGTGGAAGCTTCATTTTCAAAACTGCTTATTTATTCAGAAAAAAAATGTTTTCACTTATTGCAGTGTTTGTCTTTTCCTCTAAGAGAAGTGTTCTACCTACACACAGCAGTTACAGTTTGGGTGATCTCCCCTGTTTGGTCACGTTTTGTTTTTTAAC
Source organism: Strix aluco (assembly GCF_031877795.1). Classification (NCBI taxonomy): domain Eukaryota; kingdom Metazoa; phylum Chordata; class Aves; order Strigiformes; family Strigidae; genus Strix; species Strix aluco. The sequence continues at coordinate 7,586,817 of NC_133944.1, forward strand.
ATGTTTTATGAGCTAAGTGAAGCTGGGCTTGTCAAGTCTTGTCTGGAGAAGGAAGGTTCAAGTCTGCCTCAGGTCACAGAGAAACAGAATGTGGTGATCTTAACTGAGACTGAAATGGATCTTTTACCACTGTCTCGACATAGAGATTGTTATGACTGGTAAGCTTCACTTAGGAAAGATCCAGGAACTGATCAAAAGAGAATAAATATTGTGGCATGAACAAATTTATTAAGGCAGAACCTTTTTCAGTACCTAGATTATCACCAATTAGAATCTCTGTCTTCCTTTAATCAGTTCCAAGGTTCAGTAGATTTCACCTTAAATTGTTATTTGAAACTGGTAAATGAAGTAAACTCTTCTGCAGAGCAGATATCACAAATAAAGTATAATTGTTCCTTTCTCCCTATCTATTTATTAATTTCTGTACACCTAATGAATCCCAGGCAAATTATCAACAGGATTCTTAGTCTTTTAGTTTGCAAGGCTGCCTTCTTAAAAATGTGTCGTCAGCTGTCTGTAATGACAAACACGTCATTTTTTACTGTGATTCAAATTCAGTAATCATATGTTAAGTCTGGACACTGTGCTCTGATCAAGAGAACCTTGTGAATAGCTTCTATATCCTCTTTGCACCAACTACTTTTGTCACTTGGTTGCCCTTCTTTCCTATTTGCTTTGTTCACTGCAATTAAACCGAAAGTGGTGTTTCTTCTATATGGTTGGTAGCACTAATCTTTCCATTGTTCCTTTCATTAGCAATAGCTTCTCTACAATAAAACTGCAGTGACCCATTCTTTCAAGCCTGGAACACCACAATGTGATTTGGAAGCAATTGCGTTTCAATAGACTACAGGGACTCTTTGATCTAATTTTTTGGATGACCTAGAGTATTCAGTCATTCAGCTGTCTGTTATCTGCCATTGCCTGCAGAGTAGACTTTTGAGAGAGTCTATATGAAATGGTTTGTTAGGCAGGATGACCTTAACTTAACACTGGAAAGGAGCAAGAATTTGTTCCTTTGGTATAGATCTGTTAAGAGATGTGTGTATCTTACTCATGTCTTAATAGCTTAGTTGACAGTAAGGCCCCACATTTTTATGCTGAGTTGTTGATTTGAGACCAAATGTTTCCATCAGTCAACACAATTTCCTTGATGTGTCAGAAGGCAAAACTGGATCTATGCTCTTTATCTGAGTAAGTACTCTAATACATTAAGTTAGCATTTTAGGAGAATGCATACAAATTTACTATGAGTACTGTCTCTTGCCTTTTCATCATCAAAGTGTTTAGGTGCTTTGATTTTCAACAGGAAACTTGCTTTCTTCTGTCTTCTGCCCTTTCCTGCTTCAGTCAGCATCCTTTACTTGCTGGAGCATCTGTTATGCATCAAGAAAGCTGTGGGTTTTATTTTTTTTTTTAAATGAAATAATCTTGTATGCAAGAAATCTTGTTTAGATCTTTGTAAGTGTCTGTTTCACCATCAGGCATTGAGTAGCAGCATCATACTTACTTAGTGATAAAAGAGTATGACAGAATTATTAAAATTCAGGCTTATTGTTGTACATCACACATTTACTCAGTCACTTTATCAAAAAAAGCTCAATAGGCAGATGTACTTTATACACCTTCAGAAAAATGTGTTCTGGACTATCTGTAGAGACTATGATACATTCCTTCCAAAGAAGTTGTGATAATTTTTTCATATATTTTGTAATACATTCTCACTCTCAGGGGTGTTTTTTTTTAGCTCTTACAACTTTGGGTCAACAAGTTCATTTATGTTAGTAAATCCAAAACTAGTTTTTCTCTTTGGCATCATCTTAATGTGGCCCAAATAAAAATTAATGCAAAATTTTCAACACCTTTCTCCGCTGATATTCATTATTACTTTTAATAAAGCTCTTCTGTTTCTCCAGCATGACTTCTTGGAGCTTCCTTCAATCCCTTGTGCTCTCCCAGTTGATATAGGCAGGCCACTGGTCTTGCTGCTTCATCTTCTGTTTATGTTCTCCAATTCAAGCTGTTCGTTCTCCCCAAATTCAATTTTTTTTTTTCCAAACTCCTGACTTGACCTAATGCTCACTTATCTTAATTATATGTTTTTATTACTATTATTAGTAAGTAACATATTATTACTTATAATTGCCTTCAGCTATCTAATTTGGAGACAGACTATGCCAAATCCATAGAATGCAGGGTTTTTTCAGTTTTTCCGAAGGAGATGGTGCTGGCCTCTGTTAGAATAAGAAATTTTAGGACTTAATCTGTGTGGCCGTATCTGTATTCCTACCTCATTCCTCTTGCCCATTCTCATCCACATGTTGTGCTATCTCATCTGCATTAAAAACAGGTACCTATTGTAGGTTCACTATCTTTAACTCCACTTCCATGATGATATTGTCTCTAAAAGCCTTACTACTGTCTTCCTACTCTGTGTATAAACTGTGTGTTGTTTGTCTCTCTTTATATGCTAGCTTTTGTCTTCTTTCTGTCTCCTTATGTTAGGTCTATGTATACATAATCTCTTGTATAAAGTGACTCGTTTGCAGTCACACAGTAAATCAGGGCAGAATACAAGAGAACCTCAGAGTTGTCAGTAGTCCACTTGTGTTCTACAGAATTCTTAAAAGTAATTTATAACTGTGCATTTAGGAGCAGAAGTCACATTCCCCTTGTGAATAAGAACTCTCTCTTACAAAGTCAAACAAGTTTACGCTATAGCCCAATACACAACATAAAAAATAGTGAACATAATGAATGAGTAGTTTATTCTGTAGCATTTGTGGGGACGTTGCTGCTATTTAGTGGAGGAGACAGGTGAGGGTATATAGCAAGTACAAAACATGTGCACCCAGAGGAAAGAAACGTACGTACAACATAAAGGAACTCTCCTACCATTACATTGCAGAGGAGACATGCATGTGTATTTTGGGTTGGAGAGAAAATCAGTACAGTTCAGTGGAACGGTTCAGATCTTTTAAAACTGTATGATACACACTTTTATTGTTGAGGCCAAATTCAGCCCTAAGCAAGCGCACTGGCATGGAGGCCTGAGAGGCTGCACCTGCTTACACTAGTGGTGAATGTGGGCCATTCTCTCCCTTTTATTTGTGTACCTCAATTAGAAGAGTGGAGTCAGCTTCATGCACTAGCTAGTGCCCTCCTTTGTTTTTCGTAAGATGTGATTGAATCTTTCATTATAAGGGGCCTCTTTCTCTTGTCTCAGGTTCTGTTATGTTTGTTAGTGTCTAGTCAAGGGAAGAGAAAGAGGAGGGAAGGATGAATCATGTTACACTCACTGAGCTGTCAGAGGAGTCTACAGCTGGAGAAAGGGTTAGATGTAGCACTGAGAGATAAACAGGAGATGTATTAATTCAGTGGAAGTTGTGTGTGCATGTCTGAGGGCAGGACTTTGCTCAACGTATCAAAGAAGCCACAAAATTAAAGCTTCTTAATGCAGTCTGGCCACCTAAGAGGCAGGCAGGAAAAGCAACTCATGTACCCATTCTTTGTAGTCATTTAATTGCACCCTGTATTAGCGTTATTTAAGTTCATGCTAACAACAGCCTCTTATTTCTAGAGCTCACACTTTAAGTCCAATTAAATATGTTGAGACAAATCCCAAGTTCTTTATGCAGACAAACTCCCATCAAAATCAGTGAGCCAGACTGCTGGTAAAAGTACAAAATAATTGTTGTTTGCAATGAGGTTCCTTTAGAAACCTACAGCTGTAAAAATAGGACAAAATTTGGCCCGGTGGGACCTTGAAGAGAAACTAAGTACAGAATTGGTGATTTGACTCATTCTCAAAACTATTTTTAGTCCATCCACAAATCTTACATTTTCTGCCATTATACCAGCACAACATGAACAGCATCTGGCATATGAATTCTTTGTCTTTCTTTTTATTCACACACCATTACCTCTCCATCCTTTATAAAGCACAAACTGTTTTACAGGATCCTCGTTTTGTCCACTGTTTTAATGGACATTTTGCCATTATTCACTCCATGATATGGTAAAGATGAATATAAGAAAAATCTTTACAAGAAAATGGAATGACAATGGGAGAAAGCCATTATTCTTGAAGATATTTTAAATTATACTAGACAAATACAAGACACTGTTTTTGGTCTCAGCATTGAATTGACTGCTGATGGGGAATGACTTGTGTGATTAGATTATTGATTGCCCTTCTCCATATCTGTCTGATAAGCTTTCTGTTTAACTCTGGCTTTAGCTCTGCAAGACAAAGACAGTATTATCTCATGCATTTTGACCCTATTGATCCCTGATGGGTAAGAAATGGAATTAAAGAGGATTAATGATGGAGAAATAATCTGCTTCTACTGGACAGGAAAGGTAATAGAGGTTGCATTTCTTCCAGGCTTAATATTAAGTAACCTGGAAAATACTTAGAGGAAATACTGTGTCACTGAGAGCACTTTGGCTCCATCAGCCTGAACACAGTGGGCTGTAGACATAGAACAGCTCGCAAGAGTGCCCACAGGAGCTGGTACTTCCAGCCATCTTTGCCTGCTCCATTATTGCTCAGCTGGCAGTAAGAGCCTGGAAATTGTTCATCAGTGTATTTCAGAGCAGACTTCAGGCTGTTGCGAGCACTGCACCACTGCTTGCACCCTTAAAGCAGCTCCAGAAAGAGAGAGCCATCCGTTTGTACATAGATAGGCAGTTCATCCTGGCTTTTCTTGATAAGCAGCAGTCTTATCATGACTTCTAAAGGAATTAGTAGACTCTATCTATACTTGAAACATCAGCATTTGTCTTGCTGTAGCAAAGTCTTTCCACAAAGCTTAGTTCCCACACTTTCCCTAGTCCATTAGAGAGAAGCTTATAGTCAAATGCCCTCCTAAGGGTCAGGAGAGGATGACCTGTCTGCACAGACTTGACCTCTTCGTAACAGGATGTCTTTGATGTAAATGAGGATTTTTATTTTAAGCGCCACTATTTTCATTTGGACCATACCATCTCTGCTGCTGAGATTCACATATTCTCTCTGCACAGCTGCGAACTGCTGAACATCTGAAATACTTCTCTTTTTAGAGGCAGATTCTAATAACTAATAGCAGCTTTCAGTCACTAATAATTAACCTAAACAAGGTGCTATTTCTGTCTTTTTGCCCTTCTTCCTCCACTTCAGAAGTGTTTGAGGAAGATACCAGATTTGCAGACCTGGAGTGTAAAGACTTTTGTTTACCCAAAACACAATGATAGCCTGTGAAACTGTAGTTCAAGTCAAACTCAAGCAGCCCACTCCTAGAGCTCTGTACCTGACACATATCAGCAGAGTGGAAAGCACAGGAGTATCTTGGTTGTGCCCTGGCCCTGCCTCACAGTCCACTTAATTTGAGCAAACAGTGGTATCAAAACTGTTCTTAAACCTTTTTTTTTTTTTTTTCCCCCAAGCTTACTCCCTCCTTAGCCTCTCTGCAAAACCAGTGCCCTGATTATGACGACAGCTTTGCGATTTGCTCACTTGTACTCAGTTGGGAACTTGACTTTGAGTCAGCATAGGCTGCCCAGTCATAACTGGTCTGGATGGTCACTGGGAGTTTGTTAGCAGCTCTGTAATTCCCTCAGTCATTTTGGCACCTACAGTTTTTGTTTGTCACAGTTGTTTTTAAGTCTACAAGACATTTAAGATAATGGTTGCTAATTTGCAACTTTTTAGGGAAGGGTTTGTGTTTCTGATGCATGGCATATCCCATACTCTTTGAAAGAGATGGTAGATTGATCACTGGGACTGCTGTCCAGTACTGCAGTGAGAGAAGGATGGAGGTCTAAAGGCTGTTTTCAGTGTCTGTGGTTTTGAAATTTGCACTCCCCATGGATGGGGACAAGATAAAGCTGGGGCCATGTTAGACAAAGGCATCCAGAGCTGCGATGCCAATAATATATCGGTCAATTCTTTAGGACCATTTCAGAGCTATTTGCTTCAGATTTCATTCTCTCCTGAGCATGAGTAATGTTGTTGACTTAAAGATATATAGCTCTCTAGGGATTTTCTAGAAAATACCTGCTTTCTCTTTTTGGAAGTTGCAGTGTCCAGTGATAACCTGACAGCAGCCTCACTAAAGTCATCAGCCTTCTTAGTCATCAGAAGTGTTCCCTCTGACTTGACTCCTGACCACATACAGAAGCTGTTAGCTTTGTGTGCCTCACTTTATAATGGTCTTCTCTCAGTGAGCTGGCAGGAGAGGGGTTAAACTCAGTTATCTCTGCAGTGAGAGCTAGCAGTGGACCTACGGTTTTATCAGCTGAAACTCAGACGTCAGTATCTTTTCTCTAAAAACCACTCATTTTGTGTTAGAAAGGCTCTGACTAGCCCTTAAATGGTATCTGAATTGAACTTTAATGGATAATTACATTACAAACAAGGTTTTCCTCTGTCTTTTTGATCATGTCACTGGGAGCAGAAATGTTGGTTCTTTCTTGCCTTTTCTTATCCCATTTTAATCCCAATTCTGTTGCTGCAGGTCTACCATAAATTACAGTATGCTAAAGGAATTTCCTATTGATTTGCTCTGACAGTGATTTGACCAGCTATGTGAATAGCTGATGGAAGCAGAACTTATCTTTGGTTCAGACAGTAGAGCATTGACTAAATCTTCGAAATAAACATTTACAGAAGAAACCTGAAATCATAATGCCTTGCAGCTCAGCACAACTTACAAACATGTATTAATTAAGCTTCAGTACTAGCTTTACTGTTAGACGAGAACAGCATCCTGGCTCATAATAGGTTGACATCAGTAACCTTTTATTGTTTATCATGCTCGGAAGTCACTAAGAATGAGGGTGAAGAAATGTCAAATAATCAGGTCATATGCAAGTGAATGAGTCTTGATGGCTGAAGCTCAGTACCGTGGGAACCATTATTATCCAGAGTAATTTCTGGAACATGCAAGTTAATTTCTTTTTTACAATGTTAGTTCATAAACTAGGGAAATCTGCAAACAAGCTGTACAGTCAGATGAAAATCCTTTTCCTGAATCTCATATGTGGCTGCCCAGCTAGTTCCTGCCAAAAAACAGTAAAAGAAAAAAGTTTGATGTCAAAGATAATAGGTCTTGAAGTTATTCTTACTGGAATAACAAGGCCCAGCACAAACCTGCTTAATAGGAGAGGAAGCTGAGGCAATAAAGTGATATTTACTTGCACAGACAATAGGGTGTTGCCTTTTCACTCTTCTGTGGCATTAGCATTTCTAGCTGCCCCACTATGTACACAGCACACTCATGGCTTTATTCTTTGAGGACTGGATTCTTGCTGTTCACAGTGGGATCACTTGAATGCTTGTGCCTGCCTGCCTAATATATGTTAATTGAAGGACTTTTGTGTCTCAACATCTTTATTAATATTAATGGAATGAGATTTTTAATGGACCTATACAAAATATGCTTGACCTAGCTTGAGCCCTCACTTTTGTTTTTATACTCCGCAGCACAGTGTGGCTTCCAACTAATTTAAGAAGGTAATACTATATTCTGTGGCAGAATACACAAACTAATGAATCATGGATTACTCTTCAGATCTGCAGTTTCTTTGCTATGAGATATAGAATTTATATAACACTAGAATATAATTAGGGTTTTTTAAATCATGAAATTAAAAACAGATTTGCATTTTTTTCATGCAAATTATTGCACTTTGGTGAAAAGAGTGAGCATTTAAAAATAATTCTATCTTGAGCAGGCTTGTCTTATGCCACACACATTCTTTTATTAGGAAGAAGTCATCAAAACAGTAAGTCTTAAAGTTAGGCTAGACTAAACCTCAAGAAATATTTCAAATTAATATTGTAATTAAAGTATAATCTGGTCATGGTAAGGGATAGGTATAAATGCTGTAACAGAGTGTCGGAGAAGAAAGTTTAAACTTTTCTAAAAATGTGGCTACCCAGTTTCATTTGTTGCTAAACTTGACAGAATGTTATGCTATTTGTTTTGTTAGATGCAAGTATAAATTAAAGATTAAAATACCAGTCTTGGGGTAGGGCTGAGGTGAATTTTTTGCAGCCCACTGTTGATGATTACAATATGAAGAAAAATGCTTCTGTCACTTTTGCACTTTTTTTGCTTCTTTTTCTGACAAAAGATGATTCCTTATAGTCAGCTCTATGTTACATTGTTTGCAGTAGATGTCTGTGAAATCACTGTAGAGACCAGCCTACCACAACAGTATCTCCAGCCTCCAGTTCTTTTCTTTCTGTTTGCTGGCTTCTCTTCATGCTAGAAGCCATGCTGAAGGCCATATGGATATTTTTTGCACTTCCAACATCATGTACTGATTATCAGGTTGTTATCCTGCCTCTAGCAGCAAAAGCTTGAGCAAATGGGTGGAAAAAAGACAATTTCCAGGCTGAGACACAAGTGAGCAGCTGATGTCTACTGATTCCTGCAGCGCAGTATCTTCCACTCTCATTGACAGGTGTTTGCTAGTTTATGGTCTTCATCTAAAGCTTGTAGTGAGTAAAGAGTTTTATGCTGACTGTTGTGGATCAGAACCTGGCCTCAGGAAAGTTCTCTTTTCATCCTCCCTACACATCTTAGCCCTTGAGTCAAGAGGCACACCATTTCTTTGGGAAACATTACTACAATTACTATTCAGTTTAGAAAGACATTTTGCAAATGGAAAGTACCACTGGTTCATCAAGAAAGTGAAGCATATGTTTCTGCTGGCAGACCCCAAAACACATCTTGTACATAATCCAAGGTGGTGCTCTATAATCCAATTTCACTGAATCAGAAGTGGGATGGAGGAAAACGGCTTGCTTGAAGGGCAAAGAAACCCATCTGCAGGCTGACCCTCTGCTGCTCTCATGGTCTGCTCGGACTAGTAACAGCCAGGAGTGAAATGAGGCAGTTTCCCAGAGAACTAGCTGCTGCTACTGCTGCTAGAAAATGCACTGAAGTGCTTGGCATCTGGTGCCTGCAGCTGCCAGATACTTTTCAGTGCACTAATGCCAACTGTGTTCATTCTGCTATGCTGCCAGAGTATTATGACAGTGAAGGAGTAAAGGAAGCACAATGGCCACCAAAAAATACGAAGTCAAGAGTGAATGTAAAGAGGTTACTTGGCCTAATTCCAATCAAGTCCTGATAAAGTCAAGTCTGACATTGGCAGTGAAAGAGAAAAGTAGCTTTTGAGGCTTGTTTCCCTTGTTAGACAGGAGATGGACCGCACATTTTTTGATCTACAAAAACATTCAAGGATATTATCATTTGTTGTCCTGGGAACACGTGTAAGAGAGAAGATCTCATTCATCTTCTGCTCTTGGTAGGAGAGCCAAATAATTGCAGAGAGGACAGTATGTAGTCTGTTACAGAAATAGTTAATTGATTCCTCTGATTCCTGTGATTCCTCTGCTTGCCAGAGTCCTGGGTGGTCATTTTAACTGCCGGAGGCACAAAGTCCTGTGGGTCTCACTTAATGAAGACCATGCATGAACCAAATACAGGGTGGGAGCCATGACAGAACAGCGTACAGTTGGCACCATGTGTCATTGGACATCAGACTAATAGTATGGTGACAAAGCCTTGCTTTCTCCATCAGCCTGTGTGGCAGATGAAATAGCAATGAAAGGACGATTTGGACCAGAAGCCGAATCAGAAAGAGAGGCTGATAGATTATCATAGGCAATTGAAACTGGAAACAAAAATGTGCCAGACTTTGGTCTTGGCCTATGAATATTGCCCCGCTTTTATTTACAGATTCTCAGCTTTTGGGTTATAGTGCCATGAGAAGATTATTTTTGTTCTAATTTTCCAAGTATTTCTTGAAAACTAGCTTTCTGGTGTGCAGAATAATACCACAACACTAAACCAGTTGGAAATAGCTTGAGGGCTGAGGGAGTAGTATATTTTTTTTGTTGTGGCTGTTCACATGATTTATTTAATAATTTTAAAGATTACAGTTTGGGAAAGTCAGGAACATGCTCTAATGTGAGAAACAAAACAGAAGGAAATGTTATTCACCCAGAATGAAGGTCTGTCTTCTGCAGACTAGCATTTGTGCATAGCAAAGGTCGCTCTACCTCCACAGCCTTACTTCTGTGTTAGGTTTGATAGAAGATGTGGAGCACTTCCCCATGGGGTTATGTTTTCTCACCATCAGCCTGCTCTGAACGGTGCCCATGTGTTCCAAAATACCTCCATGGATATGCCACGTGCCCTTAATGACAGCTTAGCCTCTGAACCACACTTGTTGCATTTTACTTGCTGATAAAAAGGAAGAAAAATTTATATATACATACATACATGTCTATATTGATGCACTGGATTAGTGCCAATCCTTTAATCTTGATTTTATAAAGGACAGTGCAACTCAGTGTCCATTGTCTGTGAAATATTAATATATCTGTATTTCCATAAAGGTGCACAAGGCAATGCTCTTTACAGCTGTTATCTCTTCTGCCATTCAATAACTATATCACGTGCTAGCAAAATAGTAATTAACATTTAAATCAACACCTTCATGTTTATTTTAAAGAGAAGGTTGATGTGATTTGTCTCCTGATTTTTGTAGTAAATGGATGGATGTAGGGTTATTCCAAAAAATGATAATGTAGAGGATGTATATCAGTCTTGCATGACTTCTATCATTATATGTTAATATATGTTAAAGGAATAAGTCACTGTAAGCCTGTAAATTATCTTATAAAATTTATTTACTCTTAAAAAAATCAAGTATATTTCAGATTGGTGAAATTTGTGAGAATTAGTAATAGTATAAATAATTTGAAAAAATATGAAAGTTTAGTGTCCTACTCTATTCCTTTCAACAAGTTCAGTGGAGGTTTATAAAAAGAAGCCCTGGAGAGGGGTGATCAAATGTGGAAACTTGGGCGGAAACTATTCCAACAGGATGGGGAGTGTAGTTTAAACCCTCTCTTATCTTACCAGTGTTCTTGTGCATGCTAGCTCTCCACAGCAAGATGTCTGATTGATTCATAGCAACTGATGGGCAGTTTAAAATTACAAAGCTTTCAATTTCCTTGTTCCTGACAGATAAAGAGGGTGGGCATTTCCTGATTATATGGTATACATTCAAAATACTTAAGTTCCCTATGGTGCTATTTGTGACTAATTTACTTCCATAGCACATTAACACTGCTGGTTTTACGCTGTGGGAGGAGTGTATAGTGTAACATGCTGTGAAGAGAGGAAATGTTTCACAACAAGAGGTCCTTCTGGCTTTTCCTCTGTTTACGTTACCACCTGGAAAGAAGAAAAGGTGGAGTAAATGACTGATGATCCAGGTGGATTGCATGAACAGTCACATCTTTAGTCATGACACATTAAGCTGGGCAAATTCACACTAAGTGGCAGGATTGCACTTCAACTCCTGGAAGCACATATAATCCTATGCAGGAAAATGTGTAGGCACAAATAGGGCTTGACTACTTCATGCTGATAGTCTTTTGGCAGGCGGTGCTCCTTTAGTGGCCACTAAGCAGCCAGATTAGTTTGGGGACCAGTCAGGGATACACTAAGGTGAGGAACAGGGTCTTAAGGACAGGCTCTAGCAGAGAAGTTAGAATCTGAGAATGATAAATCAGTGGCTGTGCAAGTGACACGAAGCTTCAGAGAATGGAAGGACCACATTTTTCACTTTTCCTGCTCACTTTTGTAATTCTTGCCTATGAAAGTAGACAAATTATCTCTTGTTTATGGGAGCTGGTGTGCTTTGATGCACTAAGTATTTGACTCATGCAGCACTTCTCAGTGCACCAAGTGTATCCTGATTTCTAAGGGCCCAAGGTACAACAGCAGTTAAGCTGTACAGCACTTCTCTTGAGTTGCACCTGGAGACCACAGAGAGCAGCTGCTGGCTGCAGTGTGGCATGGAGCAAACTCAGGTCTTGTGTTCCATGGTGTCAGGATGGAGCAGAGAGCACACTCAGGCCCTAGGACTAGGAACTACATATGAGATTGAAGTGTCTGTAACTCACACAGTCCCCTGATGTCCCAGAGCCTCTGTGACCCTGACAGCACATTCCTTTTCTTGGAGCTTGGAGCTTTTTTCTTAACCTATGTTTAACCTGACCTTTGCTTAACCTACTGTTCAGTAGATTCATTGCCGAAAGAAGGTCAGGCTGCTTAGGAAATTTTGCCTCCTAAATCTTCTGCTGATTTTATTTTTTTTTTTTTTTTTAACCATCCTTTTATAACTTTGCAGCATGCTGAGCTGTCAGCAAATTCCATATAATTGTATCTCACTTGACTTTACTGCATTTTTATTTCAATTAGAAGGCATACAGTGTTCAACATAGTGGTAACATCTGTGGCAATAGATTTCTAGGTTTCTTAGACCAGTTTATTACAAAGAATATCTCGTAGAAGAAAAAGTTGCTTTCAGGTACAACCTTCCTCTTGCCGCTTTATCTTTCCTATTTCCTGAGATCTCCATGATTATCACAGGGTTACTTAGTTCTTTGGTGCTCCATAGACTATTTTGAGATCCTGATATGTAAGGTAGTGTGCTGAAAACACGCTACTGTAGAAATGCTTTCATGAAGAAATGCTATTCACTTGCTTGAAAATCATAGCGAATGGTGCTTGCTGACACAGGAATCAAAGCCCTCCCTTCTTGGATCAGTTTCTGTGGGACTCTGTAGAAATGGGAACCTTTATGTCCTCTCCTCAGCTGCTTCTTTGTCCTCTGTTCTCATTTCTGATTCTCAGAGGTGCATAATAGAACTGATTTCTTTAATAAAAAGACATAAGTAAATGCTCCCACACCATCTTTCATACTTTTCTTAAGACTCATCCCTGCTAAACAGACACATAATTCACAGGCTTATACTGAAGTCTGCTTATAGTAAAATCAGTGTAACCTTTCATGACCAGTTTAGTTCTGCAGGCCTATTCAGTAAGTACAAGTCAAACATGGATCTGAATATGTGGAAGCTGTTGTGTTAACACTCCAAATACTGGTTTAGACTTGTATGTTGTACTTTGACCCTGTCAATAGATGGGATGTCAGGAGACGTAAATTGATGTACGGGGTTGAAGAATGGATTTATCTCACTTTATGCTGAAAATCTGGACCAATATTAAGGTAGTATTACTGTTTCCATTTTAAGACAGTTATGTTTTGTTTCATACCAAACCAGGACCTCTTTGTGACAGTTTTTGCATGTCATCAATTATTTCTACTATAGAGATTTCTGTAGTTAGAAAATTGTACTGAAAATTATTTCTCATCAAACTTTCATTTATAATAGTATTAAAAGCTTTTCTAGTCTGGGACAAATCCACCCAGGTTTCTTGCTTTTAATTTCAGTACAGTTACACTAGTAGAGCAGTTACAATATGCTCACCTTTGTGCATCATTCCCTTAAAATAGAAACACAGGCTAATTTGTGGGAGAGAGGAGTGTGAATGAGTGTACACAGTTTTAAAGCAGGACAAGGATTAGTGCAGTAAATCTGAGCACTGCTAATTGGCTACAAGTAGGAAAACAAAGCATCTTTGGACCCATGCTATACTTGGCAATATAATATTGTGAAGGCAGGTTTCACGGCTGTAAATGGTGCCTACAAATATGAGTCTTTTTCATGACGTGGAATATAGATGTAAGTTGCTACATTTATCTTAGCAAATAACTTCTTACTCAGATGCCCATTGTAAACTAAGATCTGGATGCTAAGGATATTTGTATGGTTTGCATGGTTATCTAAATGTTACATGGAGTTGCCATTGTACAGGTTTCTTAATGTTGTGAAAAACAGAAAATGATGAGGTCTTATTTTATCTCAGTGTATCTTTGGGATGATGCTGACCTGTATTTCAGGTTTAACAGTATGAATCGCATTCAAGGTTTTACTGATTTGCTGTTTCTTGGGAAAAAAAAAAATTATTCAGACCCACCTAGGCTGCTGTCATGTTTCAAAGAGGTGATTACACCAAAAGAGAAGATGAAATTTGTTCTTTCCTGCTCCTCCTTTCACAGTGATGCTAAGTAATTACACTTTCTCTATAGGCATGTGAAAAATAGAAAGCATTATAGCAAGGGAATTCCTAGTTATGAGCAAACCTATCAACCTTCTCAGACTCCAGTGAATGTGACTGCATATTGCTGGGTCACATACCATGTAACATTGTTCCTGTGAGGGGAGTAACATGGCAGAAACCCATCCAGGGATGTGCTGAGGGACAGATTGTGGGCAGAGACGTGTTTGAGGAATGAACAGGGCACTTGTCGGTGTGGAGCCCTGCTAGGTGGCACATACCTAGCTATGCTGTGACCTCTGTGCTTAGTGCAACTGGTCACTGGATCACAGCTCAAGCTACTGAGTGACATCCTGAAGGCTGGGGCTGCAGTTGACAGTGAGGAAGATGGAGGCGTTTTAATAGAACAACCCAACTGGGGTCAAATGTTTAGAGACCTTCACAAGTCTCTCTTGAGCATTTACTGGGTTGATTACAAAATCCTGCCTATAAAACTGAGAAATAAGGAACAGAGAAGCTGAATTGCTGGAGAACTGGGAGTTTAATCCAGATAACCCAGGCGCCAGCCTGACATTCTCACTCTTGGGCCATCTTTGCTTCTTGTTTTCCATTCCCTTAATGGCCTAAGCTCTTTTGTTCCCCTCCCTTTCTCCTTCCCACATAGATATTTCAACATATGTATATGTCTGTGTATGTGGAATATCAGCAAAGCTGATACTTTGCTCCCTACAGAGTTCCTTGTGACCGCTCTCTCATGTAACTAATCCATAGCAATGTATACTCCAACAAGGAAAATTAAAAGGTTGGGAACCACTGACCTAACTTCTTAGTAAGCAATACAGCTGGCAATCAGATGTAACTCGAGCTCCTCGTTATTGGAGCTGCCTGAGCTATTCATAGCAAAGTAAAATTGCTATGGGAATTGCGCTGGATTTATTTTGTTTGAATGCAAATTATCCCAGGTCAGACAGGCTCAGATCTTCTGCCCCCTCAAATTCATTTGCATCAGCTCTGCCAGGCTGAAGCTTTTATCTGGAGGATCTTCACTGGGGAAAAGTGGGTATGGGTAGTAAACTGCCACTGTCTAGAGCATTTGCTTTGGGACTTTGATGCAGTCAGTGTAAGTCGTTCTGAAGCCAAGACCTCTGAACAGAGTGAAGGGTCTACCATCAGCTAGCTCTGTGTGGTGTCCAAGTGCATTGGATAAGTGTCTCTCTCTATTGGCTGCAACTTCAACAGGGTATCTTGTAAGGGAGAGGGAGTCTTTCAGGCTTGTCTGCCACTCTCACTCATAATATGAAATGTTGTTCTGAACAGCCGAGCTGCCAAAGTCCCATCATCACAGGAAAAGCTGCATTTTCACTAAAAAAAACCCCAACTTTGATTCTAATATACGTGATCCTAAAGGGTAAAAAAACCTCTTAAAAACTCAGTTGAAAATGGTTCAAGAAATCAGAAAGAAAATAAAACACCAAAGCCCTTCAGCATTATTTTTAAAAAATCTCATAATTTATAGTGTTGTTTCCTGCAAGGCCTGATACATGACTTTTAATGTTTAGGATTGCATGTCTGATAGGAGGAATGTTCCTGATCAGAAACACTCAAGCAAGCATCTGTTAATGCTAAGTACCCATGGAAAAGAATTTCCAAGTACTGATTTTAGTTATCTATCATTAGTTCTTTTGTTTAAGCTGTTCATTTTCTGTGTCACTATGCCCTAATCTTACTGGTTTTGCCTTTATCACAACTATAGGAACAGAAGATTCATTAAGAAGGCATGTACTTTGCCCAAAATATTATTACCTCTGAATTCCATCCACATAAAATCGATTAGCTGTACACAAAGGAGGAGGAGAAGCTTGCCAGAACATTTTCATTGCACCTAATCCTTCAAGCAGCGTGAATAATTCATAGCAAACCAACCTTGGGGTGAAATTATGCCCTGTCCAAAGGTCTGTTAAAGATCTAGGCATCTTGAAGTCGTATTTCAGAGATTTAAGAGGAACATAAGTGGTGCTTTTATTTTGTGCTGTTACACAGAATGAGAGGACAGAGAGGGCTGCGTTTGCTACACCTCAAATTTTCCAAAAGGTACACCTCCTCTCACGCTTTAAAGGTTCTCTTAAAATGTGCGCTCAGTTATATGGGATGCTAGATTATAGGACTAACTAAACTACCTTCTGAAGTCAGTTGTTCTGCCATTCTTGATGTGCCGTAAGTAACTAATCAGCTCTAAGACAGCACATGACAAATAGTGGGCTGCCCCTTCTTAGGAAAAGTGAAGCATAAATGTGTTCATAAAACAACCCCGCTGTTTCCTGTTTGCTTTGTGATGGATTTCAGAACTGTCATAACTAATAAAATATCTAGATTTTATCTTACAGTTGCAGGGATTTGCTTAAACAGGCCATACCCAAGTGCTTGTACAGCTACCAAGCCTAAATTTGAGCTGTTGGTTTTAGCTAATTGCTTTCCAGAACCATTATAGCAAGCCAGAGAGCCATACTGATGGAATCATTAATGAAGTGATCTCAAATGCAACTTGGTAAACCTTTGGCACTTAAATATTATTAGTGTATAGTTAGTGTCATAATGCTGTAGTTTACATTAGTATTTTTCTTCTGTTCATTTATCATGTCTACTTCTGTTTTTTTTAAAAAAAAACCAAAAACATGAGAAATGAGTGAGCTCACGTACTGACAAGCAAGTATTTAATCTGTGGCAAAGCAATCAAATTTGTGTTAGTTCTAGAATATCTCATTACCCTGCAATAAACACCAATTTAATACATTTAAATACCAATGTGACTGGTTCAATTACCTTAAGTGGAGGAACAAATAAGAATATTTCCTTATTTGCCATATGTTGACAGAGGGTTGCATAAAGATGTTTTAAACAAGTTCAGTCAACTGCAGAAATACAAAGAAACTATTCAGAGATAACGCTGTCTTTGTTCATATAGGAATAATTAAAGACATGCAATTTTGTTACCTTGTTTTAATAATTGCTGAATGTTCTGCATAGCGCTTCTTTTGAGCAACCAAACAGAGTAGTCTTTCATGACTAACTCAGACTGGAAATTTAAATATCATACTCTCTTTCTGTCAGATCCTCAGATAATAAAATGCTGTATTCTTAACGAGTTCTTAACATTTTACATTTGCAAGAAATCTATATTATGTTAGAAAACAGAATAAACTGAGTTATTTTTGTGAGTCACTTGAAATATAAAGAAAAATGTAATTTGCTGTAAAATTCTCAAATCAGAATAGGCAACGAGTGATTCTAATGCTTCTTTCATGATAAAAATATTTTAGTGTGTATAAAGGCCATTAACTTAACCTAAACATTTGCTGTGGTACAGAGCCAGATATTCCAATCTGGTGAAAATCAGTAAAGGTCTGCTAAGGTTATTCTTATCAGCCAAGGACCCAGTCCAATAAAACATTACATTTGTACTTCCCTGACTCCAGGCTAGTTGTCAGTAACTGCCCATGTACAGACTTGATGCTTTTTTGAAGGATGGGTGAATTTGTTTGGCAAACATAAAAGCTAGGGAAAAGTTTAGTTAACTTAAATTCTCTCTTTCATTTGGTGTGTTCGCATGCCTTTGTGCTGCCTGGTTTGGGATAGAATCAAAAATGAACATGCTCTGAGTTTTACTCGTGGGATTTCTGACTTCAATAATACATGTGTATTATTGGAAACCTCATGAGAGTCCATTCTCACTAGTTTCCCAGAACATTTTCTTTCCCAAATTGGTATAAATGCGCTCTGGAAATGCTTGCAGAGACAATGTTCAGCTCAATGGGAGCTTAACACTCTTTAAAAGTCAGTCATTTATTTAACAACCTGTGTATGGATTTAGGGTCCAGACTTTTCACTTTTTGTTGGAGAATCATGGATCGTGTCCCTGTAATGTCTCAGAAGTTTGCTTAATTTACCTAGTGCTTCAGTAACATGGGCACATCTGTGTGAAGTGCCCTTCTGAGGGGGACAGAAAGAGCATATGGAGGCAAAATACACTCAGCTCTGTTAGCTGCTGCTGTCCCCTTTGCAGTTACCACCCAGAAAAGGGGCTGTAGGTCATAGCAGAGAGGGAATGAACTTCTTTAATTACCATGATTTACTGCCAGTGGTTTGGCTGTTTGCTCATGATGCTTCCCGAGAGTAAAGATATCTTTCACCTCAGCAACACTTTATGCAATTCGGCTCCTTCTTTCTGCTTTGCCAGATATGCTGCTTGTCATTTTTTCTACCTAATTTCACATCTTAATTTGCTCATTTTGATTATATTTTCCAGAGCATTGACATTTTGACCCCAACCTGAGAGGTGCTCAATAACCCATCTCTCAAAGTCAGTTAGTGATATCAGGTATCTACAATTCGAGGTCAGGCTGTACTATACTGCTGGCTATAATTCTTGGAAGTAGTTTTGCTTATGACTGTAGTAAGGTTATAGTCTTGCATATTTTTCAGACTACCAACTTAACCCATCCCAAGAGGTGAGTCTACTTCATTACACATTCTCTAAAGAAACAATAATTTATTTAGACTGCTTATATGATGCAGGATTGCTTTGAACAGCCTTTTACTGGTATTGGTTGAATATCCTTGCTTTGGAGGAAAGAGGAATCCATAAGATGAATGTTGCCAAACTTAACAGGACTTTATTCTTCCTGGGATTCCTTGGCATGTGAGAGAAAACTATATCTTTACCCCATTTTCAAGGCTTGACCCAAAAGCCATTCTAAACAGCTGGCACTTTGCCTACCGTCTTGACAGGATTTTGTGTCAGGCTGCTGGTATCTGTGCAGGGGACTGCCATCTTCTGCCATTCTCTGAGTATTCATTTGAAACAGAGCTGAAATCAGTCACTGTTCTCCAAGCTGCTGGTGATGAACTAGATGTTATAAAATATCATGTAGACACATATATATGCAGTGCTTGAGCTAATAACCCAGTCTTTTAGCAGCTACATTGCTTCTAGTTTGAGCTGGCTTGCCATCAGCTGCCTTGGAGCACATGCAGAAGGAATGGAGGGTTGATCACAAACATGAAGATCATTTCTGTACTTTGTGAAGGGACTATCATTATCTGCTTATAAAACCTGAGGGAGGGTTTTGTAATGATGGTCTCCCATCATTCTGTGGTGGAATCTGAGCAGAGGTACAGGAGTTATGGGGAGACCTCTCCCTCCTTCTTCACATGATGCAGTATCTTGATATTTGAAAATTGACATCTGCCCGATTCTAGAGGCCAGTCTGGGCCCAAAGGCAACTTCTGGCTGTTGTCAGATGGCTCTAAGATGTGTGAATAGCTTTATCTTCTCTGGATCTCGATTGTACCCTTTCTGCTTCTAAGATGCTCATTATTCCAGTATGGGAAATGCTCTGGCAGACAAAACCCGCAGGTGGGATGTCTGAGCTAGGAGAGTTTCTCCTGCAACAGGGGAATTCTTTGGTGGCAGAGATAGGTCTTTTGTGTTTCCTTTGTGGTGCCAAAGTGCCAGAGACTTTGCAGAGCATCAGGACAGAAAATAGGAGTTTGATCAAAATGAACCGTAGCTAAGATCATTTAATGAGTTTTCACTGCAAAGTGAATGAGAAAAGGCTCCAATATGCTGTGACATGAGATAGTCCCAACAATATTGTGGTGTGAATACTAGCTATATAGGCATCTTTGACCTCAGATAATTTTAAATAACCAGCAACCATAGTTCCTAGGTCATCTGTTCTTATTCTTTATATTTCAAGGAAGTTCTTAATTTGTGTTTTTATTTGGTTTAAGTTGAACTAAAGACTACTTTTTGTCTCTGTACTTTACGTGCTGTAACTCTTGTTAAGATGTGTTTGAATCAATGATTTGTGTTTTTTAGGAGCTGGACAGTTGGGAAATAACACAACAGAAGTCTTGGATCAATGTCCACTCAAGTCTGTGGAAAGCTTTATGCCGATTTCAGTTGGCCTTTTGTCAAGTCTTTTAAAACTTTGCCTGAATATCTGGAACTATTTAATGGGTGTGAAATGACATTTAACTCTTCCTTTTGAGAGATTTTTCATCTTGAGTACATGCACACCCATCTAATGGTATAGACTTCATTGATTTCGTTGGCCATTGTTTTAGCTGCTCTCAGTTAAGACACAGTGGTTTTTTAACACCTAATGTTATGTATATACACATAACACTGAATAAAGCATTCGGGATATAAGTAGCATTCCTTAGACAGTGCATGCAAACTTCTTAGCACTTTATTTAGTTGAGATATTCCTGTCTTCATGCAAACTGTAATTTAACTTTGTGTCAGTCGGTATTAAGTAGTTATGTTTAGCAGAGACATTGCAGTTAATTTATTCATATGTTTTAATTCTCAGTTTCATTTCATTATGCTTCTTACCTCATTATTTGCATCTGGTTTATGAAAATCCTGTAACTTTAATATGCATATGGCCAAGCTGTTGCCTTTAATTTAATTAGCATGTAACGAAAATGCCTTGTATGCAGAGAACCCACAGTCATCAGGCAAGGGTTTGTCTACTATCTCAGAACTTAGCTTTGTTAAATTATAAGCAAGAAATATAAGTTCTGAAAATCCTTCAGTCACTGTCACTGCTGTGATTTTTATGGAGGGTCTGTTTTCTGAAGATGCTGAAACCTCAAAATGAATCAGGTTTACAGGCTGGTAAGCTGCCAAAGGCTTCACTCAGCGTCTAAGAATACGGGGAGACAAATGGGAGCAACCTCTGTGCTATTCCAGTAAGAGGTCAGTGAGACCTGTTGGAAACAGATATGTTAGTGTGTGACTCTCAAAACCATTTCATGTGGGTCTAAAATCAATGGAAGATTTACCTGATTTTGTATAGCTAAGATGAACTTTCAGTGGTTTGGAAAATTCTCCTTATTTTTCAGTTTATAATCTAACTTCAATTTAAAAAAATCTCGAATTAGGTATTTTATTATCATTTCCCTTTCCAAATTTCATTTTGAGATTCTTCCTCCTTTTAAAACACACTGAGAAAACAGAACAAGTGCCTTACCTTGGTGATAACACCCTGATACTGAGGAATTTCACAAAGATGTATTGGATCTGAAAATTCCTTTAGCCCAGAGCTAAGCAAACATTTCATAACAAATAACAAGTGGGAGGAATGCTGCCTTCTCATCTCTTCTCAACTTTCCTTCAAACAAACTGCAAGTTCCTCTAATTTATTGATTCAGAATTATTTGCTAACCCCATAGATCAACGTATGTCTTTTTGTTTACTTTCCAATGGCACAGAATATCCCTTACAGAAGGATAGCAACTATGTGTTGTGAGGGAAGAACAAGAGAACAGTGAATTCCAACTGAGCAATCTCTTGGGTTTTCCTTCCCACCATGTTCTCACAATTACTGCTATTATTAGTGATAGCCACAGTGGGAGAGAGAGGGAATAGACAGGAGTCCCTGGTCTTTTTCATGCTGTGTTGTCTAGACTTAGTAAGAATGTTAGATTTTGTCATCCTGCTTCTTCTCATGGTGTTATAATTGCAGAGAATCTGAAATAAAAATGAAGTTTTGACCTATCTGACCCTCTCCTTATTGGGTCCCAAACCCATCAAAATTAATGGAAAGATATCACTGAGTTCTGATTCAAGGAAAATCGCATGTAGACTTAAAGCTATGCTGGCAATAGGAAACCTAATGCATAAATTTTCATGACAGTTTTGACAGTATTTGTTCATCTACTGAAGTATTTGAGCTGGATAAACATATTGTATCTAACTCACAATTAGAGAGATGTTTCATGTATTTGTAGAAAAAATTCCCAGAAACAGGTTTTTTTTCAACACTTCCACTGCTCAGGAGCACAGACTAGCCAAAATCTGGCCTTCAAGAAACTGGAATTCCTTGGCAGTCTAAAGCTAGAAAAGATGATTTTGTGCTAGTATCCTGCCTCTGTGCTCTGGCATTTCTCAGCTGGCATATTTTCCAGCCAGCATGACCATAGCCATAGGCCACTTTTCTTTACCTAAGGCTAAAATTCAAGAACCTACAAAAAAAGTATCTAACAGTTATTGCCCAATTGTGCCCTTTGCAGTGATCCAGAGGACTGCATCTCTGTCAGAAGCCAGGTCAGCATTCTCAGCATTACTTTGGAATTACAAAAGAGATTATTTTAAAATGAATCCTTGAAACCATCCCATACCTGGAAGAAATGGAAAATGATCTGTGATTGAATGAGTGTCCAGACTGCTCTGTGGCACTTCCCCTTTCTTCTTGACAACTTCATAAAACTAGATGTTATCAAAAAGAAGGTATCTTTCATTCACACAACATTTTTCAATTTGGAGGATGTGTCTGATGTAAAACCCAAAGGAAAGAAGTCTTACTGAGATTTAGGGTCATTTCTGCTGGAAAAGGAAAAAAAAAAAAAAAGGATACATTTGTAAGGTACTCAGTCAGCTATAGGCTATGTAAAGGTGCAGCAATATACATGCAGTACAGGGCCCAGAATTCAGTTTGGTGTGTCGTCTCCCCCTGCCCCCCCCCCCCCCCAATTCTCAATCCACCCTTATAACATTAAATATAGAAATTACATTTGGGGCTGAAACTTGGTGTACATCAGGGACAGTTTCTTACAGGAAAATGCAGAAAACCCTTTGTTCCATATGGTTTGAATCATTTACAAAATGAATCCTACAGGAATAATTTCAGATGTGGAAACCTTTAAAATGGGGAAATAAAAACCAGATTCACTACATTTCTGTTTTCCAGATGAAAAAAAATGAATCATTTAGCAGTGCCCAATTATCAGTGTGCTCTAGAAGATAAAGATTGCCTCTCAGAACCACTTTTAAATTGTGTGATGACACACATCATGAGGATTAAAATATTAGTCTTCTTCCCTACAGGAAAGTAGTTTGTCATGACCAAATATGATCTGACATTTGAAATATGCCAACTTATTGCAGTGAGCAGGCAAGTTAAATTCTTGTCAATTATTTAAAGCCTGTCTCTTATTGACAGAGGCAATTTTAACCTTCATTTAGAATGTTAAGTAGATATAGATTGAGATATGTAATTATGACTTCATGTTGAAGAAAGGAGTGGGGGCAAATTGTTAATCAGAATATCATCTATGTTTGTTTTCATATTGTTTTTCAGGAGCCAATTAGACCCTCCCAGTTCATAATATGGAATCTCTTCTATTGTCAAAATTAAGATCACAGTATGATTTTATGAGCACTATTATTAGGCCCCCATGAAAAATGCTTATACTGGGGAGTACTGCAAAGCTACCTTTGATTTGGAAAGACAGAAGTGAATTTCAATGAAAAGGGCATAGGGTATGACTATAGACTGTTGAGGATCTGTATATCTCTGATTTATCTTTTCATCTGGAGTAGACTTAAAGTCAATTTTAGCATTAGCTTAGTAAACAATTAAAGCTGTGAAGTTTTCGTATGTAACTTTCTATTTTCAGTTGCTTTTCATTTTGTTGAGTTTTCCTCACAGGAAACAGTTCTGAAAGCGCAGATAATCCCACAAATCCATAAGAAATATAATGCTTACATTAGGCATTCAAACTACTCTCCTGATACCCTTGGCATTCTGGTCTTAGGAGGTTAGGCTAAAGAAAAGCATCTATTTCAGAAGGGAATAGGTGATACATGTCTAATATCTGCATTTTCAAAGAATACTTTTTGAGGAAGGAGGTGGAATCATGATCTGGGATGACTTAAGATGTTGGGCAAGATGGTTTGCAATTGACATTTGTTTGTCTGCACATATTTTTCTGAAGCATAAGAGATATGTGGTCCTCGTGGGATGTCAATTTTGGCAGGAGGGTGTTGGCACATGGTAGAACCTTACTGATCCAAAACAAAAATCTGTATCTAGTATTACGTATATAATGTAATAGAATTACCTGATGAAACTTCTTCTTGGTTTTTGATTCGGTAAAAAGGAGTGTTTATTACAACATGTTTTACAAAACCAAGAAATGAAATAAAATCATAACTGATTAATGAGCTGCATGGAAATACTTCCTCAGTGCCACCCACATTTCCCTGGCCCTGATCCTGGAAACACTTCATCACATGTGCAGTTTTATGCACAGATACTATGTGAAAACTACAGTGTAGTTTTCCCATACTTACTTCTGTCTTTCAGGGATCCAAGAAGGAAAACAATCAGAACTTGCTTTCACTGATCAGTTTTCTCTTGTAGGAGGGCATAAATTTTAAATTGCTTTTGTGATGATTAAATTGCAGTGAGTTGATTACTGAATGATAGTACTAAAATGTTCAGATAGTACTAAAACATTCATCACTTTGTGCTGCTGTACTGTGATATGCTTATGTTTCTACTTAGAGTAACCTTAAGTCTGGGATTCCTGTCTGGTAATACCTTGTTCTGAAAAAAACCTGAATCTTAATTCAAATATTTTGTTTTACTGTTTTTGTTTTATGCATTTATTAGAAATTACATTTTTGAAAAGCATTTTCTTTTCATGTAAGACTATATATCCTGTACACAAACAAATCTATACTGTGAAGAATGGATTAATATTGCATATGAAATTATTCATGGTACTGTGTGAAGGTGCTATGCTGCCAGTCCCACAACATTCTTGTTTTGTATGTTACCAAATGCGAAACCTGGTCATCTCCAAAGTGAAACAATGCATACTTTATTTGGGAACACCATCTAGATTATATCTTGAGTAAATCTAATCTAAAGGAGCACATTTCGATCTGTCTAGACTTTGAAGGGGGATCACTTTAAGAGCTGTGAAACTTGACAGTCTTTTCTCTAATTTGTGGTGCTGTTTCTTTTTTTAGTCAGGTTTGATAAGGACACAGAAGATTGAGTTCCTTATATCTCCATTACCTCAGCAGCTAGCACAGGAGCACAACTACACATCACCTGCTGGACACCATCCTCACGTATTATATAAACGAACTGCAGAAGAGAAGGTGCACCGTTACACAGTAGAGTCCAATCCCAAATACTTTTCTTTTGGTCATCACAGAATTCACACTTCCCACAAGTATCATGCTCAAGCGAATGGTTACCACCATGGAAGGTTTCAAAAGCAACATTTTTGTGGACGTCGCAAGAAATGTATGTAAGGAAACTTTCTCTCCTTGTTTGAGGTAGTGGCTCTTAGAGACTCTGTGGTGATTCTGAGGTGTGATTCACAGTCACCTTTGTGATGGAGACATAATAATTTTAAATTATACATTTCTTAAGTGAAATAGACATGAGAAACTTGATTATTAATTTAAATTGATGTCATAATCCATTTTATTAAGCTATCAGAATGTTTAGGTTTGTTATTCTCTACCTAAGGTCCCTTGCCTGATTTTTTGACATTGACATAGTTTTCAGCAAGCAATTCTGTGCAATGATGTCCAAGTCCCTGAACTGCTCTTTGTTAGTTTGGGGATATATAACTAATTAGGCTTGTAGATGGAGAAAAAGTCTTCCAAATCATTAATTTCTGAGAGGATAGAGAATAAGTCTTTCAGAACTCACCATCTGATAATGAAATTTTCAGCAACTGAGATCTTCAAAAAGAACCTCCCATGTAAATTGTTTAAATAAGATTTTGGAGCCACCTCTTAAAAACATATTGGAATATATTATCCTGCCAAGGTCTATTCTGAGTCCTTCATTAGGCCCTCAAGTTGCAGAACATTTTAGAGCCCCCTTGGACCCTATATCTGTACTTAGAGTATTCAGTTGACTCTTTTTGAAAGCTGATCTGCTTCTGAGCTGAGTTTTTTAATGAGGGTCTCCAGGACTGCACACAGTATTGAAAACATTGTCTCAGTCCAGTTATATTCTTCCAACTTCCTACTTGAGTTCTGAGAAAATGAGCAGGTTTCTTTTCCAAAAGGCATCTAAGGAAGAAACAGAAAACAAATAGAAGGGAAGGAATGAGAAAGGGGGTAGTGGAAAAGGTGGCTGTCTGAGACTGAGGTCTATCTGAGGGTTGAAAACTGCTTATTAAATATTGATTGCTTCTTCAGAAATCCTTCTCCTTAGATTTGAAAGCTAGACATCAAATGCCAAATGCACAAGCCTATCATTCAACCTGTAAACATTTGCAATCTGATGCAGTTCAAAACTACCTCATTACATACTCCCTTTCCCTCCTGTCTGGTTTTTCTGCTGCCTGCTTCAGAGCAGAGGGTAATGGTGCTAAGTTAGCTCGTCTGC
This sequence comes from Strix aluco, assembly GCF_031877795.1. NCBI lineage: Eukaryota > Metazoa > Chordata > Aves > Strigiformes > Strigidae > Strix > Strix aluco. The sequence continues at coordinate 7,613,002 of NC_133944.1, forward strand.
TCTACAGTCTTTTATTTTATTTGCATTGTCCACTGTGGTCTTGTGCCTTATTTACTGTACCCCCTGTGACTGCTTGTCCAAATTCAGAATTATTCATGTCCTCTTGAGCTTTTATGTGGTGCTTATCCCTATAATAAATGAGTGCATTTTGAACACTGCATTTTCATAACCTCCTGGGATGTGAGAAGATATTATCATTATTCCTGTCTTATAAATGGGACGCACAGACACAGGAGAGGTCAAAAATAACCATTGCTTCTGCGTACCAAATTGATAAACTGAGTTTTTCTTTAAAATACTTATCAGAATATATGATCCTCTAATTGTGTATGTGTATCTATATATTCAATAATTTCAGTTACAGTTATGAGTTCTTGGCTGCATATTCAAGCTGGGTTTATGCTAAATGAAGAACATGCAATTAGCATCCAACTGTGATGAGTTTAGTAGAAGTGATTTACCAATCATTGCTTAGGAACTCGGTGTTGGATACACTGTTAGGATCCGATTAAGCAAGATTGCATTTAATTACCTTAACCATGAAACTCTTTCTTTTCATATCCTGCAGTCTTTCACCTCATGCAGTATATACCTGTAACCTTCTGAGAGAAAGGAAGGAGGAATTCTAAAAAACAACAACCTATTTCCTTATTCAGCCTTGGTTAATCTGTAGAACAAGTCGCTCTCATGTTCACTGACTGAATGCAGTCCTACAAATAAAATCACATATGATTGTTTAATTGAGTAGGGGCAAATATAGGATGTAGAAGAAAACATCACTCCAGTAAAGGCAACACCCCTTCTATGAGTATTTGAGACTTTTTTCTTCTTCTTCATTTTTTTTCTTTTCTTTTTTCTTTTTTAAAAAATTTTTAGATTTTATATTGTTTTATATAAACATTTGTTTTATATATAGTTTTTATATTGTTTTATATATAGTTTTTATATTGTTTTATATATAGTTTTTATATTGATCTGGAGTCATATCAGTTTTAAATTTCCAGCAAAATCCAGTCTAGTCACCTGGAATAGAAAATTTCAGCTTGAATGAACAAAGGCCTTGAGAATGCAGTCTTACGGAAGGCAGTCCTCTGCTCTTAACACTGCCTGGTTAAGGTTAATTTATCCTAACCTAAGAAAGAATCCAACTTTGCTGAACAGTAAGAGGGAAGAGCACACTGGCACTTTAGTGTCATAGAAGTAGCTTGTCCCACTCACCATCTTTTAAAATTTCATATGCTGGCAATTTGTAAGCACTAGAGAAGCCCGTTAATCATCTTTCAAACTCTTCTCCACATTCTAAATGTTTTTAGATCCTGAGAATTAACTGGACTGGAGGTGGTAAATCATGCTCGAAACATTGCTGCTGCTTAGGTTTTATTAGTAGCAGTGAAGTTAATTCAAGAGCAAAACTCCACTGCACATGGATTTATGAGTCAAATGCCTTGAAGTTGTATTGCCTTCAAAATAGTACATGGAAACTGATGGGCCTTGAACTGAACACTTCACTCTTGGGTGAGGCATGTCTTCATGTCTTGATGTGCTTCCAGAAGAGAAAAGTTCTCTGAGCTTGTAAAGGACAATTGTTTGTAACGAGTGATATATTTTAAAAACTTACTAGTGCAGTCACTTGCAATGTTAAATTTAGTTCAGAGTGACTTAGTTCATGAAAGCAGACAACTGTTGTGCATTCTACGGTATTCTTGATTTCCCAGCTTGGCATGGAAGGAAGTAGCGTCTGTTTTAGCTCAGTCATTGGAGTAACATTCTGATGAGGCAAAGGCAGGATTTTTTTAATTACCTGGGGCTCCCTCACTTGTGTCATGTTACATCCTGTGTCAAATCCTATTGTTATCCAAATAGTATGTTAAAGTGGCCTTCGAGTTAATTCTTTATGCAAAGACAGTGTAGGTTTATGCAAAAGAAGCTATAAATAACAGGAGCATAGTAGGATATAGGACATATATTTCTTTTCCCATTTTCTATCTCTACAAAGAAATGGAGTAGAGACCATCCTCTAACCATGCCATTGACCATGCTATACAAGCACAGAGGGAAAAAGTGCACCCTGGCAGTGGGGTGTTACGGGCTGGATGCGCATATCCCATTGTCAAGCCCTCCTTGCTGTTGCCTGACATTTCCCTATGCTAAATAAATATGTTCCCAGCAGGAATAATCTCAGTGGCAAATTCGCATAGAAGGCTAATGTCAATCACAATAGCAGGCTGGCAGGAATCTTACTTGTGGTGTGTGTCTGCTTTCTGTACTGATGGTGGACATCTGTTGTGGAAAGGACTTTTTTACCAACTGCTATGTAAGTAACACATGCCAAACACCTCAGGAAGTTATCAAAAGGGCAGGAAAAATGTAGATATTCTGTTAAAAGTTCTGTGTGTATTTTTTTGCCACAGATGCTACCATTTTATTAGATTAATTCCTTATTTTAAACTGCTTAATGCATATGAATATGGTTCTCCCATTTCCTTCTCTCCCTGTAGCCATCCTTCCCTCAGGAATGAATCAGGTCTTTTTTGATAAATATACAAGAACTTAGCCATAAGTATTAAATCACATGCTGTAAAAATAATCTAAGACTCTGAACCTGTGATACTTCATTTTCTGATGAAACTGTTCATGGGTGATCTGAACCCTTTCCAAAACTGAGTTTTATTTCCTTTTAGATGCACCTAAGCCACCCACAGAAGAGACATACATTCGCTCAGATGAATATGGGACTTCTGCAAGGTTCAAAAGATCATCTGCTAAAATTCAGAAAAATGGAAGTCTAAATGTTGAAACCCTTGTTGTGGCGGATAAAAAAATGTTAGAGAAACATGGCAAAGAAAATGTAACAACATATATTTTAACAGTTATGAATATGGTAAGATGTGGTGTAACTGAAGTATGTTTTCCCTGTGGAATATTGTTATGTCAGAGTAGGATCTTTCATTAGACAAATAGCAATATCAAAAAGAGCAGGGGCACCTTACACAAGCCTTTCTTCAAGCCTCATCTAACATATTACTTGTATCAAAAGCTCTTTAAAGACAGATACCTAGATTATCACAGCTCTGGCAACAGTACTGTAAGGTAGAAAAAAAAAATTGGAAAATATTTAAAATGTTAAGTCTTAAAATACTACTTGTGTAGTACAAAAAAAAGGCAGATACTCTGAAATTGAAACTTTCATTTAATTTAGTATCATGAAGCTTAGTCTGTTTTGTCTGATGTCTCTCCTTGGAAAGAAAGTTTATTTGAGAAAGCAAAAATGTGTTTTGAGAAAAATAATATAATTTAACTAGAAATATGTTTTCCCTTGTGGCTTTGCTCTTTAGTTTTGTACTACAAAACTTGAACTTTGAACTTGATTACAGTTGATCCAGGAGACCAAGGACAGAACAAAGCCCATTGAAATCAACAGATGGTTTTCAAGATTTTTGAATGAGTGTAGTGATTTAGGGCATAATTCTTCTGGGTTAAACTCTTTCGGATTAATAGCACAACGTATATAACTCCATTAATTTGTATTGAAAATTGAAGCCCAGTGCAATAACTCAATACATATGTTTAGTCTATCCAAAAAAAAAAGTATTATATATGTAGATGATATTTCCTTTTGAATAATTATTGCAGGTCTCTAGTCTGTTTAAAGATGGAACAATTGGAAGTGATATAAACATTATTGTTGTGAGCCTTCTTCTTTTGGAACAAGAGCCTGTAAGTTGTGTCAGAATTTTTGTGTGGCATGCTTCATTTGCTACTGTTCACAGGAAACACTGGGGGTTCCCATGTTATGTACATGAACTTTCATTAGAGGTTTCTTAAGACATAAAGCATAAGAAGATGATTAAAATCATAAAAACCTCCAAAATCACTTTCTGCATTTCACTGTTTCTCGAGTTTTGATGCTAAGATCTTAATTTCATATGAATGTTCTTTAGAAACATTGAAATGCTCCAGTAAGATAAAACTTAACAATTTCCAGCATTTTCTTGAAGAGAAATGGCTGGAATGAGAACTCTACTCAAGAATTATTCAAATAAATGAATAAATAGATTTTGAACTGGACATTCCAGGGTGTGGTGATCAGAAGGGGAAAGGAGTCAAAGGTCCCAAACAGAAGATAGCATGTAACCAAAGGTGGGAGTGGAGCCAATTCTTTTGCCAAGGGTGCTGACACAAAAGAAGACAAAATCTCTTTTGATTAAAAGAAATTTGTGATGGGTTGATCTACTTTTATAATACTTTTCCTCCACAGAAATCTCTAAACGTTTTAATCACAAGATTGAAAATAGTTTAGTGTTCAGCTTCATCAGGAATCAAATACATTTGTACACTGCAGTTCTTACCACTGACTTTGACAATATCAGTGTGTCTGTGGAGAGATGCAGTTTTATTTTACAGCTGTAATAGATCCATCAGCTGAATCGGTCATCACAGGCAGTTAACATGAGAATACATAAGTTTATGTAGAACAAATATGAAAAAGTAATTCCCCTTTCCCTAACCGACTCCTATTCTTTCAATCACTTTTCTCAAGTACTGATGGAAGCACCTTATTTCTGTGTGAAATATCTACAGGGTGGATTACTGATTAACCACCATGCGGACCAGTCACTGAACAGCTTTTGTCAATGGCAGTCTGCTCTGGTTGGGAAGAATGGAAAGCGCCATGACCATGCCATCTTGCTTACGGGTTTTGATATCTGCTCTTGGAAAAATGAGCCCTGTGATACTTTAGGTATGATATAAAAACACATGCTGATAAACTCATGGGTGTCAACAGCAGCATCTTGGTTCATAGAGACTGAAATGTTTTAAAATAAAGAAGTCCATTTTTGAACATAACATTAGCCTTCTTCAAGAGGAAAGAACAGTATTATTTTTACATATTTGTCTTTGAGGTACCTAGAAGAAAAAGAGTATTACTGGTATCATTGCCACAGAAAAAGTGGCAAAATAAGCTGTCTGAAGACATCCTTTTGGATTGTCACCTCTCCAAGGAATATTTCTGGTTTTGAGAATATTTCTGAGCCACTCTGATTTTTCTTTTTTTCTTTTTGTGACTACTTGCCCTTTTTGAATGGGATTCCTCCCTAATTTGGGAGCAGTAAACACATAAGGTGGGAAAGAATAATCTTTACAAGTAAAGTATATTTTGGGAGATTAGCTTTGATTTATACTTCTTATACCGGAGTCTCTTTATTGTCAAATAAAAATCTGCTGTAATTCCTCCATGATAAACCTGATGAAGTAGACGACTATCTTCATGCACCACAGTAGACTGACTTGTTAGGACCAGTGCAGATGATACATGTATTTGGAATTCTGTAGAGGAACAAGCTATTCTACTGCTTCCTTCCTTCAGGATTTGCACCTATCAGTGGCATGTGCAGCAAATACCGTAGTTGCACCATTAATGAAGATACAGGCCTTGGACTGGCTTTTACAATTGCTCATGAATCTGGACACAAGTAAGTTTCATGAGTCTTACATGCTCCTTCTATAAATAAATATGTAAGTGAATGGAAACATAGCACCAGTCAATATAAATCAGTTAAACATGGATCATTTATAGAGAGCTATATAATGATTAAGAACATATAGAGCATCCAGCTAATGCATTGGCCTTATTAAGTATCATCTCTTCAACAATCATAAAAATAACCACTGTGGGATTTTGACTGATTTTGCTGCCATAGGTGGAGGGACATTATTCTGATACAGGTACCTCACAACTGTTTCTAATTTGATGGGAAGCTATAGGCAATTTTAGGACAGAGTCAAGACTCTTCACTCAGAGGTGTGTCCTTTAGCATGAAACGGTGAATCAGCTGCCCAGGGTGCTTTCCTCCTATTTTTATTTTTTGACATTTTATGTATTCCAGGTGATAACCAGAATAAAAATTAAAAGCTGACAACAATAATCGACAGGCTTTCCACACTGCTAACATGTTCTAGTAGACAAATTGCTTCTCATATCAGTATGATTGCTTCAAAAAGAGAAAGGACATTGCACCTTACAGTATGGACAAGTGATCTCTCCAAGTCTCTTGGAGATCCCTTTCCCAGAAGACCCGGTGTTTCAGAGGATCTGGGAGTCATTCATTCCATTCAACCTATCCTTCTTTGTTCTCTCTACCTATTTAATGCATGATTAAAACAATCTTTGGGGTGGTTTCTGCCTTTCTGTATCTGTATTCATTGCATTCCCATTTGATTTCTATGGTAATAAGACTGTAATTTTCCAAAGAACCTGCTGTCTCTCAAACAAGTAATAATCTTCCATGGAGCTTAAACTATTCTCTGAATTGTTGAATTAAATCTAAAGAAAATGATTAGGTTTTGTTCTCCTGTTTTTTTCCCCAGATATTTTTTAATTACTTTTTCACAACTTTTTGCATGGTTTTGATTTTCAGTTTTAACGTAGCTCAAGCTGGAGCCTGTCTAACCACTGGAAGTATAGAAGTTTAGTTTCTTTATGTCATACAAACCTGAAATCAAGGGTCAGATAAAACGTGGGCCTAGGATCTTTATTTTGTGCAGTAACATTACTGCACAGAATATCTTTGAAAAGCAATGGTACTGTATTCTACTGTTTGGTTAAGGCATGAATCCTTCCGATTCTGCATGACTGAATCAGGACTATTTAGTTTTCATTGTACAAATATGCTCTACAGTATATACTATGACCTAATGTCTACATGAATGACCCTTTCACAGGTTTCTGTACATCTGAAGGGCAACAAGGAATTAAAGAATAATCCAGCTACTAGTGAAGCCCGTGGGAATTGTGCCAATGCTTTCAATGGGACCAAATATGTAAAATATATAGTGTTTGATCCTCCTGTCACACTAATGCAATTTCACTGACTTCAGTACATTTTTAATGCCCTTCGATCAGTATTAGGAGAGAATCAGGCCCATAGCTTCTTTCTCAAGAATTATTCCCTTTAGTCTCTTAATTTCCTTCCTTCCTGTTTATTTTATTATTTGCTTTGAGAGATTATGCTTGGATTTTTTTTTTCTTTTTCTTTTTCATCACTGCCTTTGATTCTTCTATTATTCAGCCTTTCTTTGATATACTTCCCTACTCATGTCTGTTAAAATGCATCTTATCTCCTGGAAAAAATAATTTGTTCGTGTTCATGTTCCTGAGACTACCTACTATCTAAAACAACAGAATTCGGTCTCTCTGATACAGAGATTCCTGGAAGAAAAAAAACCTGTGACAGCCTCGGAGGTGCTGAGGTCCACTGTGAATATATTAACGGAAGGATTTCACAGTAGGAGAATGTAGTATATTGTACAGATCATACTCTGTGATCCACTGAGTAACTTCCATTGTTATACATTTTTATGGTATTCTTTAACCAGTTTGTGTTTTTACCTGAAAGCTTAACAGTTCCTTTGGGAATTCAGAACCCATCGTGTCAGTGGCTATATAAACTGTGGATTCTTTGGCTGCAATGCATGTGAATAAAGTTAGTATTTTCTAAAGGATTCTAAAACACTAGCTCAGTTGGGACTTTTTTTGTTCATTTATAGAAGGAGCTATATATTTTAGCAAGTTTGGAGCCTCAGCTGGTGGCAACACATGCAGTAACTCTGATGAGCCTGCAATGATTTATAACAGTAGAGGATCGAGTCCAGTAAATTAGATATTCCCTGCACGTGCACAGATTACATTCATAAAGTTGCCAATGTGCTACAATGCTGAAGTAACAGATTATGAAATTTCTATTCAAAACACATTGAAATTCACAGATGTCCTGTACAGTGAGTAAATATAAAGCAGTGAAAGGAAAAAATCTGAAAATTAGCTTTATTATATCCATAAGTCCCCCATAATTTATCATTTTAACGTGTTTTTTATTATTGCTTATTGTTCTTTATATTATCCTAACACCTCTCCTAGTGAAAGCGGGGCCTCATGATGCTGCAGACTAAGCAAAGCACCCAGTAAGAGGCAGTATTCCCACTAAAGCGGTTACAGTCTAGACAAAGTAAATGACGGTGTGTAACAGGCGAGGAAAAGAAAGTGATTTGGCTGAGATAATATTGCAAGTTAGTGGCCAAAATTAGAAAAAGAATCATATTTTTATATTTACACCTTGTATTCTATTCATTCAATCCCACTTCTTTTGCTACAGATTGAATGCAGTTATGTAGTTCTTCCCTCCTATTAGGAGGAGAGTCATGTTATATTCCTACAGCTGTGTAACACTGATATTTCCCTGGATTCTGATCTCCACGCCATTTATGTTAACAGGCATTATCACTAGGCAATGAAAGGCTCAGACTGCATGCATGTTTTAAGCCCATAGATTTATAAGCAAGTGTGACTCAACATGAGATCCACTACTTCCATCCATCTCACCACAAAACATCTCTCCTTCAGAAAAGAGAAATGGTTAAACTGTAAAACTTCTGACACAGTCTGCAGCTCTGGTACTTATGTGTCAGTGTCTTGTCATTAGCTCACAAGAGCTCCAGTGCGTCACCAGTATGGGTCTTCTTGAAACTTGACTATCTTTTTCTCATCAGACAAGTGTGTGATGACAATAAAATTTGAATGCTATTAATTAGAGCTTGTTTCATACTAATGTTCATTTGCATGGTGCATATGTTTTCATCCCTTTGGAATGAAAGGGATGAATTCCACATTCTCTGTGGAGTTCAAGCATAGAACTGTTACCCAGAAAGTGTTTCTTCTGCTCCAAATTTTGTCTTGCTTGTGATTAATCTAGATTTTCACTCTCATGCCTGGTTCTCTTTTCAGCTTTGGTATGATTCATGATGGAGAAGGAAATCCTTGTAGAAAAGCTGAGGGTAATATTATGTCTCCCACACTCACAGGAAACAATGGAGTGTTTTCTTGGTCTGTATGCAGCAGGCAGTATCTCAACAAATTTCTCAGGTAGGTCAGATGTAAATTTGGGCTGGTGCCAGGGAATGTATCTTTAGTAACCGGGCTTGAATTCTTGAACAGACATAAAAATTGCTTAAGTGTGAAATTCACCTCTTTTAAAATGTGCCCAAACCAATGTGCTATTTGAGCCCACACACTTGGACTTACGAAGCGTATAGGTGGTATGGCATATAAGTGTTTTTGTCCTGCCTCATTTCAAAAGAATGAATTTCACCCTTCATGAATATCCGGCAGTAATGACTGGCATATCATTCTTTCCCAGGCATTCCTGTCAGCAGCTAGGTTTATTAGAGAATTAGGAGGAAGTGAACACAAAAGAGGGCAGACGCAGTGGTACCAAAGTCATTACAAAATGTAAATTAACATTAGTAGCCTTTCTCACTGGATTTTCTCTCTTGATCTAGCTCGTATAATGAGTAAGAACATTTTAAATTTTTCATATACTGTTTCTGGGGGGAAAAAAAGGAAAAAGTGAAAGATGCCAATTATTTCTCCAGCATGTTGGCATTACTCAGTGATGCTTTTAAAGGAATTGGTTTTTGGTCTATGTTTAATGACATCAGAATTGCAGCCCTTTCCTGTACAACTTTCCTTTTATTTTGTTTGTTGTACATGGTAGACCATACATGATTACTAAAAAATGTGCAGGCAGTACTAAGACCCAGATCCAATACAGGCATTTTAGATGTTAATTCCTTGGAGAGAGAATCAAGCACCTAGATAATTCTGTGGATCTGATCCTTGAATTCCAAGTTAGTATCTAAGAGTAGCGGCCAGGAAAGGTGACAGAGTTCTAGTGATTTTTTTCTGCTACAATGATGCAACATATTCTGAGTACACAAGCAAATTGCAAAGTAAAAAGTCAGATAAGCCTTCCAACATGGAATATGGTCCAAGAGACTTACACTTGGAAGATAAATCCAGCATAGAGTGACCTTCTGTGTACATGGCTTCTCAAGCATATACAAAGGAAAAAAGTAGACCACAGAGTACCTTTGGTTTTAAGCTGAACACAGCCAACCCAAAGCACACAATCTGTAGCAGTCCTCTGTTTGTCAATCCACACAAAGTGAATGCTGAAATGAGACAGTGTGCCTGTTTGTTGATTCCTGATTTTGGGAATCCATTTAAGGGAAAGAAGTAGACTAGATCACCTTGCTCTTGGTGATAGAGGAATAAAGGGAGGAAAATAATTTGACATCATACTTTCTTGTTGTCACAACAGTCCCAAAGCCTGGAAATTCCTGCTTCCTTAAAACTTTGCAGGTCAGGCTACCAACAAGATATCAAGATCTTTTGGTTCCTGCAAGCAGATATTCTCATTTCATTGCATACCTCTAAAGCTAGTTAAAGGTACTGTATACCATATTACGTGTTTTTGCTGGTCTGTAGCAAATTAAAATATTTTGATATAAAGATCATAGTTATGATTAATATACTCTCTCATTATAGTACAGCTCAAGCTGCCTGCCTGATTGATGAACCTAAGCAAACAGGACAGTATAAATACCCTGACAAACTGCCAGGACAGATCTATGATGCTGATACCCAGTGCAAATGGCAATTTGGAATGAAAGCAAAACTGTGCAACCTCAGCTTTGTAAAGGTACCTATTGATATACTTTTGAAAAGTTAAAATTACATTAGAGAACTGCAGTACACTAAATAAGTACAAGTAATACAGTGTTCTTCAGAGGCCTGGACTATTTCTCTACCTTATCTTGCTTGGCAATTTGCTTTGAAGGTACTGGCCTCTTTTGAGGAATATCACAATCCCAGGGGAGTTTCAGAAGGAAATGTGTTCTTTCAAGGAGTCATAAGGAGTGCAGTTGAATACATAAAGCCTATGAGCTTCTATAGCCTGCTATGCTAAGGGAAATTGGCAGGCAGTAGAGTTTTGATCAAAACTTGCATGGGGTGTGGGGTAAGGACTAAGTTTCTTGTGTTTTGTTCTACTCATGCATTGACAGCAAAGTCTGGAAAAGATCTATAGGGTTATTTTAGAACAATAAAAATGTAACTTATACTCGACTTTGTGATGAAAGATTAATTTAAATTAACTCATTATTTTAGTGACTGCTACACTCCTTGCTGACCTCTTCAGAGAAGACATTTTATTAAATAATCTGGAGTGCTCATTCTGAGAAGAAGCGTTGTAATTTCTTTTACTCCTGTTATTATCCTGGAGTATTTTGATTTATTTTATACTAACCACATTTATCAGGTAATGGCAGCTGTGTTTCTTCTACAGCTAATAAACAAAGAAGAGAGAGTAAACAGCACTGTGAAGAGACTGTTTCCAGATATCTCCTAGGTTTTAGAAAAACTAGTCTCTTCAGAGTATTATTAGTCCCTGTAATCTTGATGGAATTTTAGCCTTGACCTTTTTAACACTGTTTTTGTTCTATTATAGTCTCACACTCAAAATAGTTTTAAAAACTATATAGTGAAGCAGTGCATAAACAAGATGGCAATATCAGGATATGGCTGTGCTATGAATCTTAAACCCTGGATTTTCTAAATTCAGAAAATTTATATGGCTTTTAAGGTAGCAAAGGCATGTATCATTTGTTACTCTTTCAAAACACCAGGGGATAATGGGAATTATGAGTACTATGGTGAGCACTTTTTCCTTTTCAGGATATATGCAAATCTCTCTGGTGTCACAAAGTGGGTCATAGGTGCGAGACAAAGTTCATGCCAGCAGCGGAAGGAACAGCTTGTGGTCTAAGTATGGTAAGTTCTTTTATAAATAGGACAATGTCATTCTAACTTCTTTTTAAACTGTATTGGATCAAATACCAGTTCCTGTCAAAACCAGTTTTATGCAGATCCCTCCAGGTTTGCTATCTTGGACTTCCAGATTGCTCTGTATAAGATTGCACTGTGACATGTAGTCAGGGCTGATCCTCACATTGGTACCTATCTGATGGTCAGGAGTGATGCCTCTCCCTTTGAGATATGGAATAAGATATGTCTGCAAATCTAAATCAGTAAGAAAATCCATTAATTATAACAGAAGCTACATCAAGGCTTCAAATTCCACTCTGCTATAAACATTCCTTAAACCATAATATTTGCTATACAGACTAAGGCTATCATGCATATTTATCATCAGTGATCACTACTAAAGGAGCCTTATTTGTTTTAGTTGAACCTTCTAATTTACAGTCATCTATAATTGCCCAAAATACTTTCTTTTGCTGTAATGTTTCATCCAGTAGAATATTGTTTTTATTTTCAAGTTACTGACAAATGTTCTATTTCACATTTTCCCTTTGTGCAGTGTTTCATGATTGAATGATAAAAGGGAGAAATTTTAGCAGAATTTTAGCAGGCTATTTTTAAATTACATGGGAAGTTTTGAGGTTCTTGATGGCACAGGACCATAAATTAACATGGAATTTTTTGGGAAGAGTAAGACAAAAAATGTCTCTCCAAGAGAACAGTTTTGAAAATTTGTACCTCAGAGATCTTCAGCTCAGAACTTGGACAAATTTTAGGACAGTATTTATACCACTGTGTGGATCGATGTCCTGCTTCAGAGTCCTTGTCCTACTGTGAACTAACTCACTGAGTTCAAAGGGTGACCTCACGTTTATTACGGTTAAGTGCCGGAGCTTTTAAATGTGGATTTTTTCTTTTTTGCATCTACTAGTTACTGCTAACTCTGATAGGATATTTTTTGGCATTCTTTTGGCAGTGGTGTCGAAGAGGACAGTGTGTCAAGTATGGGGATCATGGACCCAAGCCTGTGAATGGCCAATGGTCTGCCTGGTCCGAGTGGTCAGAGTGTACTCGCACTTGTGGAGGTGGGGTCACATATCAAGAAAGACACTGCAATAATCCAAAGTAAGACATAGATATGAAAAGGTATTATTTTTATACTAACTATTTATGCTATTAGAACAAAAAAAATAACAGAATCCAGTTCTGTAGGGAAATAGTATGTGTGAAAATGTTTCTAAGACCTTTCTCTCATGTCCAGTATGACCAGTCAATAGCTGAAAGACAGAAATATGTCCTGATACTAGAAAGTAGCGGCTGTCTGAAGACTGCTAGAGTACTACAACATCTACAGCCCAACTTTCTCAATTTATTTTGTGACATTACAGTTTATCAAATACCTGCAGAAGTAGCAAAATGCCACACAGATGCCACACAGACATATTCACACCAAATAATTTAAGAGCAAGGGATAAAGGTCTTAAAAGCTATTAAGACTTCTGATGAGATCATTTTATCCAAGTTAATAACCAAAAATGTTTAAAGTCAATATCAAGATGGTTGTAGACAGATGTCTTTGTATGTCTGTCATGTTCTTTGCATTCTTTTATGTTTCACAGGTCAGAATAAAGTTGCTGAGCCCTAGAATTGTATGCTAACTCATTAAACATTTCTGGTATTTTCCTCTAGTGAATGTCTTATCACTGTAAATACTACTATTCCTTACTATACTATTTCAAAGTAAAGGTAAAGTGTTATCTGACCAGCATCTTTCCCTGCTCAATTCACTTCAACTTACAAGAAAGAAAGGATTTCACTGTTTTATTTCATACACAGCTTCAACAGCCATAGACACATGTATTCTTCATTGCACACAATAAAAACAGCATTTAAACTGCAGTAATAAAAAACAGAGAAAATATGACACAGTTTATATGAGGCTGTAAAGAAGCCTCACACCTACTATACAGTGCTGCAGTAATAATATCCACGCTTCATATACTATGTTATAGGAAAATGTGAGTTAGTTAAAATAGTCTTTATTGCCCTCACTCAGTCAAGCCAATTTTTGCAGATCTGTAGCAGAGCATTTTCTCAACCTTTTCTGTTGTTTCTCAGTGTATTTTGATAAATAAAATTACTTGGGTAGTTTCCTTTATTAAACTACTTAGCAAGAGAATGCAGGGTCTCAATTACACGTCATACATGTATTTTGGTCTTCCTACTTTGATCCCTGTTTCCCTGCTAAATTTGTATGAATGCACATTGTTCTTTGCATTTATTCATAAGCCTTCCCTTGCTCTCCCTGTGTGACAGAAGAATGTCCAGTATTTGAAATGTTTCAGTTTGGTGCACTATTATAACTTATAATGATTTCCAATGGTCTTCAAACAGAAGCTCTTTAACATGAAGGGTGTCTGTTACTGTAACATTAGGTATTTAAAACTTGCATTCAGAGTGATCTGTCTGTTCTAATTAAAGTAAGACTTGATGCAAGACTTGATGTAATCCAGTAAAACTTGATACCACAACTGGATCATGTTTATACTAAATTTAATTCTATTATATTAGTGATGATTCAGTTAGAGCAAAGAGAAGGTACCATAAATCTCTCTCAGAGTTAGAGCGATGATATGACAGGACTATAAATAAGCCATCCACACAACAGTGTATGAATATCCAGGTAGCTGTATTTCCCATCACAGCACTTTTGTATAGATGTGGAATCATCAGAAGAATGATACTATCCATTTTCAGTATTACACCACATGGAACAATTTATAACCTAGTCACTGTTCATTGTTCACCTCTATAACTACACATAAACAAAGAATAATTATTCCTTTCTTTTTGAACTTCTGAAATATATTTCAGATGTTTATCTATTTCAGTACATACATGTATATTATTTCATATGTAATATATTTATTTCACTTTTCCTAATTCAGATTTGTGTAGGAGCTAGTGTTTATTTTGTTCAAAAGCTTGATAGATGTTTTTGGACAGCAAAATTTTGAGAATGACAAAGAATAAAATGTATTTCTGTAAGGGATTAGGACAAGGGGTGTGGATCTCTAAAGAACTGATTGGACTCTAAAATTAGTTTTTTAAATAAGTAGTCCATTTTTCAAAGTAACTTCTTATGAACATTGAGGGAGATTTCTAGGTTTCCAGTGATTTTAAAGGTGACACATCTTATTAGAAGCTTAAAGACAGGTGAGGAACACAAATTCAGGCTGCTGCTCATGAAAATCTTGTTACCTGTGCGTATGTGAAATTCTCCTCTTGCAAATAATATCCACCCAATTCAATTCGCGCTCTCTCGACAACTTTAAGGCAGACCTTGTGACCACACCCAAACAGCCCTGGGTATGGCTTCTGAATTACCACTGGAGTTATGTATGGATTCATACTAACAAACACCTATGGAGGTCATCTGTAGAACACAGAACTATACAGATTTGCTAAAATCATTATGTTTCTGTAAATTGTCACAGTGTAATTTCATGGATCTGGTTTTCATACCTCACAACATTTTACAATTGAGGTACTTTTCCAAGGTAGAAATAGATTACATAATTTAATAGTTTAGCTGGGAAAGAACCTGAAGAGTGCCCAAGAGATTTAAATTAATACCTAAATCATATCTGTGGGACTGAATCCTACCCACTTCACAATAGTGCATTGTTCAGTAAGAGTAGAATGGAGTTTTAAGCATGTATGCAATTAAAAGACTAAATCAAAATTGCTTGAACACATCTTTTTAATCTTTTGTGTACAATATCTGTAACAGTAATTACAGACTGATGCAAAGTAATGATGCCATTTAAAATACTGTGAAAGATCTTTCAAAATTATGCAGACTAAAATAAACTAACTTTGTGATACTATCATAATATGAGCAGAAATGTTCTCACTTGATTTTATATGATTACAAAACATGAAAAAATAGGAGTCCAGAATTTCAGTCTAATTCCCTCTGTAATGCATAAAATACTTTCCTTGATCAGATTAATTCCAGGATTTCTCACTATGTTGCATTGCAGTGAACATCCATTTCAATTCCATTGTTCATGAAGTCTATTCTTAAAAGGGTACTGCAGAATTAATTTAAGCTACTTTTGTTCCATTTTAATATTTGAGTCTTGTATGAAGTGGAGTATTTACATCTTTGCACTTATATTCCAAAGTCATTCTTTGGAGACTTCTTTTGCTGGCCTTTCTCACTGAATTTCTTCCTTTTCCAATTATGCTCAGCAAGGCCTCAGCTCTAACAGCATTATTCATGCAGGTATCTTTACCAATGCATGCCAACACTGGGGAGGTGCACCGATGGATGAAAAGTTTAGGCTATATCTGTATAAGGAGCACTGTGCCACTACAGAAACATTAGAATACACTCTGTGCAAAGTGTTCCGTTGGAAGTGCAGTTATACTACCAGAGATTCTGTAGGCCGTCAAACTGAAATCTACTGGTGGTATAAACATCACCAATAAAAGCGCAGTTTTGTTTGTGTAGATAATAGTCTTTTCTCAGAAGTTTGATCTACATCTAGTTTCCTGTGAATTACTTAACTCTTACTGACATCTTGTTGGTAAAAAATGAAGGTGGGGAAGTTTCCATAATTCTCTGGCCAACAGTTTCAGTAATGGGAGTGTACTGTAATATTAAAATGCTGTAACAGAGCTGGGAAACAGAATGCCTCTTTCAGTGCTCCCTTAGTTTGGTGGAATTTTATACCATCCTCAAATGCAAGACTGTGGCTAGAAATCACGATCTAGCCATAAATAATTCTATTATATTGCTTGTTTGGTGGCATTTACTTGGAAGGAGGTTGCTTCTTTTCCTTACACTAAAGCAGTTTTGTTCTCTGGGGCTGAAGGAGGTCAAAAATCATACATGTGCTGAAGCTGTAAAGAAAGTCTGTAGAGAATTGAGTAATGACCCAACACTTTGGCTGCCTTAACTCAAAGTTCTCACCAATTGCACAAAGTCAACATAAATACTCCCTGACTTCACTGACGTTGAATATCCTCCCTGCCCTTCACAGACTGAATTGCCACCAACTAGGACAGAAAATTTGACTTAGTTTTAAGACCTTTACCGTTATACTCAGTGTCACTGTTGCTAGTAGGTGACCTCAAGAAAAGTCACTGGAGGTTGTGGGTTTTTTTACACAACACATTTTGCTGGCACTTTAACCCAGTTTTAAACAGAGTAGCAGGTGGGTTTCCATCTCTTCCTTTGAAACACTGTTTTGTAGCCCAGAACTCTGGAAAAGGCAGATATTATGTACATTGAAAGCTGATTCAAAATACAAAAACCAAGACCCAGCTTAGTTAGAGGGTTAGATATATGAGGGTTAAAATTTATAAGAAAGCAAACAGAAAAAGCACCTGGATTTTCTCATCCATGTTGCACCAAGCTGTCTCCATATTACTCCAGTGAGATGCGTGTCAAGAGAAGTTGCATGGGATACTTGATATGGAGAATAATTATAATGTAGTGTTTAGGGATTGAAACAAACAATAGGTTGCAACCATATATTTTATACTATTATTATTAATTTTTAATTATTATTGTTAATATATTATTCAGTATCATTTATATTATTATTCAGTATCATTTATATTATTCTACTTTTTCGCTTAATATGTGTGTAACATGGGCAAGCTGTCCACTGAAAGATCATAGCTTATCTTACAAGTATGTATGTTCCCTAATTTTTAAGATCGTTATATAAATGTGTGCAAATGCAGCATTGTTGCATTTCTTTTCACTTGATGCAAGAAATTGTCTAATACAACAAACACTTCTTAGAATTTGGTGTTTTGAAGATTTGGCTCAGTACTTGCAGATGTGTATCTGAGGATTGTGAAACAAAAAATAACATCAGTGAATTTCTATGTAGATCCATAAGGAATACAAAAGTGAGTGAATACATTTCTCAGCAGCTTGTGAGACCTCTCAGTCACTTTAAAAAGAGCAAGTCTTACATTTTACACTGTTTTACAGTCATGTAAACAGACCAAATTATAGACCAAATAGTTCAAAAACTATTAGTCTAATAGCAAAATAATAGAATATACTCTTTTCATTCTGGCCAAAATTAAGAGAAATGCCCAGGTAAGGTTTGCTGATGTGGATGTGACGTGTTTAAAGTTATCCATGAACTCCAACATTTTCCTAAAGCAGAACAACTATGCACAATCCTTGTTTTCTTGACTGTTTAAGAGCACATCTTTTCAAAATGATTTACAAAACAAATGAACAACCAAATGTAATTATTCATTCTGTTTATGTTTGATCAGTGTTATGTTATCCTTTATTAACTCTTATTGTGATAGGTAATTGTTTGCACATGTTCATTTCTGGGTTACAGCAGAGTAAAAATAGCTACATAACAAGATTGAAACCAGCCAATACAAAATAGCCCTATAAATTTAAATTAGTGAAAACATGACTCACCTCTAGATGGTTGCATCTTTGCTGACTTTGCAGTGTTTCAAGTAGATAATTCATGGCAACTGCTTTGCTTGGTTTTAGGAGCCATGAAAATTAATGGCCTGTATAAGGAATACTGATCTCCTAAGACAATATGTCCTCTCATTTTCTCATACACATGTAACATGCCAATCACACAAGAAGTAGGTTTTGCAAAAGAATTTTTTTTTCTTTTTTTTTAGGCCACAGTATGGCGGCAAATTCTGCCAAGGTTCCAGTCGTATTTATCAACTTTGTAATAATCAGCCATGTCCAGCAAATAGCTTGGACTTCCGTGCCCAGCAGTGTGCAGAATACAACAGCAAACCTTTCCGGGGTTGGTACTACAAATGGAAGCCATATACTAAAGTGGAAGGTAATTATGCCACAGCTCTGATGGACAAAGTCAATTGCAGGAAGCGAGCTATAGGGTGTAATTCATCCATATTGTTTGGGCAAATATCACCCTGATGTAAGCAAACAGAAATTCAGCTGGCTTATTTGAGATGTGTTTGCTTTCTAGCATAGTTGAATCCAGCCTCCTGTGCGATACTGCCTGTATGAACACGCAGAATTGATTTTGGTTGTGAATTTAAATCTTTGTCCTTAGTGTGACTCCCTAGCTGTTGCTACCCCCCTCTTTCATTTTATATTACATATCAGTTAGTGTAAAACCAAACCAAAACAATTTCCATGGATTTTTTCAGCATAGGAAATGTGAGCTCCCACAATAACACTACCAGAATCTTCCTTCCTTTGGAATGTTCTCAGATTTCGAAATGTAACAATAAATCAACCTTTTGACATTTCTGCTGGTATAGTCCCATGAGAACTGGAAAAACAAACAATGCACTGGCATAATTTTTTGGAAGTCATCTTTTACTAAGAGATCTTTATAATGTTCAGGTCTCAATAAGTATTTCTTGTCTTTTGTACAAGCAAAGTTTATTTTTAATTTACACATTTTAATTTTGCAAATATTTTGAATCACTATTCATTTCTATCAAATAAAACAAATATTTTCTGCTGTTTGAAAGCAGTTTGTAGCTGCAGTTGCTACTACTTGAATAAAAACAGCTGTATTATGTCACATTGTAGCTGCTTCATTTAGCACCTGTACAAATTTGCTTTTGATGTGTACGATATATATATATGCAGATACACTTACATGCAACTTCCATTCATAGCCTGATTATATTTTCTTCAAGTCTTTGCAGACATTTTTGTGGGATTTAGAAACCTACATCCTAACAGCCAATGTGAACAGAGGAAAGAGGAAATATGGTTTCACAGCATGTAACAATGGATGTTGTATAATAGGGAGAATAATGCATCTTGTTTAACAGAAATTAAGGTAGCCTACATTGGTTTTAAAGGTAGGGGCTGTGTTTAGTAAAAGACGTAGGGGCTTAAAATTAGGGACAAAGGGCATAATTTTCAAAAGCAAGATGTCCCCAAGTAACTTTGAACTTGAAAATGCCTGTCCTTACTCTCTTAGCTGCTTTTTAAAATCTCCCCCAAGATCTACATTTATAGTCCTGAAAACATGATCTGGTTTTCAAAATTGCTACAGATGCCTTGCCTCTGTAGAAAATACTATTGAAAATCCAGCTGCTTATTTAAGAATAAAAGGATACTATTTTGAATCCAATTTCCTGTTCTGCAAAGTTTTGTCACATTGTTTTATTTGTTGCACTTACTATTAGTATTAAAATTGTGTACTTCAGCAATTGAGACAATATTTACAATTGCATGACTGTTTTTGTCTATATAGAATTAATCAGCCCTTTATAAAGATGGCATACCATCCATGTATAAGAAGAAATTTGATTGACAATAGTTAGGATTTTTTAGAGGAAAAGCATTTTTGTTAAGGGAAAATCTGACCCCAGTCCTAGCTTTCAGCTGAACTGATCATTTATGCCATCTTGTATATTTTTCAAATTTTAACTGAAAATTGAATAAAATTATTATCGTCTCCCATTTCTCTTAAGAAGAAATGAAATTTGAAACTGTGAACCAGTGGAACTGAAATCAGGGCCACATCAGCAGTGCTAATGCAATGTGCATGTTTTCACACTGGTTTTGAATTCTGAAGTCTGTGTGGCCAGTCAAACCCACATGTTCTTTTAAAATAGCATAATATATGCTACTGTATTTGGCTATATTTATGCCCATCTTGGGGTCCTAATATGTCACCACACACAATTAATCCTTGTAGTTTGTCATCTAGGTTGCAGGAAGAAACAATAGCAGGATGCTTTTTTTTTTTTTTTTAAACTGTGCTGCGGGTCTGCGAATAGTTTATTGTCTTGGTTTTTTGTGTTTTTTTTTTTTCCTCCAGAGGAAGATAGATGTAAATTGTACTGCACAGCTGAAGACTTTGACTTTTTCTTTGCAATGTCCAGTAAAGTGAAGGATGGAACTCTGTGTTCTCCAAATAAATATGATGTTTGCATTGATGGAATATGTGAAGTAAGATAAAATTAAGTTTCTTACAATGCTAATGTCTATTTTTTTAAGTGGGCAATTGACTCCTTTATGGAAAATGCAGCTGTTTCTTCAAATTCCCTTGTGTCTGAGTCCTTCACTTGTGCCTTTTGGTTGCAGCAAGTAGGGTGTGATCATGGACTTGGTTCCAAAGCTGTATTGGATGCTTGTGGAGTTTGTAAAGGAGATAATTCAACGTGCAAGTTCTTTAAAGGCCAATACTTGATCCAGCACAAAGCTAATGGTAAGGAAAGCTGTTCCACATGATCATCAACTCATTGCTCTGCTGTATCCCCATGTAATATATATGACTCCTTGCTCATTAGGGCAGTGGCTAAAAGTCCAGATGTGAACTGAAAATCACAGGGAGAGTGAGAGGAGAGTTCACATTTCTCCTGTTTCTTGGTAACAAGCAAGCTCTGAGCATAAGTCTTGGTTAGTTAATTTGCAAGCATTCCTCTTGTTTCTTAAGCCACATTTTCCCTTTACGTGTGAATTTCCTCTTAAAAGAGATTTTAGGATTCAGGCAAGTGAAAAAATAGCTGTCAACAGCTCTGACTGGAATGGGCCTGTAGAACATATAAAAAGCAATACACAGCATAATGCCAAACATGACAGTATTTCCATGTCCATTTTCAAATTAAGTTGACTGGAAGCTGTCCAGCTGATTCAATGGATGATCCAGTCACTGGGAGGTGGACTTTTCTTTAGCGGACTGTCACAGGCTTCTTGTGAAATAATCTCACTATGCCGCAGTTTCTCAGGCATAAAATGCAGATAATATTTCTTTACCCGTGGGGGTATTTTGCGGATCCATTTACTGTTCATAAGACATGTCAATACTACAGTAATATAGGTCAGGAAATTGTTTAGGATACAGTAATACAGAGATGCAATGCTAGAAAAGTAATCTAAATTAAATGCTCTGCGAAATTAGCTGTGTGCGGTGTGTGTTGGAGATTGTCAGCAGTGTCTCATCTGACTGTAGAATGAGTGAGATTTCTACATGCTCAGAGTGCAGTGGCTCACAGCAGGGAGATCCAGTGGTGTACAGGGCTTCGTGAAAACTCCCTGCATCCCAGTGCATCTCACCTCAAAAACCTTGTGCAGGTTGGAAGTAGGGACTTCAAACTACTGTAGGGAACTACAGGAAAAACACAGTAAAAGAATTACAGTGAAACCAGCATTAGTCTGTTCTGCATTTTTCTAAGATGAACTTGCTTTTTCTTGTCTTTAATCGCAAAGAAAAATTCCAGGAATTGAAATACTTCAGAGTTACTCTGATTACAGACTGCATAGGGGGGGTTAAAATCAGAACTGGTTTCTCTTGTGAAAACGGAGGAACTTTGGTGGATCAGAACAGCTGTCTTCAACATCTTTTAAACTGCAAAAATTTCAAATTGGCTCAAAAATGATAAGCCATCTCTATCTGTATGACAACTGCAAAAACGTTGCTTACTTCTTTAATTTCAGACTACTATGCCGTGGTCACTATTCCAGCAGGAGCACGCAGTATACAGCTCCATGAAATGCAGATCTCCACCAGCTACCTTGCAGTGCGCAACCTCAGTAAAAAGTATTATCTGACAGGAGACTGGACAATTGACTGGCCAGGAAAGTTCTCTTTTGCTGGAACAGTTTTTGATTATCAACGCTCTTTTAACCATCCAGAGAGTCTATATGCAGCAGGACCGACTAATGAGACGCTGGTCTTTGAAGTAAGCTTTCTTCTGTTTATTCTTCCCTTGATGTCTATTACAGAATTAGTAACGACAGCTTTAGCTCTGCACTGTAGCTCTCAGCAAGATTAAAGAATAGCATTGAGTCACGATAGTACTCAGACTTAATTGTGTGGTCATGCTAGATTGAAAGGCCTTTCACCAGTTTATCAAGGTCTGAAGTTTAGTAAACTGTCATGAATTCAGTGAAAAAGAAGGTGCATAAAACACACCATATAGCATTATTTGCCAGTTACTGCACAATGATAATAGAGATTATAAATGCATCCCATAAATGGTATACAATAAAATTCAGTGATGTAAAAATTAAATCCCACATTATGGCAAGACTTAATGGTAACAGTTTCAAATAATGCTCCTGAAACTACAGGCACATGTAGCCATTTTTACATCTACCTTGGGACACAGATGGTCACAGTAACACACATAGGCTCCTGTGTAATTTCTGTTGATTCAGTTTTATTTGTGATAGCATCTAAAATAATGAATTTTATATAAGTTTATCTCCCAGTCAAATTTGTATCACCTACTCTGTCTGCCAGATGTCCTGTGTTTAAACTATATTTAGTAGAAAGCAAATTTGGTACCTACATGGTTTGTTCCCAGTGTTGTAATTTTGAAATTGGCCACTAATACTTCTCTTCTAAGAAAAATCTCTTTCTGCATTAGGTTACTTTACTAGATTTTCTTTCAAAATACATCAGAACATCTGAGGGTCAATTTCTGGCTGAATCGCCCAAGTCTTTACTCCCTGTTAGCTATTGCCTGCTTTGTTAGAAAGCTCTAGCAAATCTTTGGCTTTGGAAGTCATCTGTTATGTCTGTTTTGCTGAATCCTTCCCTGTGAGAAGGAAGGAGCCCTCCCCAGAAGGAATTCAATTCCTTCCCACACCTTCCAGCAATATGCTGGTCAGCTCACTATCAAGTGCAGAGCTTTCTCTGGCTTCCACTCGGGGAGCATGAGAGCAAGTGCCGTACCCGTTCTCTGAGGCAGTGATCTGCGGTTCTTCACCCCATCATATAACACGGTAACTGAAAACTGCTCTCTGCAGAAGTTTAGCATGAGCAGTTAGCTGAGAACTCTGCATTCCGTCTCCCTTGCGCAGCTTTGTTCTGTTAAACTAAGAAACACAGTAAGAATAGACTGTGACATGAAATATATTCTTCAAGGTTCATTTAAACTTTCACAACTATTCAGTAAAGTGTTTATTTGGAATACTGAAGAGCCTTAACTGCTATTCATACTGATTGAGTAATGTACTTAAACGTATCTTTAAGAACCACTGAAGTTCATAGACCATGAACAGATGTTAAAGTACTTTAGGATGAACACATGTTTTAGAACAGACAGTTTGACATGGGGTAAGGGTGTGTATTTTCACAAATTGCTATCACAATTTGCAATGCCTTTTTAAAACATTTTTTTCTCAGTTGAATTTTCATTTTGGGTATGTATGTTAATAAGGATGCTTTAGTCCAAGGGAGAGTTTGGTCTACAAGTTACAGACATGCTTCCATGTCTGTAATCATCTCCAAAATAGCCTTACACCAAAGAAACAAGTACACTGCTAAATACTATGAAATATTAAGCTGAACTCTCAGGAATCTTATTTGTCATAATACAAAGGAGATTGAACTGTATTATTATAGACCTAAAGTATGAATAATAAATTGCCTGCAAGATGACTTAACTTGGCTGAATATCATGCACATACTTTGCAGAATAAAGATTAAAGAAAAAATTTTTAGTGCCAAATAACACTTCTATTTTCATCCTATCAAATTATGCTAAACAGTTTTATTAAGATTTAACATTTAACTGTAGGCTATTGCTCCTTTGAGAGCTTATTTAAACTTCCCTTGTATTTTTATTGAAATACCTACACCACTGGCATTGGTAACTAGGGATTCTAACGACTGAAAATGTTACAGTTACGTATTCCCCAATTATATATATCTATGAGCTGCAGTTAAGACTTTTTTTCCTTTCAATAATTTAAGCAATATTCAACAAGCTGAATTCTGAAAAAAATAGCGAAATTTTCTGTGTTCAGAGATCTGCATTATTTATGTTTTACCAGTAACTCTATGCGGCAAAAATGCCAATGAAAGCTAAAGAAATATGCTTTTATGAGAAAATACACATATTACTTAATATCTGTTTGCAGCAGTAATAATGAATACTGCTGCTATATAGAAAATACTACCAAATCCTACCTCAACTGTAAATACCAGAAACTGATAGAAGGCTGAAAAAAGGAGTGTTTAAACATACTATATTGTAGCTTTGTTTTTATTTTTATCTCATCTGTAATTTTCAAAGAAGCATAGAAAAAACTCCTGCCAGCAAGTTTTTATCCAATTAAGTTGGTTTTCAATAAAATAAGGCTTTCCAGGGCTTAGGCCTCAACTTCTTCCTGTAATCTTCAGATATTTCTTTCTTTTTTTAATTAGGTTATATTCAAAAAAAATTTAATACTTATTTTCTAGATTAGTTTTTTTTCCAGAGGAATTCAGCACGAGCCCTTGTAAAAATGCACACTGCAGGTATTGAGAAATTAAAAAAAACTGCACGCATAAATACAGGAACTTTTATTATTCAGGTGGGCAGAAATATAAGGTTTTGTAGGTGTATTTATTGACATTCCTCTATGATCTGAAAGACAGATTAACAGAGCTTGTGCCTGTTTAACTCTATAGTCATAGTTTTGCTAGACATTTGTGTGGTGACTCAAACAGTCCAGGTTTTCGATGTTTCTGAACGCAAATCAGCCCTGCATGTATCCAGAAAGTTCAGGTTAGGCACGTCCTCTGAGCAACATTCACAGGAGAGGATGGGACCAGCACTCTCCAGGTATGGGTCCAGACAGGTCTGGCAAGTCTGTGCTCAAGGCAATCACTTCCTTTGAAATGCAGTCATTCTCCAAAGTATCTTCTTGAAAGAGACATCTGAAGCATGTATTAAGAGAGAAGGAGGAAACCCAAATAAGAAAAAGAATCTTAAAATTCCCTATTGTCTTGCATATCCCAAGTTCAGCCTTGCAGTTCTAGAAAATGTTGTGTATTTATATCTTATTGTACAGTAGGCTCCTATGCATCTGCTTTTCTATCGGGTTTTTCAATAGTTCAAGCTGAGCATGTATTATTTAATCAGACTTTGCAGTCCTAAAGACTATTCAAAAATGGATAAGAGACAAGAAAAAGACTGATAAAGTGCTTTTCTTATTTACCCTGGAATTTAATAAAAAAAATAAACACATATATATATTTACATGTATTATATGTATGTAATTATGGGAACGAGTCATACCAAAGAAGACAAAGGGCAGTGAATCTGTAATTTAACTAGGTTGTGGGAGAAAAAATACAAACTACAGTGGCCAAATGTTTTTGGAGGAGGACAACATTGGAGATGAATGTGAAATTAAATGTGTAGGACTAGTATTTCCTGAGCACAGCTACTGGAAGTCTAAATGCATGATGAGGTTTTAGAATTCATCATAACCCTTTCTCAATTGTTCAAGAATTAATTTCACAGATGGAGGGAAGGCAGAAATGAGTAAACCAGTGCCCTTCAGAATTTGTGTATCTGTATCCTTCTGAAGTTAGTATTATTGATACTTTGGTGATTGTGGGTCTGTAGAAACCAATAAAATCTGAAATGAAAAATATTCATGGATTCAGAAGGCAGTTCCTGAAATGGTCATATTCAGGTTAGATGAAATAATAGACAGTGGTCAAAGGGGTAAAAATATGATAGTTAAATGATAATCTAGGGTAAGAAATTAATAATAGTTTATTAAAATATGGTTTCTTTAGCATAATTCTCTCATCTTAAATGGAAACATGCTGGATTTTTTTTTTTAATGTAGTTGAATATATTTACCTCATTTATCTGTCATTTGGTCATAGGTAACCTAAAGTCAGCACTTTCAATTTAAGACCCTGTCAGTGGTTTTCTGTTAACTAAAAACTGTTGAACTTGAGGAGAAACAAGCAGTAAATTCACCATTCATTTATCTAGCTCTGCAAATAAGGGCTGCCAGTGGGCACCACTAACTGCTGAAAATACTTTCCAGAAGAGACTAGCAGAGCACATGGGACATTGCTGTCACAGGGCTCAATCATATGAGGTTCACTTGTGACATCCATTTGTTAAAATATTCGGTCACTTTCCATGACTCACTTGAATTATGGGAAAGATTCTGAAAGGGCTACAGAAACTGAACTGTTATGTCGGCATTAAAAATATTGCATGACAAGGGATTGATTAACTTAAAAACATGAGAGTTGAATAATTTGGTTTTCCATTCAATCAATAAACAGATGAAGAATTGACTGATTTGAGAAGTCAGATATGATTTGCAAAGCACTGTAAAGTTTTTCAGGCCGAGATAGGATCAGTATCCTCAGTGAAGTTTACCTCAAACTTGGTGAAATATTGAATCAAGAAATTGTGAAATCTTTGTGAGGAAAAAAAAAAGTTTATTTTGACAGCAGTAAGTAACAGATGGAAAGGATGCTTTGCAAAGAAGCAGGCATTCAAGGGAAGAGAAGGTACATGGAGCTTCAAGGCAGGAATATGTCTAATTAAAACCAGTAAATCACTTCCTCTTTATCAATAGGGTAAAAGAAGAGAAAGGAGGCCAGGTGGAATGACTTTACTGATGATCTAGCTGCCACTGGGAGAAAGCCAAGTTGCAGTTATAAAGCATTACATTTATTATTAGCTACTAGATGATAAATTTGTACTGATTTCCCCTAAAGAGAAAGTAAGCTAAAGAGAGCTAAGATGTGCTTATAAGATACAGATGTTGATTCAGTACAATGGATAAAAGGGTTCTCCGTTAGTGAGGAGAGATTAGCTGGACAGTATCTCTGAAGGTTGTACATTTAGCATGTGAACAGTAAAAAAATGGGGACACAATAACAACAGAAGATAAATTTGAAACAGCTGAAGTAGAAATGAGATCATGCAGGACCTTTCAAGGATATTTTTTTTTTTTCCCTTTTAATGACCTTAGTGGACCTTCTTGAAAAGCAATAGTTGTCATAAGCTTTTAGTTAAGATTGTGTTTAAAGTGACTAGAGGTATTGAAAGGATAAAACCCCCTTTGTTTTAAGGTTTGGCTTAAGTAACTAATGGGTAATTCTTCCTTTACTGGTGCTTTCCAAACAGGTGTTCTCTCACTTTCCTTTGAAGCTCCTGGTGCTAGCCACTGTCAAGGATCCCATCCAATAACTGCCTATTCAAGACAACAGTTGTGCTTTAAAAATAGTTTTAAACAGTTTTCCATCAGCATCATATGCTGCATGCTTAGATTTATCCCACTCAAAATAGAGTAAATTCATAAAAGTCAATGGAATTAGTCTTGACTGAACAGAGGCGTCAGAATCTGGCTTAGGATGTTGGATGTTACAGTATTTATTAAACAGCATGTAGATTCACAGTGGATGAAAACTGCAGGTCTCCAAGTATAATGCAGCCAGGCACTAGTCTTCCACACAGACAGACTTCTCCATCTGCCCTTATTAATTGATGGCTCACTGCAGACAGCTTAACTCTGTTACATCCACCTAAAGGAATTATCAAAGACTTACAAAGTATGGGAGTGACCCAGGAAATGCAAATGCAATTTGAAGAGTCAGATCAAAGCTACCATGTATATTGGGATTCAAAGTTTGGGCTCATGCCCATTTTGTAAATTATGCACATGCAGAATGAGTAAAGATGAAAATACATGAAGCACATGTGGGTAAACAGTAGCTATTCCTTTACCTGGCTTTTTCTCTATGCTCAGCTTCACTCTGTAAGTGATTTGTAAATGTCTATTAGTCCTTCACACAGATAGAGTCATTTCTTCAGCTTGTTACACACCAGGCATTAGTATGCTTTCCTATACATTGGACAGAATATTATCGAAGAAAGGGGAGTTTCTCTTGTCTAAATTAATCTCTTTTAATTCAATGTATTGCAAGTAACTTCACATACACATCTTACAATAAAAAACACCCAAAAAGCACAGAGTCAATCAAAACAAAGCAATGTTGATAGACTCTTTAAAAATTTGACCTGCAAAATGGAGTATTGTATTGGAAACTTAGGATAGCCGTGGGAAAAAAAAAAAAAAATTCAAACAAAGGGACAGATGCATAGCTAGTTTAGAAAATTTATTGGTTTAACTTTGAAATCAAAATTAGCAGCAAAAGGAAAAGGTTCTTTACTCAGGAGAATTCAATTTATCCATTGTTTTAACATTTTGTGCCCTAAGCAAAAGCCACAGTTCTTTTTCTTCAGAATAGATCTGGCAGATTCCAGCCGTAGAGTCTGTGGTTTTCAAACTCAAGAAGCTGTAAATTTTATAACTCTGCGCCCTGCGGTCAGAGCTGCTGAGTGTTGTGTCTGAAGTCAGGTGGTTGGTGTGTTAAAGGTAGACATTAAACAGTTCTATTGAGGAACTGGAAATGTTTAAGGAGGTTGTTTGCCAGCTGTAAATTTGGGAGCAAATGCCAGTTGGCTGAAAAGATGCTGGAATGCATCCAGTTAAGTAGACTAGCACTGGAGGTCTTTCCAAATTTGTAGGTCTGATAACTTGGCTGTATATGCAGACTTCAGTTATTGGGTTGTTAAGGAAGGGCTTTATAATGAATGTTTGAAAATACGATAGAAAACTTTTTATATGCTCATTACTTTGGCAAAATTGCAACTTTGCAATAGTATTGCATTCCTGACAAAAACTTGAACATTATACATTGTATACTATTTTCAGCTGAGTGCCAGGGACTTCAAAGTATATGGTTCTGTGCCCTGCAATATTTTGTCTCCAGTACTTTTCCAGAGTTTGATTTTGCCCTTTTTCTACTTAGCTGGCATGATACAGGAGGAAGACGACCTGACTGTGATGCAGCTCTTGCTTTGTAAACATCCCCTCTTGTAGTCTGCTGGGTGGGAAGGGGCTCTAGCTTTGGCTGCCGGCCAGGAAACAGAGGGGAAGTTCACTTCATCTGCCCATTATAATTGTGTCTACTTGCCAATGAGCAAGGGGGGGGTAGCCCAAGGTCTTAAACTGTGTATGGCCCATCTTGCCTGGGGTGCAGGATTTACCCCACAGGCACTCACTCAGCTGGAGGCTGCGAGTTTCTTACACTATTGTGTGGTTGTTCTCTGAAGTGATAGATACTAACATGTCTTGTTCGAACTCGTCCGAGATCAATTCCTCTTCATTCCCTTCACTCTAGTGAAGCACCAGGAGAGTATTACTCTAACAGGAGTAAAACTGGTTGCCACTTCTGTCTTCTCATCCTCCCTCTTTCATGTTCTGAATTCAGTTGTTCAGGATGCATTCATTCTGTTTCTTGCCTCTACTGTCACAAAGTAAAGAGCACTTTCAGAAGACAAATGTTCAGTCTAATGCATCAAGAGATTTTTTTATTAGAAAAGTTTTAAGCTTTACTGTTTTTTTGGCCACTGACATAGCACAGTTTTATGACAGTTGTCAGAATCAAATGAGACAAGGGCTAACCCTTACACAAGGTCTTGAGGTATGGACAAAACCTCCTCGTCTTTTGACACATGACTTACTAAAAGGCCAGATAGAATTTCAGCCTCTGCACTTGAAGGAACACAGAGCACCTTCTGAAATGGGAGAAAGTGCATCCTCGTAGGGCCATGAAAGAGGAAGTCTGACTTTGACTGTTCATACATTAGCCAGATCTTTTCTAACACAAGATGAAAATAAAGCTACTCTCTGAAATTGTTTCTGTCTGCCTGAGATGCTGAGATCTGTGCTAATACCTTGGACTCACAGGACCTTCCAATGAGTAAAAGCAAATTAAAGCATTTTGAGGTCTGGTCTGTAAGAAGAACCAGGAAAGGTACTGGTTTAATTAAAGAATAGTTTTCTGGGGCTCAATTCTTAGGGTTCAATTAGGGTTAACACACCCTATTTTCTTCAGAAGCACGTGTTCTGAAACTTTACACATTAGATATTTGTCTCAATTTGTCCTTAAGAGGACAGTGGAGTGAACACATACTGTTGCAACCTGTTTTTTCTAGAAACTGTAATGCCCATGGACTTGAGGTTCACGATTCAAAGTGACTGTGGAACAGCTGTTTTAACAGAGCTTGACTTTTTGCTATCAGCAGTCGGACAGCTTTCTAAAAATAAAAATTTATATGAAAGAGATATTTTCCTTCATCTGAAGAGGCTGTTAAATCTTATAAAACATTTACACCAGATAGTGATGAATAGCCAAGGAAAAAGAAAGGTCCTGAAAAAAGTTACACTTTTAATGGGTTGAATAGAGCATAGCAAATAGGGCACAGAACCACACACTGATGAATGAGCATAAAGTAAAATATAGAAACTTTGTAATGCTCATTAGTGAGCATCACGTGCTTTGCGCACTGAACATGGGAGAGGCTTTCTGGACAGACAGTATGACATCCAGAGATTCAGAGTGCGTCTGTGCAGGGCAGCGTGAAGTTGCACAGTAGTGTTTCCTAATTTCAGAGTGTTTGATTTGAATCTTGTCCTTGTAAAACAGTTGTGATATATACATACATATATGACTCACCCCTAAAGCAGAT
The DNA here is from genome assembly GCF_031877795.1 of Strix aluco. Taxonomy (NCBI): domain Eukaryota; kingdom Metazoa; phylum Chordata; class Aves; order Strigiformes; family Strigidae; genus Strix; species Strix aluco. The sequence continues at coordinate 7,643,963 of NC_133944.1, forward strand.
ATAGTAATATTATTTCTATCAAGAATATTCATTAAAGATAGAGAGGTCAGTAATCACTCTCAGATCTATTTCTTCCGTAATCTCACAGGTATTCTAAGGTGCTCACGAATTAAACTTGGATAGGTGAGATGAAAACTTTTACATGAAATACTTTAATTTATCTGTGCTTGGCAGATCTTCTAATCTGAATCTTCCAATGAGAAGGCATGTACTCTCCAATTCTTTTGGAAGTATTTTGCCTTTTATAGCCCTAATTACTAAAGTCTCAGTTTGGATCAATATTAAGGTTCACTGACTGAAATAAAATCTTTGGCTACTAAGAATGAAAAATATAGCATCCGTTTTCCTTTATTCTAGAAAAGTAAACAGTATGCAGTCCAGATCCTTCATGTGTTCATTATTGAGCTGGAGTTCATGTAAATTTGGTCTGAATTTTCACTGTCATGGGTAATTTCTGTTTTCCAATAGGTACATTTTCAGAATACTTTAAAACCCTTGGCTACATTTCGAAATGTTATTATATTTCTTGGTCTTAAACAGCATAAATGCATGTTTGTTGCTATTTTATGAAACCAGTCTACACAGAGATCAGTGCTACCTACATGGATTGCTTAAGCACTCAGGTTAGACATCACGTGAACTCAACTGATATTAATATTTTTAATGGTAATCATTAACATAGACTGAAATTGTATTTGAAATGCTAGTGCTTATCAAAAAGCATATATAAGAACTGAGGTTAACTGCACCTGCTCTTTATAATACTATGACCAGATCCATATTGGTGAAGAATTAAAACTTCATAGAGCTCTGTAACTGTAAACTCTTACACTTTTTCTATTAAGTATGAATATAAATGCACTTTGCTGCCAAAAAGTTTCTAAAATAAATGTTGTTAAATAGAAATTTCTCCCCAAATTTAGGTATGTGTCAGATGTTCATGCATCTTGCATTGATTATAATTCAGACTTGAATTGAATACAGTGAATTTTAGAAAGTTGCCTACATGAAAACTGCAATATAATTCACCACTAAAATAGTACACCCCTGAGAGCTAGGCTCCCTGTGTTAAATGACAAAGGTTGTTATTATAGTCAGTAATCACACTTTCTATAAATTTTCTAACACATTATGCTAAAATCATGAATAAAAGATTTTTCCAGTCCTTTTTGCCTTGTAGACACCTAAGGACAGGTCCTCTCCTGGATTGAAGCTTTATCAGCTTCAATCATCATGAGAAAAATACCAGCTGAGGGTCTTCCAAACAAAATTTATCCCCAGTCTGCATAGAAAAAAAGCTTTTTACAAGAAAAAACCCCATCTACTTATACCCTTAGACTCAAGAACTGAGGAAGCCATATCTAACCACCTCTATTTCCAGTCCCCACACAGCTATACTACTGCTGTGCTCAAGCTTCTTTCAGTAGAGCATTTGAGTCCTGCTTACTTAATGGGCAAAGGCTTCTTCATTCATAGAAGGCATTGTGGAAGGATCAGCTAGCCTGGATTTTGCTTATTAAAATGGAGGAAATTTCTCCCACCCCCAAATCCTTAATCCACTCACTGCACTGCCACAGGCAAACTCCAGCACCTGCCAGTGAGCCCCCAGTGAATGCAGGGACCCATTTGTTAAGGACCAGTCACAGGAGCAGAGCAGCAAGAGCTGAGGCAGGGGCAGTGACTAATACTCATTGCCAAAAGTCTTTGGATGATATTTCACATCTACTGAAGCCATTTCTGCTTTACCAATCCAGTCAAATGCCTTCTGATTTAAAGGAGCATTATGCTGAACCGTGTATTTCTGCACTCTTCTGTTATATGCCCTGCAGGCACTAGTCCAAGCAAACGCTTTGCTGTTTAGGAATTACTTTGATTGGTTTTAGTTTATCAAAAAATTAAGTCTCCTGAAAATTTTTTCACAAACATGGTATGTAGACATATATTACTTGTGTATCATATTTAGTTCATTTTCCTTCAGAATGACAGAATCCTTTTCTTTTCCTTAATCCCCTCCCCTTTTTTTTTAAACAAACCCCACATACCCCTCTATAGATCCTGTTACAAGGCAAAAATCCTGGGATTGCTTGGGAATATACCTTTTCCAAAACCAACAATGAAAACAAGACATCTGTCAAAAAACATAGCTACGCCTGGGTGACGGTGCAGTCGGAGTGCTCAGCTACTTGTGGTGGTGGTAGGTAACCTTCCAATTGTCAATCCTCTTCTTTTTCATTTCTTAAAAGCATCTCAAACATTTCAGCTGCCTTTAATTTTGCAAACATGTGTATCAGTACATACAGGGGGTTACACTGAACACCTGGTCCTTACTTTTTTATCTTACAACTTATAACATAGCTCAAGTACCTTTATACTTCCTTTAGAGTAAAAAGAATTAATGCCAGTCCCAATTCATGTCACTTATGGTGACTCAGTCTTTTTTCTTTAGGTCAATTCATATGTATATAGTATCTTGATATTGAAGTAATGTGGCGATTAAATATGTGCTTTGATGTTGTTGTAATTTGGGAACATAGATACCAAATAATGAGTAAAATTTATCTTATCTGTAGAGAGTAATTGAAGACCAAAATATTATCAAGACCTTTACTGATAGTTGCACCCTGATCTCCTCACTGTTTAATTACAAATATTTGAGTTCTGCCAGGTCAGTGTCTGAAATTCTACCTAAGCTAAGGAGTTCTTATTACCATATTCCTCTAGTGTTTACTTTGGGCAGACCATCTATTTGTTTTTCTAAATCCTGGATGTTCTGTCAGTGAAAGTAATTCTGGGATGTAATGAAAGCAGAAAACGGGAATGTGGGAATTCCTGCAAAAAGAATTGAGAATTAAAATTTTAGTGTCCTTTAAATTGGAACTGGGTCATATAATGATGCAGTTGTCTTTAATACCAAAGTATAGGACTGGGTGACCAAGGAAATGCCATGTTATGTTCTTGTATTGGCAAAAAAGTCCAGGTGAAATTCAGGAATATCTTGCTAGCGTGTTGTCAGACTCCACAGCATCTCAGTAGACTGTTCATGGAGGAAAGACCCACCAGGAGCACTGCAGACATAAAATATGACAACTGTATTTTTCTTGCTTCCCTTTAAAACAAATGAAGGTTGCAGCGTGGATATAAAGATGATGGAAACAACCATGTTTCCAAATTTGACTTGCTGTGCCAAATGAACCATGTGTGAGGTGAATGATACATCTTAATTAAAAGATAAATCTATAAAATCACTTCATCTCTTAAGGCATTTGTAGTCTTCTCTGTAATCTGTCCTGATGTTGACACTAGATAGAGTTTAGGTACAGAAACCTGCAGAATTCTGAAGTCTGTAAAGATACACTGTAAAAAGTTGCAAAATGTTTTGATGCAGTTTTCAAGTGCATGATGAGAGATCTAAGCAAACACTGCTAGTTTCTGCAGGGAATTAGGATTTGAAGAATTACTAATTTTTGCTGGGGGAAGACTCTGCAAATATGCTGTTTATAATGAAAATGTTTCATCTGACTTCAATAGTACCTGTGTTACAGAGAAGGAAATTAATGTTAAAAACATGTTGCCAAATTAAATCCTATTTTATTTAGTTCAGTGGAATTGTACCAAGGATGAGCCTGGACTTGTTTAGTTAAAATTCTTCCCTTCTACTTTTTCTCTTATATTTTGTGTAAATGTTTATTTTACTATACTCTTTTTTTCTAATACTTCCATAGGACACATTACAGCAAAAGCAATTTGTTTAGAAGATCATCGTACACGAGTTAATTCCTCCTTTTGTGGCCCAAGGATGAAGCCTTTAACTGAAACAAAACTATGCAATACTAATCCCTGCCCAGCGTAGTAAGTTCTCTTTATTTTTATACCATTTTGCTGTGCCTAATGACTGAGTTTGCCATGAAAGAAGTCCTCTCTGACAGGCACGCAGAATTGTATAGCCTGCTAGATGAACTCACTTTTATTCTGTAACATAAAACAGTAATTGTTTAAAAATGTTAGTTGTGTAGGCTTCTGCCCAATGATAATAACAGAGGCGGTATTTCTAATGTTGCTAAGCAAGACCTCCTGAGGATTGCTTGCAGCTCTGTCACCGTGCTGGGGTTAGCTATGTGACACTGAGTAAATCTAAGTTACTTAGAGGCCCATTCTGCCACCTTTACTCACCTTGAATCAATAAGACCATTTCCTGAGTAAAGTGCTACTCCCTGTGTGGAAGCTTGGCCCCATGACTCAGATTCCACATATTAGATTAGGTTAAAAGAATCTTGTGAAGTGTAATTAGTGATTTTTGGACAACATGTCCCACAGAGTATTATGATACCGCAAAGAGGACTATCTAAACCAAATAAATTGTCAGCAATGCTCCTGGTGCCCACAAAAATAAATATGAAGACATTGCCTATGTGAACAATCTTATTTTCTACAAGACATAAGAAAGGTGAGATGCAAAGGAAGACACTGACGTATAGATAAGCATTTAGAATCCAGCTGGTCTAAATCAATAGAGCTCCTTTAAAAACAAGGGAGTTACACTGATTTATAGTAGCTGTAGTAGGGGTCCTTTGTAAAAAAAAATGTTGTGTGCTCATATAATTAAACACAGTATTATGTGGTTTAGAATATAAAAGGGTAGATTTGAGGACACACTGGCCATCTTTCTTCTGTTGTTTTTTTCACTTTTGGATTCCTGACTTTGCAACCTTAGCATTTTTTTAATTTTATATTTTATATATTAAAGATCAGAGAAGCTATACTATGTTGAGCTAGACATTTTGACTTCCAGAACAGGAGATTTTCTAAAGCGATATGTTGAGAAAATTAAGAGTGTTTACTGAGAAATAAAGTCTGTTGAAGATGCATTGAAGTGCACAGGCAGCAGAAGGCAGAGGAAATGGAGGAAAACTCTAAACCTGATGTCATCTGCTAACTTTTCTCTGCAGTGATAAAAGCAATGGGTGGCAAAAGCAAAGCTAGGCCCACTCCCATACTTCATCAAACAACACATTTAATGAAGTTTAATAGGAAGCATTCCTCATCTCCCCCAGTCCAGGAAAGGATGATGGGGCAAAGCAAAAAGATGTGTATGTTCTGCAGTGGCTTTGTTTTTACTTAAAAATCCACAGTTTGCAATATGTTGAACATATTAAAAAATAGTCCATAATAGTTTGGAATTTCCTGCAAAATTTAAAGATTACAGCAGAGTACACAAAATCCAAATGGCAAATTATACATTAGGACCACAAAACGATAGAGATAAGGTTTAAATAATGGTAACATGTGACATGAGAGCCCCGTGTTCCTGCTTCAGCAGTTTCTTTAGATTGCGTTTAGCCACATGATTTTCTCAATACCAATTTTAAGTAATCTTTGTAGCCAAACACAATCTTTTCATATGCAACTTATCTTCTGCCAGAACTATTTTTATCCAATGAACTCAGTATCATGCACACAGAAATGTATTGTCTATGATGTTCCCAGGAGTCTTTTTAAGCTGTTTATGCCTACCTTTGTTTTGAGGTGGCATTTACATGCTATAAAGCTTCACCAAAATCATACTCCTTTCTATTGACCACACCCAAAATTTCCATTTCTATTAACCAGAGATCCCAACGTGTTTTGAACATCCACTGATATACCTATCACTGAAAATGCTGAATATCCATTTTGACAGGCCATGCAATGTTTTCATGCTTAAATTGCTCTGATATTCTTAGATTTACTACTTTAAAACACAACTAATGACTTGAACCCTAGAAAGAGTACAAAAAGAAAAACCATAAAAGCCCTAAGCCACCTCTAGGGAAAAACAATTCAACTCACTAATTAATTATTTTTTAAATCCTTAGGATATATTAATGTATGGAGGATCTACATGTAGGACCATGTCTTAAATTAACAGATTGCCATTCAGCTGAGTGAAACTATGCCAGAATATCTCTGCTGAGGAATCTGCCCAGAAAGTCACAGCATGTAGTACTTCCCATAAAACCGAGACTACCAACATCAAAAAATGTAGTATCAATAAATACCATGGAGGAAACAAAGAAAGCTTAATAGCCAGCAAATAAAGCAAAAACAAATACAGTAGGCATAATAGGCAAGGGAAGGAGGTGAATAATAGATGAGCTACAAGCGTGTCAGTTTTGTGACATAAAAGAGGCTCCAGACTTATAAAGGTCAGTGAGGAATAATTACTGCATAAGAACAAAGACTTATTAGTCTGAGTAGGAACAAACTACTGTCCCAACAGTAAGAACACAGAAAGGCATCAGTATTGCACACTGTTGTTGTTGGATTTCAGAGCTGCCAAATCTGGTCATAATTATTTAGTTATTTGAGCTAATGAAAGATAGTCTTGGATCACAGCCCAGATAATCTTGGAAAATGGCAGTTTACTAGAGGACATTAAAGTAGGGTTATTGCCCTCTCCTCTGTGAAGAGGGGAACTTTCTGGGCAGTTATGGTGACTGAACTCTTAAAATGAACACTTTTGGTTGCTCTACCAATCAGTGTTGTCAGAAACATCAAGGCAAATTAATTAAAAGTTGTAAAATGGATTAAAACTATAACTTTTTTCCAGAAGTTCATATTGCAATCATCCAAATATTTATAAATTAGACAAAAAAAGAAATATCTGATGTGTTCTGGAATTACATAACTACTGACTTTTCTCATTAGTATTTCTTTGTCCTTAAATTAGTGCTTTTTATATTTCCCACTACTTTTGGCAGTTACTGAAGTTACTAGACTGAGAGATTGGATTTCTTCTATTCCCAATGGGATTTCTCCAAAATAGGCTTTTTATACATTTTTTACAAGTTAAAATTAGCTTTGTTTTCAGGCAGATATGAACAGACAGGCAAATGGGATGCTGTTCATCTTTCACACAGTAAGAAAAGGAAAAAAAAAAAGCTTTCTTGTCATTAAAACTGTATGTAAGCAGCTATTCCAGTGGTCACAGGATGGATGCTGTGAGAAACCATGGAAGTAGGATAGGCCAAGCAGTCGGATTTGAGACGAGAACCTTTTCTGTGGCATAAATTATTAAAAATTTGTAAAACTGCTGTTTTAAAATCTTTAGTTTAATTTCAGTGCTGGGTCTTTGAATAAGAGTTCTCAACGTGAGTAATCGTTTAGTCATTCATAATTTCCTTCGATTCTTCACTTCTGGTTTTCTATCTACTTGTTATTTATGGTCTTATGCTGTAAGCCTTTCAGGACAGACACTTGGTTGTATGTTTGCAAAGTGTTCCATAAAGGCTGGGGACCCACTCAGTACTTCAATCATAGAAATACTGAGCAGCTATTGACATTTCAAAACTGAACTTATCCTAAGCAATTGGCAGTAATTCTTCAGACTTTGTGTAACTTCAGTGACATGATGTGTAACTGAAGCGTGCCTGTGACTGGAGTATGATTTGCCCAACAGCTTTTGCTGGTTAAATATTCTCTGTTTTATTTAGATTCTACATCATCTGTCTGCCAAATTTATTAGTCTGAAGACATTTAAATTCTCAAGACACTAGTGACAGGACTGCTGATTTTATCAAGCAGGTTCTTTGTTGTGAACAGGGGCTGGTAAGGTTTGACATAAATACCACTGGACAGCACCACGCCAACACTTGTTGTCCTGTGTGAGTGTATCTACGCTCAAATGCGTTGGGAGGTACATGCTCAGCTAAACTGGCCTCATTCTTTCCTGCCATGCCAGCTTTTCCCTTATATCAGCTTAGATGAGTCTTCTTCCTCTGCCCTGTCTTCCAAGAGAGATGTAAAAAGGAAAAAAATGTAACAACACAGGGCAGAACTTTCCAATAATTGAATCTTACCAACTTACAGAACTCCATCTATCTGGCTTCTTCCTTTGTCCTTGGGTCTGGTTCATCTATTTGGAGGTCTCAGCAGCTAAAGTGACCAAAGTGATCATCCTACCATTTCTTTTCCTGTTTTAGAGAGATTTTTTCAATTAAAAGCACAGACGTGGTTAAAAAGGGATGGTGATTTGTTAGCCAGGCCCTTAGATCTTCCAGATACTCCACCAGCCTCAATGGCAGGACCTCTCTTGGTCCTTGTGGAATTGCAGATTCCAGGCTGGATTCATAGGCAAGCTGGTTCTGGTAGATGAAAACTGTAAATAAGTAATACTGGTTTTTCTAGTTGTGTGACTTACATTTCAGCCCTAGCAAAATGTTCCATGCTTTGAAAATAGATTATGTAACTACAGCTTTTTGATTGCTTGAACAGATATCAGTACATCAGGAGAGTAGGCTAAGCAGAATCCCTGAATAATTCACATTTCATAGGTGGCTCATATGTATAGATTTTATAAAGCTAATTGGACTCCTGTGTTTCTAACATACATTTTCTCCTTTAAGCTGGTCAACAGGCGAATGGAGTGCATGCAGCAAATCTTGTGGAGGAGGGCAACAAAGTCGTCTCATTCAGTGTGTCCAGAAAAGGGCTTTCCAAAGAGAGGAGGTAGTGGCCCATTCCCTGTGTCCTGTCAGCACCCCTAAACAGGTGCAGATGTGCAATAGTCAGGACTGCCCACCTGAATGGAGCCCTGGCACATGGTCTCAGGTAATTTGGAGAAAAACTTACATTTTTGTCTGCTGGCATAATGAAAATATTGCCAAAAACTGCTCAAAAGGAAGAATAGTGCAAACTTGGTGAAGATCGGTATTTTGCAAGTGGCTCTACTCATTAAGATAATATGTAAACTATGTATATATTTTAACTAGCCTTCCTAAGTGCTTGGACAGGAGGGCTTGCCAGAAGTGGGCACATGGTGTCCTTTTTGGTACATACAAATAGATGGATTTTTTTTTTTCTGTTTTCATAACTTAAGGCTCTATGAATTCTTCAAAGCCATTAAAACCCCCCTCTGAGATTACTTCCCACAGCAATATTAACTTTTCTCAGAGATGACAGGCAGTTAAGGAATGAAGAAATACTTGGGGTTAGAGTTGCACATTAATGCACACATATATGTGACTTGTGGGTTGTTAAATTTGTGATTTTCACATTCACTAATCACTTCTGTACTTTTGCCTTTGTTAGAGTAACTATTCTACTGCAAATAGAGTATTGCTGCAGTTAATTGCCATGAGGGGCATAAGGCCCCTGGGCAGATTCCTGTGTGTACACACCCTGCTTTACAAACCTTAGAACTGCCTGACATTAAACCAGCCTGAGTTAAAAAAAACACACACATGCTTACACAAAACTCATCTCTGCTCTTTCTTTCACTACTACTGATGCTAGTGTGAACTGTTAATGTAAGGATAAATGAAGTACTGGGAAATCTGGGATTTGAGAACTCACAGTACACTTACATCAAAAGGAGCTACATTATTTTTATTTTTCCACCATTATTTAATGAGATTTAAATTTACTGAAAAAACTATTACTTCTGTGTACACTTCTTGATACTGTAACTCTTTAGATGTTCAAGAACATCTTGACCTAAGCATTCCCAGCTGAGAAGCAGACTGTCTCTCCAGGGGAGTGCCCTGTAATGTTCTATGACGGACCAGTAACTACTCAATAGTCCATTGTAACAGAGTTTTAACACTCTAAAATAAACCTTTTCTTCTAGTGTATGTGAAGGAAACCTTAGTGTGGCAGAAGATTATAAAAACCAGGTATGGTGATTAGATACTTAAAAAGGAAGAACAGTCTTCAAACACATTCACATTTTCAAAGTTTCCTTCCTCTAATATAAATAATAGTAATAAAAAAAAATCCATTTTCCTCCTCTTTAAGAGGTGTACAATTCAAGGTGGGATTTTCAAATAAGCCTGTGGAAATTAAGTTCACAAGTTCTGCTGAAATTTAGTGAACAGGCCTATTGAACAAATTAGTGAAGTTCTTAAGATTTGTCTGTTGCATCACAGGCTCAAAGGAGTTAAGAGGCAAAAAATGCAAAGTACTACACAAATCAGAGTAATTTTAAATGAAAGGAGTTTTTTCTTTGTTTGGGGGAATGATTAAAAGCACAGATTTTCAGCATGCAGATATTTCTTTTGAATCCTCAGTACAACTCTGCTTTCATGAAATCCTTTAAAAACATTTGTGATTTAATACAGATCATGATAGTGCAGGATTCTGCCTTGGAATGTGCCCCTTACTTATTAGTAAAAGGAACAATTAGAAGAGGATGCAACAAGGTAGAAAGCTGGCAGCATTATTTCAGGGCCGTTCATTTCTTCATTTCATCAGAAATGGCTCATTTATGCATTTTGTTGTATGCTAAGGCAATGAAAACTACAGAATGTCTTTTCAACTGAGCCACGGTTCAGCAATGCATATTTATTCACTGGTGACTTGTCCTAAGCTTCAGTTGTAAACTTGGCAATTAAAATATCTTTGGTCAAACTTCTCAACCATTGTCTGTATCAGATTCTGTCTTGTAGTGAGATTCATTTGGTGAAGGAGTTATGTCTAGATTCCCTGGGTAGTACGCTCTGCCTCTATCTCATCCCTCTAGGCCAAGGTGAGGACAAAATAACAAATAGCTGAGAACATCTTGCCGTGGGAGATTTTGTGATGGGAGGTTAGGACCAACTTTCAACTGTGCTGTCCAGGGAAAAAAGTATTTTGCTCACAAGTCCAACTTACCTCATCTACGGAAAAGAGATATTACTTATCTGTTCTACATGGGGGCTGTAAGAGTTCATAGTTTACATTAAGAAAGCACTTAGAACAATGTTTTAGAAGTGACATACAGATGTTACTGTTGCTTATTTACCAATACAATTTCAAGCTTACTTATGTTATAATGGCAGCTACACAGCACATTACCACAGTTTCTATGATCTGCTGTAAAGTACAAATAATGCCAATTTTCATTTCCTCTAGTTCAAATGAATATTTCTTTCCATCACAGTGCTCCAAGACTTGTGGGAGAGGTGTTAAGAAACGGGATGTCTACTGCAAAAGTACCGGTTCTCCCAAGGTTAAAATCTTGCCTGAAAGTATGTGCAGCAGAGACCATAAACCTGAATCCCAGCAGACCTGTGTGCTAGGACGCTGCCCCAAAAACGACCGACTCCAGTGGGTGATTTCTTCCTGGAGTGAGGTAAAGCAGTGCAGTTACATGGCTCACTGCCTTCCTTTGCTGCTTTTGGAAACGTTGACTCAGGAACACACACAAACCATGTGGGGGAAAGAAAGCTGTGCTGTCATTTGAAAATCAGGTGTTCTAGGCAAGCTGCTATAAAAACAGTTCTTTACATCCAGATGTAGTCACATGTACCCTGATGTCTTTGTTTTTCAGGACTTTCACTGACTTGGATTCATATTTCAGTTTACACATTATAGAACATGGTCTTTGTGGTTTCAGTTATACAATGCTTTTGTAGTTTCGCATAATTTGGGGTCTCTTGCACATAGCACATTCTCCTTCATCTGAATGTGTTTCTATAGATTTAAAAGGTGTGCTTTACCATTGCAGTGTTCAGCCTCCTGTGGCCCAGGTGTACAAAAGCGAGAACTAAAATGTGGTGAGAAAAGCATCCATGGGAAATTGATCACCTTTCCTCAGAGAAGATGTAGAAACATCAAGAAACCAAACACTAACCTGGAAGAAGCTTGTAACAAGGGAGCCTGTCCATCGCAAACATTGTATAACACGGTGTCTGGCTGGTATTCCTCACCCTGGCAGCAGGTAGGAATAGGAAACTTTCTCACCTCTCTCCCTGTCCTGACTAACACTCTCTCCAGCACTATTTCATGTTTTGGCTTTTATGGCATTTACAGAAGGAACAAGTTTCTCTACACATTAGCTCAAGTAGCATCCCCTAGTGCTTTTCACTACACAGTGTGAAAGAACAAAACAAATGCAATGTGACTGCGGACTCTTGGACAGTGTATCCACCCTAATTAGATGGTGAGGCTGCAGTGCTAGGCTTAGAGAGCACCAAACCTAGAAAAGCTGCAGTATCACATGCCGCAGAACAAATGCTAGCTGGACTGGCACAAACACCTGGTGGGTGTAAAATGCTGAAGCCCACACTGCTGTGACTATGGCAGTGTGAGTCCACACTCCCTAGATTAAAGCTCTCTCCAGGCTTACGTGGTGCTGTATGTCCGACTGTATGGAGGAGGTATCTCCAGTACTGCAGTCCACAGGTGTCTCCTGCACGTAGCCATTCCCTAAAGAAGGTCACACTGCTCTGCCACTGAAACATGATGCAGCTGGTCCACATCCATCATGTACTTTGGTGCAGCTCATTTCTTTGTCCTGAGACTGAAGAATGTCACCTAAAAATGTTATTCATGCTCGAGAGGCACTACATTCCACGCTCATTTTCCAACGCTTTCTTCTCAGTCTTCTTCGAACTGCACTGTGGTTGAACTATTACATATCTATATGCACAATGTATTTGAGCATCTGCACAGATTGCCTGGAATTCCCTAAATACTATGATTAATTACGGGATCAGTCTGTATTTGTTTCTACATTCTTGCAAACAAGCTTCTGTATTTCTGGAACTTATCTACTTTATGAGTCACATATCAACGAAACACACACTCATTTAATAACATATACATGAAACAATGTATGTCTGACAATTGTAATCAGATGAAAATGATCACATTTATCTTAAAGACAACTTTTCATGAAACACATACAAGTAAAAGGCTTATTCATTTTAAAATACTTCATAGATCTTCCTGCAAACACATAGTGTTTTTCCCCAGATACTGCCATAATTATGGTTCCAATGGGAGTTTTATCTCTGTTCAGACAGCAGGATCAGGCCCAGAGGCTCAGAGTTCACAAGAAATCAGTGCAGACAATCAGGAACAGGTTTTCTAAAATGTTCCGTTTCTGTCTTGATGTCTAAGTAAAGAACCAAGTTTTCAGCTGAGTCATTAAATAACCAAACTTGTGGAAGGGAGAACAGATGCACGTATCTTTGAAAAGTTGGTCCTGATGGGGGTTGCTGAACAGCAACACATCCGATCCTGATCTCTCTTGCTTTGAAAGTCCCACCCAAAGCCCTTGAATGTTACTCCTTTGGCTTTCATGGGCTCCCAGAGAGTAATGAAAGACGGCTTTTACTTTTTTCTCTCTACAGTGTACAGTAACATGTGGAGGGGGGGTGCAAACCCGAAGCGTACAGTGCCTGCGCCAAGGAAGACCAGCTTCTGGGTGCTTGCCCCATCAGAAACCAGCAATCCTCAGAGCTTGCAATACTAACTTCTGCCCAGTCCCTGTGAAAAGAGGTAAATCTCAGCTCTACATGCTGCAGCAGGGTTGGTTACTTAGAACTCTACATCTAGCAAAAATCACCTTTTCCAGTTACACCCACTGAAGATTAGTATTTGGCATGTTCCTTCATAAATGATTTTTTCACAGACTTTCCAGCTTTATAGTTACTCTCTGATACTACAACATCTCTCTTCTCAAAGTGAACTATCTTAAATCAGACTTGAGAGTATAATTGACACAGGGGATTTTAAAAAAAGGGATATGTTAAAAAAAAAAAATTATGTCCAAAAGTTATGCTATTTGGTTCTGAGCTGCATCTTTATGCTATCTTGTTGAATAACATAGAAGCATCCTATGCTGGTACTGTTTTATGATTAAAAATAGCAACTTTTGAACTAACCAGTAAGAATTTGCCATTTACTTTTAGTCTTTTCAAGTCTGCCCAAGGTTCAGATTGCACCCGTATCCTGGGAGTCCAAAAATGCTTTGTCTAGAATGTACTTCTCTTCTTACTGCTTCTGAGCAGTGTATGATGTGCAATCAGGGAACATGAAATTAAGCTCAGTCCTCACTGGTATGTCAGCTGTATCCCTCTCCACCTCTTCAGTGTGTTTTGCAAGTCTAGAGGAGCTGGAGGAGCGAGAGGTTTTGTGTCACTCTGAACAGTGGAATTCTCTCAGAACTGCCACAGGAAGAGAGTGGTGCATTAGCCCCATCCCATGTATTTGCTTAAAAGCTGGTTACAGTTTGTGACTCCCTCTTAACTGCAGGAAAAAGCTCATGGAGGTCCAGGTTTGTCCCATGTAATGCCAGTTGTCTAGGTATGCTAAAGCACTTTAAACATTAACTTCCAAAAGACCGTACATTAACTGTCTTGTTACCATTTTAAAACTGGGAGCTGAAAGTAACCTCTACAAAACCTAGGCCGGATTGCAAGAAAAAGGTGGTAATAGAGTTGGGAGCAAAGGTCAAGCTCTGGCCCTGCACCTTGTAAACTGACATTAGGCAACCTCCCCCCTCATCTGTACCGATTCCTGGCATTCACTGTGCACAGAAACCCTGTAAAATCCAGTGGTACCTCAACAGAGCATTCTACTGCATCAACTCAAGACATGCAGAGGATCAAACTATACATCAGGGAACCTGAATACAAACAAGGATATATAGATTAAATGGCCCTAAAAGGAACAAGTAAATAGTTCTGCTGTTTGTATAAGTAAATGTTCTTAACACTTTGAATTAATCTTCCTAAAAAGTTCTGCTGTACTTTGGAGTTTCTGTATTACATCTTTTTCTGTCATGATATAGCAAGCACTTTCCTTTCACCCCTGCCTTTCTCTGCTGTATTTCATGTCTGGAGTAATGTCTGTTATTAATTTTGGCCTTGGCCTGTTTCTCTCTCTCCTCACATCTGCAGGAGCCCTTTCCCCTTTATTATAACTGGGTCATCAGGCTCTAGAGATCAATTATCTCTTCACTGCTCTCTAACTTTCTGTCTAAACCAGCAAAAAGAGAGGGAACCAGCTGTGCTGGAATCACATTGAAGCAAATCAGTCTCTATTATCAGCCATGCAGCTCCAGCTCAGTGATCACAGTCAAGAAATTAATGTTTCAGGGAGAATTTACACACTTTCCTAGACAAACTGGGTCATTTCCATCTGTTAAATGCAGTTACGGTCACCATAACTCCTAGTAAATCCAACTGCTTAAAATGAATAGAAATTTAAACACTATTATGAATACTTGAGTAAATAGAAATAAGGAACTGATGGCTTGATCCACATCCATTGAAGTTTGTGGGACTCTTTGTGTTCATTCCAATGGTCTTTGGATTCGGTCCCAAGAGTAATGTTTTCAGCCATACCTCTGTAATGTTAGCATTGCACTCCGATCTTCAAAAGGAGCATAAAGATTTATTAAGATTGCCTTCTCGGTGCTTATACATTTTTTTTTTTTAAAACAGTAATTCATACTTTTTGAAAATTTACCCTTCCATGGCAGGAGAGCTTCTTCCTGACTTAGTCAGAACCTCTTTCCTCACTTCGTGCTGTGCATGTTTTTCATCTGTTGTCTGCTTTGGGGCCACCCAGCCCCAAATTCTGTCTGGTGGACAGTAGATGAAGTAACATGAAAGCTGGTGCTGAACTCCCAGTTCCATCCCTGCTTACACTCAGTTAAGAACAGAAAAGCAATGCTGCAGCGTGGGAGGGCTGCAGCTTTCTAGTTCCTGGATAACTGTTTGTTCAAGGACAGTATTTTCTTTACATAACATTAGCATTTACAGACAGACTTATGTTATTAAAAACTGAGCAATAGAATGGCATCTTTTAAAAATATATAATTATTAAATTATTTTCTTATTCATTCAAATAAATTTGAGGGTGATAAAGGTATACAAAATCACCTTTGCCATCATATAAAAGGGAATCAAAAAAGCAAAGTGGTGACTAATCAAAAGAAGTTCCTATAGAGAGACGGAGATCACTCCTGGCCCACAGCATATGAAGCAGTTGTCTGTGCTATGTGAGGGAGCATTTATCTTCTGTGACTCAGCTTAGCTGATCTGAGAACGCAGACAACGGTGGCTAGATTTTTCTTCACTGTCTCCTTGTAAATTCCTTTTATTGACCATGTAAACAGTAGTTCTGAGAGTCAAATGGAATCTTTTCCCATGCTCACAGGAGATTTCAGTTTAGCTATAAATTTTGCTAAACCTCATTTAAATGTCTTACTGCTCTCTCAGACATGGTGAATTTGTTTATAAATCATCTATATGAATCATCACTCTGCTCTTTTAAAGAAACATAAAGCATCCACTACAAAACTGTAGAAAGGAGCAGTTAGGAAATGTTTTTAAAGCGACTGGGCTATGTGTATAAATGATCTGTGCATAAATCTAAGGGAAATAAAATCTTAATTGAAAAATACAGTTTATTTATATTTGTAATTAAAAGCTGGGCTTTTCAGAACTAAAGATTTTCAGCCTGTCTCTTTTCCCATTGCAGTGAATTAAGATTTCACTAACATGGCATAGTCAAAGTCCTAAAAGCCTGATTCATGCCACCTAACTAAAGTGTCTAAGAAGAGAGATTTCTTAGGCTCCCTGCCTAGTCAAACGGAGAAATAAGTCCCTCTGGAAAGCGTTGGAACACAAACAGATAGCAGAGCACTTTGTGCACACACGTGCACAGTGTAGGGTCCATGCATTCAGATTGCCACGTGTTTTGTGTGTACATGCACATACACTCAGAGCTGACACTACTTTGAGGTGAAGGTAAGCTCCATGTGAAGTTTTGGCAACAAGCAATCAGAATCAAGCGTGGAGCAGGCTCATTTGTGCTTTAGAACAACATTTGTAATCAGAGATGAAAACACAGGTGACTTTTTTTATCCTCTATGGTGGAACTTCCTCCTGTTTTCCTAAATTTCGAAGTGTGCTCTGATTTTTTGAATTCCTTTAGCCTCTGACCCTATTATATTAGCTCTATCTCTATCAATTTAACAAATTTGATCTGTTAACAAATTAAACATCTCTTAACAAATTAAAAAAGAAACTAGTATTTTTGAGATGAAAGCTAGTTCATGGTTCCTCTCCTTTGAATTGAGTCACTCATTGTGTTTTTAATATTACCAAGTGCATACAAGCATGCGGAACTATTGCCTGACTTGTAGACTTGCTAAAACACAGTCTTACCATATTGCTTGGATTTCTTTCCTTCAGATGATCCTTCTTGTGTGGATTTCTTCACTTGGTGTCATCTGGTACCCCAGCATGGTGTCTGTAACCACAAATTTTATGGCAAGCAATGCTGTAAATCATGCACGAAGAAGAACTGATAGCAGCGTGTTATCTGAACCCTTCAGTGACAGGATTCTCTTCTTCAATTTATGTTGGAATTAACTTTGCTTTGAGGCAAGACATGGTGCCACATAAACCACTGATGGAAGAGACATTTATTTAAGGGAATGTCTGAGGTACAGTAATTCTTGGATATATGTTGAAAAAGGAATGTTTCTTTTTTTTCTTTATTTGCTGACCTCACTAAAGTACAGGGTACTATGGATCACTTGAGCACTGAGACTCGAGGGGCAGTTCTTCTTTCTTTAAAAGTGTCATTTTGCACTGTCATATGTTATGAGGAAGAAATTAAGGCAAGGAAGCCTTTTCTGGCTAATTTACCAGAATGCAAAGCAAAAGAGATTGGGAGCTCGAGGAGGAAGGTTACAGCGTGGCAGCATGGCAGATCGCACTATCAAAAGTGTTTTCTTTCATTTTTTTTATTATACTATCATCGCAGGGTAAGGAAGCTGTTCACTGCCACTTTCACAGAAAGACATTCAAATGGCTGTTGTCTGGAGAATGCAGCGTCACACGTGTGACCACAAGAAGTAAATAGTGCACTACAAAGATATATGGTGCTTCTCTATTAGACTTGCTGCTGGAAAAGCAAGTTTTGCATCATGCTAATGTTTTTATTGTTTTGAAGAATTCATTTTCTGCTTTCTGTAGAAACTCAGAGGTGGTTAACTAGTAACTTGAAATGTATTCCTAGAAATATTCAGCATTAGAATATTCGGACTTTTGATATTGCTGTGTTACAAGTAAAATAGAATTTCATATTTCAACTAACTCAAGGAACTCAGATTTATTGAGCTCAATGGTTATGTTTTCAACTTTCTAAGCTCATTAGATATGTCATTTTAAAATTTAAACTTTATATTTTAAAGTAGTTTTTTTCAGAAGCTAGTTTGTTTGAATGCCAGGATACTGAAGAATGTCTTCCTTTTAATCTCAAATCTCTCTGCAAATTTTGATTCATCCGTTACCCAAAGGAAATAACAAGAATATTACAGTCCATTAATTCATGCTAAACTTCTCTAAATAGTTATTTATTCACACAGGTTATATGAAAAAAAATGAAAAAGAGAAGTGGATGATTTACTCTAACCAAATAAAAATCAATTATATTTTTATACATTCTCTTAATACTTTTATTTAGTTCAGAATCCACCAGCAAACAAAAGAAATGTAAACATAATGATTTTTGTAATCATTCAGTATCGAGATGTTTGGTGACACTATATATCAAATGGTACAATTTTAGAAGTTTCTGCATTGAAAAAGTACCCAACCTATTTGCCAAACCCGTTCTGAGACAGAGCTGTGTTCTACTGTAATTTTCTGGGGAGTGCCTACAAGGGACATATTTATCTAATTCCACCCAATCCCACAACTTTGTTTGATGAATGTAGTTCAGTTTTACTGTTTTTTTAAAGTATCATTTCAACGTAAGATTAGCCAGCTCAGCACTAATGCCAGACAGTGGTCACTTAAAATTAGCAGTTCCTTCTGCAACAGTTTAAATTAAAAACATGTATTCTATGATACTTTAAGAAATGATGATTGGAAACATATCTCAACCTACACCGCTCTGTCTTGATATTGGACATTGTGTACTTACAACCTTTTTTCTAGGAAAACTACAAGGGGTTTTTTGGTTTTGTTTTTATAATTGTGTCCTTTTTATTATTTGATGTAAAATAATTAATTTATTAATGCATAGCTTTTCCTTTATATTTCTTTGCTCACTTCCTTAAGTGACAACTGAGGAAAGAAAATGGCAGTGTCACAAAGTATGAATTATGGTGTAAAAAAAGCAAAAAATATAAGTGTAATATTTAATTATTTTATAAGCTTTGTAATAAAGTACTCTAACTGTTTCATTATATTTGGAATTGTAAAATTCATGAATAAAATATGGAGGTTATAAGTAAATATCAAGTAATATAAGTGGTGTGTGCATTCATTTCCCTTTGTGTTGATTGTCCTGTAGTATCTTTAAGTGAAACGTTATCCTGTTTTCTTCTGCTACATAGTTGGCTGATGTCTGTGAGCCTGAGCCTGCGCCAGTTCTGTGGAGGGGTAGTGACAAAAGCTGCTCACAAGAAAAGCCTGTTCTTTGGGGCAGTGGAGGTTTAGCCACCATAGCTCAGCGTGACCCCGCTGCCTAACCATGCCCCGACCATTCAGGTCTTGTATGGGTTAATATTGGCCGGGAACCCTCAAAACAGTGGATCTGAGTGTTAACAAGCCATTATGATGAATGGGATGGAGGTCATTCCTTTCAGGCACTCAAAGTCAGGCATATGGGCTAAGGTCATGTGAAACTTCCCTACTTTTGAAGGTCCCATTATACTAGCAAGTGAGGAATGCACGACTGGTTATTCAACAGTGTGAATATATTGTGTTGCCTTTTAAGAGCAGAAGATGTTTCTCATCTGAATGACTACCCTACCATTGAAGCAGCTGGCTTGGATTGTGCCCATTTCAGGCACAAAAAGGCAAAATGGACATAACTTCATGGGTTTATTTTCATAACAACACAAAGGCTAAAATACACAAAAATACAGTTGCCCCCTATGTGCACGACAAAACTGACCTATCGCTTCTCTCACCACAGACAGTGGGAATTTGTGTATTGCGGAACCAGCAAGATTCTTCCCTGCATGTAGTTATCTGCAAGGTGGTTTGCAAAGTAAGAAGCCTCATTCAACATAGCATTAGGTTTTACAGCCTCTCCCATCTACTTGGGGATACTTTATTTTTCTAAAAATGACCCAGCTGATAATTTTCCAAGCCAATCCCTGGTCAGGACTACATCGAGTCACTGGATCATTTCATACATATATTCTCTAACATCTCTTTGCTGCTTTTCCCTTCATTCCTCATCAGTCACTTCTCTGACAACAGCAAGCTATATAGAGCATTGTTGATAGGAAATACTGAGCTTGCTTCTGACTTGCAGTATGAGCTAGTAGGCACTAATAAGCAGTAATCAGTCTGCTCCTGAAGGATTCCCAGCAAGCGCTCTTTTGCACATGGTTTGGACTAGTGATTTAAATAATTAATTTGCCCACACAAGAATTCAGACTCTAAGCTGCTTTGTGTTCTGGGCTAGAATTTTGGAATTAAAATGAACTGACGGTTGTCGGTGAATTATAGCATTGGAGATGGATGTTGAAAGAGGAAATATTGCATAAAGATGTGCTATTGTGTGGTTGGATCAACCCCAAGTCCACAACTGTTTTATTGCTGAGCCCTTACAACGATATTTGGTATACAAAGCTTGGCAGTTTTCTAGAAGTATATTGCTGCAAGGCTCACTTTATAAAGCAGAATGGGGTCTTTTCACAAAGGAATAGCTCCATTTCCTGTAGTCAGATTTCATCACTCAGGTAAAGCATGCATTTGCCTAAAACTCAAACAGATATTTAATGAATGGCTTGATTGTGTAAATCAAACTCAACTATCTCAGATGCCCAGAAGACATGAAATGTTGGAGACAGATGAAGTTTCGCTGCATGTGGTTTTATGGTAACATGATCCATATCCCATATTTCCTTTATTTTTCAGCAAATCCTATTCAAAAGCATCAATAAAATAAATTAACATTATTATTTCTATTGTAATAGAAGTCCAACCCTACTGAGTCACTGGGATCCCATTGTGTACAACGCTGTATACACATGTCATGAAAGGCTTACAGTCCCAAGTGTACAACAACAAACAATAGGAAAAGAACATGTTAACAGAAGGCTCGCTGTGATTAGTAGAAAAAGTGTTGCTCGTGGCTCACTGTCTGTCTGGACACTGCAGAACGTTTCAAAGGCAGCTCCATGCAGATAAGATCTGCAAGAGCAATATTGAGGAACTTTATCTTGACTCTGTTTTGAATGCAAACGCAGAGCATTGCTGAGGTCTGAGACGACAGCAGAGGGGAGGGGCAGTAGGGAAGCTGGGATACAGTGGAATGAATCAAAACCAAGGTAAGTTCAATGCTGAGTCCTAACCGAGATAGTGACTATCACAAGAGAAAAGCAGTAAGTATGAATCGTTCAAACTGTTAGCCTGGCAGTTACTGGGGACTACAGAGTTGCTGAGGTTTTGGCAAGGCAGTAAGTCTTCTCCCCATCAAAAAAAGTTCTGAAATAAGGAGATGCAGGTGCTAAAAAATACCTTAAATTCCTGCCCAGCCAATATTGTATGAACATCAGCCAAATCAAGCTGACCTTCCTGTCTGTCACAGCTATTCTTCATCCCCTGCTCTTCAGAACACATCCAGGTCCAGCCTGGGCCGGAACATGTCCTCTGGTGTGTATCACATTCCGAAGTTCTCCACCTTGCAGCTTACAAATAACACTTGCTCCCCACAGAACAGGCAGTGACAGGCCGACAGTGGGGCCGTATTGATTCTCAGCCTCTCAGCTGCAGATGGCACAGATGCGGGATGCTGTTTGCAGCATTTGTATTGCACTGCCCATGGGAAGTCATTGCCTCTGCCCTGGGTAGAGGCAATCGGAAGCACACTCCGGCCCCAAGACCTGCCCTTCTAACAGTCAACACACACCAAGTAGGGCAAAGGAAAGTAGTGTACTCATTTATCCATGAGAGATAAGGGGGCAGAATGTCCTAGCTGGGCTGAAGTACAGACAAAACCTGAATTTCTAAAGTCACAATGCAAAGTAGTAATGTCAAAACCAGTTTTTCTGATGCTCCCTGAAGAAAAGAATCTATTATGGGACCTATACTTCAAACTACTAAATATTTTATTTACTTTCTATTCAATAATAAGAAGTAGTCAATCATGAGCAGAATCTGTTTGAATTTCTGGATTCTGACAATGGAGGCAGGACCTTCCAGCTAAGCCCTAACTTCCAGGCTTACTTTCTAAGCTTTAAATCAAGCTATTGTCACCATACATTTCAGCCTTAACACTGTTGTGTACCTACTGCAACTTAAGACAGACCTTTAGTAACCCTTAGGTGACTCAGGCTGGCAGGCATTAATTTATTATGTTCTGTTGTGATAATGTTCACTAATCCTTTCATAATAACATAGGAGAGCTGACACAAAAGCTCATTCAAAAAGAATATGAAAGGGTTTATAATGGAAATGTTTACTCATGAAGTTCTTACCTATGGGAAGTGAACAGATTTCAGAGAAAAGCATACACAAGAACTCCCTCTTTGGGATCTTCACCTTCTCGTATCACCATAATATTTGAATTCAGTCTGTCTAATAGAAGAAACTGAAGGTATTCTCCCCAAAGCAGGAATCCCCTGCCAACACTCCTGTGCTTGCATGGAAATAATGGCCCTCTACTAGCTCTATTTAGATTACAGCTGAAGACATGCAGGATATCTGCAGAATTCAAGAGTTGTTCTTGTACGAAATACTTAATCCTATCTATAATGCTCTTTCTGACCAACTGTCATATCGCTTTGAGGATGGTAATGTATTGCTGCCATCCTGATTTCTCACTTGGGCACTGCAGGACGCTGCAATGATACTCATGGTTCCTGCGGGCTCATGTAGAGAACACCCAGGTGGCTACATTTTCCTTCCCTAAGGTAAGATGAGAGAAAATGCCATTAATGTTTTTCCTGGATGCAGTTAAGACTCGTCTCAGAGGGAAAGCCATTCTAGTGCAATGTGTTCCCCAGAGCACTAGAACTCACATTTCCGCATTGTATATTCAACGTAGCTGTTGAGCAAGTAAAAAGTAATTGAGGTCTCTATTTCCTCAAAATGCACCACCAAAAAATGATTTTTACAAGCTACTGAACAAAACATTTTGTGGCTTTCATTTGGGCAGCTTTTGATAGCTGAAATATAACTTCTGATTAAAAAAGACAGAATAAATTTTCCAGGTATAATTTTAATATCCAAACAGATCATCTCACTGATTTTTTCCCCATATGATACAAATAGATAAACCGTGCAGAAAGTCCTCACAGTTTATTCATTGTATCAATGGTATGCTACTACTTATTCACAGGACCTGAATAAGATTCAATATGCAAATCATTGGTTCACCCTCTGCAAAAAGATACTCTACTTCCAAGTCCATTAAAGGAATTTTAACTTTCAGAGAATTTACTTTAACTGTACAGCACCCACCATTGATAGATAATATTTTAACTGGATCAGAACTTTTCTTTTCTAGCCACAATTATTGCCTGTCAGCAAAAAGCTCACCAGCTCTGACTTTGTAAAAATACACTGCAAATGCCAAGTTGCCCAGAACTGCCATGATTTACTCATTTGCTGGTTGTGTGGGGAAAAGTCAACCAGCACAGACAATAACAGGCTGTAAACACAGCTCTCTCCAATTAAATATAGTATATACTTCTTCAAACTGTACCATTTACCACAATTTAATTTTGCGGGTTTTGGTGTCCACTTCCAAAATACTAGTTGCAAAACGAAAATTGTATATAAACAAGCTGGAACATCTAATTTGAAAAGCATTCAGCTATTGAGTGAGACCATCAGATGGTATATGGGCCACTGTGATATACATCTACCATATTACATGTTCTGAACTTGAATTGGGGTTGTGTCTTGTGGCCAGTTAACATCTAACGCTGACTTTTTTTTTGTTGTTTCTCAGCTGCAATGGAACTTGTCATGAAAATCACGAACTTGTTATAAGCTTATTGTTCAGATAAGCGTACAGCTTGCTCAAGTGTCAGAAACAGTCTACTAATCTCTAGCTACACTAGACCCAATACATGAGCCACACTGATTCAAGAGTGTACCAATGCAACTCTCAGGTAGCTGATATAAAACACTTAACTCACTAAGACACATTTAACATCTGGCACACTCATCAGCCATTTTATTTATCCCTTAGCACAGTGATTCTACCCTAGAGCTTACATGTTTTTGAGAATACTGCTCAGTTTCACCAGTCACATTGCTGTTTGTAAGGCAGAGCTAAAGCCTCCATGCCTCCCTGCCATAGTGCAGTGTTGCAGGTTGGTTGTGACCGCTGGTGAAAAACTTCACCTGGGCTAAATAGCTGAGAAGCCAGAAGTTCACAGAACTGCTTATATAAAAGATGGGGTTTGATGCCAGAGTTATAAACTAAAATTGGGATTACAGGGCTTCTGAGCTTTGACCTGTTGTCATCAGCAATGCGAGGCTGAAGGGAGGCCAGACTGACTTGTGTTTGCTGCACAGTACTTGCGTTGCATTGACTTCGACGCACTCTTCAGTGTTTCTGCTGGTCTTCAGCAGGGGCCAAGAATGGGTTTTTCATCTTGAAGCTTAACTTGGAAACCCAAAGTAGAACAGAATTTATCTTCTGCCTGACAAAAAGCAGAGATGAGATACTCTACAGGATTTGCTGATACTCTCTTGTTCTTGGCCGAGTGATTTGTTCACTCTTTTTTTACACCCAATGCTAAACCTATGGTCCACCCAGTTAAGATCATCTGGACATTTTCAAATACACTCCTAGTATTATTGTACATATTTTAACCTCTTCTACAATCTTCTGTGAACTACCAAGCTTTGAGTCTTTGACCTTTCGTATCAAGTCTGTTCTAAGGTGGTAGATAGTGTTTTTGCAACTTCTTGTACTGGGGAAGGGGAACAGAAGAGTAGATACTTTTTTGGTTCATTCTGGACTCTACACCTATGACACAGCAGTCTCGTGTGGTCAGAAAATGGATTTGATAAAACAAGTGATCACTTTCAGCCCTTTAACCACCTCTTTCCTGCTCACTATCTCTGATTAGTTTACTTAAATGGTTAATTTTATTTAGGGCAGGCACAACTCATACCTCATGTCTGCAGGAAGACAAGCACAATGGGGCCCTGGTGTTAACTGGTACTGATAACAGCACTGATCTGCTGAGAGATTCTGACTTAAAGGGAGATTAAAGGTCTTGTTCTTCTTTTAGGTCAGAGTAGAGATTCCTCTAACAATGCCAATTTTAGAATCTGCCACCCAAACTCTTATCCACATATATACAATATACTATATAGTTTTTCCAGGCTGTTAATATAAATCTAGCTTTTTTTTTACATAAGGAACTTAATGAAGGTGGGAAAAAACCCAAACTATTTCATATATGCTATGTCTTCTTATTTAAGAAACAGCCAAGGTAAAGTAGTTCCCCAGCTTCCTAGATGACACAATCACACTTTGCCCAGGAACAGAGTACTTCAAGAACTGGGTTATTCTTGGTGCTGGCTTTTGTAAATGCTCTTCTCTGAACTTCTCATTAACCTTCTGAACCTCATGCCTACTGGATGGATCCCAGCCAGCATCCTTCAGCTACCAAAGGACTCTTTGAAAGGAGAGTTTACACCTCAGTTTCCAAATTGTGCTTCTGTGGCATACTAACTATATAGAAGAGGAAGGAAAACAGTGGATTTGCCTTTTTAAAAACAGCAGTTGATTAAAAAATAAAGTACCAATAATGTGAGAATCATACAGTCCTGAAACCTTCAGACATTTTGGCACATAGCTCTGTCTCTCTCGGACAATTGCATCCCCTTTTTCACCGCTTCTCTCCTCCTGTTCCAAAGCTCCCCCCCGAAGACATCGGGGGGTGGGGAGCAAAGTGGGTTGTGAAGTGTCTTGGGGTAATCCACTTTGACAGGGAACTACGCTGATTAAAAGTTATGGCTTTGGAACAGTAAAGCTCCCACTCCTGTCCATGTACAAGTTGCTGCTTTCTATTTAAACCTCAACAGTCACATCTAATCAAGAGAAAATACGGACGTTTTTATGAATTCCATGAGAAAAATTCCCCTCAGGTGCAGGTTGCACGGTTTGATCAGCTCCACTATCATGTTTTAGCGTTTCATATTAATCCCACAGATTCCGAGCCAAGAATGCTAGCTTTCATGCTCGCCTGACGGCCAGGCAAAAACATTTTGGCAATTTGTTATTATTTCAGCTAAACTCGCAATATGCAAATTAAGATTTATGGCAAATGAAAGCTTAAAACTATGCATTTATCTTCACGTGGAAAAGGTATCATGTAGTTGCAAGGTGCCAAAAAACACCAGAGCTGGGCAGAGAACAAGCGAATTACAACTCCCAGAAGGCACTGGAGAGTTGTACATCAGCATTTTGTGTCCTGATGACAGGAAACAAACTATTTCACAGTCTGAGATTTTCTGGAAGATATGGAGTTGACCCAGCCCTCAGACTAAGTATCTCATTTCAGTATTTCCAACTGAAAATTGTTAAAGTGTCAGGTAAATCTAGGTTTTTCAACAAGGCTAAATTAACAGAAAAATTATTGTTTTATGGAATGTAAGTATCCTGTTGAAAACACAGTGATTAAGCACAGAAAACATTTATATTCCCTACTATTGTCCCATCTTTCCCCTTGTTTCTCTGTGCATAAGCAATTAAGATCATTCCCAGCCATGTGCCGATTCAGCTTTGCTGCAATCACATTAAGGCAAAGACACATGACACTGCCTATTCCCTGACTCATCTTTCTGGGGTAGGACGGAGTAACACAAACCATGTAAGTAAGATTCAGAGGTGCTCTAGAGAGATGCATTACTGTGTGGTCTTATTCCCTGCTTTATATTCTGCAGTACGGAAGACAATAGGATGACACATGGACTGGAGATAGATCCATGCATACTTTCCTTCATAAGTCAGGGTTTCCAATGAAAAGCATTGGAAAACTGAGACACATGCCCAAAGTTCAGCTCAGCCTGAGCCTTGGGGTCCAATTTTCATCTCAATCAGAAATAATTTCCCTTAAGTTAAAGGATTCATAACCATACAAAATCCGTGTGTACAAGCCAAACTCAAGGCACATCTGGTAATAAGGACTTTAACAAGAAGGATGTTAAGTGAACAGCACATATTTTTTTTCTCAGTCTATCCCCTCACATACAAACCACAGTTTTGGAAGCTGCTTTGCCTCACTCCTCTAGCTTACTGGAAGAACAGACTAGACTTAGTTACGCACAGTCTACCTTATTCCCTGTTTTTACCTAACGCTTAAGAGCTGGCATAGAATTTGAAAACCTGGTGTTGCAAGGAAGTCCTTCAAGCGAGCCTTGGACTTAGTTGGTATAAATACTTCATTCTGTCTTGGAGAACAAACTGGTTTAACCGAAGGGATGAGGTGTCCAGTGCCTGTGGGGCTGGGTTCCCTCAGCCCAAACCTTACAGCTGGTACCTGGTACCTGCTGTGGCTGATGCGAGGCTGCTCTCCAGTGGGAGATCAGAGCATGGCACAGCAGCCAGAGCCGTGGTTCGACAAGTAAAGGAGTATGTGTGTTCTTAGACAGCCACCTAGTGAGCTTAGTGAGGAATCGAGAGCTGGAAGAAAATTCAGTGAACTGTTACAGAGACTGAAGTTACACTACTAACACAGCGTTAAAACAATGCTAAAATCAGCAATGGATTTCATAGGGTTTTCGCCTCGTAGTCAATGCAGTACAGAGCAGAAGGGCTCTTGAATTACTTAACAGCTGTGAGACAAGATTCCTCATCACTTTAAGATTCTAGAAATGAATGTTGGGGTGAGAGTTCACGTGTTAAAAAAGATGTCTGAAGGTTAAGTGAATTTCAAAATTTTGTTTAGGAACAAGTATATGTGTATGTTTTTATATATATATATATATATTCACCTCACTTTTTTCATACATACCCATTTCTAAATCAAAACTTTACTGTTGACTGAAAAAACTTTAAAACATGCAATACAAAAAGGGCTAAATACAGAGGGAGAGATCCTTAGAACTGCCCCTGGGGTTAGCACAGAGCCCACTTCACCGACCTGTTTGTATTCTACCACTTTTGCTAACCTACATTTGAACATGGTTGTGAAAATAACATGAAGTCTTTTGAGTAAGACAAGAGAACCCATTAGCCCAGTTCATATCAGGAATAGCACTTGTGTTTGCTAGTTGTTATGTGCTACATTCTAGCCCTATGAAAGAAAATTTTTAAAAAGCCCTCAACCATAAAGTCCACAGAAAAACATTCAGGTATGATTTCTGAGTTTGCCTTTGCAAAGTTATTCCAGGGAGACCTCCGACAAAGTTACACCCCTTATGGTCTCATATCTGTGCTAGTGCTCTGGATGGTGACAGAGCCAAAACATGTAACTTTATCCTCATGTTAGAAAGACCCAAAATGTGTGGAATTATAATGAAGCAGACAAAGTTGGCACCTCATAAGTCTGGCAGTTACCTATTAACCACTGCTTGCTAAATTACTTTTTGCTATGAAGACCACTTGCAAGAAAGCTCCCAGATAGTCTCTTTTTATAACTGTGATCATTGAAAAGAAAATGAAAAAAAGATTGGCTGAAATGGAAAAATAAGACACTAGTGGAAAACCTTATCAAAACCATGGTTCTACGAAGTTTCATCTACTATTAATATGCCACAGAATAGCTGCAGGGGGGTGAGTAGGTCAAAGAAGAAACAGTTAAACCCTGCTGATGATACTCTGTTTGGGATGCTGTAGAATTTCTACTTAGATATATACTGCCTCCCAAAAATCAGATACAGAGAACCGCCGTAGCTGCAGATCATGTCAGTCCTGAACCACTGCTGCAGCCTTGGACATATAGTTTCTTTGTTCTTATATACTTGCAGTGTTTGTAATCCCCAAGTCCAACAATATAATCATATACTAAAAATAGCTATGAGTGTGCTTTGAATTCCTCTCAGAAACATCAGCTCTACATGCCTAATTAAATATCCTTGACACACAAAAAAATAATTGCAAGGAAAAAGAAATCTCCCTCATGAGGGCCAGATGTTTTTAATTAGGTCTCACTCAAAATCTTCCTAGCCTCACATGGCTCAGCTCACTACAAAACACTCGGTCACACTGAGATTGCACGCTGTGCTCCAGGCCTCTCCTTTCTCTTTCACACTGGTTGCTGCTCTTCTGTCCCAATTTCTCCCTGTTCCTTAAGAGTTTACTGTCATCCAGCCCTCAGAGCTCCAGTTCTGAAACTTCGCAGACATGGGGCTGGTGCCATTTGCTGATTTCTTATTTTTTAATACTTCAGGAAGAGCTAGCCTGCACATATGGTGTGCTTCTGTGTAGAAGCTGAACATATGTACAAAGGTTCCACACAAAATCTGTGGAGGAGGAGAAACAGTATTTATTTATTCCAGATAAGAGCTACAGCCCCTTTATCCTCCCACAGACACAAGCAGCTCTGCTATCAGCCCAGCAACTGGAATACAAACAGATCTCCCTGCCTTCCTTGCAGGGCAAGAGGGGTTAAATCCTGATGGCAGCTCACCAGACCCTGAAGGGTACCACCAGAGGGAGTGTGGGTACTACCACCAGCAGAAGAGATCCTGACAAATTCACACTTCTGCCATCTCCTTCCACAAGCCTCTGTTTCATCTCTTTTGTACCCAGGGAAGAATTTGGGCCACGATGCTGTGGTGTTCTGTGACTGTGCTGAGACATGTGAGATAAGCACTTTTCAGTGTCCCAGTTCCAACTCAGATATTTAAGGCTTTGGCATTAAAGAACTGGGGCATCTCTCAAGTACAGTCTTCCACCTCCCCCTTTCTCAACCATACTTATTAGTACTAAATCCTAAAACTTATACTATATGAGAATTGGAATGATATGAATATCCAGTTTGCTCTAAGTATATATTTACAAATACTAGAATTATTTCATGCACTTCAGTATAACAGATATTGGTTGTCATTGTTACCAAAGTCCTCCAGTTCATTCTTGTGTGATTTCTCCCTTCCTGGTCGTGGGTACTCTAAAGCATAGACTTTTGGTTTGATATTTTTTGTGTGCACTATGGGTTCAAACATATCCAGTATTAAGTGTCACAAGACTCATCCTGGCCCTGAATGACTTTTGTTTACTACATTTTATCTGTCATCTCAAGGGTTCATTCTAGATCTTGCAGTGACTTTTAAATGGTTTTTGTTTGTTTGTTTGTTTGTATTTAAATGACAAATCAGGGAGTCTGGGAAATTACAATTTTCAAGATTAAATTCCAGCTGTTGGAAAGACTTAAAACACGGAACATAGACCTTCTGAAACATCTCTGTTACAGTGTCATACTTCTCCTCCACTTGGGGTCACCTGCAAGTGTTCCCCAAATGGCCACTGGTTCCCAGTGCTCCCGTACTGCTGGAATTCAGCACTCGCAGGTGCTGCGTGTGACATTTTGGTCTGAACTTCTGCCAGCCACTTCCACAGCTGCTGAGGTTTCCAGCTCTGCTGTTAGGAGTTCTGTTTCTCCATGTTGGGTTTTTTGTTCTTTATCTTACTTCTAGTACTGCAACTTATCCAGGAATTTTATCAAGAAATCTGCTTCCAGTTATCATTTAGTTACACACACAAGCCTCTTTAAAGGAACAGTCTCCACAGTCTCCCTGATTCCTCTGTGTGCTTCTCCAGTCTAGCACAGATATCCGCACAGATCTTATTAGCAAAATTTAGAAGCCTTTCTCTTTAATTATTAGAGGTTGAAGCAACAAAATTAGATTGAGTCATATTTAATTTGGCCAAAGAGAGAAAGCTGCTTCATGCTGTTGTATTAAGGTAGTACTATGCTAGTGATTACAGTTATAAAAGTACTCTAACCTGAAGCAGTTCCTTTAGCTCTGAAGCCATGCCTATATTGAGCTTCCTGCCTACATCTTAATTCTTATTTTTATGCAGCTCACCTGAAGTGCGAGTAAAATTCATCCCTATCAGACCAAGCAGCAGGTATTGCTTCTTAACACTTGAGAGTGTATAAAACATATTTCCTTTATGTTAGACATGTAGAAGTTTTTCTACATTATGTAGTTAAAATCTTTTCAGTGATGATCCCTAAAAAACAGTCCTTTAGAATACCTGGGTTCCCCTGGAATAGTTTGACTGTGTGTTCCTATCACGTGCCTACAAGTACCTTTCTGAGAGTATTCGACCTCTGTTCCTGCAAAGTAGATGAATATTGCATGTTTATAGACATCTGCTACGGAGAAACATCTTTCTTGTGAAGCCAGATTCAGATGTTTGGGGTTTTCCCCCCCGCCCATGACCTTTTGTTATGACACAACCTTGTAACCCGAATCACCCCATGAGGTACCAATTAACAGCTATAAGACACTGAAGAATTTAAGTTTGCAGAAACAATAATGTGAACAACTTCTGAACCTACAGGTAGGTTCAGGCATAGCCTGTAATTTTGTTCTAGGACTTCTGTTCATTCATTTGACAATTTGTTCAATACTGTTGCTCTGCCATATTAAGCTAAAGGTCTAGGTAGGAACTGAAAAGGCCCAAGGAATTGAAGGCAGACCAACTTTCTGTGGCCACTGGAAAAATATCTGACTTCTCATATGAATGACCATTAAGCTGTGTCCATCTTTCTGTGGTTTGAAAATAAGGGCAGGACTTGACCAAATATCTTTGTGATCATGGGTTTAGCCTTTAATGATTCAGGGCAAAAAATATTTCTCCATGGTCTTCTAATATAGGAAGAAATGCCACCACCCTCTCTGGTGAACTACTCCTGTAAATGGAAATTTGGTATCCCCCAAAGCCTCTGGAAAATACTCCAAGCAGACCGGCAAAATTAGAACCATGAATTCTCCTGCAGAGGACAGTTTTTGGTGGATTTTTGTTGCTTCCCAGATATTTAACTACAGAAACATTCCTTTTAAAACTCTGTAGACCTTTCATAAAACAGAGTTTGGATTATTGTATTGTTTCTACCCCTGATTTACTAACTAGAGGTTTTCTTTTTAAGTTTTGAAGGCAGTCAAGAACATGAAATTACAGCCTGAACTAGTGAGAACTAGAAGTATGGAACTACTAAAAATTAACTTCTCATGTCTGAATAAAGCCATTTTACAGGAGTAACATTGTACATCGACATAACATTCCCAACATAACACGCTCAAGCATATGAAATTGAACATGTACTGGAAATTATTTTACTATGCTTTTTTTTTTTTTAAATCTGAAATGCTGACACAGAATATGGCAGAGTACTAGGAAAGCATATGTTTAGATCTCCAGTGTATTTTATGTAAAAGTTTGTGTTATCCTGTGAACATGAGATACACAGGAACACAAATTTAACTATTAAAAATTGTTCGAGTTTCTTGACAGCTTCAACTGAGCTGCAATCAACCAAACTAATGTAATGTGTGCTTGTGAAAGATGCTCTGCAGACATGTGTAAGGAACTGAGAGAAGTAATGCCTCAAACATTCATCGACACAGAAAACCTCAAGGACAATCTGTGGCCTTTGGATTAGCGTAAGGAATGTCACCCAAGGAAGCGAGAGTGTATGGAAGGATGCACCCCCCACTCCCTTGCAGTTGCATTGACAAACTACTTAGATAAGCCTCAGAGGGGGGAAACTGGACTGAGTGAAACCAAATGTTTCCCCTCAAGCACAAGTACCGATAATCACTGGCTCTATTGTTTAAGCCCCATACTTTGTGGCTCTGTTGTGCAAGCCAGACACCAGGCTTGCCTTGCTAATGACTTCGTGCCTTCGCCATTGAAGTGGTAACAAGAACTGTTAAGAGGTGATCATTTCTAGGATGACTGATAAGAAGCATGAAGTCAGCAAAAACCTGTGGGAACAGAGGAAAAACCAAAGGTGGGCAGGGTGAGTACAACCACCGACTCAACTGGAAGCCATGCTCCCACCTTTTTGCTCGTCTCTCATGGAAATTAATTTGTGGAATACCTGCCCCTCCTCGTCTAGTATGATAATCAGCTGATAAAATGAATTTAAAAGGCGACAGAAACTTTACTGTGTGCACCCACCACCCAGGATTACCGGACCTGAGACAACGCTGGATCCAAGGTTGGTGATCCGGATTTGACTCTCTTTCTCTCCTTTCTTTTTCTTTCCTTTTTTTTTTTTTTTTTTTTCTTATAGATTTATACGGGACCACATTGCTTATTAGCCTTTTCCAAGTTTAAATTGTTCTCTACCACAAGTAAAACATTTTAACCGGTCGTTTGGTGTCGTTTCACCTTAATTTAACCCGAGGGGATCACAGAACCCTTGCAACTCTCTGGGCTTCCAGTCCGGGTCGTGACAACATAACTTTCCTGAGATTCCTTGCAGGTAGCAAAGTTTCAAAGTCATATCAAGAATACAAGAAAAAAAACCTCTATTTGCTGGATGACTTGATTGCAAAAACTGATCCATTCTAGTGAAAGCCACCTCAGAGACACAAAGTTGTCACACTTTTTGCAAAACAGGAGAAACACTGACCCATCCGAGAAACTTAGATATACCTACTGGTTTAATAACATTACATGGATTAACAGTACACTTGCATTGATAATACCACAGACCTCAGATGACAGAGCCAACAGAAACATGCTACTGAGCTTGGAGATAGCTTTTCTCTCATCAGTGTTGCTCAATGCCAAGCCTATCTAGTTTTGAAGAAAGTCTTGTATTTTGGATCTGAAAGAAATAAAAAAAAAAAAACCCTCTCTGTTTTCACAGATTTAGGAGATTTAAATTCAGGCAGTCTGTGAAAATTCATAGAAGCAAAAACTTCCCACAGCTCATCTAGAACTTAAAAGAGGTGTTTGCTCGTTCTATTTGATGTTTTACACTCTTCATGTGAGACAATTCCCTCCACTGATCTCCCTAGTGGTCTTAATTTCAGAACAGAAGTGTTGTATCACAGAAGCAGACTGCGTGGTGAGATGGTAGAATAAGTTGTAGAGAAACTTATGTCATATGGGAAAACTTTGAAAGCAAGTTACAGGTGCTTAGATTATTACAGAATGAATGACAAATTTTTCTTTATACACTTTTTGGACATTATAAGAAATGCTGTAACAACCATCCCCAGAAGTGAGCTATTCTTGCTGTTCAGTATCAGTAAGACCTGAAAACTCCTTTCCCCTTGTTCCTGTATCTACAAATCAAGAGGGCTGTGGAACAAAACTGCAAAGAGGCTACCACTAATTGGCTCTGAAAGCATGGGAAGAAAGAGCTCGTAGAGGTCCCCTGACTATGGCTTGCTGCTACGTAAGCATAAGAGGAATCGATCAAAGCTCGGTACGAGATTTGGAACAGCACATCATGCAGCATGGGAAAGGTATGGAACAACAAGACAACTGTTCAGGTAGATCTGACTGGCTTGAACCTGCTTGCTAGATTAAAATCTGTCCAGGTTAAACCTAAGCAGTATCAAGTCTATATTATGCTGCTCAGAGCACACTAGAAGGGTTGGCTCCTTACAGATAAAGTTACAGGTCTGGAGAGGAGGTGGCCTACTCATGGTCAGACAGATCTTGTGAGTCTTTGCTTAAGGGCATTGTCACCTTCAAAGTATACACCAGAATTAGCTTTGGCTTAATTCAGATCACGGTAAAATCATCAAGATGGTACCTAGGGGAAACCCTGCATGAAGAATGGCACAATTCTTAATTTAATGACTTTCTATTTCTTTCTGTGATTTCACGGTAGCTCTTCTCTCTAGCCTTCTGAAAGCACTGTAGAGAAGTACATGGCAAAACAGCTGGACTGCTACAAGAAGCAGGATCCTTGCTTCCTTCCATGAGGGAAGTCTATACATAAATATAGTTCAAATGTTTCCAGCAAGTGACAAAACTCAACAAGCAACCTCTTTACCCTTTCATGTTATGCCTATCTATTTCTAAGATACCTTTGCCAGTAGCATCCCGAGTTCATAAAAATTGAAGAAAGTTTATTAATGTTACACGTGTTCCTTTAATATACACCTTTAAGAAGGTGTTTAATGACAATGCCTTTCATAGTGTGTAACCACGCTCTCTAACCCCCACGTCACAAGCCTACTTCATTGAACCAGGCACTAAACACAATGCATAAATGAGCAAATGCATTCATATTGTCTGCCTGAAGGTTTTGCACATATGTGGATCTAATATGCTTTAAGAAAAAATACTCCTTCAAGTAAAGACATGAATGTGTCCTTAAAATTGCCCTTCTGAAAATAGCTCAGCCTGTTTGTAAGAATTCCTGCAACTTAGCACATGCTTCATCTTTAGCTCAGAGTGTTAGCCAAGTAATAATCAGCACTCAGCAAGAATTAGAAAGCCAGTTTGTCACAGTGAGGTCATGGGGAAGATTATTCCTGCTTTATGTCTCCATTTATAATAAATATTCCATAGCCTGTCATGGAAAGGATGTAGAACATATTTATACTTTCAACCTCCCTTTTCACATACAATTCATCAACTTGTTCTGGTAAATTCAATAGGAGCCTATTCCCTTTTGTCATTTTTTACATGCTTCCCGGCTCAGAAGAACCAATAATCTACCTTAGAGTGCAATGGAGATACTGTGTATCTTTGAAAGTTAATGTAGTACAGATCTAGATTAGCAAAGGTATTTAGGTATTTCCTTTTAAGGCAGAACATAACTGTATAAATCTTCTTCTCAGAGTCAAGTCAAACATATGATGTGCTCACCTCATTTAGGTCACTTATGACCCTCTGTTGAGATATAATGATTCAATTTCACAAATTCATCTTACTTCTATCCAAGTATTTATTGCCAGAAAATTGTAGGGTTGGAAAAGCAGGCTACATGACAGTGTAATGGCCATCTCTTCCTCTTTCACAAACACTTTCAGGAAAATCTAGTGCATTTCTCAGAACAGAAACTTTCTCTTCTCTGCAAAAGGCAAGAGGAAACGTGAGCAGTGTCTCACTACGTGGCAATGAGTTACTGGAATAACTTGTGGTAGTCATTAAGGAATTAGTCCTACCCTAAGGGATCTCATAAGAACATCCTAGATAGTGTAGTTATCTCTGCATCTGCACGTAGAGGTGTCAAGGAAAATGGTGATTAAGTTGGCTATTGCATAGCTTGATGGGAGTACTATATGAAAATATTTTCTGCAGATGGTATTGACTACGTTGGGGAAATCAGTAACCCAATTACAGTGTCTTAGTAATCAGGGAAGCCAGAGCAACTAGTCTAATCTATAATGGGTGGCTTCCAACATGACATCTCCCATACCCAGATGGTCAGAGTTCAGCAGACATTAGACACAATTTTCCTATATCCTCAGATTCTCAAAGGGATTATGGCAAAGGCGCTGGCTGCAGTATTTTTACACAGACTGGAGACTCCGCACACTAGCAAATTCCCTTGAGGATACTTGGAGAACAGGACATGCCAACACCAGTTTGCAACTTGGTGTTGCCAAGTTTGCAAAACAAGTTGAAGAAAAACTCTAGGTTCATTGCCTTTTCACTCTGAACATTTTAGCAGCACTGCAGTGACCATGCAACTTTAAAAACAAAATAACAAAATAAATCAGATTGAGGAATGTATTATAGTTTGGGTCCCAAACCACTGAAATGTTATAAAAAGGCAGGAAACAAAACACGTCAGCTAAGATTTCAACAGGATGGTATCTCAGAAAGGCTTATAGCATGAAATTGGCCAGTAAACAGAAAAAGCATTTGTTTACAAGACATGAAGATACATGTTGTATCTGTGTCCACTATAAATATCTAATGAATATTTTAATGCATATTCTTGAAGCAAATCGAGTACAGACAGCTATTTCTTTTTATAAAACATATGGGAATGATCATGATTGAATTACTCTTTTCAGAAATTCAGGCATGAAGTTTTGGGGAACTTCCAGTTGTACTCCAATAAAATAATTGCTTAGAGAGAAAACAATTTTTCCTATGAAGAAAGGTTCTACTCCTACAGTTCTTAATCCTATAATTCTTACCCAAATGGCTTTCACTGAAGTCTACTGCATAAAGAAGTATTCTCAGGTGAGTGAAAAATAATAATGAAAAACTAGTAACATATTTAAACTTCACAAAGAAACAGAGGTTTGTCTTGAGACAGTGAATGAGATGTTTGTTTTGAGACCAACTTGAAAAATAACTTGCATATGAATTATTTTTTCACAACAGCATAGCAATTGCTGACAGGGTTGTGTGGCATATCATAGGTGAGCCGATTCTGCATTAATATTCAGTGCTAGCAGCATTTAACTATTTCACAAACAGAGCTTACAGAGCAAATGAGTGCACCTATCCCTACGAGGAGAGAGGACAAGGATGCTGGAATTAGAGAGGAAGGATTTTTTTTTTTTCTTGCTAACACCTTATGTAACTTTGTGGAGTTTTTCAGCCGATTCACACAATTGTTATTTCAGGACAAGAAATCAGAGAAAGGATGAATGAATGAATGAATAAACAGTCAGAAAAGAACAACTCTGAGAACAAAGCAGTAACCACATCTAGGTGTTGAAAGATGTCAGAATCTGTATTTTAAGTCTTTAAAATTACCATCTTGCTCCGATGACCTGAAGATAAGTACCCTTACCTCCATCTCCTGATCTTTTCTTCAAATCATGCATCCTCTCCCAGCTGCAGATCTGACCTGGGTCATTTCCCATAGCCCCTCCCTAAAAGCTCCTGACATCGGCACCTGGTCATTTGCTCTGGCTGTCTAACTTTACAGTAGCCATATCTCGTTTTCCATATCCAGGAATTGTTAGCATCGCATCATTCAGTTCACTGGACATTTCCATCATTATACTAAGCAGGATCCTATGACATTTTAGTGGTTCTGTCATTTCAGTCCTCTAACCTAATGCTGTTTGTAATCCGAACAACAGAGTCTGCATTCTGATACATATACATACACAGACTTTCACGTTGCATGGAAAATACTGGTGTTTATCTGAATAAAATGTCACGAGCTTAAAACCACCAGGTTTTGTGAGTCTTTCTGAGGCTGCAGCACTTTAAAACCATTAGCCTGGTGTATGAAACAGTCAAGAGTTAATAGTGTTTAGCTATCCTTTTCAACCAGCCATTTGCAGTTGAGAGAGTAGCATTAGCATCTCCAGCTGGGGAGGCAGAGGCAAGAGGTTTATGTACCTTCTAAAGTAACACCTACCATTAGGATCAGACCTGCTTAGAATTCAGGAAAGTCACTTTAAAACCTGTATACAATCCCACCTACCTACCTTGCTGAATCCTTTCCTTTCCCATGCTAACAAAACCTTAAAGTATTTTGCTGAATAAAAACCTAAAGAAAATAATAAAAAAGTATCAAGAGGCAAGCCTGCTGAAAAGTGAGAGTAAGGATTAAAAACTTGCAAGACAAATAAACATATGAGCACTGAAGAAAAAAAACCTGAAGCACATCTCATACATTGTAGGTAACATAACTTTGGTTAAGATGGACCACACAATAAACCTGTCATAAAAGCCTTCTGCAGACTCATGAACAACTATATTTTTAAAAATCCTATAAAAACCGCTGAACACAAATCCAATTTAGTATAACTAAATAGTATTTCTTCTTGAAGTAAGCTAATGTAGCACTAGTGCAGCACTCAGTTAAATCTCTGGCACTTAGTAGCACTTAGAGAAATACACAATGCAATCTTGGAAGCCAGGCAAAGACAGATGGAAATGAACAATAAATGAACGGGTGGCTAGACAGACAGAAAATCTCACCCAACATTTTATCTTCCATCTGCTTCTCCTTGTAACTGTACCTTTACACAATCAATTCAAGCCCTAGATTTCCCTTCCTGACACTGGAAATGGCACAAAGAGTGTTTATGAGAGTGGAATGTGTTTAAACACAAAAAACAAACAACAAAATTAAAATCTGAAGGTAAGCATTTGAGAGCAGAGACTTAGGAGAAAGGTTTCTTTAAAATAAAACATTCTTGTTATTTCCTTTGTTTTTCCATATTGTTCTTTAATCTTCCTCCTAGAGGGGGATCTGAACAACAGCAAGAGATATAAGCAGAGAAGAGATGAAAGTAGTAAAGATGCAGCTTTGAAAAAGTAAAATGTGTTTCTCTTTGTCTAGCTCTCTGGTATCACCTGCAGCAATATGGAAAAGCAGTAGGAAACGTGCTGGGGTGGGAGTTTTGCCGCAAGCTTGTGTTACAAACAGTACATTTTTGCACAGCACAGAACACAGTCTTTTTCATCCTTCCCATCAGCTCTAATGGTATTTGACACTTACAAGTTAACATATATCATGTTATTTCAAAACATTGTAAATCATCTTTCATTTAAATTTAAGTTGCTCCTGTGAGGCAGAAGGGAGGACAAACAACAAAAGTGGTTAAAAGCTAGGTAGTTACTGAACAAGTTTCCAGGCTCAATAAACTAAGAGTCAGTGAAGTTCTTTAACGGGTTTCATATAGGAGGATTGGCACCTGTGGTGCTATGTGCCGTATCACCACAGATACTTCAAAAATACATAGGGTTAATATTTTCTTCTGCCATCAAATGTGCAGTGATAGCATGAGACCAAAACTTTCTCTTCCTCTGCATAGGAAGAAATACTTTTCTACCTAATATAAAGTTAGTTCTTCAAGAAATAAGTGATAAACAAAGCATACTTAGGGCTGAAGGTACATTACAAATGTACCTAGATTACTTCTTCAAAGAAAACAAAACAACCCCAACTTGTTGGACTTTAGGAGTTCTCACTCACCATCTACATCATACTGCATCTACTCTATCATTTTCCATTCCCATTGACTAGACTCAGAGAGAGTACAATAAAACATTTTCAACAGGATTGACAAACTTAGAATCAATCGGTTTTATTGGTGCAAAGGACAGTGGGATTTCTGGTAGCAAAAGAAAACATGTACCTCCACTTGAAGCTTCCACTAATCTAGATTTCTTACTTAAAAGCAGCAAAACACATTTGAGTTGCCCCTGGTGACCAATTCCCAATGAGAATAGGGTTGGCATGGAGCACTAAATCAGTGCAAAAAAGGACACTGTTCCCTGGCACTGATGTAGTGTGTTTTTAAGGCAAAACCATACTGATTTCAGGACCATTCTGTAGTCAAGCCTTTCAGAGTGCTGCGAACACTTTGCAAGAGTTGCAGCACTGAATTTTATCAGTTGTGTCAGTTTGATTGGGTTGCACTCTAGCTTCAGAGATGCCAGCTATGTAGTAATATTTTATTGTTTGTACCTCTGACAAAGGCTGTATTATCTAGCTCTAGAAATGTACTCAGAGGGCTGTAAATAAAAAGCAAAATTTTGCAGGACTAGGATTCTAGATTGTGAATGGCAAGAGGGCACATTCACAGTAGGATGCTAGTAGCATTTTCTGGCCCCTAGTTAAGTGTTATTGCTATTTTAGCAACCGAATAATGATGGAGGAAGCTACAGCAACTTTGCCTTGGGTCACAAGGGAGATCAGTGTATAGGTTCAGAAAAAACCTCTGCATTTCCATCTCCCTGCATGTTAGTTCCCTATCTTAGGGAAAAGTCTTTGTTGAGCAACTATAAAATACAGTATTTTGGTTAAATATCAGAATTAAGTACAGAAGAGACTACTTGTACTGAGCAGAAACTTTGCATAATGCACATCATAGCACATACACAGCACAGAGATGGCACTTCTGAAGATATGTACTAACCTGCATCTAGTGCCTATCACTACCTTCTAGCATATGGCTTATTTGGCAGAATTGCTTATGTGTTCAGTATTGCAGATGACAATACCAACTCAGCTAATGGAGAGTTTACTTCAGCTGACATAGTGGAGAGCTCCTCTGAGAGCAAAGGGCTGCAGAGTTTGCATTTCTGTGTTGTGTTGAACCTGATCCAACATCCATTCCAGCTGATGGAGAGACTCCTGTTGACTTCAGCATGCATTATATTAGACCCTTGGTGCAGTTAGTTGCAGTGACAGTGTTTGAATGCTGAAGTTCCTGAACCCTTATGCTACACAGATATTTCACAACTTAAGGAACACATATAAGACAGAGCTAAAGAAAGTTATTTTCCCTGCCTTTCAGTGCTCATTTTACAGTCTGCCACAAAAATAGCAGTTTCTCCAAGCCACTGAGCAACTTTCTTGCTTTTACATGCTTTTGTTCTTGGAAAAAAAAAATCAAACAAAAATATCAGCTGCGTTGTCTCAATATCAAACAGCTACTTCAGAGCAATGACTGTCTTATTCTTTCCAATATTTAGCAGTTCAGAAGTGGATTGAGAGTTGAAAAGAATCAGCCAAATGGCTGATTTAGTGAATTACAAAATCCTAGTTAAAACCTTCTTCCATTTTAGGCATGTCCCTATATCACACAAGGCCATGCACTGCCTTGATCGTGCACCAAGAGAAGTGGTTCTCTCAAGAGACTCAGCTGAAAACTTTTCAAATATCACCTCATGCTAAATACTTTTAAATTTGCTAAATGCTAAATACTTCAAAATCAGTTTCAACAGTCTAATTTCCCCACCACCACCTGCTTCTAAAATTGCTATTTCTTCTAACATCCACATAATACATGTAGAAATAATTCCATTCGTAATTGTAGTTATCTGATGCTTTGTCATACTATCACTGTGATTAAATGTATTAGTTCTCAGCACGAACTCCTACTGACAAATAATCAGAAACTGAAAGTGCTTAGGGGAAAAGAGGCTGTATATGTAAACAGGATTTTCCTTGTGTTCTGTGTTTTTTCTATTCCTAAGTGCCTCCATAATATGAGATGTCACAACTAACATACGAAATGTAAGTTACTTAACGATCTTACACAGTATTCTTTGTCCCTTCTAGCAGTCAACTGTTTCCCTTTATTGTTTAGCAGAACAATGCCTACACTTGGTGACAGTGCTGTGACCAAGGCTTAACAAGTTACAAGCCACTGAGATTTGAAATCAAGGTGCATTCTATTACTGTAGAACATATTTTGGTTTGGGGTTTTGGGGGGTTTTTTTAAACATAAGGTGGCATTGTCAGGCCAAGGACATACCCTGGAAGATTGTTTCAAGAGAATGAGGATTACAAGCTATCCATGGAAACAATCTACTTGAGGTATATCCTAAAGATCCTATCACTGTCATAGTAAAATTTCAATGTGTGAGGCAGATAAATATGGATGGCAACTGAGCTGCAAATTGACCTTGTAGACTTGGGATAGATTTAGCCACTGCTGCCAAAAAAATTTTCAGGTACATCAGAGATTTGTGCCCAGGGGTCCTCTTCTTACCCAACTAACTTGTAATCACAACTGTCAGTTTCAGAACATTTATATGACCCTGTGGAGTGTAATGTGAGTCAACCATCTGAATGTGAAATTCGTTAGACAACTGCAACATGCTCAGTGGGAGCAGATTGTGAGACAACGGTGATGTATAAGAGAAGATGAAAGAACAGGTTAAAGGGTTCCTGCAGTGGTTTTGCAGGTTTGGGAATAGGTGTGCACATATTATGTGCCAGTGTGCCTTCTCACACACCTCAAAAGAGATCATTTGGATGCTGTGAAAACTTTAGCAGTAACAGAATCTGACACCTATCTCTTCCGGTATCGGGGTATAACAATGATTGGACTACACTGTAATAAGTCTTGCCATTCCTTGTTTATCAAGGACATCAGGCTTTGAAAGGACAATTTGCCAGATTATAATTTTGCTGTAAGAGGTGTGAGCTGCCCTCCCCACACCACTCTACCCATTACCACAGCACCTCTTAGCCTATGCCAATCACTCATCTGTAAAGCATTCTGATTGTATAAAGGGGGTTTGAACACTACTAACTTGCGTCTAGTAGAAGCAGGTTGATTTATTACTCATCCTCCACTTGTTTTAGCCTTCAATAGTCCAAAAGGAATCTATTGATACAGTTAAGGGCATTATGTAAAACTGAACCCTTAGGCAATGAGAGACTACTTGGCAGGCTCTCACTGAGTTATCAGTTACATATATTTTTTCCATTTAAGTCTAATTTTACTTCCCACTTCTATTTCTCCCCATAATTTCTTATTGCTGAGGTGGGCACTTACAGAGAAAAGCAGTACTGCTATTAAAAGAATCAATACTTACATTGCACAATACTTATACTGCTTCATTCTGTTTGCATCCTGTGCCCTTCATATGTCAGGAATAGTGATCAATTATGATCTGTCAGGTTTGTTATTACATGAGATCATTTATTCTGTTAAGAGGATAAAGCAAAGTCAGCAAGCCAAGAACATATCAAGTCAACTACAGTTTTGAAGCCTACAGCCACAACCTGTTACAAAGACAAGTATATTTCCTATATTCTAAACTCAGAGCTTAAGCACAAAAGGACAATTCTCTTCAGCCTGACCATAAAGAAATGTAATTGAGAATCACAACATATAGCTTGAAAGTTTCTGAAAAACTTTTTCTAATAGTGTTTTTGCCTAAAGGCTTTCTCCTAAAGGCCTGCCCTCCATCATAAAAACAGTCAACCAGAACAGCATTTATCAGATCCTTTTTATACTGGACCAAGAGAATTACTTCATTTTCCATAGCTGGCCCAGTTCAGGTTCTCTGGGAATTACAATTAGGGCATGCAGTTGTGGTCTTCTCTTGCCTCTCTAAGACAATGTCACCTTGAATTTGCCAAAACTAGCAGATGCCCAAGCGCAGTGTAACAGGTAAAAAGAAAAGTAGCAAGTATGAACAGAATACAACTTCCAGATCTCTAAGAGCTTGTTATTAGTGTGATTAAGCTCCAGTATTATAATTGAATAGGCTGGACACCATATCATTAGACTTGCAAACACGTTCAGTTGCTGACTAACAAGACTCTAGTTCCATATATGTGTATGCCCAATCCAGGCAAGCGTAAGGTCAAAGGCAGACTTTGTTTCTTAAGGTTTTATGGTTTTGCTTTTCTTCACAAGATAAAAGATAAAGACAAGAGCACAATTTCTTACAGTGATTTTCAACTAATGCTTTGAAGGGGAATTTCTGAATATTTCAACTTTCCTTCACAGTGGGAATTCTGATATTTGTAACCACTGCAAAGGAAGGATTTTTTACTACTAAACTGGTTGAAACTGAAAGTGAACATACTGCAGAGTCCGGGAGAGATGCCAGAACTGTGAGTTCTCTGCATAGCTACAGAACAGGTATAGTGCAAGTACAGCATGTTCAAGATATTTTCTATCCTTGGAAAACATTTAATCCTGATTTGGAAAGCCTATGTTGAGGGTAAAAAGTTTTTCATTCTGTACCTCCATTCAGCAGTGATTTAAGGCGCTAATTAGCGCCCACATTTGAGGTCCAGATCCAAAATAAGCATAAGCACCTATTATCTATTGCATCTCATGCCAGCTGAAAGCCAAGTACCTCAGAGGATGTGAATCCAAAAGCTACCATAAGAGGTACAGCCATACATGTTGAACCGTGTTGCCGTCCAGTTAGAGGAAACCCATGCACATGGAGACCAGTTCACACTTGCACTCAGACCTTACAGGCAGGAATAATAGATAGGAGTCTGAGAACATGAAGAGGAACTTGACCCCAGGTACCAAAACCAGTAAGGTTTAAGCTATTTGGGCCTTCAAAACCCTAGATGAGCTACCACTTAAAGTCTTGAATCAAATTGTTTCCATTACAATGCATTAGGTGATAAGTATCTGCTTGGAGGTATACATAATACCACCAACACCCTTAAGACATTAGCTGCTGCCCTAAAGAATGATGCTTAAAATAGGCTTTTCTCTGCCATTCTGCTTTATGGGTCTCAAAGCAGAAACTATGGTCTTAAACCACATAGACTGAATTCTTCTTCTAGCTCAGCTCCTGGCTAACCTACACAATGTAGTCTGTGCTATTTCCAGGGCCAAATTTTCTTCTCAGTACAGATTTAAACTCTACAGAAT
Organism: Strix aluco; assembly: GCF_031877795.1. Classification (NCBI taxonomy): domain Eukaryota; kingdom Metazoa; phylum Chordata; class Aves; order Strigiformes; family Strigidae; genus Strix; species Strix aluco. The sequence goes on from NC_133944.1 coordinate 7,688,656, forward strand.
ACAGTGGAGATTTTCCAGAATGCATTTGTTTCTTGTTTTTCTCCCATATATCTCATGTACAGCTTTCTTTTAAAATGTGAACAATCTTAAAATATGTATTTGCATATATGAAACTAGAGTTTGCATCCTACTCTGAATGTGGCCCAATGACATTTGTGTTACTGTGCCTGTCCTGAGTCTGCAGATATGTTACACAAGCAATGACAAGCTGCAGAGAAACAATTTAGAAGAAAAGAAATGCAATTCTAAATGTGTTATGCTTATCTACATTTGTAATTCCAGTCATGGATCCTATCTGTTTGTAAATTTCAAAGCAAAATATCTCTGAACTTGCTAAGTCAGTATGGATATGCTCATCTTTTTCTTGCTGCATAAAATTAGACACATACCAGGCAACTGTGAACTGATTAAAAGAGTCTCTCCAGCAAAATAAAAGAAGATAGGTCTTGCTATCAACTTGGTTGCTGACTCTTGACAGAGGTAAGAACATAAGGTGCATTGAAATGCTTATGAGATTCCTACTGACTATTATGAGAACTTTAAGAAGTGGTTATATGCTGAAAAGTGACTCTGAATAAATAGCATTGTGAAGTTCCAAATTTATTTTCTCTCAAAGTCTTAGAGAATAAATTTGCCTGCTTTACAGGTAAAGATACATTTTCTCTTGCTGACAGCCCTGCAAACTCTGAAAGTCACAGCTGTGTTCTCCTTGACATGTGCATTTCATTACTGCTCTTCTGAAGTGGCGTCTTAGTTAAAACTCTATTGTTAGAAAGAAAAAAATACCCAAACTACATCCCTACTACTCCATTGATTCTACAGGACTAACAGGAATAAAAAGACCCTGGAAATTGGTTTTGCCATATAAAAGGAAAAAGGCACACAGGGAACAGATCTAATGAGTATGAAGGGAACACTGAACATGGCTCCATTTTTGACCAGGATAGAAGGAGCACAGGGGTAGGCAGATGCAAGCAGTGGCCTGTAGGTTTTCTGAACTGAAAAGAACTTTCTTGCATTCTTCAGCAACCCACCTTCCAGTTTAGGTTGCTTATGCAAAAATTAAGGAATACGTCCCCCCAAAGTTAAACAACCCTTGCATTCTGACCACAAAAAATATCCTGTTTGTGTCCAGTTCAAATCAGAGGTAAAGGTGCAATCTTCCTTACATAACCTACTAGTGTGACTGACTCAACAGTAAATCTAGAGCACAAGTTCAGTCATGGCCCAAAGGCAGCTGTGTCCCAAGGCCAGCAGATGAAGGTAGCTCATGCACCACATTCAGTTCCTTTGCTCAGAGATCAGAGCTGGCAGCTTATTATCAGCCAGTACAGCTGTGCTGCTCAGAACAGAAAGTGAATAGCCAGATCTTATTTCCACACTGTTTGTCTAATCTGATGGGTTGTGTGGAGTCTCCTCTCACATTGATACAAATGCATATGAAGAGCTACGTGGAGTGCCTCTATGCTGTGCTTACCCCAACAGATTCCTCTGTGGAGACAAGTGTTTACAACTGTGATGGCTGCAGTTGCTGTGGGCTATGAAGTAAATCTTCAGACATTTTTGCTGCTGCTCTGAAGTCTTCCCTGACTCTAGTGGAACTCCTCTCTGGAAAACCTCTCACTTCAGCCACATTCATAAAGACAATTGGCCTCATGATGTACTAGGAAAGTGTGCAACCTGCAGTACATTTACCCATTTAGCTTCAGATATAAATCCTTTAACAGGCCTTGAATATAAAACACAACTAGTGCACATCCTAAGATTACTATAAAGCTATAACCATAGCTAAGGTGGGACACAAATCACTCTGAGATTTGATTTCTCTGAATCATAAAGATTCACCATAAAAATCTAGTTATGAGTGTCATTAAAAAAATGAGCTTCAGAGCATGAAATGTTAGAGACGTTTGCAATCGTTTAGAAAAATAGTGTCTTGTTCAAGATCAGATTTTAAATCATCCTCTCTTGCAGGCAGGTCAAAGAGATGTGTAAAAATGTTGTCAAAGTGTGTTTTAAAAGTGTCATGTAACACACCCAGTACTGGGATGTCATGGTCTACTCTTCTCAGAAAGGGATTAGGGTCACATTTTGAAAGACATTTCATTTCTAAAGATGTAGATAAATGTCTATTGACAGTTTTGAAAATTTTTAGTATCTCACTCTCGTCAAAATCCTTTAAATCTGGAAGTATCCCAGCTGCTTTTAAAATTCCAGGAGGTACTGAGCATGGCAAATACCCAAATGACTTTAAAAGTCTAATCATCAGTGTGCCTTTTAATGGCTGGCAAAAGAACATATGGAACAGACCCCTTACATATTTAAAGCAACAGGTAAATTACAAAAAGTAATGGGATATTTAACATTGCTCTGCTTCTGTTCCTTTTACTAGGATAGGTCATGTTATGTCATCAAAGTTGACTGCAGTGTACAGCTGTAAAATCAGTATGGGATAAAAATCATGCTCAATATGAATATATAAAAAATATAGTAACATTTCTTGTTTGTGAACAGATAGGATGTCATGATTCATCTTGTGTTAGGGATTTCAGGATTTTCAGTAAGAAATGAGCAGAGTTCTTTGCTGTATTTCATCAGTATGCTCCCATCAGCATGTTCCCATTCTTTTCCAGTGGTGCATGCGATCTCCTGCATGAGCACAGGATGAAAGCACCTGTGAAAGAACTGGAAGCTCTACTTTCCATGGATCACTTTGGGACTCTTTACTTGAGTCCTCTGGATTTTTCCTTCAAACTACCCTCTAAATGGCAGCAAAATGAATATGATGTGTGGTTTGAGGAAAGTGCGTTTAGCTGCTGAGCTGGGCTCAAACCTTTCAGGAAGGTTAGAGAACTTTTCTGAAAAAATATTGTAACCTCTGAGAGAACTTAAAAGATCTAGAAATTTATCCTATTATGTTTAGATCTTTCAGGGGGAGTCTGGATATTATCTAGCAAAACCCCAGCTCTGATGGACCATTTTCATCTACAGAAAGAATTCTACATAAGAGACTTATTTTATCATCTTATTTTCTAGATGGGAAAAATGAAGCACAGGAAAACAATATGATGCAGGAAATCCAGAATGTCAGTGCTTAGCATCCCACAGGTGGTGACTTTACCCACTAAGACACATGATATACTTTCCAGCAGACGTCCATCAAATGAGGACATATGCAGTATTTGATACCTGTCTGGTAATAACACTGAACACCATTAAATACCAACCAAAACGTGATTTTAGAGGTCTTATTTTCAAAGAAACTGAATATTCCTGTTGATTGCTTTTACTTAAAATTGCAACTAGCCAATATGTTATTAGACCAGGTGTAATGAGTTACCTAAATAGTGATACAGGGTCATAATTTTCAGCACCCACTCTAGCAAACTACTAGTAGCCTGTCTACTAATACGTAATTTTTCTCTGGCAGAGGGACAGTAGTTATTGTTCCTGCTTTCATGGAGAGGGTAGATCTGGATTCACACTCCCTCAGTCTTGGGGCTGTTTGCATCAAGAATTTGTTTTAGACATAAGGAAAGAACTGGGACTTAGTAACTTTCTTCCCATTTCAACTTGTAAATTTCCCTGGAAATTGTAAAGCCTTGGAATATTTCCATAGAAAATTGTAATTATTTACTTTTTCCCCATTCTTTGATGCACATCTAAGTCTCATGAACCAGACATGGTAACAGGTCACACTCTAATTTGTTCATGTCATTCTACAACAATGTTGTTTTGAGTTTACACTGCCATGTTTATTTATTTTGTTTATATTAGCCCATTGCTAAACCAAACATTTTAGTTTGAGAGTTTAGAGAAACTTTTAGCCACAGGAAAACTGGGATTAGATCAAAATGCACATAGGGCACCAGTGGCATCCTCTTTGGCGTATGAATAGAGATGTTGAGAGCAAAGATCCCTGTGCTTCCCCAGCTCCCTTTGTGTGGAAATGGATATTTGAAGCACTGGTTCTTAGTAAAGACCTTAGATAACTGACCCAACCTAAATCAAGGGATTGCAAAACACCTCTTTTCACAGATATACGGTCACTTCTTCTCAAGTTCAGATCTGCCTCTGTCTCTTTGAAACATGCATTTGTTGTTCAGTTTTATAGATGGAATCTTCTACATACATTCTGAAGTAACACTAGAGGGCAATAATGTATGAGATATTCAGAATTTCTGAGCCTGAAAATATTTGAGATGGGTGGTCTTCATTTGTTAACAGTTAAGCAAAATACATAATTTGCTTCATGTGTTTGCTTTAATTTGATAAGGACTTGTGCTGGGATAGAAAAGGAAGAAGAGAAAGCTTCAGAGAATACTGGAAATGAAAATTCACTTGCTTTCTTTCACATGGCTGTGATATTCTTAAAAGAAAGTGAGAAACTGTTTTGGGAAAGATATCTGCATACAAGGAAGGGGTGTCTCTTTCAAACAAAATATTAAAGGACATTTTAAGATCCCTGAATTTATTTTGTATTTTGGTGAAGCACTGACAGAGGAAAATCTCTTGGAAAGGAAAGTAGAGAAGAGGGGAAAGGGGAAACAGAAGGGAAAAGGGAAAATAGAAGGAAAAGGGGAAAAGAAATGGGGAAAGAGAAAAAAGAAAAAGCTTTACAGAGGTAGGTAGAATTGAAAAAATAAAATCTCTTCATTAGAGGTATCTTACATGCACAGCCCAAAAATTGTACTTACCCTTACTGTCAAGTCTCTCTATAAGTTTTATCTTTAAAGCTAGTTGATCTGTAAACTGAGAGTTTGGCAAAGGAGGGGAGGAAGGGTTTGGTTTGGTTCTCTTTGCTCTTGAATCTAATTTACCACCCTTTCATATAGTGTCTTGGGCCATATATTATTTTTAACAAGTTTGTTTACTCAGATTGCTATTAGTAAAGGAATTTATCTAAAGCTTGGACATTGTATGGTGTTGGAAAACAAAGCAAAAATCTTCTCATCTTACTGCTTTCAAGTCCCAATAAATTCAAGGTACCTGGATGGCTTTTTGTCTTGAATTTACAGCTCTGGTGATTAACATCTTCAGAGTGCATTCAGACATCAAGAGAAGGTTTTGCTTCAAAAAAGCTTTATTTTAGGAATGTCAAGTGCAAAATTAATGATTCAGGATTTAGTCTGGAAGAAAGAGATATAAGTGTGAAGTGAACCTTTAACGGTCTGTAAGAGGGAGTGACTGCTTAGAAGAGTTTTTATAGCACTGCACTTCCTGCTACTTCAGTAATAATAATAACAGTAACAGTAATAATGCCTACCTCTTATATTTCACTTCCCATCAGCAGAACTCAAGTAATTATGTTCATTTATTATCTTAATGCAAGTGTTACCAAAGAAAGGAATGTGATAATGCGGTATCTGTTTTCTACTATCTGTGTTTTTAAGCAATGTAGCAGGACCAGCTTTGTCTCCTCTACTGAGACAGGATTCAGAGAAGGACAAAATAGCTGATAAAACTCTTTTTGAGCACCCATATTTTAGACAGATCAATATAATTTCCTTAAAGGTGAGGTGGGGATCATGTCATGGCCACACAAGATGTTTGGCTCTTTTGAGTATAAAAAGCATATGTTTGTTACATTAAAAAACCTCACCATTTCTGCTTTCAGTATATAGCACAGGTCTAGCATGAAGCCACATTAGTATGGCATGTTATTAATGGTTGATGCTACCTATCAGTTCAAGCCAGGCAGTATAAAAACAATATATTATGTTCTTTTTAAGAAAAGGAATTGAAGAGAAGTCTTAAAATGCTCATCACTCTGAACGAACTTCATTTTTTTCCTCCTACAGCCAATAGAAAATTATCATGCCATATGAAATTAATTCAGGTCATGATAGTGCAGCTATAAAGCTAGAGGACAATTCATGGAGATTGCTCAGAACAGACTCTCTGTTTTCATGTTGCATTTAATGAGCCTTTTGGTTGAAAAATTTGTTATGATGCACTTCATTTCCAGTTTAAGATGAATATGGCTGCTGTGGTTTTGATAATTACTGAGATCCAATTGTTTCTACTTTATGTATTCATGTTCCATAGGTTTACATTCATTTTGTCATTCACAGGGTATGAAAGGGAACAATAAGGATATCCACATATGTCAGGTTTCCCTGAAGAGATCTTGCCTCTCATACTGGTGTTCTTTCTGCTAATCCAAACGTAAAGATGAATAGTAACAATTCATTTCAGCTATATATTATTAATTTTAAGCAGTCTAGTTTTTCTTTCAGCCACTTTATATTACCCACATGTAATGACCCTTGCCTACATAAATCAGACAGGAAGATTTAATTCGCTTACTGATGAACCCAGTTCTGTTCATTTCCAGACTCTTACTGCAAAACTCTGAACATAACGCTCAGTTTTCCCTTAGTCTTCTTGAAGAAGTAATGCATAACTAAAACCTTCAGTGAAACTTGGAAAATCGCCCTTCAGCTCCTAAATGCTGACTATTAACAGCAGGAATTTTAAGTGTTTTGCTCTATTGTATTTAGCTCTACTATTCTAGATTATCCTTTTATATTTGCACTGTCCATTTTTGTTGAATGAGGTGATAATTAAACACATGCAGGCTATAGAACAGAAAGTGTTATTCAAAACTAACCAGCAAAGGTCACAGAATAAATACACTGACAACTTGCTAAGAAAGGAGATTATCCAAAGTCTTGACTTGGTGTTATTTCAAATCCCAAGGCACAAGAGAGTTTTTATTCCCTCTCAATTCCTTTGTTGTTTGGGGATTTCTATGTATTGCTTAGCTTTAATTTCTGTCAAAGCCATCCAATCAACTCTGTTGACTGCTTGGTAAAATTCCCTTCTACACTTGGGTTGGTATGTACTGAAGAAGAAGGTTATCTGCACTATTAAACCTTTGACTTCTTGTCTTTTGAAGAGATCATTTTGCATTTTGCTATGGCAGAGCTGTAATTAGATCTGTTAATTAAGGACAGAATGAACTTTTTAAAAACTCTAAACTCCTTTGCATTTTTGATAAGTTTGCTTAGGTTGCTACTGACCTTCGTACAGGGTTTGCCACTGCTTATTAATTGTTAAATTTTAATTAGGCATGCTGATGAATGTGCTAGCCTTTGCAATAAATAAAAGGTAGCTTCATTTATAATCAGATATTTACCAGTCTAGAGTGAAATTATCTGCTTTCCTAGAACATAGTTAATTTAACATATTTTGATAACAGTAATTGGTGATATATAAAACCCAAACCCAAACAGATAAATATTATGACTCCCTAGTTCAAAGACTGGATTACCAGTGCAAACTGAGCTAGGACACTGGATCTTAAAAAACATTCCACAGACACTTCAACTAAATTACTTTAACAGCTGGTCAGATATTCATGGTATTTGTACTGAAATTCTTTCAAAACATGTTTCCCAGAGAAGAATCAACCCTTACAGAAAAAGCAGGTCAGACTGGAGAGATAGAGAAGTAAGGGGATGAAGAGGAGGACCAGCTTTCATGCTTAAGGGAAATGAAAATTTGCAGCACTGGCAAGAAACCTGCTTTTTTCTTTGCCAGTAATAAATATGTGGCCCATACTTGTGGCTGTGTGACCCATCCAGGGACTCCACAGACTAACCCACCAAGAAGTTTGTGAAGCAAGATAATGGGAATCTGCCCCAAACTCTCTTGAAATCAAAGGGTATCAGGAATCAAAATAATTCTTTCGTATTGCTCTATAGTCCCATATCTGAAAGAAATAGCAAGTATCTATCCTGTTTGATTACTCTAGTAGAATTAGTATCCACACTGCTTAAATTTGACCTCCTGTCACTCTCACCTCTTGACTCTGTGAAGGACCATCAGAGAATCTTCTCATGATGAATGAGAATACTTAATTAGCCATGTCCATTACCATGAAGACAGTTAACAATTGCCAGCTTCTGACACACTCATGTATGTAACTTTATCCTCAATTTCAGTGCCATAACTCTAAGCTGCACAGCAAACTGAAAATAATAGAGTCAGTGCCTGAAGTCCTGGTTCAGGTAGAGGCAAGCAGCAAAAGTCACCCTTAATTCCCACAAAGTCCCTGCCAAACTTCAGAAATCAATGGCCAAATGCTCTGCACTGCTCTTATCAGGACCCTTAATTCCCACAAAGTCCCTGCCAAACTTCAGAGATCAATGGCCAAATGCTCTGCACTGCTCTTATCAGAACCCACCACATACATAATGAAATGTTACTGCAGCCGGTGCTGATTTTCCAGCTGTTTCAGTTTGCCTTGAAGAAAGAGCACACGATTCACTTTTTTGCTGGGAAGTTTATTAACTTAAAGGATTGGATAATTAGATAATTATCAAGTTGTCTGTATTATTAGTGATGAAGTGCTACCTAAATTTCATTAGGGATGGTCAAACAGGTTTTGAAAGCTGATGAAGTGCACTGCTCAGAACTGTGTGTATAGTGCCAGGGCTTCCCTGTCCTCTGACCATCTCAAAGCATGTGGTCACTGCTGTTTGGTTTGATGCCAGTTCTTCAAGTGTCAAGCGCTGCTTTCAAGATTCACACTGCAAGCAGCAGGGCTGATGATTGACTTGCCAGGGTGATTTCAGGCAGTCATGAAAGTACTACTCAAAGGCTGGTGCTTTGGGAGCATTCTACCATACTGTGGGAATATTTTGCTAGTGGTACACCTAGTTGCTAACCGGATTTACAGTGAGAATTCAGAGGACAGTAGGCAAATTCATTTTCTGGGTCCTAATAAGTACATCTTCCCAGAAAACAAGTTTCAACAGACCCCTTATGTGGGACTCAGTGATACGCGTTTGATTATCTCCTGACATTGAAGAAGAGACCTAAGCCAATTTTCAGAGAGTGTTCACGTAACCTGTCTGCTGTTAACCCTGTTTTATCCACAGATGTTACTGGAAAGTCTACTAAAAATCAATTCTTTTTCTTTTGAAATCAGTTATGATTGCATGCTTTGCTTCACTTTTCCCTGCAATGAAAAAGCAAGAGAAGTATCTGAAAGCTTTCCCCCTTACGGACATAAAAATGACATTACATCTTCAGCACAGGGTGGGGCATGCTTCATCTAATACTTCAAGACACAGACTAATGCATCTTATGCAGTGCTGTTGATTTAAGTGAAGACCAACACCCTAGAAATACAGTTGTTACTGCAACAGAAAATGGGGCATAAAATAGAGGCCACATATCAGTCTTTTTAATAATGATCTCAGAGCTGTATTAACGAGCTGGAAGTAAGGAATTATAGTTGAGCAGAATTTCTTCCCCTTGAACTTAGAATAGCAGCAGGACATGAAGGAGCTGTAATAGAATGTTATTTTACAAGAAGTAAATAATGTAATAGAGTCTATAAGGATGTCAGCAGGAGAGTTAGAACTGTCATAGCATAATCCTGACTTGAGCAGCAATGTGTGAAAAAGTAGCCTGCAGCAGTTTTTCCAGTACTTCAATAATTTCTGCTTTCTCACTGATCTTTGTTTACTCTACTTACCTTGTCAAAAAAATGTTTTACCTTGTGTTAAAATGCAAGCTAAAAGAGGAAAATGTATTCCCAATAATCCCAACTTTTCAAGCATACAGATTTTCTTTTCATTTTGAGTTGTTGTTGTGGAAAAGATGGAAGAATTGTATTCCCTTCACTTAAAAAATATGAAGAGTAGTAAAACCATAAATAAAAAGAAGAAGCCTGTGTCTTTGTTGCATCTTTTTCCTTTCGACTAATGAATAATTCAAAAAATTGGCAGTATTACACTTCACATTCTTGTGATATGATGGCAGTTTTTCCAATGAGTCCTCAAATGTAAACTCAGGAGGGTCATGAAACTACACCGTTATCATTACTGGAATACAACAACATCTTCCCAGATACTGCAGCACCTTTATATCATTATTGAAGCAAGGCAGAGAGGACAAGTGTGCAACTAAATAAAATGCTAAGTATTAAACTGAAGTTATGAAAAAAGGGGAGGGGGGCTGAGTGTCTTTTTTGTCATTTCTCTTTTCATATGATATCTATTTAAATTTTCTTAAACCATTATTACAGGAATGTAGTAAAGACTGGGGGACAAACTAAACCAAACTTTCAGGATGGCTTCACTCCTGCCCTGACATCATGCAAAGAATTCTGAGTAGGCACCCCAGAAGAATACTCTCACAACCCTTCCCTGGCACAAATTCAGTCTGACTTTCCACAGGATCTAGGCACCTCTACTTTCCTTTAAAAAAGTGTTGCTTCTGTTGCTACTTGGCTAACTGGTGCTCTTGCAGAATTCAAGATCATATGCAATTCTCTCACTCCATCCTAGTCATAGCCTTAGGAATATTATGCCATGCTTTTAAACCAAATTGTATGGGCTTCTCTAAGTTTGAGAGAGACCTTTAACATCAGTTTGGTGTAATGTGTTTGTATGGAATATTTGTCTTGGTTTTAAGGAAATACATTAAAAACCTTTCACTGAGAATATGAGATATTGCATTGTCCTTGAAATTGTGTTAGGTCCTTCAAAGCCATTTAATCTCAATTAAAGCAGAGCATACAAGATAAGGTGCTCTGAAGATGCATTAAAGCGTGTTATAGTGCTAAGCCTCTGTGCACTTTGACACATCCTAAAAGCACTGTGCCATTGGTTTAAAGGTACGGTTCAAAAATCTCCTTGCGACCCATTATCCATGGATCATTAGCATAATTCAGAACTATTACAGTGTATTGTGCCAATGCGTGCTAACAAGAACTGTTAATGTATGAAGTCTTGACATGATAGATTGTAATGCCTCTGGCTCTGTCATGTCAATGGAAGTTTATGCATTAAATAAAACACACCAGGGAATTAGATAGTTAAGAGATTGGAAATGCACTATAAAGCCTTTTAATTCAAAATCACCATTTGTAATCTATGCTGGAACTGCAAAGTACAACCAAAAGTTTGACCTCAGATGGATGGTCAGAAATCTATTTGAAATGAGTTCAGTGTTCTCAGTGCAGTCCTTCCACCACAGGACAGCATCTTTCTTATCACCCCTACTGGGATCCTAAGAACTGTCGGCAAAACGAAGCCCAGGCTACCCTCGCAGCTGAGTGAGCACAAGACATTTCAGGGTGACATGAGCAAGTTTATGCTGCCATTGATTTTGTTGCACTAATTCAGAGGATAAACAGAAGACTCAATTCTCCAGAGTTATCAATCTGGCACCTTTCAAGCACATTTAGACTGGCATGGGCTTTTGTTTTCTGGTTCCTTTTTTTCCCTTCCTAATTACATGTTAAGTGCAGCAATGTTAACAGATGTCACTAGAATACAATTCGCAAGGATTTCAAGAGCAAATAACACTAGGAAAAAATTGATTCACAAGGAAATGTTTAGCTATCATGATCATGGAGAATAAACTACTTTATTTTTTTAAAATGCCTAGTTCAAATATGCTTTTTAGAGTTATTTTGTCATAAGATTTTGCAAAAGTTGCCAGCAAACAGTGTTAAATTACAACCACACAGGGAAAAGATGGTGCAACAGTGATAATTCACCAGTCACAAAGATGAAAGGCATTGGGTCATGGTTTTTGCAGTGGTGCAACCTCCACACCTATAATACGGTACATATTGCAAAATACTACTGTGGCAGACAATGTATTTATATTTGTAACGTGCTAAAAAATACCACATGAGTACCATGATATCCTGGCTCTATTTCCTACTTGCTTTTTGGGCTTAGAAAACCATTTCTGTATTTCTGTCCTTCTTAATTTGTTAACAGTGATTTTTTTTTAAGCAGCTCACCTACTACATAATCCTGTTGTAAATAAATTTACAGCTGGTTTGACTGATAAATTTAAAAAAAATAATTACATAGGAACCAGAAGTAATTAATATACCAGAATGTTTGTTTAGATGCCTACAAAATAATGATCTCAGAAGCACAGAGTTCCCACAGCTTCCGAAGAAGGCAGTGAAAGCTGCAAAGATTAAGCCTCTCTGAAAGCAGTCGTTTTAATACATCTGCCCACATGTGGACATACACACTAAAACTGATGCCCACAAACTTTATAACCTCAGTCATAATAATAACAACCGATTAATAATTAAACTTCTTTTTGGAGTTCTTACCACTGCCTCTTTATTTTACACATTAGTAATTTTTACTGTGTATCTATTTTGGACATGGCAAAGCAGGTCACAAACAGATGAGCACTCTTACATAAAAATACTCTACACAGATTGTCTTTGTAGTTCATATACAAGGACTGTATGTTTGTTGAATGCCACCCAGGTCTACTGCCACAAGTAACACCGATAAAATTAGAAGCATAATCTGTGAAAATTTATTTCTATGTAAAATGGGAATATCCCTGACCCTTATCAGAAACTCTGTTACTCATCTTCTACAAGACCACAGCACCCGGAGCTGTATCGGCACGTCAAATTCAGACAAATCTCTTCTACATGTCGTGAGCTGGCTGGCTGTGAAGGAGGTCTAGCCTGGGAGCCACGCGGCCAGGCCAGCTCACAGTCAGCTGAAACCTGGCCAGAAAGAACTAACTTGTCTAGCCAGCTCAAAGCCTGGGGAAAGCAGATGTGTATCTGTCTGCATCTGATCATAGCTTTTTTCACTTTTTCCCCTCCAACTTTGCCCTTAGACTTCGGGATGAGATCTGCTCATTTTGCCCATTCTGAGTATGGTTTCAGGGAGTTACTATCCCACTCAGAGAAAGCCCATTGGCACCCTTCCCACTGACATTTCCCCACAGGCCCTGAAGTCCCCAACACCAAAGCAGAAACTGGCCAACACCCATTTCAGAACAGTTTCAAATGTGTGCTAATGTTCCTTCTACTCCATGCCACAGAAAAAGCAATTCCATGAAAACACATCAAAATTTTGCACTTTTACCCTTACACTAGTGTTCATTGTTTAAAATGTGAACAGAATCTGGGTTTTATCTTACTAGCGACCCAGTTCAGGATCATATTTCCAATACTTCTAGAACTATTTCAGTGATGAACTGTAGGTGGAGTTATTAACCCACCAGAAGCATCTGACAGAGGAAAAGGAAAAGGCCTTCAACGCATTCTTCTCCAAAACATTTCTAATCTTTGGAATCGTTTATTCATTTACTAAAAATAGTATATTTAAAAGCATGGAATGGCTGAAGGCTGGAGTTGTTGAGGCATATGACAGATATGACAGATACATGGTTTGGAAATACCACATGACCTTTTGTCCATATACCATTATCCACCTCCAAACACTTCTGAACAAATTCTAGACCTACAGAAAAAAAACAAAAGTGATAAATGCAACAGGAAAAAACCAGGAGAGATCAGAAGATCAAAAAAACCCACAACAAAACACATTCTTAGAACACAAACAGCCAAATTTGCTTGATTAAATTTCATTTTAGGAGTAGCAATAGCTCCTTACTGTTCCCCAGATATCAGTTAACATCACAGCTCACTCTCTCTCTGTGTTTCAGCCTTGTTTTCAGCTGAGCTTCAGTGGTTATAGAACTTGGGCAATAGTCAAACCCCTGTTCAGTATCACCATTGGGCTAATACAAACAAAACCATCTTCACTTTTCAAGAAATGCCAATTGCCTATTGAAAATATTAGGATGACATTCTCTTTCTTTGCAATAGAAGATCTTCTCTCAATTGCCATAATGCTTTCACATTTCTAAGAAGCAGAATACCCAGTCAGCAGTAGGTTAAGAAAATCCCCTGAAACTGCATCATAAGCGAGTTTTATTCCTGTTCAGTGATTTATTTAAATGCAGTTATCTCTGAAGGATAAGAAACAAATCCTTAGGGTATTCACAAAAGCAGGGAGTTAGGGCACAAGGGGATTTTTCACCTTCAGATCAAATTAACTGACTTTAAAATAAGGATGGTCAACTGGGATGGTCAACCAAGCACTTGTTCAAGACTACAGAGCATGACTAGCAGAGGAACTTTGCTGACCTGAAGGTTTTTTGAGCAATCTGAAACCTCAGCTGTGGGAGCAAGTGAGTTAGCAGAGACTACTGAGGCTGAAAACTAACAGCCAGTCCTAAACAGCATCCTGGAGAGCTGTTTGCTTTTAAGACACTCTTTGCCTCCTCCTCTATCCATTTTACAGGGGGTTTGGTATGCATTTTCTTATCACTCTCAGCAATACGAAGCTATCAAGATACAGTCTATACAGTTAGGTCTAATCTCTTCTAGACAGCTCTTCTCAGCAACTGAATGCCCAGGCAAACATGGAAGCATCTTCTCACACCAGCAAATCCACAATGGAACCTCTAGAGCAAAGAGGACACAGCAGCCAGGACACCACTGCTGACATACTGCACTAAGCTGGAGGAGACACTGATCTGTGTTTATAGGACTCTTGTACTCCACTACAGATCACATTTGTCACAGGGCCTGAGGGCAAGATGGCTTGAGGGGTCCTTTTCCTTCAGCTATACTTCCTCCGCTCTCTCCCTGTCAGCTTAGCATAATAAACAAGGACCAAAAGAAACAATTTGTTTTGAGGTCAATATTACTTGTATATTTTCAATATTCACATAGATTTTTCTTTATGTGTTCTGAACACAAAAGAACATGCTGATCACCTTAATATGACTTTCTTCTATACACATATATGCCCCTATTCATACATACTTCCACTGTTTGCCTAATGTCAGACCTTTAATTTACACCAGAGTATTGCAGAAGGTGGACTAATTCTGAAAATTGCCGTCACAGACATTCATTATTGTCAATCAGAGCAAGGTAGTCCTAGTAGCTTCCATGTAAGCCTATATAATAGTTAAATATGCAAGTTTTCTTATGCAGATAATGCCACAAGATAAATTGCACACAGTAAATAGTTCACATTTACAGGCAGTATGAAGATCATGCCTTTTAGCTATCTTAAAAGTATGCAAAGTTACTATTTAAAAATAAAATGCTGTGAGAAATATTTGTTATAATCCTTATAATACTGCAATTATTTGAGCTGAAAAAACTCCACACCTAGCAAGACAATAATTTGATGGCTTGCTAAAGGAAACAAGCCATAATAATGTATTCATGTTAAGATCCCACATTAAATGGAAGAACTACTTGAAAAGATGTATGTCTGATTCTCTGTTACCCTAGGGCCACTTTAGACTACTCTGATAAAACAGCCTTAGATCATCAGTGCTGTTTATGCAGTATAGCAGAAATGGGAGTTCTGGCTAATACTTATATACTTAAGAATGTATAGCTATTTTTGATGTATTGTATTAAAAACACCCTAGAAATGTTAAATGAGATTTAACAGAACTGATGACCTGGTTATGCTGAGTACTTTTGATTATCAAAAGAACAGCATTGTGCAACACACTTTTTTGCTAAGAAACACCAGAGGTCTCTCTAAACCTGCACTCTTTTCACGTCGTCTCACTCCTGGAGTGCTTGTGTATGTACTCTTATTTTGGACCATAGTTTCTGTTTATGCTTTAGACAATTTACCTCATATAACCTGAATGCTAGTGTATAACACCCACTTATTGAATTAATTGTTTAATAGGCCAATTAACTTCAGCTATTTCTCTCTATAAGTGAGCAAATGAGATCATTCTCTCCCTTTACATAATATGACACTATTGTCATGAAAAGTTAAAGGAGATTGGATAAAGCAATGTAGCATTAGTCTTTCGAGCATGTTCCAAGAATTACTGCAGGCAGTGGGACTTTTGATATTGACTCCAGCTGCATCAGGATTTGCAAAAAGACACTTTACTACAAGAGACATGTCCATTAAACTGTGTCATTTTAACAGATTCATGTATCACTCACTAATGCAGAGTTTACTTTTTAGGTGGTGTATGTGTTAACTAATCTGTCTCATATTTTGTATTTTGTTCCAGATCATTCAACTAGTTGGTTTATTAAGCATTTTTCACACTCCTTACACATTAAGAAAACCTGACTTGCACACTCAGTTAGCACTCACTAAACAGTGTTTAGAGCTGAGCTTCTAAGGAAATGCTGCCATAAACATACTTGGGGTAGCATCTGCTCAGTGAAGCACATAAATTCCTTACTGTGTCTTTGGCTGACAGTGTCTTTGGCTGACTCCTGTCAGGCAGCCTGCGCAGAGATCCACCTCAGCATCATCACCATCTCTAAATTAACCTGTGGCAACTAAGGTAGCTACAGCTTCCAGCCTTTATGCCACTACCCCGCTGGAATTCATTGCCTCATGGCAGGAATAAGAGGACCCCTTGTGTGTTCCCTCAGGCATTGAGGTTTGCACTGAGGTTTGCACCGAGGTTTGCATGCTGTTCATGACAGCATAGCAAAGGGCTCTCACTTCAGCTCTTGGAGAGAGACCCATCCCATTTCTCCCTCTTTTCTTCTCCCCTTATTATAGCCTTTATCACCAGTTGCTGGAAAGAAGTGGAGAAGTGTTTAGGATTAGATGTCAAAAACTTTAAATCTGATTTAAGATCCATTGTCATTGGTATAAAATTTGGCTGTATTAAGTGGATCAGTGAGCACATGCCTTGCACATGTTAAAGTCCCTCTTAGTTAAGAGTTGTGCAGTCTTCTAGTTTATTTTTCCTCACAGTAAATAAACAAGTCTTTCTTGTGGTGTGTGGATGTGGTATTATCTCCATTTCCATTTGGGAGATTGAGTCAGAGCGAGAGTAGTTTGCTAAAGGACCACTCACAACACTTCTGACAGACCAGAGCCAAAGCTGGGTATGGAAAAGACAACTAAAGACTTGGATACTCAGTGTTTCATCAAGCAATGGGGTACCAAATCTCCTTACCTGGCAGCAGGTTCTTAGCAAACAAAACGAAAGCACTTTTTCACAGAATGCTCAATTACGTTATGGAGTTCAGTATCATTTAATGTTATGGAGAGTAAAATTGTAAATGAATTAAAAAAAAGGAAAAGTTGATCCCCATGAAAGACAGATCTATTAGTCTGTCTAACTGACAGACTTTTTTTGTATTGGACTAAACACAAAACTCCACATGCAACAGCAGCAAGTCCAACCCATCAGATGAGGGGAAAAGGTTCAGTTACATACATATTCCTTAAACACTAGCCTCATCTTCCACCCTGCTCACTCTGGAGACAGGATGTTTCACAGAAAAGGATTTGTGAGAAGTTACCACTCCAGCTGAGAGAAGAGAGAGAAAGCTCTATTTCATGAGGGATATCTAGTAAGCAAGTGCAGTTATGGTTATATAATGCAAATAGGATTTGCAGGGAAGGAAGAGTTATTTTTATGTTTTTCCTCTAAGGTTCAGAGACTTTGTTCCTATAAAAAGTATCATGTCTAATTTCAGAATGGCTGGTTCAGGATATGCCATGGAACAAGCAAACAATAATGACACAGTTTGCATCATGGCCAGAAGACTAAGCTTGTTAAGTCAATCCAAATGGTTTTCCCCTTCCATTGACAGGAAATCAGGCCTTTCTGACCTGATACACAGACCCACCACAGAATACACTACCAGGTATGCAAATCAATACACAGTAAGAGAAGACAGAATTTTCAAAAGGAGCCTTTCTACCTTTTTCAACCCAAACACTGTACAATGGTTATAAGGGTAATTTTGAAACTAAGGGCACTGCAACCTTGTTTTTCTTTTGCAAAGCAAATGCCAGTTCTCCAAGCGTAATGGCAACTGATGGCAGCTCAAAGCTATAACCATTTTTATTCCATGAGTGTACCACGAACTAGTACTGCTGGGAGGTTGCTGGGGGAAGTGAGGGAATCTAAACAACTACTGTTTACATAAATATTCTAAATATGACTTTAGTAAAGCATTGTGGTTATAGAACTAATTACCCTTCTCATCTCCTTACTGACTTCAGTGGCTGCAGCTACTCCCTTTTAGGGCAGATCTTCCATTTTTCATATAGATCTGTATATGCCCTGGTTTTTATTGATTATCATGTGATGGTCAAACCAGATATGTGTTTTTCTCTCCTCAGGATCCTGCTACCAATACTATATTTATTAAGCAAGTATATTATTAGCAAATGTAGCAAAAATGTAAAGCAAATGAAATAACCAAACACAAGCAGTCTATTGACATGTTATTCTTATCTAATGATACACTTCAATGCTGTCTAGTTAGATACACTGCCTTGCAGTTGTAGAAGACTGGAGTCAACTTACACCCTTTCACTTTCTTAGGTCAAGGAACTCTTTGTTTAGCAGTGACTGCTTTAACCGGTGAATGTCTCCTCCAGCTCAGCTTTGCGTTTAAAGGAAGCTGGATTTTTTTCTCATAAGCTTCTAAATTACATTTAATTTACATTGTTTTCTGAAATGTAAGAAATAAAAACTTGATTTTTTTACAGTTTTCCTTTTTTAGGCAAAGAATCTTCTCAATTTGAAAGAAATCTGTAACTCAGGTTTATTAACCTGAAACTGCATTTTTAGCAAACAGCTATTGCTTCATAGTAATTTCACAGTTAGGCAGATGGACCTTCGATGAGGATGTCCACATGACAGTCCTGTCATTGTTTGCCATCTTAATGGCTTAACTGACCTTGTGCTTGCAAAAAGATACATGGAAAGTATCTTTGTGATAACCCACCTCTGATACTGAATAAACTCCATTTTGGAACAGCATTGTGAGAACCCCACCACAGGCATATGACTCCTCAATAAGTAAATAGACTGACGCTACTGGAAGCCTATTTCCTGTTACTTTTATTCTATGTAACGGCTTTAAATGGAATCTAGTTTGGCTCTGAATATTTTCATTTAGACTCTTAACAGACATACATTGTCATTGTTACCATTAGCAAACCTTTCAGATACATCAAGGAAACAGCATTAAAAAGAGAGGGAATTTTAGATAAACCCAGTGAAATAAATCTTTGCTCCTAAACAGATGGTACAAAATCTTTAAAATACACGCAGATCAGGATGTCAGTTCCTAAGGTCTTATTTCAGCAAGTCTTACAGGTAAGAAAATTAATACAATCTCACCAAACACAAGCTGAATCAGCCTGCAGGATTCATGGATTTTAAAGTAAGTAAAGACAGTTATGACTATTCAGTTTGATTTGCATTGCTCAGGCCAAAGAATTTCATCCAATAAATCCTGCTATCAAATGAATTATTGCTTCCTTCCATGTAAGCAGTCCTTAGATCCAGTAAGTTGTGACTGAATTATAGCATATCTTTCAGGAGGGCATCCAGCTTCCTTCCATCCTATAATGCTTACAAGGCTAGGCACAAAGCCCAATAAACCATCTTCTTTTCCATTTTGTAGTGCTAGAACTTAATCCAGCTATGATGTGAAGGTGAACTTACATTGATGTGACATACTATTCCCATATACTGCTGCCCCTACCCCATGTCAGAATTCTCCCTATTTACTCAATGAGATAAGTATTCCTTCAGAAATGATGACTAGGGTACAAGGGAAGAAATCAGTCAACAAGAGGATCGCTGTCTACAAAAGGAGTACCTCCCATTTGTATCTTTTCCCAATTTGTTTGGTGGAATTTGAAAAATGAAGCAGAGATTGGAAGGAGGAGTGAAAAAGACAAAATGACAAAGGGCAAGAACATGAAAATACCTCACATTTATCTGTGCCCCTCACTGGATATTTTTGAAAATAATGCCCTGAACTTTAAGAGTGTTACCCATGGTCTCCCTATACTGTCAGCAGTGAGTTACACACTTCTGGAGGAGAACTCAGATCAAACAGGCTCTGAATCTTCTTTGGGTGCCTCTTTATATCTGTGAACATACAGCAATTTATAGACAGCAGATATATTCCTTACCTAGGTACCAGTTTTGTGGGGTAAATCTGAACATTAATCATAGTTATGTCTAGATGAATGTAGACTGAAAATGGTCCTACTTATTCTACTGGCAGGCATCTGAAATCATCTTGCAGCTTAATTTGAGTTTCTATTGCACAATAAAATATGTTTAATAAGCAGAATCCCAACAACTTCAGGATGGAGGAGAGACTTTTGTTGTTGTAGGTGTTTGCCATTGGTGAGATAAGCAAATAAACGATGCCCCAGCTGCAACACATTCCCCAGCCTCATTCAAGATTTTAATGTGAAAATGGCTATTTTTAGGCTAGAGCTCATTTGAGGTTGTTCTGTGTCCCCAGCATGTAGCTGATTGCTGATAACCTGTTTGGGGGAGTGGGGGTGAACTAGTGCAATCTGCAAACATTACGAATCAGATTGACTGAAAAGCAGAGCAGAGCTGCAGAGACCTTTCTGAGATTTCAGTCTGATCTCTGATACTCTGCCTTCTCTTAAAGATCCACTCTTTAGTTGTAAGTGACACTTCTTTCACATTTTAAATAGCTGGCAGAAAATAAAAAGGAAAAGACCCTAAAATGCTTTTGCCAGACTAGTCAATGCATTTAAGATTAAGCTGAACATTTCTATACATCTGTGACCTTTAAAATCTGTTAGGAAGGTGAGATGTTAGGATTTAGTCTCAGCCAGGTGATTGATGTTTTTTTTCAACTGTAAAGCAAAGCTATAGCCTGTAGTCTAAAGCCTATTTATAATCCTCTTTAACAGCACTTGGTATAAAGATACAACTCATTTCTTTGTGAAAATAGCCTGGCTCTGCAATAGTACGATATATTTAAAGAAAACAAAGTAAGGATCTTGCCTCCAAGATATATATTAAAGAACTGTCAATAATTTCCCTGCATTTGAAGGAATTTTGTTAATATGAAAACCTGATAGCATTCCTGCAAAGTAAGTGTCAATAAGGGTATTTCATTTATCCACTTACCTTCTGAAACGAATTGGCAATGACAATAAACAGGAACAGAAGCAGCTTTGCGGGTGGGGCATTTGTTTCTCGGGCTGCTCCCAAGGATGTGTCACTTTATACCACTTGCAAGTAAGTGCCAGTGCATGCAGAGCAGTCTGAGGGTCAATTACCTATTGACAGTAACGCTTAATGCAGCCCCCTTCACTCTTCTTAACCTGGTATGCTCTACTGATCCATTCTTCATGTGCTGAAGGAAAGGCATACATCCAGATGTAAATGTGCA
Source organism: Strix aluco (assembly GCF_031877795.1). NCBI lineage: Eukaryota > Metazoa > Chordata > Aves > Strigiformes > Strigidae > Strix > Strix aluco. The sequence continues at coordinate 7,709,672 of NC_133944.1, forward strand.
TGCCATTTGATGAGGTTTTACTATAGAGCTTTCTTTTCCCTGTCCACAGAAAACTAATGGAATGAGGGAGAAAAGGTCTGTTGCGTTCACTGAAGTACAGGAATGGCACAAATTCAACAGCTTGGCACCTCAATGTCAAGTGGAATTCAGAGCCTGATTGCCCTTTAGTTCTAACTTCCTATCACAATGATCCTGCTGTCTGCTTTCTGTTACATCTCATTATCTGACACTGGATTGCAAATCTCACAGTAAACCATTAATAAACCCAGGCCATGTACTTACAGGAACATTTTACACCGGTCATCAAACATTTACCTTGCTTCTGGAAGGTCAGGCTGATTACTGTTTTTTCTCCTTCATTGTGTTTTTTCAATATGCAAGGCTGCATATAACACACTGGAAAATGCACCAAAAATGACAAGCAAAATCTATTTGTTTTACTTAAAGGGATCTACCTTAAAGTCTGTCCTGATCCACTTTCATCTACTGACATACAGAGCATGTATCACCCTCTATGGGTTGGATAAATATTAAGGGCACATTACACACTCAGGTTTCAATCCTGTCACCACTGAAATTGCTTGATTTCAGTCTTAAAGCTGAAGTAAAAATTTACAAGGAAACACATCCCTGGTGCCTCAGTGCAACTTCTTTTTGAGTCTTCCAGTGAAGGAAAAAGTGGGAACACTGCCTGAATTATTGCAGGCCAATCCCCCTGTGCATTCAGTCCCTCCCTGCCAGTCAACCCAGATGGATGTGTTCCTGGCTGCTATCTTCTTTCACTACCCTTTTGTCTTACAAGGTGAAGCATGCCTCACTGCTGGCATTCAGACTGATGGGCCTGCCTGCTCCCTCCAGAGCAGAAACATTTACCCTTGATCTTTACCCCAGGGAAAAGTTCTTGCACTCTGCAGCTACCAGCGTCTATCACTATTTGTACGCCTTTTTTTTCATATTCAGTAACTAGAGGAGTCATGAGATTTTGCTCAGGGGGATTTTAACATGAAAGGGATGCTATTGAATTTAACAGTCACCTTCTTTGCAACAAAACACCATGTTTGTACAATGACAAAGTAAAGCATTCCTTGCAATCACAGACAAGGAGTTTTCTAGACTATGGATGTCCCAAGAACTAGGTGTAAATGAACTAAACAAATTGAAAAACACATAAAGGTTCAGGCTCAGTTGAGCACCTATCTGTCTAAAAACACTGGGACTTAAGTACAGTGCATAGCCTTAAAAAAACCTCAACCAAATACACATTTTGAAAGGGTCAAAAGACAAATTTAAGGGCAATGTGATCAAACCTAGGGTTTACGTGGGCAAGAAGAAGGATATATTAATCAATCTCTCAAAGGAAATACTGAATCAACATAGTGGAAGGAAGGTCTCATTTTATTCTGCGTAGTCAGTTTGGAATTTCCTAGCTTCTCTGAAAGTATTGCTGGAGGAACACATCATATATATTCCTTTTACCTGAAAGTGATACAGGATCATTTCCTGCTACATCTTGATATGAAAATGTTAACTGTTAGTGCTGCACCTCTCAGGGAAAGAAGCAGAAAAGAAAAAAAAAAGCTCTAGTAGCAGGTAAGCATCCCTGCTACTAAATCTTTCTCTGCATGTCCAGTCTTTCTATTTTGGTTCTTTGCTGAAAGGAAGTACAGGACTATACCTAAGAAACATGACTGTCAGCATTCATTAAGACCAATGCTTAATCTCAGTTGACAACATCAATGTCAGAATCGTAGCTGGGAGCTGGCAGCATTTCAATAGAGGATTCTTCTGAGCTCTTACACACTACTTCAATAAATAATCCTACCGGGAAATATGGAGAAGAGCATTTAAAATGATTTTAGCTGGCACGTCACTACAAGGTTGAACCATCGTGTAGTGATGTGCCCACTGCCTAATTCCACTGTGAAATGTTGAAATACAGCTTTTAGCTCCACAGAAGCATGTAGGCCTCTATTTACATGCAAATTAATGCTATTCATGTGTGAACTACAGCAGGTACTGACTCTGCCAGATGGAATAATTTGGGGATGGGCCCATTCTCTTTTGCTGAGGGCTGCATGTATTCACGCATGCTGTAGATAATTGTTGGGAGTTTCTATGTCACCAGAAGTCCCAATTAAATAACTATTTAAATAATTTACTTTTTTTCCAAGTGAAACATGGTCATGCATGCAGTTGCGAAGACTAAAAATGATGATGATGATGATAATCACACTTAAAATACCACTGTTAGTAATAACATCATTAGCAATAAAGGAGAAGCAGGTGGTTCAGGGTGGAGTATCAGGAAACCTGGACGTGTCACTGCCCAGTGATTTTGGACATGGCATTTCATTCTGTCTCTTTTTTGCCGTTGTTTTCATCCGTAAGCTATTCACGGAAGGCATAATACTTTATTCAGTTTCCTGTTCTGAAGTAGGCAAAAACCCCCACAAACATTACTGTAACAGACATTTACATGCATTTCATTGCATTAGCCCCCACTTGACCTTCACCAGCAGCGAGGGTCACTTGATTTTAATCAATGGCAGCCCCTTTCCACAGAATTAGGATGATATTGCAAAGCAGTAGGTGGCTAAACTGACTGATGAAAACAGGCCTGGTTTGGCTGATAGTGCTTTATTTGAAGCACTGATACGCTTAATATTTGTTCAATTATCATCAGCAGAGAAATCAAGATATCAGTGTGTGAACCTCCTCAACATGCAGTGCCCAACCTCATATAAGGCAGCAACAAACACAAGACCCGAGAGGAATCAAACAACAGAATCAGCTGATCTATTTACAATTGGAAGCTACAAAGGGTTTTTTAGCCAGTGATTTTGATTCTCTTGAAGCTGGAGATGCAGAGACAGATTTTTGACAGTTGCACAAAGAAAAGGATTTAATTAAACTGAAGAAAATGAGATAAACTTTGCATAACAAAAGAAAGGAGCAGAAATAGGCTGGGACAGGATATGAGGGGCTGTCCTCACCTCCCGCTCTCCTTGAAACCTGTTTCTATACTGTGTACTTCAAGTCATACAATCGGGGAGCAGCCTTGCTGCTGCCAACCCACACTGTTTGCACTGAATCTGCACCCCAGGGTGTTATACGGGCAGTCCTCTGACAGGGCTAGTCCTCCACAGACTACAGCCAGCCTCTGCTGGTCCCAGCCTCGCTAACAGCCTCCGACTGCCCCTCCAGCAAACACCTGCCTGATTTCACCCAAAACAACCTGCTTCTTCAGTGAACATCCTACGTGTTACTACAGAAAGCAGTGAGAAAGGAGTACAGCAAGCAAAGAAAATTAGTTGCACATTCAAAAATCCATAAATGGAAATGACTGAAATGATCGTAACCAAACAAAACAACCAAAAAACCCACACCAGAAAATCTCTAAACTCAGGCTAAATATGCAGCCATTAGGAGGGTCAGCAGAGCCCTTTCCTCTTCCAGTCTCTCCTGTTCTAGAGCCATTTCACGAGCATTTGGCTTCACTGTTCCCACCCCCTGGAACACTCCCAAATGCCTTTACATTTCAAGGTCCCTAGGGCTAGCGGATGGGTTTGCTTCACCTGTAAATGTTGGCTAGCACTGCAGAACATAGACTTACTATGAAATCGTTACAGAGGGAAATATAGCATCATCTTCCAACCATGGAAAAAATCCCTTTACTGTAATCCCTAATTCTCATTCCAGGATACTTCTCCCTAAATGTAATTTCTAAAAAGCCATTTAAAAATAAGATCAGACAATCATATATTCCTTCAGAAGAGAAAAGAAAAACCCAAGGTGTGAGCATCATGGGTAAAATGGCACACATTCAGAAACTAATTCCTGGATCTTCTTTCTTTAACTGAGATGAAAAAACATCAGGAAATAGTCCATTCTGGACTTTTTACTTTCCCAATGGGCTTGATTCTAGGACACTAGCTTTGTTTTGTTTTTTAAAGTCAATCTTTCTTTGTCAATTCTATGGGATAATAGTAATTAGGTCAGAAAGAGGAATAAAGGTCACCACCATGAAATTGATATCCGTATCTGTGAATACTTGTCTCTTCAGCTGGTATGCACATGTTTGTGAATAGGAAGGTTTGATTTGCTTGCCCAGCTCACCAGGGGTTAATTAGCATACACTGACAGAACTGCCTGATATGTGATACATTGAAAAAAGCCTTAACAGAGGAAAAACAATGAAAAGTTACTCTGTGCTGGACACTTCCACAGGTACTAAAAACTGCTGCACTAAAGTAGATGAAAAGACCACCTAGTTTTGTACTCAGTCTCTGAGATTGACCAAGAAGGAGTACAGGAAATGGAAATGCACAGGGAAATGCTTTCCCTGCTGTGCTCAACAGTTCAGTCTCTGTGACAAAAGATTTGAACACAGCCTTGCTTTTACTAGCGACTAATAATCTGGTCCTGAAAGAGTTTAATCACATGTTGAATCTATGTTTAATTTTATATTCTAAAAATCCTGTAGCAATGAGTTCCACAAACTAATTATACATTGTGAAAAAGAACTTCCTCTTCTTTCTGTTAAATGTACTCACCAGTAAGAACACTGGTTATGTTCTTGTGCACCCATCTTGAAAAGCAGTAAAGTAATAGTTTCTGATGCTTTTCCCTTATTTATTTTACCCATTCCATCACATGCATACCATTTCATTTATTTTCTAAACCAAAGACTTCTAATCTGTGTGATCTTTCCTCCTATTTTGGGCATTCTTGTTGCCTTTCTCCTGTTTGAATATTCTCCCCTGAGCATTACTTTGGACTTCTCAGTACTACATTTGATCTGTTATTTTATTAGTTCTGTAAGTTTAAGGTCTAAGCTTTTCAGTTTTCAGTTTGACTATCTTGATAATTTTCTTATTGCCACTACATGTGACCCTCCTCTCCAGGATCTCTGATAATACGTTGATTAGTACAAAACCTAGCTCAAAGCCTTGGAGTACCTCCCTTCAATGGAAAAGCTGTCCATGCATTCTTACCCTTTATTTCTTATCTTTTAACCAGTTTTTAATACATGAGAGGACCTTTCCTCTTATGCTTTGACAGCTTAGTTTCCATGAGAGTGTCTCATGAGAAACCCTGTCAGAAGTGTTGAATGGAAACCACTTGTATGAAATGTTTCCTATTAGGAATTAGAATATTTATTCAGGATCAACAATCTATGGAATGGACTATTTGATTTCTGGAGAAAGGGAAAAAGAATTGTGAATCATTTATAAGATGTTTTCTGACATTCTATGTCAAAGTAGATGCTGCAGATGACATTAAAATACTATAATTTCAGTAGCTTAGCTGATGTTTTAGTAAGATCTGGTGAATAATGAAACTGCTAATTTTCTCTAAATTCTATATAATCCCAATTTCACTTATTTTTTAACTGAAAACTAAAATGAAAACAGGAATGACCTGAAATTAAAAAGAACGAGCTGAATTTGCCTTCAAGGACATTTGGGTGAGGCTGAAGAAAAATGTCTGACCTCACAAAAGCCAATATTCAGCGCTGGAGCCCCTTGGCTGGTCCCATCAATCCTGGCTTAGAGTGCAAAGCCTGCTCAAGGTACAAGCAAGACAGACTAAAAGAAGTGGCAGACTCTCTCCTTTGCTGTTGTGTATTTCACTCTTTACCAGTGGATCAGCCTGAACTGCCTTGGCAGATGCCGCATTGCCATCAAGCATGTGTAGGACCTACAGTTTCGGGTACAGGCCACATTCCCTGCCAGCGCTGGCAGTCACCTCTTGCAGCTCCATCCTGGCAGCAACAGCCACAAAAAGTCCCACTCTAACAGTCTCCCCAGCTTGGCACCTTTCCTTTCCAAAATCCTAGGAAACACTTCAAATACAGTGTGCTCTGATGTAGGGCTGCTTCCTTTAAAACACAGTAAGGAGAGAGTAGAGAAATGCAAGAACTTTAAAGTAGGTGGGAAGTGAGCACCCCTTTCAACTACTCTCCTCCAGCAAGACCCATGCTGAAGACCTGTCTACTCCGACCTTTCTCTGTCATAAACCCCCTAAGCCTCACTGCCAACATTCTCAGTTCTTTTCCTGCTTACCTGCCATAACCTTAGGGACTGCTGGCAGTCCTCCTCCCCCAGCAGAAGCCACTCTGCCATCCATCTGAAACTGAATTTTTCCCACTCTGCTGAGAAGCTGTAGAAAAGCAGAATAAATGGAAATTTATACTGCTGACACTGAGGAGGTCTCCGTCTGTTTGAAATGTAAGTTATCATAGTAATTTGGAGAGCTAAGCAAAGTGAGCAAGAATCTGTGTGAGCAGAGAATCTGTATGAGCAGGCTTTCACATTCTGTTTCTGGTCATGGCATGGAGAAAAATAATTTACCAAGGAAATGATCTCACAAAGACATAATGTAAGAATTAGTAATGTCTAAAATAAACTCTTTGTATGTTATATTTTCTTATAATCTCAATACAAGAAACATTTTTTATCTTGACAAATCCAAGTTAGGTTTTATTTTATTTTATAATCTTGTGTTACTTCCTGATGAATAATCACATGGAGATAAAATTCAGATTCATGTGTACGAGGCATTTAAGGATATAAAATATCAGCATACTGTCAATTCCCCTAGCCATACATTGCAAACCTAAGAATACCAGCTTTAAGATTGCACTTAGAAGACATCTGCAAATACTAAGGACAGTAAAGGTCATTAAATAAACTTAACACTTCCCTGTACTTCAAATAGAACAAAGAGTTTGAATTCCTGCTGTAGGTGCCAATCCCATTCTGTTTTAACTCTCCAGCTATGACCAATTTCATACAGGAAGTTATAATTTAAACAGAGAAGCTCCCTACAAGGTAAATATGGAGCTAGACAACAATTTTAGAATAAAAGCTAAAAAAAGGAAATTTTAAAAGGAAAAAAAAAAAAAAAATCTAGGAACAGTTAATGCAAGACAGCTACTGCTCCTTAACAAAATGGAGAAAGATAATCTTACAATAATGTATTAGAACATTGTCGAAATTTTTCTTTTCTTTGGTGTTTTGTGTTGGCTGGGAGCCATTTTACTCCTGCACTGCAATTGAAGCGAACATTTGCCTCCTTGGTTTTTAACTCTAATATCTCATAGCACAAGCAGAGCTTTTGTTATGCATCAGCAGCTGCCAATATTTTAATGAAAGGCTCCAACAGAAATGGTTGTCCTTTACTTTTGATTTATTTTAGCTGGCAGCTCTTCAGAGTTTCACTCCCCAGTTCAAAACCAGTCCGCTGTAGCTTCTATACACAGTGCTCCAGGATCTCCCAGTATTCTCCCATTACAAACTGATTGACTACACTGTCACAACCTCTTAACAAGCTTTCCAGTTTCATTTAATCTGCAAGAATTTTGTTTTCACTAAAGCACATTCCCAATTCTACCCTCATCTTCTATTAAACTGGAAGGAATATTTTACATCAGATATGTTCCTGCTGAATCTAGGCATTTAGCAAAGTCTGTAATTCTGTCTCTTCATCCTATAGTCTGCATTTTTTTCTCAGCAAGTAAGGCTTTCCTTTACCTATTAGTTTATTTAAGGTTTTAATTTTTGATTCTTCTTTTTTTTTTTTTTAATTCTTGTATGAGTGTGTCTTTCACTAACACTCCACCTTGGATGCTGTGATAGGCACAGGCAAAATGTCAGGCACCTAAGTAAACCTGTGCTTAAGACACATAAATCTGCAGAAGTTAAATACATGTCTAAATGCTCTCTTGAACTCTTACTGACAAAAACATTTGCGGGCTTTTTGCACTGGACTCTGCTGATGTTTCTATTTTATATTATTGGTAACAACAGCAATTAACCAGCTTCCTTTCTGGTGCAATATCCCTAGGATCTTTCAGTAAATCAGTTGCAATCAGGGAAAAAAAACCTTTAAAGAGAATAAATGTCAATTCATTTGTATAACAAGAATAAAAACAGGCTGATTGCAAAACACAGTGTAGACAAAACAGTGGAAACACTATGAATTATTTTCTTATTCATGACAGAATTTAAAAGCACAGATTTTGCCCAGATTAAAAAAAGTCCTAGAGAGATCATATTATTTTACCCATTTCTACTGGCTTTCACGATTTATCTTGCAGTGATGGTTCTGTAGAAATATAACACTGCTTGGCGTACTAAATAGTGTCACTTCTGTCGAGTTTTAATGTCGACTAGCACAAGAAAATGTTAACCTCTCCTGTTCTCACTCTTTCAGTGTGATTTCTAATACATCTGACACAATCCCTTGCAAGTCCTTATTTCTCTGTAATTACATTAACATGATGATGTGCCTTCATCTGGGACTTCATCAGGATTTCATCTTGTAAAGAAAAAAAAGTTCTAAATCATTGAAGTACCTTTTTCTTATGAAACCATCTTCAAAGCCTTAACCTCAATGTTTCTAGAGATCTGTCAGCTTAGAAGTAACACCTGACACCGTCAAATTATTGTCATTATCACATCCAGGGCAATCACTCCTTCCTCCCCTGCCATCCCAAGGTTTTCAGAAAACAAAAAGTAGGGTTTCTTTCAACTTTGAAAGTTGTTAGCCATGAGTGTGACTTAGATTTACTGAATTATTCTACTGTAGTGTCCCAGCAAGACTTGGCAGAGATTGATTCTAGCCACACCAAGGATGACACATATCAAACTCCTTCACAGATGCTTATTCACCCATCAGATTATATAACATTGACCCTGGAATTGCTGAAAACTAAAAGGAGTAAAAAGAGAGTTGGATGTGTTTTATCTGGGATGCCAGGTCATTAAGACTATTCTGGTAAGATATAACAGAATGGTATGATGTAGACTTTCTACCTCAGGCTATGAACTTGTCATCTTACAAGTGAAGTGAAGCCAGTCTGCTTAACCGCCTGAGCAATAAATAGAACCTCTTTCCTAGCACATAATAAAACCAATGAACAACTTCTACTTAACTTTTTCTTCTTCATTCTCTCTTCTAAAAGTGCCCTGAGCTCTGCTGGAGTGTTTGTTTAAGAGTGTTCAGTGTTGATACTTGCAAGTAATTAGCCATGGTAATTGTGCTATTTTTTATGCCATGAATGTCATTGTGTGTTTACAAATACAATGTTATAATTTCACAAAATGGTGGAATGTGGCTTATTTTTTGCAACCTGAAACAATGCTTGAGATGGGAAAGAATAAAAACTGTAGTTATTTCCTAAAAATTTCCCACAGTATGTCATTAAGTGGAATGTGAGCAACACAGAACCTAGGTCATTGCCATAGAGCTAAGACGTTTCTCTGATGACACAGTCTAATGTTAAATACGCATTCGATTAGATGTTCCATTTTAAGATGGTTTCTTCCCTATAGCAGAAACCTGTCTATTGGACAGGGGACAGAATAGACGAAATACAGCAAGCATCCAGTTTTGACTCCATATTATAAAGGCTGGTTCAGACTGTACTACTGAAAAAATGTTCTATAGTTAGGCAAAAATGTAGTTAAGGTTTATTAAAAATCCTACACTGGTGAAGGACTAAGACATTTTGATCATCAACAGACAAACGTGTGGCAACCACAGTCAGACAGTGGGAAAGCCTGATGGTATGCCACACCATGCAAGGCATGGTTTGCACAATAGTGCTGACTGCATATGATCTGGAAAAAGTTGTTTGCATTGACCCTTTTCCTATGGCAATATAATAAAGCCACATGTTAAGACAACTGTATGTCATGACCCTTACCTCCTCTCTGACTGCTGCTTTTTAGTTGCCTCAACTTTGCAGTAATAACAAGTTGTTTTGCCAGATAGTTAAAACTTAATTCCTGGCCATTTTATCATACCAGTCATTAGATTTCTTTAGAGAAAACATACACTAAAGTCTAATATATGATCTTTGGTACTCCTGTCTTCTAAGAAATACATTTTCCTTCTTATGAATGGCTTCACATTGACCTAAATAAAAACATGGCTTGTCTTCAGTGTCCTGGTACAGTCCATACATCCAGCTCTAGCCTTCTTTTTCTTAGGTGTTTAGGCTTTGAGTTGGCAGAATTTGTATCTTCAGTTATTGCAACAAAATTATGTTTACAAACAAGGAAGATAATCAGGTCCCTTTAAAAATCAGGTTTATGGGAACTAATCTAAATGTGAAGTTAACTCATTTTTAAAGCTGCAGCTTAAACTGTCATTAAAGCAAAAAAATAAAGGCCTTTAGAGAGAAGGGAACATTAAAAGGAAGGAACTGAGACATCAGGTTACAGATAGAGCTGTTTCCTGCCCAGCAAACAAGTAGTAGAGCTAACCACTTCATCTTCCATCCCACATAAACAAGTAGATGATGATACAATAAAAACAGCAAAAGTGAATCTCAACACTGCAAATGGTTTTACGCCAAAGTGCAACAAAAATCAGGCTCTGAGGTTGTATAAGCTCTTTACAAACAGGCAAGTTAAGACTGCAATATTACACAAGATCATTTAAAGCCTCTAAAAACCTTTAAAATTTCTCTCCCCCTTTCACTGGCACTTTAATAAGGCAATTCCCAATATTTGACTTGTGAAATAGCCTGGAATATAACAGTTGTATCAGCAGCCTGTAGCTAGGCTGTTCCTTATTGGTCCTCTGTGAACATTTTAAACACCCTTTGTAACATGATGAAAGCCATACCTGTTTCAAGGCTTATTTGCTCAGAGGGAGTAGTTAAAAGTTTTGATTATTGGGACTGCAGATGGTGGGGCTGATTCTGGGAGTAGCAGTCTATTCTTTCAGTCCCCAGCATCTGGAGACCACTGGCTACACTGGCACCCATTTTTTTCTGAACTAAGTCCTTTTCATCTGATAACAAATCTGTGACTTGCATTGTTCATTTCAGTAATCCAGCTCAGTGTCACATCATCTTTGTCCCAGTCTTTAAATATATTCATGCCATCTGTCTCATGGTCTCAACTGGTAAAACAATTGCATCGTAGGTTACGTACAATCAATTCCCAGTTGTTCTGAACAGCTTGAGATGTCTCAGTGGCTTGTGGAAGAGACTGATAAATGATTTTTTATAGAAAGATGATCAGTTTAGGATTCCCTTTACTGACATTTCAGATGCCAAGAAGTTCAGATTTTAGCTTGATATCTTTGCACTTTTTCCCCATATGGTTTTGGTTCCTCTTTCAAAGAAATGTTTCTCTCCATATGTCTCTTATCTTGAGTTTTCAGTGTCATCTTTAATTAGAAATTGAAAATCAGTTGGTTTGATTTATATCAGTATTTGTTACTGCTGCTATTGTCTTTCAGACAATCATATTCAGATGTTAATGTCAAATTAAAATTATTCTTTATGGGGTCATAAATATGAAATATGCAATTAAAACATTGCCATTAAGAAATAACAGAGTGTATGACAGACTCTTGTTCATGATGCTTCAGCAGCACACCCAGTCAGCACCGTCCTTGTGAGACAGTGTTGTGAATCTCTGTCACTCAGACCTACCACAGCAAAAACCTAGATTAAATCTGTGGCTGCAGGTGTGACACAGTTCAAATTCAGACACCAGGGGAGTTAAATTTGCTTTCAGCTCTTGTGATCATGATGAAATTGTCAAAGTGAATGATGACGCATCATCCAAATGGAGAATGTAGGTGGTCCTCACTGAAAGCTGTATATCAGGAGCAATCGGGTCCCCTTACATCTGTGGGAACAAAACCCAGGGGGAGCAAAGCTGTGGTCCCTGGCAGGATACAGCTGCTCTCTTCTGGATATGAAAGGCTAACCATATGCAGAGAGAAAAATGAAGAACGTGGAAAAGCACAGGCCTGAATAGGCAGGCCAGCACTTGCCACACAGATTTGTAAGCAAAATCACTCTCACCCCAATTCTATTTCTGAAAGTACATCACATTCCTAATTATTTTTTTGGACTTGAAAAACATCCAGCTTCCTTATGAGGTAACTCCACGCTAACCTGTGGGTTCTAGTGACAATAGGTAGGTCCTTGCCTTGAAGCCTCTAGAAAGAGCTGGGTTTTGTCTTTTTCTTTAAATGAAAGGAGCCTGAACAAATGTATAACTTCATTTTGGTAGGTCCTTTTTCATCCTGAGTCTATAACCAGCATTTCTCTTTCATAAGGAACCCTCTACAGTAACTTAGTTGACCCTTTTGTTCTGTTACAGGAGCACAGTAGTGTGAGAATTTCCAGCATTCACTCATTACCTTACCCAGAGGTGGTAATAGGGCCTCAGATAATCCATAAATAGTGCTAAGAGCTATGAGTGAAGAGCTGTACACAAAAGAAGCCTTTCACAATGAAGCATAAAACAAGGTATTTGATTTATCCTGCAAATCACAGGAACAAATGCTGCATACTCCTGCATGCTAGCTACTGACATGCTGTCTTCAAACTAGTTATTCAAGCTAGTTATTTTCACATTCTCAGAGATCAGTTTTGTCATTATGAATGACTGCAGCTGTCTGTATGTTTAGAGCTGTCCCGAAGCAGAGCGTATATCCCTCTTCCCCGCAGCCCCTCACACAGGGTGGTGGCAGGGAAAAGGGAACCTCAAGGTTCCTGAAGGAACATGGGAAAGAAAGAATTTGATTGGACTGATGGCATGGAGGACAGACTAGTCCTTATAAATAAGGGAGCAGGTAAAATACTCATTTTAGCAAACTTCTAGAATTTTCTTGAATACAGAGAGAAGGACACAAACTTAAGCACAAACAGCCCTACTGGCTCCTTCATCTGTGATCAACAGTGTCTGGAAATATGATAAATACCTTCCAGAAATGGCCAGGCTTCTATGGGAATCTTATTTCTGTGTAACATTTTTCATCATTCAAACCAGTTTTAAAGTGGATTTTCTTCTGCTCTCAGCCATTCTGTGAAGCCCTGGTTTTGTGACAAGGCGCTAGTTATCTTGAAAATTGTTTTACCACCTGAGATGCTTCAGCTCTGTGCAGGGTTATGGGGACATTGACCATAAAATAATAATATCTGAAGCACTGCTCTGGATACTGACCTGAGTAAAATCAGTCACATTTTTGGAAGTCACCCAAGTAGTTCTAGCCTCCATATTTTCTTCTCTCCTACTAGGTAAACTGAGAATAAATCAGGGTCTTCTATTGCGATACAAAAGAAACAACCTGTTACATTGGGTTTCATGGGTCAGTGATTTGATGTCTGTGCCAGTATAAATCTGAGCTAAAATGTATTTCCTAACTACACAGGGAGAACAGTAAAGAATGTGAAAGGAGCTCAGAGGATAAGTAGACTCAAACATGAATAATTGAGATTGGTTTGCAGTAGACATTGCATTCATCTGCATGAATAAAATGGGTATGATCTTGATTTTGCTTCCACCACAGTCAATGGCAACACAGCCTTGTCTGTACAGGGGAGAATGGGATTGCACAGATTATCATCTACTGTGCACTTGCAAATTTCTGCTTGAACAGACTGGTGCAAATACAGCATCTTATATATTTTCTGGAGCTCTATTTTGCCTGTAACATACCGACTGAGTAAGAGGGAGAGATGGTAAGAAGATTGAAGGACTATATGCAGGAATTTGTCTAGCAAGCCTTAAGAGGGGTCAGTGAGACTGCGGAATCATAAAGTTTATCGAGAAGTAAATTAAAATGCAAAATATGGGGGAGTCATACTTCAATGTCACTGCAAGAAGTCCAGTGAATATCAATCTAAATTAATTTTGGCCTCTCTAATCAATCATCTCTTTATGAAATACAAATAAAGCCACATCAGTATGACATGTTATTAAGGAAGAAAAGAGATGTGCCCTAAAATTCTGGTGACAATTTACATAAATGTCATTTGAGGCAGCAAAGTCAGACCACAGGGAGAGAATTATAATATTCTAAAGATCAACAGCAACTTCACTGTATACAAACCATGAAACAAAGAGGATTTGGTGCCCAGGAACTGGAGAGTGCTGGAAGAGTGAGAGATAAGGAAGTTAATTTGGCATCTCTGCAAATCTTAGAGTTTTCATAGCATAAAAGGGGAATGTAAACAAGTCATCAAAAGAAAATGGCCTGAAAGAAGAACATTCAGTGCCATTTTTTTAAAAGAAGAACTGTGATCCTTAACTCACCCAAAAAAATTCTATTTTAGTAAAAGATCTGTGTAACTAAGGTACATGGTTATTGTATTTATTATATTATACTATTACTGTTACAGTATTTGTGTTATCGTAAATAGCAAGTCACCAGATGAAAATGGGACCCTGTTATACCACATGTTTGCTATAGAGGGAAGTCACACTGGGAATTTTATATTCTAAAGCGTGGAGAAATGGAAGGAGACTGATTTCCCAGGGATATATTGAACATGGCTGGTTAAAACACGATTAAAGCTCATGAAATGCCATTCACAGCCAGTGCTCTAGTCAGTACACAACCCAGCTCTTGCACCCTATATGCCTCTGATATACACCATGGGTATTCTTCACAAAAAGGTCATCGGATCACACTGAAATCTCAGTCATAGCTGATTTCTCTCATCAGGTCTCTAATGTGTGTTTTGCTTTCCTTCCCTCCAGCCTGTTTATCATTTATTCCCATTCTCCTATATCAAAAATGAACAAAGACACTTTCTAAAGGCCATTTCACAGCTTTAGGGAGCTGTATTCAGGAGAGTAATGTGTGATCTAAGGCAAGCTGAGGAGCATTATTTTCCTATCACCACCCCACAGATGATGGGGAGTGACAGATTACATGTCAGTCACAGCACACTAGGCAAGGGGCCAGTCTGCCAGTAGTTCTGTCCTTTCTGGCTCCAGCCAAAGCATTGTTGAGAATGAAAGAATGGTTTATAAATAGCTCACACTGAAGTCAGTCTATCATAGGGGCTGCAGATCAGCCCGGTCTTTATTCAGCCTGTTCAAGATGATGTCTGTATGCTCATGTACATGCAGGTGTTGCATACACAGTCTGTAAGGATCATGTCCCTGAGCTATTCCCTTCCTAGCTGTCACCTTTCTTTGCAAGAAAAATAAAACCTACTGTGAGCACATTTAACTTCACTCTCTTCACTCCTTTTTAACTTCCCTCTCATTTGATAGATTCCACATTAATTTGTACTTTCTTAGAAAGACTGCTTTAAAAAAAATAATTTTCAAGTATCCATCCTTTCCCTGAAAAACTGACAATGAAAAAAGAACAATATCTTATTAGCAATCATGTTAACAGATCTCCCACAGAAAATGTAATATGGAGAGTAGGTATTCAGTAAAAGAAGTGAGCAAAACCTTCTGCCAAAACTGTAATGAATCAGTCTGGAGGCATCACAAATGAGTCATTATTCTCTAACCCTTCCCTGGATGTTCACACACAAAAACTATATGGATTTTCAAGATTTTTGGTTTATACTATGAAATTTAATCCATCTGAATCAAAATATGAGTGTCCTCAGTCTGCTGGGAAAATTTCTTAGCAGTCCTAGAGGCAGAGTGGACACATGACATTTTTATGCAGTCTTCCTACTACTTAACCTATGGGCGGACACCAGAAGACCCCCACCTGGCCAGGATTTTGTGATGCCCCAGCCTCTCTGTCCTGTAATTGAACACAGCTACCAAAAAGTGTCTCCTTTGCCAAGTAAGTTACCAGAAAGACTGGTATGGAGCCAGCTACGACAGACCTGCAGCAGCATTCCCTGTTCTAGATGATCCCTGAATTGCTGTGGTGTGGTGGCTTTACACAAGGGACAAGAGGGACTGACTTTCTAATGTATACCTCCAACTGGTTTATTTTTAAATAACCTCTCTGAAATTAACTTTCTGCATTATCCATTAAACTTGTTCTTGGTGCTGCCAATAGGAGGGAAGATGAATACGGCTATTTGTTTCAGAAGAGGAGTCTTAAGCTACAATAAAATTTTATTGCCAAAAGCAAAAACAGAACAGATTGGAACAGAAACTGTGCCCACATAATTTTTTTTTTAAATTATAATTAAATATCATTTATTCTGTTTTAATCTTATGTGCAGAATATCATTACTCCTGAGATATTGACAAAGAATAAAAACCGACAAGTTACTCAGTAGCTGAATGTGTAAGATGAAGACTAATGAATTATACATGTGTTTTGGACATACCTTAAATCAAGACAGTATGGGTCTAAATAGGGACTCACACCTACCAAAATCACACCATCTGAAATTTTCAGCCATGTACCTTCTGTCTGTTCTGCATCATCCTCACATGTAAGAGTAATGACTGCCTAGTACATCAATGATTGTAAAAAAAAAAGAGAATTACACTACAGCTCATCTACAGTACTGCATACATTATTTGTGGACTTAATCCTTTGGGGGGGGGGAAGAGGAAGATAGATGACAGATAGATAGATAGATAGATAGATAGATAGATAGATAGATAAAAGGCAAAAGGACAGATACACAGATAAATAAGATACAGCATGCTTGTTCTATCATCTACACTCATATAAATCACTGAAACAGACACCACTTTTTGCCAGCTTAAGGGTATGAATTCAAACCATGGCTGCTATGTAATGGAGAGGTATACAAGTTAGCTTCCTTACAGGATTAATTACCCTTTAGAAAAACTCTGCACTACAATCAAAGGCTGCTTCTAATATCTGGCACGTAGGCTTTTATGGCTATCTGGGCATCCTAATACTGCAGTACTACCTGCATATTAAATATATCTTGAGTGGAAAATGCATCAGGCTCTCCTTCAGTATGGCAGAATTCATGTTTCTCTGTTTGTGGTGTTCTTCCATTGAATGTGGGCCTGGCTCTGAAAATACTTCCTCCCAAAAGTACTGCAGACACAAACTGGACAACTCTCCTGAGTTCACATTGCCTCTACCGTTTCCTGTTTTCTGACTGTGGAAGGTAATGCTGAACTCCTGGCAAGAACCAGAAAGATGGTGACAAGCAGTTCTTTGTGCAACAGCTGAAAATAGATCTGTCTTAAAAGAGAGCCTAAGTGTTATTCATTGATCATTTCTAGTATTGTCTACACAAATAGAAGCAGCTGATTGCAAAAGTCCTCCACTTTGGGAAAATGAGGATCACGTTGCCAATTTAAGGCCAGATTGCAGATGGCTGAACAGCAAACTAAATACAGAGGAATGGGAAGTGCTATGCTCAAAGGTAGCAGGGTATTGCATGAGTTTTGTGGTTGGTCTCTCCTAGCAGATCTTCAAAGCAATTAAAAGTCTAGGTAAGCTTTTACTTATGAAGAATCATCCTCAGATAATGAAAACTGGCATAGTCCATTAACTTGAACAGTGAGATACTGATTTACATGGATGACTATATGGCCTGACAGTTTCATTGAAGTCATTGACAAGAAAACCAGAAACCATGTTAACAAAGATAACTAAGTCTCAGAAATCTCTGAATTTAATCAGCAGCAGAATTTTAAAGCTGTGCTCTGAGGTGTTTATATCATGTGCAATACTATTACAATAACCAGTTACAAATAAAATTATTTGATCAGGTTATTTACTGTTCTTGTGGTCATTTTTTTACCACTGTTACCCTCACCAGAGGACGCACTTGCAAAGCTTGGCCAAGATCCTTCATTGTGAAGACTGAAAATTTAATGAAAATTCTACCCTGTTTTTTTTTACCAATAACTCTATTATTAGTCCATCTCAGACAATAAGCCTGCTATTTTCCCTGAACCTTACACAAGATGAATCCTGCAGATTGTTAAGTGCAACTAAAATCACAGCAGGTATTTCTTGCAATGAATCCAAAATAATTCTATTTCACTGTCCTCCTCCATCCCTTTCAGTGGTGGGAGGTCAGGACCTGCCCTACCATCAACCGGATGTTGCAGAGGATGAACTTGGCATCCAGAAGGAGAGTAAGAAATCAGTGAAGATAGGCCTTCTGTAGAAATCATTGAGAGTCAGGCATCTCAGCACTTTTGAAAAACCCACCAGGGGCCCAGCAACATCATTTGGAGGCTAAATACTTCTCAAAATCTTTTAATGTTTCAGACTCCCTTAAGCCTACAACATAAAGGACCATATTATCAAAGATTAAAACAAATATCTTTTGTCTTAGTGCCCTGTGAGTGAAGCTATTCTTCAAGGAATCAGAAAGAATGAAAAAGAAAATAAATAAAAGCTGTACCACTTACCTCTTTAGGGTATAGCAATAGCAATGCTAATACAAATATTGCTTAGCCAGATCCTGTTTTGGTATTCCAGTGGTGCATATAGTTCTAAAACAATATCTTTGATACTGAATTCCCTAAATAATTATTCACTGTAAAAAATATTCAGTCCATAGAATTTTTCCTTTTATTTTCAGGGATTGAATCTGGAAGTCCTTATTTAGGTAAAATGCTGCAGAAATCCACAGGGCTTACCTGAGTTAAGTGCTCAGGAACTGGTCCTGCATATGCACATAAATTGCTTTGGGAACTGAAAGATTGCAATGTAACAAAAAAAGAGTCCATAATGCATGCAGGCTTCTGACAGTTTTTGCAAACATCAAGGAATATGACACCTACCCTTAATATGTTCCTGCTCTGATTATGAATCCCCAACTGCACTGACTCCATCTTTGCATATGCCAGATGAATAATTTTTCCAACCTGAGCTGTCTGGTATTTCTTTGAGTGGATGAAGAACTTGTTAAAAATGAAATACGGAGTAATGGGTACTTATAATTTAAATGAATCACTGCATGCAAAGTAATTTCTTTAAACTATCTGCCAGGTAAATCCTGAATCACCAGTATGACACATTTGAAATTTTAAAAATTTGAACATACATTATTTAAATACTAGTACCATTAATTGACACTTAACAGAGCACAATTCTCTGTTTAAGGGAAAAATCCCAAGATGCCTGTGCAAGAAAAACTTCCAAAGTCAAGAGAAGTTAATCCTGCAGACAGAGAACAGGTTACAAAGTAGGGCATATTGAGGCACGGACTCTCTCCCACAACAAAGGTCCCACTCTTCTCTGTTAGACAGGCTAACCTAATGTTTACCTTTATCAAGTTGCAAGGAAGAATATTCACACTTCATATGATGGAGGAAAACATTATCTACCTCATTATGTAGAGACCTCTACTAGGCAAGCTACAAAAGGCTTAGGAAGGTAAGTTATGCAGTTGCCCAGTGAATCAAGATTTTATGTATATGTTTGCAGAAGCTGTAAAAATGCACACCATTTGCCTTACTTGGCTTCTTCTGAAGCTGGGTCAATGCTATGTGAATCTGAAAACACCTCACTCTAAATGTAGCCTGACACACTTGGAATTGGTCAAAATCTTTAACTTTCACGATATACAGTTAAGATTCTGATGTAAAAGTTTTCCCTGTAAGAACACTACACACTTTTAGGAACAGGCATATCTGGGTAAGAACATAGGAGGATGAGGCAGGAAGTTGGTAGGAAAGGATTTGAGGTAGGGAGATTGTGTCCCACTGTTCTGGGAGATTTTCTGCAGCGTTTTTTTTCTATCAAATTTTCATCAACCCTAGTAGTAAAACTCAGGCATATTTTCTACATAACTGTCTGAAACAGCTAAAGCATTATGATAAGCAGCTGTGCAGATGCATCAATCTATGCAAGTTTTACACAGGTCTAAAGTGAGAATGGGTGATGTAGATGAGTAGATTTTGCCTTGCAGGTATATTATCTTTGCCTTTGAAAATGTTGACCAGTGTTTTGCAATACCTTAGGTACATCCTTAGCTCCTACGACATGAACTAAGGATGTACTTCCCGTGTAACAGTAGGATCAGGCTCTATATGGCTGTCATTGTGCAGATCACAAATTTGTCCTGGTGTGATTGTTAATTACATTTCATATTTGGGACATCTTTCCACTATTATAAAATGGTAAAAAATCAGATTGCTGATATCTGGCCTAAGATAAACATCCTTGTTCTAAGAAGCAGTGCTTTTCATATAGACATTGCTTCTTTTAAAAGGGTAAGAGGTTAAGAGCTATCATTGGTTTAGCTCATAAGCATCACTAAGATTGAAAACAGTAATAAGGAAAAAAGAAAATGCAATGTGTTCAACACAACACTTTTAGAGTTTTTAAAACTCCGTATTTCCCTTTACCAGACCTAAAGCAAAACTATGCTATGCTATTCTATTTTGCCTTCATCACTGGGAAACCAGAGTGGATATTTAAAGTGCATTAAGTGATAGGACTAGGTCACATGAGGACTGATGCTAAATTGAAGAAAATTGAGAAATCTCTTCCTTAACTACAGTTTTCTGTTACATTTGAACTTATTTCCCCATGGTGATTTTGAAAGCTTTGCCTCACACTAAAAATAATTAGCCTAATACTCAGTAATGCATTTGAAATCAATGAAGTTAAACAGGTATATCACTGGTGTAACTGGTATCACCTATTAGAACAAACTCTGGAATTATTTTGGTTGCTTTATGTCAAGGGGTAGTAGCTCACTGACTTCAATGAGCTTTGAATAAAGCTCTAAAATTCTCTGCCTCACTTGATTTTGGATTTGTATAATGAGGACAAAACAAGATGGTTCCACTGAAATAAATGGAGCTACAATTATAGAAAATCAAGGCAGAATCAGAACTGGGATTACTGAAATTACATTTTTGGCAATGCTAATGTAAGAGAGTTGAAAATCAGATTCCTATTATGGTCATTCTGGAAAAGTGTTTTCCTTTTGTTTGTTTTAGTAAATGTTTTTAATAGAACAAAAGTGCTTCACAGGCAACATTCATATTACCAAAACCAATTGGATTTACAATCTCTTTTTATGACCACTAAAGGAACACTAATTCAAATTTCGGGTGCAATGTAATGCCATGAAACAACAATAATCTTATTTTTATAGCCCTACACATGTAGAACAGCTTAAGCTTTCTTCTATTACATAGTGCTTAAATGGCATTATACTTGGTAAATGTAGCTGACAGCCATGATTTGTCTTTCTGTTGTCTTCATGTTTCTAAACACAAGTATTTTTGTTCAATATTAGGCCAATTCTTCAGGTTAAGCAAAACCCCTACATTTTCAATGTATTCCAGCCAAAAAGCTGTTTTATCCAGCTTTCTCAGGTCTAATTACAATTCTCAGAAATGTTGTAAATATAATGGATGGAGTCACCCCAACATAGAACACTTCAATAATATTTAGATGTTTGCACAGTTCACTGCTTGGCTTTGTTTACTCTCAATGCCCATCTTTCTGTCGACTCCAGTAGCCTTTAAACCAGCCTTTTAAAGATTACGCTAATTCAATCATTGTGTAAAAAGCCAGCTAAGGCAGTTCAGCTATGACCCTTTGCTGGAATAAGCTATTAATTTAAGTTTTATGGGGAAATAATATTCTCATTATAAATAACCTGCTGCAAAACCAACGTTATTAGAACAAAAGAAGACATACTAACAAATCAGTAAACCTCAAGTTGGAGGCTGGATTGCACACTGTAAGGTAGAGCCTTCCATCTTGTCCCAGAATATAGGAAATGTGTTTAGAATTGGAAGTCGTTGAAGTAGATTGCACCCTGCAAGACAGTGGATTGCAGGGCTTGTGAAAGCCTGACCAGGAAATCAACTTATACACGTGCACAGCTTCTGAACAGCCTTGACTCCCAGAATCTCCTCTGCCAGACTAATACAAGTGTCACCTTAGTAGGAAGGTTTTGGGATCCATCTGGAGTATGTCCACTCTCTCTAATATTTTCATCTATAAAGCACAGAATATTTTGCAGTTTTGACTGGATGATTAGAGTGGCATGAGGAAGAGGACATAAGCAAATCAGAATTGTGCTACTAAGGTCATCTGTCAGGAAGGTGTCATCAGGGAAATTGCCATACTGAAACTGTTGGTGGGCAGTTCAGAGCTTGCTGTCCCTTTGCAAAGGATCGTTAAACTTGATTGGGTCTTTAGAGGTGATTTTGCAATGGAGGAATACCACTGATGAGCAGGGAAAGGATTAAATGCACGGCAGCTGATGAGAGTGGGACCTGATGAAGATGGTATTTCTACCAGTTCCTGTATTTGACATGTTCAAATAGTATTACAGGAGTGAATTCTACCCTTTTGTAAGCTCTGTTTGATTGGTACAATTTGTATTTAACATCTGCCTTTGATTTCCTGGCTTTATAAAATTACTCCCATGGCTCCTATTATCTAGCCCAGGCATACCACTAAGTTAAAACTGGCAAGGTGGGAAGGGCATGATTGAGGCTAACAGCAGAAAGCCCTGACAAGTACAAACTGCCTAATCTTTAAACAAAGAAAGCAAAGGAAAATCTTTTATACACGTTTACATGTATATTTTGCCATTAAACATGATACAAAGTTTGTCACGAAAGCAAAAAGTGTATGAGCAATGTGCCATTGCTTTATTTTGAAGTGTGTGCTTGGGGGAAGTTGCTGGGAGACAATAGGAGAATGTCACTGTTGAGAAATGGTTGGCTTTGTTCACAGCTGTGTAATTTCCAAGCTGATAGATTGTCTACACACAGACAGAACAAATATATGTTGTCCTGAAAGCCTGAACTTTTTTTTTGTTTCCCTTCAGAATTATTTTTTTTCCAGTTGGAAATGAACACATTCCATCAGTGTAGAAACCCCAGAGTGTAAATGTAATTTCCCATAGCTAAAGCAGAGCCCCCATAAAGTCACTTATGTCTATCATTCTTATTCAGGAAATAGTTTCTTCAATGGTATTAATAAAATTGACAACTTGAACATTTTCTCAAGTGGCAAAGGGGGATATTTTTGAATATAACTTTTACTTAATATATTCTTCTGTTACAGTTTATCCTTAAAAATCAAAATGAAATTAACGTACCTATCTGCTACACTGAAGAAGTTATACAAACAGGCCACGGACTCAAATAGGTTCTTGAGCATTAGTAAGCTACACATAAATGAGAAAGCATTGCTCTTTTTAAGGTGAGCACCACTATTCTTAGGGACCCACTGTAATACTCTGAATACTTCAGCTTGTACTAGTTATAGGTATGAGATGGTGACTGAAACAGTGTCTGAAGGGAAGAATGTGGAAATGTTTTAAAATTTAGAAAAAGACACAATAGCAAATTACAACAGAAAGAGCAGTGAAGGCCTGGAGACAATTTTAAAGTGTTCCCCCTCCCCAACATATTTATGTATATAACAGCAATTCCTGATATCAGTAAAAATACAAACATAGCCTCAGAGGTTAAACTTGTGAGAGAGTGACTGAAGTGATGTATTGGCCAGATGCCACTCCTTGCTACTGCACATCTGTGTCCATCAGTGTTTTCCACTAGAGTGACTAAATCTACAACACCACCACTGGCCCTATTTCTAATTTAACTTTTATTAGGATAATGTTATGGATGTTATGGATATACAATGAGAGCAGGAGGTGGTCCACTGTACATCATTTTCCACACAACTTTTTCAGACATTCTATATCATTTTGATACTCTGTAAAATGTTCTTTGTAGTTTTTGTTCTGAGCTCATTTATAATACATAATAAGTTATGCAATCTGAAAAGTTTATGTATTGCTATACCATAATTTTATATGTCCACTAGGTTGGTGATCTAATCTTCCAGAACCCTTTAAGCAGGCACAAAAACCATAGTTAACAAAGTTTTAAACCTTGTTAGTTTAAAAGCACGTTGCGTATATTTAGTGCTAATTTACATGTGAATTTATGCCAGTCAGTCTAGGATTTTCTAATTAATAGTAAAATAAATATACCAAAAGATAAAGAAGATTCTAAAGATGTTATATTGTCTACTTCCCATCTCCCGTCACTGATCAGAATACTGGTGTTGAGAGAAAAAATTAATTCTA
Source organism: Strix aluco (assembly GCF_031877795.1). Taxonomy (NCBI): domain Eukaryota; kingdom Metazoa; phylum Chordata; class Aves; order Strigiformes; family Strigidae; genus Strix; species Strix aluco. Next base: position 7,733,442 of record NC_133944.1, read on the forward strand.
AGAAATTCTGTTTCTTGGTGCTTAATAACATTCTTTCTTTTTAGAAACATGCTTTTGTGAAAAAATAATTGATGTATCAGCCAATATACTTTGTTATTCCAGAGGGATTTCCAGTTAGAATTTATGCTTTGTGTTTCCTTATACAGATTTTTTTTTCTCTAAGAAGGGCAGAGTTACTGACACTGTACTAATAAAGTCCATTGTTTAAATACTCTGCTAAGTGTTTCAGTGTGCCTTTTGATCAAGGAAAGAATTTGGCCAGCCATCAGTAGGTTAACCAATTAATATGCACAAAGCAACAAATGTGACAGCAGGTACTTACACTCAGCTGTAATTATACCTATTGTGATATAATATTGTTGGAATTCTGTGCTCTAATTGAAAACACTGGGGATATGGCAGGTCAGATTCTCAGTGGAGGAAAAAATAGTGTCATGGAATATGGGGAATACTCTTAAAGCAGCTTGTTATTTTAGTCCTGTATGCAGTAATCTGGAAAACAGTGTTGTTCCAAATGACAATGGTTGCTCACATCATTCAGCAACCTTGCCCTATATGCCTATGACTGTAACTAGGGCTTGGCTTTGTCTCAAGCGCTGGTTCTACTTTGAGAGATGAAGACAACAAATTCCTAGGCTGTTGACTAGTACTTCTGCCATAAAAACCCTTCAAGCAAAAGCCATGACATGTTTCTTCACAAACTACACATCATTTTTATGCTATCAAAGCAAGCTGTAGAGACCTGCCTCTCTTTCCTGCCTTGTGTGACTTCTGCTAAAAATAATGTAAATTTCCTTTCTTAGTACAAAAAGGATGGCCAGGTCAAAGGACTGAATAATCCTTACTCAGACAGAACCACCACCTTTCTTAGAATAAACTCTGGGATAAATTCTCTCTGTGAAGCCATATATTTCCATCTTGTCTTTACTATGTAAAGGATAAAGATGTACAACCTGTTCCTCACTACTACTCCCTTAGGCTAATTCAGGTGAAGGCAGAGCTTTGAGGGGTTTGTGAAAATGGAGGATGATGTAAGATTGAAAGAGGCAGGTCAGATGGGACAAAAAGAATGAATAAAAGAGACAAAGGATGACAGGTGATGTACATGAGGGTAATGTTTATACTATATTCCTCTTAGAAGGACTTCATAATGCTCTGTGCCTCCTAAAAAAATCTCAACACGATTTTGGTATCAGCCAATTGTGCCATAGTTTGGGAACTAACTTGAGAAAAAATGCCACTTTGCAGTCTTTCAAAGAGAGTTAACACTCATATTGGCAATGTAAGTAATGAAATAAGAAATGAGAGACAGCATTGGCACTTGCACAATTCTAATTCTGATTGATTGTTTGTTCTTCAGAAGGGATTCATTCATTTTATCCCACCATGATGCTCACCACTATTTTACTTCTCTGAAAATGGAGGTGTGAAGTTCTAAATATCACCTATCAGAAATAAAGCAATTAGCATCTCCTACACAGAACTCTATTAATCTCATGGCTACAATATTCAAGCCCAAAGCAATTTACTAAGATGATGTATCTCTATTTAAATCTAAAAAAAGAAATCATAATTCTATATCAATCAGGCGACTTGTAGGGGTGTGGTTATTATGAAATACACATCTTTATGGGGAGTACTCAGCTTTTACATAGCAAAATGCTGGAGGATATTATTGTCTCATGATAATCACATCCCCTGCTGGGTTTTATTGCTTATAATTCTCACTTTCTTATTAGAAAGACTATCTTCCATTAAGGTTTTTATATTATCAACTAGCATAGACAGTAACTGAACCTTATCCTTGTATTCAAAGTAATTATTAGGAGAGTTCAACTGTTGGTTTAGAAATCAATTATTTAGAAAAATATCTCATTTTAGTGCTTCTCTAAAAGGTCTGGTTTTTATGATTTGAATGCTTTTTGTTTGCACAGCAAAGTGAACTCCCCAAATCCATCTGTCAAATTTGTTTGCTACAGAAGTAAATAGGAATGTATCTGAAAATTATTATTATAACTAAAACCTAACAGTTAAAAATATTCTAAAAGTTTAAAAAAAATGTTTTCTTGCTGTGGCATGTGTTGGGTTTTGTTAGGTACTTGTCCAATTTTAAGTTTATGTAGTATGATCAAGTCATGAGGGAAAAGAATCACCACCTTTAACATCATTCACGCTGAAGAAATGCAGATGGGACAGAAGTGTGACTGGGACATTCTGGGATCTGAAAATGACAGGCTAGATCCTGAACTTGGATTTGGTTATGTGACGCAATGGCACTATTTTCCAGGCAAGTAGTATTACAATTCAGAATCCTATAGGTGGTAGCAGGGAAGACTGTTTAATCTTTTGTTACTCTTTTGTATTTTAGAGCATTCATTGCTTATTAATATTGATCTGGAAATACTTTTCCTGAACATGACATAGCTGACATGTTCATAAATAGTTCTGACCTGATATAAGAAAGAAGAAATCATAACAGGGGTAATTAAGCACTGCAACAGGAGTCAAATAAAGCTGTGGGAGTCTCCAAATGTGGAAGTTCTCAAGACAGCCCTGGTCTGAATTCAGAGGTTGGAGCAGGAGCCCTCCCATGACCCCTTCCAACCAGACTCTTTCTGTGATTCTGTGAAAAGTTGATTAGGCACCACAAAGACTCACTCTATCGACCACATGACTTTGGTTGTTAAATCTGTCTTAAGTGTTTTTCAGAAAGAGAGGATACAAACCAAATACATAATAACTTATCCACCCCTGAAGCCGAAAAAGCTGACAAAGAATAAATAAATTAATAGTAAAAGCTCTAGGGTTACAATCCTGAGAGATGTACTGTTTGAACTACACTCAGTTATCTGTGAGCTGAAAGAATAAGAGAGTGCGATAGAACTGTAGGTTTTTAGTATGTTTATAGTTCTTTTGTATGTAAAAGAACCCGCTCAATGCCTTGGGCAAATTCCAACTGGTATTTTGCACAACCCCTCCAGAAAATAGGTTTCATTGCATAGGCTTGCTGGTACAATCTGTCCTTGAGAAGTCATTTTTGAGGCATACGAGTGAACAGTGCAGTTCAAATACTATATTCTAGTTGCAGTAATACCATCCTGTATTAGACAGATAGAGTTACACACAGATCTGGTATTTGTTTTGGGAACTTGCTGTGAGAGGTGACAGTGACACTGGTCAAAACAGAAACTCTAAACCAAGATCATTTTGCAGGCTGAAAAATCAAAATCTTGAATCTAAATCCAAATGTAAGATTTCTTTTTCACTTATCACTTGGTTGCACTACATCATTCGTTGTTTACACAACAAGTATAATATGAAGAATTCATATACAATAGTCAAAATGAGACTGAAAACAAGATTTTTTGCTGGTGACCTGTATTTCACTGAGGATCTGAGTCAAGAACCTGTATCCAAATGCCTGAAACAAATCAAAAACCTAGATATGGCCTTTGTTTTTAGATTAGAGTTGTTCAGAAGACAAACATAACCAAGGTGGAGTATTTGGGTTTTTTTTAAAGTTTGTTGCTTTGTCAGGCTTTTAGTTACTCTAAACCAATTATGACAGTTCTGATTGATGATGGTGATGTTGATGCCTAGATTTACATGATGCAGGTTAACTCAGCCAGTCCATATCAGGGTACAATATTAATTGAAGCAGAAATGCATGAAGGAAATCTGCTCTGCTTACATTTAGCATTTACTTCTGGCAAATGCTCTCAACATCCTATTTTTATCATGTGGCAAGTTGAACAGGGAACAACTCAGAAAGTACCAGAGCTGTGACAAGAATGGCATTTTCATTTTTCTAAAGAATTTGTAATTTCAAAACAGTTTTCATGCCCATCAGGAGTAAATCCTATCACTTCAAAATTCTCCATGAAAGAAGATTCCAACCGTAACAAACCAAAACACTGTCTCAGGCCAGCTACTGACAGATTTTGTTTGACAAAAATCAAAATGTTTTATTTGGTTGCAACTGCACCTTAGTGTAGAAATGAAGACCTCATTTGAAAGGAAAAGGAAAATATTTTGTTAGAAAATATAAATGCTGGGCAAGTAAAAAAGTGCTTTACCAGCACATGCCTCTATTATTCCCAAAATAAAAATTCAACAAAATTAACAATCTTTCAAAGCATTCAGGTATGATGAAAATGTACTTTCCAATAAAATTTCAAAAATATTTTCAATAAACACTTAAAAAGTACTTCAGGGGAGATTTTCTGATCAATCAGTTCCTGATATACTAACTCGTAGAAAAGAGACAAAAGTCCCTTTTTAGACATAGCTTTCAGCTGAGGGTACTGTTCTGTCAGTTGCATCCTAAATGTCTTCCAACATAACCATGGATAAGGTTACAAGAGACAGGAGAGATGATTAGAGCCAGGCTTGACAAAAGCTAACAGACTCAGAAGTCTTCCAACCACTTCCTGTTGTTAAGGCTTACTCCTGCTGATGCCCCCCAGCTCTCTGCAGAATAGTGCATTTCACTGCTCAGGAACACATCCAAAGGAACCAACTTCTTCTGTCTGGTAGTGCAAAAAGTTTCCTTTCACCTAACTTTATTTGTCCTATCAGGAAAAAAAGTGTCTTGAATAACATCCTGACATGAATATTCTTTGGAAAATAAGTGATTTTGTTATTACATATGTAACTACCCGAGTTCAGCTACTGCTTGAGTAATTACTTCAGTACAATATTACTTCTTCTTCACTGTTGTACCGTAACACAAAAATATGCTAGCAGCCTTGTATTTTGTCCTTCTGTCCCTTGAAATATGATCCCTTTGTTCTTAATGCAAGAAAATAGATTTGAAAAGGAATATATTACTGTTTAGCAGGTCAGATTTTAACACAGTCTCCAATGCAAATTCAGAAATGCTCCAATGAGCTCCATGAGTTTACACAAGTAATCTGCTCATACCTCTGCATTCCTAATTAGTGTAGAGGACCAAAATGTTGAGACTCTTAAAAGTTAATAAGAGTCATTTATTTGTACAAGGATACAGTACTACTAGATCCATATTTGACAGACTTCTGCAATCAGATGTAAGTCAAGGCAATAAAAGTATACTCCAGCAAAAAATGGTTGAATTTTGAAGACATGTCTAAAGTGTATGCTCAAGGAACATAGAAAAATAAAAAGGGTATTCATGAAGCTACTTATTATTCTTTACATTTAACAGCCACACTGGAACTGTATTTGTCTTATTTTAAGAAGAGTAATTTCTCATTGACCTTAGATTTGTGAAAATTAGGTAGAATTAGATATAGTATGTCAAACAGGAACACCTGTGTAGTAATATAAACATATTTAAATATCAACCTTTTCCTCTGATTGTTTTTTGTAGAAGCAACTACTGATTAGAAACAGAAATTGCAAGCCATGACTTCCATGACAGGAGCTAACATGTAGTGTCATTAAATTCTGTTATTGAATCATCTTATTAAGTAAAAAGGGCAGTCTTCAAAAACTTTTTTTTTTTTTTTAGTTTTGCAAATCAACATGACTTGCACTGTTGTAAAGAAACCTTGAAAGCAAAATTTCTGGTCTTTATCCATGCTTGCACAAAGCACTACAGTCAACACATATATTATGAATAGAAATAAAATATACCAAAGGCATCTGTCATAATGAAAATCTTTTTTCTTTTAGAGATGTTTTGAATAAGCAGTGGGGTTTTTTGTGCCATGGCTCTCTCCACTGAGTTGGAAAAGATATTGTTCAGAATATAGGTAAGATTGTTAGTCTAAATAGCATCTGATAAAAGAAAGTTTATTTTATTGTTGGTCATTTATTACAGCAAACATATGTGCCAGTATCAGAACTGTTCAAATCCTTAGATTTTCTAATAAATCCTTTGTTGGTGTTAAAGTTCAAATTTGGAGCAAGTGCAGATGCAAAGAAATTATGTATTTGGGGATTTTTCTGAAACCATAATCTTGTCACAACAGATTATCAAATGATCAAAGCAATAAAAGAATGAATTGGGGTTTAAACTTCTATGAAAAAGCAGTTATATTGTAGGATCAGACTTTTTAATAGACTGCAGGCATTAAACAGACCTTGTATTAGGCTTTGAAATTAATAGGTCACTGTATAACATTCCAGTCTTCATAGATTGATAAGATTAATGCTTGCTTATATAGCAAATTCAATGGCTCATTTAATTTCATATGAATGTTTAAAGTTAAATTGCTTTTGGATTAAGTCTAAACTCATTATTCATTTTAATGTCTGAAAGAACTTTCATTTTTCTTTCACTTTATTTAATCAAGTGCATCATCATTAAGTAAAGGCTATGAACTTAGATAGCTGAGAAATAAGGAAGTTTATTAATTTAGTTTTAAAAAGATCTATTTGTTAAACTTTAATTCAATGACCATTTTAGGTTCGATAAGAAGTTAGGAAAAATAGTGACTGCAACTTATTCAGTTTTCCTGTAATAATGAGACGGAGAGGGCGCTTTTGGGCAATATGTTTGCAGCATATTAATCCCTCACAGAATTCGGAAGGTAAAATTTGTTGCTAAACACACTCTTGTATTCACATCTCCTTTGCATTCTGAAAGACTGATCCTCCTTCACTGCAACTCAGCAAGACTTTTGCTAACACTTGGCTCACAATGCATATAAATCAATTTACTTTAGTGAATATACATCAGTTTACATCAGGTAAGACTCTGACTCTGCACTGCCCACTGATGTACTGGAGTACACTGGGCTGATAAAGGATTTTTCCTTAATACTGTATTAAACTTCAGAAATCTGAGTGGCAAGCAAAACCTGTGGTACACTTTCAAATGGAAGAAGATGCATTAACTTACTTATCACCAGAAGCCATGCATCAGTTTCCGCTGCCATTCCATGCAGAGTGCACTCTATTACCATCTGCATTCACTTTCATCACAGAACTAGACACTATGCACTAATTACATGTTCCAGAATAAATATATCTTTAAAAACACTGACACATCCTCTTATTATGTAAACCTTAACACATTTGATGAGGAGCATGGCTGAGGGACCACAAAACCCCTCTCCGGGATTTACCTGGGACTATCAGAGTTTAAAAGTGTTAGCTAATGAATTATTCAAAATGAATTAATAGCTTGGGAGAGTCCTTCACCTGTCTGACACAACTTCATTTTCCTTAGATAAGGTTTCTCAGCAGAGTCAGACACTGGCAAGCAACTTTGTTTTCCCTTTTTAGTGTGTGTGCAATGATTTGCACTACAGACAATGAAAAATATATTTCATTGCATCATCATAATAATAATCATAATCATCAATAATACTAATAATAACAACAATAATAATAATAAATTTCACCTAGCTGCAATGTAATTTGTAGATGGACCTCTGAATGTTTTGCAGTGGAGACACAATTACCACCATCATAGATGATAACTCAAAACCCAGGACAGAAACAAAACCCAGGACAAACCCCAAGCTGCTGTGCCCAACTGAGTGCTCTGTTCTTTAGGCTCATTTTCTCAGAATGGAAGGACAACTTTCCATAAAGATATGAGATAACATTTTAAGTTACTTCTTCCTGTTCATTGTATATAAAAAGTATTTTTTTAATGAGAGACATGTTATACTTGTATCCTATTTGTCAGTTCTTTTTGAGTAAGACATTATTCAGGGCTAAAGAACAATTTGCCTGTCGTAGTACTGCTGTCTTTTATTTATTTATGGATTTATCTAATTAGCAAGTGGAACCTACTTTTCCTTATAATTGACTTTGCATGGTGTGTCTAATGCCAATATCTCATAGTTTGTAAATGGTGTGCATCTGTGTGCAAAGACACATACACACCTACAATGAATTGTAGCATTGCGTCTTAGTTTGTGATGTACCGTAAATTGTTAAGCACTTCTAAATAAAAACACTTTATTATAATGTTTTTTACAATGTTTGAATTAGTGTTAATCATGCAGTAACAGAATAAATTCATGCCCTCTTGCTGGATGTTCCTTTATATAAGAAAGCAGAAAACAATTCCCAGAGCTTCTAGTAACCTGTCACTAAAACTGGACATTTCAAACTAGATAATGACTTTGACTCCATGCTGAGTCAGGGACAAATAAAATTAAGATTCCTCCCCCCTTCACCTCAAATGTCAACCATGTGGAACATAGGTATGCAAGATCAGTGAGTTTTATAGTGTGATACTCCTGCATACCCTGAGAAGCCACGGGAGTTATTGCTGTGCTTTCTCTTCCATCTTTCATGATGGGCAGGCAAACTGACCTGCCATCAGTATAGTGTAATTTGTTGCTGCCTTTGGTTTACAGCAAATTACTACTGCCCTGAAGCAAGGAGGGAATATGTCTCTAAGGCACATTTCCTTTGAGGCTATTCCAGGGGGGATAGCATTTTATGCACTTTTATGCACATCTTTTTTTGATCAACAACTATCTTCGAAAATAAATCTGCTCAAGAGTCCCAGGAGGTTTGATACAGCCCCTCAATCACTCACAACTCTCGGGGGATCCTGCTGCAGCCCATCCAATCGTCTTGCTCCCCTTTCTCCTCCAGGGAAGACCAGCCACAGCTGGGGTCAAAGCAGACAATAACATGGGAAATGAATATGGACTATGGGCTGGAAGTAACAATAATGAAAATAGTAATGTAACATGGCATCAGTAGTGACATGGAGGCTGAAAGAGCAGCAATGTTGTAGAGATCAAAGCAGTGAGGAACTGTTCTTTGTACTATTAATATCTCCCATATTTTTAAAGTGGAGAAGAAACGTAAAAGCAAACTGTATACTGTTTTCCCTCAGGCCACCACCATTAGAGGCACTTGATAAGCCTTGCAAACTCCTACGGAAGGACAGCAGATCACTGGAGGATAGAATATAACATGTACTATCTAAAAAGCTAACATGACAGATACAAGGCAAGGCAAGTATTCAATTTGGGCTATCACGAAAAGAAAGAAAAACAAGAAAAGAATCTTTTGTGACAGTTCACCAAGGAAATGGCTCTGCTGTATCTGGAAGCGTAGCCCGGAGCCAAGAGAGTGTCTGTGTTTTGTGCCTGTATGGAGGTATGTGAGACGGTCCTTAACAGAAGCAGTCTTGGGAAACAGAGATGTTTTTACTTTCTTTCCTCCTTACTCTTGATTAATAACTCTCAAGGCAGTTGTCTTTTATTTCTAGCCAGACTAAAAAGAAACTGCATCATTCCTCCTACTTTACTGCCCTCCACTCTTAGATCAGAGACCCTGAAGGGCAACATGAGGTATGTACACAAAACCAAGCTTTGCTTATTCCCTGCTTGTAATTAAAGCAAGTAGCATGTTTACTCTTGTAGGGTTGGACTGTAGATCTTGCTAACCCATGCAGAAAAGAGACTTTTCTTTCCTGTATAAGGAATCAACTGAATTTTTAAAAAGTAAGTAATTTGAAAAATTGGATTAAGAGGGAACATAGATGTCTAGAAATGGCACAGGGCAAAGAGTCAGGTCACTTGTTTTGTTTTACTCATGCAATCCTTATTTCCCTTACTGTCTTTCCATACTTTCTGCATTTCCCTCTCTGTCTCATCTAGCTACACTGCAAGCTCTTTGGAGCTGGAACTGTCTCTTCTATAACTCAGCAGGGGCCCTCAGAGAAGGAAAGTTTGATCTTGGCTGTATCCATGGGTAACATCATAGCACAGATAATAATTTTAGAAGTAGGATTACTGAGCAAAATATTTGCCACAGAAGACAGTGAATATTGTAACAGCAATGCACTGCCTGCTTCACAGACATTGAATATAAATGTATCCTTAGATTATAAGCAAAGGAATTGGTTTAATATATTTCCAACAAAATAATCTTTTGTTGGAAAATATCAGTGAAATGGAGCTTTACTTATTTTTATTTATTAAACATTGTTCATTAAAATTTCTTATTAAAAGCTTCAACTGATTTATCAAAATTGAGTATTTATTTTGACATTAAAGTTTAATTTAAATATTCTGTATTTTTATTCACATTATTTCATGATCTGTTAGTAGTAGAAAATGTAACACTATATCCTATATAAAGATATCAAAAGCAGCTCCTTCTCTATTATACTGATAAAGAAATCAGCAAAGTCTCTGATGATGTTTTTGTTCCTAGCAAATTCTCCCATCCACTGTCATTTCTTTAACCAGACTATGACATCAAAATAATAAAAAATAAAAAGACAATTTTAAACCTAAACTTTTGAGTTTGAAATGCACATTACTTTTTGAAGGTGCTATTTAGAATTTTCCTTTTGTAGGAAAGTTATTTGTTCCATTTCTGAACAAAATTGAACTTCAAGATGTCCACATTTCTGAAATAGAAATTCTATATTCTGTTCAGTTCTGTTTAAAAATTCAGCATGTTATGCAGTGCTCTCATTGCTCAGAATAGTGCTATTTAGAATTGTGCTATTTGTGGAATATTTGACAATTATTAACAAAATATCACTTCAGCCTATCTTATAACTTCAGTTCAAATTCTACTTGATAGTGTTTATGTGCTAGCTGAAGTGTTTTTCATGTGTTACAATGACATCTTCAGATGTCTTGCACTATCTTACAGTTTTCAAATGAGGCAGCTCAAACAGGACTCTTTTTAGTGGCAATTTCATGAAAATCATCTAAAGAAAAAGGTTATTTAGAAGTAAATGGAAGGGGGGAGAGCAAGAAAAGTAAATGAGACAATACATTTCCAGCTAGGTGAAATGTCAGATTAGAATTCGAAGAAGCAATAATGGTAGGCAACTGTTGTCAGATTCAAATGACTGAGAAATAATGGGTCTGATTTTATAGATACTACAGAAGCTGCCATATCTGGTCATTTCAAAAGCTGAATGGGGCAGATTCTCAGTGGATGTAAAACTTTAAAAGCCCTACAAGATGTCAAAGGGAAGGTGACAATTTATTTCGGATGAAGATCTGACTCATATTACTCATATTATTTGATATATATATATTATGTATGCAATATATAACATATATATACAAACATATCTAATATATTATTTATATGACCTTCCCGTAATGTTAAAAGATGGTTCTATCCTTACACTACCAAAAATCCTTATATTATTTTTCTCAACTAAGTGGTATAGTTCTGAAATATCCTCTGTGCAAATAAAATCCAGACTGTACATTTGTCTCCAACTATGCATGTTATCTGTGCTTGTCTTAAGCATGCAAAGAGACACACCCTGCTGTACAAAATACCTGCTCTAGCTATTAAATGTTCTCTACTTGTCTGTTCCTTTTGGCAGGCAGCGAGATTCTGGTATTGCGGGATCATCCCCTGAGTATTGGCATGTAAAAACATCATATAACAAATTGCCAGATTGGTGGTGGAACGGCACAGACTTCACGTTTGCCTTCCTCCCTGTAGTGCTTTGACTTTTAGGAACAAATATACACATTTCCCTGTCGGTCTCTAGCAAAATACATGAAGAATATTTTTTTTTACCTTCCCCACTCCTTTGTGAATTATGGAGTAGTAAGCACATTCTTAAATACAGCTTTGTAGACAGTGAGATACAGCTCCACTCCATGCAAGACAAATTGAAGCTCATTTATGAAAGTACATCTAAAAATGCCAAGGGAGTAGACTTATCAAAGAGATGACATCAAGTTGTCATTCATTCTTAGTACATGCACCTGTGATTGAGAAAAGTGTTTTCTTTAATATAACTTGATATTTGAAGAGAGTATGACAGAATGAAGTCCCATCCTTTCATCTTTTACATTATGCCTTAGGGGTACAAAGTTGATCTAAGACATTTTGATTTATGCCTATTAGTGAAGCTGTACCCACAGATGATCAAAAGGCTCATTCTGATTCCTATAAAATAGTCAATATCATAGTTAGGGAAACCTATTAGGTATAATTAAATTACAGCTATAAATGACATAAACCTGAGATATTTTATGATAAATATCATTTGATATACCAGCCTTTTTAAAGAGTTCATCCCATCTACCCTCCTTCTAAAGACAGGTCCTAAACTACAGGGCATGAAAAATGATGAACATAAAAAAAGGAAGCTACTGCGCTTAGACTTACAGCTAACCTATCAACCTCTTGTGCTTTCCCATTTGACTCTGCACAAGCTATATCATGAAAGAACAAGCATAATGAAGGTACCTTTTGTCTTTATTTCACTCATATGTATCATTTGCAAATCAAGATGTAATAGAGATGTGCAGAAAGGAAAAAAAGAGTGATACACTGCCACTGGAATCTAGGAGAGCTTGATGTACAATTTACGAAAGTCAGTGGGCTTTTGTATGCAAGCAAAAAGCTCTGGATGGGACTAAGGCAAGAAAAGAAAGACAGCATGTTACAAGAAATTTATTTCTCATATTTGACATGCAGAAGACATATGCAGCAGAACATATATCTAACCATACACAATGAACTCAGTGGCAAACATTAAGGGTCAAGAGTCAGAAGTATGCCCAAATGTGCACATTAACCAGGAGCAGAGCAAAACTGGTTATAATATCCTGAGTGTGTCTGTTTGGAGTTATTAGGTTACCTTTACAATTGTAATAAAAGGTAAATGGGCTGCAGATACTCTAAGCAAAAAAGGATGGGATTAATCATTGTTTCAATTTGTTTCAGAAGCAAAGATGTGGAAATTATTTTCACATGGAGAAAATCCTAGTTAACTAGTGACATGAGGGCAGGGAGCAAACATGGAAACTGCAATTATGTTTGACCTATGCTCAGTCTAGTCTGTTGTACTCACTGGACGATGCAAGCACCACATCCTTCGGCTAGGTGTAAGAAACTTCCAGAAAAATAAAAAACTAAAATTGTGCTAAATCCTATTACTGAAGGAGTTTATGTTACCATCATACTTGGTAGGTAGTTCACTTTAAATACACATAAAACTACTGCATAATCCTTCCTCCTCAGGAACCTTTCCACTTCTCAAAGCCTATGATGAGCTTAGTGAAGGACAGGCTGTAGTGCATTGAGCCAGTTGCCTGTCATGCTGGCATTATCTTCCAGCAGTTGGTATTCTTCCGTTAGTTCTCATTTCATTCTCTAGGCTGCAGCTTTCCTGGGCATAAAATCATCTTTTTGTTCTTGCATGAGTAGTAGAAGAGAAGTGATGGAAAGCAACTGGGCACATGACCTCTTAGGGGATGCCTATGCATAGTACCTAGACTTGCCAGATCAGTGACAAAAGTATACCTAAGTGAAAGGGGAAAAAACTAGAAGTCATACACAGGTATGGAGTGTGAAAAAGTGACCCAAGAGATGCATAGCCAGCTTGGAGTGTCTTGGTAAAAAAGAATAGTTTGCAATGTGGCCAGGCATCTGGTAACCATCTGAAACAAGCTACTCCACTTGGGTGCCGATTCAGTAAGGGATTTTGGTGAACAGCTAATCGTAATTGTTTTGACTTCAGTGAAAGTGCTCATCTGTTCAACATTAGACATCTGCTTAATTTCCTGAATGGATTGAGTCCTACAGAGCTAAACATACAGGTATGACAAATGTTAGTTCAGGTGGGGGAATTATGCCATTTTGAGACAGATGTTCATAAACCACTGAATGCACTGAAGTCAATGGCACTAAAAAAGGACTGAATTTGGCCCTGTTTCTACGTTTATATATCCTGCTGCATTATGACTTTTCCTTTCCTTCATTTTTGCATTCCACCGTCTCACTTCACTACAAACTGCATGAGACAGAGCCTCCTTGGGGAGCAGCTAGAGATTTGAAATTCACATCACTTTTACCCTTAAGCCTGTCAGATGATCAGATAGCCGAGAAAGTGCTAATAGCTTATGCTCTGGTGAAATATGTTTTTCTGTACATGATTACCTTTGTATTTTGTTCCCCTTATCCCTGATTGTCAGCATTTTAATTAAAAGTAGAGGTGTGAGAACATGGGAAAACCTGTCTGCAGAACAAGGCTGACTTTGATTTAAGTTAGTGTACTAAGTTTGTAAATTTGGAACCCAATTTTCTGCTGCTATCATCTGTTTGGAGTGGTACCATGGAGTTTGATGCTGAGCAATTCAGTTTGCTTTCTGAGGCATCTGTATCTCCCCAGATAGGGCAGAGGGAGTGTAGATAGCAAGTAACCCATGATAAAACTTTCCAAAGGTGGTTTAAGCTGCTATTGCTTCTCTGACTAAGTTTATGCCCCTACTACAACACTGGGAGACCATGGGATGTCCACTCAGCTATGCCTGCTACTCAGCTCCTCCAGGGCCAGTTTACTGGTGTTTAAAGGCTCCGTCTCATCAGCTTTATGTCTGGATTTAAGAGATTAATATCCACAACTTTGTCTTCCAGGACCTTGTAGACAACACAATAGGTAACTTGCCTAATTTCTCAGCTGCTGTAGTTCACAGACTTCTGTACTTCAGTGTAAATTAATACAGTGGTTGGTAAGGAGTACATTTATGTTCATTCAGCCACATCTATCACGGGGCTGCAATTTTCAGAGGAAAATCAAAGACAGGTGCAGACAGTAAGCTCTCTAGTGAGCACAACTTGAATCTCTGCAGCTTGTAAGAGCCCTCACCAAAGAAAATGGCACGCTAACATGTGGATATACACTCTCCTCTATTGCAGAGAATAAAACTGCTGCAGAAGGATAGGAAAGACAATAAGGGGCAGTAACCTTTTAATCTGCCACTACAATATTTGCTAGTTTATTTGCCAACTTCTCTGGTACCTTACTTCACTACGTAAATGTAACCTAATTTATTGACAACAGCCCTGGCTTTGACAGGGTTGGCTGTTCAAAGCTACATTTAAGTACAGTCATGATCCAGAGTTAGATCTCCTCCATATTCCCTGGGAGACCCAACTAGAAGGAGCCACAGTTCTTTGCTGGATTCAGCTTTTTGTAACTCAGTCACTTCTGAAGATGAAAATTTTGCTCCTGCATTACATAAAGGCTTTTTAAAAGTAGCCAATCTCTAGTGAAGTCTGTAAAATAGAAATTGTGAAAGAAAGAGAAATATTTATGTTTCTCCTGTTATATAATACTTGGGATCATTATTTTATTTTTCTCAGGGTTTTTGTGATCAAAAAATACCTTTTTGATGCCAAAACAAAAAATTAGCACTCCATCACAAGGAGAAAATGTACTATCTTATCATAAATCAGTGAGAAGATCAGATTATTTGCAACCATGACAGACCAGTATCTGATTGCTGAGGTGACACAACGATTTGACAGAAAAAACTACAAGATGAAAGGAAGTAAAACAATATGATAAAGATGAAAGATGGTACAGCAAAAATACCATGAGGAAAGAACTGAGTATGAACTAATAGCATTAGGACACAACAAAATATGATGTGATGGAAAAGAATTAGCCTGATATGGTTCATGATGCTGCTGCACAGGAAGAAGCATTATGATGATATATTGCAGCGACAAAAGACAATGTTGGATTACACAGAATATAACATAAATGGGCAAAGCAGAAAAATGCTGCCAGACACTGGAAAGAAGACAAAACATTCTGATATTTATATTTTAATGATCTCACTCTAATTCTATGGAGCTGAAGTCAATAGCTGTGTTCATATGGACACTTGTTAGCTTAATTGAAGACATTAATTTGATATAAATAACTTTAAAGTCTCATCAGAGACAGCGATAGCCAGCAGATATTCTCTACAAGCACTAAAGCCCTGCTCCCCGTGCTGTATGGTAGCACTCTCAGTGGTGGTAAGATTGATGCATGACTGGGATTTGAGATCATGATGGAGAGCAACACTTGGCCCCCACCTGTGTGAGCAAATACAAGATGTGCTTTATTTCACTGTAATGTACCACACTGTTGGGTCCCTAATAATAAAGTCCATAAACACAATACTGTGTTTATATATTGCCATATTTAAACCAAGGTAAAATCACTGAAGTTTAGACAAATCTCAGTTTCAGATTGTCTGTGTGACTTTTAGGATGCTGTGCTTTCTTTCTCCGGCAGGAAAGTAGGTTGCTGATATTCTTGGTTCATCTTTGCTCACAGAGGTAAAATTAGAGGCCTTGAGACTCCTGCTGGTAGAACAAGCTCTCAATTTCTCACTGTCGAAATTCAATCTGATTTCTATCTTTTTCACTAAAAAGCTGTCAACAGAAAATAAGCAATTCCCATCAAAGAGTTATATTAGTTTCTGAGGTACATACATTTGTGTGGTAGATGAAGAAAAACTCAAAGTAATTTAAATTGGGTTTTTTAATTTTAATTTCTATTTTCTAGGAAACTAAGCAAAAATATTAATGCAGGGCATAACTATAACCCATCCAAAAGAAAATAATCAAAAAGAGAGAGGCTGATTCACTGTTAGATCACTAATAACTTCTTTTCTTACTATGGCCCTGGGTCTGATTTTCTCCTCCTTATGTTGGTGTAGCTCTGTTGACCTGATTATCCTTCATCTACTGTGGTGAAACAGGAAGACAGCACTTATTTACAAGGAATAACATATAACTGAAATCAGAAGCTCTCTTTGCAGTATAGGATAATATGAGATCTATCAGTAGCCAATGGGACTATCTTGATATACCAACAATACAACTTCATTTTTCATATGTGGAATAGCAGATTTCAGGTATGTTTTAGCATTTGCAAGTCACGCTTCAAAAACTGATTTATGTTTTCTTCATAAAGAAATACAAAAAAGTAGATTATGATATATTTTTTCCAAATATTTAAAATCTCAAAAGAATGGTAGGGGTTTTTTTCACTGCAGTTTTTACATTACACAGTTTCTCAAGGGAATTTTAAAAGTGGACAATTTGTAGTTTGAAGTTAAATTCACACTTTCTGTGAAATCTCCTTCATCTTTCTCAGACCTTTGAGAATAACATCTGAACTGTCTACTCTTCCCTCTTCTCTGTCAGATATTTAAGCAATAAGGTTGTTCAGTTTAGGTTCTATGGTCATTTAAGATCTTCTCCTTCTATTTGCTATTAGCTATTTGTTTATAGCTATTTTTTCCTCTAGAACACTACTACTGGAGCTGAACAAACAAGCAGTTTAGAGATTTCTTTTCTTCCCCTCCAAGGCAGCTGTGTAAGTAGGCTGGTCTCCGAATTATGATTCTGTTTAGCTTTATTTCTCTTGCCCAAAGAAGTTACTATCCCTCTGCCCACCCTGTCCTGCTTCTGCAGATTACTTCCCCCAGAGCAACAATGGCAAAGCAGGTGGTGTGTCTGCTCTTCTGACATGCAGTTCACAACCTGGCATATTAACATAAACTGAAACTGATGGTGGGTTCGGTTAATATGCCAGGCTGCAGACTGTGGCAGCTGAACCTTTACTACAACTCCAAATCTGCTGGCTTTGCCATGGGGTTGATAACCTCCTTAACAGGGTCAGAGAGCCCAGTGACAAGCTTAGCCACTGCTCCTAAAGCTAAAAGGAACTATGAAACTGAGCCCTGATCTTTAAGAGTTGCCTATTTATTGTTTTCTCACAGATCTTTGTTCTTGCTCATTTTTTGTTCATCTTGGAATCTTGATAAGAACTTTAATCATAGTTCTTCTTTCCATAGCTTTCACTGCTCAGAATTATCTAGATAGCCTAATTAACTTCAATTTCATCGTTTCTGTTTGCAATATAGAAGATGAATAAAAGAGAATGGTAGTGTTCCAGCTAAATATAAAAGTACAGCTGCAGCAGAGAGCATGAAATCCTTAAGAAAACCTGCAGCAAGAATCCCAATGTGCTACAGAGTATTTCCCTGTACAGGCACTGGATCACATTACCTACAAGTCAAGTAGCCTATACATACTAAAAAAACCCCAAACTGGCCAGTAAACAAATAAGTGAAATAAATGCAAAATATAGAGGAAATGATCAAAACAGGACACTTGATGAGGAGATGAGAAAAGGTAAGCACATGACAAACTTGTAGCTCCTTCATAACAGCTTTCTTAATGGGAGCTGCTTAGATGCTTTAGTGCTGAACATTGTCTAAGGGAAGAGAATACAGAGCAAGTAAAGATCTGAGTATTAAACTCAGTGCCTTCTCCCATGGGCTACATTTGATGCTTGTAATGCACTGGGGATATTTACTGTGCAGCATTTAATGGCACTTAAAATCATGCTTTCTCCCCATGGTGAGTTGAGGAAGTGCCTACTGTATAATCGAAAACCTGTAGGAGAAGTAGATTTATCCACAGCTGCTAATGGCTTTCCTTTGCTTTCCCTGAGATTCTTTATTCATCCAAATATATTGCTTTCTACCTGAAAAATATTTATCAGAGTGGAAATACACACTAGGAAGCTTCTTCCCAGGAGGGATTAAATGACCACAAATCTAATAACTTTCAGGAAAAAATGTAAATCTCAGTATTTTATCCTTGCTTTTTATAAGTAAATCATTGAGAAAAGAAGAGCTGAGGAAGGAAACAGAAATCCTTGACATTTATCTCACAAATGTTTAAGGCATTTCCTTATGAACAGGTTATAACTACAAAGACAAATAAACTGAAATACTACATACAGAAAAGTTTTCAGATATTTCAGTGAATTTCACTATTTTTCAAGAAAACAGGTCCTGTGTTAAGATTCAGGACAAGAATATATCAGATATGAATTTAGGTCTATGTTCTGTCCCAGAATGTGTGTGTGGCTTCAAGCAAGTCCATTTGAACCAGATTTCAAAGATGCTTATATACCTAAGGAAATAAACAGACATGTGAGCACTTCATGTAGGAAATGGACATCTTCATACATTTGAAAATCCCACTTGGCACCACAGCAGCCATTTGACTCTTTAAGTCTCCAACTGTCTATTAAAAAATCCAGCCCTTAATCCGTCTTCACCTTAGTAAAATGGGGAGAGCGGCATATTTTTTTTCTGTCTTCCCTATTTAATTTGCAACTTAAAGCAGAGCTCCTCTTACTAAATACAGCTATGTCCTCCAGCCTTCTCCATAAACAGCAGTGAATAATCACCTGCATACTCGGGGCTATAGTCAAAATATTCCAACATCCTGGGGCAGCAATACAAAAGCAGAAGTCTCATCAGAAGAGAATGAGCAATGTGAAGCAACTGGTTTGTGTTCTCATGGGAAGAAAGGACTTTGGTTCCTCATGCCACCAGAAAGCTGAAGCACAGAAAGGAATGAGAGTGTATGCCTTTGTGTGTACAAGGATGGAGTGGTGGAAGGGGAGATAAAGAACTTTTTTCTTTTTTTTAAAGCTTCAGAAGAAATTTGATTCAGTTTTGCACTGAAATTGAAATATACTGAGGAAAATCCTGTAGAAAATCCATGCAAGGATGATAACAACAGGTAACATTTGCCCTGCTAACACATGACTTTATTTTTGTATCTGCCATCGTGTGTAATTGTGGATGGGTCAGCATTACCGGGAGAAGGGAGGGCAGTGCAGCCTTCTAGCCAGCCTAAATGATGTGACCCAGAGGCCTGCGATGGGCTGGCGGATGATGGTGACGGCAGGGGAGCAAAAGTTCCCTTGGCACTGACCAGCAGTCCACTCCCACACACAACACAGCACAGGAATACACACTCATGGGACCAATAAGCTTCTCAGTGTGTCAGAGCTGTAAGAAAACCTCAGTCTAGAAGAAAGAAAACTCAGAACCTGAAGAAAATGTTTTTAACCTGAGAGGCCTGAAAATGCATAGAAAAGGGTATAAAGAGTAAGATGTTGCAGTAAACAAACTTAAAAATATGAACAAATACTCCGAAAAGAAAGGAAAAGGAGGCTCTGAATCTTGCTCTAGTACAAAGCATTAGCAGTTGGGAATGTTGAACAGCTGCACTTATAAATATCCTGCTCAGTTCTAGATAGCTGAAAAGCAAGATTTTCCTTTCCCCATGACACAGAGCACCACACTGAATATTTTGTTCTGTGATTTTTTTTGTACTTGATTGCTGCAGCTGATCTCAATCCTTTATAGTTTTACAGTGCCCAGTAATAATAATCCCATAATCCAGCTGTATTTCCCACATACTGGGACTACCATCTTCTTATTACATTGTCTAGTCAGTCAACACTCCACAGTAAATTTTACTTTTGAATATAGATAGCTCTCTACTTCTTTAAACCCTCCAGAGATGGGTTCAAAAAATCTTTTTATGGTACCCCCACGGGTTTGATGAATATTGTGACAAGCTGGTTGTAACAAGCTTCTATTCTCATAGGAACAAGGTGAGGCTGAGGTGTACTAATAGTCTTTCACAATTTACAGACCAAGAACTGGAGCACAGACAGAAACTGAGAGTTTGTCTACATGATAAGGGCAAATATCCCCAAACCCTGGACTGGTATAATGAAAGCCAGTTCTGGTCTCAAAGCCACTAAGTTGTGTTACTCTGGGACTTCTAAATTGAGACAGGCTTGTGCATGAGATCAGAGGGACTTGAGGCTTGCAAATGTCTTTTTCTGACTACTTCGACACATCTTAATCAGCCTTTTCAAAGTTGGCCAAGAACCTATGGCAGGAATTCCTCTTAGAAATTAAGCTTTTTGTTTCCCAAGGAAATCCTCAGGGAGTTACAACGATACTGATAGATATAAAAGATACTTTAATTTCCATGCAAATATCTTCCATTTTCTTTCTTACTCCTCAATTCTTTCTGATATGCTACTGCAAATTATAATTAATGCGAAACTTATGCCATCATTTAACACAGTGCTAGCTGCTTGGATCTCTGCATTAAATTGCATCGCCCCAGTCACTGTCATTTCTCTTGTCAGTCTACTTTCAGCGATGTGAGAAAAAAAATTCACATCACAGACATCCTTATTTTTGCAGATAAAAAAACCTGGGGGTTTGTGGAAATTAAGTAACAACTGTAGCCAGTTAGTTATTTTGATTAGCTTAGAAATAACATAGTTGGCCACCCAGTCAAACAGAACACAAGGCAAACTCTGCAGAACTGAAGTCAAATGAAGAAACAGTGGCATATTAAATGAAGAGATTATGTCACTCAAAGCATATTATGCATACTATTTTAAATAGTTAATAGACTTTATCAGGAAACTTCAGAAAGAATTGATTGGTAAAATATGTAATGGATATATATGTATGTAATGGATGCAAATGTAATTAATTTATCTCAAATAATTTAAATCTTTATCAACTGATGATTATTTTTCAGGACTGTCTGGA
The DNA here is from genome assembly GCF_031877795.1 of Strix aluco. Classification (NCBI taxonomy): domain Eukaryota; kingdom Metazoa; phylum Chordata; class Aves; order Strigiformes; family Strigidae; genus Strix; species Strix aluco. The sequence continues at coordinate 7,754,573 of NC_133944.1, forward strand.
AATATATGTGGCCTAAAGAAGGAAAAAAAAAAAGATTAATAAAAGTCCCAGCTGCAATTTATTAAATAGGACATGAATTAAATGTATTGGGACCAGTGCTCTTTAACACCTTTGTTAGCAACATAGACGGTGGGATTGAGTGCACCCTCAGCAAATTCACCAACAACACCAAGCTGTGTGGTGCAGTCGACACGCTGGAGGGAAGGGATGTGCCATCCAGAGGGACCTGGACAGGCTGGAGAGGTGGGTCTGTGCAAACCTCCACGTTCATCAAAGCCAAGTGCAAGGTCCTGCACATGGTTGGGGCAATCCCCAGCACAAACACAGGCTGGGTGAGGAGTGGATTGAGAGCAGCCCTGTGGAGAAGGACTTGGGGGTATTAGTGGATGGAAAACTGACTCTGAGCCAGCAATGTGCGCTCGCAGCCCAGAAAGCCAACTGTGTCCTGGGCTGCATCAAGAAAAGTGTGGCCAGCAGGTCGAGGGAGGGGATTCTCCCCCTCTACTCCACTCTCATCAGACCCCGCCCTGCACTGCTGCGTCCAGCTCTGGGGGCACCAACAAAAGAAGGACACGGACCTGCTCGAGGCAGTCCAGAAGAGGCCACGAAGATGATCAGGGGGCTGGAGCACCTCCCCTGTGAGGACAGGCTGAGAGAGTTGGGGGTGTTCAGCCTGGAGAAGAGAAGGCTCCGGGGAGACCTTAGAGCGGCCTCCCAGTACTTGAAGGGGGCTACAGGAAAGGTGGGGAGGGACTCTGTCCGGTGGTGTAGGGATAGGATGAGGGGTAGTGGTTTTCAACTGAAAGAGGGTAGATTTAGATTAGATATAAGGAAGAAATTCTTCACTGTGAGGGTGGTGAGGTTGCCCAGAGAAGCTGTGGCTGCCCCCTCCCTGGCAGTGTTCAAGGCCAGGTTGGACGGGGCTTTGAGCAACCTGGTCTAGTGGAAGGTGTCCCTGCCCATGGGAGGGGGTTGGAACTAAATGATCTTTAAAGTCCCTTCCAACTCAAACCATTCTATTATTCTACAATTCTATGAATTTGAGTCCATTTTTACACTCCAGAGCACACACTATACAGCTAGTGTTGCAAAGTAAAAAAAAAAAAAAATCCCATTCAACTTGTACTTCAGAAAACAGAACAGTTCCAATCCTTATCAGGGTTTGAGTTTTTAATATACTTTCAGCAACAACCACTGTTAGAGACTACTAGCATCTTAAATGGACTGAAACTTTCATTTTTTTTCCTGAAACTAGTACTGGAACTTTTACCTTTTTCTGATTTGTGACTATACAGAATTTATTTGGGAGAGATAGATTGTTCAAGAAAGTTTCAGATTTCAGATTTCATATTCAGGTTTCATATTCAGATTTCAGTCTAGCTATGTGAATAGGCTTTTATTAATTGCTGTTTATGCACTGCTTAGGAATAATCCACTGATATAGAAAAAATTGTAGACCACAGATGGACAATGGACTGCAATACTTCTTAGGTACAACTACTTTTATCAGCAGTGTTCACATTTGGGGATACCCATTCAGAAACAGGATATATGTTGGCATTTTGAGCCAGGATAGAAAAAAAATTGTTTGTGACTAAGAAACTGATATTTTTGGGAAACAAAACATAGCTTGGTTTTAATCAGGCTGTCCCATATAACCATTTCTTAAGAAAAAGCAAGATATTGCATTGGGAAACTGTTAGATGAAAAAAAAAAATGAAAAAAACAGCACTCATTGTGTATATATCAGTAAGTAACTGTCCCAATTCTGAGGACATACCGTTTGTGATCTCTCAGAGGTTTGCTCCATGTCTAACACAATTCAGTGTATTCATTGACACCTTGGTGTAAAGGCAGATAAACTACACTGCATATTGTGGATGATATTTTGGATGACAGGATCAGAATTCCTAATGATTTTGACCTTACTGAATTAGAGAGGCAGTCTCAAATCAGTAAGATGAAATTCAGTAAAGAGAAGTACAAAGTATTCTACTGAGGAAGGCAAAATAAACTTCTAATTACAAAACTGGGGATTAATTGGCTGAGGCTAGAGCAGGCCACAGACTGTTTCTGGCTGACCAAAGTAACATTCGGGGTTAAAAAGAAGAAGACAAATGTAAATCAGGGATGTAATTACGAGACACTCCTACAGAACACCAGTGAGATAATTACTGCACTTTATAGGCTGTAGGAATCCTCATCTAGAATACCTGGTCTTCACACTAGGAGACATGCAGTCAAATTAGAAAGACTCCAGATGATAGCAATAAAATTACTAGGATCTTAGAAAACATTACTTACCATGAAAGGTTAAAATAATTGGATTTGTCTGAACCAGGAAAGAGAAGATGGAGGGGGACATGATAAATGTCTTCACAAATGAGGTTATTATAAAGGAGATGGTGATCAGTTGCTATCTAAACTGAACCTTAGAGAAGAAGAAACATGTTTAATTTTCAGCACAGAAAATTTCAGTTAGACATTAGGTGAACTATGGTAACTGTTAAGAGCAGTTAAGCATTCAAATAAGTTATCTACAGTGTCCAGAAAACTGCTTTCACTGAAAGTTTTTAAGAACAAACTAAGGAATTCATCAGTGATGGTCTAGATTTACCAGCTTTTTTGTTAGATTGGCAGACAGAATGAGTCCTATTAAATGACTTCGAGGTCTGAATTTCTACAGTTCTTTCACAGAGTAGAATTCTGTGATATCTAAAAACAGTGGAACAACAATTTGTAATAGACACTTTATGCTAATATTGTAAAGAAACCCCACCGACAGGATCAGTATCACTGAGCTACAGGTCTGGCCCTTTTCCTAACCTATAAACTATTTTTGTATTTTTTTGAAAAAGATACCAAATTCCTTTCATGTACTTTATAATGATAAATCTATAGAAGGCATTGGCATTACCACTAATGTGAAACTGTTGTAAGTGAAAAAAACCCTGAGATCCACTCTACTGAAACAGGCTCTGTAGATACTAATTTTAAATTCACAAACCTCTTAATCTTATCTTAAAAAGTAAGCCCAGCTTTCTATTCATGTGTGAACAGCTTAGAAATAGTGTTGCTGATCACAAAAAAAAATTCTCTAAAAGCAGAACGGGAGGTATTTCTTAATCAAGACAATTGAAAATACTGCAACTTGTGAATAGAAAGTGTATAAGAGGTTAGAACATCTGCTTTCCCTTGTCTTGGCCTTCTTACAATTGATATATGCTGCCTCATTAATTTCAATGATTCTGTTGTATTTAATGGTAAACAGGTCAACATCTTTGTGTGACAATACACAAAATGGAATTTCATCTCCACTGTAGCTATGACAATAGTCCTAACAACTTCACAAGGTTTCACTGACAATCTTCTACATTTGCAGGTCCAGGCTGCAAATTTGCATTTTTGACCGTGCTTTGATGTAAACGTATTACATTGTTTGCCTGGATAAAGAAAAATCAACCATCTAGCAACACTTCTGTCAAGAGTGCAATTTATTTTAGATTGCCTAGAAGTGACAGTCCATATAAAGCATATCAAACAGAAAGCTCTTGCTTACCTCAAATGACAAAACACAAGTAGTTCCCTTAGATGGGGACAATGTGCTCCACACTGACCTGTCACACCAATTCTTTTCGTTCAATAGTTCTGCTAAGATATGCTATCATTACATTTGTCATTTTGCAAGTCTCAGCAAAGCCAATAGAGAGCCTAAATACAAGTGTTCTAACAAATACTTAAATTTATTTACTAGTCAGGATAACAGGGAAAAAGTTGCAAAGACTTGCTAACTGGGAGTTAATAAAGTCAGCCAGCCATGCATAGTTACAGGTAATTGAGGCTCAATCCAAAAATGACTGAAAAAGTTTTTCATCTGTTTAAGTTGCATGAGAGAAGGAAATGAAGAGGATCTTTCTGAAAAAGTTTCTTTATCTGTCCAGCATGACACAAATTGGCTCTCTGAAGCTTGGAGATTACTGATAAGATAAATACAAGCAAAGAAATAAAATGTAGTGATTCTAATTGGTTTTGAAGTCTATCATAAACAATATAGCTGAATAAAAGATGGATGTTACCAATTATGTTTTCCGTATTGGAAAAGACATTTAATCCAAACTATATGGAGAGAAACAGAATGCAAATTCATTAAAAATTGGTGGCTATATTTTCCAGTGATCTAGATTCAGGATACTCTCAGATATATCTACTGAAACATCCACTGTTTTAAAAGGAAAATAAAACAAATTCTCTTTGAATATGACAGGCATTAATATTAACTTGCACTGTTACTACTTGAGAAAAAAATCTGCTTCATAATCTCTGACCTTTCCTTACTAACATTAGTATTCCTGATGAAGTCTAAATACTAGCTGCTACACATAAATACTGTGATATTTCTTCACTGTTATGATAGACAGTTTCCCAACTGAGCATCCAGAGGTGAACAGGTTGGTAAATGTTTCATGCAAAAGATTATGTCTAGAAAATTTAAGAACTCCACAGGATATCTGAAAGAAAGAATAAAGACTAAATGTTCTATTGTCTTGGCTTGCTTTCTTCTTTTATAAAAACTCAGAACCTGGTATCAAGAATGACTTATTTCCTGCAGACCCATGAAATATGAAATCATGAATATTTGAAAAACCTTCCTAAACAAAAAAAGAAAACTATCACCATCATGGCAACTGAGATGCAAGGGAAGGCAAGGTGAAATATGTTGTGAAATTGCACATTCTTTGTGATCACTTTGAAAAAATTATTAAATTGTAGTGGATCTGGATAAATAAAGGAGGCAAACTATGACTTCATGTGACTCTGAGCTGTCATAAGACAAATGTTAACACATCTTTTAATAATATCACATAGTCAAAGAACAGCAGCAGCAGATTGAGAAGGCTGTGTAAAATCCTAGAAGAGTCTCTGTGAAAACAATGCTGGAGTGTCAGCTGCGAAGGTAGGTTCTCAACTTATATCAGTTATGCCTGACTGCACAGCAGGGCTAATTCATGCCTATACCATATTTCATGTGTTGTAGTATATTAGTGTGATGAAAGAAAGATTCAGGTACTCGTATGAGAATATTCATAGAATCTGTGCTAACTCTGTCTTTATAGATTTAAACAGATATAGCATCCCATCCAAATACTGAGTTGAGTAGGCACAGAGAAAGTTCACCAACAGGGCACAGGGAAAACATGAAAATACAAGAGAAAATATGCCAAAACTCTAAGTGCAAAAGCAAATTCACAAAGAGGAAATAAACAGAATGCAAAAGAAGACCTATTGATACTGTAGAGGAAAAATATGATAATGGAAAATGCCCTGCATATGAGGTCATAAGCAATAATTGTAGCAAGAGAAAGCATCATGTCAAAGGTTGTAGATGAAAAAAACAAAATACAAAGGCATCGTATCAAGGAAGCAGGCAGTGACTCAGGGGATGAGATTTTGCATGTCCAACATTAGGGCAGCACAAAAATAAATAAATGGTTTATAAAACTCAGGGTAGCATAAGATTCAAGGGCAGGCACAGAAACAACCAGAAAACTGAATGCCAATGAGAAAGTAGAGCATCAGAGACTCTGCTGGCCTGTAAAGACTCACTCAGCCTTAACTAAGGAAAAAAAAACCCAACCACCAAGGCAAAATTGCACTAACCTGAACAAAATTAAAATTTCCCTGGTACACAGTCATAATGCTACTAGGATAGTGTAAATTATAATCAGAATACAAAAGCAAAGTACATAAAACAAAGTATGGATTGTAAAAATATATTGATCCTGACCCTGACACACAGATTGTTCTTCTTGGCTTGACCTCAGACCTCTCTCTTCTCTGTAGGCTTGTCTGATGACCTGGACTCTTCACTGACCCAGGTCACTGTTGCTGGACCTGCTCTGGTCTCCTTGCTCAGGCACTGTGGGACTGTCCCCATGGCAGTGAGACCCCTGCCCCTGCCTGCCCTGCTGTCACACTCAGCTCCCAGCTTGCCTCCCCTTATGGAGCAGTGCCAGCCCTTGCGGCTTGCTGGTAATAGCCACCAGGAGAATGGTTTTATGACAACATTGCTAAGAACTTCCCAAACCTCCAGTTTATGCTAGTGAAACCTCAAGAATTAGGCTTAGAAATATGAATGTCCAGAAAGGAATCAATTTCTATTTGGCTGCCTGCTTATCCTGAGCAGAACAGCACTGAGAGATCATGAACGTAACAGAAACAGAAATCTTGGGAAGCATTGTCCAAGTCAATTATATGCCAGGTTCAAGACAGGGCTTGGAAAGAATCCAGGAATCCACTACAGACAAAGATTTACATGTGCTGTGATCCATCATCCTGTTCAAACTGCCAAGCACTGCAAGAGTAGCTCCACCTGCCACTTGACAGCATCAGAATCACTGTGATTATTTGGACATATAAATTGCTTCAAACAAACAGAAAAATCGCAATTCTGCTTTCACATAGCCAAATACAAATCCTCTCTCAGGAACACAGTGATCTAGAACAAAATTTTGTATCCAGAAGGCTAGACATGCTGGACTATAATTAATAACAATATTTGAGGTCTGGTGGATGGATGTGATACTTATGAAAAAAATGCAAGCCAAGCAACAGAAAGAAACAAATGACTTTTGTAGCACCAGGACCCAGACTGAAACAGGAGCAGGTTTTTTTCTCACAACAAACCATATATAAAATGCCTCATTATTATAGACAAGTCAGACTTCTACAAAGTAGATGAACTGACAGACATGACTGTAATGACAGGAACAGGCAAAGCAATACAGCATGTCAGTAGTTTGATGGCAGAACTGGGTTTCCTTGCAGTGAGTTCCTGCAATTTTCCCGGGAATGAAAATTGAGATTCATCATATTATCACCACTTCCATAATCAGCCAGTCAAAAGCAATGCTGAACCACTACTACAATTTCAAAGCTTCTTATAGGTATGCTAAAAACCTTACTATAGGCCAGAACAAATCGTTCTTAAGTGGCAAGACAGTCTCACAGAAAGCCCAGTACATATTCTGATATTGAGACATACATGTATGATAATGCCTGTAGTGTTACTAGAACACCTGATAGTTGAAGGGTAACGCACTAAAAGGAAGAAGAGACATGCTAACATCAAGTTCTACTATGAAAAACTAAGGACATGTAAAAATACAGTCTTGATATCACGATTTGATCAAAGTGTTCCTTATTTACACAGTGTTGTGGTGGATTAACACCAGCTTTCCCCAAACCACAGACAGATTGCCTCAACAGCAACATAGAAACAGACAAAGGTTGAGTGCTCCTAAGTCCTCTGAGAGAAAAGAAAGAGGCATCTAAGTTCAGAAGCTGTTTTCTGGTTGTGAAACAGATACTTCCCCACAGTCCCATGGTAGTCCTATCATAGTGACTTTAAGCAGCTGTATACTGTCCTTTGGTGGCTTACCTTTCTGTAGTCAAATATATTAGATTCCATTAAGAGGTACCTAACTCTTCCTACAATCACAGAGAGGCACCAAGGGGCTTCCACTTGGGAATTCAGGATTTCACTGTGGGAGTCAAATGCTTAGAAGTTAGATGTTTCACAGAATCCTTTACTAGATTTGCTAGGAGTATTTGCAGACTGAATACATGTTCAATTGTAGAGAGGTAGGAGTAAAGTACCTTAAAATGAAATAATTAAAGGAGGCACTGAAATGCACAAAGATAAAGCCAACAGGACTGTGAGAGATAATAGTTATCTGCAGTAATAAACATTAAGTGAGAACAATTCATGATTTGTGATAACATTTAATGTGAGGATATAAATCAGATGAAAAGAGTACAGTTGAAAGATGGAAAACACATGCACAGCTAGACAGAAATAAAGAAAATATAAAGAGCCTTTTGTTATCTTCACCTTGTAATTGAGATAATGCTTGTCTTTAATGATACAACCTTAGAGCGGCTCCTGCACTTAGCTGCAAGGCTGTAACAAAGACACAATAACATCTAAGTTTATGGCTATACCTGATTAGCATAGGTCTATGTTAGGCACTGCTAAGCCTGTTGCTTGCTGAGTCACACTGAAGACAGTGAAATTATTGTACACCTGGCACTTTGAAACATTTAGCTGTAAATCTGTATATCAGGTAAGGATTCAAAATCTTTTAGGCAAATGATGTGCTCCTTATGTTGTCAAAGTCTGATGTGTAAAGTAATTCATATTTTCAAGGCCTAAACTGCACCTGCACAGGTGAAATTAGAAAAGGTAAGAATGAAGCAGAGGTGCCACACGACCGGTGGTGTCAGGCTTCTTGCCTTAAGAATGCCATTGCTATTACAGAAGGTACTGCTAGAAGGCAGTTAGAAGGCAGAAGGCGGCAGTTTCTTTTCTTCCTCACAGGAATAACAATCAAAAGAAAAAAAAAATAGATTGAAAGAGTTCATATAACAGAATTTTAAAGAAGACAACGTGTTCATACTGGTTCCCTTGAAGCTTTTGACATTGCTTCACACAACATTTTCTAAACCTGTAGAAGCATTCTATAGATGAAACAATTACAAGGGGAGGAAAAACACAGTGAAAACTTTAGCCTGAGATTAGTTATGAATATTTCATGGCCTTACTGAAAGGATATTCCAGGTGAGTCTCCATAGCAATCTGCTTTGTATCTGGTATCATTAAGTAATTTCAAATTAATGACTTGGTAATGGAGTAGACATTAAATTTGCACTTAAAACTGGGGTGAAAGGGGCTGCAAATCTGCTGGAGGAATAAAAATGGTAATATCAAACTGGAGAAATGCTCCAAAGCAAAGTGTAATTGTTTAGGGGTGAGAACGAACCTCTGCACACAAGCAGGAGAAAGTGTCATGCAACACAGGAAACTGCTAGCTGAGCAAAAGTTCTGCAGAAAATCTCGGTGTGTTTACTGCATCATAATCTGAACATGAGTCAAAAATAGCATGCTGTTGTGAAAAGCATGCCACAGGAGGATGAGTACGGGATGCAAGACATAAGTAGTACTCTGACTTTTTTAGCAGTGCTAAGACTTTAGCTAGAGTACTGTACTGGGCACTGGATGGCAGTATGGCAAGAACTAAAGCAGCACAAGAAGAATTAGAAATACAGAGGAACCTCACTTTTCAGGAAAATTGAATGCATTGGGGTACTTTAGCCTGAAGAGGAGAAGGGTGAGGCAGAATATAGTAACAGCCTTCATATGTAAAAGCCAACTGCGAGGAAGAACAAGAGAATGATTTGTGAAGTACATCTATGAAAGATGAAACAAGAGCAGCGGGCTCAAATTGCATCACAATGTTCAGGCTAGACCTTAGAAAAGCTTTTGTACAGTAAGGACAGTGAAACAATGATGAAATAAATTGCCAGAGAAGAGCATAGTACTTCCACCTTTGGAGGTATATAAAACAGGATGGCTAACCATTTATCAAGAATAACAATGAAAGAGAGTGAAAAAAGATGACTTCCTGAGTTCTTTCCAGTCCTAATTTTCTATTTCTTTACACTTCTCAGGTACTAAGTTTCCATGATTCAAAGAGCATAGTTCTCTAGTATTCTGTTCTCCCACTTAAGCCTTTCTCTTCATATTCAAAAATGCTGTGACTTTCCATGACACTGACTAAGCACAAGGAACTTGTCATGAATATATATGGACAGGAATTTTCACATGAGTAGCATTTAAACATTAAAACTCATTCTCGGAAAACCTAATGGTGTCCCTACCACTACTGGTTCTTTTGAAATCAAAAGGCAAAACTTAATTTCTCTTGACAGTACTTTTTTACTGTCATTTGTACAAGGCAGTCATTTTCTTAAAAAAACAAAAGTCCTTAACATACATTTTAAAATTCAGGTTGGTGAAGGAAGAGAAGCAGGAAAAATGTCTTAATAAGGACAGTGCTCTACAGGATCATGAAAGGAAAAAAATTACATTCAAATACATTGTCATTCTTTGAAAATAATTTTTCTGCCTTTAGAGTAAATAATTTAACTGAGAATAAGACACTTTGGAACATCGCAGCTTTAGATCCCTAAAATTTTTAAAAATCTAATCACGTATGATGATAATACTGTTAATATTCTCCGAGGCACGCAAGTTTAATGAGGTTTTTTCTATTCTTATTGGCCAAAGAAAAAAAAATTCTGACTTCATAAAAAAGTATTTAACTATTACTTCAGTTGTGGCAGCTCTTCTTTTACTTACCCTTATAAAAGGAAACCGTCTTTTCCATTAAATTTTCACATGCCTTCCATGTATGCTTTTAACAATTCAGTTTTGATTAAGAAGCAGCAGAGTAACAGCCAGTATCCTTTCGTATTTCAAGACTTCCCTAAAGAGCCCATGGAAGTCAAGGCTTTTGAAAATCCCTGCCTGTTTATTTGCTTTCTGGATAACTATCCTGAATTGTGAAAATAGTCCTGTAGAGCCCTTGATTCACTGGTAAAATGTTACTAACACTTTTTAATTTAGTGTCTCCAGCAAGCATTTAATTCAAATTTAGCAAGCCAGATACTGCTTTTTAATTAAATATGATTGTTAAAAGAGAACTTACTGAGCATTTAGAAGATAAATCTAATAGTCTTGTAATTAGCTCAAAATTACATAAGCAAGAAATGCCTAATCTCATTCTTAGTAGCACATGGACTTTGTAAGGAATTTGTAGATACTTAATTAACAGTTATCAAAATAGCCTAGAGCAAGACAGGTTTCTATTAATTGTTAAAATAGTGATATTTAATAAGCTTGTTAAATGATAATACACTTGGGACAACAGACTCATTTAGTTTTTAAGTATTCCACTGTAATTCCCTTATGTCTTTATCAATATATTATATTGCTGGTTTGTCCAAAGTAACCAGTGATTTTGCATTATTTAATTTTTAAGTCTTTAAAGAGGTATCACCTTCAGAAGCAGCTGTTTAGCTCCTCTTAAACATTGCCAGTCCATGTTTACTTTTGAAAGTTCTGATTGCAACAATTTAAGATTTAACTTTTGGGCAGAGGGGAAAACCTTGCCAGTTTATTTTTGTTTGCAAACCTGAAGTGTTCATCTTCCACAAGTCAGTCACAGTCATAAAGTAACCCTATTAGAAATTCTTTCCTCCTCTGTGCCTTTCATTTCCCCTTCCTTACTACTACAAAGAAGGTGGTTTTTTTTGGAAGCTTAGTTTTTTAGCATGAAGAAATCTTTAAGTAGTTTAGGGAGGCTATACAGGCACTGCACTTAGTACTTCAAGAAGACTTTATTCTCCTTTGCTAAGGCTGTTTACAGTTTCTCCTATGATAGCATTGCCTAGAACACCCTTCCTCCTGCCTGAATTTTCAGCAGTATAACAACAAGGTCTAACTTAATTTTCTAGCACTGTAGATGATGTAAGAAAGAAAAATATATTGATGATGGTATGTAGTTGCAAGACCAGATTTCTGAGCCAGTGAAAGAACAGGACACTGTAAATCTCTAAATTCCCAGGTTAAACTGTCTGCTAAGTATACTAAATGCTGTTTACAGAGAGAAAAAGATTTGCTAATGCAAGAAATAGCAGCAAAAACCCCAGTATTTGTATGGGGTCAAAAGAAAGAAAGCAAAAAACCATTTGTTTAGGGTTCAAAAGCATAAAAGTACCAATCCTATCAGAAGTTTCTTAGAAGGACCACTAAAAGACAATGTTTACAGATATTTTTTCATTTACTCAAAAAAGAAGGGATATTTGCAGCTTCTCTTCAGTCCATGAATAAAAGGAATTATATCTGTATAAAAGAGATTTGGGAGGAAAACAATTGACCTATATAATCTTTTACAGTGGGTATTAGCTTCCAAATATATTTTCTTCAGCATGTCCTGTAGGACCCTAACAGTGAGAAATTACTTCAACCCAAGTAACTCAGAGGAAAAGTACTTTTCTGCTTCTTTTTGGCTTTGGGATTCATTTTTTTTTTTTGTTTATTAAAGAGCTGGTAGACTGGAAAGAGGGCACTAACCCATGGCCCCTAGCCATGGGAGGTTAAATTCATTAGAGGAGTTAGAACACTTAGTATTATACATTACACAGTATGCTTCATACATTACGCAGCATGCTTAATTCTGAAGAGCTCAGACTACAGTTGCTATTGTTAACTATATAGTGGTTGTCCCCAATAGTGTCTTTCTGTCTGTAGGGGAAACAAGAGAGTACTTCTTCTATCTGATACAACTGCAAAAAGGGAATAAGCTTTTCAGGAGCCAGTCCCTTAATGATATCTGACAAAGAAGCAGGTGCGTCCAAATTAACAACAGGTTACCAAGGACTCCAATTTGACAGATTCCATCACTAACAGATGGATACCTTGCAAGTTAAATGAGGAATAGTGAAGAGATTGATACGATCTTAAGTTTGCATTGTTCATACCAGTCTGAATTATACAGACTTTGGAAAAGTATTCTTACTGTTTTATAGCACAACAAAGCTGGCTGTCCCAGCAATGCCCTGTAGATCACGAATGACAATGCCTATTCAGATTGCATATTGATGTGTACACATTGCTTTAAATGGCATTTATTATTTCACAAGTAGCATGGGAGTCAGTGATGTGGTAATTCATTTAATTTGTTTAACCTATTTAATATACTGGAGACACTGTGCAAGTACTTGTCAGTCCATTAGCTGCTACAGTTCTAGGGGCTGTTTCATCTACATTTAAGCCCATTAATTCCCTAAAATGTTTGTTAAAATTGACTATTTTATTAAGTAAAAGTAACAATGATGCATTTCTTTATTCATTGTCTGTGATAGATAGAATTCGAGATGTGATCAGTAATCAATGAATGACAAAGGAAGCAAGTGTTACCATATTCTGCAAATAACCCTGGCAGTGAACACACAGAAATGATCCTCTATAAATAATGCAAGAATAAAAAGAGATACATCATTATGGACAGAAGTCTTCTACAGGCAACTCTTTATGATCACAAAGAGAGAAATAAGTACATCCAGTACTATCTGTGGTAAATGTAGTTGCAGCAGAGATAAAATGTATGTTTGTGGGTGGGAAAAAAAAAAAAGATAAGGAATGAAAGGTGGCTTAAGATTTCTTTCCTGGCTTTTGAAGTCTTACATCAAGAACATTATAGGCAGAAGCTTAAATGTTTCATTTAACAATATTTTTGAGAATTAAATTTATAGCTTTTTAGGAGTGTTTTAATGTTTTTAATAGTTTGCGTCAACAGGAGCGAAAGCTTTGTGAAATAGCTTCTGAAGTTTTGCCACAGAGGGGCAACTTCTGATAGAGAAAATGATAATCTGAGTAGAATGTATAGCTGCTGATGGAGAACATTTTACCTGCAGAGAAGCACAGATACTGCCAAAGCAGATTTTATCTGCCTGCTAACAGAAAAGATTTTACCTGGTAGTGAAATGCAACTACTGACAGAGAAGATTCCACTCATCAGCAGCTGAATTTCTGTGGCATATAAAACTTTTTCTGTCAGACACTGCACATACATTTTTTTTTTTTCAATTGTAGGATAAAATATAAGAAAAAAAGTAGTTGCTGATGAAGCTTGTGTGCATTTGCATGATGGGAAAGAGTTCATCAGTTCACTCCAATAAACTCCAGCGAAGTAACCTTATTATGCAAAATTTAATATCAACACCATAATGACTTCATTTTTTAGAGTAGTCATGTGGAAAAAAGGATGCTTAATTGTTATTGCCATAGGCTGGGGAACTAAGATGACTGGCACACAAAGGAAACTAAGATCCCTAAAGCAGCCTTAACTTAATGTATCTGGGTTGGTTTGTTTTTCAGCCTTGGGTTACCTTCTTAAACCAGCCACATAATTTGCTTCTCCAAATTTTTTTGTGAGGTGATTGTCTGAGTGAAGCCCTGTTTGTGTGGGCACAAGCACTCTATGCATCCAGTAATCCACTTGGAAAGCACAAATACTCACTCAGACATAGATGAATATGCAGGCAGATAGCAGAACAGTAAGTGGCAAAGTCTGAAGAAATGTCATGTTATTTGAGGTAGAGATATCGATCGGCAACAAAGACCTTTGTCTTTCTAAATACATACATTGTGTTTGATTTCATAGCTGTATGGATTTCAGGCAGCTTTCTACTTCCCTACAACTGCTAAGCAGCTCGCTTCTGTGCTTTACTTTTAAGAAGAAAATGTACAACTGCAAAGGTAACCACAAATCTCTTAGACTGCAAAATATACATATAAAAGACATTTCCCACTATTCTAGATTTCAAATTCTTTTCACGTAAGCTATTGAAAGAGATGAAAATGGATAAATGTGTAGCCACCAATGGCGTCCGCCTCTCACTTTATAGAGAGCTACCATTTCATTAAGTTTGAAGTTTTTGAAATAATATAATCATAATGAAAGAAAGGAAATAAAATTCTCAGAAAGTTCTCAAAGGAGTATTAAAAGATGAGATTTGAATAAGACTGATCAAATGTTGGAATGGAAGATGCAGATAGGTCATAAGCCTTTGCTTTTTTGATTGCCCATATTGTCTCGAAACTGTTCAGCAGAACAAAGAGTTTTGTGGATGAAAGACTGGTGTGAAGAAACATGAATGTCAACTTGAGTTCTGAAAGACAGTCTGCTAATGAAATATTCTAAAAGTCATTTTCAAGGTGGTAGAAAGTTCTCACTGATGTGCACCAATGCTTCTGATAAAAAGCATCAAATAGTTATGCAAGTATTGGCTTTTAGGTCTGAGAAAATAAAGCAATGCTTGTATGACTCCAAATGTTGCAGAAACTTATTTAATTTTTATACTTTCAGAGGATTAAAAACAATAATTAGGGTGTTTGTTTAGATTCTAGTTTTGGCATACAAAACAATTCTGATCAGTTAATTTTCAATGTAACAAAATAAGATATATATAGTGTAAACTGAGTAGACTGAAAATAAAGACAGATCCTAAATGCATTTTTAGTTCAAGAAAAAAACCAATGCACTGTTTGTTTGTTTGTGCAATAAGTATAATAAGTATAATTTGAGAGAAACAGTAAATAATACATTTGGCTGTGCCTAGTAGGATAGACTTCTGAATCTGACATTGTGTGATATTTAATAGCTTCTTCATAATAGGAGTTCATAAGAGAGAAAGATCTAAAAGCAGTAAACATATTTCCAACAGTTCTAGGTGAGCAGATCTAATTAAATTTTGGAATATAAAAGCCTCTGAAGTAATACTGCCAATTCCTATCCTCTACAGTGATTTTCTTGCGCACTTGAACTACCTTCTAAAAAACCTGCTTTGATTTCTTGTAGGGCCAAATTTTAACATCATTGAAGTTCATAAAGGGGAGGCCTAATTTACCATGAGTACCCATTGCTTCCACCTTGGAACACTTTCTCATTAAATTACCGAAGTAAGACTGTAAGTCTAACCTTGGTGTGAGGATGATATGTCAGACAGGAAGACTAGATCCAGGGAAGATATTAAATACCTGAAAGGAAAAGTAAGTAATTTTTTTGCTTTTAGAACAAAATATTGAAGCAAGAAGCAGAGTTGCCTGTAGTTACCTAAATCACTTAAGTGACTTTTAGAAAGTTCCCTATATTCATCTCAGGGAGAGGCCAGTTACCCCAGTGTTTACATGGCTGAGGCACCTCTGCACTCAGCTATGCCTGCTCCTGGCTGGCTTTCAGAAGCAAACAGCTCAAAATCACCTGAGGCACTGGAACCTGTTGGCAGATTCAGAATATACAGACCACAGTCCAGCATGGGAAAGTACGCTATAGGATTAAATTGCAATGATAACTTTTTTTGTCAAATACAAAAGTGAGGTCGTTCATACTCAATCTGGTAATTAACACACTCTGAAAGAAGTGAGAGCGTTTCTGTCAGAATGCCTGAAATCTGACTTTTATTACCTTCCAGAAAACCTTAGTGACCAAGTTAAAGCTACTTAAAAACAGGGGAGGGTCATCCCAACCCCATCTTTCTTAAGCAACTTCACAGTGTAGGAAAGAAATCAAGTTTAAATAGGTCAAAACGGAGGTACATGAAATATGATTCTTAGCAGGTAAAGGTATCAAGATGGTGAGATGTATAACTAACTCCACTGTTACCCTCAGCGTATCTCGATGGCTAACTCTGAATAGCTGCTAAGTCAATCAATATCTTTCTTATCTTGAACCCCATTTGAAGGCACCTAGCTCTTGCTGTGCACTGTACAGGGATCTGGTCATCTAAGAAAGCTGAGGTTCACAGAGGCAGCCTAATTTTAGTGATGTCATTCTGCCTAAAATTTGGCTTTAAGTCTGCAACCCACACCCATTTTTTTTCGCTTCTATTTTGAGAATGTCATAAATATGTATCTTCTTGTTTGAGTTACAGTATAATCTTTTATTCCTAGGGTCACTATTTTCCATTGGATTATGGTAGGGCATAGGTTCTTTGTTCAAAACAATTCAGCTAGGTTTCAAAAAGATAATACATACTGTACGCTAATGGAATAAAAAGTCTGTACTTGCTTTTAACACGTATCCCTTTGGAAACAGGAAATGACTAGCCGTTATTGGCTGCTCTCCCTTAAGATTTAAAAGAACTGTAGGAAGGCTTTGCTGAATGGTCTTTGATTTTCTGTCAATGCAGTTTTGCCAGAATTTTAACTGAGGTCCCATAAGTAAAAGTAAAACATTAATCTGCTCAGTCAGTCAGTCCCTGGATAAACCTCAGAAATTGAAAAAAATGTTTACAACAAAGATATCATAACCCTTTGAATACTTATAAGAATGATAACAAAGCAAGTAATTTTCTAATTAAAAGTAGTTAAAATGCAACACCATTGTTCTGAATCTAGATGAACAAATAAAAGCCAAAGGTAAGTTACAGTCTATATTTTAAAGTTACTTAGCCTTTTTCTTAAAATCAGCCCTAAATGAAATGTTTAACTCTCTTCAAATGTGTGACACCATCCATCACAATTTTATAGTTAGACACATAATAATGTATAATCTCAGCTTGCTGTCCACTTGTAAAAATGGGAATAGACTTCGAGAAATAAGCAATTTCCCAACAGAAAATTGGAAATTCTGCCAACCAATTCCAGGTGACCTGCCATCAATCAGTGTTAAATTCTCCCGAGCTGTTGCTGAAGGGTATTGCCATTACTGACGGGCTTCACCTGGTGACTAATGGTATATAACAAATACATTCAAGAACTATAGAAATCCTAAGAATCTGTAATTGTCAGTTAAGTTCCAGCAAAGACCTTCTCAGGCTATTCAGAAAGAAAGTGAGATTTCTATAACCTCGAAACTACTCATTTTTATTATGACTTCTTAAAAAAAACTCAGAATGACTTGATGCCATGAAACTAAATTAAATCAGACTGCAAAACACTTATTTGTTGCAGAATTTAATGTAAATCTACTTCGCCATATGCACTGAATATGTGCTAATGTGACAATTACTCTAAACCTGGACTTGCATTCAAGTTTCTAGAAAAAATTTTGTGATTAATAATTATGATTAATATTTGAAGTGTGCTGTTCCAGGGTAGTAGTTTCCTTCATTTACGTGACTATACATTTAGAATTAAGTATTCAAGTGCTCTGGTTACCCGTGTAAAGCCAGCATAGCTGTGAATGACTTCATAGGTGAGAAACATGCTACAGACAAGAAAACTTGACAAGAAACCAGTACCAGAGAAGCAGAAAGAAATGATGATGAATTTGTTATGTGGAATCTCCAAGATAGGGAAGTAGGGTTTTCACAGTTGTCAAAACCAGAATCTGTCAAGATTTAAAGCTCTTTGTGAAGTACAGAAACTTTAATTTCCACTAAATATTCAGATTAAAAAATAAAATTTTAAAAAGTACAGGGAAGTACTGCTGGGTCCATCCTGGAATCAGATCAGATCAGGAAGTCTCTGGTCCTCTTATAGCCCTTTCAAAGTCACTAATTCTGAATTTAAAGGCCCACAGGACTGTTGTTGTCAGCAAAGCTATACACAGGGATCCAATGCAACAATTCTGCTTGCCTGATCTCTCTACGGGGCAACTCACAGGGGTGAAGAAAAGCACATATATGAATATTAGCAGGACCTAAATTTATAAAACTTGCAACAACATGGTTAACTAATCATGTGTTAGGGGAGCAAGAGATAGAAATACCAGAATATATTTTTTTTTCTCTAAATAAAACTGCTTCATGCTGTGCTATGTTAGGAGAATAACTGTGGGTTTGTAAGATAGATACTGTAACATTTTAATTCATGGTGAAAAGCTGTATTATAGTTCTATGTCCATAGGACACTGGGCCACTCCCAAAAGTAACACAAATCAACAAAAAAAAAAGGAAATTAAAATATCTCATGTACATTCAGTATCTGTTTTGTCCAAAAAGGTGGAAGATGATGAAGGCAGAGAATTAGATGTATGCAGAAAAGAAACAGTCTTTAAATCCCTGATAATGTTTAAAATAAGAAGCTTCCTCGCACCCTTCACCATGGCTCAAGTAAAATGCAGACAGAAGATATCTCTACATGAGAGAGACATCTGGATTTTCCCTGTATGTATGTAGCACTGGAGATTTCATCCCATGTGATACTGATGGTTTAGGAGTTCTGGTTTTGCTCATAACTCATCATGTGCAGCCTTGTTAACCCTTGACCAGCCAGCAGTGACAAGAGCTGAACACATGGCTTTCCAGAATTACTGTTAAGAACAGAAATCTTCCCTCAAGCAGAGCAAGAGTCTTTTACTTTCAAATGACATCACCTGATTCATTTAGTCATGGCTCGCCTGCTGTTGAGCAGGTTAAATGCAGAAGAGTAAATTTTCAGAAGAGCAGTCAATTTCTCAATAAATACAGGGCTTGCTATGATGGGCTGCAAAGTTATCAGGCACATTCTTTTCTGTTAAGAAACACTTATTAGTGTGTTCGCACTCACAGGTCAATGCCTGTGAGGGCAATACTAAGAGTAAGTATTGGTTATGAATACAGGACTAAAGTAATGCTGAGATCTTCATGGTCAGCATTTCATAAAATTCTGTGAATAATCAGACCATCTTTGCAGTGTTTATTAACTTTCTCACTGTATCCCCCCATCAGAGGTGTTACTTAGAGCCATTTTACAGATGAAGTATAAAATGGAGAGGTGGTAAGTGGAAAAAGAATTAGTATCTAAGAGTGGGTTTCAGTCCCTTTGACATACTAAGGAATGATGCGTCCTATTCTCTCCATAGCTTGCTGCGCTCTCTCTGAGTACTTAACATCACTTGTAAAAGAAATCAGCTTAGATTTTCAAAGTAAAGACTTAAAAAAGCCTTAAATACTTAATGACAGATTGAAAGATTAAGGAATAAAAGTAGAAATATATTGAACAAAATAGCATCTAAGATGTTAATTTAATTACCAAGTCTCCTCTAAGGGTTCAGTAACTAATCTGTGGCAGCATGGACTTAATTTCTCCCTTCAAGTTCAGAACAGAGAAGAAGCAGATGACATGATCCTCTATTATTCTCTAGATATATATCAGTGAACACTGTATTGCTGTATTTCATAGAACAATGGTCCTTCAAGTTTAGTATCCTGTCTCAAGACATGTTTTCTGAGAGTACAGTCACTAATGGAACTCATTGAAAGACTTCAAACTGAACATATATTCGATTAAAAATTAGATTTTCCTTTGAAATCATATTTTCTGGGATAATTGCTCTTTTTAAAAATTTTAAAGACAATTTAAAAATTATTTCAGTTTGCTGAGTTAAACCCTGGCCTATCAGATACTAACTGAATGACACCCTCCCATTAAGCAGCCTTAAATATTTTTAATCTGTTCAGTAACTGCCATAATGTTCATTCACTAGGTCACTGATGCTTCTAAATGACTTTTTGTAAAACCTGGGCTTTGGTTATTTGGATTACTTTAAAACAAATTAAATACAAGTGTTTATCTCATTACTGTTAAAAAACCCCAAGTATTAACACAATTCAACACACTGCAGTTTTCAAAACTCTTGAATTCTGACCATTGATACAGGGAACTGACCACCTGCCTTGCAACTTATTTACTTATAGCAATTTATAATGATTTCTGAATATTGCTTAATAATCCTGCTTGCCTTGATTGTTCTTTTGAAATTTACCAAGGACTACTGTTTTCTTCAAGGATTAAGCTTGTCAGGGACTGGTATTTGTCATAACAAAGAAAACAAAGCAGTTAAGAGACATATCCTTGTGAAGTAGATGTGTTCTAGCAAGTTAAGTCCTTGCAAGAGTATAGATAGCCATGTATGGACAGTAGAAGCTAGTGTGCTAATGCTTTTAGATAAGATAGAGGGAGTAAACTGGTTAGGACCACTCTTGCGGTTTAAGAAACTATTTAGGAGAATCTGCACGTGCTCCAAGGAATGGGGTGGAAAGTACATGGTGAGGAAGACTGTGAGCCTTCCTCTGGAAGACCCCCAAAGACAACCATCAGGAGGCAATATGCAGGCGCAAAGATGACATACACATTTTTAGAACTGCTGACACAAGTCTTTTGAACTAACTCCACCTTACTTATGCATATGTATGTTTGTATGGTGTGACCCTATGAATATGTATATCTACACTGTATAAATTCTTGGTAAAATGTGCTGTTGGTGTGCATGTGCTTTGAAGTAGCAATGCCCCATGCACCTGGTGCCATAATAAGCATACCTGCTTTATAACTCTTCAGGAGTTGTAGAGTTTGTTTCCATGGGTCACCATGTAAGTTTGATAAGCAAAGGATGCATTCTCAGTCACTGTAATTGGGTAAGTTCCGCTGATTACACAGGAACAGCAGGAGTGTAAACCAGATGATTTTTAAACAGTTTTAAAGAGATTTAGTGCTGTAAGTAACAGATCTGTGTATGACAGGATATATGCAAGAGCTAACCCTAAAAAAGACCTTCTTATGAATACTTGTGCTAAATTCACAGGAACAGCTCGGACAATTCCTGAGCAGCAATAAAAATAGGCCTGTACATGCTGACATCTGAAAGAAGAAATAAGCAGGTATTTTCATAAGGTAGTGCATTTTTGCTGTATTAAAGAGAGTTGCCTTAGAAATTCAAAGACATAGCATTGCTTATGACAAATACTAATTAAAACTTCTCAAGCCTGGAGGTATGTGTCCACTTCAAGCTTTATGAATCTCTTACAAAGCCTATCAGGTTTTGCAGACCTGTCCCATATTGCTCACACATTGCATACTAGCATTGCCATCTGTGATGTTTCACAGCCATGACACATAGGATGGAGAGAATGAGCTTTACAGTTCACAAAGAAATACATGCTATGGATTGTTTACAAAAATAAGTGTATATAAAGGAACTATGGGAAATAGGTTTCCTTACACCCACAGTCTGGGTAGGAGGATCTTTCTATCTGACATATCTCATAGTAAATTATTACGGAAATTATAGGAATAGTTTAGCATTATATCGTTATGTAGAATTATGCCATTTCTGTATCATCACAGAAGTCACTGATAAACCTTAGGATATAATAAAGAGTTTAACTGAACTATTTTCTCATAGTATTATACTATTAGGGAAATCTAGATTTCCTGAAGGGGTAAGTTCAGACACCCGTACTCATGCTAAGTAGAACATTACTTCACAAGTTGTCTCACTGATTTAATAGACTTATTCATTGATGAATTTCTTAGAGTGGTCTGGAGGCCTGTAAGCAAGCCCCCACTTTTTAATACACAAAGACTGTTCTCCAAATCCTTCCTCAGCTGACAATTTCACCATCAAAGGCAGAACAGCATTAAAAAAACCTGCAGCATTGCCAAGCTTAAAATGAGTGATTCTGTTTTAAATACAAATACTGAGATGTGATTATGCACTTCGCAAGGAAGACATTCCCCTTCCTTGAAAAACGCAGAAGAGAAAAAACACTAGTTCTGAGAAATGTTGTCATTCTCTAAGAAAATTTAGGAATTCTGTTATTAAATGGAGCTACTTTATATCCTCTTTGAGTTTTCATTTCTTCAACAATGGAAACTGCCTTTGGGAAGATGACATGTTTATCCCATGAGTATGTTAAGTGGCTCAATTATGTCCTTGTGAGCAGACTGAGGCAATAAAAGCCAGAGACCTTGCAGTCCCCTGGCCTACTACTTCCGTAGCAAGCTTCTTCAAAGCCATTAAAATACACAAGCAAACAGCTCTACCATTCTTCACACAGAGAGAGAAATTTCTGTGATTCAGTAAAATTTGAAATATCAAAAAATGTGTGAAAGTCTGTATTTTAACCACAAATACACTTTTTGGAAACTTCTGTGTTTTGGACATATTAGTAAGTTTGGCTCAACTTTCTTCTCACATCACTGCACCTTATTTCCAGCCTACTAAATTCAGACAAGATTCTATGAAGTTCTCTCATTTCTTTCAGCTGGTTCCTCCCAGCATGGGGTCCCTCCCACCTGTCTGTGGGCTGATCGTGTGGCACCTTCAAGATTCTGAATAAATAACTGCAACTACAAGCAAGCAGGAGTAAAGAGCACAGTATCTGTTCTGGATTGTAACTAGTAATACTCTTTAAGAGGAACAAGTCAATTTGGAAAAACTTACAGTAGGAGGACACATAGTCATGATGGGAAAAGAAGTATAGAAGAATGTGAAGACAGTACAGTGTGAACAGCACGCTTTTGAGATTTAGGTAAGAGAGGTTTTAGGAGTTATTCAATCAAAAAGTGAATAGAAGATTAAAGAAGTGAGAGGTGTTCTTTAACCCATAACAGCATAGTTTGCTTCATAATGACCTCCACTGCAGTCTTTCATTAAGCCACTGTCTCTTCTCCCTGAGTAGGAGCTGTAGAATATTTTGTAAAGTTTGATTTTTTAAAGTCCAGAAAATAATCAGTGAAGCAAGATGCATCTCCTTTAGAAAGAGGAATTAAACTCATCCCATGTTCCATGAAGCCATCAAGCTCATGTCTGAGAAATACATTGTAGAGTTGAATATAATGAGGCTGCTGTATGATGTCACATTAAAAAAACCTGTGCAACACTATAAAAAAAAATCCTACTGCATCCTGATAACACAGCTCCCTTTCCCCCTAGTAAAAAAGATTCAGAAGAAAACTAGGAAATGGATTCCGACATAGCAATCTCTTACAGTTCATGTTAATTAGCCCATTTTTCAGTCAAAATATATGCAGTGAAACACTTGACAGATTTTTTAGAGATTATCAGAAGTTAAGTATATGAATTGCACATGCTGTTATAAAGTGATCTTTCTTTACTATAAATTAACACAACTATGGAGAGCAAAATCATGGTTATTTGATTGCTATGATATTATTTTTATAAGTGACCATTAATTAACTCTTCATTTTCAGTTTCATTAGTTGACTGCAACTCTTTAGTCTTGAAAACTATTGTAAGAGGGATCCAACATAACTTCTAAATGGTTAACCTCTGAAATGAATGTTTAATCTAATTATTCATTCATAACCCCAAATTTGAGGCATCCTTGATTACCCCAAACTTAAATAGACCTAAGCGCGACAATGAATCAGGCCTTAGACTTTCTCCTGGCCTTATATGTCTGAAACATTTGTAGTCTTACCTTAAGAATAAACATGCAAGGAGGCAATAAAAATCAGTTACTTGATAGACTGCAATAAAAATGGAGTAAGCAAGAGTAAATAAGATAAATCCTCCATATGTCTCTTAAGAGATGACCCTGATGGCAAGAGCCATTTTCCTGTGCAGAATTCCCCATTTACAATTTATGTTTGGCCATTTTTCTTCTCCTTTATTTGAAAATTGAAATTTCATATTCTGCATTTTTAGGGGAAGGAAAAAAACCCCAGCAACAAGAATATACTCCTGCAGCACTGAACAGAGAAGCTGGCTACCTCAGTCATCTACACCTGAGAAGGTTCATGCAGTGCTTCCCCAGGGCCACGTCACAGATGCTGTCTTCCTACACAGTGGCTTCCTGGTACAGCTACAAACACAGTTTTGATCTATATCCTATTCTGTATCAGGTAAAAAGATACAGTTTGTTCTGTGTCTTAATAGGCACCAGGCTGTGGACTATGAAAGGCAAGTGTTGATATGAAATTTTTAAGAGAGGTCTCATAATGAAGCAGTAGTAGTGACACAGATCTTCTAATCAGGCATTTAGTAATTTTGCTTTGCAGCTTGGAAAATGTCTTTCATTTAAATTCACCTCCTAGGAGCTATATGTCAGGCAATTATTCTCTACCAGAAGATTTCAAAGTCCAAGCAAATTAAATGGACTCTGTTCTTAAAGTAATACTGCCCTCAAAGCATCATTACTGTTGTTAAGAAATAGCAGACTTGAAGCCACAAAGATTTCTGTTCTCTCCTATGAATATAGGTGCAATTCCTATTAATGTTATTGGCAATCAGCTGTGCAGATTTACAGATCTAACCTAGAGTTTCTCTGGATGAGGAACACAGCTGAATACTCACAATTCTTAAAGACCACCACTGAAAAGGAGAACTGAGTTCAGTATCCAGAACACTGAGACTTCTGAATTAATTTAATTCAAAATATGATGGCCTATAGTGATATTAGTTCCAAATCTGCCCAGATATTAGCCAGGAAGAATCAAGTTTTGTCAGGAATAGATTCCTGATGAAAAAGAACAACCTTGCAAGACATGACACCAGTGAGTATTTGTCTGACTTACTAGTAGGTGAATGTTCTTGTGAAGTACAGTAAACCTCCATGTGTTGATGAATTTTAGTCTTAGGTTGCCTCCTCACTGAAATAGAAAGTAAATGGTTGATTTTAATCTCAGACATTCAAAAAGCTTACGGTCGTTTACAATCAGCTGGAACCACTGCCCAAAATATAGGCCACCTGGAAGCCTAGAGAGGTGTTTGATATACAAATGTACGGAGGTAGTCTGAGGAATTACAGGGTGGCAGTCCACTTTTGCAAAGAAGAACCATAGTCCACACAGAAGCAGCACAGCCCTGAGAAAAAGCACATGCAGCAAGTGTCAAAAAAGAGGTGAAGACAAGTATTTAACAAGTTGGGTACATTTTCAAAGTGTTGCAAGGGAAATCAGGCACAGGAAGCCTTTCAAACCAAACAGATTCTTTAAACAGACCTTTGGAAATCCTTCAGTTAGAAACAATTCCTCTAAGTACCTTCTCTAGCAATATCATTCCACTTAAAGAAGAGTCATAAGAAAACAATGTCCAAGTTTACTTGAAAGACTGCAGAATTTCTGGGCCATTTGCTGGTAAAACCGATCTATGGCAACAGAAAGCCAGCAACAGAATTCCATTTTCTAATCCAGTGCAATCCATGTTGCTAAAACAGTAAGTAAAAATGACAGCATTTCCTCTGATCCCATAAAGAACCAATGCCATAATCAGACAGCCTTTCAGCACTATAACACTGTGCTACTGACATCCTTTCCCGGCCAGGTTCACAAAAGCAATATGCTCACAGCAGTTCCCATTGAGAACACGCAAGTTGTTGGTTGTCATGCACTTTAGGAAATCTCTCTTATTCCATTTATTTCTCTGTTATTTCTATGCTCATCCTGCATATCTATTCAGTAATGACATAACTAAGGTTGTGTGGTACTGCAATCACTGTGACTGTGAAAATCTACAACTGGTTAGACAGTGTAACAGTTTTGCCTCAGTATAATTTTTCTTCACTGTTTCATGGACGGCAGGATTTATGTTTTTATTAGTTCATAAATTGTTTGCATTCTCAACAAAAGGTATGCAAAATTTGGCATAGTCAGGTTACAGATATTGTCACCTGGTTATAATCTTTGGATTATAGTTTTCCAGTTTAACTAGCTATTTAGGTATCATTTCAGCTCCACTAGTGGCACAATTTATACTTTAATGTCATTAAATTGTCATTGACAAAAGACAAACATGAAGGTACTTAAACACTACTTTCAAAGTCAACTTAAGATAACATTGCCAAAAGCTTCTCAGTGATCAGAGATCTAGAAAACATAACCTGTGAAGAAAGGCTGATAGAAGGGTTAAATTTAGAGAAAAAGGACATTGAAAAACAGCAACGCAGTAATTGTCTTTAAACACCTGAAGAAACATTGCATAAGGAAAAAGGGACAGTTATTCTCTAGGTGCACTTGGAATAGGACAATAAACATTGGACTTAAATCACAACAAACTGGTGGGAGGACAATACTACTTTCACAAAAGGGCTGGTAAGCTACTGGAGTGAACTGCATGGACAGGCAGTACAGCCTCTAGCACTGGAAGTTTAAGAACAAGTTAGATGAACTATTACCAGGAATTGTTTAGACAGAGCTGATCCCACCTGGGGATGGAGGCAATGCACCAGATGACCATTTCAGGCTCCTTCTGTACCTATTTTCTGTTATATTACTATTTCCCACTATGAGTTCCCAAGCTCCAGATTTCCAAAGATAGAGATGCATGTGTAGAGCAGAATAATGGAAAAGAGGTCAGTTGGCACTTCAGAAAGTCTCCTTGCCAGCCGGCAACTAAGCACCACACAGCACTGTACCAGCTACTAGGAAGAAAATTAACTCTATCCCACTCAAAACTAGGCTATTACTTACCTTCATTTACTGGCACTTAAAAGCTTTCAAAACCATCTAGAAGAGTCCAGATCACTTTTAAAAGCAGATTCCCAGTCAGCTAAGTAGAACTGAAAATCTTATTCAAAATGACTATTCCAAGCGTACACAAAAAGCATCTAATGATGATACTTGGGTTCTGTCCTAACTATAGGAGAGGTCAAACTGAACTGAATAGAACTGTTCATGTTATTAAAGTTAACAGTAATAGAAACACATTGGCAGAACTGTATGCAGAATGAAATGAATTCTAGCCTTGAATACTGATACTGTGTTCTTCTGTCTCCCATGCTTTCAAAAAAGCCTGCAGAAGATATAAATATAGGCAAATACATGCAAATAACCTGTCCAAATATTTTCTGAAAGTACTTTTTTTTGTGTAGTATGCCAGAATCAGCTCCCAAGCATGTGTTTTATAAAGGATATTATACCTCATAAATTTAACTACTCTAGAGACTGGGACGAAAATTCTGCAGAGCAGGTTATCCGCCTATCATACGTTCACAGCAGCTACTGTCAGAGATTAGGTACTGGAGTAGCTAAAATTTGGGCCAGATGGCTGTTTTTATGCTCCTACAGTAGTTTTGACTTATGAAGATCCTTACATGCCCTCATGATTTTCAGTGAAGTTCATCTATTTCAAGCCAATGCAGTATCAAGTACTCAATCACTAATTCCAGTTAAATCTCTGCTTCAAACCAACTCTTTACACCCATTTTCCATTCTTCTTGCTCTTTCTTTCTTCACTTACAAACAGAAAATAAACTGTTCATTGTTATTGAATCAAACTCCTGTAAGCACAGTGACATTGCAGCAGTATCTGTGAATGATTAAAAAAGATACTTAATATATTTTACTGTGTGTAATGCCATGGAGCCTTGACATTTAGATATTAGTGTAATGCAAATAATAAACAATAATACACAACTGTGATTAAAACTGAGACACCGAACAGTGCATTATACAAATGTAAAAAGAAAAGAAAAGGTGGTTTAGGTAGTAAACAAGGACAGAGGAAAATCCATCAGGAGTCAAAGATAAGTATACTTAAAGCCATAAAATTACCTTGTGTCAAAACTAATTGAGGGAAGCAGCTCGTCACTAATGCAATTGTGCTTTAATAATCGAGATGGCATCTACATGAGCCTGTGAGAAAGGCAGCTCTAAAAGACATAAATGAAAACTTTTCAAGAGATCGGGTTTATTCTCTCAGCTATTTGTGTTGTGCATCAAGCTGAAATAATTGAACGCATCATTTCAAAACATACAGTTTCTGCTTGAGTGGGCAGGAGGACCCTCCTGTAGTTCAGGGTAACCCACAGTCTGTTCTGGGGACCTTCAAAATTCACCAGGTGGTCCCCTGAGAAACAACCCATGTCATCTTATCTCCTAGCTCTTTTCTACTCCAAATTTATACAGTCTGTCAAGGTTGTCAATGTGAAAGCCATTTAGATGTTGTTTTGTTTTGCATTTCCTACTCTAAAATGTTCCAGAAATGAATCCACTATCTCTGAATAGAGAATCAGTTTAAGAATTGGCAAGGACTTCATTTCAACTTTTATTAAGGGCTTATCAAGTAAAAAGCACTGGAACAAAGAAGAATAAAATATTTTATTTCCCCGCCCTCCACCTAGTCTGAATGACAGTCCTTTTGAGGTCAGTATTGCTTAAGCCTGTAAAATGAAAGTGCTACGAATCACAATCAAATAACTGTCAGGCACCTTATTAAATTTCATTCAATTCCATACAAAATCTTAAGGGACCATCGCTATCTTCCAATTTAGACAAAGATTAAATAAAAGCTGATCAAAGATTTATAGAATTCTAAAGTGATACTAAACACAATGTGCTATGCCTGGAAAGCTTTCTCTGGTACAATGTACTTAGAAGTGGCCTGCTTTAATGGTTTTATTTAAGCACCACTTTTCATTGGAGGAAAAAATCAGAAGTTTACAACCACCTCACCTAATTAAAATCTCAAAATTCACAGTGTAAATCACATTTACACTGATGCTAGGATTCATATCGTTGTCCAGATAGAATAAAAATCAGTAACAACGTCAACAAAAGAGGCAACATTACCTTTTTTTTTTTTGTAATTCAGAAAAAAGCCAAAACTTCACTTTGGTGGGTTTCCAGACTAGCAATTTTCAGCCTATCTGCTGTCAAAGAAATGTACAGGTAAGCTAAGAAGGTCTCCTAAGTGCAGGTAGTAGCAGTAGTTACTAGAGTATCTATTTTCACTACTGTAATATACCTGGGTTCTATCCATCTATGGGAAAGTATGAAATGCAGTCATTACCCCACTATATTAAAAAAATTAACAGGACATATAGGGAAGAAAAAGAAGCAATGAGAAGAGAAAGGGGCATTAACAGAAAGAAGCTACTTCATATTTTCTTTTCTTGCTGCTGAAGGGAAGAAGTCCTAAATAGGAAAAGTCACAAGCAGAGAAGAGTCTGCTTTACACATTTAGAGAGAAAGCTCCTAAAATTGCATTTATTTGTTTTCAAGGCAGCCAGGTTCATTATAAACTGAGTGCTTTATAAAGTGTTCCATTGTTCACCTACAACAGAAATTATACTCTATAAGAAAGATTTCAGCCTAAGGCTTAGGAAGAAATTTATGACTCTGAATATAAATTCAAAATTCTTCTGTGGTAGAACCTCTTGAGAATCAACATACAATTATAGCAGACATCATACTGATTTCTGAAAAGTTTTAATGATATGTAACTCAGAGAATATTTTTACTGTTTTGTATATGTGGTCTATTTTCTTCTACTGGGGCTCTTTGCAACCTTACTGAATACCCACAGAACCCTTTGTTAGTAAAGTGATGCTGACTGCTTCACTACTGGCGACTAAATGTGCCCCAAAAATGTGGATCTATATTTGTTGAAAAATTAAACATAGGACAAAGATGCAAATCTCAGATCACCCATACCTTCTTGACATTGGTGCAGTCTCACTGACCTCAGATAGATATGAAAGCAAAGGCAAACTTTGCAACACAAATGCCAAACAACAGCACTTGTGACTCCTACAAGTTGTGGTATTTCAAAATCACTTTCAGATCCCAAAAAGAATATAAAGCAAGATATCAACTAAGCCATCTTACTACTGGCAGTCCATGTAGTTTTCCATATTTCTAAATACACTTGGCACAAAATCATGACAGTGTTTATACTTGTTGTTCATCTGTAAGGTTATTCTGTTACCTATACACAATAAACATAAACCAGGCTCCTGTGAAGGAAATTCATAAATGTCAGACACAAGGAAAAAGTCAATAAAATAGTTTACAATAAGCATGTTTACTTTTTATTAACAAAACCTCTACTTGGTAACATCAGAGGTAATCAAGCCAATACCCCTTTTTCATGCACTTAGAAAGGAAGATATAAAGTAAACCAAAACATAACAACAATGACCACAACTTCAGTGTTGGTATGACTAATTCTTTTTGCTACTACTTAAAATACATGATTTTGGACGAATTCTGAAGGGGCAAGGTAGCTGTATATAGAGAGATGGATCAAACAGCAGTTAACAGGCTTTCTTGGGTATCATTTCAAATAATCACTTTGGTCATTTTTTTAGGATTAGAAGAGACCAAGATTCAAGATCAGTAGATTAAAAAATAAAGTAGCAAAAATGAACTGAAGTGAAAACACATTGTATGCCACTCATTTACCTGCAAAAGGTTTTCCTCCTGTTGTTCCCTTAATGCAGGATCTTCCTACTAACATTAAGCATGTGAACTCTAAGTACTTCTGAAACATGTTAATTTCCAACTGTCAGTGCCACAGAAACCTCTCTGTGAGCCCCTCCGATGGGACTCATGTCTGAGGAAGGAGCTCCATCTGAATTCAGTACACTAGGATGGTTTAATATTCCTTTTTTGGAACATCTCCAAGGAAACAGTTAAAGATGAATAGAAATGAGACAAAAATTGGGAAATCCTATCTTCCAACTTCTTCTTTTAAGAGCCATCTTACAAGCCAGAGGACAGACACATACAACAACCAAGCACTCACAAAAACCAGGACATACATATGGTGGGAGTTTGGGTTAAAAATGTACATACCACGATTTTCCTGCTTCTGGAGAATGAGGAATGAAGTTCTCTTATCTGGGCCTGACACAGGCAGTGCTTTTTCTCATCATCCGATTTTGTCTGTGAGAAAAGAATTAGAAGCGAAGACTCCTAAATTTTCCCTCCAACAGTCTCTTGGCCTCAGGCGATATGAGGCCTGTTATTGCCCAAAACCAAGAAAAAGACATACAGAAATTGTCATTTATATTACAGAGAAGAAAAGCCTATTCTTAATCCATCACTTGGTGGCCACAGAGGAATGATATACAGAGAAAAAACCTGCTTCTCTTTTCTCTCTGGCACCTTTCCCAAGGAAGCTGCCCCTCCTATACTTCAGTTTCACCCAACCCATTCCCTGTATATCCTTTCATAGCATACATATTTGGAGGGGTAGGCTGGCAGAGGAAGGACCAGTGATACAATAGAAAAGGTAGGCGAATTCTACTTTGGCCTAATTCAGAGGCAATATATAATGCACTTGCTCTCAGCAATATCACTGGTCATGAACCCTTCTGTCCTCTTACTGTTATTAGTGCTGTTCCTTGCAAAGAAATGCCATTTTACCACATGATTTCCCAGTTCCTACCTCGGTTCCAGGCATTCAGCAAAACCCCACCTTGAAACCTTTACCCATTTTTGAAGTTTAACCCTATTACACAGACCTTAATCTGAGTTTCTTGAACATTCAGATGGCAATGCTGGGAATCTACTGAAGAGGGCTAAATCAGTTTGAAAATGGGCTCTTGGTCTAATATATGGGCAGGCAGGATTAATGACAGTTAAACAATAGGGGTCAAACTCTGATGGAGCAATCTTTCTTTGCTTCATCAACAATGCCCACTTAGGGGCATTATTAGATGAGCATATACCTTGAAATGGAAATGGAAGCCAATGGAACCTACACGGAAAATTTGGTATTAACTCTTCAGACAAATTAAAAGCCAGGCACCCAATGAAATTACCTATGTTCTTAACCTGTGCTGTTTCACAGCTACTAAATTTCTGAGCTCATGTAAACAACTTCTATTTCTCTTCACTTTGGGAATATAAAAAAAGACATTTGATTTTTTTTACGCTGATTTTGTATTTAGAACTGAGAACAGACAGAAAAAAATCTGAAATGGAAATTAAAGTGCATAAACACCACCTTCATGTCCATC
This sequence comes from Strix aluco, assembly GCF_031877795.1. Taxonomy (NCBI): domain Eukaryota; kingdom Metazoa; phylum Chordata; class Aves; order Strigiformes; family Strigidae; genus Strix; species Strix aluco. Next base: position 7,786,391 of record NC_133944.1, read on the forward strand.
AGGAAAATAAATTTAGTCCTGAAATCTTTACAGGACAATGTATTTGATAAAAGACTTATTAAAAAAAAAAAAATGTATTTTTCAGCCCAAAGCTATTTGAAGGATGAAAAGTATAGTGTAAAAAGTGTACGACACATTTCTAAAGAATTTTTGACAAATCAGACAGACGCTGTGAAATACTTTAAAATAATAACATATGTATTGAAGTAGAAAGCCTTAGCTGGGCTTAAACATACTGACATTGTTTTCTTGCTTTCTTTTTGTTTGAAAGCAAAGTCGAATAATGTATTTGTTTATTTAATCATTTATAATCAATAAAACCAGTTGCAGAAACATACTCACTCTGTAAAATCAAAGTAGACTTATTTTTAAAGCACACTTAAGTTTTCTAGAAACTAGTTTGAGATCTGTGCAGGGGTCTGATTTTCAGCAAATGCTGAGTACTAGACATGATTGAGCTATTTTATTTGTTTCCTATTTTTAAAAGATAACCTGATATAATAGCTTTTATAGCAATTATAAATTGAACTTTTATTCTCTGAATACTTTGTTTTATGCATATAATCTTGCATTGGTATTTCTGATACTTGTGTCACTCTTTTTTAAATTGAAGCCCTTCTTTCCACGTGAAAATGAAACTTTTGAATCCCTATTGACAAACTAAGAGCTTATGCACAACATAAAAAATTCCAAACAACCAAAAAATGTTTAATAGAAAATGGCATCTATAAAGGACAAAGCAGCTAAGGCAGTCTCTTGGTAGCTAAAACATGTGACAGACCCACGGGCAGCTTCAAAGCTGCTACGATGATGCATCTGCCAAGCAGCCAGCTGCTCCTGCTAGACAATCTTCTTTGTGACTTGGCATCCAGGTCTTGTGCTTGCCATTCAAAAGCAACAGAAAGAGTCACAGGACATAGGATGGTAGCTACCTCTTCATATAACATCTGTAAAAATGCCTGTGGAGATAGTGGGTGCAGTGGGAAGTGACAATTTTGCTGATGCATTTTAGAGGGGGGAAATTTCATTCGCAGAGGGGAAATGCAAAGCGAAAAATTTATCATAAGAGCTCCTTTGTCCTCCCAATAAAGTATCTCAGGCCTCAGAAGAGCTCCTCTGGCATAAAAAAGTACTATTTTCATTATTTTGAAGACAACTGAGGTAGCAAAGATTAGATAGATCAGGAAAGGTCAGAGAGGGTGTCTGAGAGAGTAAGGATTCAAGTATGTCTCCCCAGAAACAAGCCTGACGTGGTACTTAATAGATCATCCCTTCTTCCCTACAAAGGAGACATCATTTCTATGTATAGCAAGAGGTTTGCCATACAGCAACCATCAGGAATGAAACCATTACAACTAAGTTAAATTACAGTTGCACAGAATCTCCTCTTAAGAGCCTTTCACAGTTTTAATGAAGGATCATTTATTTCCTAGATATTATATTTAAGGCATTCTATACAATATTAAAGCAAATCCATAATTTACTATTACATTCTGTAAGATGATTCCGAGAAGTTAGCCTCTTCTCTCAAACCTTAAAGAATTTTATAATAAGAGTAGGCTTGATTTGATTGCTTCAGGCTTATATATGAATTATTATTTTTATGGATTCCTTGGAAGTGAATAAATTGCTGTTCAATCCTCTGTAAACTTAAAAGCAGCAGGCAACATCATGATCGAAACATTTGGTGCTACAGCATGGATAGCCAGATTTAAAAGCTCATAAAGCTGCGATTTGAAAGTCTCAGATTCATTTCCAGCCAGGTTCATTCCCTGGCAAGAAGTGATGAGGTGAACAGAACATCACCTACTCCCTCTTGCAGCTGTTTCTATCCTAGCACTCACTTCATATACATTCACTGAGCTAGTTTCTGTGTCTAGAGGGCAGCCTGGCATCAGCTTCTTTGAAAGATTCATATATTATATCATATCCAGGAATATGGCAACATTTAAACAAGACAGACGATTAAAAGATAGTAAGGGCCATGCATTATGGATTACAGTGTAGAGTGAAAAGTTTTTTAAACATTAGTGTTCCAGAAATATTAACTATAAAACCATTTTAAGTATTGAAAATCATCACATTTAGTGATATTCTATGTTCTTTCAGTGGAAAATTGAAAACAAAATAGTAGAGAAACATATACCAGCTGTAGGAAAAAATTATATTTATAATTATTTATTAGGATTTTCTGAGACGACAGTGTGCTTATAGTCATACATAGGCAACAGAGGAGTTATGAAAGCTAATATTTGGTCTTAATACAGTCTTATTTATATTGCAGTCATTTGTAGGAACAACAATCAAGGATCTTTAGCTGTATAAAGCTCCAAAACTAAGGAAAACATAAGAAGAGAGATGATGTTAAAAAATACAGATATGTTCATTGTCTTTGTTGTGTCACCCGTGGATTTCATCAAAAGATGAATGCAAACTGAAAATTATTTCTCTTCTCAAATATATGTACAGGAAATATTTCTTCTGATATATCACTGATCAAATATTGCAGCAGTCTTGGAAATACTGAGAATTCCACTGGAAAACAGAGACAAGACATCGTCTTGGAGGCCAACAGTCCTGACCAGCTGGGTTGTTCAGGTTGCTAGGTCCTCAAGTTAGCTAGGTCAAGATGCCATTTAGAAGGTAAATCCTACTGATCTGTCTTCTCAGTTGCTACAGCCCAAACAAATCTCAAAGGAAGTTCCACTATGATAGAGATTTCCCTGATGTTGAATCCACCTTAGGTACTACAGCTAAAAAGGTATGTTAGAGAAATGGGACAAGTGGTGTATTTCAAGCTTGCATGATCTCATTGACGTAAGATGTTGCCTTAGTAGACACTATTTGTTACATCTTAAGACAGTGAAGAGAGGATGCACAAGAAAATTTTTACATTGCACAAGTACACTGTGGTATTAGTAAAAAAGAAGATGCTACAGCTTAAGATACAGCTCTAAAGCAAAATGACAGAAGTGAAATATGATCTTCAGTCTGAGAACAGGCAATAGATAAGACAACAGGCCAAATTAAGTAAAGACGGATAGAAGTCTGAGGTAACAACCAAAAGGGTTGTTATTCTTGTATTACAGCATTTTCTACTCTGGGAGTTTTGCTATAGGATTTCAATGAAATGACATAGACCAATAGACAAGGCACTGTGCATTTCAGCCATGGATAAGGATGCTGCAGTAATGAGGATGTGTAGTGAAACTATTTGTGTTCTGAGGGCTGAATTTATGGGAAGTTGTTACATTCATTGAAATAATGAAGGGGAAGTAGTAATAAAAAAATGCTACGACTGCAACAAAAAGCTTGCAAGAAGGGCAAATAAACCCCCATGGAAGTTAGTCAGATTAAGTTACACTCATTTTGGGGAGCAGCTACTTGTTAACAAATAAAACTTTTTTATTATTATGACTATGATAGTTTGTTGCTGTTTTGCAAATTTCCTGATCTCTCTTGACTTTTGGTTCTGAAAAACACATTGTCAGGAACTAAAATGATTAAACTGTGTAATCTGTTTATTCAGATTTTATGCTGAAAAGTATCTTATTTCATATATATCTACTGTAAAGTGATTCCAACAAAGCCATTAAACAAAAAATGAGCTCTCAGATAAAGGAAGAAAATCCGTACCTTCTCTTGACACCTGTCTGCAGTCTCAACTCTCCATCAATAAACAGCCATACAAAAATGTACTTATCTAATTATTTTTGGCATTTAAATCATATCTATCATAAAGGCAGGTGAATTCTTAGAAGCATTGCATTTTGACATGTATAACCTCTGGGTTATACTTCAAGAAATGCTGCAGCTCAACAGGACTGTGAAATACATGTGTACGGGTTAATAAAAGAAATTTGCCTGAGACACCCCTTAGCCGCAGCCTCTGACTTCTCCATAATCTGCTTCCCAAGATCTTCCATCAGTATAATTAAATATGTCCGTGTTATTTCAAGGCACTAAGCCTGCTTACACCAGCTAAAGATCTGGATGAATTTGTCTATGCAGCTACCTCACATTTTATCCATCTTTCGGGATATGTGACAAATACAGATGTCCTGCATGAGAAAAAGTATGTACAATCCAATCCACCAACAATGTCAATATTGGCTACAGCTTACTAATTAACTTGTGAAAAGTGAACGAGCTAAGTAGCAGGGCACACTAAATAGAATATCATTCGTCAGTCAATCAGTGCTGGTTTCCACTAAGTGAATGAGTAATTCCCATACAATCTGGGTCACTGTCAACCTCTCAAATTTTCCATCGGACTATCTCGTCCTCTCACTAAATCTAAAAATGAAAATACTAACAGCATGACCTGGTTCAGCTTACTGCTTGTACTCCCACAGATCACCAGTGGCTACATTCTGGGAAACATTGAAAGAGACTCAGTTGCTTCAGACTGGTTTCTGTTCCCTTCACTGAGAACAGCAAATGAGACCATAATTTTTCCAGGTCCCAAGAGACCTCAGAAGTTGTTCCAACAAATATCTCCATTTGGGGAAGTAATTATTGAGATATAAAGCTTGCAGCCATAAAGAAACCCTGCCACAGGCACAAGTGACGTAAGGAAACTGCTTTAAGTGGTGCCTAATCTTTATTGATTGGCAGAGCCCCAAGACATTTTGAATGTGGTATATTTAAGATTATTGACATCAGGCTCACTTTTCCTACCTACCTTTCATGGATTCCTTCAAATCAGTCTGCTGACCCCCAGCATGCTGCCAGACCATAGGTTGCAAACCATACTGCAGATACATAACTCTAGAAACAACAGTACAATACAATAGTCAACCTCCAAAGAATAGGCACAAATACGCTTTCACAACAAGGTCCACTGCCCAGACTTCAGCTCATTTACTTTAGTGCTTCATGCCTTAGAGGAACGTCTCAGCTCTCTAAAGACTGATAGCTCAAAGTGTGAACACTGACTTTCAGTCATTGCCCTTGCATTTCCACTGATAGCATGTAATTGTTTACGGTACCCTTTTAATACTAAAATAACAACAAAAACTCAGCCAGAAACAAGGGACAAAGAAAAAATGCTCATGGTGCTTATGAGTCTTGTCATTCTCTGATTTTAGAGTTTTTCTTATAAAAGTACTTTATTTTGACTAATATCAATCCTTAATACCTCTGCCATGCAAAATCTCCTGCTACATGTGCATTCAGACATCACAAGTAATATTTTGGAAATGAAACATTTCCACTAGTTTAGATAACATTGAATTCAGTGGGAGAGAATGACTGATCCATGCAAATATTGGCTGGAACAAGAGTGCATGATGAAGCATCTCTTATTGATTAGTAGATTTGCTACTGTGTATGGTATTTTACAACATCCTTAATCAAGCCTTCTCTGAAAGATTCCAGCAAGATTCAAAGAAATTCTTGATTTTGATAAATAGGCTGTCAAGCAAGGTTAGTCTTGCAACATTTTAAGCCATCAGCTGGACTTTATATTCTCATTTCAGACACAGACATTAAGTCCCAACATGTAATACAAAAACCCCAAAACATACACTCCTAGAGAAATGATGTATTTTGCTATGAAAGAGTTGGCATTTTACTTTGAAAAAAAGCTGTTACCAGCACATGAGGTGATCTCATTCTGAGAGGGTATATGCTCTTTGTAGCCTGCTATTCACAAATCTATGTCTTTGTGTGCTATAGCAGAGAATTATGTAGCTCTGCAGTAAATACAGGCATTGGAAGTCATCTTAAATGCACCTTCCAACATGATGCCTTGTTTTGGCTGCCATTTCAAAATTTCTATGTAACATGAAAATGCATTGAATCACTGGGAAAGCCAAAGAGAAAATCCTGAGATACAAGACCTCTTCTCCACCAAGCACAATGAAATAAGGGAGATTACAGTGTCAGTCAGTGGAGGTGAGGAGATAGCAGGAAAACATCCTTATGTGCACTTTGCATAAAATAGAAATGAGGCTTCATTCAACCATTCCTGTTTCCCTAAGTTATTCCCTCTGCAGGACATCCATCAAGAGCATTTTTCCCACAATGTTGTCTACTAGAGAAAATACCAGTTTAGAGACACAAGAATTCTTGGTTGCATTAGTACATAAGGAGTTAGTTGCCAATGATGTTTAGAATTTGTATAAATGATCAATTAGCAGTATACAGATGCCAAATACCTGGCAGAACCTGGAATCAGATCCTTAAGAGTATGTGATTTTTTCTCCTTACACTGTAGCTATCATAGAGGAGATAACAGCACATGATGCTGGCATATAAATTTCAAACCTTTACAATATGCATCTTTAGGATTAAATACACATTTTTTCAAATGCTTCAGTGAAAAGAGATTATCTTCAAGTATATAGCTGCTGTTTTTCAATGACAATTTTCTACTTTCACAAATAATATTTGGATTCATTGGAGGCAAGAAAGAACCCAGTACAGAAAGCAAACATTAAGGCAATAAAATACCATCACTTCTTTTGTCCATAAGAGACCTTTCATGTGGAACACCAGAAATGAGCATTATCTTCTAATACTTACTGGAGGATTTCAGCTAGCCCAAGTGAAAAGAATAAGCATTGCATCATTGGTATATTACATTTTTAAAGTATTAATCTCCTTTTGATTTAGAACTGATACCACTTCATACTTTATCCACTCATTCTGCAGGTGTATGCTAAGCACGGAGTATGTAGGCTCGAAAAAGCACTGAAATGAAGCAGTGCTCAAAATAATGGGAATGCTTCTGCTAAAGTTAGAGACTTGATTTATTAGAAATGGTTCAAACATTTTTCCTAATTAATGCGAGCAAAGTGCCTAACAAAACTAGAAAAATGTCTCTAGTTTGGACTCCACTGAGACTAATACTCATCCTTCACACTTCAAAGGGCAAAGTTGGGTAGGAGAAAAGAGGGAGCACTGGTTTTAGTCTCAGTGACATTAAAAAGGGCCATTTAATGTTAGTATGTGAGCCATGGGTGATGAACAAGCTCTATGTTTTTCAACTTAAATTGTAAATAAATCTTGAAGTTGAGTTGAAAAATCTTGCTATTATCTCATACTCATATTTCTCTTCTCATCCTAAGAGTCAGACAGCTTTAGAAATATATGCAAATATTTTTCCTAGCACTGCAAGGAAGTTGTTCTATTTTCTGACAGATAAAATGAGGTATAGATTCAAGATTCATCTCTGGAAGTGAATCTAAATCAGGGTTAGGTATCTAATGGTGGGAGTCATATTGCCCACCTTCAGCTTTCTAAAAGGTACATGTCTAAATTAGACACCCTGAGATGTAGTTTTACTTCACAGATAACAATCTTAGCATATGTCTAAGCATAACACACATCTGATGGTTTTAATTTCTCTCATACTAGCCTTTTTTGCTACATTAAGCAACATACCCATTCAGTGTACTGCCTCTGCCAAAGCCCATTCTGGGCTGCCTCACTCTGTATATTTGTCAGGGTTGTGTTTTGTATTCCAGGAGCCAACAAAACACCAAAGTCCCTCTGGAGATCTGGCTCAGAATGATTTGCCTACAGGTGTGACCCATGTCATTGTCGGCGCCAGAATTAGGGTTTCAGGAGACCTGGCTTCCAGTCCAAAGCACAAAAATTACTCTTGTGAGAGATATCTAATGCTCAGAAAGATGTAGAATCCCTCATGTAATTTGTATGTAAAAATCAGCCAACCAGTCCCTCAGCAACTCCAAATGCTGAATGTAGTCCTGGCATAAAAGCAGAGGGGGACAAGACAATGCCTTCTTCCCCACTGTTTGCAATTTGGCTTCCATATAAAACATCCCGGGTAGAAGGACAACTGCCAAACTTCATGAAGTTAACCCTTTATATATCTCTTGTGCAAGACTTTATTTAGCTCAACTACTTATCAATGCTACTCACATTGCCAAATGTATACTGATGTATTAAAAGCTGTTCACTTATCAATCTCCTTTTGCCTAGGCTGAAGTCATGCCTCCAAAAGTAGATTTCTTTCCAAATGTACAAATCATCTTGGGTCAAATTATGAGAAACTTTGACAAAACATTTTTGCTAGTGAAACTGAAGAGCACTTACTCCAAAACATGTCTTCTGGCTTGGCCTTTGATGGCACAAACAGTATGGTAAGTATTTTAATTTGGGGTTTTGCTAGAAGGATGTCTCAAAACTGTAAAGCTGTTTTTGTCATCCTGCCAGTGAGATGTGAAGGAAACACCTTGCCTGAAAGCAAAAAAGGAAGGGTTTGAAAGTGCAATAACAAGTCTGGGATGTGTTGTGTGTGTCAAACTAGTAGATCATTGACAGAACCTGACACTCCTCTTTCACATGTTACTTCAGTTAAAAACCCCAAACTTTCACAGATCTTTACACAAAGAATAGCATTATTGACAATACTAGTGTGGATGCTAAAGACCTTGTTCTGTTTTGACATCTAGTGTGGTCTTGCTATCAACATGATTTGGTATCAAGAGTTTCTCCAGTTGGCACCTTTAGCAACAGAAGTCTAACAAATTACCTTTTAACTATCCTACGTGCACAATCCAACTCATTAGGAAAAAACATTAAAATCAATTTAACTGAATGTATTCATATGGTATTTTTCTTTTTCCTTGATTCTAGTTAAAAGCAAATACAACTTTTAATGGTATACATTTGTAGGAAAGCTGCAGGAAGTCAGGTAGAAAATGACTGACTAACAAGGATGACTAATGACACCAATAGCAATAAAATGGATAATAAACTAAAGAATTACTATTTAATAAAATCTAGCATTCATACACTCAGGTATACATACTTCTTCCCATCACACTTATGGATATAGCTTATCATTATGTTTAAGTGTTAAAATGCTGTGTAAAATTTCCTTGGACAATACAATTTTTCACTTTACTGTACTGATGTTACTGCAGAAGTAGTTGTAAGTTTTGGCAAGTATGTACATTAAATGTAGGTCTGAAGAACATCTTTACTGAAAACAATCAGAATGTTACTTCTAACTCTGGGGAAAAAAACCTTTAAAAGCTGAACTTTTCTATACAAAGATTGAGGTTTCATTTAAGAAATTCTTTTCAAATTCTGTTTAGTGTGAAAATAGGACAAAAACCCCCACAAAACCTAAAGAAGCCAAGCATCCTTTATTCCTGACTGAGCTACCTTACTGAAGAATGTTTGACAAACTCATCCCTTTTTGTTAGTGAATGAACAGTAGATAGGTTTCAATTTTTACAGACATGTTCATTATTCAAAACCCTTTAGTGAAAGGTTTATTACAATGTATGTCTGCCTACAGCTTGTTCATGAATGAGTACCTGGGATGTTTTTAAAGTGATCAGCCTTTTAATATTCACTCTGGGGTGTGACTGAAACTGGCAATATTTTAAAAAGTAATTTCCAATTCTGATTTGCTACTTTTTGGATACCAATCCAGTAGAAAATGTGTTTCTGCTGACACAGGATAGATTTGCATCCACTTCCTTTTTTAAGCAATTTGTCTCTGGGTTCAAGTAGTAGATCCTAGCTCTGGCATTGTAAAATGGGCTCCTGTCCCACACTAGAACTTCTCAATGTCTGTGCAAAGGTCATCACATGGTCATCAAAACAGTCAAATTTAAATGTTTGTGTGTGTGTGTCCCCATTTCCTGCTATTATTTCAAGCAGAAATTTGTTAGTAGGATTATTCTCAGAAAGCTGATAGAAACGCTTACATATAAAGACAAAATGCTTCAAGAAGTACCCTCTGCCTTCACTGGCACTTCAGTTACGATTTGTCTTGCCCAGTATTAAGACGCAAGTTAGCTGTGTAATACTACCAATATCATTCCTCTTCTGTGCTAAAAAGAGAGAACTTCATCCAGCAGAATTGTCAGTCTTCCCCAACTAAATTTATCTGTGAGCATACAGAAGCACAAACCCATATCATATTTACAGATTCATACAGATGAAATATCTGGACAATTCAAAATGTGGTTTACGGTTCTGGTATTTGTTTCAGAATGTTATTTTAGCAATACAACAAAGGCATCAACAGTTAGTTCAGCTTTGAGCCTGATAATAATTGGAAAAAATATGATACCTTCATACTTTCACATTAAGTTTTTCTTTATTTCATGATGCATTTTGTGTATGTACATGCACAGAGATGGAAACTAAAACATTTGTTGGCTATATTTATCATGTTTTTCAAATGGTGAGCTGATGGTGTTTGGATCTCTTGTTTAAAAAAAACAAACCACCACCCTGTTTAAACACCAATTTGTATAATACCGAATTGGATGTTTAAAAGCATGGTCAAACCTTGTCACAGAATTAATAAAAAAAAAATGAAATTCTGATTTAAGCTTCTGTTGAAGGAAAAGGTGCTCCAAAGTTAACAGCTAGTTTCTGGGTTGACCTTATCCTAGAATTCTCCTTGTGGTAAAGTCATCACAGTTAGAAATCCTGGAAATTATTATTTTTCTCCCAGAATTAACCATAGATCTATCCAAAACAATGATTTATCCACAGTTCTTTAATGCAATAAACACATCAAAATTCAAATATGTATGTATCAAACACACATGTGGTAATCCTTTATGTTATTTATGGACTGGTTTTGATATGAGAATAACTGATTCAAATGGGTAATTCAAAAAGGTAATTTACAGTCTGGCATCTTGATTTTAAAGCTTTATTTTACTAACATCCACCAAGAGAGTAATCAATTTAGTGGTGAGACAAAACTAATAATTCCACATAAGTTTCATAATGTCTGTGTGCTTTAGCATAAAGTTTTTGCTTATCCCTGTCTTTAATTTGTGTAATGGGGGATATTTATTCCATCCACATATTTTCTTTTCATTGTATGATATACTGAATCACAAAAGAAATACAAAGTTGATCAACAAGCAAGTGCGTAATTATAAACCACTAAGTTACTTTCTGATTACTCTCCATTTATAATGCAGCCTCCTTTTAAACCTACTTTTGAATCTGATGAACAATTCTCTACATTGTATTTTCTTCTCTTCTTTTAAGTGCCTTAATATGCCAAGACTCTCTTTTTCACTCATGTAATTGCAATGATTCGACTTTTTTCTATCCATTCTAACTCTCAGGAACCCAGTACTATATGTAACCTTTCAGTATTGTTTTTATGAAAACAAAGGCAGTTAATATGTTTTGTAAGGAAAATTACAAATGAAAGAAAGTAACTTAATGTACTTTTGACAACCAGAGAAAACACTCCCTCAAATATTTTCATTCAGGCAATCACTACCACCATCACTATTTTGTTACAGACCTAGAATTCAGTTTGTTATAAAGTTAGAGCTTAAAAGGACTACTGAGTGATTTCACTCCTCATTTTCCTGGACCTTGTGCTCTAAGAAAGCCTCCAGTTACTTAGCAGGTAAGATCAAGCAGATTTTGGAAAGACTTGGTACAGACCAAAGTATTAGAAACTGCACCAAGTTGCAGACATATTTTACTTGAGACTTTGACAGAGTGGTTTAGGTAGGATTTTTTAAAGAGGAATGGATAAATAAGGAAAATGAATGGATCACTTGCAGGATAGAGGAAGAAATTGTAGGTATGTTCAGAGAGGAGGTTAACCTTAAAGGAAAGTTTTGTTTTTCCACTCAGAAGAGTTGCTAGGCTCTAAATACTCTTCTCCCTCACTATTACTCTGCAAATTTATTTATACAGCCACTGAGTGGCCACCTGAAATACACAGGACACTGTCAGCTGTTGGCTTTAGCAAGTAGACCACATCAGCAACCATTCAGTACCAAATTTTTAATTCTATACCCTCAGAGTCCTGATATATTTACTCTTCCCCTCTCTTCTGTTCCAATCTGTTTAACGTATTATTTGAAACTTTAAGACTCTGATGTGAAGAACACTGACATCTCCATACCTCTGGCACTAGTACATAAAATGTCATTGTCTAATTTTGCAAGGATTCATATTCCCAGCCAAACTGGATCTATTTAAGACAAAGGAGAATTTTACTAGTCAAAAAACATTTTTAGGAACTTGATTTTCTCAGTGTTTCAAAGTATGCTGTAGTTTGGCTGCTGATAGAACAGCTTATGGCAGCTGTCTCCTTTGTAAATGAGGGAACTGCAGAAAGAAATCACCTTTAACATTTACAATTTTCATTTATTTACTAGTAAAGAAAACTATTAAAATGCTTTATAATCAGGAAATAATATAGGCTGGACAAGGCTTTCATGCTGATGCTTTCCCACCAAGAGTTAGCACAGTAGTCCATCTTAAGATGCATTCTATTTCACTAGAGTTAGTGAAAATTTACCACTTGCACACATATTGTTGCTGAAATATGAGAATAACAAATAATAGCTTAGTGGTTTCTTTATAGTCTAAGAAAGGAATTTCTTCTGGGTTATGAAATATTACAGCTCCAGTCAAAGGAGCTGGACTTTGCCACTGCAAGGGAGCTGGACTTTGCCACTGCCATTTGTCACATGAAAATACATCTTATATATATGAAGAACAAAAAGTTTCTTTACTCTTTTCAAATCACTGCATTCCTGTGAAATTTTGTATCCCAAAAGTTTTGCCTCAAATTACTGCCTGAGCAGAAATCCTCATCTTCTGCTTTTTTTTAGTCACAGTTTATTCTTGTTCTCTTGATTATTATTTCAGCAATTTAATCCTCCTTATCAACAGCAGCAATGAATGTAAGGCTTCTATATGCCTCTAAAATTATATTAGCTTCATCCTCTGTGCTTGTCTCTATATTCAAGTCACCTTTATTAAGTAATTCCCCAGTGCAAACTCTACAATGCATCAAGGAACAGATGTTTTGAGTGTCTGTACAATAGTTATTGGGGAATTCTGTTTATTTTAACGGGACCCTGGATCCCTGTAACTGAAAGAAACATTCATGCATTTACAAAAGATTTTATAATGCATTCCAATGAGAAACCATAAGCAGATTCAGCTCTTTTGCACTCACGCAATAAAGAAATGTTTAAGGCCAGAATCTGGAGACACAATAGAATGATTCAGCCCCATGAGAAGAGATAAGAGATTTCACTTCTCAGGAGAGCCACTTGATTTGACATGGGTTTAAACCAAACTTTAACTATTAAGGAGTTTCTTGTCAGAAAATGTTCACCTCATTCTCTTCAGAAAGGAAAGATAAAGATAGCTGACCATTCCTATTTTCCTGAAAGGGTCCCTACGCTCTCATTTTTGTATTTACTTTCCCTCCCTCAGCCTGAAAACTGCAACACATACATACCGAGTTAACAAGATAAAGCGAAAGATTTTTAGCAGCAGAAGAGATAAATGCAATGGGTAAAATACTCAAAGGCACGATGCTAGAAGAAAATATGACTTGGCATGCATTACACAAAAAAGATCCTAAGGCCTTATTGAAACAAACTCCTATTGAGCTGAGTAGGAAGTAGATATTTAAGAGAATAGTACCTTACTTCCAAAGAAAGACACATGCAAAACATTCCTACCATGATTCTAACAAATGGTATTGGTCCTAAACCACCCTTTGCTTTTACAGTAGCTACTGCTGCCATCAATGCTTTCTGTCCTCATATATACTGTAGTAAAACACTACTCCCTTTGTCTTGGTAGGGTAGGAACCACCTGAAACTCTAGCTACCTCAACTCTGTTTTTACAGTTTACTTACCACCAAAAATACAGTGCTGCCTCATTCACCTTTCCATCCCTTCTTCTCAGTCCTTCCATGTACAGACCTGGACTGGGCCAGATTAAGGAGCTGATCTTTCTGAAAATAAAAGATATATTTGATTTGAATCACAATGTGGCTGCATTACTAGTAATTCCAGCAGAAGAACAGCTCTGGGAATGAGCAGGCAGAGAAAGGAGAGATGGTGGGACCACCTCTTTCAGTAGTGGCATGGATTTTGGTCATACCAAAGTGGCTATGTAACTATGGACTTACACTGCAGTTGAAAATAAGCCATTAGAATGAGTGACTCCTTGGGGAATCACCTGGACCTTCACAGGATGGCTGTAACAAGAGGGGCTCATCTGAATAACTGCTTTCAGCTCCCTCTGGTACAAGAAAATAATGTAGTATCTGGGGGGAGGCACATAACATTTATATCACACACACCCCAGTTGTTCATCAGCACCTACATTATTGAAGTGCCTAGCCCTTTTGACCTCCACAAGTCACATATAAATAAAATACTCCCTTCCTTCCTCCTTCTTACCTCTTTCTACTTTCCCCTCCTACAGACAACACTGAGACCCTCCTACCACAATGATATAACAGGAAAGCCTCAGAGTTAGTACCTCTTCAGTTACATGGACACAGAACTTAATAAAATTTATTCTTCTGGGCTGCCCCTCCCTCTTATTCAGGAATAAGAATGTCATTAATTTTTATTAACATACTATGTTAGCGTAAATTTTAAAAACTTAAAATGTTTCTTGACACCTTTGCAAAACAAACATCCCTTTGCAAATTTGAGATAAAAAGCTTTGAACTCCTGAACAGTTTTTTTAATGCAAAGTGCTAACAACCACAGCAGACCATGGAGAGTAGCACCACAGAAAATAAACATGAGCGGCAGGAAAGAACAGGAGGAAAAAACCCCTCTTGTGTGATTCCTTCATTGGCTTTGCAAAAACTTGCACTTGATACGTGAAGAGCTCTGTCTGAAACCATTAATAACAAAAACAATCACCAAATGAAAGAGCAGCCTTGCGAGCAACCATCCATAAAAAGAAAGCCAGTTAATTAAACAAATCACAAGCTATCTCCAGACTGTCTCTCTCACTTTAAAGTCCTCAGTGCAGAAAAGAGAAGAAAAAAATCTCATCAAATGATATAATCATAACAGCCTCAAAATAACTCACACATATTTCCAGATAAATCACTTCTGAAATACTAAGTGTCTGGAAAAGCTTGGAGGGAAATTGCACCTTAGCTGCAATTCCTGCTTCTTGGAGGGGCTTTGGAGAATACTGGATCTTCTGTCCCTTCACTAAATGTTTATTCTTATTCCTTAAATTGTCATTTTTTAATATAAAACTTTAATTAATCTCTAGATTCATTTCACTTAATGTTGCAGGGCCGTTTTACTATGTCTCAAAAGGCACTTAATTGGAATTGAAGGCTCAGGGTTAGAAACACAGCATTTATCCCTTGCCAAAATCTTACAAAGCTTTCTGGGTAGGGCCAGGGAGCCACAGCTGAACTGGAGAATTGGCTGTGTGAACATGGCTAAAGGCAGTACTGACCTTATGCACATTACTGCCCTGATGGAAAAGGTAGCAGTGAGTTAATGGAACTGGATGTACATTAATTTTTCTGAGATTATACACTGTGATGAGACTCTTTCTTCAGTTTCTATGGGTCACAGCAGCTGGTAGGAGCCTTAACAGTGTCATTCCATTATAAGGCTATTATTGATCCAAAATCTCATTTGAAGATCAATTTGGATTGGAATCAGAACCCAATATGACAATGATTTCAGAGAAGATAAGAGGTAATTTACTCCTCTGGGTGCCAGAAATCAATTTTTGGTTTTCTGTACTGACCTAGCTGCCAAAAAAAGAAGGAAAAAAAAAAAAAGAGCTGAGGATAACGTGCAAATAAAGGATTATAGTAATCCAATCTGGAGATGATAAAAGTAGAAACCCGGCTGCAAACCCATCTGAGGTAAATAAACATTTAATCCCAGCTAAATATCTCAGATAATGGTAAAAAGGTTTAATGTTATTTTTGATGCATTTGGCTAATACAAAATACAGCTCTGAATTCAAAGCAACTCCTTGCATTTTCACATAATTCTTTGTGGCAGTCAGCACTCGGGAAGCTTAAGTGGGATCTCAAGACTCATCATTACTATTTGTATTATAGCTGTGCTGGACACACTGGCAAATCTACATTAAAGGGCTAATAGTCAGAACCACTCAGGCTGTTAGGAGTCAAAATCACTTTGGCTATGCCTACATTGTGGGGTGCCATGGCTTTTGTTTTTGTCCTCATCCCCATGCATCCAGTTTCTTCCCAAAGAAAGGGAGGATGAACAGGTAGCTGACACATCCCCAGCTTGCTTGTCGTGTACATCCAACTTCATCAGGAACATGGTACAGATATGGTGGCTGAAGCTGGTCCTGAGTTACCTCATGTATCAGAGCAAAGATCTTTTGCAAACCTGCAGGCACTGCACAGCACCTGCTGCTGCCCACTTCAGCATGAGGAGACACTGAGAATAACATATACTGAGGCTGTTCCTGCCCCAGGGAAGACAGGGCAAACAACAGGCAAGAGGTGGCATGAAAAACTGAAGGGACTTTTGCTCAAAGTTGTTGGCAGAGCTGAGAATTTTCTGCTCTCTACAGGGCTGGCCCTTAAACCCTTTTCACTTTTATTAAGTGCAGACATACTGCAGAGATGCGAGACTTAGTTATCTACAGTGAAACTGTAAAGGGTTTTTTCTTCTTTTTTTTTTTTTTCTTTTCCTCCAGACAACTGCGGTGGAATCAGTTTTATTCAGATTTGGCTGTAATTGGAGCGAGTCTCTCAATGAATCTAATTTCAGCTGGAACTAATTATAGGGGGAAAAGGTCATAAATGTAAGACGGCTGCATAACTATGTTGGAAGAATATTGACATCATATAGTATTAACTCTGCTCCTGTAAAGGCCATAAATACTTAGACTAAAAACAGCCATTAAGAGACAGAACAAAATGTACCTATTTCTTTTGATTAGAGGGGGAAAATGAGAGAGGAAAAAATCTCTAAAGGGAGATTTAAAATCAAACAATAAAGAAGTGCTGCATAAAAAATAAAAAAAAAATCAAGAAATAGAGATTGACTGCCTCAGATGAAATCCTGAGCCCTACCAGAAACAAACAGCACTACCGCATCTGGACTAAGCCTTATTCAAAATCTAACAGGAAAAATTAGCCATACAAAATTGCCAAGACTGATAACCAAGCTAAAACCAGCAGCACTGATTCCACATGATCATACCACGTGCAAATGCTGGACACACCAAGCCACATCTTAAAGAAAATCCCTCATTATTTCTCCTCTAAGCCTTGGCCCACTGGGGTCAAAATGGCTGCCAAAACCAGCCTGAGGGTGGGGCTGCTCAGAGCTGCGCTCCAGGTGGGCGAAGAGGCCCTGCACCCTCTGCTCCGCCACCTCAGCGCTCTGGGTACATGTTGCCACTGAGACCACCCCAGCACCCGCTCTGTGCCAGGGGAAACCCCATCCTGCCTTTTGGAGAAGACTTCCAGCCCTTTTAGGTGAGCGGAGGAGACCATGCCAGGCTCGGTCCCTGCTCACCGCTGAGGCACTTGGGCAGGCAACGAGGGACTTCACTTCTCCTCAAATCCTCCTCACTGCAGAAGGGAACCAGCATGTGTGACAGCTGGGTATGAGCCCAGCCCTCATGGAAACTGGCTGGATTTGCTTCTCACCTGAGCCTCAGAGGCTTCAGGATGTTCCCCGTGAGGAAACCCACAGGCAGACGCAGCCAAGACTCCTCATTGGGAATCTTGTTTTTAATCCATTTCTGACAGATTTGATTAAATGAAGAACTCAGCATTTTCTCTATACACGTTTTCTTGTAATCAACGCAACACCAGTACAAGCAAAATGAAATTACAAATGAGAGTAAATTATACATGCAGCCTAAATTTTGACCATAATATGTTTCAATTAGTCAATGAATTGTTATTTAGACATAGTTGCACACTTACTCATCTTTCTGAAATTAAGTGTTGCTTTGGTACTTAGATTTACAGAAGCTCAATACCTAAACCAGTTACATGGTCTGCTTTAGCCCCGAGGCTGAACTGTAGGGATGACCCAAGTCAAATTAATAAACACAGAAGCCTGCCAGACATCTTTTGATGAGCTGCATTGCAATGAACCTTTGTAGATTCTGTAGGAAGCAGCTGAAAGTCATTTCTGAAACATCAACTGAAAAAAGTTAGTGATTAATTTTTCTCTCTTTCTCTCTTAGCAACCCCAGAAATGCATGACACTATCAGGGTCTGAATCAGAACATTTTGCAGTCAGTGACTCTGACTGTAGTCTCTCCATCGAAGCCGTATGTCACAGGAGCAAAGGCTCACACTCAGATTGTACTTCACGTCACCTTCTACCCTCACTTCAGTCTGAAGCAAATTCCTACTAAGTTGATGGAGGTGCATAAAGAGATCAAGCAACCAGTCTGCCTCTGACACAGTACAGTGTCTTCCTAACGGTGTTTATTGTTGCATCTGTATCAATGGAAAATCACATTCCTTTTTGAGTCACTTGCCACCACTACATTCCTTCTATGATCCCTGATTTATGGCGTTTTTAATAAGTACTTCTCAGTTGCCATCCATTACCATCAACTGATCTCACCTACATTTTCTCTCTGCTACGACCACAAGGAAGAGAATAACTTTTCCCTCCAACAGAGCGCTTTTAATAAAGAGAAAGGGGACAATGATTAGCTTCTCAGAAATACTCATGACAGACTTAGGACTAGATGATCATAAAATAAATGCTAGAAAAAGTGGAAAGTCAAGATCAAACACTTCATCATGAAAAGGAAGAAGATATTTTTATCCATACTTTGCTCTCCAGTCATTGTTCTTCTTGGTGGAACATTAGTTCTTCAAATTGCTTTTAATTACATGGCCTAGAAATAAATATGCACCACTATTAGCATGCTCTAAGGTTGAATACAAGGGGTACTCACTTTCATTCCAGTCAAGGCACTATTCCAAGGTGATTTATACTCTCATTATAGGCTGTTGCCTTTCTTATGTAAATTTGTAATCAAATATTCTAAACAGGTGATGACAAATAATTTGGGTAACTACTGCTAGCAGCCAAAATCACAGCTGTAGGACCTCACAAGTCTAACAGGAGAATTTTACACACACATATGCACATGAACAGTCCACACAGGTACATTTTCATGTTATTAAAACTTCTAACAACTTTTGAATGCATAAACCCAACCTACATCAAATTGGTGACAAAATTTTTTACTATGCTTAATTTAGCAAACTTCCCTCTCATTATATAAGCTATTAGGACAAAAGAAGCATTAATTAACTTACTGAATTTTTGATCAGATGTTGCAATGATAATTTATCATTTTAATAGTCTGTTCTAGATTGGATTTTTTAGAAATGTTTCACAGAGTGAATCAACAAATTAATATAATAATTATAATCCTTTTGCATGATTCAAATAGTATGCAGGACTCTGTGTTGTTTAAACACCCTTTCAGTGCAACACTACATTGGAGAAGCATCTGTCCTACACACAAAAAGTCCTTTGCTGATACACCATCAATTAGTTTGTGTACCATCCCCAAAAGTAGTGTTTAATATTTTTCTCTGTCTTTTTTTTTTTTTTCCTTAAAATTCAGGAGATCAGATTTAGCTTCAAAAGAATCTTCTAGAAACAGTATCTGATTTTCTTTTTATTTATTTTCTGAACAAGTCACTTTTTGGTTGGGATTCCAGGGTTGGACATCCACAGGCTGTTTGAAATGGGAGGAGTACTGTATAAGACTTTACCTAGATGAGAAAACTGCAGAGAATCAGGTGGGCTAACCTGTTCTCTGCTTTCCTGCATCAATGTAGTCTCAGAATAGGACAGAATTCAAGAACATGGATGCCAAACCCTGGAACGCTTCTTATATTGAACATGCCTGGGTATTACAGAGTTCCACAGAAACAAAAAAAGGAAGAAAGAGATTGCCTTTTCTAATGGCATGGTACAATTTGTACAGAACTGTGCTGTCCAGGTTCGACACTCCTCACACTTGACTCTCTGCCTCTGCATGCAATTGCTAGTCTTTTAAAATTCCAGCCTTAATGAAATAGGTAAGCCTCAGAAAAGATTAAGCTGAAAAATACAGTAGGAATACAGGATGAGGACAAGTGATTGATCTTTGAGTGGATATCCAACAGTGCAATGAAATTCTCAGGCTGGTTCTTCTTTATTTCAAAATGGTTTTGATTCAGAGGGATTTTATAGCAGCTAAATCATGCAGTTGGCACAGATTGTGCAAGCTTTTCAGCATGTTATACTCTGAAAGATGTCACATTTGGCAGAGGCAGTAAAGCTCCATGAATTTATTGTTGTTTCCCATTGAACACCAAAATCCAGGGCATCAAAAGATGATACAGCACACGTTACAACACTATTGTGTTGAGTCACCTGCTACCCTGGCTAGTATAAACCTCTGGTGGAATGCTATGAAATGCCAAATTCAAGCCACCTGTGTACGAGAAAAAAGAAGTGTATAGACTAGTGAGTGACAATTGTAAACTCAGTCCGTGGTCCTGTAGACATACTGCAGACAAGCAATTCAACTTAATTGCAAATCCATCTTTTAAATAAATGCACTACAAGACTGCTCCCTCCCCAAAGAAACTTTACTTTCAGGAGTAGTACTTTTAGAGTCAATAGGACTTCTCATGCATGTCAAATTATAGATACGCTTAAGTATTCCCAGAATCGGGACCACATATTGGGCATTTAATTACTTAATCCATGTATTATGGACAATTGTCTTTCTCACAGTGAACAAGAGACTGTTTTATCAGCAAGTTTAGCTTGTGTCAACATAGTGCTAATTAGCTATGTACAAAAAGTGTGTAAAGGCACACGAAATAAGAGCAAAATAATTCCCATTTTTTTCCTTTTTTTGTCCTAAACTATCAATAAACCAAACAAACTGAAATTTCACCACTGCTTAGTGATCTACTAAACTTCAAGTGGAAGTCAGCCCATTTTCAGACAAAAGTGGAGAAGAAAAAATGTGACTAGAAAAAGATTAGAGTGGCTCCTTTAACATCCATTTTTCTTTTCCGCTCAACTTGAGCTAACTGCAAACATTGCAGAGCATGCTTGAAAACTATATAATGATATATTCAAAAAACAAAATAAAAAGCCACTTTGTCATAGACCAAGACACTCATATGTAAACAATCCACAGAAAAAGCTATTTGAAAATTTATCAGGAATTCTCTGAAATGGATACAAGGCACAGGTCTGCCCTCTCATTATTTCCTATGAAATGACAAACTCAGAAAAAAATATCTCTTTTAAGATTCTGGAAGTCTCTTCTTTAAATAATTTATGTTGAAGGCTATGAGAGATGTTTAAGAAGCCTGTGCTTTTGTTTTCCAATTCTAAATACCTAGTCAGGAATTCAGCATCTCAGCAAGCACATGGCCACTACATAAGTAGCTACACTATGAGCAACTCCTGCAAGAAAGTTCGAAAGTGTTCTGACCCTCAGTTTAACCTTGCAAGGAGTCTACTCTCACTACTGTTGCATATACAAAAGTAGCATTAATAGAGTTCGGGGTGTGCAATTTCTCTGTGCATTAGGAGCATTAGAAAGGTTTTACTATGTACATCACAAATAGGTAAAGCATATCCAGCATCCAAGTTTCTCATTATGGGAGATATATTAGATTGTTATTCTCAACAGGAGAATGTCACACTTTTCTGTGTACTCTAGTTCAGCACTTTTCTAATTTCATGGACCTCAATTTACATTTGTCAGTGTTTGAAGTTAGATGATATTGGTCTACTCAGGAAATGAGTTAAAGGGGAGAGAGGTCACTCACCTTTTGGGCAGTACCATACTTTGATGATGCATAAATAAAGCACAGCATGAGTGTGTCAGCAAAAAATGGATGTCCTAAAGCCCTTTGATGCAAAGGATGATGTTTGTTAGAAACAGAAGGTTAAATATGTAGACACTGTAAGGCTGAAGTGATGATGGAGGAGAATCTGGCTAATGTCTTAGCAGAAATCCACCTTGTCATTCACTGTGAGTTTACATAGAGATTTCAACAGATTACCAATGCTGATTAGTGAATGTATATGGAAATTATATTTACAAGCTGAATTGCTAGCAGTCTGTGGTATATGAACCCTAAAGAAGTGGTATTCTTAATGGGCCTGATCCAAAGACCTGTCAATAGTTTTTTCATTATTTTAATGGATTCAGATAAGACTCATAGATGTTAAACATCAATAAAGGGCCACCTGTGTTACCTACGCTTACAGCTTCTCACTTCTAGAGCAGGTTGTACATGTTTCCACCTGTTACTTCAGGCTAGGAGAACTTAGCAAATATTTGTCCTAAGCACTCAAAAACATTTTCCTAAAGCTGAGTGGTAGAGCTCAAGATAAAAATAAATGGATCCTTAACTCAATTTGTCCAGCTATTAACTTGAAAATGTTTCAGAACTTTTTCCAGATTTCTGAGGCAGCTTCATTCACATTCGTGGCTGCAGTTTAGAATCAGCTGAGGTTACACACTCTCTTACCAAGGCATCTATACACCTGAATGAAAATGAACACATACTTATGTACTTCTGTCTTTCTGTTTGGACTTTGTCAATGGTTTGAATGACCACAAAAGTCTAACATCAAATCTTACACGCACAAAACAAAAGTCATAAACATGCCATGGGTAAGCTGCCCAACAGTACATGGTAGACAATCTTGAGCACACAGTTTTAGACCTTCACACTTAAGCTTTTTTTAAGTCTAACAAGTCAAAAAGATTTGTACTTACATACCACATTTTCCATCTACTGTACAGCAATACAGATTTTGCAAAATGAAGTAAAATCTTAATGCAGACACAAAAATCAGAAGAACAGTGAAGTTCTGAATTAGAACAATGAATTCATTAAACCAAACCAAACAAACAAAAACCTAAAGTGTTAAAACAAGGCATTTGAATAGTAACAACTGTTAAAATGAGCTCTGAAATCTCCATGCAACATGAGATTTTTATTGGCAAACAATTAAATCTCTCTTTAAGTGCACTTTCTCTGTAGAACCTAATTTATAATCTTATCAGGCATGTCTCTCAGAAGAATTTGCTACTACTCTAAGTCTTTATCTGCACAATGCAGAATACTAACAATTGTCTTCTATGTTTGTTTCCAATGTCAAAGACTGAAATTCCAATTTAAGGTTGTGACTGCTTTCAGGATTTGATATTATTTTTAAAGTGCTGTCACTTTTGTTCACATTGTGTGTCAGAAAAAGAAAATGTAAGAATAAAAAACCTGTGTTGATGGTAAGAAAGAAGGAGAAAGGTGATGTACTCTGGAATCTGTTTGCTATAGCTCATTTGCTGTTTTATCATTTTCCTGTTACTCTCCAGGGCCCTATTTTGTTTCAGCCCTACTCATTAGAATTTAAGTTTTACATAAGCATTAAAGTAAAGGAAGTTAGAGGCGAAGTGGAATTAACAGTGTGCACTTTATGTATATTGCATCCAACTATGAATTTTTGAAACCTGTAGTAGGTATGCCTACACATACAACTCTGGCTGCTGTGTATTTTGCACTGCCTAGTTCTCGTATCTCACTGCCTTTGGTTTTTCTAGAAATCTGTAATCGCTTAAACTTTCCTAGTCATAGACCTATACCACAGTGTACATTTCCAACTATAATAATAGATAATAATAATTTCAAGCAAAGAGTTTTCATTCTAAGAACTGCTAACCTACCTCTTTTTTTGCTTTAGCAGAATTCACAAGAGAACAAAGAGATTTTTTTTAGCAACCAAATCATACAACTCTACATTATTATTTCCTTCCATACCCTCAGTCCAAGTTCTGAAATTCTTTAAGAAGTAGAACCACAACAGTCATACACAGTACTAGCCTAGAGAGCATTTATTTAACTTTTTTTTTTAATCCCACATAAAATCCTGCTAATGCTTTTAACATAAATAGGACACATTACTATTCCAAACTTCCCCTCCCCTTTTATTTGGCTCGGAACACCTGATGGTTAATTCCCAGTTGAGATAATTAGTCCTTGGTTATCATCAGTTACTGTCACCTGTTCAACTTGCAAATGTCTACAAATTTGAGTTTTCCAATTAGCATCATAATATCCCTACAGCATACAACTAGAGTGTATTTTTTTTTTCCACAAGGCAAATCACTGTTCACTTACACACTCTGTCTATAGAATCTCATTTGGTAATAGTGCTTTAAAAATTATAGTGTTTTTCACAGAACAGACTTGTCATTGCCCTACCTCCTATCAAGCCCAGATGGCTGCTTCTCTGAAAGAGAGAAAAACAGAAAAGGGAATTAAATGAAACCCTCTCCTTAATAAGTATCCAAGTCAATTTAAATAGTTCCATTTCATTTTTACATCAGAGTCATGCCCTAGTATTAAGGCATGAAGAACATTCTCAGTGTGCTAATAAGCCCCATGACATGTTGAACTGACATTTCAGTAAGTGAAATAGGCTGTAGTTTATTTTAAACTTCTATGGTACAAAGCTGTAGGTAAACTATGTTAGAGACAGTGGCCCAGTGTATTAGATCTGGGTTGACTTCCAGCTGAACATAATGAGGTGGCCTTCTGACTAAAACCAACACAAAATGATGCTTGAAATTTGAAGGAGGTACTTCTGGAAGCACCATTTAAAATCCCCAAAGCACGTGATACAAGATCACCCAATATCTCAGTAATTACTTTGCTTCATTCTCTGTAATACCTGCAGTGGATTTATGGGCCTTCAACGGAGATGATTAGTATACCTCCTAAGTCTGAAGTTCTGCAATAAAAATGAGCTCTAGCACTTTTTTGTGAGAGTATATCATAAAAACTCTGATAACATCTTTCAATCCTTCCCTCACTGTTACCTCTGAAAATATGAGAGGAGTTCCCAGATACAAAAAGTGGAAACTGCTGGCCTTGAAAGGTGGAAAAGGTTGAGCTGTTTGGGAGCCAAGCTCCTCCACTTCATAGAATAGTTTGGGTTGGAAGGGACCTTTAAATGTCATATCTAGTCCAACCCTGCTGCAATAAGCAGGGACATCTTCAACTAGATCAGGTTGCTCAGAGTCCCGTCCAACCTGACCTTGAAATTTTCCAGGGATGGGGCATCTACGACCTCTCTGGGCAACCTGTTTCAGTGTTTCACCACCCTCATCATAAAAATTTTCTTCCTTCTATCTTCCTCTGGATGTGCTGAGAATGGGCCAATGCAATCATTGAATCCCAAGCAGATATGGTAAGAAAGAATCTCAGAGGTCTGTGCAGTTTTTTATTAAGGATGAAACCTTTTCTGTAACTCACCAGTTCTGACTGACTCATTATTTTATGTTTGCACATTCCTCCCATGAGGATGTCAAGTGAGGATTTTCTTGTACTGTAGCTGGAGTTTTGAGACAGGTTTAGTGACAAAGACAACCATCTCTAAAAACACTGGTGCCTCTAAACAATTATTTTCAAGACAGCCATATAGCTGTGTAAGTTAGGTTTAGGATGAATCTAGTAGCATTAACAATGTTATAGACAGACAGACAGGTACTGAAAGGTAAAAATGCTATCTGCTGAGCCTAAATAATCCAGTGAAAGATTTTATGAAAAATACTAGAAAACAAACGGTTTCATTGCAGACTTCTAGGAAAAAAATTGTTTCTTCCTAGCCTATAATAATGACAAATCACAATACTCTGCTGGCTAGAACAGATGTTAACAAACTCACCTGCACTTTTGTCTTGCCCCTACTTATCTATCTTGGGGCAGGGAGTAGAGTTCAGACTCTCAGATCCGTTTGGGCATCAAATTCCCTTTGAAATTGAGTTGTTAGATTCCTAACTGTTTTTGAGAATCTGGGTTTAAATGGGGATACAGTGTCTGCTTATTGCTTTGTGTCTGGAGCCTATGAATCAGATAGACTCACACACAGTGGAATAGGATTATTACTTCATGGCATTGGCAGGCAGTAGCAGTCACGATCTAGCCCTCTGAGATCAAGACAGCAAGAAATTCATGAAGATTTAAAGTAGTTAAAGGAGTTTATTTTCCAGGTGGGAAATCCAGGTGTCAGAAGGAAAGTAACTATAAATTTTCAACCCAGCTTTCCACATAAAATGTAAAGCCATTTGGAGCACATAGAAAGCTCAGTATGAACTATGGCCAATAGCTGGTGCAAGGTATGGTCAGTGGTTTTAAATGATTGATGGAGCTATCTCTGCACTAAAGTACTAAGGTTGGAATAGAAGAAAAAAATTGAGATCTGTTATAATGGTGCTTTATACCTTTTTTTCTTCCTTTGATGGTCAAATAGAGTTCAGTTTTACAGAATGATTGTTACTTTGTACCAGTGATACGTATGGTAGCTCTCCATATAGAGAACTACATTCCAATAAACAGGATAATACAGCATGTGGTGATGATTTTTAAAAAATCTCCTAATTTATTACTGTCTCTTTAGAAAGTAAAGCATATTCAAATGGGTTTAGTATTTTAGTTGAAGATGAAGAAATGTATGTGTGAACAAATATTTACTGTGCTTTATTCCTATTTGAATACTCAAAAGGGCTTTAAGGTATGTCAATGAGTCGTAGCTAAATAAATTTATTACCTTTCACTTGTAAAAACTAGGGTTTTTCCCCCACAACATCATGTAAAATAGTCTGGTACAGCTAGGAAACTCAAACCCAAGCTGAAATAACAGCATAGTGCAGATACTTGAGATAACACTGGACAGACACTCCTTTCTTTTCCTTTTCAAATACCAGAACCATGTCAGTTTTCAATGACATATCAGATACTTTAATATAATTTTCCTAAAATCAGTGACACTGCTCAAGGACTATTCTACATGAAAAAGACAGATGAACAAGGGCTGAAGGAACAGACTACCAAATACCCTCTAAGAAAGAGTACGAGACACTGACTCTATTTATACTCAACTCTGAGATCAGTGTATTAGCTGACTGGCATTTCTCTTGCTGAGAAAAGATCAATGAAGAAAAGATCAGCTGAAAAAAGATCGATGGTGACCAGACAAACCATTAATTCATAAGAAAAGAGATTTTGCTTGGAGAAATAGGACATTACCCTGAGGCTCAAGCTCAGACTTGATCATTCCTTAGTCTTACATGTTGACCTGAATTCTCAGTCCAATAAACAGCAAGTCCTGCAAGAACAGGGTGAAAATGAGCTCCACGCTGGACAGAGCTGCAGACAGACATAGCAACAGTGAAGCAAAACAAGAGAGAATGAGATCATAAATACTCATGCCACACGTGAAAAGGTAGCCCTCTATTTCCTCAAGTGGAGATTTCTCACATGCTTTTGTAACAAAATGGGACTATTCCTGAGAACCTAGAATTTGGTATTCCTTCTATTCTGAGGTCTGCAGGTTCTCCTGCAGTTGTAGTATCTTCAGTTGTAATATTCGAATGACATCTAGTTTCTCTTTAAATATTGACAGAACCACTCACAGTGTCACAAGCATCTCACTCTTACTCCTCCTTTCTGTAGGGAGAGAATTGTATTACATTATGCTGGATTGTTGTATTGTTAGAGAAAGGGTGAGGTTTTCTTGTTCTGTTATCTTCCACTTGGAGTACTGAAACTCTACATGGTCACTATTCTCAGATTGCCTGGGAAAAAAGCTCTCTTTCAGTGATAAACTTTTGCAAAACCCAAAAGATAAGAAAAACTCAGATAAATAAGAATATATGCCAGAATGTGTATGTATATACTTACAAAAGCATTCTGCAGTAATAGAGAAATGAGGTGCTCAGAGAAAAGTGCTGGGTGCTGAGAAAAAGGCTTTGATGTTTTTGAGACATTAAAGGAGTTGTTAAAGAGCAGTTCACCTGTGGATATTGCCAAGGAGAGGTAGCACTACTGTACTGATCATGTTTTAAAGTGCTGCTCTGTGTTAAGTATAAACAGCACAGCAGCTTTAACCAGTGTCCTGCTGTTTCAACAGTAGAAAATAGCTGGAGATGACAGCGTAAGCTTCATTTGGAGCAAAGTTCCAGCTTTTCCAGAATAAAGGAGGAGCATTTATTCTAATATATTCATTTGTGTCTAATGTTACTCCACCATCTCTTTGATGATGCACAGGATCACACCTCTCACCGGATGCTAACTTGCTGCACTGCTGACAGGGGGATGCTAAGTGCATGAGGGGAGGGTAACAGTGGGTCATTGGGGGGAAGCCCCCAAAAGGCAGTTAAAGCTATGTTTTGATGAAAAAAAAAAATGGATTTTGAAATAAAATCAAAAAACCCCAAGTGGTAGTAGAGATGTTCATTTAGCAATGAGTAGTAAGAATTTTCCAGAGCAAAAGGGGAATTCCAAAATAATGCCTGAGTGTTTCTAGGATTTCAAACATCAGATCAAGTTCTGGGAACACTGACGTCTACCTGATGGATTTAATTAAAAAAACCCCAAAACATACCATGCAAGTCATGATGTACTCTCCCAGGTTAAGTCACTATCCCTTGCTGTTTGTGCTAGGAACCAGATGTAAAATCTTAACCTGTCTAATATTTATTTAAGATAGCATGCTACTAATTATGATAAAGTAATTTTTGGAAACATACTTAATATATACCTGGAGCCAATACACACTGTCATAATGGACTGCCACATGCACCTCATGAAACTATTAATTAAATCAAGCCTTACTCTCTTCTGTGGTTAAAAGGAAAGTAACCTGGTTTAAAAAATCTAATAAAATCTACAAATCTATAAATCTAATCTCATATCACTAGGTAATAGCTATCCGTTGCTTATTAAATTTTTGCTACTGTTATCAAAAGAAAAATGTCACATAAAATTTGAAGTATTGCTTTAACAATATGTTTTAAGGATGCTTTTAGAATATCTGGACCTTCCCTATTGTGTCTTTCCATTGTGAAGTTTCATGGGAAAAATGGAGAGAAATAATTCAATATTACAGGAAGACAATTCAGAAAGCATATAATATAAATAAAAGTATTTTCCCTGATTCTCTTCCTATTGCTACCCATTTCCTTGGAAAGGTGGGGTGAAAAATTTTGCTATAGCAAGATTTTCCTAAAGCAAAAATATTTTAAAAATACACATATTTTTATGTGATACATATTTAAACATGTAATATAAGTACCTTCCTAAGGAAACAATGAAGAATTATGCAAAATTAATGTGAACCAATTTTTGGTAAAAAGCCAAGACCCACATTTTTCAAAAAACCCCACCCAAAACTCGATTCACACAGTGAAGCCCTCTGCTCTGTTCTGTTTGTCTGGCTGCACGTGTAGCTAACCTCCACTGCACTTCCAGCAGGTAGTCACAGAGCCTGTGGCTGGGCTCCAGCTGGTCATTGAACTTCATCAGACTTTGTTATTTGATAAGTGTAGCAGTGTCCCAGATAGGCCAGACAGACATTAGGAATAATCTTGAAGAAGAAAAGGGTAACAGGATGGTAGCTATAAGATAGTATGATTACTTCAGCTAACAATGTACACTACTAACAGTTTCTGATTTCTTTAATATATTATTTTTGCATTTTTTGGGCACTGTTCTTCAGTACCCATTATGGGAACGGGTCTTGCTGGTGAATTTGAAGGAGGAGAATACACAGCTTCACATCCCATGAACTGTGAGAGTCTTTTTTGCTTTTGTTCAGATTTCAGCACAACTTAGTGGGTGAAATCCAAACCTCTTTCAAGTCAGTGGGAGTTTTGTCATGGATTCAAAGAGGCAGAGCTTCTTTGTGAGGATAAGCTGGAGCTCCATTTTGCCAAACTCCACATGACCAAAACGCATTGTTCATTTATAGCTGCCTTGATCATAAATATGTCTCATTTTACTTTATTCTGAGTCACTCCCCTGAAGTTTTAACTTACATATTTATTGTTGATTCAGAAATATCTAGCTAACAATGACAGTCTGACTTAATGGCCAATACAATTTAGACATTTGTCATTGTTAAGCGGAACTTTAGGAAAAGAAGCATTTAATAAAGTTCACATTCTTTTGGGATAAAACTCCACACTATCTAATCAACAGTCCTATGGCTTTGCCTTTATTGCAATAAATTATTTCCATACTCTCTTGTCAGTGGTTTATCAGTGAACTAACACAAGAAAACACTCCTTGATTTGGCTCCTGTCAGAGTTCACAGGCAGGTAGCTAGCTCAAGAAAACCGCACCCCATTCAATTTTGGGGGGAGTTCTAGCTCAGCTGACAGTTAACCTCAAAAGCTGAATTTATAGAAGAAACTTCACAGTGCATTTTAATACAGCATTCAGTTTAATTAGCACTTGGGCAATTCCTTTTGTTCTCGGTAAACAACAGTAAGATGTGACAAGGCAGAGAAGAGAGTGTATTTGTTGCTTTCATATGTCACTCAAACTAGCCCATCACCATTCCCAAACTAATACTTCTTTACATGAACTTCTGCTAAATAGTGTTAGATTTTTAAGTCTAAAACTGGCAGGTTTTCCCAGGGTTGCATCTGATATCAAAATCAAGGTTTATTAACATTACAAAGAGCACTGCTGTCCTGTAGTGCCCCTTTTATCATTCTAAGCAGCTGCCTTGAGGCAATGCGTTTAACCTTGGGAAATGGGAGAGGAATTCTGGGAAGCCAGAAATCTTTGACAGCTCAAGCCTTTTACCTTGTCCAAAATCTGCTCTACGGCTTCAGCTCCCACACTGAAAAAAAATGAGACCCTTATTTTCATTTGATGTTTATCTATTCTATTCATTGCACTTAAAATCGAAAGATAGGACAGCGTTTACTTATAGTAATCTTCCATTTGTGCTTCAAGCACACCAGTGATAGAAATTTTCCTTTTCTCTACCAAGACTCGTATTAAAAAGATAGTACTGGGAGGGGGGGGTGTGTGTGTTGGGAGGACACTGAACAAAAACACAAACCATTTTTTAAAACAGTTGTGTAGGTTATCTTATTCCTACCTGGTTTATGTTTTATGATAAATTTCACATTACATTTGGCTATTTCATCACCTGTTGCAATAGCGAAGGAACTGTCACTGGTTCAGTTATAAGATCTTATTTGTCAGGGTTTAGGGCTTAGCTGTAAAAATAGAATTCATTTTGATGTTGCGCGTATCAATTCTCACTTTATATACAGTTTTTTCTTTCAGAAGGTCCCAAAGTATTTCCTAGCTATACATGACTATAACCTTTGAAATGCAACTAATTTCACAGTTTCTAGCTGGCCCATGGCATATCGCAAAACACCAAAGCAGTGTGGATACAAATTAACCATCAGACATTAAACAAACTTCTACAGTTTTGAATTTTTGTATAGCATCTCTCAAGCAAATAAAAAACAAAAGTTCTTTTTTTTTTTTTTTCCTGAAGTTTCTGATGAAAATGAATACAATGAGCTATGCCATTCAGGGCCAAATTCAGAGGAGATAATCTGCAGATCATCTAAGGGAGAATTATGCTTTATCTTAGAGGAAAATTAAGACTTCTCTGCTTTCCTAGGGTATATTTACATGGCATGGTATAGTGCTTTTCCCCCTTCTCAGCAGGAAATATTAGCCTAGGCAGAAGTCAGTGTTAGCATACCTACATTACTTTTGCAGCCATTTGTAGCCTGCTACTCTGTCTGAAGTCAGGTATCTTAGTGCAAAGCAAGAGTGAGCCCACAGATCAAAACTGGCATTTCAGCCCTCTAAGCCCAAGGGACATGGTCTGTGCTCCCTCTATCTCTATCTAATGAGATTTTGCTCTTATTCAGGTGAATTGCTCAGCTGCTCTGACCATAAGCAGCTTATTGTTTTACTTCAGCAGTATGAAAATGTTTCATCCAGCCAATTCCATTTTGACACATGTTATTTGCTGCGCAGCGTGTCTGGATTCTGACAAGTCACAGTGTAATTCCAACTGTATAAGGATCCTTTTCACTGAAGTATTTTACAGGGCAGCAAGTCCATTTCAAAATCACAAGTGAAAGATTGTCTTCACAATGCAGAAAGTGTGAGACCTATTTATATGTTTGCATCTAAAACTGGAGTTCCTAATCAATGCTCAGACAATAAATCAATCTTTAGGTCTCTTCTAGAAGAGTACTTGTGCCTGCAGGCTGTTATTTTGACTACCCTATCCACAGTCTATGCCTTCTCTGATGATGAGGAAGCAAACTACTACAAACCAGGAAAACTGCCCTATGTAAGCAGTGCAAGAGCTCAACTTCTCTTGCCATAGTACGGTCCAGTCACATTTAACCATCATATTTATATCCCCATTTCCTTTTGTTTCAGCCATTTCGCTTGAAGTCAACTTGAACGGATGATTAGTGCCACCTCTTCAATTTCCCTCTCCATCTAAGATGTGCAAGACATCCACTTAAGAAGTGAGACCACTGTTCAAGATGGAGAAATTTCCCTCTGACCAGCTTAGCATTTCTATGGACTATTAACAAGCACTGACCCACTGGCAAGGTAATGTTTCTGGTAAAACTGAAGTCCCAACAGCTCCAATGTATTAAATATAAGTTGAATATTTTTGCAAGCAGCAGGTTACTTTCCAGCAGCCTGGTAAATCATCCACACTCCTCTCTGTAGTCTCAACTAGCTAAGTTATGGTTTTTTCATTACCTCTCTTAAAATCAGGTCTGCCTCATGTTTGTACATCAAAAGTGATGTATGTATGCATAAACACTCAACATCCATAAGAATAACTTCTTATCACTGTTGTAAAAGTGTATCACTGATTTATATAGCCTCAGTGCATTATAATAAATATTTTACTATTTTATATACATACTCATACAGCATATAAACAAAATATATTTAAGGAAAGCTGAGGCCATGAAATCAAACATTTGAAAGTTGTTACTCTGTTTTTCTTTCAATTGTCCTTTCAACCTTACTTCAGCCCTTTTCATGGTATAATATAGCTTTTACTTACATAACTGTAAAGTACTTATTCCTGATTCACACAAAGGGTCTTGGGGAGTCCTTCAGAATACATGTTTCTTCTATAGTAGACATGTAAGGTACTGTTATCACTGCATAGGGGACAACTGCAGCTTGAGGACGTAGGTGAGTTTTACATCAATTATCCTGACAAACAAAAGTATTACATTGTTTCTTGCCATATGTACTGCAGTGGCCTCAGCACTCTGCTTTGGGACCTACATGAATATCTGCTGCTTTGTCATAGTTTGAAGCATTTTGCTCTGAATAGTCATTGCTAGGAGAAAGATAAGTAATATAGTTGCCCATGCCAGCAGCTTTCATGTTAGCATTTTCTAAGAAAGTAAATGACCGTAGGGGCTTCAATTAGGGATGTCCTTTAACTCTCATAGATTTAATTTTGATGAGTCTGATGTCCTTCTGCTTAGCTCTCACCACCTGCTCAGAAATGCTTCTCACATTGCCATCTCAATTGGTGGCACTTGTCTGCTTGGTCAAACACCTAGATGTACTGTTCAATGAGGAACGGAGCTTTGAGGCTGACATTTGACACGTTATCGAGCTATCTTATTACCACTTTAGGGATGTGACCAGATTAAAATGTGTGCTCTCACATGCATATGCCAAGATTCTTGTTCATGCTGTCATTATGTCCAGACTTGAGTAGTGCAATTCACTTTTCTCTTTCCTAAGGAACAAAGCTTTCTATGTCACATCCTTCTAAACTTGTATTTTACAGAGATTTATGTCTATACCCTATTTGATAGCCCATACATTCCAGAAATATCAGTTACATGGGTCTGGAATATTGTGAAATAATTGAATATGTAACATTGTAGTACAGGCCAATTTTTCTCTTTTCTTTTCTTTTCTTTTCTTTTCTTTTCTTTTCTTTTCTTTTCTTTTCTTTTCCTTTTCTTTTCTTTTCTTTTCTTTTCTTTTCTTTTCTTTTCTTTTCTTTTCTTTTCTTTTCTTTTCTTTTCTTTTCTTTTCTTTTCTTTTCTTTTCTTTTCTTTTCTTTTCTTTTCTTTTCTTTTTTCTGTTTTTCTTTTTTCTTTTTTTTCTGTTCTTTTCCCTTTCCTTTCCTTTCCTTTCCTTTCCTTTCCTTTCCTTTCCTTTCCTTTCCTTTCCTTTCCTTTCCTTTCCTTTCCTTTCCTTTCCTTTCCTTTCCTTTCCTTTCCTTTCCTTTCCTTTCCTTTCCTTTCCTTTCCTTTCCTTTCCTTTCCTTTCCTTTCCTTTCCTTTCCCTTCCCTTCCCTTCCCTTCCCTTCCCTTCCCTTCCCCTTTTCTGCACACACAACAGGCCAAATACAACCTTATTTTAAATCAATTGTCTTAATGGCATTTTACTAAGTCTAGGGATGAAACGAATGTATTTATCATATATGCATTTCATATATACTTCATGTGCTTTCATGATAGAAACAGTCTCTTAGGATTAAGCACTTCATTATCATAGCCTCTTATCAACAAAAGACCTTGAAAATTTTAAAAATAAAATGAAACTTCCACATTCCTCACTAAATTCTAAAACAGATTGCATGCATGGTTCTTGGATTTAGAGAAAAGTTTCAGTTTTGGGAAAAGTAATTCATTTTGTTGCCTCTAACTTTGTCCTCTCCTGATGCTAGAGGTAAGATTCCACTGTTTTAATTTCTTGGCAAACTTTTCCTTTGACTAATCTCTTATTTGGAAGATATAGAGCTTACATTTTCCTTTGTTAAATCTCACCTCATTAATCCTAGTTATATACCTTCAGACAGTGGTAAACAATTGCTTTCCTTTTCTGAAGTTTACAGCTATGTAATACTAGAAGATAATTAGTATATCCCCCTTAGTCATTCTTTGACCAAGCAATGTATATTTAGTACTCATAATCTTTCCTTGTTAATCCCCTTACAGCTTCTGTTACTCATCCTCAAAACCTCTCAAGTTTGTTAGCAGTCTCCTAGCACTAGGCAACAGGAATTAAAGCCATTATTCTAATGGCAATATTTACTAGTGCTGTGGACAAAGGGTCTGTTACCACAAACTGTTCTGCTTCAGCTGGACACACACTGCATCTCATAAAACTGGATTTCGGTGTCTCCACTCCCAGAACTAGATCCCAACATTATAGAAGTTGATGAAATGCTCTTGAAATCTGGTCCAATTTAAACTTCCTCTTTGCTGTCTTTAATATAGAGTCTGTCAATCCAGCCAAAAGTTATTCCCCCAAGGAAATCCTTTTCTTTGTGAAGTTCTACATTTTCAGCCAGATCACTGTGACAAAGTGAAAAACCACTTTTCTGAGTAAGGACTGATTTTCACAAAAAGGAGAAACTCCAAATAGAAAAACAAAGTTAGAATTTGAACTTTTAGGAGCGATGGGCAAGAGGGGAAATGAAACTCATTCATCATTACTGTTTAAGCATAAGTAACATTAGCAATAGGAGGAGACATATACATACTGAATATTAAACATTAGTTTACATGGAAGGAAGGTAAACTTAAAAGCTGGCATTCACTGAAAACAGAATATTGTACAGTGCCGCCATGTTCCATTATTCCAAAGAAATTATTTAGTATTTTTTGTATTTTCATGTATTTTGGTATGAACTGGACTAATTGACTTTAGACTGATTGAAAGCTGGCTGGACTGCTGGGCTCAAAGGATAATAATCAGTTGTAGATGATGCTAAATTGGAGGAGTTGGGTAGCATGTGAAACATCAGACTTTCAATTTAGAGTGACCTTAGGAAAACCGAGGATGAAGCCAACAGAAACCTCATGAAGTTCAAGAAGTGCAAAATTCTGCACCTGGGGAATCATCTAATTTTGCATCTGCTTCATTAGAGGCTGGGAACCAACTGGCTGAAGATCAGCCCTGCTAAAAGGACCAGTGTCACAGTGCCAGACTGAATGCAAACCAGCAGTGTGCTCTCATTGCAGATAAGACAAACTGCATACAAGGCTGTATGAGCAGGAGCATGGCCAGCAGAATGAGGGAAGTTGTTATTCCCTTCTGCTTGGCACTGGTATGACCACACCTGGAACAGTGTCCAGTTGTGGCAGGATGGATTTTGGAAGGCTGCCCAGTTCAAGAAGGATGTTGAGAAACTGGGGAGAAACACACAGAAAATTAACAAAATTACCTCTATGACCTAGAATGAGAAACTCAGGCAGGTAAGCTTGTTTAGTCCGGTGAAGAGGAGGCTAAAGGGCAATCTAATAGCAGTCTACTACTATTTTGAAGGAAATTACCAAGACAATGGAGTCACAGATGGCAAAACAAGGGGCAACAGCCCCAAGCTGCAGACTAGGAGGCTCCAGCTGGAGACTAGGAGAAATTTCTTCACTTTGAGGGTATTGCAGCACTGGAACAAGTTATCCAGAGATAAAGGAGAATCATCATCTGTGGAGGCTTTCAAGGCTTGGCCAGAAAAATCTGCAGCTGTCCTGACCCATATTAGCAGTAGCCCTGTGCCAGGCAGGAGGTTGGAACAGATAACCTCCAGAGATCTCTTCCAATGCACATTTTTCTGATTCTGTGAGTCTATGTTTTGTTCAGAGTCTTACTGGTAAGCTCCTTTAATGTTCCCTTTTATGGCTTTATACAAAAGAAAGATTAAAATGACAACAAAAGGATTCTGCCACAGAAAACTGAACTGCCGTGGCAGTTCAGGCAGTGGCCAGATGTGTCTGTTTCAGCTAGAGCTTACCCCAGTCATCATCTCCTGCTGCTAATCATCCTCATCTACCACCTATATTCTTCACTCTCTCTTGGAAAATTGCACCCTTCATATTGGATGATTTAAATACAGAAACAGTTTCCCTAACCCACTTGTGCAGAAATGAAACAGGTTTAAAACCTTGCTGTTAGGTGTGGTTAATTAGCCCAGATTATTTTAACAAAATTGGGCAAGTGAGCAACCGCACATGCAATTATGCCATCAGTGCCAAAGGGAATATAACCTCTGGAGGGAAAGAGAGAGCAGTAGTGAGCAGCTGCATGCAGTAACTGCTTAACCACACTAAACTGCAGTGAGAGCACCACCTCCAACTGCACGCATAGATCCCTATCAAGGAATCCATTGGCAGGACATAAGGCTTATTGTAGAAAACATGATTGTGAAGCCATTGTACCACGCGAAGCAGCACAAACAGCTTTCTGTACCTTCCATAACCTCTCTTACACGTAAAGAATTTCAAATGCATAAGGTACAAAAGGAATAAAAGAGGTAATATGTATAATTCATAAGACATGTAAATTATTTCTGCTCATTTACTATTAAAAAGTGTGGGGGTGTTTGTGTGAGGAGGAAAATTCACGACCATCCTGAAGAAAGGTAAGTAGTGAATCTAAAGCAAAGAAGAGGTTATAAAGAAGGGATGGGGATCACTGTTCCAACAAACTGGACTAACTGGTCCTGTTCAGACATCTTTTTTCTATGCAGAACAAGCCATGAGCCTTATAGTAGTTCTTTGTTAGAATCTTAAAGTTTATGCCTGTCATCAGCTCTGAATCACCCCCTCAATTCCAACCTACTGAAGCAAAGCACAAGTTCAAAAAGAAGATATGCCTAGAAGATTTTACTGCCCATGTGCAGTAGAGGCCATCTCAGGGTCCCAGTTTTTATATATTTTATTTTATTTTATATTTCTACAGAAAAGGCTGTATTATGAGCACAGTATAAATGTAGAGGTAATATACCCATTTATGCAGATTTCTCCATTTGTTGATGATGACATGTTTTCATAGTTTTTCAAGAAACAGGATGACAAAATCATGTGGATCCTATTTGCGATGAAAATTAAATTATGCAGAAAAGGGAGAGGCATTTGCTTACATGCATTATAGGTATGGCATCTTTTCAGCAGCTGAGTCAAAGCTTACCAAAGATACCTAGCCCAAGATGGAGGACTAGGAACATGGCACTTGTGATGGGAGTGCTTATTCATAAATAAAAGGTATAATCTGAACTGAACCATGGTCAGCAAAGCAGCATGATAAAGAAAGGAGCCCGTGGCATCTGTGGATCACTAGACAAAAAGATGTCTGTTTTGGCAATAAACTACTTTGAAGTAAAACTCTAGATCTGCTCATGGCTGGGTTCTGTACAGAGCAGAAAATCTAACATGCTTTCTGGACCCGTTTCCTCCTACCAGATGCAATATAGATTTTCTGAAGCATGGAGATCATGAAAACAAGGATTACAGAAGAAACTAGACTGTATTATTTGGGGATTTTCTGGCATATGTGCAAGGTGGCTAAGAGAAGTATATTCTGACCGACTACTGAAAGAAGTAAGAAGTCCATGGCATTTACAAGCCTCTTTCCAGTTCAAACAAACTCAGTGATAATGGATGAGTGCTCCCTTCATGAGAATTTCCCATTGGATTGAGAAGCATTGCCAAGGCTTCTGGTCCACTGCCAGTGAGGATATAGCCAGGGTTTCTTTCTTTTTTTTTTTTTCCTCTGCTAGAAGAAGGAGCTGTAGTACAGCCAATTCAGTCTCTTATACCATGGGGGTTACAACACTGGTAGTACATGTACAGTTCTTGTAGATCTCTCAGGAGATGGTAAAGTTTCAGAGATAAATTTCTGGAACTAGGCAGAAATTCAGACTTTAAGGAGACAGTAAGGAATTAAAACACTCCAGGGAAGCATATTGCTGGAGAGTCATAAGAGTAAAGACCCAAAGAGCAAAGGTATTAAATTAAGCATGTTGTCTCAGACTCCTGATGTACTGACATATGCCATCAAAAGGCTTTTCAGGATAAGACAGAGAGGCTCTGACTCTTTATAAGGCAAGGGTAGCAGCAGCTAAAAAGACCCTTGTTTACTTTTGGCCACGTTAGGCTAATTGCAAATGCTGTTGACGCAATATAGATTGAATATAAACAGAGAAAATGGAGCTTTTTTTAAAAAAAAAAAAAAACAAAACAGAACATCACATCACACTTTCAATGTATTTTCACTTCCCAAGCACTTTTTCAGATTCCTCTTTTGACCATGTGTCAGGAGTTCAATACATTCTTTATCTAACTTACATAAAGAATAACATCTTCCAGGACACGTTAGCATTTGCAAGATTTTAATTCTTCCTAATTGGCTCAACTCATTCAGTTCCATTTCTTCTTGCGGCACTGGTTGTTTAAGGCTCGATCTATTGTGGTACAGCAATTTCTGTTTCCCTCTTATTTCCTTTAACCCCCAAGTCTGAGACTGTGCTTCTGCTGCTTTGTCATTGCTCTGTACCTCTCACTTGGTTCTCTCCACACCTTTTCCTTACCATAGTCAGGTGTCACTGCAGCATAATCACTCTGGTGTAACTCATTGTTTCTTTCATTTTACCTGGGGTACTACATTTCATGTTTTTTTCCTTTTCAGGTTCAGAAACATAGTTATAATAAAGATCTAGCATTCTAGTACTACACTATACTGTGTTTAGGAACATAAGGCCATCCCTATGCTCTGCCAGTTCTCTTTAGAATCTATGATACATGCTATTTCTTTTAGTATCTCATTATATGTGTCATCGATATCTTGTTTGGCCTAAAGCCACATGGCAGCCTGACAAGATTGTGCTGCAGTTTGGCAGTTTCCGTACAGGGCACAGCTGTCAGCATCTCTTATCCTCCATTTCAGAAAATCAGCTGGTACTGGCAAGAGATCATAAGCTAAGACTAAGCAGTAACTGTGCATCCTTTTTAGCAAAGCAGAAATGGAAAAATCATTCCAGAGATCGTTTTCTGTCCCAGTCTTTTTGGCAGCGCTTTCTTACTGAT
The DNA here is from genome assembly GCF_031877795.1 of Strix aluco. Taxonomy (NCBI): domain Eukaryota; kingdom Metazoa; phylum Chordata; class Aves; order Strigiformes; family Strigidae; genus Strix; species Strix aluco. Next base: position 7,825,866 of record NC_133944.1, read on the forward strand.
GGCAAATCTGATAGTTACTTCTTTTGTGTTTCAGCACTTCAAATCATATAGAATGGGTTTTCCCATCCTCCTTCTACTACTTGTTGCAAATGCACAGCACAATGCTAGAGGAAATATAAAAGGAAGGCTGCTCATTACATATAGGAGCATATGCTCTGCCTGTTAAGAACATATACTCCAGCTGCTTCTGCAGGCCACTGTCAGGAACACAGGGAATTAGCCTACTGAAAGAGAAATCGAAGGCTGTCTGCCATGCTGACTAATGTCCCACTTTTTTATTTTATGTCAGAAACTGTGATGTGAAATATAATATCAAAGGACAGAACAAGAAGCAAAAAGGGGAGAAAGAAGAAGCAGAGAAGAAACAAAACCCAAACAGTAGCAAAGCAAAAAAGAAAGGCAAATCAGGAAGAAATGATTTACAGAGAATACTGAACAATACCACACCTAGCTCCTTCCAGAACACCATGTTGATTTTAGGGATGATTTTTTCACCTCCATTATTTGATACACTGATATATTGAGAAATAAACTGGCTAAACAGGCAAAGAGGAAATATGATCATTATACAAGAGAAGGAGATAAATAGGATAAATTCAAGAAAAGGAAAGCGAAGAAAAGTGGAAGTTGTAAGGCTGGTGTGCCTGTAGTTGAGACTACTATTCCACTTTCTTTAGAGAAGCAGGGACACTGAAAAGAGTCCTTGAAGATAAGTCAGCTGAGAACCATCTATGTCAAAGTGATGTTAATAAAGATAAGTAGGGCTACTGAGGAAATCTGGGGAAGGGTGAGAATGCAGAAAGGACATGGATCTGTGAAGCCACCGAGGAAGCCCACAGGTGGTGGTTGCCAGACTTAAGAGATGTTATGTTGGTACAGTTAGGACCTTTAGACAACAGAATTACTCACACAAATAATTGCTCATCAGTACCAGTGAGGAAATTGCAATCTGGCCCATTACTGTGAGGCACAGGTAGCACATCTGAGTGCCTCTTACCCTACTAGTGAGCACATGACCTCCTTCAAGGGAAACCCTATACACTGAAATAGTCCTGGAGCATTCATCGTTGTATTTAAAGTAGATTCTGAGACCTATATCGAAAGCTAGGTATATGTGTATATACCTGATAAATAGCATACATAACCAAAGTGTGAATACAGCCCTTAAAAGAGAAAATAAGTGCTCATCCACTAAGACAAAGAGAAGCTGTATAATCAGGCCTATACTGTCCAGCTTCTAAGCTGTCACAGCTCTTTCTTGCAGCCAACTAAAAGCACAGAGTATCTATCCCTAACTGGGGAGGAGCTGGGGGGGGCCTGCAGAGTACGTAAATAAAAAGTCACCTCTGCTGGCGTTGCAAGGTAAATCACCTGCTTTGGAAGAAGCATGTTAAATATTTATCAATTATAGTAAAATTGTGATGTGGGGTATATTTCTCACCTTGATTATTTCATACTTGAATTGAACCCACATTACACAGTGTCATGCTAGCACAATGCAATTAAATTCCCCATGTCACCCTGCAGGCAAAATTGACACTAGTGGTCAAAAAACCCCCTTTTAATAGATATCTTCTTTATTTTATCAAATAAGGTTTTAGACACATGAACTCCTAATAAGCCTTATTTTCTCCAATATAGCTTTGTCTCATGTCCTTGCCTGTGCTCTGCTGCCTTTTCTTCTGTTAGTTTTCACCCTGTGTTTTGTTCAGAAGTCTTGTCTGCAAACTGCAGGGTCACCTGCAAAAGAAAAGAAAAAGAAAGGACTGGATCAAGGACAGAGTAACAAATCCACATGGTAAATGATCTACTCTAATGCCTGGCAGGAGCACTACAGATCATAGATGTGAGGACTTAGCTGGAAGAGCTGATGCTGTCTGGAGTTATCTTCCCTAGCTGAAGCCATGAAAAAGTCTGTTCCAGAGTGGATACATGACCAGCATATATACACACAGCCAAGACACATGTGAATTGATTGCTTCACAATGCTGTGCTTCACAGAACTCAAGATGTTACTTCCTGAAAGCTGCTGACTCTGTTAGAACCTCCTAGTAAGTTTTTCCTGTGACACAAATTAAAGCAGGAGAAATCATATATGGGTGACTTTCAGGAGTTCTGTTGTTTCTTTAAGTCATTATGACAAAGAGTCACAAGAGATAGGAGTTAAGATCACAGATATTAAGTGTTTGATTTAGCTGGCAAGGTTTTCACTCTGACCCCTCAAATCCACGTACACCTTTACACTAACTTTTGAACTTAATATTTACTGACAAGTGTAGATGCACTCACACACATGCAAATGCAGTAAATACATGCTGACTGCAGATGTGCAAATGTCCAGGGCCTTTCAGCCTTCATTTTGTGAAAATCAGTGCCAAAAGGTCAGAACTACAAAATGTTGAAACAAAACAGCCACTGTAAGCATAACATTCATTCGATCTCAGAAGGAAAAAGGACAAAGACCTGAAATCTTTCTGTGCCTCAGTGAAAACCAAGTGACACAGGGAAAACCCAAGAGCAGATTCTTAAGAATTGGTATGAACCAGCAAGATCTTGTGGGAGCCACAGGTAGCAAGTGGAAGAAGCAAGATCATACATTCAGTCTGCATCTCAAAAAGCCTGTGTATGCCTAGATCTCTTTCAAAAGATCTATTTTTATGGCTTTGATATTTCACTTGCAATGAAGGGAAAAAACTTCAAAATGATTATAAATCTAGTTGGATTTGGGAAAGAACATTAAAGTCTGAGATCATAATCGAGCTTTTTTAACTCAACAGAACTCTCTTGAAGCCTTATTTCTGCAAGATACTTAAGCATGTGCTTAATGGTAATCACCAGTTGAAATCAGTGGGACTACTAGCATGCTTACAATTAGAATGAATGCTTAAGCACCTTGCATAAATTGAGACCTATTAATCTCAGTACATATTGGGAGCCCATCAGGAGATGAGTTTCTTGTGGCACTCAGCTTTTCCTACTTTCCAACTGTTATAATATATACTTCTAAGTTCACAGATTCAAAAAAACATTAGTATTATGTTTGTAGCTGCAGCAAAAAATGAGCTGGAGCTTTAGAGTCTGTTACTTGTCAATATGATTATTGTCTGCCTTAGCAGACAATTGTCTCCCAATTTTTTAAATTATTTCCACCTTTTATAATGAAAGTGAGGCTTATAACTTATTCTCCCACAAGAATAAAATACTTCCTTGTGTTTTGGGTGGTAGATGTATTCATGAATACAGGAAGCTCTTTCTTCAATTAATGGCAAAACCTAGGGATTGTTCACTGCCTCTGTTATGATATCCAGTAGTGTGATAAGCAGATTGTCTATCATTTCTACCACTCCTAAGCACACTATCTGCCCTGACAAGCAGAACTGCCATGGCTCAATCCTGCCACTACTCTTACTTGACATCTCCGTAGAACCATCAAGGGATACTCTGAAAGCAACTGCCAACATGTTTTTGACAGGCCACTCATGTTATTTTTGCTTTTTTTTCTTTTCCAGCTCTGACTGTGCCATTTCAATGAAGACTAGACATCAGTCTGAGTAATAAATAAGTAAAATGAAAAACATCAGGAAAAAACAAATGAATCAAAGCCTGACAGAAATAATGTATTTTAAAGAACCTGTGCATAATATCACCATTCATCCAGTCTGCATATTGCAAGCAAAGCAGCAATTGGTACTGGTTACTGGGCATCATACTGACTTTTGTAGCGTCAAAATCATCAGAAGAAAATTCTTCATCTTCAGCCAGCAGAAAGGTGCTTCTTAATCTTCTCAGATGATGGCCTGGCTTGTCTTTGTTCCAGGCTGATATACTCTAATTCAGTCTGTTTGGGTCTAATCCAAAGTTCTTAGGAAAACTGCAGATAAATCAGAGTTCAGTGGGCTAATTCTGATGCAGCAAGAGTGAAAGATAGTATAACATTCCAGATCTTCCCAACTGCCAATGTCTCCCCATTCACTAGGCTCACTTAAAATTTCTGTCCCTTTACTGAAGTAGGCAGTATCTGAAGAGATTGGTACCTTTTAGAAGTTTGTTATGTTTGTCAGGAACTGCGTGATTGGAGGAGCATGGCCATAAACAAGCAGACCTAAAGGAACAGCCCTCTGAGTACTAAGTCTCCCAAGCTAAAGGAAAACAGGCAATGCATAACTAAAGACAGACCTATAGCAGAAAGCATTTTTTTTTTCTGCATCTTGCAGCTACTATTTCCAGGAAGTGTAGAGATGACATGAAGTCTTTTTTAATGTCCATCCTCGATAACACATAGTGTTGAATTCTGGAGTGAAAGTGCACATTCACATTAGTTTATACAAACTAGATCAGCACACTTGGAGGTCTTATTACACTCCAGCCAGCTTCCTGGCACCTATATTCCTTTGTAGCCCCTGATCCTTGGAGTAGGTAGGGTTGCTTTGGGTTTTACAAGAGAAGGCAGTTTGAAGGCTGCTTTAATTTCTTCAGGCAGTAAGTCATCAGTGAAGTCATTCCATCATCAGTGCAAGCTGAGGTACAACATGCATGTTGGACTTGTTAACATGTGTCTTGTATCTCTGCTAAGCTGGGAGAGGATGTGATCAGCAACAGAAAAAGTGTACATAGGCAACTCTAATGCCTTTGTATGCAGCCTTGGCTATGCAAGGGGAATTCTTACCTAGCTGTGTAACAGCAGCAAAGGGAACACACCAGGACTGAAAGTCTGTCCCCTGTTTTAAAGTTAGCAAAGCCTACGCAAGGAAAAAAGCTGTGTTTCATACTGTGATTGTTTATGTTACAGCAGAGTATTCAAATCCACTGTGAATTTAAATGATTAGTATACACTACATCTCCAGGTATCTCCAGCAAGTCCTAGAACACGAAAGTATATCCAACTGTTTCTGCTCTGCCAAAGTTAACTATTATTACAGCACAGAGATATAATATTAATTTTGTTCCAATGAAATTGGCTGGCATATGTGTTTCTGTGAGCCAGGCAACAGGTCATTACTGAAATAGCAAAACAAACCTGTTCACCATTCTTGTTCCAGCACATTGCATTTAGATTTTAAGATCATAACTGTTGGATACCTCTCCTGCAATGATGTACAAGACCCACTCTGCCAGAAGCTATATTCTTTCATGAAATGACTTTGCTGTATCTTCCTTTTCCAGACCCATCTCAATATAACAAAATTTAACAGTCCTGCAGACAATGCCAAATATCCTTCATTCATAATTAAGGTGAAGGCAAGTGGTACAAATCTCTAATTATCTTTTATGTCATATTTATTTTCTAGTGAATTATTAAGTAATGATTTATAGCCCAAATTCCATATGTGTACCTGTTAATTCAGGGGGAAAAATATCAGCCCTTCATACTCATTCAGCTAATGGGCATCGCTAATTGAAAAAATGTTCTTTGCACATATCACTAACTTTCCAATCATTTACTTGCAGAGAAGTTTGAAAACTAAAAAAAAAAAAAAAAAAGTAAAAAAGAGAGAGATTGAGTGGAACTTTGAAAGCTGGGTATGGTGCTATGCTGAGTTCTCCCTCCTCTGTGCAGGCAGCAGGCAGAAATCAGTGACAGAAATATCCTGTCGCCTCATAGTAGTTTCTGCCAAAGTGGGAGGTTGTCAAGAACAACAACTGAAGTTTGAAACCAGAGTTTATATCCCATGCATTCTTTTTATTGCTCACTGTGCTTCCTGCAGGCAGGTTGATTTCTGCAGTGGCACATCTTGATGATCTTACACTGAAATGCACTAATCTCTTAGGACCAGAATTTCAATAAACTTCTTAATCAAGCCTACAAAATGTGTCTGAACCTGAAAATGTCTCCGGATTCTTTCACTGAATTGAATTTTTCCTGCAAAAGAGGTTTCCCTCTCAGAACTAAGGCTGCCTCCTGTGTTGGATAAAAGTCCTTGCAAGAATCCTCGCTCCATCCTGAGCTACTGCTTTTGTATAAGGACTGGTCCTTTGATACTAACAAAGAAAATCCCCAAGCACCACGAAGCCAGAAAAAGCAGAACCAGAGACTACCTACTGCAAGAGCTGCAGTACCAAACCCTGTAACCTTTCTTCCCTACTTTTTTTTTTTTTTTTCCCCATTTCTATTGTTTTCTTCCTAGGTCCGAGTGACTTCTCTTCCCAGTGCAGGTTTTGCTGTGTGGACTGTGAAGTCAGAAAGCTTGGCTCTCTCTTAAATGCATTTTTGTATGCACTTCTGTATGCCCTAAAAATCAATTGTTTGGGTTGAAATTACCACATATTTTGATATGCTGACAAAGTAGAGAGGAGTCTGAAAATCTAAAAACATTCTGTCTTTCTTTTTTCTAATTCTCACAATCTATGTGGAGCTGATGTATAATTTTTGACCTGTTGTAGCTGGCAATACTGCGACAGTCCTAAGCAGCCTGCCTACTCTTTTCTCCACTCCCTAGAGCATCTGTGTAGACATGAGGAAGAATGGCTGCTTTGCACACATGCACCCTTCTGTACCTATCCCTGAATATTAGCTAGCATCTGACAACACATGCTCTTTATAAAGCAGCTGTAAAGAGTGCTACAAGGATTGCTGCTCTCTGGTTCCCCTGAGGCATTCTGGCCTGTTCTCAGGAAACCTCCTGCAGTGGGTATAATGCCAATCCATCCACCACTAGAGCAGAGAAGCAAAGCAGGAATTTGTCCCATAGAGTACATATGTATACCACGACTTTGACTTCAAAGCTGTTAACCAGATGCTTTCCTCCATTACATGTATTTTCACAATGCATTTGGCTGCCATATCCACATGCCTAACCTTGGCATCACAGCCACCACAGATTTGGTGCTGTATGATGTGATTATGACCTAAATGAAGCCTACAAACACATTCTAGACTTGGAGGAAAAAGTAGAGCATCAAGTATTGATTTGCCAACCCCTTCATTAATATTAAAAAACAAGACTATTTAGTACATAATATTTTTCTGAGCCTAAACTTTATAATAATCTAAACGCCCATTGTTAACACTTTACAAGTGACTCAGAATAATTTTCAGAAAGGAAGATAAAAGAACAAAAGTTTTTAATGTAATTTAAATAAGAGAATTAATCAGTTCATAAAGTACCATACATTAACCTCATTGTCTGCTTCAGGAGTCTAACCTCTAAAGTTGATACAAAGGTAACCCAAATCCCCCCTGCGAGGACTATTCATATCCATTAATTGTTGCAATACAAGATACTGTAGGTTTGAGCTGATTGCCAGTTCTTCAGTATCATGAAACGTACTCTCAGCAGAGTGGAGGACACCACTGGGACTCATTTAACTCTGACTTTCACATTAATTTTGCTGTGCTGTGAAGAGCAAAGACAAAATCAATGTCCATCAGTGATTATTCAAGGTAAAATATCTAGTGATATTGAATACCAATGGTAGTAGTGAGCATTAAACTTACTTAAGGATTGTGGAGTTGACAAAGCCATTTATTCCAGTTTCACTTAATTTTCAATGAGGCATACGACTTTAGAAAAAGATAACAATTACAATGAAAATACTGGACTGCAGTTTCTGGCAAGCTAGATTTTCAATCAACAAAAAGTATTGTACATATAAACTTTTTGCGGTGCACCGTTCAGAGAAGGTTTGAATCACACAAGGACATGCTAAATCTCTGCAAAGAACATTTCATGACCAAGGGAGCTAGCCTTTGTAACAGCTGTATTAATTTCGGCATTGAATCACTTCTTTGTGGCTTTAGTGCTCAGAGTGTAGGAAAAAAAAAATGCAACTTATGTCACAGCTCCCCCACACCAGTCCTGTTCACTCTCTTCTCTCATTTTCCCCAATAAACCAGCTGTGAAATCCTCACTGAGTTAATGGGAGTTTATCAGATTTAATCATGTAACTTAAAACCTTGTAAATATAGCAACAAGAAACTGAATGAGCATAAGGATTTCTATTGACAGTTGGTATGAACAATTCTCAAGTTTTCCCCTGAGATTCTCATAAAACCATTTTTATTTCTTCCCTCAAATTTCCCTACTATTATTCCAACGCTATTGGTTATGTCCCACATTCATCAGAGCTCTGAAAGCACAGTATTTGTCTTGGCAAAAAGATAACTGACAGCAAATCTGGATGAATACTTAGTCTTGTTTATCCATAGAAAATAATTCATCTTATATGGAAGGTGAGCAGCTTTCAGACATAAATTCATATCATGAAATCAAACTTGTTACAAATAGTTTTGAGAAAAACGTTTAACCAGCCCTCATTAGTAAAGACCATGTTTTGGAATAACATCAAGACAGGAGAATTAAATCAGTCAGTTTTGATTGTCTCTAAGCAAACACTAGCAGAGATGCTGAGAACCATCTTGCAAAACTGCTTTTTACTGGATTCTTCTAGCAGTATCCAGAAGGTGGCTGATACTCAAGTGGTGAAACATTGTCAGTTAAGCCAAATATTGTCATTTCAGATTTGGAATAGCTTTGCAAAGATGGTATTTTGAGATGCTCTTGGTTTACAGCAAAGTAAGGGATAAAGTGAACATACTCAGTACCTGTTAAAATGGAGTTTCTTTAAAAGACAGTGTACATAGTGTGGTCAACAGAATTTTTGTTCACTGTAAAGAAATCCAGTGTATTAAAAGGGCACAAAGAAACCCTGAGGAAGCAGATGACTCCTTCCCAAAACAAAGACTAAGCTCACAACAATAGTGGATGCAAACAGAGCAAACAGCCAAATGAGAAATGCCAGTAAAAGGGTCTGATAAATGATTATGTCTTTGATTTTCTTGTTTCTCAAGCTGTAAGCACTATTCACTGGCTTTCACCTATAGCAAAATCTTGTTCATAAGACACAGAGGAAAATGAAATAGGATTTAAACAAACAAAATCTTCTTAAAAACACAAGCCACAGGGGGGATGGAATTTTTCTCCTATCTTCAGTTTACACTTTGTCCTTTATTCTGGCATCAAAATTGTTAACTAATGAAATTCTTTCTTCTAAGTAAAATTCCCACTGAATATTTATTTCTATTGTACTGATGCTTTTTTTTTGCATCTAGCCATAAAAAGACTAGCAGTATTTGAACACATTAATCTCTTCAGTTAAGCAGACAATAAAACCCCTACAGAGCCTCTTTCGTACCACAACTGTTTCATTGTTTGAGGTAACATCATTTTCCAATGCACTGCATGTGCAGTACAAAGTATGGCCCTAATCCTATACTGTGATCTGCCCTAGCAGAAAATGTATCTGCCTGGCTGTCCAAATCGCAGCCAAGACCAGAATGTCTTCAAAGTCTTACAAGGTTTACTGTACAGATCTACTCGAAAATTTTTAATAGAAGCTGAGTCAGAACTTCCAAATACAGCTAGAAAATGACAAAGCCAATGACAGTAAAAAGGAGAAGAGGCAGAGTCTGACACTGGGATAATAATTAGCTATATTCAGGGAATGATACATCCACACTGAAATTACTGGCCACAGTTATTTGATGTTAATACTTTTTAACTGCTCATTTATAGGTAAAGCACATTGATATTACTGTCTCTAGTTCAGACACTCAAACACAAAGTGCCTTTCCCGAAGTGACAGTTAGTCTCAGAATCAGAACTAAGACCAGCTCTCCTGCCTCCAAATGCCATGCCCAATTAACTAAACCATAGTTCCCCACAGGAACAGAATCTGTGCTCATACAGGAAAATCTGTGTGCATGCTACTCAAGGAAATTAAAGTGCAGCTATAAATCTCAGCTAGTAGCTGCTGTCTGGCCAGCTGCCCAAATTAAGGCCAGAGGTGTCCTCACTATGAAGGAAAATATTTGCTGCTTGTAAATTGATTTTTGTTTCTTCTTCCAAAGGAAAAAAAAATCAGCTATGCATATCCAGCCTTCTCAATTTAAAATGTCACACAATACAGCCTCACAATCATTCAGGTGACACTCTAAGTTTATCTCATGCAATGCATTGTAAGTTCAAGGGACACATCAAGGACAGTTCAGTGACATGTTAGTTATATCTCCAGCAAAAACATCCACTTAAAAAAAAATGTATGTAGGTATATGTATCCCCTCAGAAGGACAAGAGACTAAGGTGACTGTTCTTTTGTTCTTAATTGAGAAGAACCTTTACACACCTCTCAGTAACCAAAAAGGGCAACAACCTTGACAATATACACTTAGCTTATATCCACTTGCTGAAAAAAGCCTGTAGAGTGTCAATAGAAATATATATACAATAAACATATTGATGGTCCTATGCTGTTTAGCTAGGAACTATTGAAATGGAGATTAGTGGCTGAAGATGATAATGTTCAGGTTCAGGATGTGGCTTTTCAAAAAGTAGTTTTGAAAATGAATGCAATGTAAAGCAGGTCCATTGGTTCAGATAATTTTGAATGATGTATCTTCTGTGGAGGGAGCAATTGGACTCAACTTCTGTTATTATTAGTCAGAGTATTTATGCCCCTGCTGCTGAAGAAAAGTTCATAAACTCAGGTTTGCCCAAGATGGATGAGCTATAATATGCTTATCAGAAGTTACCTAGTGTTTTATCTTTCATTACACATTTTCAGTGTTTCATTTTTCCATTGCCATACTAGGTTGTTAATGAAGATGGCCAAATGGATCATGTCAAATCGTATCTCCATATATATAAAAATGCAATATGTCACCATATAAGAAAAACAATTTTCATGCCAGTTTATCATCACTGTTACTGTCATCTGCATAGGCTTCTGCAAGTGTCTTTATCAAAAAGGTTTAAAATGGTTCTGCTGGCATCATCTGGAGCACTATATTCTCTCAGAAGCATATTTCTGTCCCTTCCAAACTGATGACAGATTTTTAACCACTGGCAGCAATAAAACAAATTTCTTTCCAGCACAAGATCTCCACTGAAAAAACCTTCCAAGCATATAGTTTCTCCAATGTTTGACAGTCATTCCTGCATCATAATGTAGAGTGAAATGTACTGTATCATAATATATACATACCTGAGATGATAGTTTTAAACTCAAATGTCTGGGGGTCAATCACAGTTTAGTAGTGGTGGCAGAGAATTTGGTGTGCACTGTGAAACCTGCATGAGTATTTCAGTACATACTTGAACTCTTTTCCTGTCCTGAGCTCTGTGTTGCTCCTTAGGCCAGCTACAGGGATCCTAGCTCAAAGATAAACAAGCTATATACCTACAGCAACATCTGCAGTACAGATACACTAAACTCATGACAGATACACTAAACTCATGATGAACAGAGAATGTTGCCTTCAGCCCCATTACTAAATCCTGTTGTATCACATTAGGAAGTTATTCAAGAGAGAGCAGCTGATGCAATTAGTTGGTATTATTAATTTAACAAACTGTCCCTCAACTGTTAATCTTTGGCAGGACTGTGATTTGCCAACCAATAAAACATTTATTTTTAGGCTGTCCCACCAATACTACTGTACTCTTTGTAATGCACATCTTTAAAAATCCATTTGTTTCATTATGGTGTCCCCCTAGCGAAAAGAGCAATAATGCTAAAAGGGTTTTTGTATTGGTACTTATCTTAAACTACTATATATTTTCCTGAATGAATGGGAAGTGATTTGGATGTGACTTTGGAAATTAGTTTTAATAAATTGCCAGTCCCTCATTTCAGTGAAATGTTTGCCAGAGATGAATATTTGCTATCATCAGTGCTTGCACCACATCTCAAGGGTAGAATTAAAACATACTTCTAACTTAAGCTGACACAAATTGCAGGAAGAATCCTCTCAAAAATAAAGGGCTGAAGGCCATGTCATAAAATGCCTCCCCTACTTCCTCTTCTCTGTTTTTCATCTTCCTGGCAAGGTGAGCTTTCTGACAAAAAAACTTTTGCGTGCAGCCAGGAATGCAAAAGAGAGGAGTAAAACGGAGAGTCATCATGACACTGATACTGTTACCAGCTGATGCAGTTAAAGTGGGTAGATGCCCAGCCATACACTATGTTTAAGAATAACGCAGCCCCCAGAATACTTTGTCTTTTTCTTAGTACAAGAATTGAATACCTGATGTTCTGAAACATGAGCTCAGAGAAAGTTACCAAATTATGCCATATGCCTGGCTTTTTCTCTGGTACTTTAAATATTAGGTTAAGTCAGGTGTCAGTGAATTACAATGTTAACAGTATATATATACATGTCTCTGTCAGAAACAACTGGATGCTCATTATTTGTGAGGCTCCACAAAGTACAGCTTCTAGACAGCTAACATATATTTTATTTTATTCACTAATTATTTGCATATAGATGTTCCAGCACAGATAATTTGCTTTTACCCATTAAAAAGTAGCAGAACTGGCTCCTGAAGGGTATTGGTTTGAGACCCTTAAATACCCCCAAGATACATTAGCTGATACAATACTTTCTCATCACTTCCTGCTTATTATTCCAGTAATTTTAAACCCTGGCAGACAGTGTTCCAGAACAGCTGATCCCAGTTTAACATTCCACTCAACCAGTTTTATTTCAGCTATTCATACAACTGGACCAGACAGTTACAAGCTGCCTATATGAGATTTTTCCATATGCTACAACACCTAGAATACTCTTTTGTTCAGTGAAGATCTTGCATATGCCCTTTAACTCTGACTTTAGTTTTGGATTATTGGAAAGTTACCAACTGTAACAAGATTCAGATTTTGCTAGTATTGTAATGAATGGAGAAATCTCAGGATTTAAACAGAAAGGAGTGTGGATTCTTTAATGGAACCCTAGAAAACAGTTGTGCAGATACACTTGGTTTTTAACTTTGTAATTTTAACGGTGGCTGTATTAATATGCATAACCAGAGATCCAACCAGTTATTCACAGAAAGTAATTTTATTTTAAAATTAAATGTTGAGGACAAGTTTTCTGCTAATCTGTTATGCTATGACCTTAGCATCAGGGAGCAGCTCTAGAAAGGAAGAAGTGGAAGTATGTCCTTCAAGGCAGGACTGATACCCAGAGAGAACCCTTTCATTACAGCCACTGCCTTGCTGTTTGCCATTCGGCTTCAGAAAGCAGGGCTCGAAGGCCACAAGTGCTATTTGAGTACCACAGATTTGATTCTTTTCTGGAGGGTCTTTATTTCCACAGCTACAAGTATATGTTGGCTCTGGTAGTACCTAAAAGAATCATCTTGAACCTCTGAAAAGTAATACTGCTACAGGTTCAATCAGTCCTGCCATACAACACTAAGACCATATTGTCAGCTTTATTTACAGTGAGTTATATCTGCGCAGGAAGGCTCTGACATCAGCACCTCACAGCTCCTGTTTTTCTATCCCCGAAGAGAAATTTAACTCTTTTACCTCAGTAGCAAAGTACATAGGTGAGCTGAACAATGCCTGTTCTTCACAGGAATATTACAAAATATTCAAATACTCAACATTTATGTAGTATTTGAGTAATACTTTCACTCCTTTATATCAAGAATGAAATCCTGGCCTACAGGAAGGCGCCAGGAGGTCTATAGTTGTGTGTGTAGTAATAACATTCCAGCACTAAGACTAGCGATATAATCAATGGCTTTGCCAAGGAAATGTCAGTGGTGAGGTCCAAGAAGCACCGATACTTTGTATCGGGATGGCTTCTACCTTCAGGCACAAGCAGTTGCCATGATGGACTTCATGCCAGGGCTCAGCCTCATTGCCAGATGAACATCTGAGAAGCTCTTGGGTTTTTTAGATTTGTATTTTGCACTCACTCTGCAATCTAATTTCATGCTGTGTTATGCCATTCTACAAACTTCTAATTCATATCATGAATTACAATGTTTGTAAGCACTTCTTCTCCTGCAGACAAGCATCAGAGTTTGGTTTTATTTTTATAATTGCCACAAATGCCAGGTTAAATAAGCATCTGCAGGGGTATTTTCAATCCAGGGACTCTCCTCTTTCCATTTTGAAGAGGCTCTCTGTGTGTCATCCTTTGTGGAAAGGCAGCAGAAACTCTGGGTACTTTGTAAGCATACTTAATATCTCACATGATGTACTAACCTTGAACTAGGCTTTTACACAAATACAAACCCAGCAAAGGTGTCATTCAGACAGTTATAACGGGCCAGAAGTGGTATAAGAACAAGTAACTTCTCTTCTTATTTTACATAAAAATAAGATACACACAAATATATTATGCATTTCTTAAATCAGCTTTAAAATGTATGGTTCTTGTTTGTGCTTAGCATTATCTACCAACAATTTCTTTTCATTATTGACAGAGTATTTATTTTAACAGAAACAGTACTTGATACAAAAAGAAATAACAAAATGGCTTCTGAAACTGTATTATTTTTTGTGAGGCTCCAGAACACAAAGCAACAACAAGGAACTGTTTTAATTTGCAAAGAATTCCTTGAGTGATTACTTTGTTTTTCTGCAATTTAGATCTGCCAGCTTGGAAATGGCTATTTAAAGGTTTGTGAGGGTTGTCAGCATCATTTTAGAATGGCATAGTTTTATATTAGTGGTAGGTGCTTTCACAGTCAGCTTGTATCTTGACTGTTTAAATCTCCTAGTTTTACTAGGTAACACAGATACCTTGGGATATATTTTCCACTTGGCTGAGGCTTGAAATTCTTTTCTGGTGGCGTAAGTTGCCCAGTAAAATGTGTGTCTATTAAATAAATTGCACCCACAGTCCAATGAATGGTGCAAAAATGTATATCCCTCAAGGTTTTAATAATTAAAAACCCCTTTAAATACCAAGCTAGCTTATTGCTTTTGAAATTCATTCAGGTTCCCTCATGGATCACGTTTTGACAAAATGGACTTTTTCATGCATATTTTTAAATTTTATTTTGCCAAAGTCACATTTTCAGCTGAAAACATATAAAGGGAAAATGTTCAAACTAGCTCTAGCTAGAACGTTGCAATCTAAATGATAAGCCAGCAGTCTGTTAGTATCACCTTCAAGGACTAAATTTATTTGTGATGTTAAGGCAGGCTGAATTTAACACTCCAAAAATGTAAGTCAGCATGACTAACATCTATGGAGAAAGGACGTTTTTCATAAAGGCAAAAGGCCATGCCTGTGTTAGGTGGATCCCATGGAGTTCTGATGAGCTGGAGGTGTTTATAAAATAGCCTTTATGAATATTCCTGCTTCATTTGTTTTTAATGTATGATGAGACACCTCAGAAATATTTCCATGCAATTTCACCTTATAAATGGAATGACAACTTTTATATACTCATAGATCATCTGAGGATATTTGAATATGTCCAAAATGCAGATTTTGCAAGAAGCACTTACAGGGTTCTTTAAAACTGTAAATTCTTGGACAGTGTCATCATAGACTATGATACTGCCTGTCATTAATGCTTCTCCTGCCTTCCTCAAACACTTAAACACTCACTTTTTTTTTACATACTACTTCTACATCTTTCCCAACAGGAAGTAGCTCATATGAATTTATTAACAATGCATTTAAAAAAAAAAGAAATTGACTTTTTCTATATTGCTGAGGAACATTTTCATAGACTTCAGCAGAAGGAACAGATTCCAAAACACTTATGGTAGCTGGTAGGCAGCTGAGCTTCCTGGGGTATTCTGAGAAACTGACTGTTCCCCAAATGGACATCACAAATTATTTCTGATGTTCAGAATTTTTTGGTTTAATTACTGTGTCAGCCATCCCCTAACCAATTTATAAAGAAGGGTGTCTGTTATTCATCTGTTTGTTTTCTAATGAAGTCACAGCTCTCCCTTTTGTATAAACAATGCTATGGAATCATTTAACTGGTTAGAGAGAATGTATAAATTATATCATAGTTATCTATAATATACCAAATGGACTATCTTTATAAAGAAAAAAATTGTGGCCATGGTGTTCTATCAAAGACATAACAGAAGAAGATTAACATCAATAGGAATTATAATTTACATATGCCATAGTCTTTTGGGTCAGGAGACTGGTCCTTCTGCATATAACAGCGTCTGAGCTGACTTTTGCTCAATTTTCTTGGGAGTACATTTTTTGTCATTAATGCTTCCATTGGATGTCATAAAATACTGCCATGATGCATTTATATCCTTACAGGTTTGCTACTGCCAAAAATAACAAACTTGTAAGATACTAAAACATTGACTTTATCTTCAGCTCTGAATTAAGCTTCAGTCCAGAGGATTTGTCAAACCTGGTCTCACTTTGGCCTTATTGAATTATAGGTGGTAATACTATGTGATGTGACTACATATCTCTGTGTGTGCTAGTCTGAGATTTTACAATACAGATGGCACAGGAACACACATGGAAAACTTGATGTGTTTTAAACCCAAGCCTTCAGAGATGATGCCCTGGCTCAGGATGCAGTTGAGAATAGATTTTTGATACGTTGTATTAGATATAAACAGCAGAAAGATTAACAAAATTGAATAGTGCTTAGTTTATGAGGTTGCACAAAACTATGTCAGCCCAGAAGCAACATCATGAAAGTTGTTAAGACACACAGGCATTTTTTTTTTCAAGACTCCCATTTACCAAAAGGAAGATGGAGAAGATCCTGCACTAGCTCTTTATAAGGTACAGCAGACATCTGCTTAGGTTTAACTTCTGTTTGACAGAGTAGACCTTGTGGCCAGAATTGTTTCCAAACATTTTGTCTGTTTGACCTTTTTCTGAGAATTTTTATGCACTCCCTAATGTTCTACAACACAGAAGCAAAGGGAGAGTGGAAGTGGGATCTCATTTCCTGGTTGTGCTACAACGATGAATTTGTTGTTTATGCTAGATAAATTCATATCATAAAATGTGAATTTTACGATACAAAGGTTTCTAGGGAGAACTATTCCTACAAGATCACTAGAGTGTTTTATTGTAGCTGCTCTACAGATAATTCCTTGTCCAAAGGGAAGGTCAAAATATTTTACTCCACTGTGTTGGTATAAGTGAAATGTTCTAAATAAAAAGAGACAGAAAAATAAAAAACTAATAATACCCAATCAATGAACAGTAGTAGTCTAAATGGCTTGACACTAGTCACTATTGATGTTTGAGATACAGAAAGGCAAGAATATTGAATGTCATGTTGTCCAGCAATGACCAGCACTAGTCTGGTCATAATAACAAAATATCAGAGGTGGCAAAATAAATCCAGGCCAGTTGGGGTTTGAAACAAAAGAAACTAGGCATTTGTTTTGCTTGCTTGGCAGTAGATTACTGAAATGCCTTACACTGTCATTGTCAGACACAGGACTTACACCTGTAGTGGATGCAGCACTAGAACAAGGAACAGAGAGTATGGCAGGGACTTGCATATCCTTGTAGAGAGATCAGTTTTGGACTTGCTGCAACATCAGCCTCAAAGAAAGGGTGATCACCTACAGTTCCTGGGAGCACACTGGGGGAGTACAAAGAAAAGGGACAGACCATGTCCAACTAATGTAATAAACCTCCCCTGAATTCGGTTCAATTTTAAGTCTGGGTGTGTATTATTTTCCCTTATCAGTCTTTCCTTCAAGCCATTAGAAGGAGTCTGTGTCTTTCTTTCCCCACAAATGGAGATTCTACACAAATGTGGTCCCACAGCAGGAAACTATACAGTATAGTATGAAAGAACCTTTTATCAAACTTAAAAGGATTAATGTATTTCTTTCAGCAAAAGCTCTGCATGTCTCCCAACTCAAGCAGTTTATAAAAGGACAAGGATTTTTGTTTAAAATGCAAGTAAAGCCCAATTATTCAACATAAAGTCTCAAGCTGTTTGTTTGGGATCAAAACCGAAGGTGGGAGAAGCAGCCATCTCAGTAACATGTGCTGGAATGTTGGTGCCTGTATTTTGTGGACAAGGAAGCCACAGGGAGAGAGAAAGATTTTAGCGTTTAACATCTCAAGCTAGCACTGTTTTCAGCTTTTGGGCCAAAAGTTTGAGCTTAACTGCAACAAAGGACCATGTCCAACAGAACCTGTTATGATTTCAATTTTCATAATGAAAGATGTGAACAGTTCTTTTTCAAAAATCTTTTACCAGCCATTTTCGCTGTGCTTTTTAGAGCAGTAAAATGAAAATTAGTATCGATTTCTTGTCATTGTTATAGAACCGCAACCCACAAAAGCATTAGGTGCTACAATGGTGGACATCACATGGCTGAACAGCTGGATATTCAAGCTCTAACACATCCTGTTATGATGGTTTTAGAAGTTACTTCCGCAGCTGCCCTCTCCCCTCCTCTGCCAGTTTACCCCTCCCACAGCAGAAGGAAATGTATGCCCAGCCTTCAGCCATTACAATGCAGAGCCTGACATTTTATGATTCTATGATTTTAGCATAAATCCACCTTTAAGGCTGTACAAATGAATTGTTATGACTCAGGAGCTTTGGTGATGGTTCAACACTAGTGGTTACTTCATCTTTCGATACTGAAAGTACCCCCTATAGCAGAAGCAAATATATACTTTCTCCTCAGAAAAGAAGTTCCCAGGCCATTATACTAGCTTAAACTGCCAGTGAAGGTAATATTCTGAATAACACATTGATGTTTTTTAACTTGGCTCTTAATAAAATTGAGGATTATATCACAATTACATTAGAGAATTATATGGATAAAGAACTGTAACCAGAGAGTTAAAGTCTTGCATTGACATTGAATCTAAAATTAAAAACAAACAAGACAAATCGTAGCCTGAACAGACTTCTACATAATTTGGAATTTTGATGCATTACATTGCTGTTAATCAAAGTCCCCTTTCTTTTAACCTTAACTGTTTGAATATCTCTCCTGCCTGAATGTCAATATGAGGCAACAGTGAAGGTCAATGAGAGTGCCTTGCTGTTCACACCGTGTCCTTTATCAACATGTTCTTGTTGGGAGTCAGGCAAGTGAAACATTAAGCGACATCAGCAGAACTTACATTCTTGAAATCACAAGATTTTTTAAAATATATTTCAATCAAATGTGGAGCTTGTTGACAGACTCCATGAACTAGAGACACCTTGGTAAGTGCAGTAGGAAGGTGGGGAGCTGTGAAATGCCATTACGTGCAACTGAGCTGGATAACTGTGACACAGATAAAAGCAGACCTATTGTCTTTGGGATGAAATAAAGGACATTTGCCCTCAAGAGACATTTTATTGATAAAGGGACAATAATGTTGATATTTGGAAATTAAATGTCAAAGAAACAGAGGCACAGAAGCATTTGTTGCCAGTATTACCAGGGCCAAGTATTGCATTTCCACTGATGTCTATAAGAATTGGTGATGCTCAGCAGTTGTGCATATCAGCCTCAATTCTGAATCCCAGCCATGATGCTGGTTACAAGGAAGAGACCAAGAGATGGCTCAGTTGCTCCTTCTCTGTTTTTGCCATGGTGTGTGAGGATAACGGATGTGCTGACAGTACTAGGTGTTAAACTGCTGGAGTATCCCAAACCAGTAGGTTTTTCTGGTTTTCAGACTATGAAAGCAATCCTCACCCCAGGAAATTTGAAAGGATACAGAAAAACCTGCATGAAATAACAGGCTTTATAACACCATGGGGGGAAAACCAGTGTTAGTATATAAGGATGAAAAATGAACATAGTTTGTGCATATCCTGATACAAATATATTTCAAAATATATTTTTGTCTCTTCTGTCACCACCAAAGTATCTTGTTAATCAATCAGTAATCCTCTTGTTCTGTTACCTGTGTACACATTATTTGAATATCACTTCAGTTACCATCATTATTCATTAGCCCCAAATGCTCTACAACCTGACATGCCGAATCATGCACTTTTCTTCTCAGTGTTTAGTCAAGTAACCTCATCACACACCACTGAAATGTTTTGTGAGCTAGCAGATTCCCAATTACAGTGATGAGGACTGGTGGAGGGGAGGTGCTTAACCAACGAAAGGATCTCACACAGATCTTATATTACATGCCTTGGCCTCTTTAGTGCAATGTGACAAGGAGACTCACAAGCAACCATCTTTTTTTCTTTTCTTTTCTTTTTTTTTTTTTTTTTACATTTATAATACTGGAGAACTGTAGCATAAGGTTTATGCAACAAGTGAATTTACCTACTGTCAAGTATGTTTCAAGGTTTTAATGGTGTCCCTCAGACATCACTGTTTAAAATGCACTTATAACTACATTAAACATACGAAGAAAATATAGGGAGCTCAGATGCTTAGGAGCTCCCATAGAATGATGACTATACTACATCAAAGCAAGTTGAAGACATTCAGTATTGTTCTGAAAGGCATTCAGTGGCTAGCATTACCATGCCTGAAGCCAATTTTGGATGTTCTTTTGCTAGGATTTCAGAAGTGGTTACAGGGAGTCACTCTCCACCTACCTGTGCCTTTTAAAAATGCTGGATTTAATAAGTAACAGCACCATAAAACCAATTAAAAAAACCCTGCCAGACAGTCCAGCAGAATGAGACAGAATTGGGAGGTACTTGTTCACCAGTGTTTTATACATTTATCTTAAAAATCTTTCCAGATCTATAATGAACATGTTGACTGATCTTTCAATGTTTAGATATGCTTTCATTGTAATTTTGCCATCTGCCATGAACATAAAAGGAAAAAGTAGATACTAATAAATGTGAAAAGATTTAATTATGGTACCTGTACTTGCTGCATGTGTAAACTATAAAAAATGGGAACAAGCACACCAAATTTGAAAACCTTGTCTGCAGAGAAGGCTTTTATGCAGTGAGATCCCTTTATAATTAAACCAACCTCCTTTGGTTCTGCACAGTCTGAATTCATGGCCTCTTGGAAGAAGCATTTAGTCAATTAACTATTTTATTAACCAATTGATTTTTCCTGTTAGCCCTTAACCTCTTTGTACCTGTTAGGAATGGTTATGAAAGCTGAATAAATTGGTTTCTTTCATCTCTAAAAGGCAACAATAAATAATAAAACAGGTTGAACAAGGTTTCAGTGGGGAACCCAAATACGAATAAAAATACCTGCCGTGTATCATATAATATAAAATACTAACTGCTAGGAGCAGCACAGTATTTCAATAAATCACATTGTCACACTGACCTTTATTGATATACTGTTTCTCAACTTAAAGGATTGGCCCTGCTGCTTTAGGAGATCTTTTGTTGTGAAGGGCCTGCAGATTCATCACGTAACAAAAAGATTATTTGCCCACCATAGGGCTGTCTAAGTCTGTATGCTAAGCAGAAGCAAGAAACTAAAAATATTTTAGGGATAGTTTAAATTTAGAGATTTATTTAGCATCACAGGAGAACAAATACGCATTCCTGAAATAAGTACAAAATGTGATTTATATTATCACTTAGTACAAAGTGGAAAAAAAAAAAAGGAGAATGACAAAAAGAAAAGCTCTTTCATTTCTAGTAGATAATAGACTGCGTGATTTTATGGAATGTTACACTGTGTTGCAACTATGCAATGACAGTCCAGTATTATAAAATTAAATTCACCATACTGACTGAAACTCAGCAATTATTGGTTCCTTTGTACTGATGGCTGAAACAAAAAAAACTAAGGAGGTGTGCAAAGGACACATTTTTGCACTGACAAAAAAAATCTCACAATTAAAAAAATCATGTGATCCTCTAAAGAACTATTCCCCGCTTCAACAAAAATGGCAGAAACAATCTGATCCAGATCCAGAACACAACTGAATTTGTACTGCCTAACGAAAAATCCAAATTATAGTCTAGACATTCTTCCAACATATAGTCAAGAGCTATAGAACATTTTCAGTCATATATACAAGACTTTTGTACAAATTAGTGAAAAGCTTATGAAATCTAATGCTCTTCATGAGGTTCCTACTGCCTTAAATAATAAGGTTCTCCTGGGAACTTTTGTTCCTGTTAATTTTAAGGTTGACTCATGCTGGTTTGAATAAAATTCTGATTCCAGATGCAGCTGTTCAATGAGGAGGGAAGTTGCATTATTTTGTAAAACAAATAAACAAAAAAAATATGATTTGGTAGTCTCTTCCTCTTACTGAAGCCATAGCTATTAATCTCTGGTTTTATGTGGCTCTGTAATGAAAAAGGCGTTGAAGACTGAAGGAGAATATATTTAAAGAATAGCTCATTTATTCACTGAGCAAAGGTCCATGAAGATAAGTGAGGAACCTGTACCTTGCATGATCCCCTGTGCTGTGACTCTTTTCTGCCCATGTTTCTGGTGGTCTTACACAGAACAGTTATATGGTAGGGACTGGTTGCTGCTTCTGTATCAGATGCTAGCATAATATTCCCACTTCTTGCTACAAAATCTCTCTTTACAAATAAATCCCTGTATCTTCATATCTTCAAATAGTTAACCGACTTTGAAGAGCCACTATAATGACGCTTTTTGACCCCCTTCTTCCTCTAAATCAAAAGTTTTGCTAAATTCCACACAAAAGTATCCATGGCTGGGCTAACCTTCAGGTGATGCTTGGCTGTATTATCTGTTCTTTCTTTTTCCTTGGACAGCTTATATTCTGCACTGCCTCTGCATTGCTAGCTATTGGCAAAAATGTGTCCTCCCACTTCCCCTTCTTCAGTCTCTTTTGATGTTCCTCTAACCCAGACTTCTACTTCATCTTTCCTTCTGCTTATCTCCACCTGTTTCTTTAGCAAAAATTCTACCCCTTGCTGCTTTCTTTGCACCTCTCCACCTGAGCCTCCCTATTGTAGTTCATCCCATACAACTGCCAAGGCACTTCATCCACTGCCAACTGAGACCACTGCAAATCAATCCCACCTTCTTTCCTATTTCCAATCTCCTCTTCACCAACCATACATTCCACAAAGGAGTCTGGATGACGGGGGTGGAGACAAGTGTTGCATTTAAATACAAAATTAAAATGCCACCATATGGCACAATCAGATCAGAATTAAACCCGATGTGCCAGGGTAATGCCTTTGCTTTCCCAGAATATGCCACCAATGATGCAGACATGCCATTCCTTTGTTGGCAATGTTTGCGTTGGGTGGTAACACATAGAAGAGCTGAAGGCAGTAGATTTGTTGACATTTTTGAATATACCTGTCATGCACCCTGCCTTTCTGGCCCCAGAACTCTACAGGAGAAACAGGGCATAATAAAATTGATTGATTTGTGTTTGTCACTCATCCAAGTGGCTTTCATTTTGGTGTCCCTCAATCTTGCTTTTTCATTTTCATTTGGAGCCACTGAAATCTCACCTTCCAGAGAATCCAAACTGTTGGACTTGTCATCTGGTTCAAAATGTCTGCACAGCATGAAGAAAATTTACTGTCCTCTGTGCAAACTGTTTTGGTGGCTCTAATAGAAAACACAGCAATCCCTCTTTTATGCTCTGCTAGGAAACAATCTGCTTTTTTTTTTTTTTCATGAGGAGGAAAGTTTTTGATAGAATTTTTGCTAGCTTTATATAAACCAGAAAATCCTCAAAAACCAGCATGCAGCCAACAGTACTTACAGTGAATTTGAATCATTGAATGTCCTTACTACAGTTTCCCTTAGATTTAAAGTCTTGGTTAAAGCAAATTTTTTAGTTTTGCAAGGGCTAAAAAGTGGCAAAACAATTATATGACTCATGAAGCACTGTGCTCAGTTGAAGTGTTAATGTCATCAGCACTAATTTGCTTTTGTCTTTTCTCATCCTAAAGTTCGTTGTCCATTGAAATGTATCACAAGTGTATCATCTTATGTCTCTTAACCTGCAAAACAATTGCATTTTTTAACAAAACTTTTCAACTCTGACATGTTTTTCAGAAATTTTAAGGTCCCTGAGTTTTAAACAAGGAAACAGATATTTTCTCTCCCCCCTCCTTTTTTTTTTTTTTTTTTTGTTACAATTTTTATATAAACTATGTGGCTTGCTGTTGTCAGCTAGAAAGGCCCCAATGGGAGACCCAAGGTCACTAGTAGCTGAAGAGAGACACTGCACAAGTAGTTAGGATGAAAGAATATCCCACTGGGGTTTTGGACTTAGAGTTTCTTGGCTCTTGCGACTTGAAATAAATGTATCATCACTGTCTGGAGCCACGAGCCATATTCTCTCACTCATGAAGCTAACATTACAGTCAGATTTAAGCAGGTGAAGAGGATAAAAACCTTCATCATTTATTTTATAAATAATGATGCTTTGACTTCTCACTACTAGGGACAGCATGAAAATTTTTACTGACTTCTACAGAGCCTGGAATTTCACACAAATATTTTAGGAAAGCTCTCTGCTCAACAATTTGTTGTAGAGATTTAGGGATATACAAAGTGATATGTAAAGCGATGATGACTCAGCAAAACCCCCAAATTCTCATACATGCTTAACTACTCTTATTCAGAATGTGGTTTACCTTTTATAATCCTTCAAGAAGAATCTGATGTTCTTCTGGGACTCCCCCCCCCCTAATTACAGAAGAGAGAGACTGAAGTGAAGAGATCTTGTGCTTGGAGTCTTTATATTAAAGTCTAGGTTACCTTTCAGGTTTTGGTACTGATTTCCCTTGTGATCTTCTGCATGTTGATTAAACCTTTCAGTCCCTATCCTTACAAATGGAATTAAAACACATCCGTGCTTTATTTGGATATTACAAAAAAACATCTTTGATGAATGGCTACTGTGCTAGCTTATAAAAGAAGTCACAAGAAGAATATAAACATATCAGCAAAAAGAAACATCCTAAATTCTTGTCACATGGGACACTTGTAGCCATCTGGGAACTGACCACAAAACTTCACTCTTTCAGAGTAATATAATGAGCTGTCTAGTCAGCTCACTCTCCTATGGTTGGAAATAAATAAACAAAAACTCTTCACAAAATTTCCAAATAGAATAAACTGTGCAGAAAACTAAAATCCATCTCTGACCTCCTACACTGCCCATCTGTAAACCAAGCTTGGCTCAAGCACTTTAAAACCTAAAGATATGGAGAAAGAAAAGAAGAGGGACTGTAGATAACCTGCTTAATTCTCTCACTTACAAAACAAAAATGTCCTCTATACCTTGCTTTGACCTTTTATCTTTAACAGACATTCAGCAGGGAATACACTCAATTAAGTTTGACTTTAGCTATTATTAATGGTATCTTAGATAAAATGATTTACCAAGCAACCAAAGAATAACTGAATTTTAGCTCTCCAAAGTAATAAAGTAGAAAACCATCACTGAGTTATACTAGTGAAACAAGAGTGGACAGAACATCTAATGTTCTATTGAGCTGACAGGTCTTGAGCAGTGATACAGTACTGTATGATGGATCCAACTGGACATGAGATATCACAAGCCACAGTCATCTAGTGCAATATGAGTATGAAGCTTTTCCATTGCACAAATAGGGGTCCTCAGAAGCTAGCTCTCAAAGTAAGAAACTGCAAAAGGTTTCTCAACACCAATACTTAATAGTTAGGAGCCAACAGTCTCACAAGGAATTAATTTCTGTTCACTCACTGGATCTGGAAGGGTAAGTCAAGAAATTCTATCTGTCCTTTGGGTCCTGATGAAAAGTGTGCTTTCTTAACAAAAACCTCAGAACTCTATCTGCTTCAAACAGAAATCTCAGACTGTCTGAAACATCAAGGCAGCAGTCAAAATGAGATCCCTGGGAGAGACAATGCATGAGGTCAGAATGCTGCAGCTTCAGAATTTTCACAGTGGAAATAAACAGAACATCAAGCTATGTACTACACCAAAAATGACAGAATTAAGGGCTACATTATGCCCTTTGCCTTCAGAATCATTCACAATTCATCTTAACTGAAGTTGCTTGCATATAGATGAAGAAGAAGATATAGATAAGTGCCTTGAGGGTCTCAATGAAATGACAAAAGGCAGGAATTAGTCTCTTACTAGATCACTAAGTGCATCTGCTTCTAAATTGCACAGGGACATCTCTGCCCCCTAAAATAATACTGCATTTTTTCCCACTGGTTTCCTGAAGATCTCAAAGGAGACTAGACTTTTGCAATTTCTGGTTTTCCCTTAAATGACAAAGAACTGAAACAGTATAATGTGGCTTTTGTGAATTTGTTACTGCTTTTGTTTTAGCTACAGTGCTTCTCTCTCTTCTTGACTGTTGCTGTCCTTACCTTGTTACCCATATACCTCCCTAGCTAGACAAAAAATGCAGATACCCAGAGCTTTGACCCTCCCTCTGTTACAAGCATCAGCAACACACCCCTGACTGTTTGTATCACTATAGAAAGATCACTGGGAGTAACAAAAGATTAAAATGAAGTATTCAAGGCAAACACGTTCCTTACTGTTATAAACCACTCTGCTTGTAAGCTGGGAATGCTCCAGGAGAGATGCAGCCCCAGGAGAGCAGCAGCAAAAGGGACACTGCCCACTCTCTGAAGAGTAACTCTTTCTGTCAAGTTCTCTCTTGACTAAAAGAGCATGGCTGTCATGATAAATCACCTCATAGAGAAAGACAGTTTATAGTCTGAGATACTCTGACCTCAGACCACAGACTGTTAGATCAGACATAGGCTGGAGGTCCTGTCATGATTGTGCATCGTGGAGAAGAATATGAGCATTCATTTGGAGAGTGGCACAGGTGGTGTGTACTGGATATGGGCCTTTGCCACCTCCACGCTAGCAAATATTACTCAGAGGGATGTGGGACAAGAAGTCAGACTGCACATACCTTTTAACATGTGTTATCTGAATATATTCACAAATAGATACAATCAAGTGAATTTTATCTGTTGCTGCAAGAGTTCCAGCTTGCCCATAGGGTAGTCCCTAGTAGGATAAAAATTTCTCATCTCTAGTATACAACATTGAGAGGTGCTGATACCTGCCTCTGAGTACATCACTTGTTAAAATTTATCCTCACGGTGAAAAATCTAAGCTTTAGGAAAGATTTTTGTATAAACCATGGATACCTACTGAGCATAGTTAAATTTAACATGGAACCTTCTAAGGCTGAGTGACAAAAATTGTAACTGATCTCTCTGTCTAAAGTGCCAAGAATGGTAATGTTTGATACCTGGAAAGTTTAGTTCAAACACTGTTATTGCAATCCATAAAACCATAGAAGAGTAGAGGTTGAAAGGGACCTCTAGCAATTGCTTAGTCCAACCCCCCCTGCTCAGAGCTGCATCAACTAAACCAAGTTGCTCAGGACTGTATCCACTCACATTTTGAATATCTCCAAGGATGGAGATTCCACAACCTCTTGGGGAAACCTGTTCCAGTGCTCAATAACAATTTAATCATAGTCTACAAAGTTCAGGGCAACTACCCTCCTCACTTCATTTTCTGTCCCTACGTTTGATTTCATGTTCTGCCAGATCAATATAAACCTCATTTGGGTCCTGCACATTCAGCTTCTGCTCCTAGAAGTCAAGGAACTGTTTACCTGTGATTTCCCTTTGTTTATAAGAGAACATGTCTTTGGCAAACACTGGTCGGACCAATACATAGAGGCACCATACTGTATACTTCAATTCACATCCAGGACTTAAAATACAAATGTCTGAAGAATATACTCTGAAATAAAGTACTGGAAGACCATGATGAATGTATTTCAGTTAATACATACATGTGAAACACAAATAAGAAAAATGGTCAATACGTACATTAATCATACATGTATTGAACCTCATTTGCACAAGTAATCCCTAGAAGCTCTGTGGATTATTCAGATTTGTGAAGTTATATATCAAAAAAGTATTTCCAAGACTGAAGACATAACTCTGGAATTATAAACTCAGACCATCACTCCAAGCTATTTCATCCTTTATTGTGGGCAAAGTTTTTCTTTCTTTCATGTTACTCACAATAGCCAAAAGGGTAAAGAGTTGCCAACAGCAATTTTTTTATTATCCAGTTTGTTCTGTGCCTCTAAGCCAGCCCTCATTCTCACCTAGCGTTTATTGTTCCTTTCTGAGTTAGCTAAACTACTATCTTTTGAAAAATGCATACAAATTCACTACAGACAATTACATCTGATAAATCAGCAAAACATTTTTGCATCTCCGGACTCCTGAACAGCTCCACTGTATCACCCTGTGAGCATCTGTCCAAATTCTTTTAATGAGTTTTCAGGGCTGTGGGAATTCTAGGACCAGCAATTCATTTCACATAGCTTCAATAGCCATCAGATGGTTGTGATTATCCTCTATTCTGTGCTGAGCTTGGTTAAAATTTGAAATGATGAATAAGAGCTATAAATCCCTGCACTTTCCTTGACCATTATATTCATTTTAAAAAAAAATTAAAAAATCAGTTGAGCAATGATGTATGTTGCCAATGTACCCAATCTATCAGACATTTGACTCTGCTCTCAACTGTAAAGATAGACTGATATCAATTTTCTTCCTGTCAGCAGCACAAGTAGATGATTCTCATGCATTCAGTTCCATTCACAGAAGTCAGCACTAATTCTGATAAAATCTGCTCTAATTTTGTGAATTCTGATATGCTTAATCTACGCAAAATATCCCTGAAGAATTCCAGAGAATCACAATTTGACTGAGATCAAAGCTCTGGCAGACATTCAAATTAAGTTTGATTTGAAATGACACACTGTAGACCGTAAGACTTGACTGTGACTACAGCCCTTTGGGATGTTGGGTGGGTTTCAGATACAAATCCTGTTCATGCTTTGATCACCCAGTAAACTGCTGCATACGAGTAAATAAACTGCATCAGAGAAAAATCATATAAAACTTCCATTTTACAAAATAATACACAAAAGTACTTTTATACCAGAGATCATCACAGGAGTAACCTTCTAATACCAGCTCTATAAGCACTGATCATGGGCATAAATATCACTTGCGAATTGTACTATAGCCTTTTGCATAAAACTCTGGAGTACTACAAAATAGAGCAGCAAGGAAAACCATATTCAATTAACACGTTTGCCTTCTCTTGAGGATTAATAGATCCCAAGCTATTGGAACCTTGAGAACTATCTCTAATTTAACTGAGCAATACTAGTTTACACCTGCTAAGGATCTGACCTTATGTAAACTGTTACAGTGCACAAATAAAATCCCTAAAAGCATAGATATGTTCTTCTAGTCAATCCAGATCATCTTAGGCTGCACAATTAAATAGGTCAACCTCAGCAGTTTGATAAAAGACTTCAAAAAGATAGTGTCATTATGGCTTTGATATTTTGAAGACCTGGACTGCATTTGTAAGTGAATGCATTGAAAGCATTAGCTGAAGGAAAGAGTGCCTACCATAACAAGTAGGAAAAACACTAAGAGAGTCCATAATAATACGCCCTTGCCTTCAAATGGAAATGCTCTCTCATTTAGATAGGAAATTGGACTTATAAACCTTAGCTAAGTATGACCTTATTCTTCTGAGTGTCTATCATCATGAATAACTATTGTATGGAAAAGAATTTTAGATCTGCAGCTCCTATAGTCAGAAGTGCTTCTTATTATTGTATCCATTGCTCATAAACTAGCATATAGATTTTGTGCTACTATATATAACAGTACAAAAAAGCTAATTCAGTGCTCTTTGGGGGGCAAAAATCTATATTATAAGAAAAATAATCTTTTACATGCTGACATCTAACGTAGTAATTCTATCATAATCAGACAAAACATGCAGACAGGTCATAGAACTAGTTTAAGTTAGTCTGTATTTCCTAAAAGAGAAGATTTAAATATTTCTGTAAGGGGTCCTTTGTTTCTGCAATTTACCATTTCAGCAGACTATGCAAATAATTTACTGTCTCTCATTTCACTGTGATTGGCAATTACAGTGATATAGGACATTTTCACTGAGAAAATTATGTTATGGAAAGATGTATTACTCATACAGTCATGAGCAGTCACAAATCAGTCTTTGGTATTCCCTTTGTAAGTTAAAATCACCAATCATCTTCCTCTTCCTAGAAGTACATTTGAGGCTTGATTTTTGGCTTCAAAATGAGGCTGAAGCAGGAAACTGACACTACTTTAGCCAGTACTCACAAAATCTTTGCAGCCAAGCAACATTCACCTGTTTCCAGAGCAAGGGTACACTATTAAAACACTGGGACACCATTTGGAGCTGGACTGTGTATCTCTTCCCCACTCCACCTCATACCAGATTTTCTTATCTGCATGAAGGAGCAAGGACTTGTCTTTAATTTAGTGAGTTTAACAAAAGCAGATATGAAAACTTGGAACAGTCACCAAAAGTATGAAGACTTACTCTCTTTCTTTCACCTGTCTTATTTCTATAGCTTGTCAAGGTAAAATGGTTGCTTGAAACTGCCGTGAAATCCTTTTGCCCTTTCATCCTTGCATATGGCAGGGCAAAGGCAGATTAAGTTCAATAACTAATAAATTCACGCTGCTAATTCATCCTGAATCCTTCCATTTGGGAGTACTTCCTTTCCTGGAATACAGCTCATCACACAGTAAAAAACAAACAGCTTTTGTGCTTAGCTGTAAAAACAGTTCCCAGTTCTCCAATGCAATGCGCCCTATAGGGATGTTTCCACCCATAACAATATCAGCAACTGCAGAATTCTAAATTAGAAATGATTAGCCAATAGGAAAGATTTAGAATCATACTCCAGCGACACAAGCTTGCTTTGTAAGACTCACATGCTTATTTATATAATTATAGATAACACCTTCTGGTAGGAAAAAGCATTGTTCAATGCAAGTATGATATTTCTTTTGCAATTTTACAGTGTATTATGTACATACTTCTCCTAAGATGCTGTCCCCTTATTATTAACAATTTTTGAAAATATAAAGCAAAATAACTGAGTTTTCACCCCGTACATAACTCACAAAGAAATTTGGATCAATAGGGAAATATTTAAAGCACTTAAATATTCAGATTATGAATTGCATGTATTGGAAATGCGGTTAGCCAACTGCAAGGCTCTTGAGTTATCAATTTCAATATGAAGCAGTTTATGCCCTTTTCCAAGCAATTTTAGATGAATAATAACCCTGGCAGTAATCAGTCTTAAGTAGCATAAAGCTTATCTTAAAGGCACACCCATCAGCATGGTGTCTCCAAAAGTCATCCATAATCTCCCTGAAACTTGGTTGTAGTTACAATGATTCTTCCCACTGCAAATTAATACACTGATTTTTCTCTGTCCATTGTGGGCTTGTTTACATCAGGAATATTTGCTGAATTTATAATGGTGCTGACTTACTCCCACCATACTGATGGCATCAATTTTTGAAAAATCAATAGCAAGTTATTTAAAATGACTAGTTCTCATCCACTACTAGCTAGTTCTTTACATTATTTTAATGGTGACTTAGAGCTTCCTTAATTGAAAGCTTTATCTTCCAGCCCAACAGATAGCCATAAATCATAGGAATCACTATACCAGACTAGTCCAGCACCACTGGTAGGTCTGTGGGTAGCTGCCACATGTTCCATCACTGCTCAATTTGCAGAGGCCTGACCCTTCACAGAATCCATTACTCTGCCGAATGACCATGTTTACTGATCATTTTAGTCATGGATGTGCTTCAAATCTCAACTGGAGACACTGCACTTCACCAGACTCCAGTGTGGTAGGTGATAGTAACAAAAACAGAACAGATTTGCACTGTGAAAAAAAATATCAAGTACAGACAAGTCTATGAGACATATCACAGTTTCAACAAAAATCCTTTTATAAAACAAATAATCATTCTGGACTTTTTATTCATCTGAAGTGCTTCATTAAGTTCATAGAAGCAAAAAGCTCCTGTCTTGGGACTCAAAATGGCCCAAACTTGGAGAAAGATCTGCCTAGGACTTCTCCTGTACTGAGCTTTCCAAAGAGCAGAAGTTAGAACGTTTGTAACTAACTCTTCCTTAGTTAACTCTGTCTCTACAGATGCATCCTTGCCTCCTGACTTTTAAATGAATCAATGACTTGCAAATTGTGAATTGTGGCAACTCCAACCCATCCCCTTTAACCCCCTTGAAGTTTTTCTTTCTGTCTTTTCTGTGACCTGGATGCCTGCTGTCTGTTCCTCAGTCTCTCTGCTTGATCTACAAGCTCACAAATCCTTGTTGTGACCCTCTGCATATATCCTCCTGTCTGCCTCACATAGCAGTCTCTGGAATCCTCCCTGCCTTGAATATTCTCAGTTGCCAACAGCATATAAAACCTCTCCTTGTCCTTCCAGAGGGCCCACTTGACCCAGTCACAGTCACTGAGGAACATAACACAAATGAAGAACAAATGAATAAAATACATTCTATCTAGCATATCCACTAAATGCATAATCAGTTCAAGTATGAACATTTGCTCAGACCAACAACATCAAAATCCTCCTTTATTTAGAAGCAAAGGTGAAATAGCTGCAATAATGCCTCTTATAAATCCTTTTCCTCTGCAGATCTCAGAGCATTTCACAGCCGAAGACAGTTATTATCTCCATTTTATTCAGATGTAGGCTAACAAATAAAGTTTACTAAGATACTGGCAAAATAAGAAAACCTTGGTTTATAGGTTTCTTCTCAAAACATTAAGATGGTCAGCATCATTATTTACTTTAAAGCATAGGGGTGACATGATATGCTCAAGCTTCCTTTCATAGTGAGCATCATACCCACATACAAGCCTAGCGCTCAGAAGAGAAAGTAGAAGGGACCTTGACAGAGAAGACAGGATGTCTCAACAGCAGAGTCCTTATCCTAATGTGGTGCCAACACCAAAATGTATCAAACAATTTAAATTCATGTGGCCACAGAACCCCATATACACACATGTTCAGTGCTAACCATAATATGTTCAATCCCTATTATGACGTTGCAGTGTTTCTGGTTTTCAATGCTCATGATGAACTTAGTTAATTATCTGTTACGAATAACACTGAGAAGTATTCAGAATAGTATGTAAAAAATACAGTAATTTGGGATTCCAGTCATTAAGTAATCTCTACTCTTGGTGATTACCATCATCACGGATGGTCTGGCAGCCATTTGAGCTTTGTATTTGCTGAGGATTATCATAATTCTTCAGGGAAAATTTATATACTGTTTAGCAACTCTGGACCTTCTTACTATGCCCAGAGGCAATTAGGCTCTTTATAATAGCATCAGGAGAATCCCAGTGAGATTTTTTCCCTGTGTCTCTCTCTTCCATCTCTCCTTGCATCTCCTTTATCTCTTAAATGTATGCTAAAGAGAGAAGATATAATCACATTATGTCTGTGAAAATACAAATGAAAGAGTCTCCTAAATGGCAGACCACCCATCTCTTCCAATAATGTTTGGCAGGACGTGACAGGAGGAGAGGGGGACAGAGTATCCTGCAGCTATGCAGGAAGCCAGTATTAAGCTTCATTTGCTCTTTAGACATATGCCATACAAACTACCGATATTCTGACAACATAGGAGTGCCTGAATGCATGCACACACACTGAGCAGCGTACAATTGCATTTGCTTCTCTTTCCTAACGCTACATCATTATCATAAAAAAATCCTATGTATTATTTTATATAAAATCAGAAACATTATTAACTTATGTACTAATCCTTTTGAAGACAATTGGCAAGCTTCCAATTGCTTTACAATCAGCCCCACTGTCATAGAGATCACTAAAGTAAATGAGATTTCCATATACAGACTAAGAGTCTCTATCTTGTGCCACTTTGTGATTATATCTGCCCCAAATCAAGGGCCTGATTCACACAGCATTAGCCCAGGATGAAATCCTGCTGGAGTTCAAACTCATTTTGCTGGTGCACAGACTGCAAGAATGTCAGTCAGGGTAACTAAATATACAATGAGAAGTTCAATGAAAGACTTCTGAATCTGTTACAAATGGATTTTCCCATCACCATAAGAAGGAAAAATCAGAAGCATTTTATTAGATGCCATATACTTAAGCAATTCGGTTTTGGTTTCCATACTCTCTAGATTTGCTGCATTCAGGTGTGCAATAAGGTTACCCTAGAACACTATACCATCACTGGTTCCCTCCTATTTCTGCTGTAATTTCTCTCTTCCCACAGGCACAGGTGAGAACTAAGTATTTTTTGTCAAGATATAACTTTATAATATTTCCTGTTTCGTATTACAGAACAAGATCAGCTGAAGCTCTGGAGGTATTCTAACAACATAATAACGCTCACTTTATTAACTGAAACATCTGTGCTTTGTACATATTTTAAAGGAAGTTGATTTTTAATAGTTTAAGAATAATTTGCCTCGTTTGGTCATTTTTCATTTTCAAACAATTTTTTTCAAATATTACAACATTTCTTCTTTATATTAATGATATGTAAAGTACAAATGAACATTAACATCATGAACTAGCATTATTTTTAAATCAATGTTGAAAAATACACCACCAAGAAGACACTTTTAAGGAAAGATTGAATGCTCTGATATAACTAGCACTGCACTGCATTAGCACCGGGCAAGTAAAATTAGAAACATGTTGAAAGACACAGGCAGAGTGGGATTTTTTTTAAGTGTGCACTGGAATGTATTGATTAATGCCAGATTAGTCTTGCATAGCACTTTTCCTGCAACTGTGAGGAGAAATACAACAACAGACAGAAAACTCTTTGGAAATAATTAGAATACAATATAGATCAGGTATTAAAGGACAAGAAAAGACACACACATTTTTATCAAAGTCCTGCAGGATTATCGTGATGTATTGGACACCTGAATAGCAACTACTTCAACAATTATATCAGTGTCATGCCTCACTTATACCATGGCATCAGAGACCACATGGGACAAAACCAGGAGTTTCAAGTCTCTTAACCCTTGGATGTTTCATTTCCAGTATCAGGCACTCCTGGAAAGAGCAGCAAGACTGGGAAAGATATAGCTATATTCTGTTCCTGTCAGGAGGACTTTTTGAATTATTATTTGCTGGAAGCTTTTAAAACTACTTTTGCTACACTGAAATTGGCACTAAAACTCACTAGGACAAAGAGTTCACCCGAGATATTGCTTAGTTTAACTGAGTCATATTTACAGTTAGAGGAATAAACCAGTTACATAGTTGATGCAAAAATTTAAAACATGATAATCTGGTCTATTTAGTTTAAACATGTCCTCTATCATGATGTTAAAAATATGCATTTCCTTTTTTGCCTATGGTTTGACCTACAGACTCAAATGTTTTGTTTTGAGAGCTGTGTAGAGAGGTGTCTTTTTAAGGTGAACAGAGTTTAATGTGATGAAATTACAAAGATATCTAAATATAAAGTCCTTCTGGTAGCTTGGCAATGACCCCAGTGAAACTTTTCTGATAAAGCATGCTAAAAGTGACAAGTACATGAGTAGGACTTTTGGTTTACCTCCAAGACAGCACGGTCATTCATAGCCTGAAGAAGCTCCTCTGTTGATAATATAACTTTGTGTCATATTTAATCCATGCATTAAAAAGGCCCTGCATAAAATACTGAACAAAGACCTTCCTGGGGAACACAACAAATAACATATCATTCAAAGGGTAGCCAAGAAGGAAAGTGGGCAGTGATGGTGAAGAGATAGTAATTGGTTTCCTCTGTACCTGTCAGAAAGCTGCTTGGTTGCTATATATTTAAAACTTCGTTCAAGTATAAACTAGATCATAGGGGACACCTATACCTAGATGCTATCAACAACTTTGTACAGAACAAATACAAGTATTAAGTTTACAGAGCTGGCAGGGAATGGAATTAGCGAGAAAGTCCTACCCAATCTAGGTTATTAAATTAGCATATCCAGAAACTTCAGGAAGCAAAAATGTATTTTACAAATGATACAGAGGCTGAGGAGGTGAATCTCTCTGTCCTTAACTGTATCTCTTAACTTCCATTTGCAGTACCATTAAAAGGGAAGTTTTACCATGCTTTGAATGCTTAACATTTATGGCCAGTATTGCAACATTATTGCAGGACGTCAACATTACTGCAGAACTGCAAACTTACTTTGCAAAGAGCTATTACAGGCACCAGTAATCTCACCTATATATGTGAAAATTCCAGAATTTACCTTTCTTTGAGCTAATGCAAACTGGACCAAATATTATAATTTGTTTCTGATTTCTCTCTCAACAACAAACTGATAAAAACCAAAACTAGTCATGAAGCCTAAGGAATTATATTTCCTGTACTGTTTATTTTTTGGCATAATAATTTTACATTTATCTTTTCCTCTGGATCCCTGCGGAAATTAAATTAACATTTTTAACTGCCTGTTTTAACTTTGCCGTAATAAAAGAGAAGAGTTATGGCTAAGCTTTGGAGCATCAAAATCAAATGTAATATTGGTAAAGCAATTTCTCTGAAATTTGTAAACAATATATTGCCTGGGAGAGCCTGCTGTTGTTAGTAATTTTGGACCGAGTCCTTTATAGCTGCTTATTCTAACATGGCATTTCCATCCTGTTAAAATGTCATATGGATAAAGGAGTAAATTTTGACAGCTGTGACAGGATTATCATTGCCAAGGAAATCACATTCCTGGTACTCATATGTTTCAGTACATCTATTTTGCTTTGTCTTTGGCCTTGCCTGAACTAAAAATTACCTTCTGAGACAAGAAGAGAAACATGACAAAAGAAAGAAACAAAATATTGTTATTCTCTTAAATAACTTGATGCTTGAAATTATAGTAATAAGAAACAATCTTTTAGGGTTGTTATTAAATCCATTGTTCAGATTTTGAGGGAACACAAAGCTTCTTCCTTCAAGGACATAGCCAATATGCATTTTATCTGGGCATATTGAATTACAGGAGGGTTTTGCTCATATGTGTGTTAGATGAAAAACACTATGGAAGATCTCCCTAGCATTAGCCACTCAATCTGTTCAGCCATGTGCAAAATGGATATGAAAAACCCCAAATGATATTTGCAGTATCCTAGACTTTTGGATCAGGGGAATTGCCATGCTGAATCCATCCAATTTCAATATCCTATCTCTGATGAATGCCAGTATGCAAAACCACAGAATCTGCAAGGATCCTGCAGTGGACACTGGTTCTCCTTCTCTTCAAACAATACAAAACTGAAATAGCAGGAAAGACAAAGAGTGGCAATAACTGTTATTAGTGTTGGCATTCACATACCGCCTCCCAGGGTTCACTCCTGAAAATTACTTGATATAAAGGGCATGTAAGTTCCACTGATTGAAACACTGATTTATGGGCACTGAAATACTATCCCCAGAAACAAAATCTCTCAGTAAGTATCAGTCATAGTAGCAGTGGTAGTATTAAAGCGATTGAGCAGCTGAGAAAGGGGATACAGAGGGAGTAAAGTGGTGCTAAATATTTGAATCAAAGCTATCAAATACTTTGCATTAGTCTTAATTCATGATAAGGCTGTGTTTAGAAATATATAACATCTTAGGAATGTTCTTTCCTACCCAGCTATTTCGTTGAATGCAGCCATTTATTTTTGGAGCTAGCAAGATAACTATGGATTTGTCATGGCAACTTTCTGTGCTGTATTTATACTGATGTGACTAAATGGACATAGGTTTTGACTCTCTGTCTTCCAAAAATGCCACATACAGGTATTTGCAAGGTCTGCAAATCTTGATTGATGTCTTCAGAGTTTGTCTTCATGCAGAATTGTACTAATTCACCTGTTCTTAAGCCATTATAATTTATACAGTAACAGTATCAGATCTCATCCATGTATCTTTATACCCAATGGCAAAAAGAACTTCCTTTCTAATACCAATCAATGTCTGTCCATACATTGGTGGTTATCTGTTTATAATACAAAAAGATATTTACATCACTGAGAGTTTTGTAACAGTACAAAAATAGTGGTTTTGTACTGATCACAGACTGCTGTGTTCTCTTTGGCCGATCACATAAAACACCAAAATTATACTGTGAAGATGTTCAGCTGCCTTATGGTTCTTTGACAATCTCTTAAATATGAGCCCTATGTTTCAAAGTATAATTTACAATAGCTGAAATACTAACGTTAACATCATTTTTCATACTCATTACACTCTTCCTGAAGGGCAGCACATTTCCTTGAGAAATGTGTAGTTCCATCAGAGATGGCTTTCCTGTTGGTTTATTGAGGCATTTCATAGTCTGTTTTTGCCTTCACCCTTTACCCCTTCCCCTCCTCTTTCATAGAGAAGATCAAAATAAACACAATGCTAACACTCTACCATTTCACAAGCATGCCCTAAAGAACAATCAAAAGCAACAAAAAGGCCACAAACACATGGTCACCTGTGAAATACATGCCCTTCTCAAGTAGAAGCAACATTTGCCCATGCTTTTGTTATAAGAATAGCTCCTTTGTCGACTAGCTAATGAAAATGTTACACCTGACACTCTGAACTTAAAAAAAAAAATTACAAAGGCCTTAAGGTAAGGTTTGCTACAGAAGTTTCTTTATATATGAACTGATCCAGGGTCAAAGCTGCCAAGGTATTTAGGCACCTAAAGCTAGATGGTATGTTATGTATTAAAAATACTTATGTGCTTCTGTAAATCTCACTAGGCATTCATGCTATGTTAAATTCCTAAACACAAGAAAAATACGATCCCTGATAGGCAAACAGCATCATGTGTGAACCTAACTGTACAGTAGATATAATGTAATAAATGTTGCTGTATTGTGGCATACATTAACAGTCTCCCTTTAATTGCCCACAGGAAGCCCTGCAACTGCTTGCAGCGACTATTTCACACTTCTAAGCTTCACTTCACACTTACACTGCTTGTGCAAATGTCACGCTCAGTCAATTTGCATTTGTGAATGTAGGGTTTTGCATAGGCAAACAGGTGCACTCAACACCAATTATGTTTTGCAAGGATGATGCCAAATGCTAATGTTTTTAGATTTGAAAAAAACCCCAAACCCTCATACACTTCTTTCCCCTTTGCACTGTCCTATACAGAAGATGAGGCAAACATAAATAACATCTGACCTGTCTTAAAATACTTCTCAAGAATGAACCAACTCCCACAAGTATCAGTGGGCTTGTATCAAGTCCACAGAACAGCAGATTCAAGACGGTTGTTCCTCTCTATTCAGTATTTGTTCCCTTTGATTTTTGACATTGTTTGCATCATGTAAAAGTGATACTCACTGAATAGTAGAAGTAGTATGTACTACACAAAAAGCCTCAGGCTGTTGTTGTTTGAAAGATTTTGTAGCTTTAAGCATTGACAATATCCTGCCAATGGTCCTTCAGCTGTTTGAGTGAAATATAAACAAGAAATATGCACACAGTTTAAAATCCTTGAGAAAGCCATAATTATACATTCACAGACAATTTGTTTCTTTGGAGATTTTATTACCCACACACCTCTACTTAATCCTGGTGTTTTTACAACAGCAAAGTTCACAATACTGCAGCTAAGGTTTTGTCAGCACTTTCATTATTAACTGATTTTTACCATGCCTACAAAGCATCTTGCTTGTCTGAAACTTGACACAGAGGCCTCACTCTGTTTCAATGGTTCCCCAGGTAAACTCTATGTCTGTATCTTGTGAACTCCCAGCTCTGCGAGAAGCAGGCTTAAGACCTTAAAACCATTTTGAAACGCTTCCAAACCTGATGTTGAGACAATGATCATCCTTTTTAACTTGTCAAGAATCAACAGCAAAATCTTTGAGAATGTTCATTACAGTGAAAATAAACAGATACTGGTCTAATTTCTGTAGACATTTAAGAAAAATTCTTGCTTTGTTACTAGAGACAACATTTTCATTCGTAACATCTGAACAAGTTTTGCCCCTAATATTTGCACATTTTGCACGCTTTTAATCATACTTTTCTGTGGTGTGTTTACAAAATATGTTTTTAAGAATATATATATAATTACTAGTTCTCCTAGCTGATCAGATTAGTTACTGTATAGTTTTTTACACTTTTAAGTTAAATGTAATTAATTAGTAGTCATTGATGAAATTTTAAGTTTT
Source organism: Strix aluco (assembly GCF_031877795.1). NCBI lineage: Eukaryota > Metazoa > Chordata > Aves > Strigiformes > Strigidae > Strix > Strix aluco. The sequence continues at coordinate 7,865,598 of NC_133944.1, forward strand.
AAGGGTCAAGCTACTTCCATTCTAAGTTAAAACGCTCCCTGCACTGCAGCTTCAATAGATTTCCAAATCTCAGAAAGGATCTTGGACATCTTACGTGAGCAGCAGTACCACAACAACCCAGGTGCTCTACAGAGTAAGAGGAAAGGTGGGGGAAGAAAGCACTCCCCAAGACGACTCTATGAAGTGACACTGCAGTGGCCTACTAGAGTCATGCTGAGATGGGTTCTAGATAAACAAGTTATTTCGTATTTGCCTCAAAGTTCCTGAACTAATGGGGACTAATTCCGATTAAATATTTTTCATCATTTCTGCTAAAAATATTAGTTATACATAGAATTAGAGAAAAATTTTACATCTCTTGGAATTTTGTTGTTTTGTGTGGCTGTCTCTTGCAATGTGACACATTTTTTACATTGCTAGTAGGACAGTTAATTGGGGGTCAGGTTTTCAAATGTAAGACAGAGAAAAGACATCTCAGAATTGAAAAGTGTCTGAGTGAACCTGTTGCTCTTCAGACAGCTGATGTAACCAAGGAGCTTTTCTACTTCTGTTTGTAGCTCAGTGCTTCATTATGTTAAAAAACTTGGCAAGTCAGTATCACACAGCCCTCCTTTCCATGTGATAATAGTTTTGTTAGAAAAAGGGATAATATACTGCTGTGGCATTTTAACTTCTTTTTCTTGTCCTCTCATGTCGGCTAATCATTTCTTTGAGGTTAAATGAGCTAATTATGCTTATATCAGAGCTCTTTGAGAAGCAGGAATCACTTTCTGTTGTTGATAATTAAATGAATTGAGCTTGATTTTTGGTTTGGGATACAGTTCTAGGCATTTTTGTTTAATGTACGTAGTATAAAGTCGTAAAAATAATTACAAGTGATGTTTTGTTGATGACAGAATGGAGGCAGCTTTTCAACTGTGGTGTAAAAGGTTTTGTAAATTGATTTCAATTACTAAGGGTGAGAGTAAGGAAAAAGGAAGGGGAATTGTACCCATTCTACTCATCCCTGAGCAGCTTTAACAATCTTACAAGAGTTAGAGAATCCATCAAAAATTCACATGATATTTAGGGATGAGAATGCTATGTGAATTCCTTTCACTACTATCACATGACTAAACTGTAATTATTTTTTTCTTCAATTTCATTCATCAAGTCATGTGCATATTTTTCCCTGTGACACATTGAGTGGAAATACAAAAAGCTGAAGGCTTTTATACAAAGGTCTGATACTGTAGACAGTGCCTAATCTTCTCCTTACTCTAGAAATGATGTCCTCTTTGATCTGAGAGATATTGTCTGCTAGAATAAAAAGGTGTTTCAGTCTTCATGCTAGTTCTGTTCCAGCTGTCTCCTGACCAGAGAATATCACATGTATCCAGTTGTATAAATTATACACAGCACAGAAAGGTAGAGGGCTCTATATCAGTGATTAAGCTAGAACCCCTAAATACAGTAAGAGTTGAGAGCTGCAACAAGACATGCAGCTTTCACACACAGTTACCCTCTGAGCTGGGACCCAACAGCAAAATGGTGAAAGTTAAATAAAATGGATACATATCATTCATTCTCTCTTAGGCCACTTCAGCAAAACACACTTTTACTTCAACCACCCTTGCTGGCATTACTAATGTTGTGGACAGAGGGAGATTAATTTCAATGTAGACATTATCTCACTGCATACTAATCACATCTGTATAATTTCTTGTCTGTCTATAAGGCTTGAATCAAAGTCTATTGATACTGATGGAAAAATGCATATTGATATCAGTGGGATGTTAAACAACCTAGGCATAAATTGCCAAAGCAATTTCTGAGCACAGGTGTAACTTGCTCATGACAACCTACACTACAGTATGAAGACAAACCCTAAGTACAACAGAAAAAGGCCTCCACTGTATGAAAAGAGGTTTGAGGAAATAAGAGCACTGGAGGTAGAAGCAGAATCACAGGATAACCTTTCTGGATAGTAACTGAGTAAGAAGTAAATAGCCACTGAAATTGAAGGTTCTGGACTGGCTCTGTGGGTAACCCATGTACTGCACTTTTTAGTTTGCTACAGTTGAACATTCCCAAACCTGAAGTAAGCCAATGCAGAGACCTTGATTCATTGTGTTTGTCTTTAAATATTTATGTCCTTTTGTAAGAGTTATTTAACTATTTTGAAGCCTATTTTAAATTATTAAACCTCTCATCTCCTCATTTCAAAACCAAATCTGAATACAGAAAATCACATAACTGACATATATGATTGATATTACCTGACTAGGAGAGCATATGCTGTGAGGCTCAAAAGTGGAAGTCTCAAGCAATTAACCTCTGGCACTCTGGGAACCCAACTTTTGTACAGAATTGACTTTCATCCTCAAACTCTCTAACTTTTCCTCAAAAAAACTGAGAGCAAAGTAAGTTTCCATTCTTATGCTGCCAAGGAATCATTTAATACCCAACTTCAATCTTCCAGATCCTACAAGAGTGTAATATGTCTATGAATTGGCAATGATCACTTAAATCCAGGCTGGTTTTGGGTATTAGTGTTTAACTATGTCTAGTTGTGCAATTAGTTTCATACTCTATATTTTTAGCATGTGTGAGATTACATTCCTTTTTTGACTTCTAAAATCACTAAGATTCTCTTTAACATCTGACACCAACTTTAAGGCAATTAATGCTTCATTTGCAGTTCCTTCTCCTGCATTTATATTTATCAGCTGTAGAACTACTGAGAAATATGCTTCTCTAGGTTACACCTGTGTCAGCTAGGACAGTTTCAAACAACAAAAGAAGACTATGACCCTTTCACTGGTGTATGCTGTCATATTGGTGTTTGCTTCTCTTCAGGAAACAACATGTGTTGAATATATAAATATTTATATTGTCAAAGTGTACTATTGAAATAATTCTTTAAAAATCCTGAATCTGTGAAATAATGATTTTTATGGAAGAGTTCTTCAAAACCCTAAACGTAAAGGCTTATGGAATATAATAGAAAATAAATATTTCTTTTGTATGCTCATATCTAGGTTTGCAGATAGTCTCTTTATATAGTTATATTGCCACCTTTATTAAAAAAATCAAACTTATTTGCATGACTGAAAAATATTTTTCTTCTACTAAATTATTCTAATGGGACTTGGTAGAGATAAAAGTAAACTGTTAAAATATTCTGCGTGGCTAAGTCTGCTATCTGCAGGTAATATTCATTCACTAAGATAACGTTTTTAGGGTTTGGAACCTAGCTTCTTGAGGGTAAAAATAAGCCTTTATCTGTCCTTCAGGATTATTAACAGTAAGTGATTTCCACATTAACATCAATAGCAATAATGAAGATGTCCTTTTCAATTCATCCTGGGGAACTCTGAGTGAGAACTGTTATTTGGCGAGGCTTCATTCTTTAATAGAGTCCAAAGATAATTGGGTATTGAAAATTCCATCTAAATCAACCAAATAAATCTTTCGGTTACCAAATTAATAATTTCATTGATGCCATCAGCCTTCAATTTTCACTCCATTAAATTCCTAAATTCATGTGAGAACGGCACAGCAAACAAATTAAAATGAGTTTCTTATAAAAATGAGAATGATAAGATTATGCCTTCTAAAAAAGCAATTTAACTCCAATAAATTATTTTTAAATTATTAAATGAGGCATTGCATTAACTATAAAAGAGGACCATAAAAGGGCACTGGCCTATGGAAAATAAGACATCTATAGACCTCTATAACCTTGGACAATTATATCTGTAATAATTGGCTCATAAAACTTTATGGCAACTTGTACAATACTCCTTTTTTCTTAAGATATCATTCTGATCAGCAGAATGATTAGAAAGAGAGGAACAGAGACTTTTTTTTTTTTCCTCACGAGCACATGGCTAAATGTTTTCAAATAGCCTCTTGTTGCTTTGCTCAACATAAAGCATTAGAGCAAAGTGTTACCGGCTCTGTGTAGAATATTAAATCACATTTAAACTACATCACGCTGCAGTAAGGCAGCTTCGTGTCAAGGAGGTCTGTGGGAAGAATTCAGGATACAAGACAAGAAAATTTAGTAACTGTTTTCTTTAGACTATATGCTCAGTAAATTGAAGGGTTGAACCTTTAAATGTCAGGTTTGATATGTTGTCTCCTTTTCAGTTCTTGTTCCATCAACTTCATAGAAGGCCAAAATTCTGAAGAATGAGCAAAAACAAAATAGCAAGAGACTGCAGTTACATCTTGATAGCAAAGCATTGTGAATAACAGAGGATTTTATATACTTCCTGAAAAAGGAATAAACACAATCTCCTGCTTGTGGTGGAATCCTATCAATAATGTACAAAATACATGGAGCTGAAGAAGTGTTTCACACATGTACTAGACCTGGAAGTCTATACAGGGTACACTAAGGTCTGTTAAATGAAAACAAATTCAGACTTTCTATCTCATGGCTGTTTTTGCACAGATAACTCCTCCTCCTCAATCACACACACATACATCTCTTTACCAGTGCCTTGTTTTCCCTACCTTCTGTTCACCTGAAAAAACAGAAATATGAACTATGTACTAGAGTTAGATAAACATTACTGATGCAGTAAAACGTATGCAAGCTTTTCCACTGACTTCAATGAGGTACCATATTTTAGATAAGAGAATTGCAGTGAAGTCAGATCTGCTCCTTGTTTTCAGGAGATAACAGGCATATATAACCACTACTATACCAAAACTTCCTAATGAAAGTCTTGTGGGCACACATTAAATCCTTCTCAAAGATCCTCTGTTTGCCTCCTCTCAGTACAATGAACCAGTCTACTCTCAATCCAGAAACCAGAAGCCCTACTGATTCCAGTTATTCTTGCTTCTATAAGCTAAATCCTTTTGTGGTTTCCCTTCACTCTCCATTCTACACATTCCAGCTAATTTTAAAATGAAACAAGTACCAAACCAGGCAACATTAAAGAACCAGAGGCATGAACTCTATCCAACAATGTGAGTGCTGTTTGAATTAATGCACTACAGGGTTTAGATATCCCCGATTTCTTCACCTTTGATTTCCCAGTGATGTCCAGAATAAATAATTGCCTTATTAAAGGACTTCTGAAGCCAATAGAGCAAGGTAGAAAACACTGAAGTCACCAATTCAGCCTTTGATTCTGTCTGACAGAAAATTAAAAATGAATGAGAAGAAAATTAATAATAAATGTATTCATGGCCTTATTGGGATTCATGACTCTCTTGCCAACATTAAACAAGTTCAACCAATTGTTCTCTTAAAGTGAAATAGCATCAGAGTTGCCAACTATTCAAGTAGTATCAGTATATCTTTTTCTTAGGTATAGTAAATTTTAAAAAAATCCAACAAAATACCACTTCAGTTGCAAAATCTTTAAAACTAAGATTTCTAGCAAAGTCTTTCAAGAAAATTATACTTTCACATCTTGATATGTGTGAAAATAAAATTACATACTAATGGCCTTTAAGCCAAGCAAGAATTTGAAGACAGACTCTTACTCTCTTCCTTTCATCAAACAGTAACCTGACATCAGCAGGGTTCTCAGAGTTACTGTCCCCCCCCATCACCCAAAGGACATGGGGCATTTTACTAAAAGTACAAAAATAGCCTTGTTTTCAGATGACTGAAGCTGTACAGGTAATTAATAAATCCTTCTCAAATTTCAGCTCAAATACATGGGGTTTGATGAAGTTAAAAAACTGTAGCAGTCAAAACCAAAGTCTTGTCATGGAAAATGCCAGAAAATAACTAAAGCAAAGTTGTATTGTGATTCTGTCTACATACATAGCTACAACAATACAGATTTATACTGTAATACAGAGAATCTTAGGAATCATAGGAAAATTCAGGTTAGAAGGGACCTAAGAAGGTCCGTAGTCCACCCTCTTGCTTAAAGCAGGATCAGCTGCTATCTGATCAGTTTGCTCACAGTTTTTTTCATTCAGGTCCCGGAAATTCCCAAGGACGAAGACTGGGCAGCTTGTTCTGATGTTTAACTGTCATCCTGGCGAAAAGATACCTCTTTATATTAATTCTGAATTCTTCTTTCAATTTATGGCCATTGTCTCCCGTCCTTTCAATGTGCACCACTGTGAACAGTTCAGTTTCATCTTCTGCACAATCTTCTCGTAGGTATTAGGAGGCTGTTATTAGCTAGAAACCCTTTTTTCTCCAGGCCCAGTGCCTTCAGCCTTTACTCACAGGACAAGTGCTCCAGCCCCGAACATCCTGGTAGCTCTCTGCTGAACTCGCTACAGTTTAGTGATGTTTTTCTTGATAGGGAGACCCAAAACTAGACAGTCTTGCAAGTGCTGAACAGAGGAAGATCATTGCTCTACTCAGTCTAATGGCTATGCTCCTGTTAATACAGCCCAGCCCAGCGTGCTGTCAGCCACCTTTGTTGCCAGGACTCTTTACCAGTTCTTGCTCAGTTTGTTGTCTGCCAGACTCCAGGTCTTTTCCAGCAGACCTGCTCCCCAGGCACTCAGTTCCCAGCCTTTATTGTTACAAGGGGTTACTCCTTCCCAAGTTGCCTTTGCATTTATACTTTTTGAATTTCATGAGGTCCTTGTCAGCCCATTCTTGCAGCCTGAAAAGGTCCCTCTGAACAGCAGAGGGACTTCTATACTCTAACGTACCAAATACCGCCCCTTCCAGTTTGGTGTCGTCTGCAAATCTGACAAGACTATGCTCTGTCATTAAGCCCCTTGCTATATTCCACTTGTCATGAGCATGAAAGTTAACGTATGACCCATTAACCACTGTGCTCTGAGCATGATCATCCAACCCAGTTTTCCACCCACCAGATGTCCACCCAGACTACATAGTCCTAATGTAGATATAAGAATACTGTGGGCTAAAAAGGACACCAACATCATGAGGCAATTGCTTCTGATTATACACCTCAGCCCCATTTCTTAGGGAAGCAAGAGTTAATTCACAGGGGCAATGTCACACTTATTATGAAAAGAATCCTTTTATTGAAATGGTGAAACCCTCAGACAAGTTCAAGAGTTAAAAATTACAGAGGTACTTTTCTCCCCTGTGTACTCTCATCTGCATACTAAAACTCTCTGACCCATGGCAGGATTCAAGCAGCACAAGGCAGCCAGTTCAGTCTGTGCTATGAAGCTGGGGAATGATATGAAGCCAGAGTCATAACTTAGCATCATAAGAGCAGTCAAGGATCTGGAATTTCAGTGACTGTGACCACAATCAGACACTTAACAAGAATAAGTACAGCTATTGCAGATACCCCTTCTTCTTGTCCCACCCTGCAGACAGATGAAGCTGTCCAGTTCTAGTGACAGGGTTTTTTTCCACCTCTTTCATGATCAGCCTCACCACAATTAAACACATGATCTCCAACCAGTGAAAGTCTGAGAATGAAAGAAGATATCCTTTAAATTGCCAAAATCTGAGAGAAGAAAGTTTTACCATTTTCAATGTGTATTTGGGAAAATGAAACAAAATGAGATGGAGCATCTTGGCCTGTAAAGGCCAAGTTGTGAATGATGTCAGCATGACTTTGGTCAGGAAAACACAGATTCCATTTAGCTCAGGGACAAAAGTGAGAGCTTGTTCACTACAAGTCAACCTACTGTGGGTCAGTATAATGTGAGAGACAGCACAAGAGTAGTCCTTACTCTGCATGGATGCACAAACCATTCTCATAAGAGCGGTGTCGAGCTTCATGCTGCTACTTCATGTCGCACAGCTCTGCACAGAGGCAATAGGATCCCGTGCACCAATCATCTCTACTGCAGCTGAGTTTTTCCAGAGGCATTCCAAGGTTTAATCTGTCTCTGCACAGGGCTGTGGCATGGAAGCGATTATCCAGCAGTTCTCCCTGCAGTTCTCAAGAGCAAAGCATTTTGTCTTAAGAATGGGATGACATTCTACATACTAGAATAATACTGATTTATGTGGCTGAAATCAATAAGCTTAAATCAAGATCAGTAAGTGATAGGAAGGAACGTCTAATACAGCAAGCCTTTTAATGTCATGCATGTTCCCGTGTTTTAATTCATAAGTGACATTATCTACTATTATCCTTTCAATGCACTTGTTTGGTTAGGGTTGACATTTTATATCACTGTATTTACTGATTAGATCTAGAGTCAAAGGAAAATGAATACAAATTAGTTTTTCTATTTACTGCAAGGCTACTGTACACTGCCAGTCTATTTCAAAAGTAATTTCTGTGGCTGATTGCCCGGAAACCGACTTGCAAAACACAAGACTAAAACAACTCTAAATCTTTGATTGGGAAAGGAAAAAAAAAAAAAAGGGAAAAAAAATCCTGGCAAAGTCTGTATCTGCACAGCTGGTGAGAAAACTGATTGACCAGACTCCAGCACCAAAGCCTCAACACCACATCACAGGATATCCAGATCAAGTGTCCTATTAAGTTACAAGAGCCTGTTATAACCCCGCTCATTCAGGAAAATCAAGGAGTATCTGCCCTGATGTCAAAGTAAATTATGATGCCATAAATAAATGTAATGCTAAATTAGCAGCAAAGAAATAAGGTAAAAAATGTGTCTGTTTTTTAAAAAGCAAATGCTTTCTGCAGTTCAGAGTAACAATAAACACATATTTGTATATAAAAATAAAGGAAATAATCTTTGCTGAGAGAAGTAGATTTCCTATCTTTATGCAAGTGGGTCTTCTACCTTTTTATTTTGAAAATTGATTTAGAATTTGGCCATTGGATCAAATTCATTAACAAGATAATTCCAATAACTACAGTGTTTTTTTCACAGGGATAAATTTAAACCTAGTGTAAATATATCTGTTGATTTCAATCAGTTTTGGATCAGAACTTCTATGCAAATTTGCAAAGTGATACAGAATGTGTCTCATTGGGGCACATTAGCCTAAATATTCTTGTCAAAACCATACACCATTTCCAATCCATAAAATTAAATAGGCGCTCATAAACTTATAAATATGTTTATTAGTCTTTCAGAGACAGGCACAGACTAGTAAACATTTCAAAGTCTGCATCCCTCTAGCCCCAAGGGTGTCTTCTTTAAAGAAGTCATTGATTTTTGTCATCAAAAAACAAGTATTCAAGCAACAGTCTCAAACACAAGCTGATGGTAAAGTACCCAGGATTCCCAAAGGTGCCATCTGTAAAAGGATCATTGATTTTGACCTTTTGGGTGGATTTGTCTCTTTTCCTAGTGTTTTATTACGTGCATCAATAACAGGGAAGGCAAAGAAGACAAAATGAGAGAGAGAAAATATAACTTTTTAGAGATGTATGTTTGGACTTCTGCCAAGAAAATATTTTTGCATTCAAGTATTCCACTGTTACCAGCTCCTAATCGAGAACAAAAACAAAACAAAACCTAAAACCAAAATGCCCCTGAAAAAATGTGATTTTTAGACCAACAGTTGGCTAAAAATTTATTCTAATTATCTGTTTTTCTCAAATTACTTAGGACTTTGCATCCCTCAAGCATGGCTTTAGTAAACATATCCATATCCATTACTCTCTCCCCATATGAAAGTATAGATCTTGATTTAGGAGAAGGAAGCTGGGATCAGATTCAATTGCCAGCTATTATAAAAAAGAATCTAGAGAAGCACCAGTAAAATCAGCCCCTAACGCCACAGGAAGAGGACACTGAATTTTCCCTACACTGTCCTTATAAGTACTTTTTTTCTGTTAATCCCAATTAGTGTGTGAAGTTAAAATATGGACTTGTCTGACTCCCCGGCATCTCAAACAGGGTTAGGAAAAGGCTGATATTCTAGTTTTGCACCAGTAGAAATACTATGTGATGTCTAGACTGCAGGAAGAAGGGCAGCAATGTTAAAAAAATAAATCTGCTTATTCTCCAGCACTCCAGATGAACAAAACAAAGAAGGGGCTGTCAGTTCAGTGAAAGTGGGCACATGCCAGGATATTTGGAGAGTATTTCACATGTAGGATGCTGAAAATAGCAGAAGTCATGTCCAGTACAGCTGCTTATTCCATCTCCAGACTGGTAAAATTCTGCATATAGTGTGACAGGATTGCCTTTATCTTCCCTCAGCAATGCAGCCAGAGCCAGTGGAGGAAGGAGCATGGATAAGTACTTTTACTGCTGCCAGATAGGGCTTGGCAATGGACCAGGCCAGCAGGTAAAGCCATGGCCTCCAGCTCTGGTCGATAATAACAGGGAGCACCTTCAGATGCCAAGCCCTCCCTCTGCATCAGCAATCTGAGCCCAGTCAAAACACTTAAGGCTGCATTTTTGCTGCCACCTGTACACCACATATTGCCTGTTTTAATGAACTTCAAACAGGAAGGCCATATAACCTTTATTTTCTAGCTTAAATTAAGCCATGTCAATATTCTGCCACAGCTATTCACATATATCTGGAGTCATATTAAGCACAGGTAAAGAGGGAGTGCACTCTCCAAATGTGGAGTCATGAAGATAAAATGCATGTGATTTGCCCCATTAAACAAGTTGCATCTGGTCGTCACTCTCCAAGCATATGCTGCATGTGAAAAATGAGAAGCGTAAGCTACATCCACAGTAGCTACCCGTACTCCAGCTGTGAAGGTTTACTCTTATATTCCTTTTCAGCTTCTACAATGGATTTAACTAAGGGCAATTTTGCACATTAGTAAGAATTCTTCTAAACGAAACAATCCTTTCAGTGAAAATGAAGAGGCTTTGAAAATGATTGCAAAGTGGATTAGGATCACTTATGGTAGATAGCTGTTGACAAGATATTGCTTGTGATTACCATGAACATACATTGATAGGTGCCAGAAAGGAAGCTCATAATTGAAATGATATAGACATTTCAACATATGCTCTAACAGAACATGTTATGTCAAAGAATTCCTGTCATTTCAACAAGAAAATTTCCTTTGGCTATCTACCAGAGGACATTCAAAACAACCCAGTACCGAGCTGAGAGGCAGTTACCCATATGATTCTAATCCACCTCAGAAAGAAGCAATTGTACCCTCATGCTAAGTGTTTGCACACAGTCACCTTACTTGTGCCACAGATGTTCAGTGATAAAACAGTTTTGGTGAATATGTTGAATATTAAATGTCTCTTGCTTTTACTCTGTTTCATTCTTCTTTATAAATGGGTATTATATTACAGGATTATCACTTTACCCTGTGGCAATCAGGCTAATATTTAGCTAATGCTCATGGGATCTGCAACAAAGGCTGAAAAAGGTTTAATACAACATTTGGTCCCACACCTTTTAAAAATTTTGAAAATTGTTCCTCCAGAAAGACAGTTGCTCTACTGCACTTCCTTATGGCTGTCTGCTCTCAAGTTTAAATGGACAAAAAAAAAATTCCATTGTTTTGAAACTCTCTTGATTCCTATACATATGCAGTTAAATATGTATTTCATATACTCAAGTGAGCAGAGAATGGAATCTGCTTGGACTTACCAGTTTCTACCTTTGCAGTAAAGTGTCACTGGCACCACTGTATAGACCAGAAACTACAATAAAGCATTTTATTTGGGAATGATTTTGGTTTCACACTGACATTTTTGACTCCTTTATCTCACTTATTTTTAGCTTCAGATGATCTGACTTTGTCAGATAATTCCCACAGTTGCTTTCCAGTGCAGAAGGCAACAGTAGCAAATCAGGATGTGGAAAAGGATGAAAACAGTCTCAGAAGAGAATTCTTCATGCAATCCATACTTTCCCCTGGCACCCTTTGGCAGTCCCACTCCAACTGCACTGCTAGGCTGTGTCTATCTTCAAACCTTACTCTTTACCATCGGTATGGGCTAGGCCCTAGACCAAGAACCCCAGACATCACCCAGATGAAAAAGTTCACAGGGTAGAATTATTCTTGCAGCCTAATCCATCCTTTGTGGTAGTTTAGGGTGTATAGTTAAGACATCCAGTTATTCTTTGCTCTCTTTGACTTTGGGTCTTTATTTCTCTTCCTGCCCTTCTCCAAGTTCCCTCACATTCAGGCTCTTTTAATCTTACACATCTGTGTTTTCTTGATTGCAGTTGCCATTCCCCCATGCTCACTCTCTCACATAAGTATTCTTATGCTCATTTCTGCCTCTATCTAGTTGACTCTCACTCTTTTTTTTTTTTTTTTTTTTTTGTTCCATAGAGATACATATCTGTTTAACTGATGACAAGGTCAGTACAGTGTATTTTGTTGTGAGTCAGCTGTAGTGCACAGCAACTGAACTTCAATCAGTGCTGCTGAAGAAGCTGAAGTACACTAGGAGACAAGCCAGGCTTTGGATAATAAAAGAACTCCGGTTCTTTGTGGGGAGAAACATCCTATACATTCACCTAACACACTTCTATCATATGGTACCCTGGTCTGCCAGGCACTGATAACAAAGTAACTCTCCCTAGATCATGCCAGATTCCAAAACACAAGGGTGCTTTCAGAAAGGAAGCAACATGGAAGCACTAACTTATGTCAGATCAATGGCAGAACCTGGATTCAAGACAGAATTAGCAGGAACAGGAGTGCTTAAATAGCTCTTTATAGGCTCAGGCCCACAAGCCATTATTATTTTGCACAAACATGAAATACAACGCCAGAAAAATCACTGAGGTAAGCCATCAGAGTTTGTTTCATCCTGGCACAACCACTCCTCCTTTTGGGATGTTGTTATTGTGTCTGTCAACAGGTGGTCAGAAACTAGGGGAGACTGACCAATTAGTGGAGTCCTCATCTGGCAGGGTGTCATGCTGTGTGTTTGTCCTACGCACTACTGCATCTGACACTCAAAATGGGATTCATGTGGTGCCCTGGCAGCAGCTCTGCCTGAGGAGCCAAAAGGGAGCCTCCCTCTGGGTAAGCCAGCAGGTGTTAAGTGTATGCTAAACTGGTCTCAGCTGGAAGCCACTCTTTCAATGTTAGAGGATTGTCTTGCATATCCAGAATAGTTTGCTGAGCATTTAACTAGAAATACAGAAAGAATAATGCTTCTTTTATCTATTTCAGCCTATCATTAATAATAAAATTAGTTTGTCTCCCTTTCAAGGCAGGTTCAATAATATTGCAAATGTAGAGTAAGCTCTAACTGGAGCAATTAAATCAATTCAACTTCCTGATTATAATAATAATAGTACAGAAATGACATGAAGAAAGTGAATTCAACACGCAATTTGGTATGATGAAAGACTCTGGTAACATAGTGGTAATGTTTAACATGCTTATTTGTGAAGGGTCTGTGTTTTGAGATCCGGGGGGTCAGCCTGTTATTTCCTTTATTGGTACCCCAGAGATTAAATAACACATTTACTATGTATACACATTTACAGTGATCTGCATTTTGGAACTAAAGACTAAGGTATTCCTCAGTGGACAAAAATATCACACATAGCACCACACCTGTTTGTGCCCTATCTTTAGCTAACAATGAAGTTAGCAAGTAATGGGCTTGTTAAATATCTATGTATATTTCCATATATTTTTATATATATATTTTTACATATATATGTATGTGGTGTTACATTTCATTGACTCTCATGACAGACAATTTAATGTTGCTTTTTTCACATCTAAGGGAAAGCAAGACAGAGATGGAAATAATCTTTAAATAAGCTTTTGGACAGTGAATACATTGTTTAGTAATAGGGAATGGTGACTTCAATTATACTTGGAAATATCCTCTTAATAGATTTTTTTTTCTGTTTCATTAGTAACCAGGGATGTTAGAAAAAGCTGAGGCATATGTACAAATGCTCTATGTTCTCTGATATCTGGTAGGTATGGATTTAAAGTTGTGATGGAGCGTCCAAAGGTGGATTATTTTACCCATTTATAGTAGCAGCCATGACACTTCTTTCAGTAGCCTGAAAGAGATTCCAGATCTTTCTGATGCAAGAAATGTGGTAGGGGAGAAGAAGCAGCCTCACAAGAATGCCTAGAAATATCCACGCAAGATACATTTTATGCAACAAATCTGAAATCCCCAAAAGAGGAAACTCCCTGACAATGTACGGATAGAAACTTTGTTGTCTTTCCAGGGTCCAAAAGCATATGGAGTATTAGGCACATAACTCTAATAGTAGAGTCAGCTCCAGCATCAACACTCCTGCTGGCATAGTGCTGGGAAACACAGTAGGATGACCAATACCTGTGTCTGTTTAGGAAGTCAAGGGGAAACATAACTACCCATACATGTACTGTTAAGGTTGCTCCACTTAGAAGGTGAAAACCACTTTAATTTAATCCTAATCTTCTTTCCCTGAAGATTAAATACTGTATTTTAACTCTTCACTGGGAGAAGATAAAAGCAAGCATGTACATATCCATCAGATGCTGTTGGGGGTCACATTATCGATGTCATAGATTAAACATTAATTCTCCTCAAATATTTCCAGTTGGTACACTTTTAATGGCCATAAAACAATAATATCTTGTTGAATATGCACCTGTAGTGAGTTTAAAATTAAATAGTCAAGCCTTTGTTCTTTCTTCCAAGCATAGCCTGAACTGTACTGTCTCCTCTTAGCTCTTTTCCTAATGAAAAAGCTCTGTCTCCTGTCATTTTAAAAGATGACAATAGAAATGGGAGGCTGGAAAACAAAGGCGGACAAAACGCATTAGCAAGAATGTCTACAAAACAGTTGTTAAAATGAAAAGCTTTTCCCATAATTGAAGAGTCCTGGCTGGTATCTCTGTGCAAGGAAATAAAAGAGAGGGCAAGTGCAGAGACAAAGGAAGAAGATCTTCATTAGTCTACCACATGGTTCCTCTAAACAAGAACTTTCTAAAGGACTGACATTTCCATTAAAAGGGCAGGCAGTTTGCTAGGAAATGACATTCAGTTTTAAAGGCTCATCTCAGAGGCAATTTAGAGCATGAACAACAGTTTCCAATGCCATCTTTTCATTGCTTGGTTGGCTCTTTACATGATCTCACAGTTGCCACATGAACAATAAGGGAATGCCATTATCACCAACAAAACCCCTTATACCATCAGGGTTTATTTACCCCACAGTCCCTTTACATTGCTCAGGAAATCAGAATGTGCATGTACGACATTTAGACCCACATTACGCTTCTATACACTGACAAAGTGGATGAAAAAGAAGCTTCTGATGACAGAACTCTGGCCTGCTGTAAAGTAAAAAATATCATCAGCAGCAGATAGTAAAATATCCTTCATCTCCCACTTTTCCTTCAGGAAAAATGCACAGGCATGGACTCTGAAGGTAACCGATTCTTCTAACTTTGTGTTCCCTGTTCCCACATGTCTACACTCAATGCCACTCTGGATCTGTTAGCACCAGCAAGAGTCTTTTAAGGGCTTTCATCATACTTAAAAGGCAGGACAGGGGAGCTCTAAATTAGCTCCCCAATCAACTTTGTAAGTAAGACTTAATAAGCCTACTGACTTTTCAGGAGTCGTTTAGTGCCACTTCCCTTCCCTGTCTTGCTGTGACACTCAGCAGCACTTGAGAAGTGACTGCGCTTGCTTAAATGCTGAACTGGAAGCTGATTTAGGTCTCTTCTCCTTCCTACTCCAGCAATTCACACTCACAAGGCTAAGAACAGTTAAAAAAGAAACAAAAGAAAAGTTACCAGAAGAGGGAAGAAAAATACATTCTGCTAAATTTAGGGAAAATGTAGCTTTTTGCCGAATGCACATAGTTCTTCTTCTCTTACCTAACCTTTGAAACAATGGAATCTCTCTCAATATTGCTAAGGACATAGTAATATAGAAGTATCACCTTCCTTTTAAATTTACTTTTTATCTTAAGCCTAACAGGAAAATGGTTAGAGTTCTGCGATCTTTTATAAGTTTCTTGAATTATCTTGTGAGCAGCTTGCTGCAGTTCTTTTTATTCACCTCCAGACCTTACTATTTAACCACAAATAAATTTAGGTCATGCATATTGAATTGTTTTGATGACAGTCTAGTATTTAATAATAAACTCTTCTCTAGAAAATTAAACAGTACCAAAGCTGTGCTCTACAAATGTGGTTTTGGAAAGAGCACCATATGACAGCTCAGATGGGCAAAGAAACCACAGGACACTAGCAATGCTCAGTGCAGAATCCTTCTAAGTTGAGTAATTCCTTAGGGATGATTATGACAGAGATAACAGGATATAACAGAAAATAAAGAAATAATAAAATATCAAACAGCCAGTGCCAGACAGCTGGCTATTAAAAGGCTACCACCCAATAAAATCAGTAATTGAATTACAAGTTGTTTAGGACCCTGAGAGTCATCCTCTTCCATACATGGTATGCATTTCTCATAACTTTGATAACCTGATGTCCTTTACGGAACTTTGTTGTGTAAAGATGATGTAATATTTATTGGTTTACAAATCAGTCCATCTTAGATTTGGTTTTTCCTCCTTTCTATTTACCACAACTTTTTTTTTTTTTTTAAATTTATGTATCTATCCACTGAAATATTTATGCAAGTTGGGTCCAGAGGGAAGCAATCCTGTTTTTGCAGATTGTAGTTGGTGCTCTGAGACAACTCCACAGAGTAAGTAAACATAGAATAAGAGAATTGGTTTTGTGTGTGCTTTCCTTGGGCACATGCTCCCCACTCGCTGTAATATTTGGAATTTGGTATTACAGAAGTGTTAGCAGCTCTGCTGAAGCCAACAGGAGTGAAACATTTGAAACGTGATGAAGATCTTTCCAGAGATTACTGTTTTTCTTCTTTATCAAAGTCGACAGAAGCACTTATTCTCTCAAACATAATAAATGGATTGATTACGTTATCTGCTACATTGATCTGAGGGTCAACCACTTCACTTGATATGCTATTCACAGAACTTGATTAAAAATGTGCCAGTTTTGAATGTAATAAGGAAAATGGACTTTCTTCAAAGATTAAAGATGGCTTCCTGAACAGTAAACACAGTCAGAAACCAAAGTATTTTTATGAGAAGTGAATTATTCAGAACTGCAACACTCAACTGAGCATTTTGCCACAACTTTGTCAGTGGAGATGCTATACTGTTGTTAACATAATCCAGCAGTACAGCATCTTACCTGAAAAAATATCTAGATCATCAGCAACCTGCTTCTCACTCCCCACATTCATATCTGTGGCAATGTTACTCAGGAGAGCTGTAACATCACCAAATATGGTGCCACATACTAGTGGATGCTTCACAGTGTAATCTACAGCTTCTGTGACTAGGTGGAGAGACAAATCCCATTGATTTGTATAACAACTTGTGTGGGTTAAACAGCAAACCTCAGTCTATAACTGTCAGCCTGATCATTTCTTTGAACGGTAAGATATATGAAATAAAGGTATTAGAAGAAGACCATGCAAAAATAATAAGGTTGTTTCCCTATTGCACAGACTTTCAATAACTAGCATTTCGGTTCTAAATTTGAAAGTATCAATTACACTTTATGTGTTAACATAAATATCCCTGATAAGTAGTTTCTTGATTGAAACCCTCACTAAACTGCATCTGTGGATTTTTCTTGACCTTGCAGAATCTCTAAGCTGTAAATAATAACATCCTCTCCAGCTATTTTCAGCAACAATATTAGTGCCCTTTTTTTTTTTTTTAATCTCTTTCTCATCCCATCTCATGTACTTTCCTCTTGCTTCCTTCTCAAAACTCACTTCACCTATCAACCATTTATGCCGCTAGTTCACTTCTGGTTAATCCTCCCACACCTCATTCCACATCTCTGCTTACAATCCACCAACATTTCCTTCACCTTCACATCTTTAGTCAAATTTCAGATTACTTCCTTTCCACCAAAGCAAAACACATTCTTTTGCTTTCTTTCTCCACTGCCTTGGGGATTTATCACTATTCTTCCTGTCAATCAGATTACTGTCCATTCATCTTTCTTCTAACATATGTAAAGTGTTATGAAGTTTTGTCATTTGTTCATCCACAGATTTGTAAATTATCCAGCACTACTTTTTCATTCTGACAACAAAACTACTTGATAATGCATCACTTGTTTTCTATCTTAATTCAATAGCCTCCATCTCTTCTCTGATTTTTATGATGTCCACACAATACCCTTTTAATTCACACAAATGGATGGATATGGCAGGCATTCAAGCAGCCTCCCTGGGAGAATTCTATCTCTCTCACATGGCCAGAAGAACAAAAGCAGGCAGCTGTTGAAAACGTCATCAGGAAATACAAACTGCAAAAACGGGTCCATCATTTAACCCATACTAGGTCTACCTTTCAGCCCCTTCACTCCACCTGTGGCACATCTCATCCAGACAAATTTATTACCTTCATGATATACATAGCTTTTCCCTGCCTACACTGTAACACTCCTTTCTTGTGAGAAGCTGCCTGACATTTACACCCTTACTCTCTAACTAATAGTAGCCTTCCCACCTTATGAATTTTTCTTCTTCCATTCAGTTTTGGCCTTAATAGCCCTAAGCATGAACACTGACTCACAAATGCTTCTGCTCTAGTCCTCAAATATGTTTCTTAAGCCCATGCCCGGTAGAGTTTGGTAGCAAAAAAAAAAAAAAGTAAGTTAAGCTCTTCATTGTGTCTACCTCATCTTGTTAAAAATTAACTTTTGCCCACAGTCACCTTTTTGCATGTCTGAAGACACCATCCACAGCCTGGCCCAGCTCCTCAGCTGGTATGAACTTGCTTCACACTTAATCCAGTTTTCACACACTGGGGCTCTTTCCCCAAGGTAAAACTGTTATTAATAATAAAACCTTTTGTCAAACAAAAAACTAGAGAATAAAATAAATTAAGTCAACAGTACAGAGAGGCAGTAATGAATGCCAGTTTACATGCTATAATATTGTACCTTGCCATATGTTCAAGTAGCTTTCCTTGGAGAATTCCATTTCTCTCACATGGACAGAAGAATGAGAACAACAAACTGTTGAAAAGGTCATCAAGAAATACAAACATCACAGATGGCATAGGTGAAAGCACTGCAAAAAAGCAGAGTGCAGAAAGAATGTGGAGGAGTATCATTCTCTAATTGGCAGTACTGAGATAGAAAGTGCACTTGTATGCTACCTTTATTAATATTAAAATGCCTATTGCAAGGATACCTTACAATGTACTTGCCAACTGGTCGTTTTTCTAATAGAGAGATGAAACAACAACTCCTGTCACTGACATTCCGTGCTGAATGTTTCTCCTTTTCAGCAGGTTTTAGGGAAAACTGAGTAATCCAGTGAATGCAGAGGGGTGCTCTGATGTCCTGCAGAAGAGTTCTCTCTTCACAGAAAGTTACCTTAGAATTCAAGGTTTTAAAGTAAACCTCCTGTCCTGAGAAGGAACCAATAAATTTCTTGTCTCACCAATGTCCAGAAACCCTCTACTCCCTGTTGTGTCTGTTAAAGAAACTCATGAAGACTACAAAGAATTTCACCAAGTTTCCTCAGTGGCATTCTTAGATCAGGTGACTTTTCTTACATAATGCAAGGTCATTGGATCACATCACATCACAGTCAAAAGCAGTATACAGAGACAAATATCCATATACCATGACTAAAGCACAAGGTGAGTACAGACACTGTTAGAGTAGCTGTTTGAAAGTCCAACTTGCTAAAACCAACCAAAGTGTTTTCTGTAAAAGTGGTGTTTTTTCAGACAGCCTTTAGCCTCAGAAAACTTTTTAAAAAACTCAAACACCCCAAAATAACCCCAAACAAAAACCAAACAAAACCCCTCTAACAACACATTGCTACAATAGGGCAGGTACTGAGTACTATAAAAACTCAACAGTTCTCTGTGTTCTGAGGCATTGTACTCTTTCCCGATAGATCTAAAGAATTGTGGTAATCCAAGACAGAATCATAAAAAATTAAATATAGATGTAGACACTCACAACTATCCAATTAAAGAGCAACTTTTTCCATTTACCACTACAGGTAAATGGTAGAGTAAGAGTATGTAAGCATACGGACAGAGTAGGTACACAAGAGCAATTCTCCACAATTTTTTCCACAGGTTAGACTTGACACAGCTATTCCTTTAAGATGGTACCAACACTGATATTATAACCCCTAAAATGGAAGGATGCCAGAACAAGTCCAGCATCCTTATCTTTAAGCCAACAAAAGTTGTTCCAGTAGCTACAGTACCAGAAAACACTGGGAAGTACTAGTCCTACCCAAGAGCTCAAAGTACAGAGGGACATGTTACAACCTTGGATGTGATCCTCCTCCATTCAGAACTGATAATGGAGACTTCAGCACTTCACTGTGCATTATGGTACTGTGCAAAGAGAAGGAAAAAATGCACTTGGAAGAAAGAATAACAGCATCACCTAAGGACAGGCCAAGATCATTCAGGCTGCCATAATCAAGAAGAGGATGGCAATGACTACTCATACTGAGAGAGAGAATTGCTTAGCCCAGAGACATTCACTGTTTGCAGGAACTAATCACAACAAAATTGTGATGATTTAACAACCATTCTTTTAAGAAAGCTGTTTAATGCTAATCTGCGTCTCATCAGGATAGTTTTCTTCAAACCGAAAGCCTAAGAAAGGCTTAGGCCAAAAGGAAAACCATAAATAAATGAAAAATCAGCCTGATTATACAGCAAACCAGAAAGCTTATGATAAAGTTTTTCAAGAAAGCATACAGAGATAGTCTAACCTTAAGAGCCTGACTACACAAGGAAATTACTGAGCATAAATTATGACCTGAATGTAACATGCACTAGCAATTCCTCACTAATTTACTAGGTGGGAATACTAAGGGTTTTGACAACACAGTCCATGGAGTATGTTAGGACAGCTGACAAAGTTATCCTCTCCCACTGTTTGTTACAGCCCTCTCCAAAGGACTTGTCAAAACCAATGAAGTTTAACAGCCCACACAATAACTCCTCACTTGATGCAGACTGGCATGCTACTAACATATCTGGCAGCAAGTTTGGAAAGTTCCTCAAAGTCACTATGGGCCATGCTGTGGCATGGTAACAACATAGCAACGTCTGTCACAGAGAACTGGGCCTTTTGGCTGTGGCTAATACTGAGTCAATAACTGTATTTTGTTACAAGAATGCCTTTTAATCTATTTGCAAAGTGGATTAAGTAAAAGGTAATCTAGTTCTAAAATAAGAACATCCCTCTAAGTGTTAAATAAGAGCATCCAGAAGGAAAGCTATTGCAGAAGAGTATTACAGGATACAAATTATTCTTAGTTTAAAATACACAGAACATCAGAGAGAAAAATAAGAGTGTAAAATGCCCATATCAAATGAGAAAAAGAAACCAACTGGCAACAACTGTTCCCAATGACTGGATCAAGTTTGCCATAGTATTCATGTGGCCTTTCAGATAGGACATTTTCTGTATATAACGTATTGAACATTGGTTTAGAAAAGCAGGGCTTGCACAAGTAAAAAAAGAATTTTTTTATCTAAAAAGTTGGGGGCTTTTTAACTTCAGGCTCCCTACCTGAAGTTCTGAGACTTGAAAAAGAAAAAGCATCTTCTCACATTCACTTTCATTTTCTTTCTCCCCTATTGTTAATAATGAGTGGTTTCAGAAATGTGATCACACTTAATGCAGTTTCTTTGTTTTCACCTTTACACACTTCCACAGAAGCCTTCTATCAGAGCACGGCAATTCATTTAGCACCATCATTAATTGTTTACTAGATTTCTTATTTTTGACAGAGAGGCTTTCTGAGCAGTTTCTTAGCTGCACCAGAACTGAAGAGCAAGTCTACACTATAAATATGGCTGACAGTCCTGAGAACCATATGTCAGATGGCATCTCACAGAAGTAGAACACTGTGTTGGGGCTGGATTCAGGACAGCATGTGCTTTGAGCAGGGGGAACAGGAAAAGGCCAGAAAACATACAACAACACTGTGTGAGAGGAATTACAAAAAGGGATGACAGCTATGGATAACAACAAATGAAAACATGAAGTATTCTTTTCCTTGGAGGTTCAGAGGGAGATAGGCAGGAGAGACAGGCAAACAAAACCACAGAACTAACCTTGACCCAAAGAGACGTTCTCCCAACACATAGATAGACAGTTGTCAGATATCTGGGTGAGGTGTGAAGGTTTATGCTTTGCATTCCAACTGCATGGTGTCAAACAGGTTTCTGAGGTGGTCACTCATGGTGAGGATGTGAGAGACACAGATATTCTGTTCATTGTCTTTAATTGTTACAAACACACCTCTGCACAGGATGGTACTATGTTTATTCAGAGATCTGGCCTTCCTGTCACTGATCTCTTGCAATTGCACCTAGACTTTAAGCCTCAGGTGGATGTGAATTTTATTTTTAGTATCAAAAGAGTCTTTCTAAAAGGGATGGGTGGCCCCAGTTGGGTTGGTAGGGAAGAAAAAAAAAGAAAGGGAGAGTATTGTTATGAATGTTAATTGTCATTGGGAAGGTGGCAGGAATGACCAAATTTACACAGGAAGAAAAGTGAAGGACAAAAAGTTTGGAAAACAGTGTATTAATGTTAAAGCCTTTTGCCCACCCACAATCTTCCACATTTGTCACTTGTTTGTACTACCTTGGTTATTCTGATAATTTTTCTGGAAAAAAGCTTATTTTCCCTTTTTTATTTAGTTATTAGTCAGACTGAGTTTTTTCCCCTCTAGCTACAGCAAAAAGGCTGATGCAGCAGTATGCTAGCTTTTCCTCCACTGGCAGCAACACTTAGTGTGCTTTCATTCCTGAGAGAAAGGCTGTTTCTAGCCATTGCTTCTAAAGTGCTTTTGGCCTTTCACTGGGGCACAGTCAACATGGTCCAACACTAATTTATACAACACAGTCAGCAATTACAGAAACTACTGTCGGGTTAAGGTTGAAGATTCCCATTATAAGTCTGATTTCCAGTGTTTCTAAACACAGAGAAGAGATTTAATGGAAGACTCCAGGCTATGACTCAGGTGTTTTTATCTTGTTTGTTTCTGAAATGTTAAGAGTTAGATAAAACAATCACAAAGACAATCCGAAAACTGCAGTGAAATCCTAGTCCTCAGTGACATGGGTAGGTGATTGGCCAATGGAACCAGGGTGATACGACTTTTTGAACAATGTACCTAGAAGTTCTCTTGGAATTTTGCGACCTATTAGAAAAACCAGAAAACCCCACATAAGCAATTTAGATAACAGGAACTGATAAGTGATTTTGTTTCTTTGGTCTGCATGAAGACTATCATTAATTATTACCTCGATATTGGTGTCTAAATAGAAACTCAAAGTACATTACTGAGAAATGTAAAGTTGTATTAAATTTCTGTGTGAACAGGAGAAGGGAAGTCATACAACAGATTGTCTCACAGGCCATAATCCTGGTACAGACTGTTGCAATATTTTAAGACTCCTAGACCTCAAACCCACAAACTTCTCTGCCATAACTAAAGAGATCAAGAGCATACTTTTTTAAACATACTTTGATTAACATGTCTAACATTTGCACTTTTACTTAATTCTCCTTAATTAACAGTGTGAACAAGCTCATAACCCAGAAACTGCCAAAGCCCATTCCAAATGAGAACAGAAAAGGGTCATCAATGGGGTTCATTAAACAGGCTAATATTGGTGGGAGGCTAACAAGATACATGCATGAAAGTGCTAGGGTGAATTTTTTTATGTCCTTTGCTCTTACTTAAACTGTTGAAAATGTTGTGTACCTCCAGTGGCTACTTTAACATCACCTCAGTGACCTTGAAAAGTTTTTAAGCAAAAGAAACATCTATGACCAAACTATTGCCTGTCTTGTGGTTCAGCTGTCTTACATGCTCAGCACTGGAAACACTAAAAGAACTCAACTCTTCATCAGAAAGCAAAAGGAAACTAACAAAAACAGTGTAACAACAGTCCCCTTAATAAAGATATTGCTTGGTTTAAAAACAAGGGAAAAGGATGCTTGACAACATTAAGAATAGCACACAAAGACAGTGAGTTGTAGTGGGCAATCTATACAGGACCACAAATCAAATACAAAGGAAATCAGAAGTATATCAAGAAATGAAATATTAACATGGGAGAAACAAATCACATGGCACTGTAAAACTCACCAGAAAAATCCCAAACTAGACAGGGCAGCTGGACTGGACTCATCATCCTCCTGTGCACTGTATACCTATGGAAAACAGAAGTAAAACACTATAGTAGTGAAAACTGCAGGTTTCCCGGGCACTGTGTCAGTACAGCTTTAGCTTAACAACACAAGGTGCAAGCAGATGGCAAATCAGGTCAGGGTGCTCCTCTTGGTCTAATACCTCTGAATATTTGTTAAGTTAAATCTGGAATACTAAGCTAATGTTGCTGATTTGGTGAAGGACTGACAGCGTGACTCAGATGATCAGTGTCTCACACACATGGCTTTTTCCACTATCCAAATCAGCATGAGTATGTGTATCAGACTGGGTTTGCTACGTAGTGACATAGCCACCAAATCCCAACACCCTTCTCTCTGTCCCAGGGGTGCTGCTCTATCCTCATTTCAACAAAGTATTTAAGCAGATTTCTTTGTCCATTTGCATTTCAGAAAATACTTATGAAAATTGTTCAGTTTAAGCATCAGACAACAATGGGACTTAGTAAGAGTTCTAAAAATAAGTCTGTATTTCAGTTTCTGTTGGATATAAGCAGGAGGTTAAAATGGGGACTCGTGTGTGCAAAAAGTCTTATACAGGCATGGTAGGAAAAGTTTGACCAGCTGTGCTGCACAGTATGTTAAAAAAAAAAAAAAAAAAAAAAAGAAGGCTGCAATGGTCTGCCTTCTCCTCATGTAGAGACAGGAGGAAGGGTTTAGAATGGACAGGTTATTTTTATAATAAAATGCTCTTTTATTCACTCAGAAGACAGGCACAGGGGAAAGTTCAGAGGAAGATGGCAGGATGAGGTGGGAGGAGGGGAAAAATCTCTTTGACATAGAAAAACTTTGTTGCGTTTTTCCAGTGAACAAATATTAATACTTCATTTCTAGCCATCTAAAAAACAGACACAGCAAAATATATCCCCAGCAGTAAAAGGCACTGCCCTATCACCCTCCCACTGTACACATTTAAACCAAAGGGCAAATAAATGTTGGCAAACAGAAATGTGATGACTTACAGTATTTTCTTTGCTACAGTAGCTGGGAGGAGAAAAAAAATCCCCCAGAAAGATTAAGAAGCAAACATAAAACTGATCTTGAAATTCCTATTTGTTGATGCCCCAGGGCAGGTACTTTTTCAACATTATACCTATTTTTGAAAAGTACCTGCCTATTGGGGCACCTACACTACTGAAAGCTAGTCTGTTTTCAGATACAGAAACACCGACTCACTTGATAAAAAAACAAATTAACCAACACTCCCCTGATTAAAACAGTATTAGACATACAGAAAGTCTTCAGGAAAACATCTGTTGAAAAATACTACTTAATTTGGAGGGACTTTATCCAAAAGTGATGGAAACTGAATGTATTTAAAAAGACCTGAATTCTAACCCCAGGAATGATTTCTCATTTTGTAAACTGTCTAAACTGCAGATTGCAAATCAGGAGGAGAAGGATTAAACTCTATCCATCTGCAAACTAGATTACTGTTTTGCCTTAAAGGTTCCTTTTTTCCTTTCCCCTCAATAATTTTCACATTCACTGGCCAAATCTTTTGTTTGTGGCACATACGCAGGCTGGAATAACATTATTCTTAATGTACATAAGATGTTCTCACTGGCAGGATTGTTAATTCTTAGGGAAACTTTCTTAAGATTATTTTACCCCCTGCCCCTTACTATTCTAGCTCCTAGCAGGAAAGGATCTTTTATCTGATGTTTACTAATTGTGTTTATTTCAAACACATTCGATTCTTAGCAAAGTTACTGAGGTTCTGCTTGCACTTTAAATTTGCAGGTTTACTGTAAAATGCCAGGCACATTGAGATGAATCAAACTCATCTGAGCATGAATGAAATGTACTGAGAAAGTCCCTTCTGGCATCATTTCTGGGATTAGTAATTTGTGAAATTGTGGTGATGCAAGGGAACAGCATGAGAAAGCCATTTCCTTCCCCTTTGTCCAGTCTAAATGCAAATCTGAACTTTCTTGGCAGTTCATTTGCATATTAATGCATATAGTATTCCACTCCAGAGATCACTTCAGATTTTCTAAATTAAGTTGGGTGGGTGGGCTGAGGGAAAGGGGTCATTTTTGTCATACTAGCACAAATATTCTTATATACTTTACCAAACAGACAGAAAGAAGGCAATTATTTTACTTGCCCTATCTCTATTTCAATTTGCCAACTGGACCACTGAGGAGATGCAGAAGATAAAAGGCAATGGTTGACCAGAAGGAGGGAAATGCTTCATGTCACTGAAGAACAAACATGATGAAATTAAGAAAGGGTAAGAGTGCACACCAGTCTAATTAGCATTTCTTCCTAGTAGCTTGGGAAATGTCAGCCACCAGTTGGTGGCAAAATAAAGATGTAATGTGAGTAATAATGAATTAAATTGTGGCTATTTGCATTGAAATGTTAAGATAATGATCTCAAATTACTATTGTAAATATTCCCCTTGACAGTTGAAAATTGGACTTAAAGCTAATAGTACTTTGGATGAACTTTAAGCCATGAAATCACTTTTAATGCTTTACACTCCTTTTGGCTATGACAGTGAGTTTCAGAAAGTTAATTTACCTCTGTTTTGTTCAAGCTGTTTGGTAATTGATGCATACATCATGGAGGTTTTAATGAACAACTACAGGGACTATTTACCCTATTCACTAAGTATAACTGAAACACTTGATTACTACTCCTGAGTCGAATAAACCAATAGAGTCAGGCACAACAAATATTTTTGGCTGGGGACTGGAAGAGGTGAGATCAGTAAGGATCTTTTTAAATGCAAAGAAAAAGGCAACATTTTCAGAAAATGCTTGAACATTCCAGATACATCTTCTTGCATTAGCTACAATTTATAGTTTTGCTGTTAGCATTATGAATCGCTTAGGGAGAATTTATGTCTGTATGTCTACAAACTAGTACTGTCAGAGTAAAGTTAGCTGACAAAATGGAAAAGCAGCAGATATCTTCACATCTGCTGTGTAAATAGCTTTCCAGTAATAGTGCGTTTAAAATGAGGGTTTATTTCCAGACTATAGAGTCTAATTACATTGTAACATTATTTTTGCAATAAGGCATGTTTTTATTTAAAGATAGATGATGTCAAAGCTTTAAGATTACACAGAATTACGTCATGTTCACAAAAAGTGGTTTCACACAATTGAAAGGAAGGCTAAAGACTTTTAAAGAGCGATGAGGCTTTTGCGCATCTAAACTGAGATTTCCTTAGATCTCTTCGATGGCTCTTGCTTTCAGAGAGTACTCACATCCTGAACATGTCCTGCAATGGGCAGTGAAAAATGGATGTACTTCAAACAATTACAAGTTTTTCAGATGCAACTTGCAGGGCTGATGAGATTCAGACTACCAAATCTATATTCAGTATATCAATCCCCAAAATCTGTATGAATAGTCAAAACTGCTTTTTGGAACTCCCCCAGAAATCTGCCCAAGTCTAAGTCCTGCCTCTTCCCAGTTGCCAGTAGTCACAGGTCTTCATGAACTCTCAAGAGATGGTCTGTAAACCCCAAGCTCACAATCTCCTGAAGTCAAACAGCTGTTTAGTTTTCATGAACTGACTCTAGCATCGAATTACTGAGCCAAACTACCTTCCCTTTTTTATATGGATCAGCCACTCTGCTGACCATTCTCCCTTTAGTTATTAGAAATATATTATATATATGAAAAAAAAAAAATCAAAAAATAAAAGGTAGATACTGTTAGTACTTTAAATGGTTTTGTGAAGAAAAAAAGCCCTGTAGTCTGACTATATGCAGTTTATATGCAGTCTGACTATACGCAGTGCTTCAGGTGTTAACTGTTAGCTCTTTTTCTGGATCTGTGCAGCTTCTGCAGTGTTCTTAACTGGGTTACCAGAAACCAGATGAAAAATAAACTCTATTGAATCATCTTGCATTTCATATATGCTATGTTATATTTAGGGATGCAACTAAGCAGAAATACTGTCATTGTATTTGTCACACATTATCCTACTGCGGGAATAGTTAAGAAACATTTTCTTTTCCAGCTCAGAGCCAAGTGAGTCACTACGTTTCTAGTCTTCCTAAGATTTTATGTTTTAGTCCTTCTGTATTATTTTTCTGGATAGATAAAATATATTTTCTATCTCTACAGAAATGTCATTGTTTAGGCAGCACAAAGGCCTTATCAATAAACAAATATCCCCTATTTGCAACGTCCAATGCTGTGCATCCAGGACTGGATATAAAGCTGCACAGGCTCCCACAGCCTGAGGGAGCTAAGTAAGAAGAATTCAAGGTATCTTGGAAAAATACTGGGAGAATACATTGGTATTCCCCCCCCAGTGGGAAATCACTAAGCATCCCTGGGCACCTCTCTCAAATTGTGAAAGCCTAAAAATGACATACAACATATAGCCAAAAACCTGGAAGGAAGAATTATAGTATTGGCAATGTAAAAATTTTAAGGTACAGTACAACACATTTGAAATAGGCTTTTGGTGTTACCTCAGTATCAAAACTCTGTATTGTGGGTATAGTTTCTGCAATGCAAATCTGTATGAAGCATGGATGAATTTGAGACTTCTGTAAGTGATCTGTCTTGAAGTGGAGTTTTTCAGAGATAGAACCTAAATGAGAGCTATCTGGGGATTTGGTCAAAAGTAACATGGAATGCAGACAGCTGAATGAGAAGTTGGGGTGGAAAAAATTCTGCCTTGGAGCCATCTGCCCTGCTAGTCTCCTTCACTTCTTCCAGCTCCTGTTCATCTCAGTTGCTGCTTCTACACTCATCTCCATCATGGAGAAGCACAGCAAGGACATGCCAAGTAGCTGCATATCTACTTACAACTTTGATGCAGTGAGTGAAATGCTTATGTGACAGACTTGCTAAAGATCTGACTTTTGTCAGCTCTTTGTTTATATTTATATATTTGATCAGAAAAACAAAGATGGGACATGCTATAAATGTGAATACAAGTTTGATCATACACTCTTAAAGCTCTTGACTTTCCTATTTTGCCTCTTACCTTAGCATTAACAGCTTTGGACATTTGACTGCCTTGATTTTTAAGGGGTGGGAGGGAGGAGGGAGGGTGGGGAGAAACAAACTTGCTTCTTGTTTACAGTGTTACTATTTAAACAGTTCCAGTTAAGCTTTGAAAAGCACCTTCCTTTCAGGTCAATGAAATGGCTGCAGGCCAAGTTCCCATCTGTGCTTAACTTGTATTTGCTGGCTGGAGACAATTTTCTACTAGGCCTGTTTAAAAAGAAAGCAGTGTAGCGTGATAGCTCTCTGCTAGCATGTGTCTAAATGTACATTCAGTAACTATGATATCTCAAAAGTTTTAGTCACACTAATGTAATATAGCCCATATTCTAATTTTGCCCACAGACAAGAAGTAAAGCCTTAGTGGTAAAAGTCAGGATGCTCAAGTTGCACTGCAATCATTTACTAAATAAATCCCAAAGCATTCCAAAGAACGCAGCTCTGATGTGTCCTAGCAGAAGAGGCAAAAGAAAAAAGTTTCTCTTGAAACTGAACATACTTTCTTCTTCCCTTTCCCGTTTCACTCCCACATACATGCTCCAGCTAAATGAACTGATAGTTTCTATTTTCTAAGTCTTAACCTTTCTCTTTGTGAAGAAATACCATTTCATCAAAACATTCTGAAAATTCCTACATTACTATACTACTATTCTTACTGTACAAAGAGACACTAATTGATAAGAGCCCCCTGTGCAGTTAATAAGACCCTGAGACAGGAGGTATTTTAAACTTTCAGGCCTCTTGATCCCAAAGCTTAAAGTCCTGAGACTTGAGCAATGTATCTGAGGATACGTGTAAGCTTCCTTACTCGGTCCATGAGCAGACAGGTCTAGAGCTACTGTTGTACATTTCCCTGCTCTCCCTTCATTCTCTCATGTTTTCCAAGCAGACATTGTACTTCAGTGGAAAACAAGCACAATAATTTCACCAAATCTCTGCTTGGTGAAGTAAGAGTATCGCCAAGTCATATTAAAATTAAAAAAAAAAAAAAAAAAAGTTGGTTTCAATCTGATACTGAAAAATACCTCCTTTCTCCTCTTTCCTTCCTCGTCCCCTTGTGCATATTACCACAAACGAATCAGTCAAATGAATGTATGATCTTTGCTTCATCTGTACGTCCTGTCCAGAATGGAACTGCAGCCACTGCAGTATCAGTACTTTCATAGGAGCAGCCCTGCACCTCTGAGAACAGGGAAGAAGATCTTCTCTAATTGGTGGTGAAAGTGAAACCAGTAAAGGGAGAGAATCTGGGGTGACAACACTGCACAGCAGACCTAAAAGACACAGCAAGTTGTTCACAAGAGAATGCCACAGTATGTCTGCAGCAAAACATACAGCAACAACACAAGAAACAAAGCAGAACAAGCGATGACAAGGAGAGGTTGATGGGACATTTTGGAAGGCTGAAGACAGGTTGCCTGAAAAGCTGACCTATTCGATATATAGGTCAGCCTGCCACATGTAATGAGCTGTTGCAGTATGTTGTAAAACTGCTGCAAGAAACCACTGCTATAGCTTTATCTCTTTCCTATTAGGAGTAAAGGTCAGGCACACGCTCCTTCTGTTGCTCTTGGCTGTTCTCAGTGAAGGCCATGGAAGGAACCCATTACAGAATAAAAGTGAATTGCTCCAGGCTCGTAAGCTGCATTGCCAGTGGGGAGGCATATTGCTAATAAAAATGGGCTGGTAGTAAATCATTTAATTTCTTGGCTGCTCCTATGCTCATTTTCAGATGGAAGTTGATGTTTTAAGAGCTTTAAAATTCAGCTCTGATCAGGAAATGAGTTTAGTTGTTTGAAAAGCAGCTGTTTGAAACAGCTTTGTTCGTTCTTTAGCCTCAGTGGAGCTTGAAATCAGCTGCTGATAGAGAGATACAAGTGTACAATCCTCTGGCTTTTGGGTTTTTTTTTTTTTCTTTTAAATAAATTACAGTGAAATGTCCTTTCTCATTAGCATGCTGTTTCATCAGTCTTGCTAGGGCTTGCTACAAAAGGACTGCCTATAGGTGTGTTATCTCATGTGAGAGCCAGGGAGCCTGAGTTCTACCTGTGCTGCTCTCTGCTGAGTGGTTTTGGGAAACCACTCCACTCTCCTGTGCTTTTGTGCCTGGTCCTGTTTTAGGCTGTCAGCTCTTCATGGAAGAGACTGAGTTTATTTGCAACATTGCCTGTTTTATGTAAATTTGTGTAAAAATGAGTGTGTCATCAGGTAGTTATTATAGGATATAAATATCATAATGAAATAATAATCCTTATATTTTGGATCCCAAATACTATGCTATGCTAATTGGGGGTGGGGGTGTTGACCATAAATGACTCATTAGGATCATTATAACTTCTAGGTATATTCAAACTTCAACATACCCATCTTTCCTTTTACCTTTCCTTAGAGACCTCCTGTTTTACTTATACCAAATGCTGCCCCATCTTGGATCTGCAAGATATTAGCCTGCTTACACAAGCGTTCTCTGTGATCACCCCTACCACTGCACTGCTCCAACTTCATCCTGGTCACTAGTTTGTGGGATTAAGAATCTGAAAGTAAAGAATACTTCTTAGCTGTATTTGCTGTATCTTTATGATAGCATGTGATGCATTATCACAATGTTACTTTCAATCACAATGTTACTTTCAAATATTCATGGAATTGCATTATTTTTTTGTCTTGTCCAATAGATGAGATATTAATAGATTTTAACAGTCCACCTTACTGATCTTGTACTTTGCACCAGCCTAGTTTATTGACCAATTTCATTTTAAAGGGGCTTATGTACTCTATAAAATTAAGGTAAATTAGTACATTTCTTGCACTTCATAGAATCTTCAGAGGCCAAACACTGCCATGTAAAGTGCTCACATTCTACCAAGATGATTACTTTGAATATGAGAGGGTTTAGGGGATGTGTAAAGTTTTTAATGAGCTGCATATAACAGGGCCCTCTGCATCATAAAATAATATTCTGAAAAGCAGACTATATTAAGAAAAAGAAAGCTTAAGTAAACATATAAAATTGTTTATTGTATTTTCTTCATGGCACAGTTTAAGTTACTTGCTATCAATTTTAACACAAAAATAGATTTGTGTGACTAAAGAAGATCACTTATGCACTTCAGTGTAGGCATCCCACAGCTAACCTATTTTCCCCGAAGTGACATAAAAAATTAGTAAAAGGAAATCAAGCAGTTTTGTGATACCATGCAGAGGAACAAGTGTTTCTGATATGTTTAACAAAATTAATTAGAATGAGACTGGTAAAATTTGCTGCTTAAGAACTGATTCTTAGGTTTGCGAAGTGTATGGTGCTTTTCTTACTTTTCATGCTAACATAAGTGTTTCCTGTTTTGCTATTTCCAAAAACATTAATATCAGCATCAACAGTGGGTGGTAGGAAGTGGAAGAATCTCATCTAAGTCATTTCATACCCATCTTTTTCTTCATGTCTAACATTCCATTAGGTGTCAGAGATAATACTTTAAATATAATCAAAAGAAGGTAGTTATTAATCCCCAAAAGTAGAGAATTAGGTCATTCTTTACTTTTGTTAAAACCAGAACGTGATTAAAAAAGCTTGTAGGTTTCTCTGAAAAAGTGTTACATTTTTCATAAAAGTCTGAAGAGATAAAGAAAAAAAGGAACAACAGGAAAAAGATAAAAAAAGAATTAAAAGATATTTAAAGTCCAAGTTATGAAACCAATGGAAAGACTTTTCTATTCCAACTTTGTCTTAGGCTTTGGTTTGGATGAAAGTACGTTCCAGTCCTTACGAAGTCCTGACTTTGAATCAGAGTTCTGAGATTCTATTTCCAGCTCTGCTACTACTTTGCTCTGCATTTTCAAACACAATGTTTCCATTTCTGTACTTAGTTTTCCTTCCCACTTTACCAATAATGCAAACTCTGTCAAATCACAAAGCAACCTAGAACACAAAAACACGAGCAGTGACTTATGGTACTTCTGGTATTGAGATGCAGTTACACGCTCCATTACACAGCCATTTTTAATTTGTGGGACTGACCTAGAGATACACATGACTACTGCAGTAACAGAGTAACTCAGTTATTTGAACAACTAATGTACAAGTCACCTATTTTGTGTGCTGGGAAATGATAAATGATAAAGAATGATAGATTCAGAATTTCAGCCTCAGATAATTATAGACTCTGCAGTCAGACTCCAGTAAACTGTTGATGGGTATACACAATCCTCCAACTGTTCAGAACTATGCCTGTATGCTTTGTAATAACTGTTTTGGCTGACAGCATTCAGATTTTACTTTAGAACACATTATTATAGAGAACAAATAAAAGGCTAAATATTTTAGCAACTCCTTCTTTGCACTTTAAACAATAAAAATTTTTCCATTATTGCAGATGTACCTTGGCTTTTTGGGATATACAATGTAAGAACACATAAACTCTATCTACCACATATTTGTGATTAAAGCTTCCAAGTAGATGGTAAAGTACAAATGCTACTACAAATAATACACAGAATCTCTTTTGATTTCAAATAGCTGCTTGAACACACAACTGAGGTGCTTACTAAGTTATAGCCTCTTATTTTCTTTTCAGCTGATAAGCTCTTAATAGTATTTCAAAGAAATGTTGTGAGGAATTTTTGACACCTCTGAAAAAATCAGTGATTTTGAAAATTAAACGTAGGGTAACATTAATAAAGTAAGCCTTTCCCACATTTCTTTGCTTGCACTCTTTCAGCAAAAAATCATAGAAGACAAGGTGAACACCCATCAAGACCAATACCATATTTCTACTGCGTTCCCTTCTGGTTCTTCATTTAAAATTTTGGATCCTTTGAACTTCACCCATGTTCCTTTTTTCACGTCTTGCTCCCCTTCCCTAGAATAGTTGATTTCAGTTTCTGTATCCCTATCTTCTTCCAGAAGGCTGATAATTTTCCTTTCGCAACAGCTGAAACTTAGTAGTATCCAGTAAGGCCCACACTGGATTTCAGGAAGAGGACAAACACAAAATAATCACGTCTAGAAATATCCTCCCAGCCTCCAAATATTAGCAGTTAGTGGGCTTCCTATAAAGCCTGATGCAGAAGCTTTACAGTCCTGATGGACTTCTCCTCAGTGAAACTGTCTAACCCTAATTTATACTCTCTGCCTCCACAACAACCTGTGGCAATGAATTTCACAATTTCAGTATTGCTGAGCAAATGTACAGCTGATAAACAGACTTATTACTCACTTTAGTGTAATCTCTATGCTTGTCACAGTTTAGGAATGTGTCCTTAAATGCTTATGGGATATGCACATTAGCCTGACTTTATAATCTAAGACATGCAAATTGGCCTTTATACCAATGTAAAACCCATTAAGTCAATGGAGTTTCACATGGACGTATGGTCTGCCCACACAGATTGAATTACAGGTTGAGGGCTATAATTGTAGCAAACAGCACATAATTACTAGAATGACACTCTCTTTGTTACCTCTGAACACTGAGAATATTTCCTATACTAAAAAGGTTATTCACAAAGATAATACAGTTCCTTTACAAAAAATAAAATGAAAAGCTACAAGAAAGCCATAGCCTATTTTTAATACTTCCATTTGTCATGAAGTGACAGAGAAGTCAAAACTTCAAATTAGTGAAATAGGGTAAAAATGTATATGAAACTTCAGTAGTGTCTGGTAGTTGCACTGTGCAATTGTACTCATCAAAAGCTATCCTGACAGCTTTTTCATACTAAGTTAAAGGAAAGTATAATTATTTGTTTATATTTGGAAGTTCTAAGAATCCTGTGTACATATTTCATTTGACTGTATCACAAAAGAATAATTTATTGCAACTACCTAACAAAAAGCTCCCAAACCTGGCTGTTTCAATTCCTCACTTATTTCCTTCAGAATGTCTTTTTTATATTGCCGTAAGATTTCATCTTGCCAGCCCTGTGCTGTAAACTTCTAGACTGTAACAAACCTCAGCCTCAAAAATGTCAAACAATGAAAAATGGAAATCACCACAGAGTACGCTGGTCTCAGAGCTCCTCTGAGCCTCACTCACTCTGGCTCTCGGGTCACTGCCTGAGTTGAATATGCAAGCTTACCACTAACACCCACACGCTGTTGAGTTTCTGTACTATGTTACTAGAGTGAAATTCACAGGGAAAAAAGCATCCATCCAATCCTCCCCCTTCTCTCCTCTTTTCCTCCTGCTTCCTTAACAAGAACATAGCATAGGAGTTGTAAATACACAAAACCAGTTACATTTTGAACAATGCCCATTTTTCTTAATGTCCACCGTAAGACATGCTTGCTAAGGGCTTCTGTGAAAAACAGTATGTTAGAAAAAGTCTACAGGGCTGATCTGGGAATATAATTTTTTTTTTTTAATTTAAGGATTACACTGGCTATAAGCCAGGGAAGGAGAGGGTCAGTGTCTTATGACATAGATACAGGATATGATATGTGCCTTAATATTTGCTTTGATGGTAAAGGAAAACTCTAAAAACTCTATGAAGGAAGATTTCGTCTGTTATGTCAGCTTTAACAGTCAGGTGAACAGAGTTTTCCCCACAGTCCTACCATAGCCTGGCTGGGACAGGCAGCAGATAAAGGAAGAGAAATATTTTCCTTTCAGACTAAGCTTCTTCCAGAAGGGAGGAGGCAAGATCAACATTTTGGTAATTGTAAAACAAGAATTCAAAAGAAGCCTTTCAAAAGAACCTCTGTATTTCCTCAATGCTCTTTCAAGATTTGTGTGGCCTCAGTGTCTGTCCCAACAGTGACAGACTTTGCCATGGGAGATAGATATGGAGGAGGCTGAGAAATCACACTGAGATCTAGACAAACAGAACGAGGTGATTATATCAGGCACTCTGATGTTACATTGAGCTATTATCTAGTAGACCTAAAAGGAGTCCGATTTTTATTTCCATGCTAGATTGTGTCATATTTTTTGTTTGCTTACTCTGGTAACCCTAAGGCAAGTTCAAGTGCTTAGTTAGAGAAATGTTCCTTTAAAAAACACAATGTAGTTCAGCTCTGTTTTCCAGCAGATCTTATTCTAACAAGCAGTAAGACCAGATGCTCTGGTGGTGTGACATTGTTTCAGTGAAGTTAAGAGAACTAAAATGATTTAAGACCCCAGCTGAGGAGCTGGCTGCACACATGGAGTTATCATTAAATTACAGGAAGATAAACAATGACTAGCTGTTTGAAGTATATGGATCCCTACTGGTTCGTCATGACTGCATGCGTGCATTTGCACACTTTCTGACACAAGTTTAGCCTGGTCAGAATGATGCTTAACATGATTTCAGTGTGCACAGTCATATGTTATAGATAGATGCATCCTGCTGTACAACAAGCAGCTCTCTAACTCACAGTGACTGGCACAGGAACAATTAATTCTGACATGCAAGGTTTTCTCACAGTGTGTGGGCTCTTTTAAATTATTGATAGTGATTTGGAGAATACAGAGCCATGAATAAGAGTGCAGCTGTTTCAGTTGCTTTTTCATGGTTAAAAAAAGACAAATTATATGTCTTAAGTGACAGTCTATAGAGATTAAAGGTAATTTACCTTTCTCAAACCTAAGGTTTTAAAAAAAATATTAAACAACAACAACTTTGATATCATTCTCTGAAATCAAAGAACAATGAAAGTACCTGGAACCCTGCTGATTAAGAATACTGATTTCCCAGAACAAAAATTAAAAACTATAATTTGGATCAGACTGTGTTTTTAATAATGCTCATGTGTGAATTTCATTATCATAATCCAACTTCAGCAGTTCTGCAGACCAGCTGAGGTCCTCGGTGGTGCATGCAATCAGAAATACACCAGCATCATGGCAGGCATGATAGTGTAATGCAAACATATATCCAACTGATATGACTTCTGTGATTAAAAACATTACAATATAAAACAATCATTGAGAGTTTACTTTTAATTTACTTTTTAATCAGCTTTATTTTAATCAGAAAATTGTATCTAGCAAAGCTCATTAAATGACATCTATAAGGAAAAAAATAAAACCTTACTACTATGTTGGTAGTTTTTATGTAAAGTTTAGAGTTAGTTTATGGCCAATGAGCAAGTTATAAGCAGAGAAACCTCCTGAAAAATACTAAATATAATACAATCCAGCCATTTATGTAAAAAAATCTCAATGTATTATTTTCGGTAATACTCTCTAGTAAGCTGTTTATAGCATGAAAATCCATTCTGTTGAAATCAAAACCTTATCATCATGATCGGGAAATGCATGACTGTAGTAAC
Organism: Strix aluco; assembly: GCF_031877795.1. Classification (NCBI taxonomy): domain Eukaryota; kingdom Metazoa; phylum Chordata; class Aves; order Strigiformes; family Strigidae; genus Strix; species Strix aluco. The sequence goes on from NC_133944.1 coordinate 7,902,873, forward strand.
CTGCATTTTATTTTTGTTTATAAAGACTGCCAAAAAGATCGACTAACAGCTTTTGCAGTCTTTAACTCTAATTGCCTTTTAGGGCCAATGCCTCCATATTTTTTTTTCACCTAATCTCTATAATACTAGAGGTAAACTGGCTGGCTTTCATAAAATATCTTAATGAGCAGGTGTTAGTTTAGAGAGAGGTATGGGAAAAAAGACCCAGTTTGGAGCAATGAGCTGAATTGAAGCCTCCCATTTCCCAGGAAAATTCAAGAAGCTCCTGATGTCACTTGGCTACTCCTGGTGCTGCTGGTAGTAGGGCTTACTGAAGAGTATGAAAGGATTTAGTGTTATTCTGATGCTCAAGTTAAAATTAAGTGCTTCGTGTAGATTTCCACAGAAATGTGATTGGTGATGCCTAGTATTGTTTAACCAACTTCCAGCACTGCAATGAAACAAAACCCAAGAGAGAGTATCTTGTGCAAATCAAGTTCTTTCCCAAGATGGCTAAACTTAGCAAAGAATGATATAAAATGTTCACGAGTCTGCAGATATTGTTACTATCTACCCACTTAAACTATTAGGTTGGTAACTGTCTTTCATATTAACATTGCATTGTTCTTGATAGATATACTTCTGGGACTGAGATTTTAATTAACACTGTGACCATTTCCCAGAATTGCTGCAGGAGGAGTCATTCTGGTAGAGAACCTGAGGGATGGAGAACATCTCATCTATGCAGCCGAGAAAGAAAACTACTCACAACTGGGAAATACCAGGCCACAAACAAGGTCACAGTCATATAACACAATAGTAACAACAGTTACTACTTAAAACTCTGCATTTTAGTTAGGAAACTGGTGTTAGATTAAGACTGTGAACATGATCAACTATGGCTCAGCTATAAGCAATACCTTGCCAAACTATATAATTGATCACTTCTAATCATGTGACAATAACCTAATGTGTCAAGGGAAGTATACTGCAATGCAAATTATTTTTCACCATCTGTTTATTGCATAAATATTTTTACTCCGTCCATTAGTTACCATCTGCAGGATGATACCAGTCAGTTTATAAACTTTATGTCCAAAAGCAAACAGTGCAATAGAGCCAATTCACCATCACTAACTTCTTTGCCATATTCATACAGAATTAATGACAACTGTTCTATTATAAAGACATAATTCTACCAGTTCCTAAACCAAATCAATTAATTGTAAATGGAATTAGAATTTATTTAGCAATTTAGATGTCTAAATTTTAAAAATCAGACATACTGTTACGCACAGGTTAGTTTCACGCCAGGTTTCTACTATACCTGGTTGTAAGAAATTAGCAATGTTATTTACATACTTAAATAATGACTCCAGCAAACTGAAGAAAAAAAAAAAAAAGTGTTATACCACAGAACTACCACAAAGTATTTGCTTTCCATTAGCATGGCTAAAAAAAAAAATAAAAATAAACCACTGAGTTACACGTAACCGCATGTATTTTAGAAGGTTGATTCAGACACTGCCCTTGAGAAGGCAGATTACGTGGACTTATTGCTTATTCTTTTAGTGTTATTTTTTCCCACAGCTCTTGCCTAATTAACATTTTTATTTCACTGATATTAGTTAAAAGTATGCCTACTTATGCCTGAAATATTTTTACAATTATAACATTAAAGTTTTAATATTTAGGTCATAACAAAGTTTACCATTTCATTCAACCCAACATGTTCTATATTCTGTTTGGTATGGAATACTGAAAAATTGTCCTTTTTCAGAACAGAAAATTCTAATCTACTGATTTTCTCATGCAGATACCAATATTATTGTTTCACAAGCTTTAAAAAGGAGATTTATGTAAATGGTTCATAATAAAGATTAGGAATATATAGGTGTCAGGAACATAATCTTAACAGTATTACAGCAGCACCTAACAAATTATTAAAAGACACATGATATGGATCCATGAGATATATATAAATCCTTCTTATAGTGCAGCATTAGCTGCATCTCTACTTCAGTGCAGAAGTACTGGTGAAATAAACGCTGGCTTGCTAACTGTTTTGTCAGTGAGGTGCATTTTTTGTAGAAGCTTAAGTCTCAATAAGGCACACCTAACCTGGACAAGCATTTGATCACTCACAGCATGCACTCTTCATGAAGGGGACAAGCAGTTTTCCCCTACTGTAACTGAAGCTTTGCCATAATCATACCATGGCATTCTGACTAGGTCAGATTAGCACATTTTGTGAGTGCTAAAGAAGCACATGCCAGTTCATGGTATCCACTCCGGAAAGAAGCACTTGCAGCCTGCTTACCAGTGACAACAATTAAAAAATATTAAATTCAGGTGCAGAACCAGTTTTCACCACGTTCAGGTGAAGAGTCTCAATGATCAAAGTGCGCAATGCCTCAGACAAAGGCCTATAACCCCTCCTTGGATTTCATATCCACAAATTAGATTACTGATTCTGGTTCATAAATATTTAGGAAATCTTGTCCTTCTTGCGAGTGCACCCCTATTTATTTAGTGATGTTTCTGAGGCACACATACAGCAGCTAATTTCAGAGACAAAGATTAATTATAATGTATAGCAGTACTACGTAAAAAAGAAAAAAATGTCCATTATATGTGGCCATAGATGCACAGGGTGTTTCTTCAGGTAAATTAATTCTAATCAGTAATATGACTACTAAGTGGCCAAAACCACTCTTGCTGTTTTCTTCAAAATGCATATACAATGCTCCAGCCACTACTGGCATTCTGATTAACATGGTTCATGCACAGCACAAGGTCAGAAGAAAAACAGATTGTGGCTTAAAAAAAAAAAAAAGAAATCTATACATGTACTTTTTTCCCCCCACTTGTAAATGTTAACTTGTTCCTCCTTAAGCTCTTCAAATCCCTTTTTGCATGACCAACTTAATCCAAAAAATACTAATTAGTTAAGGTTTTTGTCAATTTTCTACATGTAGAGTTCTCCTCTTTGAAATTTCCTCTGCAACTTCTCCATTTAGTAGGGAAACCAACTGTAAACAGCTTGTATTTTGCCATTACATAATTCCTAAATTTCGGCTTGCCTTATTGGATCTTCCTGCCTGAAAAGAATAGTTTGACTCACAAATAAACAATTCTCCAAGTGAGTTCTGCATTGGGGTGAAGGAATATTTTATTTTAACTGATTTCTATTTGTTATTGAAACTGTTTCTCCATACTAAATCTACTTGTGAGAGAATCATATTAAGGAGGAATAGAGGATTGTGATAATGTTATTCTTCTGGCCTTGAAAGACTATTTAAATCTTTTCTACAACACGATATAGGCCAAATTGAATTGGATAGTGTGTATGGGGATTACCACGTGGTATCCACACATCATTCCATTAATCACACTCTAACCTTTCAAGCTGTTCAGCACCCTCTCCTCACACATTATAGCCAGATTTTTCAGCGGAATGAAGGGTAAGGAACCAGATGGAACCTGGTGGTTTCTGCTTTTTCACTACCCAGTGATTTTATCTCCTCAACTGTTTTTAAGTTTTCAAAGATGGCAATCGTACATCTCCAAAACTGTGTATACAGAAAGCTTTTTATAGGTTCAATTTATTAGGTCTAGATCCATTAAACATTAAGCTCTTTGCCCACTCTCAGAGTGGAATTGAGAACATTATATTAGACAGCCGCTACGCTTGTCTCTGTTCAGCCTAGAGAGAATTTGGCAATTTGTTGTTCTATAAAAAAATTGCTATTATGATGAGTGGGACAGATGCTTTGAGCTAATCAGTAGGAAATGGGAACCTGAGTCAGCCAAAGCTGCACCTTTCCTGAAATAGGTATATCACACTTCCACTCTTTGCAGTTGACTTCTTAAAACCTGAGAAATAAACTTAGGAAAACAACCAAACCTCCCAAAAATCAAAACTCTTTATTGAACATTAAATAAGAAGCTCTGAAAAGAAATCGTTACCTGCATGCCCATACAGGGGTGTGTTCTTGCAGCTGTGCTTCGGAGCAGCGTCCTAAGCGGGGCAGGCAGCCCCCTCAGGGGTGCAGGAGACTCCATCTTCCTTCCTTCCTTCCTTCCTTCCTTCCTTCCTTCCTTCCTTCCTTCCTTCCCTCCCTCCCTCCCTCGCCTTTGGGGCTGCTCCCTGTTACCAACGGCAGTAGGAGGTGCCCTGCTTGCTAACTGCCTGCAGGGACATCCCCCTCCTCTTCTCCCACCATTTCAGGACAGGGCAAGCCAGAGCCGCCTTCTCTTCCGCCAGCCTTGTCCTCCTCAGCAAACCACAAAAACATAGGCATTTAGCCACAAACCCACACTTAAATGCTTCAACCAGTTACTACAGCCACAAATTTCACCTTACTCAACATCTCTTCCTGTTCTGAAGGCAATGCCTCATGCTGTCTTTAAAAAGAAAATCCAATGGCGTGAGGCTTTCCCTTAAAGGAACAGCGACGGCCTCCATTCCTCTCACAAAATGGGGGCGCCATCAGCCCGCTGCTGTGTGGTGGGTGCTGTCGTTCTTCCCGCCAAAGCTGTGCCACGGGATAGGAAGCCAAGCAAAATAAACAGCATCGTAAAGTGGAAATACAGCAGGGAGAGAGGTGAGTAGAGGGGTTAGAGAATCCTATCTCTGCAGTTTTTGCATTTAATCTAGCAGTTATTGTGCCTAAATAAGCAGCTAGACTCTTTTTTGAAGCCTGTATCCTACTAGGTTGTAGAGTCTGGGCCGCTCTTTCTTCCTCACCACATACTTAGTTATTTTTGGCAGAATTACTCAGCTTTAATGAGTAAAGTAGAAAAATGCATCTTGAGTAGGCTTCTATCCTCAGAGGTGGCCATTTTTAGGTTTGACTAGACTCCATAGTATAACAATCCCTACAATAGTATCCATTAGTTAGGGGCTCATGATCCTCCTATTTCTAATTTGTGTTCAGGCATGGTTTCAAGGTAAATGCTGTATATTTTACTCAGTCCTGCCCAAACTTCTGCTAGGTTAAGGTGCAACTTCAAGTTTAAAATAAAGATACAGGAATTTGGAGTTCATTCTGCTCTAGGATCAACTGAGCAAGTTTTCAAGATCATGATTTTGAACTCATGGGGAATTTAGGTGTTTGAGTCCCATTTACAAGTCTCTCATCTTTCTTTGAATTTGCCCCTAAGGCCCTTTGATACAACAAGAGATTTATAATTCCTTGGGTGATATTGTTCATTTTGATCATAACCTCTCTTTAGAGAGACCAGGGAGTTAACTGAGAAAAATTTTCCATGTGGAAGAGGAATGTGAATTGTGAAACAAAATGGGCAGCCAGCTTTTTAATTTAAGCATAACTAACACTAAAGTGCTAAGTAGGGTTTGATTAGTAAGAAACAGATTCAACCAATTATAAGACATGCAGTAAATGTGCTTTCGCTGATTCCTTCAACCAACTTGCTCACGGTGATTAATTGTAATAGCATTTTACATGTAGATAGATTTGAGCATATGCATAATCTTATGAAAAATTGGGGTCTAAATCATGTGCAGAGGTCAAATTACTGTTCAGACTAATGATTCCCTATGTATTTGTTCAACTCCAGTTTATTGTGACACAGCATCTAATGATGAGGGCCTAAATTTATATGTTAACAGCAAAAGCAAAGATTTTGAACAGAAACCTGGGGGAAGTAGCATTTGTAGAGCTGCTGTGGACAGTGCTTTTTTATTTAAATAGATGGGTCAGTGACCTCCATCATCCTTGTATCTGTGCTCAGTGTTCCACTGTGCAGCACAATCCCTTGATTGAGAAGAGCTATTAGAAAACTCAGCCGGCTGAAAAATCTGACCTGCTGAACACTCTTAGGTACTTTATAATCAAATAAATGATCACATATATTCTCTGCTGACAGTTTATGGCTGTGATTGCAGAACTGCTGAATATTGTTAATGTGCCTACAGTTCTGTAATGAATTGTTTCTGCAGTTTTTGATTTATCTTCTTTAACAAGTTTATTTTACTTTAATATTTTTCAGGACTGTAATCAACAGTACTCCAAATTTCTCCCATAATGTTGTCACAGACTTCCCCTGATAAGCTTTTTTTTTTAGCATTTGTAGCTCATATGTTGTATTTGGGACTTTTTTAAAATTCTGGATTGTCACAGATGAGTTCAGAGTTCATCTTTCAATGCATGTCTCAAATATATATGAATCTAAAATGAGGTAATTAAAAGTATCTTTTTTTAATACTTAAATATTGATTGCTTTTTTATTCCTTTATTTGCTAACAACATTTCAAATAGCACATAGTTCTCAGAACCATGAACCCACTGTTGAGTTAGGCAAACTGTAGTTAGCCTGAAATGTAGATTTGTTGCTATCCTGCTTGTGCTCTTACCCTCACAGCATTATAGCAGACAAAAAATGTCACAAGCTATGCTGTGGTGGAGATAAAATGGCAATGTTAGATACTTAACCAAAATGTGCTAGAACTGTGAATGGAGCTGAGCTATACCTTTGAGCTTCATTTACCCTTTACCTTTGACGCCACTAGGACAAGTAGAAAGACTTGCTTTAAAAGACAGTCATTTTGCTTCTGTAGAGCAAAATGATTAAAGGTATATTAAAAGCTCTATTCTTTTCTTGCTGAACATTATGATTTACCACTGGAAGGAGCTAGAGTAATGATGTTGAATTACTGAAGAAACCAGCATAGGGCCAGCAAAATGGTTAAATAATCTGTGAGAAAGGGAATCAGAATCTTACCTGAGAGAAAGGAGAAGTCAGTTATTTTCTGAGATGCAGAGAGCTGTTTTTCTGATTTAGAAACTCTTACGTATGAAAAATGGGTCGTGTGAAAAGCAAGTATGATAATTTTAAAATGGAAATTATTGTTTTCTGTTAAAAAATAAATTATGTGGGTGGAAACAGAGGGAAGTAAGCAGAAAGAAAAAGCCACTCAGATGAAACAGATTGTCTGTCTTGCTTGGTAAGGCTACAAGGTCATATACAGAAACTGTTACTGAAGTAAGAAAGTGACTCAGTTTATTAAGCAGATTTTTTAGTTTGTTTGTTTAAAACTAGTGATTTTCATAGGGAAGATGAAAATTGATCAATAACTTGACAGGAATAGAAAGCCTTCTAGGTTTGTTTCTGTTTGTTTTTTTGAGGATCTGTATAATGTAACTGAAATTTCATCCTGTTTAAATGTTATTTGTCTTGGAAACTTTCACCTGCTTTGCTCACAAAAAATATGGTTTTAATTTCCAATCCAGGGGGGGCCACATGAGGGTATGTGTGTGGTTGGGGAAGCTTAAAGACTGACAGGGTGTTTAATCTGTCTATTTTATTGTAAAATGCAGGCGATAACAGTTTATTTTAAGCAGAGTAGTTTTGATATACAACAGCCTGAAAATTCTGGATAGAGAAGCAGAGTCTGACTAACAGTTGCAATACAGAGAGTAGATTTGTTCTGACAAAACCATCTTAATTTCAGGCATTTTCCAAAAAGCAAGACCTGAACCACTGGGTGCCACAGCCCAAGCTTAGCACGAATGCTCAAGATACAGCAGAAGCCAGAGCTGGCCTGGTGCAAATATGGGCTGTAGACAGAGCCAAGAGGGGAATATATGGTGTTCCTAGCATACAGTGTAGACTTATTCCAAAAACTTTTTTAATTGTTATGAAAACTCATGTTAGCTACATAATTAATAAGTCATATATCTGTAAGATAATGTGTGTATGTGATTTTACATTAGGGTCTCCTTCATGTAAGCCTTTTTTCATCAGAACTTGGTAACTGACACTTCCTTGTTATGTCATGACTCAAATACTAATACCATACCTAAACTTGGTAGCTCATTTGATGCCAGTTTTCTTCTCATGGTCCTCTGTCATAGCAGGTTTGGGGGTTCTTTTGTTATGCTGTTTTGTGTTGTTTGTTTTTCTTTTTTCACTAAAACATTGTTATTAGTATAATCTGACTTCTAGCTATGGCTAGAAAAACCATGTAATGTCAGGAGCCAAGAAAAGCCAAAATCAGCGTATGCTTAATGAGCTCTTCAATATTTGCTTGTATCTGTTATTAGGATAGCACAGTTCCTGGCTATTGCCTTTGTTCTTGTCTTATAGCATCCTTAGGCAAAAGACTCTGATGAAGAATCAATCACCCAAACTGATTACCATTCTGTCTGGTCTAATTCAGGAACTAGGGATGAGCTACATAGCTTTATCCCATCCTAATGTTCATTATTGATGTTGCTATTAAAGTTGTTTCACACTGAATGAGAATTGGGTGGTGGAAAGAGTTTTATGCTTTGGTAAGGCTAATGGTTATTAAAAGATGAGAAAAGCCTAGGTGATGCTGTATGATTTAATGAAAACATCTTCTTTTTCTGAAGAATGGTGCAGGGGGTCTAACCCACAGAAGGCAGTGTCAAATCTCTTGATTTACAAGTCTGAAGCAAATCCTCTACACAGAACCTGCTAGTAGTTCCCTGTTTCCTGTTCCATATTGCTGTTTGCAATGGTTTCTTCTGCCTTACAGTCTATGTAGCTATTTGTGTCCCTACAGTGTAACCCACTATTTTTCTGTTCTGCTTTCATTTACTTACACACTATACAAAACGACCTCACAAGGAAAGCAGGAAGGCAGGCCTGTTGCATTTAAAAGCTCTGTTCCCACATCAGCCTGATGCATCTGACACCAGTGTCTTCTGATTCATTCCCATTCCCTGTATCTTGACAGTTGCTCAAACACAGCATTTTGTTGAAGTTGCTCTTTTAAATTAAAGTGTTTGAGAGCTGTGACTACTATCCTGTCTTTTAAGAACAAATTCTTGCAATGGTTGGGATTACAGTGCTGTGGCTGTTGGCTAATGGCTCAGGAAAAAACTCTCTTATGTCATTTGGTGTTTCATTTATTTATTTGTTTTAGGTTGATGCCTTTTCTAGCTCTGTAATATTACTGGAATAGCTAAAAACATTCACCTGGAAAAACTGCATCCAGCTTATTTTATTCTGGTTTGGGTGTGGGAGAGTGGGTGAGGAGGGGGGTTAAACAGGCATGTATGTTTCTATAAGCCTTTTTTCTGGTAACCCTAAGTAACATTTTTCTTTACTTTCATGGAACAGAAAACTGAAAGCTTGTAATATTGTAATAGTACGGTAAAGAATGTCTGAAAAATGTTGATTCAAAAAGATAACCATGTTAGATTATGGGACTCATCAAAAGATGTGTCAAAATATACTGACAACAATATTGACTTGATTGCCTCTTCACAATTTGTTCTTTTCCCAGTAGGAGTAGCCATGTGAAAGCCTTGCTAGCTCTCCTGTAACCAAATCCTGCACACTATATCCTATATAAAGGCTATATAAATACAAAATCCTGTATGTAGCTTGTCTAGGACAGCGAGCTTCTTCAAGGACCATTAATATAGCTGCAGGAACAACTGATTGTTCTTTGTCTGAAATTAAAAACAGACAAATGAAAGAACCATTTTTAGCTAACACCAAGCTCAAGTTTTTTAAATATTTTGGAAATTTTTTTTAATCGGCTTAAAATTATTTGCAAAATACAGGCTCTACTTATAAGTATTGCTGGTTAGGATGGCATTTTCCACAAAGAGTCCAGAAACTTAAAATTTATGCAGCCCTATCTATTAATGAATAAAAAATGCACTAGAATTTTATTTATATGATAATACTCTTTGATGTAGGAGGAGCAATAATTCACCACTGCATTTTTAAACATTTATTCAAAGTAAAACAAGTAATATTTGTAAGACTGTAGAATTTGAGTTAATAATGAAGCTTAATTTCAGTTCTAAGTATGAAGACAGGTATTTAATGGTACTACTGTAAGTGTGCATTTTATACCTCGACTTTTCCTCTTGCATGCTGTTTCACAATCCATAGGCTTAACCACCAGATATATTATTATGCCAAAACTGACTATGTTATCAGAAGTATATGCATCCATTCATTGAATGTCAAACTTCCTTCACTCATAAAACTATTGATAAAGAGGCATGAGTAACAGGTTAGTTCTGTAGACTTCATCTGAAAAATTAATCTGCAGAGAAACAGAGCGTGTGGTAGGAATACTAGAAATCTCTGGGAATACTAGAAATCTCTGTTTTCTATTCGTGTATCCAGAAAAAAAAGGGGGGGGGGGGGGGGGAAGATATAGTTAAAAAAAATGAGTTATCCAACGAAAGAAGGTGCCATACGATTGACTGACTGTACAATTAGCAAGAAAGTTAAGAAGAGAATAACACACCATTAAAAAAAATTCCTAAGACAAAGTGAACCATTCCATTTTCAGGTGCATGTGGGAGAAAAGTATATGAGTAATGAATTTTATATGATATATTTCCCATGCATTATTGAAAATATTAGTGCTGACTACAAATAATCACGTGCTTTGTCCATTACAGTTTTGTGATGCACTTAATATATTCTGTTGATAACATTAGCGTAAAGACATCATATTGGATGTGTTTTACAGCTTACAATATTTTTTTTTAAACTTCAGATGACATACAAATATTTTAGGAGATGATTCATTACAATATAAATTCTTTATATCAACATTCCAGTGTTGGGGGGAAGGTTCTTTCCCCAAAGGAATGAAGTAAAAATGAAAAGCATTTGCTAAATCATGTTTTCATAAATGCCTATGCTTAATAGCACAGCTCATTAGTTTTGTGACCCACCTTTTATGATATTCTTGAAAGCTCTATTGACTCTTCAGTAATATATGCTCTTTACTACACAGCTACAGCATGATTTGAAGTTCATGTGAAGGTTTCACAAATAAGACACACATCATACCTTATGTGGAGCACCAGGGGATAAGTGAGCCACCTGGTTATCAGTGAGTTACATGTTTCTCACAAGTACCTGACTCACCTACTACTTCAATTAAGAGCAAAATCCTGGTGCTGATGACATCACTGATAGAACCGATTCCATGATGTTAGTGCCAACAGAAATTTTGCTATGTACTTGAGTAGGTTTAGGATTTTGTCATCTTAATTAAAAAAAAAAAAAAAAAAGCTAAAGGAGTATTCCGCAGTGTAAGCAGCAAGAACTAGCAAGTGAATTTTTTTATTCACCTACAAATAAAAACCATATGAGTCAGTGTATCAAATATCTGATTAATGCCTGATATAGGTCTTTTTTTATCAGTCTGAATCTAAAGGTATGTGAATTTAGCAACTACTCGCAGATGAGGTAAACATGCATTAGAATTGTAAGGGTTTTGGATACAAGTATCATTCACAAAACCTTCAAGAATGGAGAAGTATTTGTGATAAATTCCCCACTGCAGAGTTTTTAAGTAATGGCAAGCATATTAATTTTGTTATAATTGGCCTTTATAGTATAAGAAGGTATTTGAAAATCAGCAATAATGTGAACCTACTGTCAGAAAATAAGCATGCATGTTGCATCAATGAAGTTTCATAAAGCCCCAGGATCTCATTCATCTTGTTTTATTGAAGACACTTGATTATTTCTATTGAATCGGTATGTTCATAAGCTGTAGTTCATGCTGAACAATAAACGAGGAATGTTGTAGCTTAAATGTAACTGAAATTCATTATTGGACCCCTTTGGATACAATGCATTGATTAGTATTATTTTTTTGTTAGAAGTCTTATTGCTTGAGAAACTCTTCTTTTATGAAAACAATCATTCTTGTCTTTAGTACGTCTAAAAATTCTTTTGACCCTGTACTTTAGTGACCTACTTTTATGATTTTATTGAAAATTGAAATACACCATGATCCATCAGTTACTAAGTCTTGATTCTGTATATGTGGAGGTCAATGAAAGAATCTCCACATTAAGAATTGGATTAATAGTTTTCTTTTCCACTCAAATAAGTATTTCAAAATTAAATAAACTTACCACTTTAAGCAGTATGGAAAATGCAATTTTACTTTGCTGGAAAGAAATGAAAACTTCCTAGAATTGTTTATTACCACTAATATTTACTTTCTTGAACAAAGATTGACAGTTATTATTCCTTTCACTACGTTTTCTGCATTCAGCCTCCATTATTCTCTCTGTGGTTCATTTTAAAGTGGAGCACAAATAGTTGCTCAAATCCAGACTAGCAAATTATTTTTGGTGACTTGTCTATAGTGAGAAGTATATTATTGATATCTGTTATTATCAGGCTTCAGCTATTCAGGTAAGCTTTTATTCAAATCAATTACAGTTCCATCACCTCCAATCCTCTTCTCTAAACAAAACTAACCAAAAACCCAAACAAAACCTGAAACACCCCACAGTTGTAGTCTGTAAAATATATGCGAAAAAAAATTGAGCACAGCTTGTGTTCTTAAACATTTTCTCTCAGTGTTAATTTGGGTTTTTTTTTCCTGCTTACAGTCCACTTCATTATCATTTCTAGAGTCCTTAAGAATCTGAGTTAGCATCTTTGCAGGAAATGCCCTAAGAGGAGTCAGGTTATTGAATCTAGTTGAAGCAAACTGAACAACTGCTAATTTCCATTTATACATAGACTCCACCTTTTCTTTACCCTGGCCTTTAAAGTCTTGCTTTTTCAGACTCACTGTTAAACAGAATTTGAAGGAGAAGGAGGAAGGGCTAGTCCAGGTGATGGAATACAAGGAATGTGAGTTTCCCAGAGCTTTGAGGTGACCGTGCCCAGGCCTTCTGTTACCATGAGCTCCCCAAAGAAAAATAAACAGGATAATATGTATTTTAAATAGAGAAAATGTACTAAACAAGACAGATCAGAAATTAAAGGTTTTTTAAAAGGACCTTTTTCTTCCCTATTATTGCATGTAGTCCCCTACTTTGAGTGTGACTCTGACTTTGTGTTTCATCAAACTCTGATCCCCCAGGTAATTCCTTCAAACTCAGCAGCCTGTCTGGCTGCTCCCTACAGCAGTCTCTCCAAGGCTAATCCCAAAGAATGTTATAAGAAACAGGAGTTAAAACTGAGTGTTCTTCATCATTGCTCAGGATAGTGGCCGTAGGTTAAAAAATATGCCATTCCATTTTACAGTTATGAAGGAGAAATAATCCAATTATTTTTCAGAAGGGGGAGAAGGGAGCAAGCTGGTGCACATGCAAAGAAAAACTACTTTCTTCTGAGATCTTTGTACTGTGAATCCCACATTACTTTTACACAGTTTTATTTTTGTTGTTGCAAGGATTTGAAATTTAGAACTGTTACTTTTATTATCTTAACGTACCACCCCTCTCTCACTCCTCCCAAAGAGAGGAGTCTATAATACTAGTGCAGGGTGATATCTTCTCTCTTCTCTCTCCCTGCTTTCCTCCCCACCCCTCCACCCTGCCCCAGATATGAATGCTTTTAAAGGAATAGTAGGGAAGGAAGATTTCCCTTTTTCCAATAACTCATTGAAAAGGGTTTGTAGATTGAAGGTGAGGAGAAGACCAAGTTTTAAGCAAGTGACTCTGAAGTACTAAACAGGTGCGAAGAAAAAGCAGTTGCTATTTTATCCGCTTGACAAGAGGGAGAAAATAATAATTTCAAGCAAGATTTTGCACCTTCTTCTTCCTGTTAAAGGCAATCAAGATGCAAAGTCTTAGAAAATGCAGGAATAGGCTTTTGGAGAATTTTGGCAGTTTCTCTCCAGGGCATCACAAAATGTCCTTCATTGACCGCAGTCATCTTCATATTCTTGAAATCTTAGAGTCAAAACTGTTCATTTTAGTCATCCATATGTGTTAGCTGTCATAATTAATTCTGCTCTAAGCAGGATGCAGTAGATTATTTAGGGATCAACCATGTAAATTGAGCTTAACACCAGGTTCAAAATCTAATAAGATCAAATGGAAAAACAGGCTGTCAGTAATGTGAGTGGGCTTTGGGTTAGGTTGTAAGTGTGCAGGTGGAGAGAAGGACTGCGGCGCTTCAGTATCTTTGCAGTCCAGTGCTAGTCCTCTCCAGGTCAGGATGTTCTGTTGTAAATCTGTATTGTGGGGAGAAAAAAAAAAAAAAAAAAAAAAGGCCTCTTCAATAGATTTTTCTAATTCTAAGTACGTATTTCTCACTTGTGAGGAAAGACCATTGGTTGCCTCCTAGACTACTATAAGTATCTATTTCAGAGACATTTTCACCATAGTCCTAGTTGACTGACAAGATCACTTCATGTAGTGAAAAAAAAAAAATGTTGTTTTTACCAAGGATATTTTGTCATGGGAAATTTCTCTGGGCGTATTTTTTTCTCATTTCCGTACACACAACTGGCAAAGTCTGTCTGTGCAAGACTTTCAGCTCAGTTTTGAAAACCCAAGAGACGTGAATAATTCAGATAATCTGTGGATAAACAAGCTGACTTTGAGGCATTTACCTGAGCTGCCAAGCCTGTTGAGGCTTTGTCATCAGATTCTCATTTACCAGTTACAAGATTTGTTAATGTTATATAATTCCTCACTCCACTGTGCGGGATGTTGCTCTAAGAACTCAATTCTCTTTTCACAAAGTTGCACTGATTTTAAACCACGGGAATTTCAGTAGATTTAGTTCTAAACTGAATAGCTCTGAGTGAAGAATCAGGCCCTTAATGTTTCATGTGAATAATGTATCAATACTGTGAGTCACAGCAGCAAACTCCTAAAAGTAACAGGTTAGAGACAAAGTTGCAGTTTTTCTGTATTGCTGTTGTTATGGGAGGAACTGTCAGCTACTTAGTTTTAAGGCCTCTTCCCACTACTGGAGCTCTGCAAAGTGGTCAGAGCCTACCTGCAAGTTAAGTGAAGATTTTCATTGCTTTTGCTCATTTGAAAATAAAGGCACAAGACTGACACAACTAGAATCACACTTCTTTTTTTTTTTTTTTTTTTTTCCCTTAGAGACAAGCCGTCACACTTGGACAGTCAGAACCAGATCTTAGAACTCTTTAAGCATGTGATTGTGGGACTAATTTGTGACTATGATTACTTCCCTTATATGTGCCAGCTGGGTAAGTAAACATTGAAATCCAGTGTATGGTAACTTCTCACACAACTATCTGTATAATCAGAGTAACTGCACATCTAGGATATCTGAAGGTCTCTCCAACAAAAGGAAGAACTGAACACTTTTAAAACAATTTTACATAAAAAGTCATACAAAATACTGAAGTTGACTGTGTGCCACAATAACTATTTGAACCATTACTCAGTTTCTTAACTCCCTAAAATTCTGAAGGCTGATGGTTTGATTAGTTTAAAATAAAACTTTTGACAGGACAAACTAGCAAGCATAATTTAATCCTTTAATAGCTTCACAGAAAGTATGTTCTTTGGTATATCAGAATCATTCAGAGCATAACCGTGGTATTTTTTTAAAACTGCTTTAATTGTGACCCCAGTTATCGTCATCCAGGTTACCTAGTTTTGCTGAGCAGCTTCCAGCCAGTTTTAAATACTCTTTCACTAGCACAAAATGCCAGTCAAGCCTTTTCTAGTGTTTAGTCTAGTGACTAAGAGGCCAGTCCTAGTCAAGTGCTCTATTCAGGGAGAGAAGAGGGTAATGCAGATCTTTGGGAAGATAGGAATCCTTAGGGAGTTGGATACATGGTCTTTAAGAATCTTGAGTAATACTGAGTGTCTGAGCTGTTGTTTTTACTCAGGTCTGCTAATAAAATGATCCCCTGTATCCTGAGGTTTGGTTCTATGTTAAGAAATACTCAAACTCCAAATAATAAGGATCTTTAAAAAACTTTCAGTTTTCCTGAATCAAACTTGGGTTTGCTATTCAGTGATACCAAACTACCTCTCTGACCCAGACCTCTGGGTCTTCTTTCATATTGCTTTTCCTCATATGGCAAAGAGTATATTTGGAAAAGGGAAATACACTGAAGAGAAGTAGATAGATGCAGAGTTACACACCAGTACATGTATTTTATGCAAGAATGTGTGTCAGTTCTCTTATCGCTCCCGTCAAGTGTCTCAGTGTGGTGTATTGAACAATGTGACTAATCTGCATTAGTCCATTCCTTTCCATCAAGGTTTCTTTCAGAGACACCTGGAAAGATTTGAGTCAAGGGTAGGCATATACTATCCAGGGACCTGGCTTCAATAAGTGTCTCTGTAGCTTTTGCAGTAATGCTGGCTGACTGCACAAGTGTTCCATTAACAAACTGCCTCACCCTTTCCCTCCCACACTCTGCATTTAGCCCAAGTACATTATGAAAAGGTCACAGTTTTTTTCCTCTCCTTGCATGTATTTAGCAAGTGTGTGCTTAATCTTTCTGTTTGGAGCTTTCTTTCTTTGCTTCCACATGCTTTTGCCTCTCCACCCACCTGTTATGAGTTAACCTCAATGCCCTTCACACATTAGCATTTGCTATACTGTATTATTGACTAACCAAAGTACTCCCTCTTCTTAACTTTGATTAGGTTGGATGTAAAAGCACAGAACTGAGGGGTTTTAAGGTTTAACTACTAATATGGTATCTGGGACAGCACTTCAGCTTATGAAACTATGAATGCTAATGCTAAAGTATATCATGTCTTGTTTCAGACGCTGTGTGTCTTACCTTAGTTTGCCTTCTGGTTCTTTTTAGACCAAATAACTAAGTCTAGCTTTCCAAAGTGCTGTTTCTGTGGTTGAACACCTTTGGTATTCTCCCCCTGACTTATAGGCCTACATCTCACAGACCTCCTAAACTGAAGCATACATCTTCCAAGACATCTTCAGGTTCTCCAAAAGAATCTTCTGTATCCGAAACAATCCTTTCTAGCTAGCCATTTTTCCCTCAAGGGGTCTGCTTTAATCACACATATGCTTCCCAATTACTTCAGCATGTATTTCCTTCACTGGAATAGTTAGCAGATGAAGTTAATCTTAACTCTAGCTCCTGCAGAAGCAGTCAGTTCATCCTGAAATACTAATCCTTTAACTGACTTGGAAATCTCTGATTCAAGGAGTCAGCACCTTCACAGGGATATACTAGCTTGCTCCCCTTCTGTTAGAAATCTTGCTTTCTTGTGATTTGAAGCTTAATTTTATTTGGAATTCCCTAAAAAGTGTCTTTTACTGCTAGAACTACGGCAGCAACTAAAAGTAGAAGAAGGATTCCCAGACATACAGTAGTTCGGATTCTTGTCTCGTGTTTAACAGTGCGAGTGAGTCTGTGCTGAAAAGTAATGAAAGGTTTGACGTTGTGGGGTGGGACTGGCCACTTTGACACCACAGAGCACTGATCTCTGTAACTGCAGACTTTGCTCTATTTTGCCAGATGTGACTTATGTTTATAATTTTCTATGCTCAAGCTATACTAGTCTTCGTTCAATATCGTTCAGGAAAAGTTTTAGAAATCAATTTCTGTGAGTACCAGGGCTGAAATGGTAACTGAAACAGTACAGTGCAGGTTATGAGGGTCCTACAATTGAGGAGAAAAAGAACTTCACTGTAACAAATACAAAATATTATTTTCTCAGGCTGCTGAACATGGATTAAGAGCAATAGCTGTCTAAAACCTAACATGAATAGATGTTGGGGTGTCATTATTAAGCAGAGTATTATGAACAGAATAACAAATCCTGTCCTGAAATCGTAACACAGATTGATGAATACTTTTCGTTTTAATCAGCTGAATGTTATATATATTTTGCAGATCTAATTCAACAGGTATCGAAAGCTCTTCACAAATCCTTAATCTGGTCCATTCCTACACATGCAAACTTCCTTGAAGTCTCTTTTTTTCTCTTATACCCTTGAGATGATTATTCAATACTCTGCCTCTGTTAAACTTTTTTTGTACAATTTGACTTGCGCCATGTTTGTCTTCCTGTTTCCCACCATCACCATTGTCTGTCAGTTATAAAAAAAGAGAAGTTTTAAATACCTCTGCCAATCTGCTTGTATTTTGTGGTGCTGAGTTAGCTGTTTGCAACATGTGCTGTTTCCTCCATTGATTCACAGACAACAGTGAATGGCATTTTCATCTAAATGAGTGTAATTTACTGTGTTTGTTGGATAGATATTTGAGTTTTTGTGGACACCAAGCTCCTTACAGACTGGAGCTGCTGTTTAAACAGCTAAATATGTGAGTATATTATCTTACTGATGAGAGCACGAACTGTCCCACAAAAAAGTAAACATAAATTTATTTACAAAATATAACTGAGGAATATGTACTTTTTCCTTATAATTTTGTAAGCAGAAGAAATTAATTTATATAAACCAAATACAGTGGAGATTTTGCTCATCTGAACATAACAGTCATAGTAGAGGAATAATGCACCTATCAGAAGGATCCATTTTAGCTATCTCCCTTTTTGTACAGGATGGTGGAATCGGTATTATCAATCATAATGAATACTGAGCTATAGTATAATGACTGTATTTATAGAAGCTACCTAGTTTCCGTTTCTAAAGGGCCAAATGATTTGTCTGGTCCAGAAAATAGTTTGAAATACCATCCTCTGTTACTTAAACTACATCACAGCTTGCATTGGGTAGCATGTCCAGCCATTTCAGTTCCAGTTTTGTCTTTTCTGGGGCAACTATTTGCAATGTGGGGATTAGCACTTTCAGCTCTGCTGGTTATTCAGGCTGTAAGTGCTACTCATTGGCAACATTTTTAAGAGTTTGTTGATTTTACAATACGAGACAAATTTTGTGTGACTCTTAAAAAGTTAAACTTTATGTTCCGTAATTTATGTTACTACTAACTCTCAGTAGTTCTGGTAAACTTTACTGTTTCAACCTATTATTAGAACCACGGGCAGTGTCAGAGCCTGGAATTGGTTTTGGCCTACTGAACTAGTAATTTGAATGTTTCCAGCTTTATTAATGATACCTTTGGAGTACTTGGGTCAATATGCAATAATCAGTTCTGAATTTATGCTAAAATTAATGGCATCAGTGGTCCCATTGATGTCAGCTGCTTTGTGACTTGGTCCTTTCTTTCGCTTTCTCTCCAAAGTTAATGTTAAAAATATGTTATTTCTGATGGTCAGAAATGACATGGGAGAATTTAGATGCAGTTAAAAAGCAGCCTTTAGTATGTCACATAATAATGTAGTAATTCTCACTCACCTGTACCACTTACCACTATTTACAGCAGCTAGGTGCAATTTTTGATGAAAGGTATATGAGGAGAAATTATCTTAAAATGAGCCCAAGGAAGAGATGATGATGATGGTGAACAGATGAAAGCATCTCAAAGAACAGAAATCTCTTTTGGACAGTCAGTTTATCTTATCACTTTTCACTATTGCTAAACTTTGCTGTAGCAGTATCCACAGTGTTTAGTTCAATCATGTTCTGTTGTCTTGGGAAGTCTATATACCAGAAGAACGATAGCATGACTCAATTACTCATACATTTGTCACCTCTTGTCTAGATTATGCAGTAGGACATATCAGGGTGTGAATCTTATTCTGCTTAGGAAACTCGAAGTAATAAAACAAAATGCTGAAATACATCTCTTCAGCACTTTAAATCTCTCCTTTTTTTTTTTTTTTTTTTCTGTACTGGTTGACCACAAACTCACAAAATTGAATCACATTCTGTATCCTAGTCCCTTTATTATGCTATGGCATTCATCCTAGATTTTTAAAGATAAAGTCTGTGCAGAAAGATTCACATTTCTTTCCCATGGAAATTTCTACAGGGCTAAATCTTACCTGTACAGAAGACAGCATGGAATAATTGCCTTCAGAAACAGAAGCTCATCACCATTTCTCCACCTACAGTTCCATATGCTGGGAGCATTTTACTGACCTTACCTTCTCTAAGTTGGAAGTATCACAACATTTCCTTAAAAAAGGCAGCAAAGAAAGCAAACCAAAGAAAACTACTATTAGAACAAACAGCACTGTACACACTCCTTTCCCTAGAGAAGGCATAGGACGTTAAACAACATATCAACAGATGCTAGTCATGTTGCTGAATGTGGTACTGGATGATACATACAACAGGAATTGACACAGTTTAAAAATCTTATGGAACAGAATATAATAGATGGATTTTGGGAACTGGCACTAGAGGAATCTCTTCTGACACAATTATCTGTGTAGGTAAAATGGTAACAGATTACAATGTTGAAGGAGAAATTAAGAGAAACATTTCATATTTTCTTCTCTAATTAAGAGAAAATCCTGTGGTTTCTACTGTTGTAGAAAATGCATGGGGTAAGTAGATAATTTTACAGTAGTTCCTGAAAAACATGTTGTGGGGTTTTTTTAAATTTAATTAGTTATTTTTGAGCTTCTCCGAAATGATTTGATTCTTCACATTAAGCCACTATTTTTCAAGGAAAGAAAAAAATAGTTTTTAAATTGGTACATTCCTATACTGTGAAATTTTTTAGTTTCAAAGTGTATCAGTAGACATAAACACAACAAAAATATACTGAAATATTTTATATGAAGATTGGAATTTCAGAAGTATTTTGTAGTATCAGGTCCTTATTTATACACCTAAGTAGAAGCAAATCTTTTCTGACAACCTTCTGCAATTATGGATGCAGTGCAATTGAACACCTCCTCTTGTGGAACTCATTTGAAAAGGTGTTGATAGCCTGTGCGACAAGAAGTGCCTGTGTTCCCTCAGAAACAGAATTTAGCACAGCTCCAGAGTTATGTTGCACTGTCAAAGAAGACACTGAAACATGACCATTAGTTACATGCTGTGATGTAAAATAAATGATGATCCATGCATGGCCTTGTACATCAAATGAAGTTGCAAAGTAGGACACTAAAATTATGTTTCTCGACTCACCCATCTCTAGTGTTGCTCTGCCATCCTTGACTGAAGTATATTCATGGTCATGATGGGAAATTAATGCTGACTGATGACAGGCAGCCTACAAATCTTTGCCTCCCTCCCCTCTCTCCACCCATGAAAAATACAACTGTGTTCACATCACTTTATCCTGCTATTCATTGACTCCTAAATGTCTCAGTATAATCTTCAAAAAGTTAATATCCTGTAAGTGAGGAGAAATCTTTATTTGCAAACTTCATCTTGTAAAAACTTTAGTTGCGCAACTTCAGAGTGTGTTTGTTACAAATTAGTTTAATGTACCTACCCAAAATCAATTCTGTCACAGAAAAGTACTCTAATTACATTTTGCTGCTATGACTGAATTGATTGCTTTTACAGATAACATCATTCACACATAGCATGTACTTAAATGGAAGAATAATGTCTCTTGAAATAATTGTTCAGATATTTATGGTAAAATATAAGTGAACAACCTGTAACTGAAGGATATTTTTAAAGCTCATTCCACATCTTGTTCCACCCCAGCCTTTTACGGCTGAGGTGATAATGGCAAAAATGGCATACTGATATATCTGTCTGTATTTATCCATCAGTCATGCTCTTTTTTCTTGTACCATAGTATGTTTTCCTGCAGCAGTATAGATGAATTCCAGTGTTTTGACAGCCTCAAACAATAATACATAACCAAATTTCAAATATCAAAGACATAAGACTTCTTAATTGTGACCAAGCATTGCAATAGGTGTGAAGATTGTTCTTCAATACCAGTTTAGTGGGTTTACAATCCAGATTCTTTAACTCTCAGCATTTGCCCTTTTTCTTTGCCTTAAAAGTGACTCTTTAAAATAAATAACAGAGTTTGAGCGTACCTAAGAAATCAGGTTAGCAAGAAGGACAATGTTTTCCCTCAAAGTGAAGCAGTGCTGACCTCCTCTCTGCATTAGCTTGGGAAAAATAGCCCAGAGATCATCGCAGCCATCACAAGGGAATCACTTCGGGGTGCCTCCTCAGCTTTCAGGGATTTACAAGGTTTGCAGTCTGGATCCAAAATGGCTTTGGTCCTAGAATATAGGATTAATTCCTGTCAATCGAATGGTGTTAGGGACTGTCAGGAACAGTGAGAAGGGTCACCTAAGCCATTTCTCCTTTGTGGAAACTGTCTGTATAGCTTTGGAGACTGCTTCTCAGCTTACAGAATAATTGCTACACTCATCTGGGCTCCCTGTCCTGATCACCATACAATAGAAAAGTATGGAGAATCTGCTTTAAGTCAATGTACCTTCCACATAGCTTTTTTTTTTCCCCTTTGTAAAGCCTCAGATATATCCCTTAGCAGACAGTTCCTTGGAAGCCTATCCCGCCTAAACTGTATTGTAAATGCAGGTAGAAGCAGGGAATCCTTGACATTGGTAAATGTTCCAGAATTGTGCTAATCATGACAGATGTTAGTATTGTTCAGTCCGGACAAAGACAGGCTCTTGCAAACTGTTTAGGAAAGGTTCAAGAATTTATGACTGTAAGCATCCTTCTAGAAAGTAGAGCTTCCTTTCTCAATTGCTAGGATGTTGTAAATGACCTTGTTGACACTTACAGTCTCTTTCAATACAAATTAGAACATGTTAGCCTAAACTGAAAGCATCTCTTTAAGCCACTTCAACACAATCTGTAAGAATGTGTATGTCTGTGCCCTTTCTTGCTGTTCATGAAGCTTCAACTGTAAATATTACTGATACTGACACATATGTTCTGTAGCTAGTTTCTAGGCATCTCCATCCTTCCGCCCCCTTTTGGGTTACTGCAGTTGAATTCCTTCCATAACTGGTCCTTCCACCTCATCTATGTTTTTAAGGAGGGATATTGATTCCGAGTCATATCCTCCCTACTTTACATATCAGTGCAACAGAGAAAAATACCTAACTTGTTCCTCCTTGGATTCTCTCAAAGAGCAAATCCCTGTGAAAAAAGAGTACTAATGAGTTACTACTTTCACAACCCATGGCTAATGCTCACTCTGCTAATGAACTAATAACTAGGCAAAGTAAGCCATCTTATGGAAAGATACACCTAAGAATATAGATCAGAAATATTTGGATATCCTTGATATGAGGTTATTGAATTACTGTTAACAGAAAAAAGAGGGATTAATATCTACTTCAGCATAGAGTCACAGAATCCTAGAATCATTTAGGTTGGAAAAGACCCTCAAGATCGTGGAGTCCAACTGTAAACCTAACATTGCCAAGTCCACCACTAAACCATGGCCCTAAGCACCATGTCTACAGTGGTAGATGCATTGATAGGAAAGTGAACAGGACCACCAAACAGCAAAAGGTGAGAAAAGGCCACATTATTAGACTGTTCTCCACACTGCTCCACCGATCACATACCCTCACCAACACCCTTGTAAAAACTCCTGGGGTGAGACAGTGTCTCTCTACCACAGCATTACTGCCTCTCTAGATATAGTTGTTTTTAAAAAACCCCACCTGATAGATTTTGCAGGAGGCAGATAAGATAGTGCCCTCCAGGCTCTTGCCAGATGATTATCAAGTGTCTCATCACCTGATACAAAGAGAAAGGAAATATGAAAGCTGCATTTTAAACAACAAATATTTCTTTTTCCCACTTTCTTTGGTGTTTTCTTAAGCGGAGAATGATGTTGGGAGACGTCTAGGAATCCTGTCATAACTCTTTTTATTCCCACCTAAAGACCTCATAATTTGAAATAAGATGGCTCATGCTTCCCAGGCAGTCTGTGAAAAAGAAATTCAGAGCAAACAGCTTTCAGTTTTCCCTCAGGAACATACAGCCTCCCAGTGCTCAAGAGCTGTGAGTGTGAGCTGGAGGTATGAACCTGAACGTCCTGTGAGGTAGTTTATTCCAGTGCCCCTGTATTTCTATTTCACTTTTCTGCTTCCTGGCCTCTCCTTCTTATGAATAGGATGAGTATCTGTAACCCTTTATTCCTGCATGATTTAATGAACTAGCTACAGAAGGGAAATATAATGGCTCCTGTAGCACTTGTGTAAAGAATAATAAGAATAGTAAACATCACAGCAGATGTTGCTACTCTTCCCAGCATTATTCAGTTCCAAACAATCTACTTTCCATTAATGAAGAAGAATACAAATGCAGAATCTGGCAGTTGAGAGGGAGAAACAAAAAAGTGAGTGACTGTTATGAAGGGGCATTACTGTTGCTAGTGCCAGGGGGTATTTACACATCTCTCACTTTTTGTGTAACAACTGACCTTCTTTTCTAAAATGTATGTGTGTATATGGTGAGTGTGGCTGCTAGCTGCCTGTCTCTCAAGTACAAGCGTTTCTTGTATGCCACATATAACAGTTATACTTAAATTTGCAGAATGAATTGTAAAACAGCTTCTTGACTAGGAAGGAGATTCAATAGTCACAGAGAAAATCCACAGCTGTCTGGGCTAAAAAAATCTTAATGTCTTCTGAATGTTTGTCTCTGCTCACTTGCTCTTCTTGTGGTTTTGTTCTATTTTTAATCTTCTTTATGACAAGACAGCATTATTGAATACTGATGAGACAAAACATAGTTCAGTTCCAGGCAATACATTTTTTAGTCATTTTTTGGGAGCCCTCACTATCTGTCCTACAATATTCTGGATACTCTTCCAGGCAGTTTAGGCCGGTGGATTACATTCTGCTGTTATTTGGGGGTGTGGGGAGATGGTAAAAGGAGACTGGTAACAGAGAACACCTGAGACGATCAGGTTTTTAAGCTCTTGCCTTTCTAAGTCTTCCTCTGCCAGTAGATCTTATTTTATTTTTCAATATCTAAATAATTTTTGTGAAGTATCGGATGAGATGTCCTGTACCTAAGGAGCTATCAACATTAGATAGATCCTCTGTTGTGTCTTCGAGACAAAAGAGCTTTACAGGGTTGAGCTATCTGTGACTAGCTCATTGCAGTGGTATAATACACACATTTGAGGTTAACTGTAGTAAAATCTGGACCTGTAGTGTTATGACTATAGAAATCTTGTGCAACTAAGGTAACTTTGATTGTAACAAGATCTATAAGCAAACTAGTAGGTTGAAAATTAGGTCACTTAGATAAATCCCTTAATGGATTTAGGGGAGTACAGTAGCCTTAATAGTTAATAAAATCACTGAACAGTAAATTGAGCCACTCGTAATATCTATATAAACTACTCCTCCTGAGATGGGTGCCTGAAATAGAACTGAGTGTCTACACAAACCACAAACCCAATAAAATCTCTGTCATATTTCTGCATAACTCCTCCCTAAGTCTACATGTTTCAAAAGAGGAATTAAAATGACTGTGGTGTACAAAGCTTTCCTCAGCAGCATTGCTTATTCCACATGCAATTATTTATTTATGTATGCATGGTTTCCCCAGTATACCTCCCTTAGAACATTTGAGTTATCAATTCTGGAAATCAATAAAACACATCTGGTAAGTAAAATTTGGATGGTATCATGCTGTGATAGCTTTTGTAATACTTCCTGCATTCATTATTAATGGTTCATTATGGAATTAATAATTTAAAGTTATCTCTGATAATTTTAACAGTCCCCAGTCTGTTACGTTTTGTTCAGGTTTTTTTATTATTATTATTATGATGTTATTTGAGTATAACTTTGTGTTCTGGGACCAATATCCTTCATATATTTTCAAAGCTTCAGGGACTAATCAAAATACAGTAAAGCTCAGGGAAAATGAATATATAAATGTTACTTAATATAAAGAAAATGTAAGTTGTATGTGAATCTTATTTAACTTTTTTTTTCTTTTCAAAGCCTTCTACTTTTTCCTATATCAGTAATTCTCTCCTCTCATATTCGCTTTACAGATATAAAGGGTCTATCACTTCTGGGACCTGAATAAAGATGAGGTTGAGAATTCTACCATTTGAGTCAAAAAATGAATATCCAACAGTTCTTGTAGCTAAAGATAGTCGCAATCCAAACAGGAAAGGGTTGGATTTTCAGTATCAGTATCAACCTATCACTATAAGGAGAGAAGGTTAATTCTTAGATGAGTTGAACAACAGAATCTGTGGTGACAAGTGACTTAAAAAGAAAGTATTTTGTCTATGATATATTAAGTCCCTTTGTATACTGAGGTACAGAGTATCCAGTATTACAACATTTAAAAAAAAAAAAAAAGGCAGTTATTCTGTATAACTTTCTATTGGAAGTATCTCAGAACAGTTGTTCCAGAAAAATATTTTGTTCCCAAATATCCAGGTAGCAGAGACAACAAGAAAGGAAGAATATCACTGTATAATAAACATACAAGTTAACTTAATTTGAGTCCAAAAGAGTTTTGATATTAACCTCAGCAATATCAGGCTTTCATCTCCATGATTTATTTATTTTATCTCCATGATCTTCATGATTTCTTCCTCAGTAAAAACTTGCAGAGCAAACATGTTGTGCATTATAAGTAACATGTAGAACTGCATACATATTCTCTAGTGAGAAAAAGATTATCAGGAATAACATATTTGATTTCTAGTTAATATTTCATTTACTTTTAATGCTTTACATTTTTCAAATTCTGCTGCTTTTTTTACAGATTATACATATTTTCCCACCTCAAATAGCATTACACCAATCCGTAGAAAATATTTAGATTTAAGAATAAGAAAATCTTTAATTGTTACATGCATTCATATTTTCAATATAATAATGAAAAGGTATTGAATGCAAGATAGGACTTAAAATATATATTTGAATGATCAAAGCCAAAATTTAAACTTTATTTAGAAAAAATCTCTGTTTTCAATTCCTATGTCAACGACACTGGGAGTCAGGTCATTATAGTTCAATAAGATGGGGGACTGGATGAAGAAGAATAAAAATGTGTTCTAAGTTTGGTGCCAGTTGAGGTCTTCACGAGACTCCAGATAGCATCAGTCACATGGGAGCAGAACTGCTGAGAATAAAATTATGTAGGGTTGGAGGAAAGGTAGATCTGCAGAATCCTGAACTTTGGTTCGGTGGACAGATTTTCTATCTGCAAAAGGAAGAATGCTAATTTTATTAAAGTCTGTGTATCAAAGAGCATCCCTGAGAACTTCAGAAATAGTATTTGTTCTACTTTTGAAGCTCCCACTGAGGAGAATTTTACTTTCCTTTTTTTTTTTTAATTGGACATTTTTTAGGCAGTAACATTCCTACTAAAATAACTGAAGTCTTTTTGAGGAAAAAGAAGTCATCCAGCTTTCTGAGCAGAAACTCCTTGGAGGCAATGGAACCATTTGTTCTATAAAACTCAGTTTGTCTGAGGATTCTTTTCAGAGTAATACTACTAGAAAAACTCCAGTGAATTTGGAATAGGAAAGATTAGTCAATAGGAGAGATCTTTCTTAAAACGCCCTCAAACAAACTGTTAGAAGTATCTTCATTTGGACAATAAAGTTCACCATCATTTTGTGCACCTGCTCCAGAAAGAATAGACAAGCATTGCAATGGAAGACACTGAAAAGGAAGCAATAATCCAGTTTTTGTACTTTGTGTGTGTTTTCCTGTTAGAAACTGGATGGAAAAACTGCCTCATTTCTTGCAGATCACAAGGTAGTTTTCTGATGGTTATGTATTTCCAACACTTGGCCTCAGAGTAGATGTTTTTCTACTACTCTGTGGAAATACAGCAGCTTTTAGAAACTTGTAAGAGTAGGAGAGACTATTGCAATCCTTTAGGGTTGACTCCTGCATAGCATAGGCCATAAGATTCCCTGGAATTAATTGTTGCTGTGAGTCCAGTAGCTGCTCTGTAATTAGAGCTTTTCTCTTAGATAATATATTAATAATTTTTGTTGTCCACGTGTCCAATTCTTCCATGTACTTCTGTGGATACTAGAAACAGACACAGTATTCCAGATTTGTTTACCAAGTTGCCAGTACTGAGGAAATATGACCTGTTTCTTCCTATTTGATGCTTCCTTGTTTGTTACGTCTAAGGATCATGTAAATCTACTTGGTGCTTACTATTTCACTGCAAACTCATGTTCTTCTAATCATTAGGATTTCCATGTTCTTAACAGAATCATTGTTTCCTAGGACAGATTTTCCTCTCCTGTAAGCATGACCTATGTGCTTTGTCACAGAACTGCAACTTTCCATTTGAACTACTTAATCTTGCATGCTTAACAAAAGATCAAATGCTTTGTTTCAAGTACCTGTATTCTTCATTGTTTTCATTCCACTAGTCTTTGTATCAGTATTTATCTCTCCAGATACACAGGTTGCCTTAATGGATACTATATAAAACTGCATGTATAAGTAGCTAGTGCAATCTACATTGTCTTTCTTTGTTGTACAAAAGTGTTTATGAAATTTCAAGTTTTCCAGCACATGTCCAGATACTGTAAGACATTAGATATTACTTACTATTTGATTTCAACACATAAAATCAGGGAACAAAATGAACAGAGCTGTTAATATACCTATTATTACTCACTCTTCAGTATTTGACAGAAGCCCCAAAGTAAGATACCTTTAAGGAATTACCAGGTTTACTAAAAAGCCTCTTTGTCATCATCTCTCAAGATGGTTTTCATCAAGTTATGTGTCATCAAATGGATAGTTGATATAATAATGCAAC
The DNA here is from genome assembly GCF_031877795.1 of Strix aluco. NCBI lineage: Eukaryota > Metazoa > Chordata > Aves > Strigiformes > Strigidae > Strix > Strix aluco. The sequence continues at coordinate 7,931,166 of NC_133944.1, forward strand.
CAGCTTGCTCAAGCTGGATCCATCATGTATAAGGGATTCGTCCTATCAAACTGTGTTGTTTTATGCATTTTGACAGACAATACTGAGCTAATTTAAACACAACATTTTAGTAAATAAATACAAATTGTTGCATTGCATTCTTGTTATTTGAATTTTAAATTGAAAGATAACTTCATTATCTCACCATTCGATCTGTCAAGTTAGCACATATATATATATTTTATGATGATGAATGTATGAGCTACAGTCTTTCGGCAAGAGGTTATTTTGACCCTTATCATCCTTTCAGGGACATCAATTTAACCCACCTGTGTTTTCATGCATAAGGAGTTTTATAGGTCCTACACTGTATATGTAGCAAGGTACCTTATATGAGTTTGATATAAATCATGTTTCTTCTGTCCATTTAGGATGTTTGCAATTATGGGCCTTGTTATTGTCATAGCATATGTTGTATAGGACATGTAATCACGAATACTGAAATGTGTGAGAATCTAATTTATGGCTGAGGGCTACAAGCCTGAGGAATTTTCATTGACATTAATGGGAGCCACACATATGAAAGCATTCGTTGACTTACAAAATTCATATTCTTCATCAATGCTATCAGTAATTTTTAAGAAATATCTCTAATTTCTATCAAACCTGGCCACAATACAGTAAACGTGGTCCCTTATGCAGAGGGACCTTAATGCAGAGGACTGAAAGTCTTTCTGAAAACAGCATGATAATAAATCTTTTAAAGATTGAAAATGTTCCAGATATGTAAGTTACAGTGCTATAACATGTCTGGTTGAAAGCTTTTCTTTGAAAGAGTTTTGAGAGTTTTGGGGTTGGCTTGTGTTTCTGGAGAAACAAAATTAGTCACAAAAAATGGTTGTTTCTTCAGAAAATGTCAACACCTTATAAAAAATGAAACCATATATTTCATTCAAAGAGCAAAATCTAAAATGGTTTGATACGGCACTAAAGAATCTCATGGAAATATAATGTAGGTACCAGAAATTCTCACTGTCTTCCATGAGCTAGACTGTACTGGCCAGTGCATCTAGAGAAGGCAGTAGGTCTAACAATGCTAGCAATGCTCTTTGAACTTTGAAAAAAAAGGAGATTGTTTGAACTGATATTTGGTGCTAATGCTTTAAAATGGAAAGCCAATTTTCTGTGACGTAACGAACTAGACATATTTATAAACAACTGTCTAACAGCAACCACTTTTCCTTTATAAACTCCTCCTACTTTGGGCCCACTGCATCAGCTGTGGTTCAGATTATGCTCCTGGATGTTTGCCAGCTAAAACTGTGGCCAGACAAGTGTAGATGGAAACTATAATCCTCAGAGGGAGCTGAAAATCAGCATCGGTAGAAAAGTCTCAACTTCCAAACACAGATAAATGCGAGAGGGATAATAGTTCTCTCTTTCTTAAAGAGTTAATTTGCAAGAGGGATAATAGTTCTCTCTTTCTAAAAGAGTTAATTTCATTTGTTTTCTAAGAAACATAAAAGTCATAGCATGGGAAAGTGATTTGGTATAGCTCAGGAAGTATTGTGGATGTGATTTATACAAACATTTAAGAATAGTGAAGGACATAAGCATTATATTTGCATTATATATTATGTCATATTTGGTCTCTCAGACCCAATCCCAGATCTGATATCAGATCTCAACCTTGGGGTAAATCAAGGTCAGAGTATGATAAACTGGAGCAGCCTCAAGGTCTGTTTTGTTATTTGGGGACTGCCAAAAATTAGAGGTCCTGTGCTCCCTAGGAGTCATTTACCCCCCAGGCTGCATCTTTTTCTGGATGCTGGAGTCAAGGTGGCTGAAGAGGAGCTGAAGGCTGGCCTATTTATATATATATTTTTATCTGTCCCCCACACTGTTAGGTGTATCAGCTTTTATTATTCAAAATTATTTGCCTTTGACATACTACATTCTGAAAGTATATTTATAGAAATGTTATTAAAGAAGTGAATCTTTCATTGCTGAAAGTATTCTGTGATGCTATTTCCCCCTAACAATATCATAGTGGAGTGTTGGAACAGACAGCTTTATAATAAGATAGAATGTAATTGATAATGCAGACTTACTTGATAGTGAAAAATGAGACTGTCACCAGCCTCATGGAAAATCATTTTGGTAGAACAACCTTGCAACTGAAAGAAAAGAAATAACCCAAACCAGACAACTGGTGTCTATTAAAATTAGTTCACACACTGCTTTCCTATTCCATGCTGGTTTAAAACTTGTTTCTTGATTAGACCATCTTTGATCTCATTTGTCATTATCAAATCATTGGACATACTAATGTTTCTCTGAAAGACCAATACACTGAAATAATCAAGAAAACAGACACTTCTTAGGGCAGAATTCAGCCAATCTTACTTGTTTTGAATAACACCTTATTCCATACCTGCTCCTATTATTCTTTTTTGTGCATTTCTGCTCACTTGCACTCTGAAGGGTTTTGAATAAACATTTTAATCTATTCTTATTAATTAATAAAAAAATAATTCAATGAGAAAAATGTTATAACCATCTTCAAACAGATGAAGGTTACTAAAAAACTGGAGGAGAGACATTACTTGCAGTAGTATATAAAGGCTTTATACTCTGAGTAATAGTATAAATTAAAAGGAAATATGAATAAATATAACGTGTAGCAAATTAACCTAAAATTGAAAATATATTTCAAAAGAGGCAAAGTAAGTCCCCTGATATGCATGTTTCTGCACCATCAAAGTTAATGCATTGACCATCTATATGCATTTTAAGATGGACCTGAGACATAAATGAGAAATAAATATGCTCCAGAGGAACTTCTGTATTAGCGGAACCCATCTACGCACATTTTAAAATGGACCTGAGAAGTAGATGAAGAATAAATATGCTTTAGAGAAATTCCTGCATTAGCAAAGCTAAGTGGTGTACTAAGCCTTTTCCACTTCTAATTTTTGTGATTCTTTGATAGATCTGTAATTAAGCTGCTGATCCTTAAAATGCTTTCTGTTAAAATAAGGTATAGTGCAGAATGAGCATTAGTAAGCTATAAGCTAGCTTTTCAGAGGGTGGAGATTATTTTTTTAAACACACAAAAGAAGAGCCAAGACCTGAAAGAATTTTTCTTTTTCTCTCTGGAGTAAACTTTACAATTGTAAGTGATACCCAAGATATCACTTCATGAAATGTCCATCTAAGGAAGGACATCTCATGTATAAAGACTAGAACCTAGTAAAACTTAACATCACACAAATTAGGCAGATTCCGTTTCTGTTAGCATTTAAAATTCAACTTTGCTCAAAAGCAGCCAACAATAGCCAGAATTAAAGTCAAAGATCATAGTTTCCTGTGGAACAATTTTTTAAAATATCAGCCTCTTTGATTAAACATAACTCTGGCAGAGTTGCCCCACCAGATCTTCTGCCATGGCAGCTGGTTTCCCAAAATCATCTCCTCCCTTCCATCGTTATGCCTCTACTGATCCCTTGTCAGCATTGCACCATGGCCTTTCAATGCCATCATGATACCCTGGGCTAGATTTTCTGCAATGGCCTTATTTGTCCTCTGCCAATGACAGCTCCCCAAGTCTAGGGTCACACAGAGGAAAGCTGATGTTGAGGTGTTCTCAATCAGTGGATATGGCACCTTTTAACATCTTGCATGTGAGAGGCTTCCAGTTCCCCTTCCTCATTGCCCCTGTCACCTGTCCCTGAACATGGGACCTCACACAGGGGTAGAGAAAAATGTGGAGAGGATAAAACTCATCTGGTGCACAGAAGCCTAGTGCAAAACTCCTGTGATTTCAAAGAAAGTGTCAGATTGCTGACACATATGGAAATCACACTTTCAGAATTCCTGTGAGCTTAAGGGTAGCTCCTCTAAAGTATATTCGAGCCAGTGAAGCAACACCACCAAATACGAAGTAATATGTATTTGTACAAATTTTCTTCATTTCTTTTCCATGCATTCCTTTCAGGCCTGGCATTCTGGATGTAATGGCATACTGATTTAAGCAAATGTCATCTGACGCATCAGGTTTACCAAGATAAACCTACATGTTTTATGTTCAATAATTCCTTAATAATAACTATTGCTGACATTCAGTATGCTGCTTGACATGTCGACGGAAAGCTAATTTTAAAATGGAGTTAAATAGCTAACTTTTTGACTGCAATAAAGACAAAGTAGAAAAACTCTTTTACTGGTTTCACCCAGCTTCATCTAATTTAAAAAGAGTAAATTTTGTAGGATTTAGTCAGTCAGATAGACAAGTGTCATTTGCTGTATTTTATAAGTGGCTCTGACAGAACAAAGATATTAACTTTATAAAAGGGCTGCTAAGCACACACAGTGGCAACTTTTCATAGTGTTTTTATTAATGATAAATGATTTTGAAGCTATCATAACCTGAAATAACATTGTAATACTACTACAATCTTTGCTGCAGCATGTCACTGAAAATTGGCCAAATTAAGTCCTGTCTAGCTTTCTGTTCAAATGTGTGATTGTTCTTTAACAATTTTTTGTCTGGCTCAGCAAAGAATAGGGCAATGGCAATACAGAGGGGCTGATCTGATTTTATTAGAGCAAGTATATTTGCTGAGAATTTGATGCCAATGTAGAATATGAGATACCTAAGCTGAGCTTATAGTTTAGGTATCTTGCTCAGAGCAGGCTTTCTTGCTCTGCTGCTGACTCTTAAAGCCTTGAAGAAGGCTTTCTGGGACAGGTTTTTTAAGTGTTTTTAGGAGGTATCAATGACATTTCGAAAAATGTGTTGGTCACACAAAATTCACCCCTTTTTCTACACCAGTGGTTTTGTACAACAAACGCCTCCCATATTCCAAGTGTTCTCAAATTACTATATAGGGAAAAAGGAAGCAGGAGAAGAGGGGCACTCATCACTTGTTTTACTGAAGATGTTCCACTGTATGAAAAAGCACATCAAGAAATAAAAAAGAAAGGGAAAAATAAAAGACAGAGAATGAACTTTGGCTCAATGGGTTAGCTTTTATCTGCTAAAAAAGTACCGTTTTCCTGGTCACTGCTACAGAAGCCAATTCTATGTATTTTGTGTTGGAAGGTTGTTGAACAACATTTCAAAAATATTATTATTTCCAAGACAGAAAAAATTATTTTTGAGTGCTTTAGCTGTTTGATAATCTGTATTCAAATTATATATTTGGTTCCTCTTCTAAGACTTTTTTAATTCCAGTCAGATTAAGATAAATAGACTACAGGGAGTTATGGACATGGCAGAAGACAATGTTTTGTCCACATATATATTTAAGACTATAAAATGTTTCTTTCTTCCCAGTCTTTCTTATGGCAGGATATAAAACTGAGAATTAACAACAACTGTTCATTTGCAATGAGTGGTCCTCTAGAGGCATAATAGTTATAAATTATATTATAACACAGGAACATTTTTATTCATTTGCTGTGGTGGTGAAAAAATACAATTTACCTGATAGTCATTTAAAAAAATACCTTATATTGAACTGATGATCTCAGATTTAATCACCCCAGGTGAGGACTCTAAACTGCCTTCCCATTCACAAAATGAATAGTTTATCCCATACAACACAGTTGGGGCTGATGTTTTGCTACCAAGTCTTTGTAGCATCAAAGACTGGAACATTTTTGTTATTTTTTTTAGCCCTTCCCTCCAACCACTTATATTAGAAGTAGTCTTTGTTGACTGCACACACTCCTCAAGTGCTCTGAGTCTTGTTGCATTTGGAAAAAAAATCATTAATACCAGAGAAAAAGAAGTGAACAAAGCCAGAAAAGGAGTGAAAGTTGTGCCTCTGCCAAAGATGAATATTCAACACTTGTGATAGTTGGGGCAGGGAGCATAGTCTCTGGTACCTTCATGAGTTATAATGTATGTGCCCACTGTATGACCGTGATCCATATATCCCTGCTCTTGCATAATACTTTTCTTCATAGAATGGCTTGGGTTGGAAGGGACCTTTAAAGGTCATCTAGGCCAACCCTCCCTGCAATGAACAGGGACATGCTTCAAATAGATCAGGTTGCTCAGAGTCCCGTCCATCCTGATCTTGAATGTTTCCAGGGATGGGGCACCTACCACCTCTCTGGGCAACCTGTTCCAGTGTTTCATCATATCTCACCTGGCAGTCAGTGTACGTGATATGGGAATTTTAATCCATCCATACATTTTATCTAGTTGGACAGACTATTTGTTATAGTAGATTGTGGAACATTAGAAAATCAGGCTTTCACTCAACTGGTGCTCTTTGCCTTAAAACTCTTTACAGAAAAAGGAAGTGTTAAGTCCCACTTTTACAAAATAGAATGCTCAGTCATGTTGAAGAGCTGTAGCAATTAATGGTTTAACCACATTGCACAGAAGGCCAGATTAGGATATTCAGTGTTCCTGATACTAGAAGAGCAGTGCAAGGACACCCAAACCAGTTCTGCAGATTGGGAATGTGTCTGGTACATCTTATTAGCTCAGGCTCAGTGCTCACTCTCACAGCCCAAGATTTCTTAGCAGGGAACATTTCAGATGTTTCTGCACTACTCTGCCTAGTGCATCTAGGTTTGAGAGAACTTGATCAGCTCAGGCTCAGCATAACATGAACATGAGCAGATTGCTTCTGGAATATTCCTGTGCATGTCTGTGGTGTTGTCTACATAATTGCATTTGAAAGTGAGAATACTTGGTACTACAATTCAGAGAAACCTGTTAGAGACATGTCAAAGCTATAAGCAGAATAGGACAAGAATTTTTGAATCATCTGGGTTTCTCAGTGTCTGGTTATCATGGTTAATGGAGACCTCACTATAGCTACTTAGTCTTTGTAATATCAAAGGCCAGAGGAGATTTTTGCTATTAGCTCTTCTCACCAACCCTTTAAATAGGAAGCAGCATTGTCAGCTGCACAGACTCCTCAAATGCCCAGTGTAAAGTGAACAATTCAGACCATTAAATATCCTTAACAGGTCTAAGTCCTCTTAACCTACTTAGCAGTTGTTAAGGCATTTATTTTCTTCACTCCTTTCACCTATTCTTTTGAATTTTGTATTTTATTTTAAGTGTTTAATATCTCTGGTAGAATTACCACTTCTGTCACAAGCTGTCACATACTGACAACTGCACTTCTATTCCTTGGATACAACCTGAATGTAATCCTTATTTTTTTATATATATATATATATTTTTTTTTTTAACTGGGAAAGGATAAAGCATTCTTTTAAAATTACTTTGTTTTATTTTAACATTAAAATAAGTAAATATTGTTCCCACTAAGGAAATTCGGACACGATCTAAGCAGTTCATACTTCCCCTGAAATATAGCAACATTTCAGGTAGATTAAACCTTGACAAAAAGTTAAATGGAATTTTATTCTCTATGCTCAATTTTCTTTGGGGAACCAAAACTCACTGAAGTCTAAAAGTCTAATTAATTATGTAGTATGCTAATAATTTTTAAATTAAGAACACTTGTGATTTAACTCTAACATGCCATGAATATGTTTGCAATTGACTATGACAAGAAGATTATGAGAGCTAAAAATTAGAAGAATAAGAAACCAGTCACTAATACTAGTTCTGCTATGGTGAACGAAGAATGGCAAGCCTGACTCAAACAAAAGGGACGTCTTTTATAACACTGAGGCATAGTGAAGGATTAAACAAGTTTATATTACTGCTTTCCCAGATATAAACTCCCAGCTTCTGGACAAACATTCTTTAGAGACTTTCTGAGACAAAAATTGCATCATGATCATCACATCAATAGCTATATTTGAACATATCATTACATGCTACTTGTATATTTACTCTTTGAACCCATTTAAGTTTTTGCATGCAGAGGACCTTGTGGCACAGCATGGATTTTGCATTGTAGAAAAAGGTATTTCTTTCTTTGAAACCTCATGCCTTATCAGTTTTTGTTGGAAGGACTAGTTAATAGTCCTTCATTTCCTTCTTTTTTGCAATTCATGATCTTTTCCAAGGTTGTGAATTCTGGTTTGCTTAGCATCCCTCAATAGAGTAGCTGTTCCATATCTCTGATAACACTACTAATCTTTCTTAGGTCTATTTTATTCTTTGTTGAGATATGAAAATTGCATGTAATAAAGAAGATGTGAATATACCACATGTACAGTGGTATAATGCTGTTCACTGCTCAGGTACCAGTTCCTTTACTAATTATTTCCAGCAGCCTGTATGTGTTTTTCATGGCTATTGTATGCAGAGTTGCTGTTCACTATATCTGTCATAGACTCCAGCTTTTACATCTAGTTGTAAAAGATATTTGGACCATTCTAAAATTGGCATATATTGGCATCACATGGCTTCCTTGAATAGATGCGTATCTTATGTAGGTGTATCTTATTCCTTGAGAGATCACTCCAGAATATGAACCTTCTCTTGTTTTATTATTTTATTAAGGTGAGATCTGGTACATAGCTATGCTATGTATAGATGAATTCTAGGTACAGACGATTCTCAAAGTTACATCACCTCTTTTACTCATGTAACCCATTTTCCTGACTAAATCACTGCTCTCCCATGTAGTTAGTCTGGTTGATGGTAAGGGACAGGAGAACTTGGATTTCTCACATTCTGTGTCCTCTCTGTGTTTTTTCTTCAGGCTCAACACCTGTTGGTTTACTTCTAGATAGCAGTGGTTAAATACTGTGTGCTTTCACTCAAAACCTTCCTAGAGTCAGAAACCCAATCTGAACAGATGCTATAATAGTCTTGTGGCCATGGAAGGGCTAGGAACAATCTGTGCTGTTTATAAACACTATGAGGCAAAAATAAAACAAGCTTTTCTCTTACTCAGACAGATTTTGAGATACTGATCCAAGTAATCATGTATAAACCTCACTATAGCTGTGTAATACTGAATGTCTGGAATGTGGTATCAAATATTTCCATCTCATAGAAAGATATCCAGATTCAAAGTTTCATCCATAATAATAGCATTTGATAAAATATTCATTTCTACTTGCCCATAGTAATACATTAGGCATTTCCAGAAGATGAAGATTTTTCTTAAAATCTGATCTGGTAACTTCTGTTTGAGAGAGAATATACTGCAGTATATCAAATTGAACTCTCACATTTACCAGAGATACATAAAACATAGAAATGTAGGACATCCTGCACAATCTAAAATGAACGTGCTGCAAGGGTAGCAAGCAAAAGCCCATAATAAGAAACCGAACCTCTATTTTTCAATATACTTGTGTCATATCATATAATATTTAACCAGAATCTCAAAAGTGAAGGAGGCTTTAATGTGGACTCATAAATCAGATTCTTGCACATCTTAGGGAAGCCTTGTAAAAATTGAATTGAGCCACACTGTGGATAGTAACACATTACACAGTAAAAAAAAAATCATTTTTGCCTTTTGTTTCCAGTGGTGACATTTTGAGAAGATTCACAATTTCATATCTGATAAGACAGAGAAGATAAAAATCCATAATTGTGTCCTAGATCTCTTAGTGGCATAGACTATAAAAGAAGCCAATATAGACACTTATCTGCAATGCTGATATTCTAACATGGAAAATCAGACTCTCGGACACAATATCGTTCTATTCTGGAGCACAGCTACAAGTGACAGAATGTTGTTCCTGACAGTGATGGTGTGTCCATTATGATATCTTATAAACTAGGAACTGCTGGCGCCACATATGATGTAGTATTCTTTTGTAAGCTAAAAGGAGTTAAATGTGTGTTAACAGCAGTTGTAAGTGAAATAATGTTATAATAATAACACTACCTACATTGTATTGTATTGTATTTTTGCAAACGCTTTAAAAAGAAAGCCAGTGTTACATCCCTACTGTGGAGAAAAGAGGCCCAGAGAAGAGTATAAACTTACCTAAACAGACCCAGGAGTACAACAGCAGTCTCCACTATCTCAATATATTGCTCTATCAACCTTCATAGCAAGGCAGAAGGTGTCTGGGTTGGTGCAGGGATAATGGACCCGATTCTGTAAAGTGCTAAGTGACTTTGGGAGGGAACTGAACAATGTTTTCATCCTGTTCTCACAGAATTAAATATAATCTTTGAATAAGAAGAAGTCCAATTAAAAATGTGTCAAAAAAGCCAAAAGGTCAAAATTTTGAGGAATCCAATATGCCAAGTAGAAAGGAAGAGTACTGCTAGATATTTTAAATACTGCTATTTATGAGAGTATATTGTTATAAAAGTAAAATTATTATGGTTGTTTTTCTATGTATGATTATTATTTCTTATTATTTCTGCCTGTACCTGGTAAGAGCTTCTAAATTGTGCATCAGGGTTCAGTCTCCACTCTCACTTCATCTAACTCCTGTCGGAGTACTGCATACAAAAGAGCTAAAAGATAACAGCAGTATATCACACTGTTTCAGAAGTACTTCTGCATCCATCACCTTGAGATTTCTTCTTTATATGAAGAAGATACTGCTATAAATTCTGCTGCAAGAAAATACATGAAGATAGACAGAAATGCAATGAAAAAATCGTTCTGAACTACTGGAGAGCTAAACTTTAAAGTAATAAAGATCAAAAACTAACTGCGTGAGACTGCTTTTGATTTACTGAACACTATGACTAGTTTCATAGCAAGCAATTAAGAATGATAACTGAGAGAAATTAGTTCAGGATAACAGTATTTAACAATGGATATTCTTTGTTTTTTCTTGCAGTTTTTGGAAGTGGATATTTTTTTCACACCACATATTTAAAACTATCAAGCGGTCAATTTCTTTAACAATACAAATTACAAACATGTCTTTGTTTAAAGCTAGTATTTAAAATAGTTCTGGAGAATGACATTCCTATTAAAAAAAAAAAAAAACCAAACCCAAACCAAAAGAAAATGTGTTTACACTTCTTGAAAGCTAGATAAACCCTGCTTCTTCAAAAAAGTAAGAAAACAATGAGAAAGCTGTCTGAAAACCAACCAGATATTCAGCTAAAACCCATGTGAATCTAGAAGGCAAGAGTTCTGCAAAATCTAAGAATTAATGAAACATCTTCCACAAAGTTCCTGTCCTGTGAGCTGAAATGCAATAAATAACTCTGAATTCCTTGAAGCTTTCTTAGGGTAAAACGGTATTCACATAGTAATGAGACTCCGTAGCAAAGCAAAGTTGAGTTGGAATAGCAGTACCAAAATGATGCCCAACAGCTAATGTATTGCAAAGCCTTTTCCAAAGAGAAAGGTAGGACTAGATCTCCAGGATGATTTAATCAAGAACTGACAAACAACGCCTTTCACGTAGAATTATGCAAGAAAATATATCTCAGACAGGGACCTCATTTTGACCAAATTTAAAACTTGTTAAGGTCAATGGAGTAGTTTCAGAGCAACTTGGCGCTTCATACTAGCTACCAGAAATGTGCAGATCCCTTTGAAGTCACAAATTTAAAACCTAATGGGACAAGATTTTAATTTACCAAAGCTGTCATTCCTAACTACTATACCTGAAGCTATTTTATACTTCATTAGGTTTTTTTCCTGATGTATGAGTAATCTTACATAATATCAGAATATCCTTTTTTAGGTTTCTTGTGGGTTCTATAGGAAATCCTGGTCTGTTACTTCATGCACAAGCATATGCTTTAACTGGTTTATTCAGCATTATCCACATCTAAACACTCTCAGAATGAAGTGATTTGCTGGCCTGAATGTTAATGTTGTATATACTTGAAGCAGAAAATCTGCATTTAGTTCAGCAGTATCAATATGTAGGTACTGAAGCAGAAGGTAGAAGCAGCATGCGCACCCATGGAGAATAGAGCGCTTTTGCAAACAGTGTCACATTTTTTTGAAAAATACATCTGTTTTGCTCAATTGACACTCCATGATACTGCAATTATGAGCCATATGTGAGTGTGGTAATTTGGGAAGATAAATTAACATTTTAAAATCAAGACTTGGTGATGTTTATATCATTGTGCAGCAGCTTCCATAAAGATGAAAGGGGCTTCCCTTACTTTTGGGACAGGATCTGTCCTAACTGCTGTTAGATACACTAAAAGAACTGTACAGGGGCTGTGCTGCAACACAAATCCCCCAAAGGAGTTCTGGCATATTCAGAGCTTGTATTTATGGCATGGCCTCTGCTGGGTTTGAGCATGCTTCTACTGCTAGTGTAGCCACAGATCAGGCACTTCTTTTAGACATTAAGGCACAGTCTTGGCTTCAGGTATGTTATGTCAAGATTATGCCATTTGTTCCCCTCAGGGCACCTACAGTCAATTCATGTTGGACCTGACAAGTGAAGTATTAAATATTTGAAGTAAATGGGATTATATTTGGTGGATATTAATTTAATAATTTAATTAAATTATTGATTTGATAATTATTACATTTGGTATTGAGAATTGAAAATTTACAAATTATCTAATAAAATGGTGAAATAATCCAAAAGTAGTCAGGAATCAAAATTTGAATTTGAAAGTAAAATGGAAGGAAGGAAATGTATTAATGGTATGTTGTAGGCAAAAAAAATAGTTTAAATTGTGAACACTAACAGGGGGCATATAATTGGGAGTATGTGCACATGTGGACAGATATTCAAAATTAAACTTCTGAACTCTCAAGCAGAAGTCTGTCCCTTGCTAGCTGCAACCAGTATGGGCTGGCTGTAAATTTTAATGACAACTGGATTAAACAAAAGTGGCATGTCCCAAATCTTCCAGCTTATTAATAAAGAGAGATGACACAGAACCATGAGAAAGAAGGCTGTGCGCACACTGTGCTTCTGCACATAAACTATTCAAATTGGCAAGATCAGGTTCTGTAAAGTTGAGTTGGTGGCAGAAAGAAGGAGTCGTGAAGAAAATAATTGGTCTTGGAAAGAAGTTCAAGATCTCAGCTGGAAGAAGGATCCTGGAGATCGAAGATGGTTGTGGAGAGAAATGCCATGGGATGCCCAGGGACCTTGGCCTTAACACCTGAGACAAATCTCTGGGGGGCTACACAGCACTGGTGGAGAGAACTTTCTATCCAGCCTCCCTGGACTAGGAGTGACCTCCTGTCTGGGAAGGAAAATCAAGCTCTCATGAAGGTAGTGCTGGGGGCTGTGTGAATGAGTGACTATGATAATCAGGTAGGCTAAAAGCTCTAGTTGTGTTGGTTCTTAAATAAACACCAGTATCCTGATCCACTGCAGGACTTTATTTACTCTGCCTCACCCATGATGTGGTAGCAGATAACTGAGAGAGGCAAGTTGACAAATGTCTATTCCTTTCTGCATAAAAAAAGCAATTGTCAGAATTTTTATGGCGTACTGAAAGTGCTTTGAGACAGTGATCATAGGGGAATTTTTTAAAAAACAGTCATTATTATAGTTAATTTTAGGAAAATATTAATAAACTTACATAAAACGGGCTGGTTTTATTCAGTTTTATGCCAGCCTCAGCTGACTCTAAACAGTACAGGACACAAAGCATTTCATGTAAGCATAGAGATATGTATCCATAGTAGATCTGATATAGTATAATGAGACTTCAATATCAGTTAGATCTGAGTTGTGCAGCAAAATGAGTCCTGAGGAAAGTCAGCTTTCTAACTGGCTTAGGTAATCAAAGTGCAAGATTTAAAATTATTTTATTAGACTACACAAAGGTCCAGCCTTGCAAACAGTCTTATAGGACGTGATTAGTTTTAAGTGGAAGATGTCAAGAACTGGAGTTCTTTCTAATTGCATCTTAAATTTGTATTTAGGTTTTTAAGCATCGTAGGTGGAAAAGATCTACCAGTGTGTCTCATAGGCAGAAAAGTTCCCTACAACGTATAAAAGCTGAGATATTTGAGTAGAGATAGGTATTTAACTATCTGTCCTCTGTTGCTGTTTTATGACTCAATCCTTGATTCAAATTTTGGGAGTTTAAACCATGGTAACTATGTGTTCATTTCAAGATAAATGAAAAACATAACATTTATCATAGGTAAAGGATTTAGAATGCAAATTTGTTAAGAATACTAGTTCCTTGTCAGCCATGAAATGTGCTATATTAGAACACCATGTGGTTTATTTTTACATGATGAGTGTAACCTACATTCAGTTTGATCTATATGATTGAAGGAAGGATCTTTGCCTGTATGAGGGACTGCTAGTACGGGTCAGATAGAAATAGGCTCTGGTATAGCATCACATGTTGCATTGTGAAAAAGCTTTAAGGGTTCAGCTAAGAAAGTTTTGTCTGTACTTTGCAAATAAGCCTATCCTTTTGAATTCTAAATAAAGAATATATCAGGTATTCCAATGCTGTTACCATACATGAGAAAAAAATAATATTCTCTGCAATATAGGTCATCAGCATAGATATTTTTATCCTAGGTTGCATTTTAATTTAAATACTGCTTTTTTTTTTTTTTTTGGTGTGGATCTTTTTCACAATAATGAGACAACATAATAATTCTGCATTATAGAGCAAGCAGGCAGAACATTTAAATTATCATAAATAAATGGGGAGAGTAAAATCATCATTATAGAAAAATGAGAGCAAATACAAACCTACAGTTTATCATCAGTCATTTATTAAGCTGTCATTATTTATTTTCAAAGAATTGATTGACACTAATGCCAAAATACAAGAGTCATGCATGTAGAGGCATCATGGGTTAAATTTCCTTGCTCAAACTTTGTTAAAAAGATGGAAAACATCTTAATGCAGAGCTATATTTTCTACCTTTTCCAACAGGCAGCTATCTTCCTATTTTTATGAAATTCTTTCCCACAGTAGTTTTCTGCCAACTGTAAAGACAGCATGTTCTGGATATGACCAGATCTCAGCTTGCATTGTGTCCATTCCCTCAGTGAAGTACCATCCTCAAGTGCTATGTCAATAGCATAATTTAAGCTGAAAGCATTTACAGATGGGATTTCCTCAGGATTAGGAATTCACAACCTGCAGCTCAGGAGCACTTGGTGCCTAATCTCTAGATGAAGCTCAAAGCCAAGCTAGCGTCTTTCCCTGACAGTGACATATTTTCAAATATGTAAGTAAAAGTTGTTGCCCTCTGTACAAAAGCAAAGTGGAAGGATATGAAAAAACCTTCTTTTTCCCTGCCTTGACCTTGGCCTCCTTTTCTCTTGAATTCAAGGTTCTCTCATCCCAGTGTGAGCCAGCAGTACCTCCTCAAAGTCTTGTTGCAGAAAGAATGTTGAGATTGGGTGAAGAAGCACAAAGATTTGTTGGTGTGGGCTGTAGCTGATGACATACATTGACTCTGAAAGTGAAAGTTATTTTGGTGAAAAAATAAAAATGAGAGAAAGTGGAAAAGGAAATGGAAAACCCTCCCCAGATGGTAGGAGGGAGAAATGATGGAGTTGCCAAATAAGCATGCTTCCCTGGATATTTCCCCCATGTAGCTGGTGGTCCCCCTGTGACAGTTTTCCTTTAGTGACTATATACTTTTCATCACGAGCCATACAAACTCCTTAGTGGTTGTTCCTGCTTACGATGCTATTAATCTGGCTGGAGAACACCATGATCAGGGGTACATGTTGCATGCTAAGTTGTTCAACCTCATGCATGCGTGTTACTGTAAACCAAATGCGTGTAATGTAAACTAAAAGCTACAATGGAGGAGAAAGAAGAGGTGATTCTCATGCCAGTGACAATCTTTTCCTGTGAGAACTTGCAGTAACAGCAATATCAGGGTTTGCAGGTACAAGGCCATGAGAATAACAGCACAAGAACAGCAGCATGAGAACCAGAAGAGAAAAATATTACCAGAGAGTCTCTGGGAAAATGCTGCCACAACACTTGAAAGGTTACAGAGCTGCAAGTTAAAGAGACTACCAGAATTTCAGACAGAAGGCCCTTAGCATTTCAAAGGCTAAGCACCTAAGGCACTGTAACTGCGAGTGATGAGGGTAATTCTGACATCCCTGTGTATGTGGCATAGAGCACACCAGCAACACTAACCTATGGTGCCTCAGCAGCCTGTAGTCTCTATGTCCATATAGTTTCCACATTACTCCCTACTAAAATCTCATTTGAAGGAGGATAGTCTGACTTCCCCATTACAAACATTGTGGAAACAATGTGGAAAACAAAGTGGAAGAATTATGCCTTTAAGACAGATATGGGTTAATTGGGACAGTATCTAGCTAACAATAAGGTTTTGTCTGTATAATTAAGCAACAGTACAGCAAATACACCAGAACACCAGCATTGGAGTCTGAAAAGTATTTCTTTATTCCATTTTCTCTCTTTCAGATCCTATTGACCAGCACATACCTGCCTGCCAGGTGACTATTTGCAGTGCAATAAGGGGTTTTTCTTCCTGCTACTCCCCAGACAAAGAAATTCTTTGTTGCAACAATAACCTAATAGTTGTTTTACCTTTTGCACACATGAGTTAACCCTTCAAGAGGCAAATGGGAACTGGCTTCCAGCTGGACATTTGATTTTGAATGGACTCAAGCCAAATGGCTGCTCTTGTAGTGATAGTCAGAAATTATCACTTTTTTGTCTTATTCTGTTGTGGACAGCCAGCTGGCAGTCTTTTGCACATTGGAATTTCAATGAACTCCTGGCAACTGTTTCCCACTTATCCCTCAAAGGAGTGGCATGCTGTCTTACAATGTCATTTTGTTATAGTTTATTTCTTGCATAATGAGCAACATTGACAGGGATATTTGCAAATTCTTAAATATTCTGGCATCCCACTGGTAAAACCAGTAGATTACCATTTCAGTTTGAAAGAGCTTCAAAGAAGATAGCAAGTTTATACCTTCCAGCCTTGATATGTAGAAAACCAAAAGTAACCTGGTTATCTTTGTGATCTCCTTTTAAAAGTCGATATTTACCAATAAAAAGTGAACAGTGAGCCTAATCCTTCAGGCTTCAATGACCAGTTCTCCTAAGGAGGATGCCTTTTACCTAAATAATCAGTAATTGCTTTTCAGGTATTTCAATACTTGGTTCAGGACAAGGATTCAGAGTGCATGTGCACACCACAGCATATATGCAGTAAATACATATTTGGTCATATGCTTCATATTGGAAAAATTAGCAATTTACCAATATACTTGTTAGGAAGTCTAGATATTTGGAGGTTCTTTTGACAATTTTAATATAATCACTTATTTCTGGTCATGTCTGGTCATGTAATTTCTTCAGTTATGATTAAGACTATGAGCACAAAAGAAAGCAGGAAACATCAAGGTTTATCAGCATGGGGTATATATTATTTCCAGTCTACATACAGATCAAATAGGAGGTTTTTCACTATCGTGTTGCTATGCATGTAAACTCCTTAATTGTGTAGTGGCCTGTGACATGAACGGGACTCTAAAATTGTGGGTTGTTTGTCATGGAATTTTTCTGGTGTGTGTTTCTTACCCCATAGATGAATACCGTATCATGTAGGCTTGGTCCTGTGAGAGGATAAAAAAGCAAGTAATCTATTTGTCTAATTCCTCACCTAACAAGGCTTCCTACACAAGTTTATTAATATTTCATTGTTTCTTTAGCAGAGTTCTTTTCACACTTCTGTGTTCTCTCTTATTTACAACTGAGGAACATGGGCTCTTTTATGTTATTCATTAACAGACATTTATTTGACAAATGCTGGTGGATGTTTTTTTCAGGCAGAACTTCTGTGCTGCAAAGACTCTGCTGGCTACTTGGTTGAAGGGTGTTAATGCAACAGGAGGAATACTTGAAAGAGTCTATTTCCCATCTGCATCCAAGGCAAGTTGGTTCAATCCATATTTGAATACAAGTAAGCAAATCCCTTAATTTCATCATAGGAAGAAATGAGACGTTTTAGTCCAGGTTCCTACAGTCTACTGAATGTACATATTATCTGGATGGAAAGAGGTGGTCTTGGTCACCATATAAGACACGGGGACATGTTGGCTTAATTATTCAGACCAGTAAGAAATTCACTAAAGAATATCCAGGTTGACCTTGTTAGAATCACAATTGAGGCACAGACTGTGTGTATAATAGCAACTGAAGGAGTTAATTTCTTCTACAATATGACAATAATATATACTTGCTTTGTCATTGGTAATGGAAACTGTAACTATAGCTGGCAGATCTGTTTTGTCACAACCAGTTTTGCAGTGGAACTACTTTAAGGACAAGCCACATAGTTAGAAAGCCCCCAGGAATCACAGGTGGTTTTAAATCTTGATTGGTTGACAGGAGTTGCCATTTTTGGTCATAGTTGCATGTTATTTGCATGTATTTGCATTGCCTTGCTTTTTAAAAAAAAATGAAAGCTGTACTGGTAAGCAATACTTTCAATGGATTTTAACTCCTGTCATAAGGCAAAGGTACAAGTCATCAGAATTCCAACTCAGGTGATATGCCTGGTCCTAGAAATTATTATAGTTTCACATGACTTTTGTTTATTGGTTCACATTGGGTTTGTGCATGCATTTTGTTACTCTGTTATTTCAATGTTGGTGAGGAACACTGTATACTATTAAACAAATCATATCTTCCATATGATACACAGGACTACTGTTGTCTCACTCTCAACTCATCCAGATAGTGACCAGAATGTAAACCTAGCCTTGTCTAACAAGCTTACTAATACGTCATAGCTCAAAGGGCTGTGAAGTGAATACTCAGGTCAGACAAGAAGTCAGCAGTGTGTATACAGCAGCAGGAAGCCAATACCTTCTAGCAAATATTTTTCTAACTAACCCAGTGACGTTAAAATGACTGTTTCATTCACATGCTGATCTTCACATTAAGACTTTTTATTCATCATTAATTTAATTTCATAGTACTAATTCCATACACATATCATGAGTCTTACTTAATCAAAACAAAAACCCCAACAATCCTGAACTATGTATTTCATAATCAACCAGCAGAACTCTACTGTATGTGTTCATCTTGTCTAAATGCTAAACCAAATGCAAAACTTCTGTTCTCTGACTTCCAGGAGCTAGGCTGAGCAGTGGGGGTTTCAATTAAAAACCACAGGAAAGGAAAGGAATATGTCAATAAAACCACAGACTTGTAAGTACTGCATACTAGTTTGCAAACAAACACAGCAAGCATTCTCCGAGTATGAGTCTATTACTGTAAATTTAGACTGAATGCATGATGTTGGAGGTGACTGTCCCAGCGTGATCTTCCTTCATTTCATGTATAGTGAAATGCTCTCTAGCTTTACGTTCAATAGCTTGATCTAGTCAGTCTACAATGAGACTAACGGAGGAAAATGCCATGAAAAGGAGAATGGCTTGAGCCAAATTAGCAATGTTTTGTTCTATTTCAAAAGAAAATGAGAACTGTAAAGGAGAGAGTAGAAGGTGAAAAAAAAAGGGAAAGTTGTGAATTGATTCTAAGGCAATATCCTATGTGAGATTTTAAATGTAGGCATCACTTGAATAGAAATGTAAATGCCGAGATTTGCATTATAAAGCTTTGTTAAATAATAACTGTCACTAGAACAGATTATGTTGATAATTAATTAGTTACAGACTGGGTGCAGTCACATTTTAAAAAGGTTGCATTAGGGCTGCATTTTATAGTGAAGAAATCTTGAGTAAGAATAATGAAGGTGAAAAAAATTTATCAACACTTTAGAATTCATAGAAAAATATATACTCTAATGCATTTTTTAAAATACAGTGCACCCTATGGTGCTTTTATTGCTCTCATATTAAAGAGAGAAACCAGTAAGAGAAAAACAATGTAGTTTACCTAATTAAGTGAGCAAAATGCAGCTTAAATTTACAGAAGGTTAATAACTAACATTAAATGTATTGGCTTCACATTATGTTTGAACTGTTAATAAAGTGAACTCAGTGACTGCTCAAGTATTACAATTATTTCTCACCTAATAAAGAAATGAAAAGGGGAAACCTAGTAGCAGAAAAAATACGCAAATATTCAACTGATTTTTTTCCACTTCAGCAGTCATTTCTTTATGCAACTCATTCCTAAACAGTAAAAAAAGCCACAAAGGATAGAAAGAAAATCAGCTTTGAAATTTGATGCTGAGGTTCTTTGACTATGTAGAGGCTGAGCTACTGATTTAATAGAGGTTTTCAAAGGTGCTCAGCACTGACCTAATTCTGCTGCTTTTAAAATCTCTTGGTATTTACCAATGTCTTCAACAGGACTGGAGTCACACAAAAGCTGAACACTTGAAAAGTCCAGGTTTCATCTTATTCACAAAAATGTAAAAGACTATGAGTAATACTGAATTATGTTCACCTCCTATCTGAAAATTGCAGTGGGGACATGCTCTAATGATTTTTCACATACTTAGTTTTTTAAATTGTGAGCTGTTCTGTCCAAATCAATGTGAAAGTCTTTGCAAGACATCTGAAATGTCAACACACCATATAAATATAAACAGGTGCCTGACAGTCACTGAAAATTAGAGCCCTGCAATGTATGTTTTAAGATTACATGGGCTCAAGAATGTGCTGCCATAATCCAAGGAGTAGTTGCTATTTTATGACTGTGAAGCCTAACTATTTGAAGAAGTGATGCTGGTGATTCTGGACTAAATCCTATTTAATCTGGTTTCTAAACATGCTTGGTGCCAGGAAAAGAGAGCCCAGGCTGTAAGAATCGTAAGCAGGAGAGATGACAGAATAAACACCTACATTATTCGAAGAAAGAAAAGTGCATACTCTACCTGAAGGTAGAGCTATTAATGTGTCTCAGTATGGATGGCACAGTGTGAGTTCTGATCTGATGTTGAAGTCTGCCCTTAGCTGAAAATAGCCAGATCGTTTAGTCTAAGATGTCAAAGATAACCACATATGATGGTAACTGGATCGCTCTCCTGTGTCCTCTTAGTTAGAGGAAATTAATTTCTCCTAAATGTGTTAATGCAAACAGTCATCTTGATTCAGAGGGAGCCTGGCAGCAGGAAAGGGGCTGCAGAACCTTAATAAACTCCCCTTACTGGCCCTCCCTAGCACTCTACCCTGAGAACTCCCTCTCCGTATACCTTCCCCAAAAACTTTATAGCTGCTGCTATTTTCTTATTTCTCAGCTTTTTCCACTGAATAAGTATGAAAAGAAGGGCAGGGTGATGGTCTGGGAAAGGACATCAAGAAGAGTTTTAAGGGAAAGACAGCAGAGATGAAGGAAAAAGGAAGAGTAAGTGGAATGTTCAACATAAATGGGTGGTGTTCTGAAGAATACTGGAAAGCTTATAAAGGCTGCTTCAAATCAGGAATTGTAATTCTTTGTGATTTTGGTTTCTACACGTGGTAGAGGTTTCTGCTATCATATACTGTGAATCATATATGAAATCTTATCATTGAATACAGAGGTGTATTAAAATATACTTCTTCCAGTTTCAGATCATCTTATTTGTTTCCACTCTGAACTCATCACTCAGTATGGTCTGCTGTTAACATACTCCCTGGTGGAGATGGGTACTCAATGATGGCTAGACTACAGGGTAGTTTTTGGAATCCTCATTTGGCTCTGCTTCTTGTAGTTTTGCATAGGCATATGTTTAACTGGCATAATTCTTAAGGGTGTAAAATGTTAAGAGTTTTCCCTGTCTTCCATTAAACTCAGTGGAAAATCTCCCATTGACTTAAATGAGCATTGAATTAGGCCTTTTGAAATAATACGCAAAAATAACTGTATTTCCACTCTTTGTCATCCAATTTCTTCCTCAATTGATCCTAGAAAGTATTGGGTGTTCTGTGTAATTATTGAGTGTAATCAGCTTCCACTGACTGCTAAGCTCCTCACAAGAATTTTCCGTCTCCTTGCAGGATTAAATCCCTGGTTTACCTATCTCTCACCCTGAAAAAGTGTCAACTAAATGTTAATAATGGACAATTAAAACAACAAGAAACAAGAAAGGAAACGTAAACCAAAGCATTTTTACACAATGAAAGGTAAATGAATTGTTAGTAACCAGCAAGATAAATGAGATACAAAAAACCCGTGTCATGTTCTGAACTTTACATACCAAGTGTAACATCACTCATTTCCTTTGCAGAGGCAAAAAAACTGTTTGAGAGACATGAATATAACCCTGCAGAAGATGACTGTAAAAGATCATGCTAAACAACAAATACAATGTCAACTAATTAATTTTAATTTGATCAACTCACTTTTATGGGTGCACTTCCCTGTGATTATTCAACTGATTTTTGGCTGACAGTTATGATGAGTGAATGACAATTAATATGTACCTCTTACGAATCTAAATCACAAAACATTTTATCATGTACTGTGCTCTATTAATGGGAAAGATACCTTGAGCATCCAAGAATTTGGATACAATGCGTCTGAAGAGTTCAAAGAAGTTACTTTGTGCAGAGTTACCTAGCAAGCATACATAGCTGTATACTTGTAGGTAATTGCAGTTCTTTCCTTTTTTGTTTCCTTTTCTTCCTTTGCATCCTTTCATATTCTCAAGGGACCTTAAAGTTATATACATGATTGTGTGAAATAAAGCAGCAGATTCCAGAAAGACCATGAACACATCTTCAGTATATGAATTGGCTGGCTGTCTGAAACTCTGCGGTATGTATCACTCCAAATAGTGCTATATTTCATTCATTCCATGGTTTCAGTTGTATTTTGTGGTATTACAGTGGCTGTCCTTTGCCTCTCTCTTGCAGTATAATGAAGGCAACTGCCACCAGGGCCCAATCAGAAGTGCAATTGCCCTCTATTTATCAGACATTGGTTCTGCTACTCCTGATCTTCAGAGACCCCATTCTGAAGTCCAGTTATAGACTGTCAGAATTAGTCTTCTCAGACATACCATGAAGGCAATCCCAAAGACTTACTCAACATATAAATCCCAGGTTAGAAATCCAGAGCAAAACAGACTTTTGGTAGAAATTCTTCTTTAAAATGGAGCCTCCTATTTCTGTTTTTTTAAGCCGAATCTCTTAAAACTAAAATCTATTCCTCTTGAATTCAGGATGAGTAAATTACTCAAAGATTTTTTTCTGTAAAATTTCCATGTCCTTTTTCCTGAGTGCAATTACAGTGATGATTAACAAATGCAGCACTATGGATAAGCAAATGTATAATTCATATGAATGTACCTGGTCAGAGCTAGGGATTTCTTTTTCTCTCATTCTTTATAAATGGAACAGAGATTCTATCTTCTTAAGCCTTCTTGTTCTTCCTTAATTCATAAATGAAACACTTAATTTGAATAATATCAAAATCACATAGTAAGTTTTGAAAACTTTCATTTTATATTTTTGGCTGAAACTATTCTTTGAATAGTTTCTCAGTTCTTTTCTGAACACCATTTACCACTACTTGTTAAAATTTACCTGACTCTATAACTTAGTGTTGTGTTGCTTTTGTAAAGCATGTAAAATGCTCTGAAGCTATAAAATGTAACACGAGATCTCATTTTTATTCCTTTGTTTTGATTTCAGATCATTTCCCATTGGCTTCCACTGACTTTGAATAGGACTTCAGCTTTGTCCAGCTGTAATCATTCTGCAAAAGAAACAGTGAGTAAAAGGAATAAGCACTGTTTGACAGTCTGCACAGGCATTCCTAGGCCTACAGACAAATAAGTAATAATCATCAGTCCATTTTTTGGTTGTGCATAAGACCCAAATAACCCTCTCTCTTCTCTGTTTGAGAAGTATAACTCTTCTACATTAATTCTAAATTGGAATGCATATTAATTATACTGGGGAGTAGCGAGAAACCTTTTTTTTCCAGGCACATTAAATCTATATCTGGTATGTACTTTAGTGGTGGCTAAGGCTACTTGTTGTAATTACATAATCTCATTCTGAGATTAGTCAAAAGTATTCTGGGTTCCAAGGCTAAAACATGCAGGACTGCCTAAGAACTCTAAAAGTTAAAAAACTGGAGGATGAAAAGACTGCCTTGAACGATTACATTTTCTACGTGTAATTATTAATGTGGTTTCTTTTATGGAAGATTTTCTATGTAAATACTGCTTTATCTACCTGAAACATACATATATACTCTCCTTATTTACAGAAAGGTACATACTTTTTCTACAGTCAACAGAGCAAAATCTCTGCTATGGATAACTTTAAATATTCATTACTGGACCTGGGTTTGAGCAATTTAGCAGAAGCTCTGTGTTATAGTAGGCCATCTTCATATGTCTTTTGTATCCCTCTTGTTCATTTTATGTAGCTAGGAAAGCCAGCATGCCAGTTCTCCTCTCCAGGAATAGTCTGTGTGTTTGAGTGAAAAAGAGCATTGCGAATGTGCTGAAAGCAAAACTGTAAAAGTAGATGTTGGCCAAAACCTAGACCACAGAGTTTCAGAATATAAATAGTCTTATATTCCTCTTTAAATTCCAAGGTAAAATCAAGAAAACAAAAGTATTGTATACATTTACATTTTAAATTGTGTAATCATGTTATTATCTGAAACTAATACCATGCTGTTAAAATTTAGATAAAGTGTCCTGCAATGCATACAAAATGTTCATTTGTTGAAGGCCATTAAGTTAATTTCCTGGGAACAAGATTAAATGTAAGGCATTTACATAATCATTAGTTGTGAGGTGAAGAATAGATAATTAAATATTCCACCACATTAATTTATATTTAATTAACTGTGCTTCCATGATCCTTCTGCCTGAATATTAATATTGTGTAAATAAACAATTAGGATGCATGCTTTGTAAAAGCTTTATTGTAAAAAATGCGATCAAAGGATTTCTATGAAACACACTTAAATTAATAAACGCTTAAAGGTTTTGTAAAGTAGAGTTGTCGATCTTGAAAGTTTTGCTAAATAGCTCCAAGTACTATGATTTTTAACACTTTAGTTCTTCAAGTGTTCAGTATGTCAAAGTTGTCATAACAAACTTTTAATTCCAATATTTCCCATTCTACATTTCACAACCTCTCATTAAAATTGGTTAACGTACATAAAAGCTAGTAAAGCATGGAAAATGAACTTTTCATTAAGTTTGGAAAAGACAGTAAAGCCATAGGAAATTAACGAACATTATATTTTCTAGTAAAGAAATACAGTTTCAGAGCTTCTGTTTTCATATTAAAGGGATATAATTTGGAAGCACTCAGACCATACCTGACACTCTTTTTTTTTCTTTCCTTTGGAAAAATATGTTCTCACCAGAAGCAGTTTCAGCTGTATACATAGATGAATATACAAAAAGCTGAACTGAAGTTCAGAGCATGTTTTGTTTCATGTAAATATAAGTTATTCATTGTTACTGGCCTATAAAGACTTGTCTGATACTTGTCTTCTGTTTCTAGTAGGAATACCTCTAGGAATTACCTGTACTCTAATATAGCATTTATAGAAGTATTGTGATAAATGGAAAAGAAGTATCATAGTATAACGATAGGGAGAAGATAGCTGTGGAAACCGATCTGTCTGAAAGGGAACATGACAAAAATGGAGACTGTCCAACAGACTGGAATTTTGGGGGACAGTGTGTGTTATAGGAATTCTCTGCAGACCTGTGATTTTCTGTGGACTGTGCTATGAAGGATGGAGAAAAGACTTCTTAGAAATTTTACTTTTGTAACTGAAAAATCTTAAGTTTTCATGGTTTTGATTTGCAGGGTACTTGGGACATCTGAAAGTCCAGCTGCAGTTAGTGCAAGTTGAGAGGGCTTTATACTTCTGAATATAGGTCTATCCGGAAAGTATCTTGAGGATTCATCAGAGCAAGGAAGTGGTTTGGCACAGGTTCTGTCCTTTGTGAGATTACAAAAAGCTCCAACTCATTGTATATAAATATATAGACTCATATATATCAATACATAGCAACTTTTGACCCAGACACCTCCCTCCCTTCTTCCCCCTGGAACATGAATACATTCCAAGTGTCTTTAAATAGGTATGTTAACATTATTGATAAATTGTCGATACATTAAATGAAGTCTGACTAACAGCAGCTAATCATGCATAGAAACAGTCTACTGGTAATTCAAAGTGACTATTGGTGAAATGCAGACTAAATGGACTCATATTAAAAACAACTGTAGGATAATACTGTAATTATGTTGGTGTCATTGCATTTAATTAGAGATCTGAAGTTTCATAGAGAAAGTTCTTACTGTTTTGTAAAAAGCAAAACCTGTTCCCTGCAAACAAAGATCTTATCTGAAACACACACAGAATGAAAATTAAGGATGTAGTTTCATATAATTCTTAACCTGATCTTACAGAGGTGATCTTTTCTCCCATAACTAATCATGGCTTCCTGTCTCCACTTTTAAAACAGATCTAATGATTAAATGACTATAGGAGACATAGGATCAGGTTGCATGGACACACAAAAATGTCTGAACCAAGTCATTGCAAACCATGTAGTTGCTAGAAGTGACCCCTGGGGTAAGGTAGGATGCATGGTTGGAAGTGGAAGAGGAACAAGACCACCTCTTCAAACAGCTGCCTGCATTAGAACATTTCCAACACACTGTGAAACTGCATCCCAATCTTAATTTATTTTTGTATCTCTGAAATGGGAATTCCATGTTTTCTTCTTCAAGGTTTATTTCTAAAACAAGAAGGTAACCCTATTTATTCAACAACTAAAATATGCTAACCCTGCTTTGAAGGCAGCAGTTTTCCAAGTAAGAATTTAATATTCTGTCTTTGAGATTTTCATTAGTACATTTGAGGTTTGTGATTACAATTGTATAAGATGCAGATGGCACTATTTTTTCTTCCCACATTAATTTTAAAAGGTGTTTGGGATAGACGATTACTCAGAATAAAATTTGGAAGTTTTGATACACATTTATCATATTATACAGCAGTGTACTGCGTAATAGAAGACAATGTATTACATCAGTTATGAAAACTGGTAATGTAGTAAAATGGTGTTTTCTATATGTCAGAGAAAAACAGAAGGAACACATAGTGAATCGTGAAGACTGAGTATTGCCACTTGAAGTTTTAGATGGTGTACTCCCTGAAAATAACAAGTTGAGGTGATTCATGGATGTTAGACAATCTTCCTCCTTTTTGCAGTAGCATGAATAGGGTCATGAAGGTCAGGAGGAAAAAGGATAAAGAATATCTCCAAATAAATTGAAAGTAGACAGCTGGCATCAAAGAGGCAAAGGCTGTGGTAAAAATGGAGAGCATCAATTAGTAAAGGCACATCATGACATGCATGCTGCTGGCTAGTTGAAATAAAAGTTAGGAAACAGGAATCGTAGAAACTGGTTAAAACAAAGAAGGATACGGCTGTTTTTTCAACCACCCATAAAAGTACAAAGAAAAGTGCAGTCAATATAAAGTGTTGCTAATTAAAACTAGAAAACCAGAAAAACAATTAAAAGCTAAGGTCAGAGCTGATGTGAAGGTGCAGTAGCAGTTAAGATCTGACATTCCTGCCTAGTATGAGGGAACTAATACTAACCAACAGGCCAGAATAACAGTATTTTAGCAAATATGTGTAGGATTTCTGGAGTGGTGTAATAATCCTAATTTATTTTGGTGGATATGCAAAAGTAATAGTGTATATTCTGAGGACATAGCTTTTGAGTAGGATCATTTTGTTTTAATATAAATGAGTATTGCCATTTCTAACTCTGTTGTACTTGTCCCAGAAATTAATTGGTATTCATGTAGACACTCATTGTCAAACTAGGGGGAAAAAAGCCATCCTCAATGTTTTTTGAATTCTTGGTAACAGAATGAACACAAACCTATGGAATGTGTAGTAAGAATAGCAGTGGCATGTCCAGAGTCAGGAAAGAATACTAAATTAATAAGTCTTTGTCTAGAAAAAGGAAGGCTTTGAGTATGATCTTCTTGGCTGTGTGCTTTGGAGTATATCAAAACGGACAGGGCCTCAGGACCAGAATTCCTAAATTCTAATTCCATCACTACTACTATTTCATTAGCTGTGACAGTTTGACAGACTGATAGAGGCACTGAAAATTACTAGATCTTCATTAACATCTGAAGAGGCTGTAGTATTTGTGGGAATTTTTTACTGTGAGTGATTAGTGATGCATCAGTTGAGTCTTAACCCACCCCTAAAAATGGAGGATTCTCTAGTCTTACCTAAGAACAATGCTGTGAGGCTTACTATTTGTTATAGTTTTGTGCAATATTAACTAATAGAAACTGCTAATGCTGAGTAATGCCTGTGAAATCTCATCTAGGAGAACCTTTTAATGCAAAGTATTAAAACCAATAATGAGAGAACTAAAGACTATTTCTCTGTAATATACTATACTATCAAAAATGCTGTTCATTAGAGTCCCCTTCATAAACATTTTTGCGCAGGATGTTTTGCAGAGTTGTAGAAGTGCACTACACTGATTTCTACTGCTATGCTGACTAATACCATATAGTTTACCTTTTAAATTTAAGATTATATATTACTGCTTCTGAAAATGTACCATATTCTTAGGAGGAACTGATGCTCTGAGTCTTGTAATGTAATTATCTCGAGACAAGATGATCCTGTGGTAAGATTATCCCCTAAAAAGATTATCTTCTGACACAGTCATCCTCTGACAAGATTATCTGTAGAGATGATGCTGATAATTAGCTAGGGATGTGGAAGACCGATCTAGAAAATGTAACAAAAGTGCAAAGTAGACTGAGTACTTAGCTGAACCTCAATGCTGTATGAAAGTATGGAGTATGTTAAATTGTTGGTATCCATATGAGGCTTCAGACTGACTTTCAGATGGGGGTTGGTGGGGAAAAAAGCATGAGCAATTTTTTTGCAAATCTTAGAACTGGGCATTTCTACTTCAGTTGGTCAATCTAGCATTCATTGTGGGATCTAGTTAAAGAAATGTCTCTACTTTCACTGAAACAGATTTAAAATTATTATATTCATTTCATGTTAAGTGCAGATACCGCTTAGCTTAAAATACACAGTACACACATGAAATAATGGATTGATGATTTTTATCTAATTGGTATTAATCAGAGACATTTTCTAGTTGCAAAAACAATACCATGCTTGGTGTTTTTTCTTAAAGATGAGAAACAATCGATGATGTCAACTTCCCTTTGCACGTTTGTTTATCAAATGCATTGGTTCTTGATACTACATGAAGGATACTAATGTGGGGATCCTAATACAGGATTCTCATACAGTGAGTAAAGAGAAAAGGATTGTACTGTTTCCATTGAAAGAAAATATGAAAACATACTGGTTTATCATCAGTTCTTGAAGCCTCTTCAAGGTTGAAGTAAATAGAGTTATTGCTGCCAAGAAGCTGTATGCTTTAGATGAAAGTTAATGTGTCGGAGAGTATCCAAGTATGAAATGATCAAAGGGACATAGGTCTGGAGGTTTTAGCTATGCTGATGGGTTGAAGAATAAGAAGTTATAAAGCCAAACTTTGAGCTGACCTTAAATACTCACAGGCAACAGTTGTGTAAACAAATACCATATTTTTTTCATGAGAATTAAATGAATTTTCTGGTTTTATTTTTGATTAACCTAAACGTGGATGTTGCACTTGGAGGTATTAAAGGGCTGTAAAACTGAATACAGTTTTGATTCCATCTATCAAAGTCACCTGAAATTAGCAGTTAGTCCCTCAAGTTTGTAATCTGTGGCTTGTACTATGCACATAGAAAGCTCCTTCCTTTAGGGAAAGAATCCACTACTCATATTTGTAATCTTCAGAGTGCCAAATCATCGGGAAATTAAGAAATCAATCTTTGACTTTAAGAGTTAGGAAGGATGTTGGAACGTGTGGGGAGTGGAAGGTTTGTTTTTACCCTTTCTTTCTATATCAAACTATAAACACAGATCATCTTGGTCAGCTATCTTTGGAATAGCCAAGAGAAAGGCTTAGAGATACCCTTGAGCAATGACATATCAACTGCCTGCTAAATCACAGCACCATCATATATGTGACAATTTTTCTCTCACTCTACAGTCTTCTCAAAAGAACTCTCTGGTTATAAGAACAAAAAGCATGAAATAATCTTGAAACAGCTCCAGCCTGCTAGCTAGGATGGGCCTACAGCTTTTGCATAGGGAAGAGCGCAGCTCTTTCAATAATTCTGTTTACAATATTCTCAGTCTGCCATCCTTCATTTTTTATTACATTCCTCATTTAAATTAAAAAAATGATAAAAAATGAAATATTTTAAGTAATCTGTAGACATTAAATATTTCTTGTTCACTCAGCCTTCTCTGAAAATACTCAGTAAAATCACCACAATAAGAATGTATTCTCCTTTTGTTCCAAGATGAGCTTATGTCTCTGCATTAATTTCTTTTCTTCTATTCCACAGATAATTAATAGAAGATACTAGGAAGTACTTAACTTTACTTCAACCTATTTGAAGTTTATTACCCCTGTGACTCATACATCACAACCACCAAAAATGGATAAATTGTAAAATCTACAATACTAAATCTTCACTTCAAGGACTACTACTCCCAAATCTCCTAGCAGCACATTTTTAGACTGCCCTTTCTAATAACTTAGTTTCCCACTGAGTAAAAAGCTTTTAGTATGTTGAAAATGGAGCAGTGTTATTCTTAGCTATTTGATTCTCAAACTTCCAGTTCTGCTACGGTTCAAGTGGCAGCTCCTTCATATACTCATTCAGCAAACCATTTTTATGACATTAATATGAAACATTTTTATGTGACATGTAGTAATTTCATCAAATTGTCATTTGATTGATGTGATTAAAATATATTTGACTACATCTAAATTCCTATATATCTTAAACATTGAACAAGATATTTTGAAAATGGCACAGAATTCAGAAGGCTCACTTTGCTACTTCTTTAAGTTTAATAAGGTCTGGCAATATTTTCCTGCATTGTAGGGATGCTTGTAATACCCACATGCAATTTACTTGTTTGAGTTTGAAGACAAAATGATATGGCATTTTCCATGAGGTTTGAAGATAGCTATCTGTCAGAAATTGCTGACTAGGTAGAAATAAGACTGAATTTTAAAATTAAAAACAAAGAATGAGGATAATTTTGAATGAAGGAAAATTTGTTCATAGCACAAGATGAGAAAAACATTGAATGTGAGAGACTAAAGAGAACTTTAGCAATGGCTAAGTGAAATTTAAATTCCAAAGAAGACAGAAGATTTAACCTAACACTTTTCATTGGTTCATAGATTTTAAGGCCTGAAGAGATGACAGTGATCATTGGTTCAGTCTCAAATCAGTACTTCCTACATAACATATGCAAATTCCCTGGTTTGATGGGGAAAATTTATCTATTAGAAAGCTGCCTAATTCTGGTTTTCAAATGAAACAAATGCTTGGAAGTTCTAAGTAGATACTCAACAGAACATAGAGAATGTATGTGAGATCTATGAAGAGAAAAATCTAAGTTTACAACACAATTATTTTTAATGATAATTTTAATGTTAGTACTTCAGTACTGTATGTAGGCACGTAGCTAGTATCTGCAAATATATATCATGTGAGCAAATGACTCAAATATATTGTGTATATTGAAATTTGATGGTATTTCTTACTCCATAATGCATTCACTCTGACCTACACTTACATACTCACTATATCACTAAAAGTGTCTTTTAAGTAGTTACTGAAAGGCTCTTCAGCAACACCTCCACTTGCATTTGTTTCATTTAAAGGAAATCTGTGAAATGATATGTAGAAGCATAATCAAATGATGGGGAAATGAAGAATCAGCAACTAATTCATCTGATATCATTCAGAAGCTTTTCCAAGTATAGAATGTAAATGACAGCAACTTCTGGTCATCTTTGAATTACGTTGTTTGTTTCACAAGAACAATTTCTGAGCAAATATAAGAAAATATATATACAGTATCCTAGTATAAAGTGAAACAAGCATTCAGAACTAATGACTCTTGTGGCTAGCTCACTATTAACAAACCAACATTTGTGGACAAATGTGGCATCACCTAAAATGAAAAAAAATATCTTTAAATAGTGCTTTCCCACTAACTTTTCACATTTTCTCTATAACATTTACATCACTTTTATCCAAAGTGATTTATTACTTTGAGGTAAAGAGAGAGATTAAAAACATACTATTGTAGAATATACACAAGTTCCTTCTGGACTCTGTTATGCTTATTCTAGAACTAGATATGCATTTACAATTTACATCTCCCACTCTGTAAAATGGGAAATCCCTTAAGAAACTGTTTGCATTTGGAAGCTTAAAAACATCTCATTTTTCATTGTGTGAAGATTCTTAAGGGAATTAAGAAGAAAAGGGTAGTGGCAACAGAAGATATTGAAAAGAGCTCTAGTGTTCTGAATCACATTATTTTAGACCATAATTTATAGTATATGCAGAATTCAGGTTGAGAGGTCTTGCACTTAACCTCCCCCTCTTCTCAATAACACACAATTTATTAGAAATTATTTACAGAATGATGGTTCTTTTGAGATTAAATTAGCCCAAATCCAGGTGTCTTTAAAGTAAATAATTAGATAAATAAAAGAGGAAGAATTCTGCACAAAATCAGTTCATCATTTGTCTGTAATATTTTTACTCAGAAAATGAACTGTATTCTTCTTTCCCTCTTTTTGTTGCATAACAATTACCATTCCAATTTCGTTCTAACTCAAAACAGCTTGCCAGGAAAAAGCAAACAAGGCATGACTGTTGTCCCAAAGGAATGTGAGTTTGTGAAAACAGTTTATGTCAAGATTTTACTTTTATAAATGTTGAGCCCTACCTTGCTTCACTAGTACTTTTGAGTGATTTAATTCGTGGATCAAAGTACTGCTCAACATGAACAAATGTCCAGGGACTGTTTATATAAAGATCAAAGATATATATATATCAGCAGAGTAAACTTATCAAGTGTAATTGCACCAGGGTCCACAGCTTACTAAGGCCCAGGAGGCAGATTCTGAAGATCAGGAAAGGCAGCCTTAGCCCTAGGGGTCCTGTGTTGCATTGCTTGCACTAGTACCAATGCCAGCTATGCTATGTCATGACATGTAAACACAAGTGAAAGCAAGAATCTCAGCAGTATTTCTCTCCTTTGATGCCAGCCTGCTAAATTGTTTACACATAATCCCAGTATTTCTAGTATGCCAGTATTATATACTGAAAAGACAGTCTACATTCCAGATTTTTTTAAATCATTCTCTTAGTATACATGCAGTGGTTTCTTTATGCCGAAAGGCCTTTCCTTTGAATTTTCTTTGCATTTTGCTTTTGCTGAATTATTGCCAGTCTTCCTCTGCTAGGGTTTCTTTTTGACAAAGAGGAATTTTCCTTTGAGTTGAAAATGTGACATCCACTAAGGAGTAGTTCTCATTGCGTGTAGCTGCAGGGAGAGGAGAACTCATTTGGAACCTACTCAGAAGTGTGTGATCCAAGCAGAGAACAGTGTCGGAAAGAGTGAGAGCCTACTGTTCCCCTGGACTCTGGGAAAACCTCAGTCCTGGGCTGTGAATATTAATACCAATAATTCTGGAAGGATGGCATACTCTCAAACAGGAAGCATATTATGTGCAGTCTTTTTAATCAGAAATAGCATGAAGGTAGTTTTTTCATCAAGTTGGGTTTTATTTTTCTTAAATTAGAATGTTTTCATACAGGAAGCAATATATCAGAGGAAATAAAATCACTATTTTTGCCCACACCTGATTATTTTGTATTGCTAGCCATTCTCTAGCATTTTTTAAGCAGTTTTCCACTTTAAATGTCATCTCCAGTAGACAGATAAACTGTCTAAAAAGAAATCACTTTTGTCAATTACGGAGTTTCCAAAAAGTCTTCCTTGTGTGACACTGTTCTCATACTAAGAGCTAAAAATATAGGTTTGGGTGGGAGAAGGGAGTCTTTCCCTGAAGTTAAAGGAAAAATATATTTTCAAGAGTTGAGACTGATACTCATGGTTTCAGGATGTTTCTTACAGTGCTGAGTGTTTCAGCCAGGTGTGGAAGCAAGGTACAGAGTCAACAGGAAGATCATTATACCTCTAAGCTTTCCAAGGGAAAAATAGTTCCTGTTTTTCCATTGACCTATGTTCTGAGAACATTTTCTCTAGGATGAAATGGCAGCATGGTGATGAGACATTCAGAGGTTTTATAA
Source organism: Strix aluco (assembly GCF_031877795.1). Lineage (NCBI taxonomy): Eukaryota > Metazoa > Chordata > Aves > Strigiformes > Strigidae > Strix > Strix aluco. The sequence goes on from NC_133944.1 coordinate 7,965,139, forward strand.
TTCAATCTGGGACCCAGAGAAATGAGAAAGCATAAAGAGAAACAAAAAAAAGGTTAGCTCATTTTGTTGTTTTCCGCATCAAACTGTTACTCCAAGTTAATTTATGGAACTAAGAGGCAACAGAAATGTTATTATTAAAAAAAAAACAAACAAAAAACCCAAACAAACAAACCCAACCCAAAACCCAACAAACAACAACAACCTGTGATTTATTATTCTCTGTGAACACAGGTATGACATTCTTTTGAAAAAAAGATATAAAACTATGAAACAATATAAATAACTTTCTGGAAATAGAATGTTTTGTAAATAAAGCATAGGGATATTTCGTATGTTTACCATCCTTTATAAAAGAAGTTAAGTGTGTGTTTGAGAACAGGTCCTAAATTACGGGAAGTGACCAAAAATCTCTTCTTATCCCAGAGGAAGCTTTGAGACAAGTAATAGGAACATGTACAATTGTCTCAGTCACCTATTCTTTTAGTTCTAGCTGATCTTTAAACTAACTTGAATACATTCAAGCTTGAATTTGTAGTCTGAGAAACTGAAATCAATTTAACTTGAATTCATTTGATAGCTAAGAAAGGAAGCCTGACTAGAGAAGGGTATACATCACATGTAGAAGTTATATCTGTATTTGAAATCACTTATTGCCATACACTGTACTTACCAGCATAACGAAGGTAAAGACAAAGAGCCTAAAGGTGACCTAAGGTTAATAACTTTATAACATACATAGCTCAGCAATGATAATAAACATGGTGTTGGTATGAAGTAGATTTTACACCCTGCAAAATTTATTTGAAAATTCAAGCATGTTCCTATTCTGCTTGAAGATAAAACCCAGGTCTGTTTAAAGAGTTAATTAGAAATACAGTAAAAAGCACTCAGATAATCTAGACCTAAGGATACTCAGGAAACACAGAAGACCCAGATTTGAGACTTTGCTATTCCTAATTTTGAGCAAGAATTTAAATCCTTGTCCATATCCTTATTCACTGTCCTAATTCCAAAGCTATCAGGAAGTGTTTTTTTTTCTCCTAGCATTTCAATCTGTAATGGCATCTTTTTGCTCAAGTTCATTAAGATGTAGGGGAAAAAGCAAGATAGATATCACCTCTCAACTTTATTTGAGAAGATTCCCAGCTAACTCTACCATGACATTCAAGTTGTAACTTTAGCAGTCCCCCTTACTATTACAAACTAGGAACATCATAGCACAGGTTTCAAGTCTTTTTGAATGCTCTGTAGCTGCAGACCCCATTTGGTAAAAAGAAAAAAGAACATAATAGAAATCACAGCAGTATTAACGAAGCACTTACTTTCCTCCCCCAGCTGTGATGGAGGAGTCAATTAAAAACAGGTGTTATAAAAGATTGGGGCCTAGTCAGAACAGCAATGGTGGGTGGTTATGGGTTGTAACTTTGTGGTATTGAACCTCTGATAAAAGAATGTTAAGTAGAAAAAGTACACATGGAGACATTAGAAGAGAATTTAAGGAAGCAGTGAAGGATAGACAGGGGCAATATGCTATGCCATGCTAGGCTATGCTATTTAACTCTCTTTGTGGCAGAGGGAGATGAGTATGAGCTTCCTGGTTTTCTGTCTTCAGTGTAATATGAAGTGATGGTCCTGGAGGCAAAAAACCTTAGAACTAATGAACTCCAGAATAGAGGGAAGCCTAAAGCTGTGTATAAGCTTTTAGGGAGTGAGTTTGAGTTTTCTGTTAGCCTGAGAGCAGTGAGCCCTTCTGTCAGAAGGGGTCATGGGTGAGAAATTCTCAGCTAGATCAGACCTGATTATAAGGGGTAGGATAGAAACTGAAATTCTTCTGACATACGCAACATAGACTCTTCTTAAAGACAAACCAGACTTACAAAGCAACAGCCAACAAAAACCTCATTTGTGTGGGCTTTGTATTACTAAGTCTACTCTTTAATCCTCTCTGCGTACAAAGGCAGTACAGCAGCTCCTTGCCGCAAGTTGTAGATGAAGCACGGTAGTTATATCTTCCTAAATGTGCCTTTTTTTTAATATTACTTTTTTAAACTGAAGATGTATGTATTGAATTAGTGGAATATATAAGTATTTGTATTCTGTGTTGCTATTCTTTCACCAGTCTCCCTGCACAGGCGAAATTTACTTCTGTGCTTTCACTATAAAGCATAATTGCATTCTGTGCTCAGCTCTGGCTGAGTTTAAGAACAAACATGGTTTGTTTGTAATCACAGATGCTTCTGAGATTGAATAGTGATTCAGCCCTTGAATTTTCAGGAATGTTTGAACTGTATATTTGTGTGTTACTGAAAAAAAATGTAGGAACAAAGAAACTCCAAAATTAAGTCTAGTCCCTCCTACCACCACCAATACCATATGTTTTACATGTACAATTAGCAAAACAGTTGAAGATCCTGTATCTTTTTTTTTTTTAACCTCTTTCCTTAGATTGTCATCCAGAACTATGTTGGATATACAAAATCCCTTGTCTATGCTGTTTGTGTTTAGATTTGAATCAGTAATCAAGCACATTAAATCAGTCCCTTAAGCTTCATAATCCCCTTTAAAAACAACTTTAGTATGTACCTGTCTGTATTCCTTGATTTCTCAGTAGCAGTATAGGATGAAATGGTGCTGAGGTTTCCTCTTCATAGCGCATGGGAGAGACAATTCTTTTTATTGGTTTAGTTCTTAATAATGTTTGAAATTCTGATGGAAAAAAACCTTCATATTTAATCTAAAATAGTGTATGATAAATTAGAAATTCAAGCATTCACAGCAGAACTCTGACCTACATATCATCTGGAAAGAAGAGGTTAGCTAAATGAAGCAGCTGGACAGCTGAATGTGAATGGAGGGCCTCTTTCATGATAGGTTTCACATGCCTCTTGTGAATATCTCATACTGTAAATTGGAAATGTAGTAGCTGGATTTAGAAACTTGGGAGAAATTTTTGGTGGAAAAAGGCCTATGGAAGGAGAAAACTTTCATTTAAAGGAAAAGACAGATTATTGGTTTTGAGGAGAGGATCATGATTATAATCTATCAACTAGATATATAATTAGAAAAAGTATTTTGTTGGTTGCATATAGTGAAATCTGTCCTAGGTATAATTCTAGCATTAAAAAATCTACTGATAAATAGAAAATTCCTTTTTATGAGGATGAAGGGGGAAAAAAAGGCAAGAATATTCTTTCATACATTTCAGACTTGCTTTTGAAGATATGTCCTGGATACAAAATAAACTGATGTGGCCTGAGCTGGGAACCTAACATTTGGATTTGGACCTGGACCTGAATTTTTCAAGGTATAGGGAAAGCTGTCTGACCTGAACTTTTATTTTGTGAATAATGTCCAGCAAATGCTGAAGTAAAGAAGGAGGGAGGGAAATAAAATGATTTTGTCTTTTCTGGGAAGAAAGGAAGAAAGTATATGGAGCTCTTTCTTTCTGCATTACTTAAGTCCAAAATTATTGAGGTAGTGACTTTTTAAAAATATATTATGCTATACATATGTGTATTATGTTTTACCACTATTCTTTCAAAGGTGCTACATTGGCTTAACAAAAACTGCTACAAAATACAACCCCAAACAGGTGTAAATCTCCTTAAGAAATAAATGTTATAAGGGAAGAATCATGAGAGATATATGATAGTGAATGGCATTTCTGAGGGCAAGAAGGCTATGACCTTAATATTAATTGAATGCATTTATTTTAATTTTTTACTTAGCCTTTCCATTAAGATTCATATTTTGTTGAAAACCCAATGATCTGAGGTGACTGCTACTTTAAAAGTATGCATGGTTCAACTATTAACTTTAGGAAATTTTGGCAGACATGTTGAAAACTGTTTTTTTAAATATCTTTTTATAAATGTAAAAAATGCAGGATGGCTTTATTACTTGGGAGAAAACATATCATAGTTTCCTTTGGCAGAATTCAAAGTTATCTACCTTAGGGTCCAGTTTCATGGTCTGCTTAAGCTGATCTGGCTGGAGGGCTGTTGCTGAAAACAGAAATCCTGATCTCCTGGCCACTCGGCCTCCCCCCTCTCCTGTGTTTCCCATGGCCTGGGTGAAAACTAACCTATTGTGGAGGTAGGCAGGAGTTTTCATGCAACAGCCACACACAGTAATTAGGTACCCTCAGTAAGTTTGCAGATGTCACCAAGTTTGGCAGGAGTGTTGATCTGCTTGAGGGTAGGAAGGCTCCACAGAGGGATCTGGACAGGCTGGATCAATGGACCAGGGCCAATTGTATGAGGTTCAACAAGGCTGAGTGCTGGGTCCTGCACTTGGGTCACAACAACCCCACGCAACGCTGCAGGCTTGGGGAAGAGTGGCTGAAAAACTGCCAGGCAGAAAAGGACCTGGGGGTGTTGCTCCACAGCCAACTGAGTATGAGCCAGCAGTGTGCTCAGGTGGCCAAGAAGGCCAATAGTATCCTGGCTTGTACCAGAAATAGCGTGGCCAGCAGGGAAGGGATCGTCCCTCTGTACTCAGCAGTGCTGAGGCCGCACCTCAAATACTGTGTTCAGTTTTGGGCCCCTCACTACAAGAAAGACATTGAGGTACTGAAGCATGTCCAAAGAAGGGAACGAAGCTGGTGAAGGGTCTGGAGCACAAGTCTGATGAGGAGCAGCTGAGGCAACTGGGGTTGTTTAGTCTGGAGAAAAGGAGGCTCAGGGGAGACCTTACTGCTCTCTATAACTGCCTGAAAGGAGGTTGTAGCAAGGTGGGTGTTGGTCACTCTTCTCCCAAATAACAAGTGATAAGGCAAAAGGAAATGGCCTCAAGTTGCACCATGGGAGGTTTAGATTGGAAATTAGGAAAAAATTTCTTCACCAAAAGGATTATCAAGCACTGCAACAGGCTGCCGATGGAAGTAGTTGAGTCACCATGCCAGGAGGTATTTAAAGGATGCGTAGATGTGGCACTTAGGGATGTGGTTTAGTGGTGGACTTGGCAGCGTTAGGTTAATGGTTGAACTGGATGATCTTAGAGGTCTTTTCCAACCTAGATGATTCTGGGATTCTGTATCCAGTTGGCACAGAGGTAAATGGCTATAGAAGTGCATACTAGGACAAAATTGCTTTATAGGCTGAAAGTCAGGACAGAATATTAGACCTTCAGACAACACATCTTGACAAAAGGCATCATTGTTCTTTTGGGAGTAGCACCTTTCATCCACAGAAACTCTGGCTTTTACATTTCAATTAGCATTAATGCAAAAGAAAATATATTTCAATATTTTCAAAGTGTTTGTTATTTTAATCAGCATTAAGATTTTTAATACACTGGCCTTTATTTCAGACTGTATTCTTTTCAATATTCCCTTAGCCGTATTTAATTATTCCCTATTAGAGTATACGGTTTTTCTTTGCTTAAACCCATCTCAGGCAATGATAATTCTGTTTAATATATGAGGCTCACTCCTGTTTTATGTCACTGGAACTATAAGGAGACATGGGCTTTCTTTTCCATTTGACCAGTAGTTTTCTCAGTGAAGTCTGGCCAGAGTACAAACTCTGATGCTCTTTTGACAAAATGTTGATAACATTACAGCAGGTTCATTGTGTCTGAGAACTGCAATTAATAAGTGAAGTTGTTCCCACAGTGCAAAGAATGTAAATTGTAACAGAAGGAAAAAAAATATTCCCTGTTGAGTTTTAAAAAGGGTAACACCTAAATGATGATGATTTAGTTTTGATCATATCAGAGAACCTTAGCATGATATTGTCTGAAGTTGAAAATCTGATTCTTGTTGAAGTAGTGTAACAACAGCATACTAAAATTTCAACTACAGTATTGCTGTGGTTTTTTGTTAATATTAGAAGACAATGGATTTGTAGCTGTATTTATGCATCATTCTCACTGAAGTATTTAACTGCCTGAACAAAATATTAGTATCAAGAATTCAGATGTAGGCTCTAGAAAGTAAATGTTTGTCTGTCTTTTGAATGTAGTAGAAATCTTGTACCTTCTCTTAATATTTGCTGATTATGGCAAAGATTTTTGTCTGTTATATCCGCCTATGGTATTTTTGTTATGCATGTTCTCCACATGAAATCACAGTACTGTGATGGCATATGTATTACATTAATAGATAACAACTGTAGTAAATAACAGGGAGAGGTTTTGCTGTTGAAAGCTACTTTTTCAGTGTCATTTATGAAGGAAATATAAACCACTTCCCACCTCTACAGTACCTTTAGATACTGCCAAATCAATGTGAGCAGAATGTATGCACTATGTAGCAGAAAATATTTAGCTGTATCCTAACTGTTTGAACTTGCTTTATAGCCCTGTTTCCTTCTCCTGAAGTTTAAGCCCAGCTACCTTTTTCAATTTAGCTTCATGTGCACTCTAGCAATGCAAACTCTTGTTTTGTATTTCATAAAAGTAGATCAGGGAATGCAATACTGTTCCTTTGGCAACAATTAAGAGAAAATGAAAAAAACAGTGTTTTCATCCAGTGAAGTTTCCTACACCAAAAGTGACAGCTCAGTTGTAATGTAGGCCTCCAGCTTATAAACATGTAGGCAGGTAAGACATTTAACATATCCGAGTACTCCCTTTGAACTAAATCAGATTATTCACTTGTGTAAAATTGCTCAACTGCCTAAATGTCTGCAGGATCAGGGCCTTAGATTGCAAACATAAACACCAAAGTAATTTCCCTCTTGCTGTGCTGTTTAGCCCTGCTCTCCCATTTAGTGCAACTGAAGGAGTGGATGGGCCGTTTTCAACTCCTATGTTCTATTATCAGAGGCTATGGTGGGAGTTTAGGGGTACATAAACACATTTTTTAATTATAAAACATAGTAGTTGAAAAAATGTTATAGCAAGTAAAAGTGTTAAAAAAAATAAAATTCATCACCCTGCAAAGATGAAGGGGAGACTCTGGAGATCAGAAAAGTCCCGATCATTAAATTCCTGCACAATTTCAAATGACAGGATTTTTAAAGAGAAGGTGTCATGTAGTCTAGGATCATATTTAAGTTTGGCAAAAATGTTTTTGAACACAAAAACTTCTGTTAAATTAATAAAAGGAAATAGCCTTGCAAGCCAAATTAAATCCATATCTTTGTTAGCATCTCCTTGATAACTTTGTGTTATCAACTGTGTTTTCAGCTGTTAGGATCTGATTGATAGTGCTTGTTAAGCCCGTTATCTTTCTGAGTGTATCTTTTGACATTCTAAATATCATCTTGATAATATTTGCTGGGCAATTGAATTCTGTATCTTCAAGACATTCACAGCAGTAACTTAGAGATAGAAATGACCACGCTTTAGTTTTAAATTTTTTAGCTTTGTTTTTTTTTTATCTAGCATCCCAAAGGCTGCTCAGATAGATCTTCTAGCACATACTCGTCATTCTGCCATGATTAGTTTAAAGCAAGGTCTTCATTACAATGAAGATATCTCAGAAATGACAAAATTTATCACTGTAATTTCATCCTCCATTTTCTTTGTGTACCAATCAGTAACTAATCTCATATTGGCCTTGGAAAATAAGATATTAAAAATAGAGAACATCTCCTTAGGAACATGTATTCTGTAATCCTTTCAGGCTTAGTTATTTTTGAAGTTGCATGCCTATATATTTTTTATTTCTATTTAGAGGCTCTTTGACTCATTTCTTATTAGAGTGAAATATACAGAAAAAATATTACTTCATATTCACACAAATATGGGCTTTTTAAAAAAGGAATGCTAGGTATATTAATTCATTTCAGTCAGTTCTCCACTCTGCCTAAAATGGCTTTTAATGAATGCATAAATTTTGTAAGTACACAAATCATCTTTTAACACTGTAGTGTAAAAAAACTGTCTATCTATAGGCAAGTTATTGAAGCTCATGAAGTAATCCTTCAAAAGATCACATTCAGAAAGAGTAGTCAGCTGAAATGGTGTACAGACTAGTAAGGGAGGCTCTTACTCTTCAGAGGTAAATCTATGGATGCATCCTTACTGTGCATCTCTGTTACATAGATGAAAAACTGTACTGAAATTTGACCTTCAGCAAAACCTAAAGATGTGTCTGAAGGGTAGGAAAGAGCTTGTGTCCATCCTGGCCATGTGCATGGACCAAAATTTGTATCTGACCATGTGGGTGCTAGAACAGATATTCTATCCAGTCTGTTTTCATGGCACCCTCCCATAGGTGACAAACCACCTTTGTGGCGCGCTCTGAAAGAGCCCGGACTTCAGCTGCCACACAACAGATGGGACTGCAAAGGGTCTTGGTTGTGCTTTGAACAGTGTGGACACCAGCAGTTGAGTTAAAAGCCTTCTGTTGGGAGAAATGAGGATGTGCCATTCTGGGTCAGGGAGCCGCTCACAGGGTTACAAAGATGCAGTATGGGGTTCCAGGTGCACTAGGAGTAGAGTGCATGGAGTGCTGCTCAAGGACATTCATCATGGAAAATGGATGCTTAAATGGAAGTGGAACTGATCACTTTAAAGTGTTAAAATTTGAAGGAGTTAAAATCTTATAAACTGCATGGTTTCAAAAAGTGCAATAACCATGGTGAGAGTTAAGCGCTGCACAGCATAGTGCCTTCAGTGGTAAGCACCTTTCAGAAGTTATGTGCATACTGGTATTAGTCTGTGTATATAATTCATGCATATCACAAGCATCTTCTTGTACCACTTCTGTTTTACAAGTCAAAAACTTCAAGTGATTTATCTCAATTTATCTCAGGAAAGAACAGATATACAGAGGCAGTCTGAATTGCAAACCAGAGCTCAGAGATTCTTTTCTGTCCCTTCTGCTTCTTGAACCTGCTCCTTCCTCAAAATGGGCAAGGGTAGAGGAAGAGAGCAGAGAACACTCCACTTTCAAAGACAGAGCATACTAAATCTGTAAATCAAAATAATAAGCTGCAAAAGCTCCTCTAGGTTTTTTGGGGTTTTTTTAATGCATCCAACATGATTAATTGTCTTTTCAATTCTTTTTGAACTCTGGAAGTTGGTGTGAAAAATAAGAATGGCATTTGTGCCTTTGCAGACACTGAAGCACTTCTAAAATACAAATCATCAATGAACTTAAATTATTTTACAGGATTTATGAAAAAAATCAAAGGCTGATTAAATGTTGAGTCTTGGGTGGTATTTAATTGGTAACCATTGTAATAGGAAATATAATAGTTTTTACAATACAAATGGGATACAGACTGTAAACAATGAATGCTAATAAACTCAATGAGCACTCAATATATGGGCAACAGCCGTCTGTTTAGACGAAAAGGAAAAGATTAATTCACTGGTACAAAGCTAAAAATGAAAGATTAATCTTTTTCTGTACGAAATAGGATTTCTTGCCTGCCCCTTTGCTGTGAGCTATGTAGTGTTCTCATGTAAAACTTTTGTTATGTTTGTGCTAAAGATAAAAGGGGTCACATTAACCTCCTCAAAAGTGAGCTGAGGAAAGGTGTTCACTGCAGTGAAAGCAGCTGGGACAACACTGTGGCCTCCAGTCACGGTTAAAAATTTCTATACCGTTGGTGGCAGATCTGATTTAAGAGTTCCCAACGTGTTCCATGCTGCTGTGAGTAACTGTTAAGTTTGCCCTCAGTTGTCTTCATTTAAATCTTTGTATAACTCTTGTCAAAAATGAATCTAGTTTAAAAAAAAAAAAAAAGACTGAATTAAAGAAGCAAGTAAAAAAATCCTACGTACAAAGCAGATTTCTCTGAAATGGGTTACTTCCAACGCAGGTGGGGTTTTTTTGTTTGGTTTGGGTGTTTTTAACTGATCCAGTGATAAGTTCTAGCAGGATTTGTGGGAGTGAGAAGCACAGCACAGAGGATCTGATGCATAACAAGATGGTTATGTGGAGTCATAGTCTCAGATGCCTCTGAACACCAAGTGAGTATGCATGGTAGTGGCCATCCTGTCACACACAACGGTGTGGTGCTCCAGTTGGTCAGTTTTGGCTTATGGCCAGAAGACAAATGAGTCCTTGGAGTTTCTCAAATCTCAAAGCCTTGTGGGTCCTTTAGTTGAAATAACAACATAATTAGTTCCAGGAAAGACTCATGCTCTGGTTGTGCCTATTAAGCAAAATTTCAGCCTTGTGAAAGTTGGCAGGAATGCTAGCCTTGCTGTTAATGGAATTGAATTTTCATCCATTATGCTAGAGAAATAGTGGAGGGTGAGTTGGAAACAGTAGTATTGGTAACAGTGGTGATGCAAACTGTCCAGATGAGTGTAGGAGAAACTGCATGGAAGTTTGAGTAGTGAAAGACAGAGACCTTGATAGACAAGAATGGGACATTTCAAGCTGTTGTCTCTTCATGGTGGAGAATACACTGCTCCTTTGGATTACTCTTTTTCTAAAAACATGCAGGTCAATGCAGAGCCAGCAGTTACCTCAAAAAGAGCAAAAACTCTCTGTTGGGCTACTCTTTCTGGTCATATCAGCTCATGGGCTTCTCATGGCTCAGTGTTAGAGTGAAAATAATGAAAGATCCAGCTACCAAAGCAGGTGTTAAAAAAGAGGATGGTGAAGGGTAGTAGAGAGAAATAGAAGGGAACACATAGTATTTACCCATACCAGTGACGTTTCCAGTCTTTCCCTAGATAATTCATTTTTCCATTACTGAAAATGGTTATTCTGACTGGAAGAATAACTACAGACAGCTTTTTTAAGAAGCTCAAAACTATGAAATGAGCAAGCTACATTTTAATAGAATTGAATCACTTCAAAGTATACATTCAAAGCCTGCTGGCAAATTTCTCAGGTGGCTGACTACACACAGCAAAAAAACCACATTTGTGGAGGTGTGGTTTAGCAGGCCGCTTCTCTGTACTGACTGATGTCTGTATATTTGTCACTTCAAAGGTGATGAATTAGAAATATCAAGCATCATTAAAATCAATGGGACTTTGCTCTTGACCTTACTGAGGCCAGAATTTTACCCATTATCAGTGATCTCTTTGTTCTTCTATTTTGTCACTTTGGTCTGCAGCTGTGAAACTTTTGCTAACTTATGTTTTATCTCCTATGTAGAATTGTAATCAGTACAGGATTGGCTTCCAGGGGAGCTATTCTGTACTCACCGTATTATTATCAGGCTAAATTACCCTTAATATGCTGACTTTACACTACTTTGAGAAGTCCTGTCACTAAACATTTTTCCCAGTATAACAAATGTAGATGACAAGATAATGTTGATGTACCTCTTACCTATCTTAATATATAACTTTGATATGTGCATGTATGTTGTCATCTGCCCAGATTTGACAGGGTGTCTACATGATGAGATCAGTATAAGCATTATACTGGGATGTCTAAATGCACCATGTGTTTTAGAGCAGCAAGAATCCTGTGGACAAGTGGCTGTTTTCATAGAGCTGACTACAAATAAGCCTAAGGCAGCCAAAACATAAATGCCTAATTTTTTTTAAAAAAGATCTCCTCCGTTATTCTGAATGAAATCAACCTTTCTCTGGGAACATGTTGGTTCTTCAGAAAAACCACCCAAAACAAACCAAATCACAACACACTCTAGTTTCATTTCAGTGTAAGCAACTTAACAGCTAAAAAAGAAAAAACAGAACTCTTTTTTAGGACACAAAATCCATTTCCTGAACAAGTCTATCCCCAAAAAGCATTTTCTTTCAGCTCGTTTCTTCTGGTCTCTCCAAAGCCACATCCAATTGTAGTTTGGCTTTTGGCCGGGAGGAAATCCATTAATACAGCATATTGGAGATGGAAAACATGATGCAGCAATTTGTTAATGGGAGAGTATATTTTTGTTGTATGCAAGAAAAATCACTGATTATGTGCAGTGATAAAGATGCAGGGTCTGCAGGGTCTTTTAAGCCCTCTTTCTGTGTAGTGCAAAGTTCTTATTTCAGTAGGAGCTGTAGAAGTCTTTCCATATTAGCTCCTTAGTGAACCAATGCAATCAAATGTGAAATGGAAAATGAGAAAAGTAATTAATATTACCAATGGCATTTGTTTAAATGTTGCTTTTCAAAAGCACTTTAATTACAATATGCTTTTCATGTTGGTTGAGTTCATTTATATAGGGAATACAATCATTAATTATCATAATTAAGACACCTGAATTCAGCCTGACTGGCATTCCTTCCACCCTGAGTTGTATCATTGTTTTATCTCTGACAGTTAGGTTTTCAATCAGATGTTATCTACTTTTTCCTAATCATTAAGAAATGCTTTACTAATTAGCACATGAAATTCATCCTACATCAGACCGAATTGAATCAAGGTCTATTATCTTGAACAGTAAGACACTTCAGAATTCACAGTAATAGGGCATGAATATGTGATACAGTTCATACACATTTCATGAACCTCCACGTTACCGTTATTTTTTCAAGACTCTGCAATTAGTTATGCCATTTTCAGGTCACTTAATTCTCTCTCACTGTTTAACAGTCTGTTAGATTACAATGCTCTAAAATCACGAGTTAACTCTTTCTGTACCATGTTTTGCTGAGATATTTCTGTTCTCCAATAAAGATGCTTCTCTGCAACATTCCCTCATATCCTGAGAAACAAGCTGCCATGTGCAAAACTTTTCTTGAATATTGTTTCTTAGAAAAAAGGACATATTTTCAACTATTATGCCAATTCTAATTATAATTTCCTAAAATGAATAATGAGTAACCACACATAAAACAGAAGTTCTTGCCTTATCACAAGGATGTACAGCAATCGTGCTGAAAATTTAACCATGCTCCTCAATTGATCTTCCACTGAAGATATTGTCATCATAGATGGAATAAGCCTAACCAGCTTGGGACCAATCTAAACCTGATTAAAAGGCTTTAATCCTGTTTCTAGGAAATTGTCCTACATGCAAGGGAAGATATGCCCTTGCCCTTCTCTGTTCTTCCAGTCACAATTCTGTAGTTGTGAGCAGTTTTAGTTTGCCTTGATTAAGTAAGGGAGAAGATGTTGGTTTTTATACATACTTACTGTAAAACTGCCAGAACAGATGGAGTTGTACGTTATGAAGGCCAGGCTATATTACTGCACAGACATATTAAAATGATTCTGTACAATATTAAGACTTCTCATTTATGTAATAAACCTTACAGGGTTACAGTCTTTGTATTCATATACTTGGCACAAATTTCAGACAGAATCTCTTGTATGTGGATTTATTTTAAATACATGAATTTATGTCAGCTTGCAAACATCTACTCTTTAATTGTTCTAAAAGGTGCAAATCTCTCATTTAGGCAAAATAAAAACACAGAAGCTTTTTTATCACTAAAAAGTAGAATGCTGTGGTATAAATACTGGATACTTAGACATTCTCACAAGGCCTTATTTAGGTACACAAACCATAACAGCAAGTGGAAATCCTGCGCTTGTCTGGACTTCCTGTGCAACTACCAAACCACAATGGATTTAGGAAAATATTTCCATCACAACAGACCATTACTGAGTTGTTATACTAAGCAAAATCAAAATAAATCTTCCACAGTCTTGTCACACTATGAATGAGACATGTTTGTGGATGGTGACAATTTCTTGAAGTGGAATTGCTAGAGTGGCTTTTATCTAGATATATCTTTGATAAACATATCCAGTACTGTGTATTTTACCATAGAAAGTCTGAGAGCTTCCTACCTATGCTGAAGGAATGGTGCTGACTATTGGAAAGTAAACATGTAGCATTGGAATAGGACCTTCTTATCTCTCCAAACCCTATTTTAAGAGATAGGGGTAAGAAAAACTTCTCCACATTATTCAGGGTTTCCCAGTACAGAGCTATGAATGCCTCTCAAGCCATGTACCAAGATCTAAACTGTAGCTTCAAAGACAGGAGTGCACTTTTGTGGTGTGTATCTTAAGACTATTCATCCCTACTGTATATCATATCAATTATCTTAAAGTACTGTTGACTTTTTTTAAAGCAACGTATTTCTGCCTCATAGGGGCTACTGGAGCAAAATTATCTTTTTTTCTACATAATTTTACTGCAGGTTTATGAATGAAAGGGCTTGAATTTGCAATCTCTGAGTTAAACAGGAAGTAGCTGATAGCAGAACACTTCCCCAAGGGGACTCATAGCTTTAGAAGCATTTCCCAGCTTGTTGTCTTACAGTCTGAATTTCTTGACTTTAAGGATAAGCTGTAATGGGCTTCTGTTTCCCAGGACTGAACTGTCAAGCTTTAGTGCTTTAAGAATTCAGTTAACAATGTTCTTGTTTAAAAGTTGAATAAGTGGCCAGAGTTTTACAGGTATTGACTCTTTACAACCCCAGGATCTTCAAAATAATTCATCAATGAAGTGCTCAGAATATCACAGAGCTTCTGAGGTTGCAAAATACAGTTTGTACCAGCCCTAGTTACATCTTTGAAAATTTTAATCTTTTAAGTTGTGTGAAATGGCACTTATTAGGTCTTGGTAGCACACGTAGGACTGTAGCCATGAAGATGATTTTGCAGAATCATTTCCCTCACTTTAGTCTTTAATTTCAGATAAAGAGTTACTGTGGTTGCTTAGAAATTATTCCTTTGGAGTTTCCTTCTGTAATAAATAATAGTTCGTGTTGTACTTCTATATTAAATATTCTGTTAGAAGTGTGTCAGCTATTCAGATAAGAAATTACCTCTTCCCTGTTTTCCCTTTTTAACAGAGTTAGTATACTAGCTTATATGAAGCACATTCAGTGAGGAGCAGGAAAAAATAATCAAAATAGCCATACTGCTGAAAATGAATGATTACTCTTGGGGGAAGAATGTAGGGTGGGAGAAGAGCTGCATCATACAATTCAATAGAAAATAACATCTGTGTGGAAGCAGGAGAGTAGCATATGATTTCCTTCCACATCCACACTGAGCAAGTATATTTTTGTAGTTCATCATTTCTCTTTAGCTGGTGTGTTCAGTTACTGCTCATCTCCCTGAGGGATTTTTATTAGTAATGAAGGAGACTTCACCTGAAAATGGAGTAGCCTGAAATTTGTCAAGTTGGAAAAATACTTATATTTTTATCTGAATGAAAAAGTGTAGTATTAAAAAAAGGGCAGGGGGGAAAGTAAATATGTATATCAACAGTCTCAAAATGTTACTATGCCATTTATGGAAAACAGTGCAATTTATGAAACATAATTAATTAGCTAATTACAGAGGTATTTATTATTCTCATATGGGGAATCATACAATAAATAGTCCATTAATATATTTGTACCCGTAGAATCTGAAAGCAAGTAAATAATGTTCTTTCAGTTCATGATCATGTGTACTATGAGAGAAGGCACTACCAAGGTGACGCACCATGACTAGAAATGAGATCTGACTTTCCAAGAAGCTGGGTATGTAACTTTGGACATGAAGACTAAGGGTCTTGGAAGTCAGGGATAAAGTTTATGGTTGGATCTAATATATGTATGAAATTGAGGCACAAAAATAGTTTTCAGCCAACTACACTATGACTCCCTAGTGCTTTCACACAAAGGCTGTGTATAACACTGATTTCAGCAATTTACTGAGCATTGTCACTTCCAGGAGCATTACCGGTTCCAGTGTTAAGCCAGCAATGTGAATGTTACTAGAGTTTATAATTTTTCTAAAAAAAAAAATTGTTTCTATGATAGTGTGTGCTATTCCCTTTCCCATCATCTACCTCTGTGTCTTTGTTTCATCTTCCTGTTGTCTGTTATTTGTATTTAACCCTTTGCTTTCTATGACTGGCCTGCCCCCTAGCTCTCACCAAAATTCTTGTTTTGCGGAAGAGTATTTTATAACTTGTGCATTTTGCCTTTAAAGCTGAATGTTGGAAACTAACATATTCCAAATGACAACCAAGCAGAAAAATGTCTTCCAAAATGCTACAGGTGCCCACAGTGGCAGGGAGGTAGAAGTGTGTTCTAGATGGAAGTGTGTTATACAATACATAGCACAAAGAGTGTGCCTGACAGTGAAGAATAATAGCATCAGGCTTCTGAGCTGCAATACCATGATCAAAATTGGCATTGTTTCCAAGTCAAAACTTTAAACTGTGTGAGGAGAAAGTATCCTTCTTTGTGTAATCTTTACAGCATAACAACAGCTCTACCTTAGCAGCATCAAGAGTTGGTAACGTATGACAAATGGTTTCATAGGGACTTGCTAAGCTAGAAAGTGAGAATGAAGGCAGAGGTAAGCACACTATCATTTTCCTTTAGCATTCTTTTATTTCACTCCTTCCTAGGGGCATATGCAGCCCCAGTTTCGATTCAGGGGGATGAACGCACCCCATCGTGTCACATCATGTTTCCATATCTCATGGCTGTAGGCAGGGAGAGCCATACACTGTCGGGGGGCCTGTATCTGCCACACATAAGCAGGAAAACAGAGGACTTGTAGCACTGGGATGGTTACATGTGAAATTCTTATCACAGCAAAGGGAGTGGGAATTGGAAGTAAACTGTTGGGCTGACACTCTCTACTGAATCTGCACTGTGACTTCAACCCATCCACAGGGAGCGACTTGGACAGGAGCTGACCTTGAATAGCAATCACAGCTTGGCCTTACTACAGGTAGCTTGTCTGTGGTCAGTCATGACTTGTACCATTTCCCATTTATAACAATTCCCTCAAGACAGATGTTTCAGTCTGTGCTCATAACTCATTTCCTGTAGGATAGCTCTATCATGAGCGTCCCCACTGTGATCCTTCCCAGAGAAGATGAAAAATCAAGCAGACCAATGGTGTCTTCTACCTTCAGAAGCCAGTGTCTTAGTCAGAGCTGTGGCACCGCATTAGTGCCACATTTTAGAATTTTGTTCTCCTTCCTGTTGCTCACTATCTCTTGGTAAATGCATGACTTCAGTTTTCTGTCTTACAGACTTCATGAGCTAAAAAACCATTGTAAGGGAAGGAAAACATAGAAAAACACCAAAAGTGCTATCTGGAATGGCCTTGTCTATGAACACATAAATACTTTATCTAAGGCAAGAGCTTGAAGGATAGATGACTAAAACTTCAAATATAACAGCTTAAATCAGAGTTATTTAGTTCTGCAATTGCAAGATGCTTATATGTAAAAACAGACTTATAAGATGAAGAGATTGCAAAAGTAAATTGCTTATGCCCCAATATTTTACTGGTTCCTTTCTCAGCACTCTAGTTTCTACCCAATTTTTACATGCATACCAACTTCATTTTCTTACAAGTAGTTATTTTGGTTTGGTTTTGAAATAAGAAAATAGATGGTTGTAGTAAGGGTAATTTTTTGTGTATTCTTCATCTCGTATTTTTGTGTATTCTTCACCTCATATTTTTGTGGGTTTTTTTTTTCCCCAAGCAGTCTCTCTCTCAAAGTCTCCACTAGTTGTGCTTATAAAGCAACCCACACATTTTCCAATAGTATTTCCACTCTCCAGGATAATGTTTTTTAGACCGATATATTGTAATATTTAAGAGGAAGAAAACATGTTCTAAGAATTCTTCTTATTTTCACCTTTTGATGTTCTCAACTGCCTTTTTTCTGAAATCTGATGGGTTGCAAGACAAGATTTTAAGTATTTACAACCATCTCTAATAAACCGCTTCATGGATATTTATGAGGTGCTGTTTTAGCAGGCTGTATTATAATATTAATCAAAATCAAGGCTGCTGCTTGGAAACACTCCAAGAGTTAGATCTTTGCTGAAATCTTTCCAGGTATCTTTATTTTCCCCATTCCTTTTGTTTTTTGTTGTTGTTAATTTCCAGTTAAGTTATTTATCAGATGATATTTGAATACATATGAATACAGTTTTGACAGAAAGTCGGAGAATCTTAAAATTAATCTTCGTTTTAATGTTTATTCAACACTTTTATATTTGTTTTCTGTTTATTTTTAAAGGAAAAGAGTAATATTAGCAGGAAAGAATACAAGGCACCCTACTGTGCCACTAAAATTACATTGTACAATTTTATTGTTTACAACTAGAAATGTCCTAGCACATTCTGAAGACTTGTGTATGAAGCCTTGATGCAATTTTCATATCCATCACTTAGAGGCATAATGAATCCAGGAGGCCAAGTTTTCAAGTACTCGCTTCAGGTTAAGGATTGTTATTTCTGGATGCTCAACTTGAGATCCTTAACTCTAATTTTCAGGAGCACATAAGTCAGGCTGTCAGTATGTTGAATGATTCAAACCTCCAAGATTGTGAACAAGATTTAGTGGGTATTTTTCAGATTTAGTCCTTAACAATTTTCACAAGTTCACAAAGGTAAGGGTGGCCAACCAGCTACTGGGCACCCAAGAAACTGCATGTCCTTGATAATGTATGCATATATTTCTATGCTGAACATATTACATCCTTCCTTTTTAGCATGTTAACTTAAAAGCCACTCTGATGTGGTCAAACAGGATCAAGACCAGAAATTATTTCTATTATGACTTGCTTAGGGTTCAGTACTCAGGCAAAACATGCCTGCTATTATATGAATCTCCAAGAATTATTGCAGAATTGCTGGGGATAGGACTAAATCAACTCTTAGGTCTCTGCTTAATGTTATCATTTGCCACAAAATAATTGTATACAACCACACATAAAGCTCCATAATAAAACAAAAATCTGCAGATTCTATATGAGAAAGACTAGTGACATGTTAAAATACACAAAACAGAATCTAAACAAAACCAATTTAAGGAATAAAAGGTCAATCATGAAATATATTACATTTCAAAATATTTTTTGAACTGTAATGATCTGAGATATTACCTGCAACACGTAATTTAAAATCTATAATATCCTTTTTACTGTCTTTCCCATTGCCCTTATACTGAAGTCACTGCATTATGTGAAGTTATAGCTAGAAAGAGAGATTACTGAGGGTTAGTGCTGGTCATTTCTAATTAAAACATTTTTTATGTGTTTTATTGATACATAGTCTGATTTGCTATAACAAGGGTACTTTGGTACTCAAATGTGAAACTTACCAGATTTGTGTGGACAAGTGTCGATCCACAGAATACCGAGATTAACCTCTGTGCATCATGTTAGAACCATCTGCTTGCTCCATCCAATAAGCTGTAACAGCTGATCTATCTGATCACACAGAGACTTCCTCTATTCTTACCACAATGTTTTTGTAGAATCTAATACTGTAACATTTGGTCAATAGCTTTAGGGAATATCATGGCAAGTGTATCTGAGTGGAGATGACGAAGTCTGAGAAATAATAAATGTTGATGTTCAGGCAGTCTTACAAGAGTGTTAGGAGTTGCCATAGTCTCCATCTCTTACAAAGATTCACTTAGTTCTTCCATATTGAATTTAACTCCAAGGGCCCAATTCTCCATTCCATTGCACTAGTTTGATGCTGGTCTAATTCCATTGACTTTCATAGAAATACAAGAGTTTAAGACTCATGCAGTAAATTGGCCATTAGGCCTGAAGTCATACAAAACATGCTCAGTCCACTGTTACATTATCTGTTAGCCATTTTGGACAGCAGCATCACTTGAGAAATGTTACTATTCTTACCAGGCTGATAACATGCTATCAGTCCCTTCTGCGACACCATCCTGAAGCTGAGAGCTGTAACAGAGTAAGCTGTTAAAAATCAGATATAAGGAAAGAAGAGGACTCCAAAAGACCAGCTGGAGATTGCTGGAAACCTCAGTAGAAAAAACATGTCCATCTTTATCAAAACCTGAGAGGATTTTTACTGTTGTTGAAGTCAGGATATTCTCATTAATGTTGTGAAATCAAGTCTGGCTGAAGTTTGGGGTTGAGGAAGAGGTTATGGAAGTTGCCTTTAAGTGACTGTGGAAGTTGCCTTTAAGAGAATGTGGAAGCAAGCAGAATATGCTTGAGGGCAGGAAGGAGGAATATGCAGGGACATATCAGCAGCCTGAGTTCCCAGCAGTGTGAGCTTTTGACCATTAGACTTACATGGTGACTTCAGGCATAACCTTGTGGTCAGTGATGCTCCATTTTGTGCCCTAGATCTGAAATGTCTGAAATGGCATGCTCTTTAGACATTAGAGACACAGGCAAAACAATTGTGGCTTCTATTGTGCAGAAAGCCTCTGGTCAGGGTAGTTTTGTCTGGTCAAATCCACTTCTACATGTAAGGCCTCACATTTTCAGCACTGAAATGGCACAGGCATTCTTGTGCAGATCCTCTGCACTAAGCTGAATTTCATCCTAATAGATTGAGCGAATAATTAAACTTTAATTTGCCTGTGCCTACATTTCTAACACTGCAAGCTTGCAGAGAGCGCAAACACAGTATTGTCGGGAAGGTTATATGCAGAAATCTGCTCTGATTGACTGAGAGTGCATCAGTCTTGATGTATTCTTGCAATATTTTTCAGCAACAGAGGGAAAAAGAAAGATGCATTACATCAATCAAATTAGCAGGGCAAAAAGGCAAATACATGAGAAATGTCAGTTCATTCTACAGATACAGTTCTTGCCCAAGTTAAAAGGACAGACTAAGGTGGGCCATTATACCGATTATTGGTTTGCCATACAGAATAGGCAATTACTTATACTTCTGTTGTTTGAGACAGTTTTGCTGTTTTCCTATGCTGAACTGCTGCTTTCAAATTCTAGTGGTATGCAGTTCTAGCTGGCGTGCTGTAGAGAGCAAGCAGAGAAAAGGCTGTATGCCTGAATTAAAACATCAGCCAGTAAAATCTATTGTATTTCATATCTTTAAATAATTCTGATTTGTAATTATGGAAGTTCTTTTATCCAGTGTGTCAAAGTGCTTTGAAAACAGCACATCTTTTACCTCTTTGTGAAGCAACTACACAGCGTGGGTATTGCTTGCTGTACTATGATATCAGCTCTTGGAAATGTACCTCAGGTACACTTAAACTGACAGCCTAGCGGTCAGTGCCAAAGAGGTACGTCGCCTGTGTTTGTGTTTTCCAGATGCCAAGGAGATGAGGCAATGCTGAATGAACTAAGCCCTGCTGTACTTTGAAACCTCTGTGTAAAATGGATAAGAAATCCTGAGCCCAAGCTACATATTCAAACCGCTTTCTCTAGTTCCAAGTACAAATAACAGAGAGTGTCTGATTCCTTTCCTGGGGTTATCCAGATTGGTACTCACCTCTCTGCAATAGCATGAGTGCTTCTGCAGTTTATGTCCCCTGTGGACCTGCCTGCAGGATGTAGCCTGGACATCACAAAAAATGGCTAGATTTTTAAGCAGAGGCATTGCCATCTCAGACTGCCTCTCAATAATCACAGCATGAAAAACTCTAAAAGCAGAATCCCAGTAAAGTACAGTTCAGGCAACAGGGGGCTGGTTCTTAACCTCCTCCTTGCTCTTCTGACCCAGAAGGATGTTTAATGGGAGAGGGCTTTGGAGTGGATCTCCTGCGGAAAATGAGGCCGCTCATGCACTTCTCAAGCTAATTTCCCCTTTACTTTTGACTGAGGTGTTGGTAGCCTAAAGATTGCATGGAGTTCCATTAATGAGCAGAGCACATTCACCTTGCATTCAGAAGCTAACTGCCATGGTCTGTTCTTCCTAAAAGCCACTGGAAATTCAGCCTTTTTGCTTAAACACACTGCAACAATATCAGCCTTTTGCACAGTTCATGTATCAGGCTGCCGATGCTAAAGGGGTGCATTTTATCCTTGATGAGCCTGTTAAAAACAGGTGCTCACCCCAGGAGTTTAAGATACCCTAAGGGTTTGACTTAAATCCAACAGAATTAAGAAACGTTAAAGGAGGATCTGCATCTTTAAAGTAGACCCATTGTGTCTCAGTGTTGTAGATAAGCTTCAGCCAGTATAAGAACAGGGGAAGTTTCACTCCAGTAAGAGCAATGCAATTTGAAATGTTGGCAGCTGATAAGTGCAGGTGAGGATAAAGGCATGTCTGCATCATTCACTTGCATTACATTTTGAATATATTTTCCTTTGTTGGAAAATCCGGCAGATATACGCAGCCTACTGCTTTTCAATCCCCATTATCTTACTGCTAGCATGCTTAATTATATCTTTTCCACAAAATCCTCAGTTTTAATATTCCTTGGAAGTTTATTCTGCCACTTCTTCCTAAAAGAAAATATCCTAAATATCTCTCCAGGCCTCCAGCTCCAGAGACCTGTGTTTATACTGAAAATGCTAATGAAAATGGTTTTTGTTCTCAATGAAGACACCTCTAGACCCTAAGATTATGCAAAGTCTTGTCTTTATGTCATGATAACTGTGTTTTCTGCTTCTGAAAAAATTGACCCAAAGGGCCTTTCCACACTTCAGTCAAAAAAAAACACTGTAATTGAGTTATAGCTGTACATGAGGAGGTACAATTTGGAAGTGTACTATCTATTCATTCTGGTAAATTCTCACACTTTCCCATTTAGATTTTGTTCATGTTTCAGTCATGCAGGGAGAAAATAATGCAGCAGGCTTTCATTTACACTACCTGAGGTCCCTTCCAACCTACCTTATTCTAAGATTATGTGACATTACGTATCTTTAATTTAACTTATTTGCATTGAGTTTTGTTTAACTCTTTGATAATGGGATCCTGTTCAAGTATATTGGTTTCGTCTATTTTGAGTCTTTAAGTACAAGTAATGTCAAAATTTCAGCTGAACACATTTGATTATGCAGTTTCATAAAGCTGGTGTTGTCCTATAATAAAGTCAAATAATCACATTGATTTTCACTTGGCATCTAGGCTAACTCTTAAGGAATATACGTTGTAATTGATTTGTATGCTAGAGTTGCTTCAGGGTTTATTTTCAAAATGAGATTTTGGGGTAGGTTATTTTTTGTTAATTAAATATAGTTAAAAGGATTTGTGTTATTTTCTTGTTCATGTAAACTGAATTTTCAATGACTTCTATTAAAATGTTAGGGGATCCTCTGCCATAAATAGACCTTCTTGTAAGATTATATAGGAGCCTGATAAATCCTTATTTTTGCATTACTTCTCCCAAGCAAAATCAAATAATATGGTTATCATTCAGGTTCCTATGGTTTTAATGACATTTTAAAGACACCAGCTGAACATGGTTTTCAGGTTTTTAGTTTAGGTCCTAGATTTTGACTCTGTATTAAGCAATTCATTTCTACTTTTACTAGAACCTTTTGAATAAAAATGACATTTATTGAGGAGTACCTTTAATATCATCGCTCCTTCTTACTGTTGCTTGGTCATTGTCTCTTGCCACTTCTTCTGGCCCCTTCTGCAGTCCAGGTGGAGAGCTATGGCTGACCTCCCATTGTTGAAGTTGCATGTGTCTGATGTAGTTGATCAGTACGATGACCAGCTACATCTATCATGTGGGCTCCAGAGTTTCAGAAAGGCTACAGCTGATGGAGTGTCTTTGCCCAGCTACATCCTGACTTTTGGCATTTGTCCCAGTGAGAAGGAAGGGAGAGAGCTCTCCTGGGTCAATTAGTAATTGCAGACATGTAGCCAAACACCCGGCCATTCACCACAGAGCTGGGCTGGGCATCCCTGGGCTGAATGCTAAAATAAAATCTAATCATGTGAGATGGGATTTTCAGATACATTTACGTTCTTATTTAGTGATCTGTCAGGTGATTTGGATTTATATTTAAGTGATCATAAAAGCTCACAGTGCAGAAATCAAACTGTTTTTCAGAGGCATGTTTAAGAAGCCAAACCTGTGAGTCTTGACAATGTTGCAAAGCAGCTGAGAAACTTAACTGTGTCTTTCAGTTCTTAATATTGCTCTGATACTCAGCTCCAATGGGTATGAGTTGTATGTAAACATGGCTGTTAAAACTACCATCTCATCCTTCCTGTGATGGCCTTCCTATATTTATCAAATACTTATGTGGTGGTTTCAGGAGATGACAGCACAGGAAAGGAATAGCATCTAACAATTGGTTGATAAACTGGGCTAATTTTTGAAATATCTGAGTTCCAGCCCCTGATTTGGCACACTTCATAATGCGTTTGCACAGGTAATTCAGCCTTTCTGAGCTTCTGTCACTCACCTTTAATGGAAGCAATAGCATTCTTCTGTCTTGGAGAGGGGAAGGAGGATACACCTGAAAGATAGTAGTAGTAAAGGAATAAACCAGGTAATATAAATACCTGATTAAAATAAAAAATATAAAAAGCAGTCATCAGGTTTTGAACTGGGTTTACGTGGGGCCAACAATCATTGACATTTAGGCATCTCTTCAGGGAGTGAATTTAAAGCTTGTTGCCTTCAACTGATATACACTGAGTAGCGATATGTTATAAGGATACTTGACATTTATTGAGACAATTATTTAGTCATCAAAACATCTACGTACATGTGCAAGGTAATCGACCCTTGTCTTACTCAGGGGGCTGTAAAGACATACGCATCACTTGCCTCTGGCCTCAAAGAGAATTAGTGACAAATCCAGGTTTACAGTCCACAGGAGGATTCCTGGCCCCCAGTGCTGTGTTTAGACTATTGATGACATCAATCATAGTGAAGGCACAGTACAGTTGTCAACCCCCCTATGTATTGCTGTTTTTTAAAGATAGCCAACACCAAGTTGCAAGTACTTGAGCTTCTTTGCAGGAAGAGGTCTAGCCTGCATTCTGTCAATGCTGAAGAAAAATGCAATGCATTTATCACAGGAAAAAAGTGTAGACTTAAGATTTAGGCTTCTTACCATGTATAAAGAGTTGGTGTATGTTATTAGAAACTACTTGCTTAGGCTGTATTTCATTCAAATTTTAGAGCCATCTAAATCAACTTCTTTAGCTTTAGGAAGATAAAGATAGTAAAAAAATTATCTGAGCATCAGGAGACCTACCATGTTGATTTATACTTGCTACATACAGCAAGTATGTAATTCACTTATAAATCACAAAGTTCATGCATATTTTCAGAATTATCTGGGTATTTGGTTAGTACAAGTTTAAATTAAATAATATGAGCATGTGTTTACCTTTTGTAAGGCAAGAAAGGACCACAGGCAAACAAAAGCCTTAAAAATGATTAAAGGTAGCAGGAATACCAGGCCATTTTTCTTCTGTTGTCAGTGCTTAGAAAGTAAGCATCTGCCTGTGGAAGCATTGTTCATAATAATAATATTACCTATATAGATCAGGATGTCTTACCAAGAACTGAATACATTTGCTCTACCTTTATAAGGCTGTATTTGATAATCAGATGGTTCTCCAGATCACTGTAACTGGACATCTGGAATTAATTTCCTCACAACTCATTTTAGTTTCATTTGTATGCATGAGAATTATTTCTTCAGAAATTCTCTTCTGGATATAAGCAGGAGCTACAGAAAAAGATAAAATGACTATATGTCTTGGTCATTTAAATAGAAAAGTTGTCTGAATTGTGGCATTTCTTTAGATACCATACAGAATCCATTGCCATGCTAACTCAAGACCATCCATCTTGGTTGTAGCAGTCAGCTGGACCAGAGATACCAACCTCTGTAGCCAAGCAATATGAGAGAAGATGGTGTGGCTAGAATCACATACTGGTTGTCTTCGATTTCCCTAACTTGAAGGCAGCCATTTACAGCTGATCTGTACCCATTCACTGCTCTGTTTCAATGTCTTGACCATAATCCTCTTCAAAAAAAAAAAAAAAAAAAAAAAAGAAAGGGAAAAGAAAATATAAGCAGTGGTTTTAACATGGTTGTTTCTTAATGTCTTTGATCTTTGTTTCTGAAAGAAACAGTAGAAGTGGAGGAGAAAGGAGAAAATGTATTCATTTCTTTTACCCCTAGGAATTAGGTGCTAGGCAAAGTGGTAGCAGAATTTAGTGATCTTTCCCTTTCCCCTCTTTCTTAATGAACTTGACTAATTAAGTACTACTTACATTGTCTGTGGAGTTGTTTGTCAATTTTTTCGTATTTCTCTATTCATAGGGAAATGATGTATGTGTGTGATATTTTCGTATGGCTGGCTGTTACGGTGTTTGTAATACCCCTGAAACAAGCCCTAAACACTGTCTTCCTTATGAAGCTATTGTGCTAGACAGCTGAAAAAGTAGCTGAATTCTGCTTTGCCAAGAGCTCTCCTTTTAAACAAAAATTTATATTAAAGAAGTGTAAAGCTGTGCTTTAAGAGTTAACATCTGAGTGTAGTAGGGTCCTCATATTTCCATGGCAACAGCTTAACATGATCAGTAAGTAGAGTGGACTATTTTGCTATGAGGCGTCATTAAAAGAAAAATCATGCTGGGAAACACACATGTATCATAGAATAAAATCTCTTCTCCACAATTTTGAAAACAGCCTATTTCTTTGTTACTTCATATTGATACATTAGTTTAAAACTGCTGTTACATTAGAAATGGAAACAGTAATTTACATGGCTTTTAATTACAGTTTTTGTGATTGCAGTGATGTAAATTTAAAGGAGCAACTTTACAACAGAGGTAATCTGACAGCTGCCACTAAACCTCTTATTTACAATATCTATCGCCAAATACACTTATTTTTTACAGCAGCTTTTTGTTGCTGGTGTGTTGCATAGTTCTTTGTGGTAGTAGGGATGGGCTCAGCTGCCGTTTTAGTCATTTCTATTAAGAATATATTGATAGCTAGCGCACCAGCAGTGGCCAGTCTTTTCTGCCAAATCTATTATTTTTAAAAGGTCAAAGGTCTACAAAGAATGTGATGGGACAGATTTGCTGTTCCTCTTCACTCCATGTGTGTCACTCACAGGGTGTCATGGGAACATAAGGCATCTATAATTTTTTTCTGGAGGTTCTTCCTAATGATAATTACCTGAGTCCTACTGCACCTTTTGAAAGCAAGCAGAGGGAGTTGCTCCTCTTTGGTATGTCACTCTTTTGAACATGGTCTGGATGGAGAGAACATCTGAAAGTTCTGGCCTATTCTCTACTGTCAACTTCCGTCCAAGTCATTTAAGGGTGTGCACCAGCTCAAGATGTCAAGCATCATTTTAACATCCTGAAATGAACTAACCTACTTACAGACTGCATCTTCTCTACAGGCTGTACAGAGGGATCTGGACAGGCTGGATCAATGGGCCAAAGCCAATTGTATGAGGTTCAACAAGGCTGAGTGCTGGGTCCTGCACTTGGGTCACAACAATCCCATGTGTGCCTGGCAGAAAAGGACCTGAGGGTTGCTCCACAGCCAGCAGTGTGCTCAGGTGGCCAAGAAGGCCAATAGTATCCTGGCTTGTACCAGAAATAGTGTGGCCAGCAGGGACAGGGAAGGGATCGTCCCTCTGTACTCAGCAGTGCTGAGGCCGCACCTCAAATACTGTGTTCAGTTTTGGGCCCCTCACTACAAGAAAGACATTGAGGTACTGAAGCATGTCCAAAGAAGGGAACGAAGCTGGTGAAGGGTCTAGAGCACAAGTCTGATGAGGAGCAGCTGAGGCAACTGGGGTTGTTTAGTCTGGAGAAAAGGAGGCTCAGGGGAGACCTTACTGCTCTCTATAACTGCCTGAAAGGAGGTTGTAGCAAGGTGGGTGTTGGTCACTCTTCTCCCAAATAACAAGTGATAAGGCAAAAGGAAATGGCCTCAAGTTGCACCATGGGAGGTTTAGATTGGAAATTAGGAAAAATTTCTTCACCAAAAGGATTATCAAGCACTGCAACAGGCTGCCGATGGAAGTAGTTGAGTCACCATGCCAGGAGGTATTTAAAGGATACGTAGATGTGGCACTTAGGGATGTGGTTTAGTGGTGGACTTGGCAGCGTTAGGTTAATGGTTGAACTGGATGATCTTAAAGGTCTTTTCCAATCTAAACAGTTCTATAGTTCTATGATTCTATCTACACAAATCACTAGTTTACCCCATGCCATATAAAAACAGGTAAAGCAGATTTTTATAGATCTTTTCTTATTGCTGTATGAATTAAATCTGGCTGTAAGAATTTTTTGGCAAATGATGGAGTTCCTTATTTTCAACTATCTGGATGTTGGCACAGAAAAGCAAATCACTCAATCCCCTTTACTTTCCTCTTCTTTAATTCCAGGTCCTTTTTTTGCTAGAACTTTGAAATCTGTTTCATCTCTTCACTGATACAAGGTTCTTTAGGCCCATTTCTCTGTGTTTTCCAGGTTATATTATGTGGTACAGGCTCCTTATCAAATAAAGCTGCTCTTTCAGTTTTCTTTTCTCCTTCCATTGATTCACAAGCAGTGGACACAAGCTGCATTACAGAACGCTCCAATTATACAAGATAAAATTTTATCTTCATGAAGGTAGTCAGATATGGGTCAAACCCATGATCTCTGTCATGGGTTCAAACTGTCAGAGCAGGGGTTCAGAGAGGAATATTTGTTCTTGCAGATATTCTGAACTTGACTGTACAATGACCTGAACAACATGACCTAGCTGGCCCTGCTTTGAGAGGGAGGCTGGATTAGAGACTTCCAGAGTCCCTTTCAGATGAAATTCTTCTATAGCTATGTTCAGTAATCCTGTTCAATATTAATTATTTATTTCCCATACTTTTAATTTTAAAAATAAATTACATTTGGTAATAAGAAAACATGCCCAGTTGTTTTTTTTGCCAGGATAGGGTATGCATTAGTGCCTAGCTGTGCTGCCCTGTGTAGAGGAAACATCATGAGGCTGCAAGAGAGATAAATCAGTGCTGATACAAAGGGTGGGAAAATAAGAAAGAGCAAGACCAGTTACAGATTGAACCTTGCATGTCAGTAGTGATGAAAAGTCTTCCAGAGTTATTTGAGCAGATGAAGAAATCATGCATGAAGATGTCAGTGTGTCTTTGTAGAACATGAAAATCCATTTGTTTTAACCTCCCTTTGCCTCACTTGAGTATTTCAACAACAAACACTTCTTGGCAGAAGTATTTCACTATGCATGTCGCAGAGACCTAACTGGACCTTCTAGGCACTAATGTCACATAAATAATATTATAATGGAGCCCATTTAATACAAGAGTCAGAATGTGGTAAATGTGGAAAGTTATATTTAACAGAAATAAATAATATTATTTCCACTTCCAGGAAAGAAATAGTGTGTCAATGGAATCCATAAATAAGGTTATGTCATTTTCACTTAATCAAATTTACCTTGTCATGATTTTACTGAGTATCACCCATGTGTTACCTAGTGTCAGCAACTATTTGCATCCTTACGCATAACAGTAATGCAGATGACATATAGAACAGTCTTGTATCTTGTACTCAAAATATATTTGTCACATCTTATTGCTGTCATTTGACACTTAATATCAGACCTATTAAAGTGTAAGTCTTAATAAAAATGGTGTTAAAATAAAAGCACCTCCTCTCTTTTCAGTTACATCATGGAGAAGAGAACACAGAAGTTTCAGTCTCCTGGTATATTGCAACTCTGTATGAAGTAGCAGTAAATCCAGAGGGGTTGGACAAAGTCTGAGGATAGTCCACTAAAGAGTGCGCAAGTGGGATTCAGGTAATCTCAGTTTTGTTCTTGATTCTGCCATTGTCATACCACATGATATTGTATAAGTCTTTTCATCACCCTAATGTTATGTATCCCTTTCTGTAATTTATTTGTGTTATCCAGTTAAATTATAGCTTCAAAAGGACAGGGACTTTCCCATGGGTTTGTACAGTGGCAAGGACCATAGCTGAGAGTTCTGGAATATACTATTGTATAGATAAGAACAAGCAACAGTATAAAAGTATATATACAGACTTTGATACTCTCCAATCCATACAGATCTTGTCAACTTCTGTGCAGGCTCTTTGCTCAGTTCTTCAAAAGTAAAAAAGTTAGATGAGATTTATTTATTTGGAGCACAAAGCTGTCTGAACTTCCAAGACTGTGCTTTGTTGATTTGAGCTGATTTTCTTTTCAAAATAAGGACTGATGCTTTTTTCTTTTTTTAAAAAATCAAGCATATGTTATAAGTATTTCAGTTTCCAAGCCAAAATTTAATGCCTTCTAAAAAGCTGTATGCTGACCCCAGGTCTATAAAAAATGTTTTATGTAGGCCGTCATCTAAGGGACACATTGCTTTTTGTAAGAAAATAAAAAGGAGGCAATAAGTTGCAAATCCCAAAGCAGCTAAGTGAGAGTGGAAGAAAGTGCCTTGGGTTTGCAGAAACTGTAAATTGTGTTTTAGTGATCCTGCTGGAACCTAAGGGAAATGAAAAGAAAAATTGGTGTTAAAAATAATCAGAGGAAAAAAAATACAAATAGTTGAGGGAAATGGGTTAAGGGTGACAAGGTGCCAAGAAATTTCTGGAACATCAGTGTCCATCACTGTAAGCATTCTCAGCACCTCTGCAAAACAGTATTGGACCCTTCCCAGAAAAGGTCCTGAAACAGTAGGAGCTGTGACGGGAGAACATGAAAACTGGATGCAACGCAATTACAAGGCAACAGAACGCAAACCATGTCACCCTCCTTCTGGACATGGAACAAAAGCAAACACAGATGCGACCACATAAAAAAAGTTACAAGTTTCTGCCAACTCAGCAGGGGGAATGCAAAAGTACAGCTAGCGCTGTGATACAAGGTATTTTTTTGACTTGCCAGGCCATGAGAAGATCTCCTAGAACTCTTGGATGACAGTATTATTCCTTACTGTACACAATCCCTCTGGCTCCAGAAGGGAATCCAAGTTAAGGCAGTTCCAGAAACATGCTAACAGAGGCTCTCTGATATACAGCTTGCTATAGCCTGTTACACGATTTGGGCTCCAAACCTCTTTTAGTTCTCAATTTGCATTTTGTGCCATTTGTTGAATTTTATTTTTGTTCATTGCTTCTTATAGTGTGGTTCTGTAATGCAGCCTTTGAAAGTGGTGTTTGCTTGTAATAGCAATTATGGAATATTCAGTTCTGTGTTTTACAGTTCTGCTGAATATTGTTCAGCAGAATATATTTCATATAGTGTTGTTTTTCTTTCTTGATTGGGAGATCTGGCCTATAAATCATATTTCCAGAACATCTAATCATCTAATGAACTTCAGATTTATAATTTGTGAAAACAGATGCCCCTTCAGAAGAAAAAAAGTGACATTTATGCAAATATTTCTTCTAAAAATGAATTTGCTGTCTATTCATAAAAATGCAAGGAAACTTTAGCTCTGTGGTTTCCTTGTTCTAATTCATTTCACAAATGAATTTAAGACAGCTAGCAAACTGAGAAAAAATTATCCTTGTTGTGGTGTTATTTCATTCAGTTTTAAATATTAATGTATGATGTTGCATCGTTATGTAGTACTCTTCACAAAGATGATATAAACCGTTTGTTAAAGAAAATATGAAGCTTCTGAAATGTCTGCTCATAAATGTTTACAAGAGAGATCATAGTTAGAATTATAGGCAAGGAAAATGAAGAATAGATGAGCCTAGAGAATGCTGGGATAAGACATGGTTGGCAAGCATCCCAAGTTGGATTTCTAGATGATGACCTTTTCATTCTTGAAATCATATTTTTGCATTTCTAGGCCACATGATCCCATGATCAAAGTGCCTGTAGTTTGATTCTGTACATGAAGAGGATATGCATAGTGAAATACATAAAATCAGTAATGAAAATGGATGGAATTTTTCAGTGCCTCTACTGGGATTCATAAGAATTGCAGATATATGAAGAAGTCCTAAAAGCCTAGACTCTTGCTATGGTTTGGCTAATAGAGGCATGACACATACGATACTAGAATAGAGTAAGGGTATATTGAGAGCAGAGTAGAGAATATGAAAGACAGGCTTAGGGTCCCATCACGCAGTTAGGATTTTGGGCAGCAGTGTGGGCAAAGGGTTTTACAGAGAATCTTTGCATACTGTCTGACTTATTTGGAGCGCTCTTCAGTTCCCAGAGCAGCCCAGGCTTGCACAGATAAATTCTGACTTAAAGTCTCTGTTCCTCCAGGGCTGCAAATCTCACTCTAAGCACAGATTCTTCTGGCCTAGCATGCAAAGCTAAGGTAAATTTCTTTCAAAATCTTAATAAAAAGGTAGTGAAATGAAGCTTGCTGTGAAATTCACTGTGATAGAAGTAAGCACATCTTAATGGATTTTCTTACATGTTCTCTTTGGGGAATTGTAAGACAACCCCACATACACATTATTTGGCTTCTGTTTGTTTGTACCCTGCTCCATTAAGTTCACTCTGGGCCAGTCAAATAATGTTTTGCTTACATAGTTCAGTGTTACCATATAAAGATTTTATTGAGTTTCCTTAACTAGATTTGGGCTTTATTATCTGTTTGCCAAATGATAGGCAATATTAATGCTACTGTTTTCTGCCAACATACAAATTATACAAATGTATTTAATTTCATTACAGCAGTTGAATTAATTGTGTATAATATGATATTGAGGATTGTGCTACACGGGAAGAAAAGCAAATTAAGGTGGCAATAAGCATAATTGAAATCCTTTACTTGTTTAACAATTATTTTTTGCATTCTTTTTATATTTGTTCTCATAGTTTTGGTTGTCCTGTTGTTAATTCCAGCAAAAACAAGTCTTCCAGATTTGTAGCTGTTTTGACATGCCACTGTTAGCTCACTGAAATGTGACAAGTACAGAAGAGAACTTCTGATTGGATTCTATTGCAGTATTATGCTATGCCTACCAGTAAAAAATGCAGAGAAAATTGAATCCTAAAATTATCTGCCTCTCTTCCATTTACTCTCCAAGCCATTTCTTCTATTTTTCAATTATCATCTGGTAATAAATGTGTCATAGTGCAAGATGAGACCTCAGTGGAATACAGTAGCACTGAAGACTGAATGGAAAATTCAAGAATATTCAAACTTGTTTGGATGCAAATTTGGTCATTATATTGAACCGAAAGGTATGTACTGCAGAGAAAGAAGGTAGTAAAGGTCTAGAAATTTCCTGTGCTAACAAAACAGTCCTCTGCCACACCTGCCATCAGGCACCAGGACATGCTTCTTTTCAAATGAATTTCCTGTTCTGAGACAGATGATGAGGTTTATGAAGCATTTCATTCCCTTTGAGTGTTTATCTGGGAATTAGGTGGGGTACAGACATTGGATAAAAGCCATGTCCTTTGCAATCAATGATTAAATTTATATTGGCTCCTATACACAGCCAGGATTTCTGTCCTTGTACTGATCCCCTAAATGTATTAATCTCACTCTCCACTGTTAACTTTTCCTTACCTGTCACCAGGAATGTCACACACAAGTGAACATCCCATCCTGCTGTTAGTCTCACCCTCCCCTAGGACATCTGAATTTCTGAGGAGGAATCTTGAGAGAAGAAAACAGTTTTCAGACTTTCAATTTATCCATAGCCTGAAAGGAAAATGCCTGTAAATTCTGGATCTTGTGCAACTAATTCTAGGGGGAACAGTTTGCCAGCATTTGAATCACTAGGAACCAGCTTGTTGGGACTCTAGACATCATTTAACCTAACTGTGCAGAACTCTCAAAACTCTCCAGAGTACCCTAGTATGTTTTCAATATGCTAGTCAAGGCTCAATGGCAGTTATCCATTCCAAAAGTGTTTCTGCCTAAAAATACACCAGTTCTCCTGAACAATAGTGTGTAACTGGCTTGCTGGCTTGTAGTCTCTCTGTTACTTTACAGTTGGAGCTAGATAACTGTGCCTTATAGAAAGGATCAGTAACAGTTTACGTGGCTAAGATTGTGCATGTGAAACATCTACTCATTTCCTAATCTCATCGTGCCTTTCCTCTCAGTCTTGGTTGACTCTTTAGTTGCTCAGTCAGGAAGAGAGGAGCAGGCCTTAACTTTGACAGGTCAGTTCATTTCTTGAATGTTTTGCTAAATCTATGAAGTTGCCAGTTACAAGCCAGATTTAACAGTTGAGCATATGATTTTTCTGATGAACTTTGGCAAGTGAAGATGCTGAGACAGTCATATCCCTTCCACTACCTTGATACTTAAGGGCCTTAGCTTGTTTCTTTTTTTAAAGCGAAAGATGAAGTTCTATAACATCATCTGTAAGATCATTATCTGACTGCGGGAAGGATGAGCAGCATTAAAAGAGCTGCCTAACCCATAGACATTGTCATGTTATACACTGGCCATGAATAAATCTGAGCTGGAATTCAAAAGAAAGCTCCTCTGTTAGAAGAGGCAGGGTCAGAGGTAACATACAAGTGGAGATCTTCAAACTAATTTGAAGATGGTACTTGATAATGATGTGTCTGTGAGAGCAGTAAGCTGACAGCTAGGTGTCATAGGAAGTTCTTTGTATGTCTGAACTCCAAATGTGCTGAGTTTATGTATGCATAGATAGTGAGACTATACGCAGATGAACATAAGGACCTCATCTGATCACACAAACTATGGTCATTGACTGTGCAGCGGAATCAGTACAAATAGAAAATTGTGATCATGTAGGACAGCATGATCTACCCAGTGCACTGAGATATGGAAATGCAGATTTCCTGGATAAAACCAGAATCTAAGACTCTTTAGATGCATTAGATTTTGAACTGTGTATAACTATCCTGCAGAAAACTGGCTAACATTTTTCTGTGTGGTTGCACATGACGAAAGTGCAGGAAGGGAATAAAATTAATCTTTTGGGTTTTGCCTATATTTCTACTCAAATTTCCTGTCATATACATTCAAGATAAATCAAATCAAGGGTAATGTGAAAATGGTACAGTATTGCTTAGTAGTATACTGGCCCACTGATTTCAACCTAGGTATTTTTGACTCATACCATGTCACTGAGAGAATTAAACTGAGACATTTTACAGAATGCATGTGTAAGTTTTGAGAAGCTTCAGGGCAAACCATTTGAAGTGCAGTGTATCCAAGAGTGGAAACTTAGTTTCTTTAGTTCTTTCAGCACTAGGGAGAGTGAGAGTGAGCATAGAATGAGCCTCTAGAGGAATCTATCATTTTCTGAGAATTACATTCTTACTGATCTAAAATAAAAACAAAATTAATTTGAATAATATTTTTTACATCTCTTTCCAGGGGAGAACCATTGTTAGATTTGATATTCCTAGGTATGTAAATAATAAACTTGCATCTGATTATTTATTGTTTTCTTCCTTCAGAGAGTCTCAGACCTCTTGTTCCCTGCTTCATTCTGAATTTGAGAATCTTTAGCTAAACTCTTAGAAATCTTGCAGGAAAAAAACAGTCATGAGGATAAGTAATTTACAAAGTAATCCATGCTTCTTTCCCCTGCTAGTGATCTCAGTTATACAGGGATGCAAGAAAGGGATGCATTCACTTCAGCCAGAGGAGACCACATAGAGAGCTAAGAAAATAATTCAGGCTATATGTCACTGCCTTCTTCTGCTATGACTGTTAGATGTGGTTCTCTGTCTTGTAACCTGGATAAAGTTAGTTCTCCCTCAATCAGGCTATTTCTTCATTTAGCCTAGCAAGAGAGAAGTTAAAAGGAAGCAACCCAACAAAGTCCTTGTCCAATGCTATTATCTGTAAAGGCTCATTGTAAAGGCTGATTTTTATTTCATTTAAAGCTTCCAGCAGGAAAACTTCACACAGTAAGGTTGGAAAGACAGCCCCCTCGCTATTGTTCTCCACTTTTGATTTGCTGTGAAAGGATGCTCTATTTTAAGAATCATGATTGTCTTCTTTTAAGGGCAATTTTTGGACTGTTCTCTTCAAGCAGAAGTAGATGGAGGTGGAGATAATAAATCCAGTAAAGTACATTATAAAGGCCTAATAAATGCTAGGGCCGCAGTATGTACTTTAGCCTAAGGGGATCAAGACCATTCTCTCTGTGTCTCTCTTACACACATATTCCCTGATCATAACAAGATGAAATACAGATTTTATTGTATTTATGTGACAATTCTAGCCTGGATCAAAAACAGGGAAATGAAAAAAAAGGCATCTAAATTAAAGTAAGATTTTCAAATACTCTAGCAAAGCATTTTTTTAATCTGACACCTTTAAGCCACTGCCTCAGCAGAATGGATCTTGAGAAGAGATTAGTTTTCAGGATTTGCTACCACACACATCTAATATTGTTTAAATTAGATTTGATTAAATACTTTTCAGGCTTAAAAATAACAGGATTTCTTGTAGAATTATAATTCAAAGCATACCTTCTGTACCTTGTTAAGGAGATGGAAATAAAAAATTATGGGAATGTAGTATGTTTGTTCATTTTATAAAGAGTAGACTTTTCCACAACATTTCTTGGAATTTCCTGTCAGTCCTACATGGTTCTCCACCTTTGTTTACTCTAAATTTTTAATCAGCATTTTACTAGAGAATTTCAAAATGACATATGTGAAAAAGTAAACTCCTTTCACTTAAACTCTGTCAGAAAAAAACATCACTTACCAGGCAGGTGCAAACAATGTCAGCTTGTACTTGGACTTGTAGAGAATGGAAAGTACCAGAGTCTAGCAAAAAAAAAAAAAAAAAAACAAAATAAAATATTTTTGAATTTCCAGGTCACAGCAAAATGAAAAGTTTGAGTTCTGAGATATTTATACAAACTGAATACTATACATTTTTGTAAATACATTGCATATGCATATTGCTCCCTAATGTCTTCATGTTGTGAGACTTGAGAGGTGCTTACTGTCCAGGTATAACCTCTTAACATTGGTGGTACTGACAAGGGCTTTATCAAATGGAAAGTTCTCAGTTTTTTCACACATTTAATGATGTTCATAAACAGTAAATCCTTTCCATCACTTGAGTAAATTTCTGAAGAGAAAGAGCATTGCACAGCAACAGATTAAACATTTACATGATAGCCTCATTAATGCATTTACAGAGGAAAAATGTTCTTGGAAAGTCGGTGTCCTTTCTTTCCCATTTATTGCAAGCTCAAGAAAAATAATCAGAAAATTTAGGGTACTTGAAGGTAGTTTAAAAGGTATGATACAAAAGCAATTAGGCTTAGTGGCAAACTATTTATAAATGCTGGCATTTTTGGAGGGTTCTTACTATTTGGACTTTTTAGTTGTATGAAAGATTCCCATAACTATGTAATTTGTGAATATTTCTGGAGTCTCTCCATAAACCCTTGCCTTAAAATGCACCAAAACTTTCACTTTCACTGATTTCTAAAGTGAATTTATGACATATTAGAATCATTCTGTGTGCACATCTCAGTATCCCCATTCTACAGGACCTTTTCTATTCATTCCTTTGCAGGGCAGTATTATTTTGATACATTTTGGAGAAGGTGATGACAGAAAGGGTACAAATGCTCTACCTGAGTACAGGAGCAGGAGTACAAAAGACTCCTCCTCTGAAGAACACACTTAAAGTTGTAAATTACAGAGTCCAGAATACATAAGCTCTAGCTCTCTGATGCCTTCTTCACCATCCTGTTCAGTAGCTTATGAATGAGGATATAAAAGTGCAAGTAAGAAAAGCATGGATATTGAGGACCAGATAGATTTATGTCAGTCACAGTGCTTCTGTGTTTGTGTTGTACTAGAAAATGGCTAGAGAATGTTTTATCATCTGTGACATTTAACTATGAGTCATTTTTGTATCATACTGGAAATCTCCACTGAAGAAGCCCATAATTTCTCAGCACAACTCAGGAAAATAGTGAAGTGCAAGTGATGAGGAAACCTTAAGGTCACATCCGCTGTCCCTCCCAAAGGGAGGACTAGGCACAGATGAGATGAGGTGTCAAAATACACGAAGGCTACACAGTATTTTATTCTCAGTATCTTTCGTTAGTCTCCAGCTGATGTCCTTTTATTGAGCTTCCCTTGAATTTTTCAGCATTTGTCCTCATCTTAGTATATCAAAGATTTGTTATATTGGCAGTGTAAAACACACCTCTTAACAGTATTCAGATTTGCTTTTGCTTTTAAGTGTCAGGAACATTATGTCTTTTTTTTTTTTTTTTTTTTTTTTAATTTGAATTATTTTCTTGCCCAGTCAGACCATAAATCAGTCTATTACTGATGTTAAGCAGGCATATCTCTAGAGAATGACCCTTAGATAAAATTTTGATTACCACACAAAACTTGATCTTGTAAATAGTGATAACATGACCTCTTTTTCTTTTAGAAATCTACAATTTAGCAATAAATGGCTAGGGGCCTACCATTAATCATTCATGAATATCTGAAAGAATATTGAATTAGAGATGTGCTCTGGGACACTTTAATATTTCCAAATATGACATGTTTCTGGTGACTTTAAATAGTACACAGGTGACACATTCAACTTCAGGCAATAAAACAACAGACAGTACAAACTGATAGAATTTACCAAACTGGATACAGATTTTAAATACCTCGGAATTAGTTTTATATTTCTTATGGGTTGGGATGATGTTTGCATATACCATTAGTAGATGTAGAAGCTTTTTGTTCTTTTCTGTTTTTCTTTGTATATAAAAACTCAGGTGAACTGATTAATACTCAAGCGGATGGATCATATTCAGATACTGAGATATTACTATTTGTATATGTACGTACATTTAATTACATTTGTGATTTCAGCTTGATTTGATTTGCTTTTGAAGAAGGGATAAAGGCTTTTAGTTTAAAGTATCTTTTTTATTTCACATCAAATTTTACTCCTCCATTTGGTAGATTATTCTTTTCTAGTCACGTCAACTCCATGTCCTGGGTGTTCAGGCTTACACCACAAGCAGTGCCAACCTTGACTGCCTTAAAGTAAAAATAAAGAAAAGTCAGGTGTTCAAATAGTTTTCAAGGTATTCTACTTCTGAAGATAATTTTCCTGAAATGGATTAAATAATCACCTAATTCCCATACTTGTGATATAATAACTTCTTAAAGAACACTACCACAAAAAGGTTTTTTTCCAAGAGAGTAATAAATTAATCTCTGGAAAGATGTATCCTTATTAGGATTTTTTAGGAAGTGTATGGGACTTAGATACTCTGGTCCAAGTATTACAAACAGTGGTGTAGTGCTAAATAAATTAATGACACTTCTCTGTTCAGTGGGTATAGGAAATAAATCAAATTCTATATCTCTATAATTACAATGGGAAAATTCCATTTTATCTGCATTTGTGCTTTGCTGAAGGCAGTCAGATGTGTTACAATAAATTTTTTTATGATGATATTGGGGTTTTATTATCACATTGGTTTCTTATTTACATTTTTATTTACATTTTTAAAAGCCATTTTTATTTCCTTTTTTGTTTACATTTTTTTGTTATGAAAATGACATCACAATGTCCTATAAAATAATTTGGAGAATGCTAACCACATTCTGAGAAACAGATTGATCACATGCTCTTAGTAATTGGAAAAAAATTGACAAATGTGAGACATTCCCAACCGTTTCTTCCTTGAGTTTCCTCACTCGATAAATCTATCTCTATCTTCTTAATGGTCTGAGAAGTGTAATTAGGATGAGGTCCCTCTGCAAGTGAAAGACGGATAGGTGTGTGAAGAATTCAGGAAAGGAGGAGAGGAAAGAGGTATTAATGTTCAGCAGGAGCAATCTACAGCACCGCAGTCAATCTTTTGATCTAAACAGCTGATCATTAAAAGTGTCTGGGACATTCAAATCATATTTGCTGTTGTAAACTCTTCCCACTAATATATATTAAAGGCACTTCTCACAACTATACCATTTCTACATTTCTACATTTCTTTTAGGACCATATAATGAGAATGGGTGAAAAAATTAAACTTTTGACTTGATATTGAAAGTCTAGTTTTATTTTGAATGACATCAAAACATAAATCATATTGTTTGCCAGAGAAGCATTTTGAAGCCTTTTATTTCAAGTCATTGAAATACTATATTCCTTTAAGGGCAACCCATTTGTTTCAGTTATATTGAATACAAATGTTTCAACAATTAACATTATTTTTAAAATTTAAAACCTAAGTATTTTGTTCTGATTATAACAAGCCATTTCAATTATTTTCTTTTTAGAATGTCACTTTCATCTCAGTTCTTTGAAGCATTTTATTTGGCAAACTGGCATTTACTGATGAAAGTACATTCCTCCATTATGCAGATAAACTTTGAATCATTCCCCTGCTTTTCAGTTAGAAAGGAACATATGGGAGAATGTACAAGGCAGTTAAGGCCAGAGATCCATAAATCTGAAGGGTTACTGCAAGTGCATTATTCCAATTTTGGTATATTCATATATGTGATAGATTAATCGGATATAGCTTGACAAAATTTCAATTTTAACTGTACTGTAAACATCAGAGCTATTTTTTCTGATTAAGTTTTCTTAAATAGCAAAAAGGGCAAAAGAGAAGGCTAGAACTAGGTAAGAACTAAAGTCCCTGTCTTCAAGCAAAACCAGAGACCTACACTCTGGCTTTCTAGCTGATATGTGGAGAGAATAAGATGTCCCCTAAGGATGGTACAAAACTCCCTACAGCCTCTGTGTAAACAGTGCAGTTTATTACAAAAGTTGCTCTGGCATGCTCCTGGGAACTCCAGACTGGTGGTGCCCTCATCAATATAAAACATGGGCATGCCATACTTATCACCACATTTTAGAAGAAAATAGTCACTGTTGGCTTCTTTGAGTAAGTTCTAGAGATGCTTCTGAATTTTGAATCCTCTGTGGGATTTTACCAATGAAAAAAGTCTGGTTTCTTCATTTTGATGGGGCTTATGTGGGATTTAGATGCAGAACTCAAATCACAGCAGTTCTGGGCATTCAAAGAATGAAATGAAAGTTTAGAAGGAGATGCACCTGGAGAAATTAGGCATTTCCAGAATTAGGTAGCAGCTGGATAAAAAATTTGTGGTTTAGAATTTTACAATTAGATGCATCAGTTCTGCCCATATCCAATTTTAAATCTGACCCCGAGACTCCAGACTTCAGTGAACCCATACATTCCAGGAAGGAAATAAAAGGAACCCAAAATGTATGTCTTTTTGAAGCATTATCCAATCTGTCTCATAATTTCTGAGGCCTCATGCTAGCTACCCTGTTAGGCCAGGGAATAGAATATCCATCAGAAGCTTGTATGGAATAATTTTTATGGTTTTCTTTCATCCTTTCCATCTAACTCCTCTTACCCCCTTGAAAGTAAGCCAATGGGATGGATATATGTTGTCAAGAGGAGCTTTCAGTTTGAAGGATGCAAGATACTGTATACTGCCTGTACTAATAGTCATTTAGCCTGTCACATACCATGATACTGCTCTGTGTGTGTGTAACAATATAGGCAGCATTTATCATAAAACTTGCCCCCAGGCAACTTTCCGAGCATACAGATAAAGGGAATTGATTTGTGCCCTGATCATTATGACAGTGTTCATCAACAGGTAGAAAGACAGACTGATTTTGTCTTGTCAGTGATGGCCTGTTCAGTATTTATGGCAAAATGTTTGCGCTTAATGATGCCCATAAATGCCAGTGAAACATTTTTTCCTTGTCTCTTAGGGTCTTTAGAAGTATAAATATTCCTTCATTTTCTTTTGTTTTCAGAGATACAGATAATATTTCGATTCCTGACAAGTATTGAACCTATGATTGAAAGTGGAGAGGGTGACAAGGTAGTGGCTGCTAGATATAACAAGTGATATATTACTTATATCAGAATATCACCTGATGTTTTTATAAATGGCCTACATTTCCACAAATATGGTTTCAGTCCTGCACTTCAAATTTGGGTCAAGCAGTCCCATAATTCTTGAATCTCTGCCTAATTTGGGTCAAGCAGTCCCATAATTCTTGAATCTCTGCCTAATTTGAGAGTTATATTTTCTATCAGTACGACTAATAGTTCTTCCTCTTAAAAATTTAATCCATCTTAATTGAAGAAAATATCACTATAGTGGTAATCTCTGGCTCCCTATTATGCCCCCTAGCTTCTCTCTCTTTCTGGTAGATGACAATGTCAGAATTAAACCATGTCTGGCCAGTGGTTTGCCTAGCTGCAGCTCTCTGAATGACAGCCCAAATCTTTTTTTTTTATTTCTCTATGTTCCAGTTTTTTTTCCAGCTCACATGATTTGCTATATGTAGGGAATTCAAAGCACAAAAAGCAGTAAATTGATGAGTGGCAGTTAAATTAGGTCCAGAGCATGACATAAAAGGTAAGTTTTGATAAATATAAGAATAGTGGTGCCTGATTGTATCTAGTCTTTTATTTCCAGTTTGGGTTGTTTCCCTTTTTTGTTTTGGCAGACACTGGGTAACATCAGGTTATAATAGCATGAGAGATCAACTGCTTTATTGAAATGAATCAGAGATCTGGCTTTAGCAAGTTGACTCCCTTTTCTGACCTCCTACCATTTCTCACAAATGAGGCACTCTTGTGATGGTTGGAAACCCTGTCTTTCTACATCACCATCTCTGGCAAAGGAAAACATAGGCAAAGGGTAAGGCATAATATTTTAAGAGGTTTTATTATAGACCACATACTTTTAAAGATAGGTCATTGCCCAGTCTTCTCTGCTTCTCAGAGTTGTATGCAACATGTAAAGAACAGGGTCATACTAGCTGCGGTATTCATAAAAAGGTTAATCGGTTCTAAATAGCTAAGAGTACAATGTCTTACCTTGCAATCTGAAGGCCAGTGAGAGTGTTCTCATTATATAGAACCTCTTACTTTCCTGGGCTTCATTGTTTGTGTCTGCTAAAATTCCTGCTGAGAGAGTTGCATGCTTAGCGATTTTTAAGTCACAACATTCTTCCTTGTATTCGGTAGCTGAATTTAGTTATTAATAAAAGACGGTTGTTAAATTTCCATCAGAGCTTTAAAAATGCTATTACTCCAAACACAGTAGTGAATACTCCCTTTTCCTTTTGTCAGTGAAATTAAGGATGCAACCGGAGCTTGGGTCATGAAAAAACAGGGAAAATAGTGAACATTCCAAAACACAAGAACAGGGGTTTGGACTAGCAGTGTTTTTCAAGTTGTTGGTCAGTGTCCTCTTGTAAAGGGATGAGAAAAGAAGAATTAAAAAGAACGAAACTGGTTTTTTTTAGGAGGACTTGCACTTACTATATGAAGATGTGAATTTCCATCAGAGGTTTGCAGTTAAAAAAGGTTTCCTCCAAAACCAGTAGCTAGTGTTTAATATGTTTTCTTCATCTTTTATTCCATGCTGTACTCTGAGGGAAAAAAGCTGTCCCTTCCCTGAAAAAGAATTTAAACAAAATTCAGAACTTGAAATATGAAAAGCAGGATGGCTAACAGTGGACTAAATCAGATGTGCATATTACTATAATGAACTTAATTACATGAGGAATTTATAATTATTTTATATTGCTTTTAAAAAAATCTTGTGTTGAAGACTCTGCAGGGAATGAATAGTCTCAAAAACAAACTGCTGGTAACATTTAATACATGCACCAGAAGAACAATTATCCCCTCAAGCTTTTGTAAAAAAAATGAGGAAAAACAGGGAAATAATACACTGTATATCATAATATAGTTGTATGCTTAATTGTAATTATTAAAAAGGAATTTAAAATCATCTGCTATCCCTTCCTGCAGTTATATGCACATTCTGAATACTTTTTAGCTGCATTATCTTGTACATAAATGCATAAAGACATATATCAGCCTTCATGTGTGAATAAAGATGAGTGAATTAATAGCTCTTGTCTTAAGCTAAAGCTCTTCTACTGTCTAAATCTAAGCAGGTATTAAAACTCGAGGGGCC
Source organism: Strix aluco (assembly GCF_031877795.1). Taxonomy (NCBI): domain Eukaryota; kingdom Metazoa; phylum Chordata; class Aves; order Strigiformes; family Strigidae; genus Strix; species Strix aluco. The sequence continues at coordinate 8,008,555 of NC_133944.1, forward strand.
AGATTCTAATCTGTTATGCCACTGTAAATTAAGAGTGATTCAAAGGAACTGAAAGTGGTGAATCCTAATTTCACAAAGTGTAACTCAGGTTTGAATTTGGCCTTAGGTTCTACGAGTTACATCATGACTGACTGCAGAAGTATTATGTACTGAGGAAGAAAGTGTTCCCCTTGAGTGGCTGTGGCAGAGTTAGCCCCCAGGTACTTGGTTACGCAAATTTGAAGTATTAACCTGTCTCATTTTCGAAGTTTCCTATTTTGTCTCTGCCCATGGATTAGGCAGCTGCTCCACTGACTTTATGGTAATCCTGGGGAAGAAGAGCTATGCATTTGCTTGCTGCAAGTTAATTGTGAACTTAAAAAAACTAGTCCCCATGCCCTTCCTCCTAAAAACAGATACTGCAAATTTGTATTCACTCTTTTCCTTCTTGAATTCTGCATAGGCGTTATGAGCTTTCCAATGATATCCTTGGGGTTTTACATTCATCCTAACATATGGCATGTATGTGAGTCTCTTCTCAAATTTATTTGAGTTTATGTGGGATTGGGAGCAGTTAGCTGGGTGAATTGCTGAATCATGGAACAATTATGGCAGGAATTCTCTGGTTTTGTGTTTTTCTGCAAATGATATTGTACTATGTTGTATTCACTTCAGTTCTTGGCAGGACTGCTGAAAAGTAAGTTACAGCTGTTGCCATCTGGTAACTTTTGAAGCAATTTCCCTCACATGTTTCTATTGCTTAATAATTGTTTACTCTATACAGGTAACCTGATCTTCAGTCTCATAGTAAAAATATAGTCATCTTTCCGCTGTCTTTCTTCTTCTTTTGTCATTTTGTTAAAGGCTAGTTTCTTACAACGTAACCTAGTCTGACCTGGGGAAAAGGTACAACTGGCTCCCCCATGGACAAATAGCTTTCTGTAGTTTTTCCCACATCCAGAGAGGACTGTTTACAGCTGTAGTAATTCTCTGCAGACTCTGCTTCCACCAAAAAAAGATGAGGTTGAAGCTGTGCTCTTGCTTTCACCTTGCCAGCAACTAGTCACTAGTACTGGGTGGGAAATTGCAGCATTCAGAGGAAAGCTAGTCATTTGCATGGATGTTAAAGACAACAGAAAAAAATTGTGGAAGAAAAAAATATGAAAGTTTATTGAACGCAGTGGACGCCTGACTCAGGACACCTCTGAGACTGAAAAATATCTGGAAAAGTATTGCTATGTGCTTGCTCTGGGTCAGCTGCTTTTAGAGATGGTACACCAGGTTAGAGAGACCTTTGGTTTGTCCCAGTGTAGTTCCTCTTATGTTCATACATTGAAAATCAACTTCTGAAATTGAACTAGAAAAAAATCAAAAATTAAAGAAGAGTCATCTGCCCATCTCTGTATTTAAACAGCCAAGGTTAATTGACAATTGACATGCATTTACAGTGCTTAAGCTGAGCAGGAACAATACTTGAGAACTGCATTAGATCCCACATCCTTTTAATTTTCTTTTTATTCCATTCATCTAATGTCAAATGAGATTTTGGGTTCTTTCTACAACTGGTAAAAGAAAGTTTCTGCCTCTCTCTCTGCCTTTAGCTTTGAATTTAACCTCAGAATTCCTTAGGCACCTGTCCAGTAACATGTCCCCGAAAAATGTGCCAGAAAAACATCTCACTTGTGCAGCTAACACAAAGCTGCAATTATGAAAAATAGGCTGTTATTTGTGGAGCAGAAGACTGGAGTGCAACAGACGATCTTTCTCAGTGTGACAGTTTGCACAGCAACTGAAAATTCTGTCCTCCAGAATTCAGCTAAAGACACAGGAAAGCCTACAGAAAAAAATATCCCCTTAATTAAGATCTGGCATATTTGCCTGTTAATTTGACTCATGTCCCACAGGTTTTGTGTGCCTTAAGTGACTTTAGACATGGGAGTTTTAACAGTAGTTAGCAAGCACTTTTGCCATGAGTTTCTGACATACTCTGCAAAGCCACACTTGTCTAGCAAAACGGGAGCAAACGAATGGACAACACGGGAGTGAAAAATGTACAGTGTACAGAGTTCACCAGTATAAAAGACTATTTCAAAAACTGTCTGGAAGATTATTAAAACAAATTACACACCTTCCAAAATCCTCAGGTAGACAGACTTATCAATCCAAAGGGTGAACTTTGAGGTTAAAATACTGTGATCAAAACTGCATAGAAGGTAGATATCTGGTTGGGAAGGAAACTTAGATTGAAATTAACTGACAAGCCGTTATGCCTCATCTGATCCCACACACATCAGGATTGGTCTTGCATACATATCCTTGTTTATCTTCCTACCTCCAGAATGTAAGAGTTGCTTCCTAATTTATATCACGTCCATTTTATGAAATTTTGTAATGGTAATTTCCTTTTTCAACATTATACTATGATATCTTATTAGTGACTTTGCTGTTTTATTAACCTGAATAAATCCTGCCATAATAACAGGTGTTATAAGCATTACAATACAATTTACATAAGAAATTTCCAAGCTAAAATGAGGACAGAATGGCTACCCCAATGTTAACTCATGGAAACCCCATCTATTTCTTTAGGACCTTTTATTCCAGAAAGGATGAAGGGTTGGCATCTGGTTCAAGGACTGGTGCTGCTGTAAGGACCAGTGCCTTTATTAAGACTTTAACAATTCTAAGATTAAATTTTATACTGTGAATAGAGTATAAACACAGGTTTTGTTTGGTTGTGTGAAACACTGGAAGTACTTATGCCTTGTTAGGAATAAATCAATTTTTGCAGTGGCGAGAAGAAGGAGGGAGAAGGCACCATTTTGAATAAGGAGCAATGAGTAAGCAGCCCTAGTGAAGAGAACTATGCGTGAGTCACAGTGCCTCTCTAAACTCCCAAAGGTATAATTTTTGCTTCAGATTTAAACATGCAGGATTAATTTGGCTATAGTGTTTGGCAAATGCAGGTTTATTTGTCTCCTCTTCCCCATTTTTCCACTCACCCACTTCACCATTGTGAAAGGAGTTAGTTGTACAACATTTTTTATCTCTGCACATCTGGAAGAACTTGCACAAAATGGCAACAAAGTGCCGTCCTCCCTCATGTTCCCATGTAGTGGTGTATCAGCCAAGTCACCATCTAGTTCTTGAAACAGCTGGAGTACAGCAAAGGAAAATGTCACTAAAGGGATAATAGTGGAGTACAGTTAAAATGATGAAAATTAAGGCACATTTTCCTAACAAATTTTCCTAATGAATAATGCATTTGCTAATAAACAAAAGGGCTGCCAAGGACATGACAGATTGGAGATATAGCAGTTGAGTTATTGGAAGTGGCAGACAGGTCACAACTTTTATTTATGTTAATAGCTAACCACCTGTCAGATAAATTGGGAAGTAGATACCTCCACAGCAGTGCCAGCAGGCGCCTTTCAGAACTGTGAGAAAGGACCAAGAGGACAGACAGCCTAGCTAGCTATTGTGCTGGCAGTTGAGAGTTGTCTTTTCTTCTCTCTTGTAGTTATACCTATGTGGTAATATTCACTGATTAAGAAAGGACTGAATACACTGTTACTGGTTTTGGTAGATACATCCCCAAACAGCCCTTACCTGCTTGTGGCAAACACAAAATTTAACTCCTCTTGGCATCATCACCTACAGTGTCAAATACTGATATGCATAGCTCTACAGCACAAACTAGAAAGTCATTGGTACTTATTAAACATTTGGCAGCCCAAGCATTGCCCTCAGAGATAACCAAATCTATATAATTAATGACTTAAATTATTTGGAGGATGACACTGTATGGTGCCTCTTCTTTTTTTATGTTTGCAAACTTGTGTGGATCTTAAAAGATATTTCTAACATGATTTTCCATAGTTAAAAGGAAATCCAGAGCATTTTTGGGTTCACAAAGAAAAGACACCTCCCCTTCTCTGAAGTGATCCCATAGGTGTTTTCAGAAAAGGAGGTACACTCTACATAGTTCTCCACTTAATTTAAGTGATCAGATAACTGATCCATTTCTAGCAGTTCTAATTTCAGTTTTCTCCTCTGCCTGACAACATTTGAACCTACCCTACCATTAAGGACTTACAGGATTGATTTTCATCCTACTCTCGACTCTGTTGAAGCTATTTCACTTTACACAGAATAATTAAATACTCGGTAAGCCACAGAGAAAGAGAACAAGAGTGCATATTACCTTGCAGCCCAATGATTAGTGCATTCTGATATAAGCTGTCATCACAGCTACTTGTGCCTACTGTTCTGTTTAAAGAAAGGCCTTTAATCCAGCATTTTCACTTGCAGGTGATGCTTTAAACCCCAGAGTAACATGATACTAGCTATCATATTAATTCACATCCTGGGATTTTTTTGAGAAGACTTTTTCTTGAAGTTATTTCAAGAAAAATGTTCTAGATTAATCTCAAATTTCTGTGACTACTGTAGGTGTTTAAGTAAGGACAATAGTTTTCAGAAACTCTTCTTGCACACAAATAAAAGAGCCAGACATGTTCAAAGCATAATTCAGGTCTTAGTTAGTTCCACTGTTTTCTGAAAGTGTCTTTCTTTCTTCACTGGCCATGTGAGAGGGTTGGGTAACCATTGTCCTTTGCAATTTATTTTAATATGATATGAATATAAGCATTTTTTTTTTAGATTTTCTCAAATTCATTCAAAGTGCACAAAATCCAATTGTGTCCACAGTACCTCCTTGACCTGGGAAAAGTACTGGGAAAATAAAATCTGTTCTCACTGGTAGTTTGATTTTGCATTAACAGTAACCTTGGAACTTCATTTGTGGATAATCATGTTCCACAGAAAAGGTACTCTATACAGTGGCAATTAGTACCTCAGCATAAATGTTTAAATATGTGCAAAGGTAAACCTGCCCCATTGTGTTGTTATGGTTGTTTTTCAGCTGGGATGCTGATATTTTGTGGATGTTACAATTTAGCCAGATGATCAACATATTCCCAATGACACCATTTGCCAGTAAAATAACTACTGCTGCCTACAGAAGTGTTAAAACCCTCAGACTGAAGCACTGTACATAAAATCTCAGCATTTTTGTTTGCTGTTTCTGTGATTGATAGTAATAAACTTCACTTTCGTGAATGAGAGGCTTCTGTGTAAACACTTGCAGTGTATTATAAAAATGAACATGAAAATGTATGTTCACAGAGGCTTTTTCCGTTTTTTGATATGTGTCCTTATGCCAGCCTGTCTCTGGCATATTCAGAAATTCAGATACCATATGTCCTTATGATCATCTTCAAAACTTCCAAATCCAGGCTCTTTCTCTTCAACAAGCTTCTTTTATTGATAAGTGCTGCTGCTGTGGCTGCATCTGCTAAAAGCAACTGTGCACAGCTCCAGTGACTAATCTCATTTAGGTTAATGGTATCTACAAGGTCACTTGGGAAGGATATGAAGACACTATTATCCACCTGGATGCTGCTCTATAGGTAGAGATGAATCAGGTACATAAACTGTTGGAGAGAGACCTGTCATGATTCTCACAGATTTATAGGTTACTCTGATTGTTCTTTAGAATTGGAGAAATCTCCCTTAAAATTGAGGATTTAAAATAAGCAAAAGATATTTGTACAATTTGATTGTTCCTAGAAATTCTAGAGTGCAGAGTTTCGCTATTTCTGAAAAATGTGTTCAGCTGATGGGTATATTCATTTGAACTGGAGAGAAAAGACACATAAGACCTTTCTCCACACACCTCTATCTTTTGTTTATGGAGCAAGGAGGATGAGAGGTGAAGCTTCTCTCTCTAGTTCTGTATGTCTCTTCCCACCACTGTCCCCGCCCCTTCCTCTCTGTATATCTCTGTATTTTTCTCTCCCTCTGTCCTACAAAAAATTGGTACACAGGCAGTGGATCCCATTCGTACATCTGGACAGCACGAGAGAGGAATAGCTGAATCTGCTGATGGCCTTGATGCAAAAGATTGCTCCTTTCTGTTCCATCTGGAATAGCAGAAAATCCAAACTGTATCTCTTGAGTCCTTTTTGGAACTCCTCCTAGGGAAATAATACTTTGCTTGGGGCTGGAAGTGAATTCTCATATCCTTAACGATTTCTAATTATTTAGCAGACAGGATTTGGGGATTTGGACTACTTTGATAAAAGTGCTTTAAAATAAATAGAACAACTTCTATATTTTAACTGAAGAACATTAGCAAATTAATGTATTGCTGAGTGACTATCATTTGCTGTATATTGCAAAATACAGATGGAAACAGCACAATCCCCATTGTTGTTAATTGCTATTGTTAATGCTTTTTAGTTAGTACATGAATTTCAGTGTAAATAGCACTTTCTTTTGCTGCTAGCTTCACAGAATATTTGCATACAACCATAAATCCCTTACTCATAAAAAACCCTATTAAAAACAATGGAAGATAATGTGATGATAATACATCAGAGGCTTTTGCTAACAGTAGAGGAGGTCACAAAGGAGAGATGGCAAATATCCTTCTGCCTAGTCATCTGTCTTGCTATACTCTTACTTTTACCTAGATCTGACTTTTTAAAAATACATTCTTTCTCTTTGGGAAAAGTCAATAGTTGGAAATACAATTTACCTGATAAACTTTATGGCTTCTTTCAACACTGAGTTTGTGTGCTATCATAAATGGATTTTGGCTACATTTTTTATATGCTTGCCCTACTTTTCCTACAAGAAATTCCATAGCCTTCAGAGCAATTGCTCAAGGTGCTGGAGTAACACAGACAGGTCCTTAATGGCATTCAGCAGACCTGAAATCTTTTCTACTAATAACATTTTCAAACTACCTTGTATCTTCCCTTCATCCCAACTGGGTATGTGCTTGCATGGGGTTAGTCAGAATAGCACCAAATGATGATAACATGCAAATTCCTTTTTGTCCTGTTCCTGATTTCTTGTTAGCAACTCTGTAAGTGGAAATGATGCTATATCGTAGGGTCAAATCACTGAGTCATTACTATAATTCAGCTAATGGGATGATTATTTAAGTGTTCTTGTTTGTTCTGACTGACCTAGTCTCTGCTTTCTGAGTACTATGTATAGACTGTTTGCTCTTGTAGAATTAAGATCAAGGAACAGTATGTTTTTGTTGACATAGAAACAGCTCAAGCACAAGGTATAGCTCTATTTATTGTATTACCTGTGATTTTCATTGAAACAGACTTCCAAACTTGTGTCTGAACTGTTCTGTCTTTAACATATACAGCACTTTATCCCATTTAAATATGAAATATCTGAGCTCAGAGGAGACAAAATCAGATAAACTGATCCCTGAATGATTCAGAAAGTCACAATTCAGAGGTGGGTAGTCTCAGCATTTAAAGTTTTTGAGCAAACTAGCTGTGAATACTTAAATTTTAGGAGGCAGAAAGATGAATGAGTAGACATGCTTTCAGACTAATATTTGAGAGATCAGACCATAATTTACAAACCTGGTACCTAAACACATTTAAACGATTTGGTTATACTTCCCTCTTGGTTCTCTTATTTCTGCTGGGAATGGGGGAAGCTGTACTTCAGCCTGAAGCTATTTGGTGCAGTTACATTTATTCAGGGGTTTCCATCTCACTTTGGTGATTATTGGAACCTCCTGTATTCTCAGTATAGCACAGCTTGCCTTGGGTACTCTGACTTACAAATTTCTATTTCTTTCAGAGTATGTGTCAATTCAAAGTGAAGACACCTTTGCCCTAAGTTGTTATGGTTCCTTCATAGCTTGACAAAACCCCAAATAACAGATCCTATTTGCAATAAAATAAAAAATGATACTCCCTCTGACTTCTATGACAACACACTTTTGTCAGAAAGAAAGGAAAAAAAAAGACCATTGTGGCCAGAAGGGCAACAGTCAAAATAACGGACTTTATATTCTAAATCAAAAATATAAATCTGGAAAATGAATAGAAATAAATTAAAAAGCCTAAATGCTGGAAAATACAAACTTAGGACAAATGTCTCCAGTTTTATGCGCTGTTCTTCAGCTAGAAGTTCAGACAGCTTTTAATAGCTAATATACTGCTTTCTTATAAATATTTTTCCATATTATGCAACTAAAGAATATGTTTTTAAAGGAAAACTAAACAGACATGAGTGGAATCTTTGCACTGAGAAATGGCCAGCTTAGTATGCAAGCAACAACACTGTCTCACATTCATTTGAATGCTTGCCATCTGGAACAGATGCATTAGTTGTGGCTTCAGTAATGACATGGTGGAGGAGAAGACCTTCCTCACCTCAAGATTTCAATATTACTTAATGGGGCTCCTCATGTGAGTAAAGTAATTGTATATTCAGCCCAGTGTTTTATTCAGCTGTCATCATTACTTTATAGTATAACCTAGCCATCTTGCTGTACAGTCTTGCTTGAATACATGCAACATTGCAGCATATATTGTATGAAAGATGCTATTCCGAATAAAGTCATATTGTATACTTGACTTTGTTCTGTATTGATATTGAATGTATTTCTAGAATGGTAATCTTCTATGTACAATATGTGTCTGAGGAGATTATATCTTATTTTGCACACCAGGATATCTTTAGAATTGTTTATTATTCATGTTATATTTTAAACTGATGCTGGTCTATGCAGATTTTAAATGTGTTTGTCATATACCATTAGTCACTGTGTGAAATCTCTCAGTAATAGTTAGTTCTTGAATTTTCTGCAGCTAAGGAGAATTTAACACTGATTGATGGTAGATCACTTAGCTGGTTGGCAGACTTTCCAATTTACAGCAGGAAAATTGCTCTTTTCTTTATGCTCATTCCTTCTTCTGCAGGGGGACAGTAAGATATATGTGCCAGGGTGCACATAACAGCAAGAATCTGATTGGCAATACTGCAGGTCTTTTTTACAATTATGATTTTATCATTTTCAAAAACTGTACTGAATGTCAAGTATTTCAGATGCAATTTTTAAAAACCTCTCTATTTATCAAATGTCGATGATATATCCGTATCATATTTCACATGCAAAAAATGACCTAACAAATTTTTGCATGAGGAATTGAGTAAGCTGTCAGCGCTTCATCCTTATCTTCTAATAGTCCCAAATTCTCAGTCCTCTAAAGGCTGATTATCTGTAGCGTGAAGATTAGCAGGAGAAACAAAGATACTGATTTGCTGTGTGCTGTCTGCAAATATTTCTCATTAACCACTGATTCAATTAAAAATAATAATATTATATTAGTTATTTTTCAGTGAGAGATACGGGATAAATCCCTTCCCTTTTACACTTGATAGTGAGATTTTCAAAGACTATGTTTTAAGATTTCACACAGAATGCATGTGAAGAACTGCAATATGTAATTTTCAGTATCCACTTTCTTTAAAGGGAAACCAAGATAAAAGTTGTCATGTTTAAAAACATAAAAGTACTGAAATACCAACCATAAATTCTAGTAAATTTAGCAATAGATTTTGTATAAAAAAAGACTTCTCTGTGAAAAGGTGTGTTTCTTATTTTCAACTGCCTGCAAAGTCTGAAAGAAGACTCCAATCTTTACCACTTCATAAGGTTTATGAATATAGGAGGTTCAAAATGCTGTACAAAAGCGCTGACTTTGCATACTGTTCTGGCACACGCAGAGGTACTCTCTAAAAACATACACATAAGGGGAAAAATAATTGCTAAATTATTGTTTCAAAAAGAAATATAATTTATTGCTGTTGCATTGCGATTTTAGAGCCATGGAGCACAGCATAACTGACACCTCCAAAACATAGATAGTAAACATGGTAATGAAAACAAATGTGTTAAAGTGTGCACTAGGGCCCAATTATGCACTTGCTCAAGGACTTCAGTGGGAGTTCTGCATGTAGTGCGGCTGCAGAATGGTTCCCACAAGGAATGAGGCAACTAAGAAAGCTGTTATAGCTACTGTCCCAACAAACCTATTGTTCGTGGAGTTCATTTTCAACAGCTCCTCCCACATCCCACACTAATGGCAGACCAGTGCTGTTAGAACTTGAAATTTATGCAAGATCAACTGTGTAATGAAAATGATACTACTTCATAATTATTATCTTTTATTACTACAGATGCTGTGTGGCGTTCATAGAACTGGAAATCTAATAGAAGAAATACTTGGCATCCTCTTTTAATCCTATTTGTAATGCTGAAATAAAGAAAATGGGAGCCAGGACGATGGAGACCAGCATTAAAGAAATAGAAAGGTAGTATCTTGATGGAATAATTCTGTTCTGTCTCAGCCAGCTATTGCCCATTTCTTACATTTGTGCCTGTCACCCTACTATCTTTTCCAGAACTGCTCTTTGAAAAATATTCATTAGACAAATACCTATTTCATCAAAAATATATTCTTAGTATTAAGTTCATAAGTTTTCTAAAGCACTATTACAGCATTGAATCTTTTAACATAAAACTAACTATATTGATCTCTAAGGTACATAAGATCTCCCACACTTTCTACCAAGACTGAAGAACTGTCAGCTTGCAATGGATCAGGTTATTAGTAAAAACTGATATTTGGTCATGCCAGATGCATGGGATCTAATCACACCGATGACAGACAGTGGTTAATAATCACTCACAACCTAGATCTCTGAAACTGAGTCCATCATGGTAAAGGTAAAAATCAGTCCTAACTAAACCAGGCCAATCTTTCAAAGAAAACCTTACTGACCCCTGGAAAGGTAGGGATCTAATTATGCTTTATCAAGCAGAAACTAAGCCCTTAAATCCTCATCTGGAGCAACTGGGCTGGTATATAGCTATCGAAACATATAAAAAGGTTCCTGTATATGTTAGGTGGTCAACAGATGTCAGCAACTGGTCTGCTTGTTCAAACCATGTTTTCCTTCATCCAGGACCACACAATTTCCAACATATCAGGTGGCAGAATCTACAGTGCCATCAGAGACATTTGATATCATATATTAGAAAAAAAACCTGGAAATTATGACAATTAGAAGAGGTTGGATATCCGTGGACCAATGCGCTTCCTAAAAATCCCACCAACTTCCAGAACCACAACACTTACAAAAATATCTTGTCTAGTAACATTAGTAATGCTGTGTTTTGCTTTATGAGGTAATATAAAATGATGTGACTGATTCGACCAGATGTGACAACTCAGAAGTTAGTATGACAGGTTGAGAAATGTTAATGTAGGAAAGAAAAAGCAAATTAGAACCTTTAAAAAATATTTTAGGTATTTGGTGTTTGCACTGTTATGAAAAGGGTCATATGAAATATGTCATATTCATATTTTCTAGGAATCTCTAGTTACACATTGGATGTAAGTTTACAGTTCATTTTGTGGAGAAGCATACTCAATGTACAAATAGAAAGATAGATAGATAGATAGACAGACAGACAGACAGACAGGCAAACAGACCTTCAGTTTGCAAAATTGAATGCAGCTCCAGTGATGCTGACTATCTAACACAAGTTTGAAGAGGCAGTCCTCAGTTTTCAATGCCTGTTGATTTAGGGATCCAAATATTTCTACACATTTTTATAACCATGATGGTCTAAAGATGGAAGAAAAACAACGGTTTCAGGAAAGGATGACATTTTTTCATTGCAATATTTTTGTTGGGAAAATTAGGCAAGAAATAGGAATATTCTACTGCATATACAGTAATGCAGAATTATCACAACAAAAGACTAAACAAGATCCATATCCTCACTTTTTCTTCTGTTTAATGTTTTTATTATTGCTTTTACTGAATTTGTAAACAAGTAAACAATAATATAAAGGGAATGATTACTTTTGGTACTGAAGAGCAAATCACCAAACTAAGACAAGCTGTTTTCTGACATCAGAAACCTTGCAAGGCAGGATGTGGGACATATGGAGGGCAAGCCCTGGCAACCTTAAGGATTCTAGGCCAGGAAGAAACTCAGTTTAAATATTGTAGCTTTAGTCCTCTGAATAAGTGACCTGGTCATTTTTCACATTTGGACATTTGGGTTAGTTATATGTATAAGCAAAATGGAGGCTTCATCATGTCCATAAAATGAAAACACACATCCTTGGGTAGCTGACTTACTGTTATTTCATTAGTCTTAAACTTGGTAGGCTTGACTAGTCCTGTTTCTTCCGTGATTCATTCACAGCCTTTGTCCTAATCCTGAAAGCTATCTATGAAGAGAGATATGTGCCTTAGGGAATACTTATCTAACTTTCACAATAACTAAGGTAAGACAGTCTGTAATGAAAATTGTGAGAGTCGGAGATGAAGCTTTCTTAAATGAGTAGCAGCGCATTATGGAATGAGCTGTCAGAACAATTTGTATTTGTCTGTTGCCATGATTTTTAGATCCTACTACAAATAATTTATGTATCTATTCACAGAAGAAGTCTACCACCATCACACAGGTAAGGAAAAACAAACAAAACATAAGGAGGTTTTATTAATACCAGTTTAAGGTATTAATAACTTCTCTACAAGTTTTTCTTTGGCAGAAATCTGATATATTGATTTAACACTCAGACAAAGTATCAAAATCCAATGCTTATCCAAACAATAATCTAAACCCTTTGATGCTAGTGCTGCTCTTATATTTGAGAGCTTCAAAATCAAAATATCCAGGTTGTTTTCTGCATAAATGCACTTCAGAAAAATTAATTCCTCATTTCTCTTATTTTTTTCTACAAAATTAGGGAAAATATTTTATTTTAATGACTATCCTGTCAAAGTCTATTAGCTATAATGAGTACCTCTGTTTTTCACATCTGCAAACATGGAACTTCAATACTTGTTGAGCTTCTGATGGGTCTCTGAAGCAAAAGTGGCACTCCATGGAGGAATTACACTGTATTAGAATAAACATAATGAAATCATTCTTCAAAAGTGTATTAAGTTGCACAAGGCTGAGTTTGCAATATCCTAAAATGTGAAGAAATATCTATTCCAATATGAATAAGTAAAAGATTATTTGCAAGAGAGGGAGAAGTCTAGGCACAGGTGCTTTAAAGCACAAATCCACACCATTAAGCTCTGGCACAGCTGTTTCATAATAAATAAAAAAGAGAAACAAGAGAAACACCCATTAAAGTCTCATATCATACAACCTACAAAGAAAAAAAGTCATTTGTTTGTAAACTACTATCACATTAACAATGGAGGCCAATTGAGAAAACCTCCAGATCTGACAGGATGATTTTAAACTAAGAGTGTGGAATTGTTTATTAAGACTTTGAGTGACAGTCTAATATATTAGATCAGTTCAGAAGATTGTAAAATGCATTAGCATTAGCAATTTAATACCTCCAACAAATTTAACTGTCACTCATGAGCATATCTGTCCTTGTTAAAGGAAAAAAAACCTGAAGCGCCATCTTTGTCTTGATGGACAATAAAGTTAGAAGAGGCAAAAGCCTTTCTCTGTACATTGGTGATGAGAGAACTGTGTTACATTTATCATAATTAACTTTCACAGTTGGCAGCATTTTTTGGCAAATGTGTTATTTGCTCAAGCTTGTGAAAGAAGTTTTAAGAACTAATCATTGGAGCCAAGCCTTAGCTTGCAATCGTTTCAGGGCTGGATTTTAATCAATTTAGAAATGTAATTACATGCCAAATGTGTACACAGTTACTTTGATTACACACAGAAATTGGGCAGTTTCATAGTCAACTAACTGATTGTAGGCAGTTGGGTGCAAAATCCTCATCTGAACAAGCAGTTGTTAAACTTGTGTTACAGCCATATGTGGAACAAGGTAACAAACTTCTTTAAAAATCAGGATCTTTAAAGGAAATATTTCCAATTTTGTTTTATTCAGGTGGATAAATTTTCTATGCTTTTTTTTTTAAATATTTTAATTGCCACTATTAATAGAACAAAAAATAACTTTTTAAAAACTAAGCAGAAAAAAATTAAATTGAAAACGAGGTCACTTGAATATACTGTGTAATTACTTGGCAGTGCAGTAATGAAAAGGATCCCAAATGCAATGTCCATCAGACTACAGTACAAGGGTTTCAATTCAAAGAACAGAGTAGAGCTGTTTTGATGTTTGAAGAAACAGAATTAACAAAAATGCCAGATTGACATGAACTGCTGAATGAATAAAATGCAGTGTTTAGCCTACTGTAATTAACATGCCTGTGTTATTCAGGAGTGCTTAGATAACTACTGTATGTTTATGAAAATGATCCTGAATCCTAATATTTGTGTGACATCCAGTATAATTAATTTGACAATTAGTGTCAATTATTTGATGGTCTCACATTTGAAAACTTTCAGATCTCAGGGAGCAGCAGCAATAGCCCAGTTCCTTTGGCGACCAGTGATCGAGTACATGAGCAGCAATGAACAGATGAAATGAATAGTTTGCTTAATAATAATCAAGATTGACAGGTTAATAACGAAGTCACTACCTAAAAAGAAGTCACATTTGTGACTATAATTTGAAACAAATACTTTAATTGCCTCTTAGGATAAATGGTAACAACATTGCACATAAACAAAGGTAGAAGAAATGGGCATAATATTAAATATTTTATTCAGGGTTGTACCCACAGTGTTTTTTCTACCAATATATTCAACCTACATTCACTCATGGAAAAATTATATCTTGGGGCATTTTGTAGGTAAAACACAGAGAAATAGGAAGTGACAAACAGTGGTGAGAGCAGACACTTAGGACAACAAACAGTTCTTTTTCTACCTGTGTAGTAAGAAATAATAGGAAGCAGTGTTTGCCTGTTCCTGCTTGGTACATGCCCCATTACAAGTTTTTCAGATAAAGAATGATCCCATCAGTCTCTATTCAGTAGGACAGTAGATCAGAGGTATCCCTAAAACCAGCTTTTACAAATAAAAATGTTGATGAAATGCTTATATTTTCTTCCTTCTTTTCTACCAGTAGCTAAACACCAAACAGCAAACAAAATTGTTAGCTGACAGGTTTTGTTGCTCAGTTGTCAGTTAAAAGGTACTTCCAAATCAATCTGTTTAAAATAGCTGCTGAAACCACTAGCCAGCTGATTGTTGTAAATAAACTGGGGATTGAGCCCCTCATTGGAAGCTGTTTATCAAAACAAAGGCCACAGTATACAATTAGATGTGATACTATTCTTGAGATCCAAACAGCAGCCCTCACAGATGATGACAGACTGCGCTAGGAAATACTTATCAGTTTCTCCCTGACAAATGTTGCCACTGTTAGATAATCTTCCTAGTGACAGCTCTCAGTGGTGCTGGTGTTGGTAACATCATGCAGCTTGCAGCTGAAGAGACCCAAGCCTTCTCCAAGGCTGCTGGTGTCTCACAACTGCTTTGTCCCGTTTTCTGACAAATTGTGAGTAACTTGGTCATGTTGCAGCATGACTTGGTCTCTGGGTAGGCTCACGTGGTCAAAGGGTATCCTTCCTTCCTTGCAATACAGCTGCTCTGTGAGGGGCTTCCTAAAGCAAATCCAGCCACCCATTTTGGTTTCTTTCCTCTCTTTGCCAAATAAACAGGTTTTCTGAGTGCACACAAGGAGTTTCAGACTGAGTAGTAAAGTGAAATGGGGAACTGTAATAAAAATAATAATAATTATTATTATTGACTTTGTCACCTCCCTGATCCAATTGTCTATTTAGTCTCAAAACAGTTGTCCTAGCTCAGCTGAGGGCACAGCATGGGGCCAGGAATCAATGTGTAAGAGCAGAGGGGAGGCCAGGGACAGCCAAAGTCAGCACTTCCCCTGAGAAAAATGCTCATCAATCTTCAGCCTGAAAAAGATAATACAGCAAACATTGTTAATACTGGAGAGTTTAAATTTAGAGCGTTCCCCAGCTGATTTGTTATTCCACTTCTCTGTCATTTTACACTTTGATTATTGGTTTATTCCTCTTTACCACTGGAAGTGCATTACTCTGATGAAAAAAAAAAAGCCATCTCCTTTGCTCATTCCAGTGCTTTTTGGAAGAATTGCTGTCTCCAAACATTCTCATCTCTGATACCACAATCAATTCTCTAGACTTTCTTCCCTTTTCATCTAGCACAATGAAAGGGAAAACTGTAAACAATGGTTTATTTGGAAAACAAAGCAACAGAAAGTAAGTATCATTTACCGGAATTCAACGCCTTAATCAGTTCTCTTCTCTCCTCTGCTCTGTTCTTCTCTCTTTTCTGTCCTGGAATATTGGATTCTTTTCAAGTTTACCAAGGACTGTATGTAATGTCTATTCAAACTCTGCATAAAATTAATCCATAAAAGAGGTACAACAACCTGGGAATAGGAAATCCTACCTGTAACCTCCTTTTTATGATCAGATGTACAAATTAAGTCTACCTTTCAATTATAATTACAGATTGTCCTTTTTTGATCTGGTAATTTTTCCTAAAGAACTTAAGAAAACTAGGGGTTTTTGTGGCATTCCTCAGGGACCAGTGCTGTTTAACATCTTTGTTGGTGACATGGACAGTGGGATCGAGGCACCCTCAGCAAGTTCACCAACACCAAGCTGTGTGGTGCAGTCAACATGCTGGAGGGAAGGGATGTGCCATCCAGAGGGACCTGGACAGGCTGGAGAGGTGGGTCTGTGCAAACCTCATGAAGTTCAACAAGGCCAATTGCAAGGTCCTGCACATGGTTGGGGCAATCCCCAGCACAAACACAGGCTGGGTGAGGAGTGGATTGAGAGCAGCCCTGTGGAGAAGGACTTGGGGGTATTAGTGGATGGAAAACTGACTCTGAGCCAGCAATGTGCGCTCGCAGCCCAGAAAGCCAACTGTGTCCTGGGCTGCATCAAGAGGAATGTGGCCAGCAGGTCGAGGGAGGGGATTCTCCCCCTCTACTCCACTCTTGTCAGACCCCCCCTGCAGTGTTGTGTCCAGCTCTGGGGGCACCAACATCAGAAGGACGCGAACTTGTTTGAGCCAGTCCAGAGGAGGCCACGAAGATGATCAGGGGGCTGGAGCATCTCCCCTGTGAGGACAGGCTGAGACAGTTGGGGTTGTTCAACCTGGAGAAGAAAAGGCTCTGGGGACACCTTAGAGCAGCCTTCCAGTGCTTAAAGGGGGCTACAAGAAATGTGGGGAGGGACTTTTTGTCAGGGAGTGTAGGGATAGGATGAGGGGTAATGGGTTTAAACTGAAAGAGGGTAGATTTAGACTAGATATGAGGAAGAAATCCTTTACTGTGAGGGTGGTGAGACACTGGCACAGGTTGCCCAGAGAAGCTGTGGCTGCCCCGTCCCTGGCAGTGTTCAAGGCCAGGTTGGACGGGGCTTTGAGCAACCTGGTCTAGTGGAAGTTGTCCCTGCCCATGGCAGGTCCCTTCCAACCCAAACCATTCTATGATTCTATACCCCTTATTGTAAAACTACCATGCATTTAAAAAGATGTATACTTCCTACATGATTTTTTTATCAAAACTGTACCATTAAGAGGCAGTTTAGAGAAATGACTTTTTATAACTTGATCTTAAAGCTGAGCAAAATGTTCTGCAAAATGTAGATTTACAGACCTGAATAATTCATTTAATCTGTGAAACATGATTGAAACCATGTTTAGAAAGAGCTGCCTTGGGCCTCCAAGGCCAAAGGGAAAGTATTACATTTGAATCAGTTTGATTTTGTACTTCCTTGAAACATAAAGTGTCAGCGTGAGTGCAGAGATAATAGCAAACCCTCACAGGGGGTTTGTCAGGATAAAGCCAGTAAGATTGTGAGGTGCTTTGATAGTACAGTAATAGGGGTCAAATAAGCGCCTAAGGTAGGTAGGTACATCCAGAGTAGAATACTCTTTTAATATATTTTTCTAACATTCATGGACAGGTGGTGATATTTCAGGTGGTTGCTTGAGCAGTTGTATTCCAATCACACAAGCTGGAATTCAGTTTGGATACCAATGTCATGCTGTTCATTTAAAGGTGTCAGGACCCCCAAGCACACCACCCCAAAAACCATTCTGCAGCTTTCTTATCAACAGTGAATTAAAAAATGAAACAAAATAATCTCCTTGCTCCAAAATCCAAACAAAACAGTGTCAAGGGGCTTTTCCAAGGAAAAAAAAAAATTGTAAACTATGTTTTTTTCCTCTGACTCCTTTTCCCCTGCTGCAGTTTTAATTCCAGACCAGGTCATGCACAAATAGCTGAGCTTCTCTACACTGCTTCAGTCCATAAGATTCAATCATTCTCTAATTAGCAAGTTGGTGGTTGGTAACAGAAAAATATTGAAGTTTATAGAAGTGCTGAGCCTATTCCTCTTACAACACATCACATTCAATTTGCTTATTCTGGAAGGTAGAAGAAATTGAATGTGCAATGTAATTTGGTCAAGCTTTGGAAAGTGAATATTTAAGCTGTACTCAGCCCCTGTTTTTTTCAAGACAAGTTAAAATACCAAAAAGCAGCACAAGAGTACTTTGTTTGTGTTCAGCAAGCAAGTCTCAAAAAAAAAAAAAAAAAAAAAAGGAAAAAAAGGTACTTACCAGTAAAAAGTTAGGTGTGCTGAATGTGCAAGGCAACATATATTTTCCAGGCTTGCTGATCAGTGTAAACCTAACATTGATCTAAGGAAAACTGGTGTGCTATGAAGGCTTTCCCTGGTGAGAGGTGATGATTTTTTTTTTTCTTTTTACTAAAGAAGGCAACCAGAGCAAATGTAGTTCCAAATGATCTCTTCTTGAATGGGTTTGTTTTCTTTTTGAGTAGGTTTTTTCTCCTTATAGGTATCAGGTGCCTTAAAGAAGAGGAAGTGGTATTCAAATAATACCTAAATTCCTCATTACCCACAGAGTGCATTCCATCATGTTGTTACATGAGTGCTGAATGCTTCTGCACCTTGAACACTCAATAACAGTCAGTAAGGTCTGGGAGACACTCAAAAATGAAAAAAAGAAAGCTTCAGATTGTCAGTAGTGCACAAGCTATGGAGGCACTGAAAAGTAGTTTTATGGCTATTCCATCAGTGTATGAAACCCTCAGAAAGAATGTAAATTTGGCTATTTTAAACAAAAGCAGTGTTTATAACCATCAAATATCAACATACTAGAAAACTACAAAATCATTTGAAATACGGAATTTAGGTTCACATGATGGAATTCAACAACTCACACTGTTTGTTATTTCTCTCCGCCAGGCTCAGAACTATATTCTCGGGGGGGGAAATTAACTTTGTTCAATGACACCCTAAAGACGGGAGGTACAGTCATTTATTTTGTATTGCTGTGTGTTTTCACTTCGAGCAGTGGAAAAGGCACCCAGTGCATAGGATGTGCACCTAGGGAATATTTTAGCAATCTGAATAAATGATACAAAATAAATACTGTCATCACTTCTCCACCTGTGAGGCAGCATGCCAGTGCCTGATATTCAGCAGTGAATATTTTCTGTCAATTTGATATAGAGTCAAATCCCTTTGCTAGTCAAATGTTTCTGTGGATGTTTTTGTTTAGATGAAAAGAGATTTTGTTTTGTTGAAATAATTTCAAGAAAAGAACTTCCAGCACAGAAAGCCAGTCCACTCTAATATACACTGCAACAATCTTCTACAAACAGCAGGTCCATGCACAGAATCCTTCGTGTTAACGAAGACCCCTCACAAATACTTTAGCAGCTCTTTCCAACACCTCTCTTTTAAACTGCAACATCTGCTGAAGAAACCTGTGAATTTTTCCGAGACTGTTTATTCCCCTCCATGTGCACAGTCTATAGTGTAACAGCTTTGTTCCTAAGATCAGCATGATTTTTAACCAGTATTATTGTTCTAAAAGCATAAGTGTTCTTCCTGACATGTGTGGCTGGCACAGAATGGTTCCAGTTAGATTCTGGTGGCAGTAAATAGCACTATTTTAGTCATACTGACATATATATATATATATATATATATATATCTTTTTTTGTTGTTTCCTAGAAGATGACTTCCAGGCAACCACAGACATTAAAATATAGCAACACAAACAGATATTATGGATTTAATTCAGTGGTTTGAAATATATCAGCCAATGTTAATTCCCACATCCCTTTCCAGTCCATTAAATACTCTATTTTTTAATTGAAGTTATAATATTTATTTGCTCATTCTCACCTGTTTTGGTATGCTACATTTCTTCAGTAATTTCTCTAGTGATTTGTGCTTGGATTAGTTTATTCCTTCCATTATCTCTGATTTAATTGTCCCCTATCATATAGAAAAGGCTGAGTGCCAATTTCAAGTTGATGTAACATAATTTAGATTCAACTTTGTTTTGAAAGTTTCACAGGCAATGAGATTCTCATTGTTTTCTAGAAAATAATAATAACCACACTATCTTATCAAAGAAGCTGCCATCAATAAACATGAGACCACAGTATTCAAAGATCAAACTTTCATTTCAGCAGGTTAGAATTTACTTCTATCAAAAAGGAATTTATTCTTTTTCAGTGAAATATATATTACCAGCATATTAGAGCAATCTTTCAATATGTTGTAAAATATATCATTTAATGGCTGAAATATTTGTTAGTTGAAAAGTGCATCCAACCTTAACATGTTTGGGCTCTGGTTGTAAATTTCTGCTTAATAACAGTCACTGAAGGGAGGAGGTCTGGGTTTATATATTTTGATTTCACTGATTCGAATTTTTGCATGAATCATGTTGGACGACTTAAGCTCATAAGCTTTAAGTTGATGCTTTAAATTCATTGTTTGTTGCAACAGTAATTCAACTAGGCAGGGCATCTGTGTACGGATTGTAAGTCCAGGAAATGCTACAAATTGTCAGTTTTTTATTAAGCCAGTGGTAAACAGAAGCCACTTTATGCTCCACCATTAAAAAGTAGTGTGTGAATTACCCAAGACAAGGCTCACCTCTTGTGATGAAGAGAAAAAGGCTGTTGTGTTATCTCAAGCCAGTTGTGCCATGGAAGGAATGTGAATGAGACGAGAATGAATCTGCAATCTGACCACACCTGGCTGCAGTTTTAGCCCCTTGGTCCTGCTAGCAACTAGAAAATGCTAGAGAGCACTCTCAGTGTTTTTTAAAACCCGCCATACAACCATATAGCAGTTTCATAACCAGAGTGGGGCGGAGTAAACACTTCTGCATGAGCATTCAGAGGTTAAGGTTTTATAAAAAACGATGCTCATAGAAAGGTCATCTTCGTTTTATGACAGTCCTAAAAGTCAAACCAAAGCTCTCTTCCTGTAGGAAAGTAAAGTATTTTCAGTACTTGGAAAACAAACAGAAATATCCTCTCCCCCTCCATGCAGTTACCTACAGTCCCTTAAGAATATGGCCTGTGGGCTGACTAGATCAAATACAGTTGCGCTTTGCAATCTCAGTAATTTACAAGAACTTGAAGTGCTAATTCTGCCATTTGAAATTTATTGCAGAATTTAAATCTGCTGTGTGTTGTTCAAATCAAGGGCATTTATACAGATTTCAGTAAAGCCTGGGATGAGAGTATAATATTCACATTAGGGGATGATGTTACAGTGAATAGACTTACAAAGAGAAGATGATTAATTTAAAAAGCAACCAGACAAAGACACATCATGTATATATGTATATATATATATATATACACATCTATAGCAGAAAGTTAGTTTCCTGTGTTTTGACACCCTTTCTCACAGAGAACTGAATAAATCCCCATATTTCAATAATATGTGTAAATCCAGTAACATTGTAATTCCAAATTGACAGATCAGTAGGAGGCTAAAATAATAATTTTAAAAGGGAAACATTCTGGAATTGCACCAAATCCAGATTGTAGGCATCACATTAAGGTAAAGTCTCCAGACTGGATTCATCAAAGAGATAGCAAGCAGAGTTTCTGGCAGTTTTGAATTTCAATGAAAGAACAGAATCCTTATTTGTCATGTGGAAAGGCAGATAAATGTTGACTATTTCCAGCAATAATTATCATAGGCCAGATAACCTCATTAAAAAGCATGAGGAACTTGGAGGAGTGAACCTCAGTGAGGATCCATTTGCAGATTCCTTTCTAATCTCTCCGTCAGAAGTCAAGATTGAACCTTTGAGCCCAGCCACGAAAAGAAAAAATCCTGCAGATGATCCATGTCTTTCTGTTGCTGCTCTTGCCAAAACAGGTTCCCACTTGTTTGGTCAGGATGACTCCAGGGTATCCCGTCTTGACTGCTGATAGAGAACTGCCAAGATGAAAAGTAATCTGGAAAAGGCAGTATAGCCTGGAGTCATAATATCTGGTTTTGGAGATTTCCATCAGTTTCATGGACTCCAAAATGCATCATTTTCCTGATGCAATTCTACTTATGGAATACAAACAACCTCAGTAAGGTATCCTGATAATGAACAAAGATAAATAGCAGGATTTTTCTGGACAAGTAAGTTCTGAAGTTTTCTCATACAGAGAATGACCTGCCAGCTGCCATTTCATCTTGTAAAAGTGGGATTGCAGCTCAGGTATTTAAATGTAGTTACCATGGCTGTAGGTCAGCACAAGGAAAGCAATATCTCAGAACAAAAAAGAATCACACAAGGCTGTAAAGATCAAATCTCAACCCATCAAAATTCTGCCTTTAAATCTTCTGATGACCAGGATTCCTCAAGTTTTGATAGCAAATAGTTATTTATTTAGTGCTTAAAATTTTATGTCAGACAAATCAAGCCAAGAAAACAAAGGAAAAAACATTCATATGGTGGATAACTATGTATTCAGAAATTTATGTAGAGATATGGTGCGTTCTCTTTCACCAAGTCTTAAGATCCATACTGGATGTTTCTGAAAGCTTCTTTAGTTCAATCAGAAGTGTTGAGACAGAAGGTCAGACTGATCTCCTAGTGGTTTCTTCAAGCTTAAAAATTACAAATCTGAGAAAATATTTGTATAATTGGTGTAAAATATTATTGTCCTTGACACATGCAATCCCTTTGAAGTGACTTGTGTATAATAAGCATGTATGTAATGACTAAGGTAGAAAGCCAGGGAGAATTGGTTTTAATAAATTAGGGAAACCACAGAAAAAGGCAGGAGCGTCAAATTAACATTGAATGAATGTGTCAGTGGAGGTTATGGACCAGTTCAGGGAAGACTGTTTAAACTGCTATCACAATATTTCCCGAAGCACTGAGTATTTGAAACCACAATGTTCCTGCTTATTAGTGAACAGCATAACAAGAACAGAAAGACCTTTGAAAGAGAGAAAAGAAAGGATTTTTGATGGGACCTGTAGTGTATGTGTATTTTCAGTTTAAAATTTATCTTAATCTGCATTAATGTATGCTGCTTTGTAATAATATAACAATATTTGGTTAATGCAATACTTTTTTCTTAGCACAGAGACAATTGTAGGTGTTTGTTCTTGTTCTGCAAGCCAGTGCTTTCATGAGATAGATTTTGTGTGGCACTGTAGAGTGATTTATGTGTGTAAGCAAAGTCAGGAGAAAGTCATAGATTTTAGTATTCTCCAGTACTTTCTTTAACTTGAACAGTACTTTCTGTCCTGTTTCTTTGATGTACTGGATGCTCGATATCGCTAGCAATATAAATCCTTGCTTCAATCTTATTTACATAGACAGAAGTTATGTAGTGACAAGGTCCCTTCAAGGCTTGAATGGTTTGTTAATAACATGTACTAAATAGCATCTGGTATCAATCTTGTCCTACAGACATGCCTGTAGTGATTTAAAGCTTTCATTCTTTGAATTCAAAATCTAATTTTTAATGCACTTTCTGTCAGCTGTCTTCACAGCTTTTAAATGAGATTCTGTCATCTTGACATATTCACAGATACATTGAAATTTAACTAGAAAAAATGAAATAAAAAATTCTCATGTCTAAATAAAATGCCTATTCATGCTCATATATATTTTTGATTGTTATTTGTTTTCAGTTATTTACTAATATAGAAATCAGTAACATTTTATTTACTGAATGGTAAAACAAAAGGTAACTGCTTGTGTGATTTGGTCATGACTGCTTAATTGTTTTCCAAGGTGTTACTATTAGTTAAATAACAAAACAGTCATAGACCTTCATTTTTAGATTAACTTATTTGTTAAGCCCTCAATTAACAATTTTACCTGCAAAGCCATACAGCAAATTGTTCCATGAATACCACACCTCCTTTTTTTTCCACTCATGTGCAAAATCCACATGTTTAAAGGCAGAAACAGGGTGAAAATAGAATATCTATCATTGTAGGATGTCTATGGGAAATTGTGTTTCAAACTAATACCTTTCTCCTCACTGACACTTGTATCTGAGCAGCCATTTTAAAATCTGTTCGATATTCAATGAAGACCACTAGCTAGCATCAGTTTGGGAAACTCCTGAGATGGAGCATATTGGTATTAACTCTTTGGACCTGTGCAACACGGATATTGAAAAGAATGCATTTAGGCATAATTAAACCACTATGAAGACATCTCTGGCAGTGGTGGTGATGAATATTTTTAGTTTTCCCATCACTAAGCCATGCACATATTTCTTAGACTAAACTGCAACTTTGATTATACTTAAGGCCAGATTCAAGGAAAAACAAACACATTTACTCAGGGCCCAGCCTTTAGGGAAGGTAAGGAAAAAAGAATTCCCAGGTAAGCTAAATTTAATAGCTGTTGTGCAACCCAGTGTGTAAGTGGAAGGAAAGACATGCCTACTTCTTACTGGTTTTACCCACCCACAGGTACAACTTGACAGGACATAAATTGGAAGGAGAGCCAATGAAGTGATTCTCTTCCCTCTTTAGTTGTCTTCTGTGTCTTTTGCCCAACAAAGATTGATAGCTCCAGAAATGACAACATTTGACAACTGAGATCTCTGTGATGCCACTGGGAGAAAGTCTGGGAGGTTCACGCTGGTGCTTCATTTAGTAGCATAAGCAGTGTTGGCCAGAGGAGTCACAACCTTGCCAGTTCAGCTGTCACAAGTGATGAAGGGGGTCTGACAAAGGACAAAGTGACAGTGGTAGTGCCAAGTAGACTTTTCCCCAGAGTTAACCAAGAAGCGGACACATTAAAATCCCACTGCTGAATGTGACTGATGTGAATAGAGAGTTGCCTAGAGTCTTGGAATCAGTGATGATATTTAACAGTCATTAATCTCCTTAATATGTCATCTTTCATTGAAGGGTATCAAAATGCTTTACAAACTTTTATTATGCCTAAAAATATGCTAAGGAATATTATTTTCCTGTTTTACAGGTGACCATAAGTAGCTGCTTCACAGTCACAAATGGACCAGTGAAAGACCCAGACATTGAACGTGTAAGTCCCAAATCTCATCCATCTCTGATTACTGAAATATACATTTTCACAGTGCTGAAAAAAAGTAATAGAATGAATAAGCTTTTGTTCCTACAAGTTAGTGCTGGTCTTAACTTTACCTCACTTCACACTACTTATTGTATCTGTTTGCTTGTTTGTAGAACATTAAAACCTAGGCCAAAAAGTGTAAAACAGTTGTGTACAAAACTTGAACTGTTAAATGCATATGATCAAAATTGTCAGAGAATTTAAGAGTAAGCTACAAATAAGGCAACTGAGAAATAACAATAAAGAGCTATATTTTTATTTTTAAATGAATTGTTATAGGAAGAGCCAGAGGGACCATGAGCCTGTTGTAATTGATATAAGGGATAGCATATGTCAAGGAATCTTGTGTGCTTCGTTCCCAGAATTACTTTCTGCATGGCCTTAGTCATCCATATTGGCTGCCCTTTGTAACTCCATATGTAGTCTTTTTTGGATGTCATACCTAATCCGTTATATATTTTTTCTGAGATGACGTATATACCTTTTGGAGATAATTTAAATTATCTGTGAACACTTTCATTTAGTTTCTGCCTTCATCATCCCCATATCTCTCTCTCTGTATCCTGTTCAATTTCTTCCAACACTTCACACATTATTCTAAGGTTTGTTCTGCTTAAATTAGCATCTTTAATTCTTTAGTTCTGCATTGTGTCCCTTCTTGTGCTTGTTATGATATATCTAGAAAGTGTAAGGAAATAATTGCCACTTCAACATTCATATGGATGGCTCTCATGCCCAGATCTCCTCTGTGAGGCTCAGAACTCTACCTGAAGGCATCCAAGAGATTCTGGTAGCTCCGAAGACCCCATCTTTACCTGTATTCCAGAAAAGCACACAAACAAATGCCTGAGCCTGGCTGAGTTCCCCATTACTAAATTCATTCCTTGGAGTCACCACTTTTAACTTTTGCCATAATTTTTCTAACACATAGTAATTTTCTAGAAATTTTTTTCCCAAAGCATAATTACCCTATCTCAGCTGGACTTGCTCTGAAGTCTCCTTTCTAAATGCTCTCAAATGATCACTCTAAACTATTCTCTTTGTTTATGGTAGATGAATAAGAAAACACTGGTATAAATTTCAGTAAAAAGTAAAAATTTAGTTAGACTTACAATAAGGGTGGTTAAGCACTGGAATTGACTGAGGTGGTAAAACCTTCATTACTGCAGACTTTTAGAACAAGTTAGGCAAGTTAGGCACGGCTTCATTCTACCTTTACCTTGGTAGGGGGCTAAGACATCCCCTTTTATATCCTATTACTCTAAAAAGGAATATGACAAATTATTCTTCACTTATTGAAGTCTCATGCGGATTTCTCTGTAGAACTCCATTGTACAGATCTTCTAGGTATCTTGCCCTGATATCATTCCATATATATATAAATTTAACTGCACGAGGTTTTTCTACACTGTCCTGTCTTCTTTCTTTCATCTGACAATAAAGCTTCTACAGTAATAATGTCTTTTATTCTGTTGTGAATTTAAATTCTTTCTTTTCTAGCTTTGATTTCACACACAAACGTCTTCTTCTTTTAGCCAGGACTGGTCCATGAAGAAGGCAGGTATGAAGATCCTATGTCTTCTTATTAAAATGCTGAAGTGTAAGTAGAAAATGTGCTTTGTTTTTGAGAAAGCCATAAAAACGTTATAATTTAGAGATTAAAAGCTCAATAAGGAAGGAGGTGTTGAATATTTCTCATCTCTCATCAACTCAATATCAATTGTTATCTCTTCAATATCAATTGTTATCTCTTTTCCTGCACTTTCCATTTTATGTGTAATTATTATTCATCATAGTTATGAAGTGTGAATTATGAATAATTCATGAATTAATGAATAGCTTAAAATTTGAAATTTAACATCCAAAATGCATTCTGTGTTGCTCATTTGCAACTAGTCCTCTGGATTCTGTACTTGTTTATCTCCCAATTGTCACACTAATGTCTTGGTGCTCTTGGCTTTGTCACTTGTGTGGTTCAACACAAATAGTCCCAAGAAAGGATCCTGAAGTCTTCTTCAGGAATGCTGCATGGCTTGGTTGAAGAGGGTCAGATTCATTCTGGATACACTTTTAAAATAAATTGCGAAAAAGAGTTCATGAACCTTGACTCAACAAAAAATGTGAATAATTTTCCACTTGATATTCTTTTTCATGCTTATTTTAGTTCAGGATATGCTCATAGAAGAGGAAAAACAATCAGCTTTTTACTGTATTTTATCTGGGAGAAAAAAAATGGAGGATTCAGATTTGATGGAATATTCAGATTTTATTCAAGTACAGGTGAAATATTTAAGTCCTGCAGTCTATATTTAAGATTCCCTCACTGTGCATATTAGAGCCATTTCCGTGGTTTATTTTGCTTACACAGGATTTAGTGATGGAGATTAATTTATTCAAGTACTTAAATGTGTTTCAGGTAATGCTCACGACAAGCCAAGCATCATTAAGATCTCCAGAGTCTTATTATTAACTACTCTTCTCATGGTGCTGAGTTTACCATTATGAACTGGCAAAATTCAGTTAGGCTTAATAAAACAAATACATTTGTCCAATTTTCGATCAATAGCTCTTGTTTCATTCTTTAGCTCAATGGGCATTAATACTTAATCATCTTTAGTCAGGAAATTGTTCTATGACTCTCATTTGTTGTTAAGCAAAAGAACATTCATTCTTGGTTGTAAATTCTGTTAGATTTTTCCTTCAACGGTATATTCCTATGGGAAGGCATGTAGCAAGAAACATAATTTCAGCAGTTTTACCATTGTGCATCCTTAGTTTTAATTGCCACAATACACCATTTACGGAACTTAAATTTATCATGCTTACAGCTGAGGAACTGTGTTTCTAACTTCTAGACATTTACATTTATAAACTTCACTTTCCAACTGTCTCTTGTGCAATAAGTAAATTTATTAACTTTGGTTAATTTTCACTTACTTTTCTGTAAGACAGCACAAACTTTTTACAGAGAATTTTAGTAGTGGCAATTATCACCATTTGTGATTACTATGAACTTGTATTAGCCTTTTTTCAGTATAAAAATGAAATGAAAGCCCTAAGGGATGCACATCTAATATTCAGGATTTTATCACATTAAAGACTTACTGCAAATTGTGTAAAAGCAAACTCTGCACCTTCTCAAGGCACAGAGTTTTAATCATTTTTATATTTCTTTTATGAAGAGCTTTTCTTTGCATCTAAAATAACCTAAAAGTGTCTCCAGGATCAAAATGACTTACTTTTTGCTTCCCTTTCATAACTATTTCTAATATTGTGTTCTTTTTTTTAATACTATATTAACTGCAGTTTTACAGGAACCAAGACTCTTAAGCTCCTTAAGCAGTAACTGTGCATTTGGCACACACAGACCTAGTCAAACACCTTGTTCTACCTCCCATTTTAAGGTCCACACAGGGGACTGTTTTGACACAGGTGCCACAAAAGCCATTTCCTTTCTCTAGGAAAGAAGGCCCACAGAATACTGCCTGGCACTGCCTCGTGTTTTTTATTAGGAAATTTGCCAGAAACAGAGAGGAATTGAAGCTATATCTTCATCGCTCCTGATCAAGTCACTCGGCTTGTAGATTGTTTGATAGCTGGTTCTTTCTTCATCTTTGAATATAATTTAAAACTTTAGTCCTGATGTTGCATATTATGAGAATCTACCAATAAAACTGCTAGAATTATAACACAGGTCAACTCACTGGCATATTCTATAACACATTTTATTGTTACTTACACAGCATTTGTTATGAGACAAAATTTCTATATTATTGTATTGCAAGAAGTAATTCTAACTATAAATGGCCTTTTTAAAGATGTAGCATCATCTTCCTTTCATTGCCTGCCATGCTAATAGGAGAACAACAGATGCTCAGGCAAGATTCAATTCACCTTAATTCGTTCAAGCTTAATTAGCAGCTGGGATGCATCTGGCAAATAAACATGAAAATACTGACAGCCTGAGTTAAAGGGAAAAAGTAAAAGGCTTTTGTTCATTAACCACATGTTCTTGGTTGTGAGTATTATGTGCTGAAGGCAAAATAATTTTTAGATTCCTGGTTTTTTGTAAAGGATAGAAACCCTCACATGCATATCTTCATTCTCTGTATTCTTGCACAGGTGAGTCATGCAAAAATGGGAGCAGTCCCACTATGAGATGTTTCTGTGCAGGTAAGCGTTTGTACCATTACAGCTTAAATATATGGCCCAAGCTTGTATAAACAGAAGAGAGTAGTTTCTTCAAGAATTAGGTAGGCAAAATGGACCCCTTGAGATGTAATTAGGAATTATTTACAACCTGAATCACGATCATGCAGTATCTTGCACAACGCAAAATAAGCAAAGCCAATTCTGAAGAGATCCCTACCGCCATTAAATATGTGACTAACTAGCAAAATGAGGGGCATAACTATAAGAAATGTGCAACGTCTTTGCAGTAGTTTTAGTTCCAATGCTCTTGCCTATATAAATTCCGTATTTGTGTATTAGGTGTTGCTGAATAAGTAAGTGATAAAAGTAGCAGAGTTTTTTGAAAGTGGAACCATTTAAAACATAGTTTTCCTTGTGTTCACTGTCAAAGTAAGATTTCTGGACAAGAATGAACAGTAGAGAAGTAGCAAGATTATACAGTGATAAAAGTAAATGAAATTATTAGTTCCTAATGTAGCCTAGAACAAGGCTTTGGCAGGCGATGAAGAGAAAGAGAACTGCATGCTAGCTGTGGGTTTAATTTCCCAAACTTATCTGTGTTATATAAGGAGTTAAAAAAGGAATCTTTGTTTCTTCTTATTTGTGTAAAACCAGCCACAGCATCTTCACTCTATAAAACATCTTCAGTCAGAATCTTAGGCTTCCACTTCCATATTCTGTATTAAAGAATCCTATGAGAAATGGTGTTTTATGGCTCACCAGGACGCAGTGTATCTTTTAACCAGATCAATGCAATGCTAGTGTTATCTTGAAAAAAAAGTAATATGAATTTTGAAAAAACAGGTAAAAAAGTTTGAACAAAACTGATGACAGTATGGTAGTATGGGTTGGAAGACCATTGAAAGGTGACAAAACCTAATTTAAGAAAACTGCATAAATGTGGGTAAGCTGGCAATAAACTAGCTGCTGGCTCTCAGGTTTTTTTCAGTATTGTTATTCTCTTCGTAGAAAATTCTTTCAAGATTGGTTTAGACAGAGAAGGTCTATAAGAGAGCTCATCACAAAGCTAACAGCTGAGGAGGACCTTGCACCATCTCTGGTACCTACTATCATATACACTCTTACACAAACATGTACAGCAGTTCTGAAGATAAATGAATGTAAACATGACTTTCTTCTGGCCTTTCATGTCCGGGGTAACTGGCCTGTCCAAAAGCAGTGCTGTTTTCTAGTGTGTCAGATAATCAAATGCATTCAGGGGTTCCACTAGATTATCCTTTTTCTTTTTTTCATGACAGACTGTAATGACCATCTGTGTTTTAGAGGATGTTTAACTTCACTTGGAGTGTAAAGGCCGAATGTCTAAATGAATGTATGAGGCTGAAAAGGCATCAAAGACAGATTTGAAAGAGGTAAGATTTCATACAGGTCATTTTATTAGTGTTTATTGGCTCATGTTAATTTGATAGTTGTGCTTTGCTAACTTCAGCTGCATTCCATCAATGGCGAATGAGTCAGGGCAAAGCAGAAGTGTGATTAGTGTTCACCCTGGGCATGATGGCCCCCAACAAAGAGTTGAGTACCTGGATGCCATCCCTGCCAAACACAGGGCCAACAGAACCAAATGGATAACACTGTATTGCCCCCTGGGTGTCAAAGACTGGGGAAGGACAGCTTGAGGTCGTAATGTGAGGTCTCAAACTGAGATTAATCTGAAATATTTATCAACCCATTTTCCAGGTATTTATATGTATACTTCTGCAAGTAGTATACACAGCTTAAAAATACACCTTTTAAATTAACATTTTCATTTAGGTACCAGCCAGCAAAATTATTTCATTGGCTTGGGTCAGACTACTAATGTATGTAACTATATGTAGACCCAAAGGCCATGATGGGGACTGATGCTCTGTGCTTTATCCACTTCTGACAGAAGCTAGAAGCAAAGTACTCAGCTACTTCAGAGGTGCAGAATCAGGCCAACAGTCAATTTTGAGATATAACTGTTTTGTGAGCATAGCAGATGCTGATTGATTATATATTTATAATGTCACATTCTGGATTATGAATACAGATAAAAACTCAGCAAAAGCTATTGAAAATGGAATCTAGCTTTTTTATAAAGTACCTGGGGATATTGCATTTCAAAACTACTCTAGAAGTAAATCTCAGTATTAAAGTCATTTCCATAAGTTTTTAATGTTAAGCCTCTTTAGCTCAACAATGAAAACACTTAACTTCACAGTTTGACAGAGAAGTGTATTAGCAAATGTCATGGAAGGACTATGTCATGCCAGTAATTCATTCTCCTTAGAAAAATTATCCAGCAAAGTCCTTATGATTTATGAGAGGAATTGAACCAAAATTAACTATCAAATAAGTCATTGGGCTGAATTACTTTTACCCTTGTTTTGTTTGAAATATCTGTGAACACCCCATAGACACACTAGTGTATTTTTCATCATATTTTGTGCTTTGTTATCTATAAATAGCTTGTTTTGAGTATCTGAAACTGGATCTATAAAGGATTGATTAATTATATACTTCTAACCTCATTTTAGTCTCAGGGATCTATATTGGAAGTAACTTCTGTAAAGTCTTTGAATTTGTAACAGTGAACAAAGACATCTGGGTTACACTGGCAAGCAAGTTTTCATGGGGCTTTAGATGGCTTGTGATTCACTAGGTGCTCATTAATACTAAACAGAGAAGGAACTTGAGGGGTAACAGGGCTAAATCAACTCGATCAAAGTCATTTAAAGATGGGAGGGTTGGGGGGAAAAAAAGCTCAAACTTTCCTAGACGAAGAACTTTTATGAAATGACTGGGCCAATCTATCAGGTGGCTGTTACTAAACAGATTAGTCTTGCTCTAACTTTGGGATTTGTCTTATATTTTAGTGAGCCATCGTAGCCCACTACCCTGGCAGAAAACTGCACTGACCCCTCTAAACAAAGAAATTCTTCTGGCAAAGCTGATTAGTGTTGCCTTTTGAGGTATTTCTGTTATATACTGGGTATAATGTCATATTATGCAAATGTTCCACTAAAATAAATAGTCCTGGTAGTTTAGAACAGAATTTAATATCAGTAAAATCAGACAATGTGGGTCTGATTACATTAAGCACAAGGTTCAAGTTCTGCTTCTAGACCAGTGATTTAACAAATCATCTAGTATTGTATATACTGTGATCAGATGTGCAGTCTAGGTTTTGCTTTTGGGGAATGTGAATATTTTAACTTACTATCACATTTTATTAGTACCAGTATTAAGTAAAGCTCATGCACTTGGGGTGTTCATTGAAAGTGAGTCCAAAAAACTAATAATCATAATTGAAACAAAAATGACCTCTGAAAGTCAGTCTCAGCACACCTTTTTAAAATCTTTTCTCACTTCCTGTCACAAGCATTTCAGCAGGTGAATTATTTGCCTGATTATTAAATTACCCAAAGATGGGTCTGCATACCTTTTTTTTTTTCTCCTAAGCCGTGTCCACCCAAATTCATCTTGACAATAGTGAAGCAGATAACTCTCCATGGTGTGGAGCACTATGTGGGTTTATGTTGTCTAAAAATCTAATAGTCTGGGCTGCACAAAAAGGGGAGGATTAGGCTTTACCTGGGTGACAGGACTAAGCAACCTCCTAGTACAGTGAGGAGAGCTGACATTATCAGAAAAAGTCAATGCTCAAGAGAAGTAAAAATAGAATAGGCCACCTCCATCAATTTCTGGTCTGAGAAAAGCATGAGGCTAAAAAGCAAAGCAGCAAATGTCTGTAACAGCTATAGATTAGAGTGAGAAAGTGGATCTAAAAACCTTACTTTTTCAAGGAGATGTTCAATACCTATCCAGTGAAGAGATGGCAGACTCTTAAGGAGATTAAAACAATGATTACACTAAAATGGCACTTCCACTTAGAAACAGACTTCTAAATCATAGAGGCTGAAGGAAGGACAATAAGGAGCAAGCATGAAGAAGGCTAGTGCTAAAGGGCAACAATACTAGGGGAGCTGGGGAGGAGGCTTGGGGTTTTACACCAGCAAGAGAGACTGCTACACATAAAAAGTTTGGAATGAGATTGACAGCTGGTAAAACAGATACTGTTAGGAGGATGTTGGGTAGAGGGGAGAAGAAATGGAAGAACTATTTGTTCTTTGGTCATAAAGATAAATTGAAAGTATCTTGAGCCTCCCTGAAAATTGTAACAGGTACATTTAAGTCCTTGCTTCATAAGCTTAGTCAAATGAGAATACAATGTGATGTATAGGCAGTGTTTGTAGTAAACAGAATAATTAGAATAATGTATGGCCTACAGTATGTATAAGTATGTGCATGAAAAACAAAGACACCACTAGTTTTTAGGCACGGCATTAGAAATATGTTGACTTCTATGTAATTAAATTGCTTTCTCACTATCCGTGTTTTAGTTAGTTTCTGCAGAATGAAATGTTACTTTTTGGATAAACATTTCTGCATTATGTCATTAAGGTTATTGAATGGTAAAGAAGAAGGAAGGAAGGAAGGAAGATTTGTTCCTAAGGAGGTTTTTTGGGTTTTTTTTCATACTAAGGGACTTTAAATGCCAGAGCAGAGATGGCCTATAAATCTAATTGCCAAAGCCACTATTAAAGTAAGAAAGGAATTTAGATGGGATTTGTTCAAATGCCATGTACAGTAGAAGGCAAATAGAGTCTAATCCATTGTGGTGATCCTGGTAGGAAATAAAAACACATAGGTCCATAGGATTACTGTATTTTAAGAGGGAGGCAGAAAAAAGGGAAATGAATCCAAATCCATTCACTTTGGAAATGAATTGCCCTGAAATGACAACCTCTTTGAAAAGGAATGACACTTAAGAGTCTGATCCAGGTCACACCAATGTCAGTGGGAAGCTCTTCAGTGACTCCACAGACTTTGTGGAAGGAAGTAATGGAAATGGCCCAAAAGATACCTCTTTTTTTTTTTTCTTTTTTTTTTTAAACATGGAGTCAGAGAAGCTGCTCAGTGTCCTGCTACATTGCATGGTTTTCCAGCATATGGGCACAGAACCTGGAGCTATTGTCATATATTTGAATTAAAGTCCTTTTAGGGTCTAAAGCACCTTCCTTGGATCATGTTTTTCACCTGCCTCAAATGTACAAAAGGTCTAATATCAGTAGGGATAAACTCAACTACAGGCTTGGTCCTAGTTTGTAATGGTCCTTTTTGGCTATTCCTGACAGATCACCAAAAGAGCTAGTTCATTGTTTCCTCCTAAGCATGTTATTTCTTTGGGCATTATGTACAGTGAGTGTGCGCACTGAAGCCACACATACTTACGTGCTGAAGTGGGATGTGCTTAAGCACACAGCTTAATCATGAACATCACATAAAATTGAATATCCTGTTGTTAGAAAACTAAGCTCCCTATATTGTTAGCCATGAAATTGTCCTGTATCTCACATGAAAGATATCATTGCAGCATTTGTTATGTTATAGTTGAGATTTTTCATGTGGAAAGCTTTCCTATTGAAAGATACAGTGCTGCCAAAAAGCATTTTTAATGAAAAATTCCAGTTCCAATAGAAAAAAATCAATCATTAAAAAACATTGGCAGATTTTTTTCTTTTGGTTCAGTTTTTAAGAAAAATTAAAATGAAAAATGAAAATGAAGTCTTGCACAGTTATCCATATCCTTGGCACTGTGGAGAACACACTGCCTCCTAGGTAGACTTGCTCTTTTCTTGTGAAAGGGAAGACATTTTTCTTGGGGATGCCACTGACACTGATGGTTTTCCCCCAGTCACTGTCAGAGCTGTGACTTACATCCATTTGGGGTGTAAACAGAAACATCTACTTGCCAAAAATAAACAAATAAATAGCATTTGGATAGGAAATGTGCCCACTCAGGTCCTCTGTAAATGTGTTCAGAGGCAGGGTGTTACTTAAAGAGCTTTCACAGATGTGTTGCCCAGGGAATTAATATTCATGAATGATAATGTTTAGCATTGGGAAAATATTTTTCCTCTTGAAACACTCTACCAAACACCATCTGGTTTATACACAGTATCCCAGGTAGGTAAAGTAAGACTTTCAACTCCATTATATGAATGGGGAAACTGAGGAGCAGAAAGGTCTTCATGGCTTTTTCAGGTCCTCACTGTGAACATCTATGGTGAATCTGTAAGGTTTTTTTACTCCTTATTCTAAACTAAAATTAGGAGACGATGCTGCTTCTTTATGCCCAAAGTGCTCAATAAGCAGCAGTGAATTAAGAATGCAGAGACTTGCATTTTAAAGCTACTAGCTTAAATAGAGAAGCTTAAAAAGCAATTCTAAACTTAACTGAGGGCGATAACTAATATAAGGATCTGATAGCACAGAAATTATCTTTGTTAGCTGGTCCCTCAGTTAAGCATTTCTGTATTAGCTATGTCAACGTTTGGTTCAAAGGAATTACAAAGACTGAATTGTGTTTTACAGCCTTAGCATTCTTGAATATGGAGGGAGGTTTGACACTGAGATCTTTAGACTTCCTGTAGTTTTCCACTGGTGTAAGAGAGCAGAAACTGTGCCCAAAAGGCTTTTTAAACTGGCTGCAGACTGCTACCAACTAAATGCTTGGTTTAATCTGTATACCAGTACCTGCAAAGTGTCCTGATTTCAAAGGGCATGAAAGAAAACTGTGAAGGTGCTGAGAGAGTCTGACTAATTAAAGATTATGAAAGAGAGATTAAAATCCTGTGGGTCTTTCTAAAGGGTTAAATGGCCAAATGGCATATCCTCTTCTGTGAGAGGGCATGGAGTTGAGACATATGCCCTGCAGCTTTTGTACTAAGCCTAAAGGAAAGCAGTTTTAAGGTGTTCCTAGTTACTTGTCAATGGGGGATCTATATAACCCTTGATTAGTACCTGATTAGTACTTGATCAAGTACCTGAATTAGTACTTGATTAGATCTTGAGTACCACTATTTAAAAGAGATCATGAATTTGCCCTCTTCCCTTGGCCTTGGTGCCCCAACACTAACTGTCCTTGAGACAATCATAGCAATCACCCCATGACTTTTTTTTCCTTTTTTTCTTTCTTTTCTTTGTAAGTCTGATGCCAAATACATTATCTTAAATTCTTTGAATTTTAAGTAATGAAAAGAGGAGAAATAGCAACTCTGGGGGAATATTTCAGGGGGATTCTCATCCAATATAAAGACAATAGCAGAAGATGCTGATGTGTAAATTGTGGCCAAGAGGTAAAAGAGAAAGAAAAGAAAGATAAATTGCAAAAAAGATTTTAATATAGCAGAAGACAAAGAACCTCTTGCTAATCTCGTACTACTTTTACGCTGGTGTAATGAAATGAGGGCTCATGTGCAAAAGTTAAACAACATAGGAATAATGTTTGCTATAATGCAAAACAAACACTGGTCTTCTGAGAAGAAAGAGCAAAACTAAAAGAGGGCAAGTAATAGCATTTCATGTTTCCAAGCTGTCAAGAATTGCCCTTTGATCAGTTTTATCAAAAGCTGCACTGATTGTCTTCAACTAGGGCTGGTTTTGAAAATATTAACCCACCAGGGTTCTATTTTGTTTTCTACTAAATCTAAAGGCAGTGTAATAAAAGGGTCGTTGGAACTGGATGTAGATAACATTTTACAGCTTGATCCTGTGAGATGCTGGATTTTCTCAAGGTATCGCAGTTCAAGGGTTCTTAGCAGTTTTCTCAAAGCTTAGGAAACATGTTTTCAAAATGTTGATCAAATCCATCCCTTTCAAGGTATTTAAATGAAATGGCCAGATTGACTTCTATTCTACCTTTACAAGTTTACATTTAAGAAAAAAACACCCTCTAGTTGATTAAGAGGAAAGATATGTTTCCGTCTTCAATACGCTTCACAGTACTGTTTACCCATCTTAGAAAGGCTAAAATAGAACTAGAGGTACAGAGATGGGTGACAAAGCACAGAATGCCTTGTGTCCGAGGAGAGATGAAATAGATTAATGTTTTCAGCACAGAAAAAACACACTGACACAAGAATACAATAAAGACTATGATAAAATTGTGAGTGGTATCAGGAGGGAACAGGAAAGTGGTATTCACTTTGTCATGATAAGGCAATATCAAATGGAATTAACCAATGTTAGGAGTAAAAAAAAAAGGCACTTTGTCACAAAAGCAGGTTAATTAAACTCTGGAACTCATTGCTGCAAGACAGTGTAGAGATCAGGATTGTAAGTGGGTTAAAAGAGTAGCTAGACAAATGCCTCGATGAAAGATATGTTAGGACTATTAATACAAGTTATAATTTCCTGGTAGCTGGGGAAGTGTATTGGAGGAATATCACTGTATACTTTTCTTACATATCCATCAAAGCTGGAATCCTGAGTTAGATCTACCTGTGACCCCATACAACCACTGTTATGTTCCTAGGAAGCAAATGAACATAAAGTGCTGCTTGCAACCTATCTGGAATGCCTTTGCTAAAAGGAGCAGAGACAAGGATGTTGTTAAAACCATGCCTGGCCATTAAAAGGTGGGACTATCAGCACACCTGCCTGAATGTTAAAAAAATGTATCACCATTGTGCCATCGGATTCTTACGTCTTTTCATCCTTCCTGTTATAGTGTTTATAGTAAGTAGCATTTTGATTCAGACATGTCTTGAGTATTTATGCTGAGCACTGCCAGTATTCTTGTACTGTTTTTCTTCAATGTCACATTCTAGGAAAAAATTAAAATCATTGAAGAAGTAGGAGGCAATAGCTTTAACGACTAATGAGTGATTCGTATGTATGTTGGATTTTAATTCTAAGGAGGCTCGCTGTATGTCTCCTCTGGGCATGCAGTTAGCATGCAGATGGGCTGGTTCTCTGGTTTCAAGACAGTTACGTAGTCATTACAATTCGAGCAGAGGTTGAAGACTGGCTTTGCTGTTTGACTAGCAGGTTCTGCAGCTGAATCGTATGGTCTTTGGCAGGTTACTTCATGAGTGAGCTGAAAGTTTTGTTCCTGAGTGGGAGAGGAGCTCAAGCCTCTATTTGTACTTACACACATCTGATTTAAAACACTTCCTGCACTTTGCCACATCAGTTCACATGCACAGAAATATCTAAAGCTGTCAGGTGCAGACTTGCCAAGGATTGTGGGCACCAACCCTTCCTTGCATTCTTGGCATGGGACAAGTACCAAATCATTCAAGTTAACCACAGCAGTGCTGTCTCTGCTCCTTATGCAGCAACTGCCTGGGAAATCCATCTTCTTTGGTAGTAGGACTTGTCTCATAGTCAAAACTGTGGCAGAACAAGATCTTCCTGAAGCAAGAAGATTATACTATACATTCAAGGCCTCTTATCCATAAAGTGGAAATTTTCAGATATACTGTGAAATCAAAGGGGTCTCTGGCATATGTTTCATAGCTGAAGTAGTTGAATGAAGTTTATTCATCCTATGTGGAGAGTCTGGACAAGAACAGCCCCAAAGCAAATGAACTGGGATTTGGCTGCCTCTGTCCAGACTTGAAAACAGATGTTCAGCAGGATGTCAGGAGAGAAGGGATTGCTAATTTTATAGTTAGGAAGTGTTTTGGACAAATTCAGTATGGAGACCGTGCCAAACTGCAGTCAGAAAACTCACATCCTCATTTCCATGATTTACACACACTAGGTTCAAATGATGTCTCTGGGTCACAATGGGGAAAGGCTGTCTTATGATCAGAGCTCCAGCAACCTTCAAGAGAGAGAAACCAGTCACTACATTGAGAAGCTCTTCAAAGGCATATGGGACTCTTACTGAAGCTGATCAGTGAATGTTTTTTAGCTTGTTATTGTGCCTCAACTACAAAGTAACATGCTCACTGCTTGAATCAGAAAAAACAGTGCTGTGTACAGACTGGTTTGGAAGTATGCTTGAGTGAATGCTTGGGAGCTCATACTGTTAGTTTTGGTTGACTTAAGTTACACTGAAATCATTCTAACACAGTTTTCAGTTAACCTAGATAGCACGCTGTGGAAACTGTACAAGAATGCTTTTTATGTTAGTCTGTCCTTGGATAAAACTTGCATATGGTTAGGAATAGGTTTTTTACCATAAAAGCTCACACTTTTTCCCTACTACTTTGCTAACTGGCTAATGCTTTTCAGCAGAAGATACCAGTTCTGTGCTGCCAGCTCCCCACCTAGCCTGCACTGCTCAGTGAGGGCATGTCTGATGTTACTGTTTGAAATAATACATGCAGAAGTTTTATATTGGGAAGCTCATTTTGGTAAGCATTTCATGACCCCTGTTGTGAGGATTGCTACAGCCTTATGTCTGAAATGCCTTGGTTTCTTCAGCATGCCACAGTGTACGTAAGATGTATATGAAGTGTTTATGTGCAAAATGTGAAAATAGTATCTACTCTGCTACGTTTCCTGTGCCTGATGTTACAGTTTCTGAAAGGACCCTTACCAAGTCAGCTTTCAGATCTAAATTTTCCTTGGGGTTGCTCTGAGATTCCCTTCAGGTTCTAATCTAACCCACTCTGCTCCCAAGGCCTCCTTACTCCCTGAGTTTCTGTGGGATTGCCCCACATTTGTAAATGCTGATGTCTGCTCTGCATGGCCAGTTATGAATCCTTAC
Source organism: Strix aluco (assembly GCF_031877795.1). Classification (NCBI taxonomy): domain Eukaryota; kingdom Metazoa; phylum Chordata; class Aves; order Strigiformes; family Strigidae; genus Strix; species Strix aluco. Next base: position 8,048,496 of record NC_133944.1, read on the forward strand.
TACTCCAGTGGTTACAAAAGCTGGGTACCAGCAACCCCGGTGCTTTCACATACTTGCCATCTGGCCAAAATGCATTTTTCTGCCAATCTGTGTATTGCTTACATTGCAGAGTGATGCTTTTTAACATTGGGCTTAATGCATGCAGATTACCAGTTATATTTGAGATAAAAAACAATGGTTAACAAATACCTTTGGGGCTATAACAGGCTTGGTGGCAAATGCCCCCCGCTCTGTCTTTGAAGGACACCACAGAAAATAGCTGTTTATTTTAATAATTGGAATTGTTCCTCTAATAAGCATCTTCTTTATTAATTTGTAGAGGGTTCTGCTAGGTTGTGGACATGCATTTCTATAAACAAGGATATTTGTTCAAGTTAAGCCTAATTAAGAAAGAAATGATGCAAGAGTTATTTGGAGGGCTGTAGGGTAACAGTCTATCCTGATTCATTTTAAAGTATTTCCACTTGGAGGAATGAGACTTGCAGTCACTCTGGAGATAAAAATCCTTAGAGAATTAGATGAGAATGATTAGGATGATGCTAATGACTTATTACCAATAGTAAATGGCTCATTAAATTCCCATATGGAAATGGGCCAAATGGACAGAACAAGAATTTTTACAAAACACAAGTAGTTACAAAATTATTAATATTTAGCATCTCATAATTTACATTATTTACTGCTCCTTTACTTATTTTTAAAAGTTTAAAGATTTTTCTTCACCTAAAATCTAACAGGTATTAGGAAATTTGGTCCTCATCTGGAGACTGGACAATTAGTACTAGTGATGGGACATAATACATAGTATTATATATAACACTTGGGTTCAGAAATTTGTTCTAATGTAATTTTTTGTGCATGATTTTTTGCATCTTAGCTTATTTAATGTTTTTTTAAACTGCACCTCTCTATTTTTCTCAGGCCAGGGTTCATGATCTACTTGAAAACTGTGTCTTATTTCTCACCTTCCCTTAGTGTGCCTCCCTAGGTGAGCTTAGATACCTTTTTGTTGTGCATCAGGTGTCAGGAGTTGGGAAAATTACTTAAAAGGCCTGAGATTATTTTAAAATTTTTCTGTATGTATAGTTATATCTGGTGATGTCACTTCCATCTAACTCACTGTATCAAGACTACTGATAAAAGTGTGACTCAAGATTATTATCCTTATCCATCAATTAGAATGTCACAATTATGAGAAGCACCACAATGCAGACATAGCTGAAATACCTGTAAAGCTGCTAAAAGATTTATGCCGGTTAAGTATTTGCCTTCCTCTCTGCTTTCCACAAATAAAATGTTGTGGTTTTGAGAGCAACCATAAAGAAACACTTGTCTATTATTGTTGTGTCCCAAAACTCAGTATAGTAATTTGGTGAATATTTGATCATCTTTTTTCACTTCTACACATAGTCTTTAGCTGAATTGTTAATTTCCAATTAGATTTCAGGGATAAATATTTCTGCACTCACTGTTAATACTTTTGGAACAAACCTTAAAAGAATTTTCAGATTTCCTTTTCAGTTGATCTCCCAGTTATGATTTCCTGATTAGCTATCCCCAGTGCACTGTGCTTAGCAGTTTTCTGAGAAACAAGAACTCAGCTGACACAGACTGATTCTACAACTTGCTGAGAGCTTCTCCCAAGCATGATAACTGCCACCAATTTCATTAGCATTTGATGTTATTCAGTGTTTTCCAGAGATTCTCAAGAGTCATCCTTTATTTGTGTTGATACCATATTAAAATAAGTATTGTAAGAATTGTAATTCAAGCTCTTGTATAAATATCTGAGAAGTCAGTAATAAATAGTCCTAATTAGTAGGCAGAAATAAAGTACTTTAATCTAAACTACATGAGCACAAGAAACAGATGGGCTTAAGTGCAAATAATTCTCTTTTTTATAACAAGCTCTTTTTTCACTTTTTAATATCTATCACTGCAATTCAATTTTTTATTTGCCAAACATGTTTTCAGTGAATCACAAGCTACTTGGGAATGCTGCTCAAATTCTCCTAAGGAAGATGTGGCTCTTGTTAATTTAATTAATCCATTTTAATTAATATTTCTGTACCCAGGAAGTGAAAACCTGAGTTCGCTTCCTTCCTTTAAATTCCTTTGGAGAATATGAATTCTGTAAGGAGGGTTTATCCCTTTTGAAGCAAACAAAATTGTTTTTAAACAGATCTACTCATAACACTGTATTTGTAGCAGGCGTTGGGTACAGCATTTCTACAACTCATTCATAAGTCAAATCTATGGTCTAATTCACTTAGTCCAAAGTGTATTGGACTACCATGCATTTGCTATATAGTGCTATGTACTTGTAAAGTAGGTCATATACTTCAGAAGAGCATCAGACGGATTTAGTGCATAATTGAAATATACAGTATGGCTTCAGAAACCCTGATTTTAATCTAGAAACTGTACAATTGGGCACCCAGGCTGTAACAGTCCATTCATGTGCACACACTAAATCTGATGCATCTCAGAAATTTCACTTGCACACACAACCTGGCTGTGCTATGCAAAGATGAGTTTTGCTTGCTCAATAAGCTTCTTCCCAGAAGCTTCAGTCTGATTGTGCACGTCTTAACTTACTGTGCATATCTTTAATACTCACTGAGTCTGCCTAGGTAATCCTAGGAATATATATGTCAGACCTAAATTAAGCTATGACTTCTCCAGCAGAAAGTCCAGTAATAATCACCCAATCCAAGCATTGAGTCAAAGGACTGGGTAAAAAAAAATGTAATTCTGGCATCAGTTTCTCATCCTTCAAGGCAATGAGTCTTGCTCCTCTCACACTAGCTATGAGAGCTGGACAGCATGGGGCTCTCATATATTCTGAATTGTCACAAATAGCACTTAGTATTCACTAAAAAGCTATTGATCTCTCTCCCTCACATCCTAAACCTCCTTGTAAATCAGTACATCTCATTGAGTGAAGCACTAGAAAATAATAAGAAAGCCTGGATCTAACAGTTTCTCTGAAAAGGTACTAGACCCCTTACCAGTGACTAGTGCTGTTGACCTAATGTCCCATCAGTGCTACAGTCCACAGACAAGGTTCCTGGTTTGATTAAAAGTGTTACCGTGTGAAAGATTCAATTTCACCTCATACTTACATCCAAACTAAGATGATATCATTCAGTGCTTGACTCTGAACTCTCATCTGGCTGGTAAACTTCAAAGAACACTGACAACTTTTACAGATTTGATCCAAAGGCGGATGTCTTAGGGTTGTTGTTACGCAGGCACACTGGAGGAAAGAGGCATATTTACGTAGTTTAGTTTTGGCTTGCAGGTGCCTAGGTTAGCGGCTGAGGTTGCTTGATAGATGTAGCTGAACTTCCAGGGTAGCTTCTTCTGGAGTCTCAATGCTGCAGAAGAGCTTGAGGTCCTACCCTCAGAACTATGAGATGCATGAAGTTAGATGGTGTGGAACCTCCTTTCTCCGCATTTAATTTTCCTCCAGGAAGATTTTTCCTTTCAGACAGATTCAGATATGCTTTCAGAGGTTCTGAGAGGCTGATTCTTCAGATTTGGGATACCACAGCTGACTAATCAAACAGTCCTGTTTTCAGATTATATCCTTGTGACAGCATCTGAGGATTCTCCAGACTGTTTTGTTTGCTCTGGGAAGCTGATCTAAACACAGCTCAGCCAAGCTGGAAGTACCATGTGCTAGTTCTTACTATTTGCCCTACCTCTAGCTGATGATGCTAATCCCACCCCAGATTAGTGCACTGGCAAAGGAGTTGTTTGATAAATGTATGTTCTGTTGTTGCCTGAAATCTGTCAGTGTGGCCAGCGTTATACAAGGAGACAACATGAAGTCATCATTTATGCCTGAAGAGATTTCCCATAAGAAAAAAAGCACATTTAAGTTGATCTGACCCACTGTCTTCCCTCATCTCCTCTCTTCATGGTGTTCAGATTCTGAACCTGTTTCAGCTGGGTGGTTTATATTAATACATCACTTACTGATCAACTAGGCTGGCAGGAAAAAATCAAAGAGAATGTCAGAAAACAGTAGCATAATTCTGTTCCCAGCTGGAGAACTCTTCTTCTATCTTGTCAGAGTTACAGAGACACGATATGGGTCACAGAAAACTCACTATACTGACAGTTGTTACTTCTGGGATTAGATCGATATTTGTCTGTATCCAGGAATTAGTAGAACAACTGCCTGCAGGAAGATATTTAGAGGTGATTTCCTATCAGTGCAGGACGCTTCTGAATTTAATTCTGCTATTCAAGACACCATTTACTTTTCTAATACTTAAAGCCATATGCACTGCTCACAAGAAATCCTGCAGGTAAAGAGAAAACGGAAGAATACATGTTAGAGGATTAGACATAATATGGATTGTGAAGTCTTATGTAAAACAGAAAATCATATTTTTTTGAGATGTTTTGCAAAGAAATTTTGCACTTGGCAGGATATTTAAGTTACCTGTCATTTACACCTTGAAGATCAGCAGAGAAAACTTAATAATGCTTACACTCTTAGGAATGACTGTCTCTCTAAAGCAGCTATCTTTGCAGCATTATACAAGGCAAAAAATGTCAGGTTTGTCATCTCCAATAGCTTCTTTATAAAGTGCAAGTTGCTTAATTTCAAAGGACCAAACTGAATAGTGTATTTTCTATTTCTATATCCTTTTCTGCTACGCTCTTAAAAAACCAATGGCCAAATATTTTATGCTGTTCCACAGTGAAGTTAGTTTAAAAAAAAAAAATCTTAAAAACATTGTAAGGAAAAAGACCAGAGCAAATGGATATCACCATTAAGTCTCAGTGTATAGTGACTACTAGTATAGGTAGACTTCCAGTAGGAACCATTGTGCATAGGATGCAGAACTGGAGGCAAAGCTAGGCTCAGTTATTTGTTTTTCCTGGATCAGTCTTTTCTAGTATCTAATATCACCCTCCATTTTTAATGATTTTTTGTGGTCTGTCCTTGAAAATTGTTATTAATGGCCTAGTTGAGCTGGGAGAGGATTACTACTTATCTGTATTATATTTATTCCAATTTCTGCTTTAAACATTGTTTTATGTAAATTTACCATGGCATTTAATTCTCTCCATTTATACACTTGACTTATTACAGTTATTTTGAATATCACTCTTGCATATTCCCCAGCTACACAGTCTTATTTATTATTTCTTTTTCATTCTCATTCATTATAGAAGCTAAAGTAAACCTGTGGAGGCAAGGACAGGTACATTTGAGCATGGAATGAGCTGCCTATGGTCTAAATTGTCACGGAGCAGAGCCTGGAAGTATTGGAGGAATAATCAATCCAGGAAGAAAAACATGCTGAAATTTTACCTTTCTCCTTTGGATGCTCTATGTGAGTGTGTATGCTAGCCTTAAAGCAAGCTGCTTTGGTTGTTGGAAAGTCTAGGTAGAATAACATGTTGTGGGCTAATTTAGCTTACTGCTGAGCACTGCTGCCCAGCAGAGCTGAATAGATATATCTTCTGTCAGTCTGCAACTCTGAAACCAAAATTGTCAAGTCACTCCCACAGTAAATGGTTATTTTCCCTGCACAGTTAATGCAGTTGTATAGAACAACTAGGAATCCAGCAACATAAAAACACAGAGGCTGAAATCTTCCAAAGTATTTAGGCAACAAAATCCCATAGATGGCAGATTCCCTAATAGGATGATCTTGGCTGTGTTATATCCGTGTGTGTTGTAATACAAAAATACTATTTCTCACTGTGCCTGGCAGAGGTCATAGCACAGTATATGGCTAGACCTTTGTAGTAAAGGAATAGCTGCAGTTTCTTAACAGAATCCTTCTAGTAAAAAAATTGATCTGATCACTACATCCAAGAGATTGAGGTTTGGCTCACAGAGAGATGATAATCCCAAACCAGTGAAGCTAAGTGGAAAGATGTGTAGAAGTATTTGAGCACTGAAAAGACGCTGAGAAACCCCTGACAATAAATAATCTGTTCCACTTCAGTGATGGAAACCTATTTCAGACATATCTAGAGAGATAAATATGATTAACAGAATTTCAGTTTCAAGTCTGTTAGGAATCAAACTTTCAGACTGACAGCCACTGTTTGATTGTTTTCAACTATTTTTTACCATCTGATTTTTTAAAGCAATTTAAATTTTCTTTGCTGAATGGAAACTTAGAGGACACAGATTCTCCATCACAGAAGCAAATACCTTGGCTGAAGATAAGATGATCTATTAGAGAAGAGCCATATCCAAAGGTAGCAGAACAGCTGTACTGAGGTTTTTCTAGCCTAATAGGGAATTGAATCTATTTCAGCCCAGGGACAAAATACTGCATCACTTGTGTTTGAAGAAATGACTGCAGAACATTTGCTACAATTGATCATTTACTGCTCCTTTTTTCTGGCTTTAACACTCTAAAGTCCTACTTCTTGAACGCTGTGTTGTGCGAACAAAATGCACCCGAGTGAATGGTTGTCTCCAGAACTAGGTTTTGCCAGTACCTTTTGCCCAGTGCCCCTTCAGAGCACACTTAGCATTATGAATATAGAGAGCAGGAAAGGAAAAAAAGCTTCTTGGTACTAGTTCTACAGTGTAATCAGAGTTTAAATGTAAAATTTATTTTCCAGAAGAAAACAAATGCCAAATTCTAGTGGCCAGGAATTCAAGCACCACAGGTCAAAATTATAATCACTCTCTCATGCTCCACTTAGAGACTGTGAAAAAGGAATAATACATTTTCCTGCCACTACTCAGCCACTTTATCTTTGAATAGGAAGAAATGTTTTTTCTTACAAGTGATCAAGTATTTAGATTACTTGTTTGTGTTTCCCCTGTTGATAGCAGGTGATCACAGAGGGCAAAGGTGAGCAGGTGATTTAAAACAATACTACACAAGTAATGTTGCATGCACTAATATTACATGCTTCATTGCATCTTTGGTTATTCATTCTTTACACCGGTCATCTGGGACAAAATCAATGAGACATTTTATGTTATGCTTCAAAATCATCATAATTGTTTGTTTTGAAGCAACATTCTTTTTCCCTTTTGTCAACCAAGCAATTTGCTGAAGTACCCAATTTTGCAACAACAGTCAGGAATAAAGCCAGAAGCTTTTTAAAAATAATTTGAGGAGGGGAAAACCCTACAGCAACAAAACCCTACGCTGAAGTGCTGTGTTGTTTATAACATGGAATTCTCCCCAAAGGGGTATCATAATGAAAAAAAAAAATTCCCATAGCACTTACTTCAAACAAACATGAGCAAACAGATATTATTTATAATATCTATGTGACAACAAGGTGTCTTTGCATAATTAAAGCACCTCAGAAGATGTGTACAGCAAGAGATTCTACTGTCAATTAGCTGCTTGAGTGGTCAAGTTTCCACATACAAATTCTGCATAGTACTTCTTCAGAGAAGAGCAGCACTGTAGTTGACCTTTTCTGCCTTCCCAAAGGACGTTGCTGTATTATTTTTTGCACTGTATTACCTATATCTGAATCTGTGCTTTTTGTAAATGACTGAGTCATAAGTTAAAAAATGACTAATTAGTATGATGTTCGTATTTGTATTAACATCCAGAAGCCCTGACAGAGATTGCAAAGGCAGTGGTTCCAGACATTGTACAAACACTTGGTAATGAGCTCCTCTAGTGCTTTTCATCAGATGTCAAAATGCTTTACTGTCAGTACTGGTCCATCTTGTGTATATGGGAACTGAGGCACACAGCAGTGATGTGGTTCCCTGCAGTCAGCCAGGAGGCTGGTATCAGCCAGGGAAGAAATGAGGCTTGAAAATCAGACAAGGCTTTGTCCGTGCTGGCCCCAAAATCCTACAGTGTGGAGGTTGGATAAGACACCTCAGGTCTCTGCAGTCCATGGAATCTAAACTCAAGGCCTCCTCACTAATTAGGAGATTATTCAGGAATGGCTATAACTAAAGCATATTTGAAAAAAAAAAAAAAAGAAAAAAGGTAGAAGTATATTGTTAACATCCCTCTGTCGTAGTAAGGCCCTCTGGGGATGCTACTTGGCTGCTTGTAAGTGTATTTAACATAAAGCAGAGATGATTGAAAAATGTAGCTTGCAGTTCCCTGGGGCAGTTTGCCATTCACAAGATATAGGACAGTGAGCAGTACTGGAAGGAGATGTTGCAGGCAGCCCTATCCGTGATGGCCCTGCAGGCAAGAAAAGGCTCTGGTGTACTCAGAATATGATTTGATGATTAGATCTGTTAGCACTTGTAAAAGCCACTTGTTTACAACTCTTATTAAATTATTTTGTATGCTCTGATATAAAATATTTGTTTCTTAAGATTTGATAAGGTGCATAAACCTGCAATGCATTTTAAGCACAGCATAAATGCAGAGACAGTGGAGCTGTAAGGCCAAATTCATTAGTGGCATTCTATCGAGTTCAGTGGGCTTATCCCATGGATGAATTTTGCATGTATTCTGTAAAATAGGTAAGTATTTGACTAAAATTAGCCAAATCCTCCAGAGCCTAATGGAGCGCTTACAGGCTCTGGCAACTTAACCCAATGTTTAATTTGCACTAATCTAGCCAAGATTGCAGAAGCATGAAATATACTCTACAGGGAGAGTACTGCTCTTTGAAGTTAGTGGCTTAATTCCCATTGTCTCTGATGGGAGCAGGACTGGGTTTTATGTGGCATTTACTCCTGTTATTGTAGACAGAAATCTTTTTACATATGAATTAATTTGGCCTGTATTGGGGGAAATTCCAGTCTTCTGAATGTACTAAAATCTTGTTAACTTCCAGGAGAGCCTGCACAATTGTACTTGTGAGTTCTGTATATTTTCCATGTAGATATCATAGACTGTGAGAACCTCCAGATTTCACTTCTCAGTGTGTGTACATGTGCAGATCTCTAGTTGGCTAGCTAATAGCAGTGGAAAGAGAAAGGAATGAGGGAAAACAGCTCTTTATACAGCAGCATGAAATCAACTAACACATAATCCAATCTTTTCTTTTTTTAGGGGGATTCTGTAAGTACCAACAATTCAAAATGGATTATTTGATTGTTTGTGTTCACCTGCTTCGTTTGGATTCTCAGAGCTTGGAGCTCAGCTTACCCTCTGCACTGTGATGGTCCTGGGCGAGTGTGCACAGAGCCACTGCTGGCTGCGGTGGTCCCAGCTGGGCGAGGGGCTGCAGCCAGCAGTGGGCAGCTGGGAAGCAGTGATGGAGCACTCTGGTGTGCAACTCCTCAGCCAGATAAGTGACTGTTTCAGTTTATCCTTTTGACAAGAGCAGGGGTTTTCTATTTTAGACAGTCACAAAAGGTGAGCACATAGTGTTTAGGGGAAAGGCAGCTCAAGCAGTGATCTGGGCACAGAGACATAGGGAAAAGGAAGAAAAAGTGTCTTTGAAATGATCCCACTTAACCATCAAGTAACTATTACCATGGTGCAAACCTAAATTGATATGCTGCCTCCACAACACTTTGATTCACTCCTGTAGCCAGGTGCTGAGAGTGACTGTAATAATACAGGGTGTTTCAACAGAGAAGCACATAGGGGAGCAGACAGGCAAGACAGTAGTCAGGAAGCAAGCTGTCTACTGTACAGGCAAGGCAGACACTTCAAAGAGTGAGGAAATCTTTTCAAGGAAGTTATTGTCAGAAGCTACACAAGAGTTCCCAGTGATGTTAATGCCCACCGTTACTACTCTCTCCCACCAATAAGTTTTTGTCCTGGTGAGGTGGCATTCCCCATGATGGGTTGACAAGCGATCCCTGATCCTTTTGTTTTATTCCAGTTACTTGCAGATTCCCTGCTTTTCTAGCCCATGGTCACTGCTTCTTTGACTTGAAAGTTCAAAGTGGCAGAGCCACTAGCCTCATTTTACAAGTGCAGAGACACATGAAGAGTTTATTTTAGTCCTATGAAGCACCACAGATCCCCACACTTTTATTTTTCCCCTTAATCTAATGGAAACCTCAAACATCCAGCAGGACTGTATATAAAGAAGAGGGACTGCTGTTTCCTTTCTGCATCTTAATTTCAACACTTTCAGCCAGTGGATGCTGTTGGCAGCCTACTACTGAAGGAATCACTACTGGCTTTAGATGCAATTTCCCAAGCCTGTTACCTCTAGGCTACATTGTGACACACCAGTATCGTCTATTACTCCGGCAATTTCTAGTATTTACTGTAACAGCTCTCATGTCACATCTGCCTTTCTTATACTTAAGGTGCAGCTTGAGGCAGGTGGAGCAAAATCAACACAGAGAAATCCTGAAGCTCCTCTATTTCCTCACTCTCATTGCTAACCTGGCATGAGAAGGGTTGCTGTGGAAATGGAGGAGGCAAAATCTCATCCAGGAAAATAGTGGAGGCAGGTGATAGGGGAGAATGCTAATATATCAACCCCACTCTCTGACTGGTACAACCCCCCTTGCACTGAGAAAATTGCTTTGTATTTCATTCTGCTGATGTAGCAAACCAAAACAGCAAGTCAATTTGTGATAGGAAGAAAAAAAGAAGTGACCTGGTTTATTAATTCTAGAAGAGACAGGACTACATTAACCAAAACTGTAACCTCCAAGAATGAATCAATTTACTTCTTAGACCCTTATCTTGATTTTTGACTCTCACAGTCTGGATTTGCACATACTGTAAACTTTCATGGTGTTCAGATTCCCTTATAGGATTTCCACATGAAAACGGACAGGATTCCAGTCTGTTCCATTAAATCTTCACAGATGATCCATGTTTGAGACAAAATTTATGGCATGTAGTCAGTGTAGCTGACTGATCATTTTGTTACGGTTGCCTATTCTGAGGCAGTTATTGTATCTTGAAGCATTTTAAGAGATGGAGTCATTTATCAGAGTACCTTTGAGATGATTATAACTACAGGAGAAGCCCTTTAATTGGGAGATTGTGTAAGATGATATTGTATCCTAAATGCAAAGGAACAGAAAGAACAGAAATAAAGGGAATAACCTGCAAAATGAAAATGTCATGAATAAAAAAGGATCATGACTAGATTGTAGTTGTATTTCATCTTAACCTTACCAACATTTAATCTTTATATCACATTTTCTACACTAAAATATTAAGGCTTAGGATTTCTCTGGCACCTCCTCATGCACATTTTAATTAGAACTGTGTAGAATGCTATATAAAATCAGGTCAGCTTGGGGTTTCTGGTGTCAGCCTCAAAGAACTGGGGTTGCTACAGTCTTTAGGGTTAGGACATTAGGGTTAACCAGTCCTTAACCCTTCCTCTTCCATTCTTATCCAAACAAGCAAGTTACTTTTGAAAATTTGGGATAATCTTCAGGGGAAGAAAATGCAACTTGAACCATCCTGAGTCTGACCTAATTTTTATGGAAGTGTCATGCCACCATGTGATTCTCAGTTTGGCAGCAGTCAAATGCCTCCTCACTAAGGCCTATCTCTGCACACATGTGTGGCCTCCAATTAAAAACGCTGTCCCCAAATGGATTCCAAAGAATGTATTTAAAAAAACCCACCTTGATTCTACTTGTAAAGAACAATCTGGGGTCTAGCAAAACCAGTATCTACTGACTGCAGAAAATACACTGTCACCTTCATCGTCCTAATTAATGCCCACACAGACCCACAAAATCTCACTTTTATCAGTACTATGGTTCATGCTGTGTGACTGTAGCAGGATGCTTACCTGTACAGTTATTCTGCAGTAAATGACCAGTGCTGCTGGAAAGTAGGACTAACATGTTACAGGGTATAACTAACAGGGTATAAAATGACCCTAGGAGTTCCTTGGATGTTGTTATAAATCAGTGAGTCCTGAAGAGGTTGGCTGTGCTTGGATGACTGGACATCAGTGGCAAAAGGCTGGGAGTCTGAGAAAAACTGAAGACCTCATAATAAATACAAATTACTATCTCTGATGATTTTTGCAGTGCAATATTTATTGTGAGAAAGAGGCTCAGCCAGGTTTTTTCTAGGCACTTGTAGACTCTCACCTAAAATCATTTAGTGCTGCAGATAAAATAGACAGTTCTGTAGAGTGTTTATTGGTTTAAAATTTCAACATCAGGGAAGTATCATTTTTCCTTCAGGAGGAGTGAAGTATTATGTCTTATTTTGAGTGGGAGAGAGGTTCTGCCTGAGGAAAGGTAAAGTGTAGGATCTGACAGCAGCAGGGACAACTCAGACACTATGAAGGAGAAAGAGATGCAGTAAGGCCTGCAGCTGAGATAAGGTGATTCATTGCCATGAAGCCACATCACCTGCCAGGTACACTGATTAGGTAGTTGGAACATGCACGTAACAGGGAAATTAATTACTCCATTGATTTTAAAAAGCATTCAAAAATAAAATGAGATACATTCTTTCTATATTTTGTATTGTCCCTAAAGACAATACAAATATAATCCACAGCCATGGTGACACAGTGACTTCCTGGTCACTTTAGGGAGCTGATTTCTAGTACTATAAGGGCAGAGTGGGACAGTAAAACTTATTGGTGATTATTTTTTTTAATATTTTTGTTGCTTTCACATGTATAGATTCAATAGCCTATATAAATTTATTGCAGTGACTGTACCAAATATTCTGACTGCTTTTTTTTTTTTCAAAAAACAGTTATCCCTTAAATACCCATGCACCACTTTGTTCATCACATAAGAGCAGGAAATGACTATTCTTAACAAATGGCATTTACACTTGCCCAACTTACATCCATTCAAATGGCAAATATCTTACAAAAACTTGAGATCCGTAAGAGTAAACAGAGCCACAAACCTCTGCCATTAAGTCTGTCCTGGTAGTGTGACCCTAAGATTGTTCAGAAATTTTCCAGCAGGCCCATCTATTTGCAACTAATACAAGTTTGATAAATGCCTTTTAGCTCTAATTTGCTTTTATTATCATCATCACTCTTGACAGGCACTGTGTGGCAAAGCAGAGAGAATGAATTTCCAAATCCCTAGGTTCTGTGTCATCTCCATGGCACAGCTCTAGGTTTCAGTCATACAAATGCACCTGCAAAGCACATTTCAAACCAGTACATGATAGTTTTTGCTGGCTTTGCATTAAGTCAAAGTTTCAAAATGCTACCATTTGGCTTGTGTTACCAATTCCAGCTCAAACATTGTATCAAATGGTCACAGTGAATTGTTCATAACCAGTGAAGGAAGTTTATGAAAAATAATCCTCATGTAAATTTTTGTTAAATTAATTTAAATAATCAATTTGGAAATCACAATACATGTAATACTTAACCAGGAAACAGATTATATCCTTCATAAAAATTAACATCTAATGAATATGAACAGCATGACTGTTCTCAGTTACTGTGAACAGTCACATTGAGAAATACATGCTGTAGAAATTTCAGATCTTCAATATCCTTAGCTGCTGTAGTTCTTCTTAAAATAATGCCACAATACACTAGAATGTGTAATGTTGTTGGAGAAGTTTACCTTAATCAGATTATCTGAGAATGTCAGTGATTGTCACCTATATTGTCCCTGCTTTTGTGTCACTGAGAGCCACAAGAAACAGAAAGTGATGAAGACACAGGCAAAGACTGAAATCACTCCTTTGCCAGTCTTGGCTGCATTATTGTGTTTTGACCTGGAAAACAAGTCATACATCGATTAGGCCTTTTCAAGATTTGGAACACACTCCACCCATGTTGTTTTCCTTCATGCTTATAAGGGTGAGAGTGGTTTGCTTCGAGTGACTTTTTAGGCACAGGCATAAAAAATCTTGTTCTGTATTTTGCTAGTGAAATTACAGGGATTTCCAATCAATGAATGTTCAAAAACTGGAAAGGAAAAGGATGGTTTGACTTACTGAAACTGTTGATGGAATTATATACATTATTTAGGTATATGTGTAGAAGTGGCACTTGGTCATTTAATGTCTTTCAGACAAAGTGAGATACTGGACTCTTGCATTTTGTAAATCTAGATTTATTTAGTTCCTGTTTATCCTACTGAAGCCATTAAAAGAGTATATTCTAGAAATATTTTTTTCATTGCTGGTTCTAAAGGAAAATAATTATGTGTCATAAACATCATGCAGAACACATTGACAGTTCATGTGAAACTTTTCCTAAAACTTCCAATTAATTTTTTTTAACCTGAAATTTTATACCAAACTGTTTCAGTTTGTCGCTTAAATGAGTGAGAATTCAAAGATATATCACTAGTAGTCTGAGGTGTATTGTTTAGGAGCCTGTCGGAGGGCTTTAATTTAAATAAAGCTTTTTTGAATTTTCTATTGCATAGAAATTCCCAGGAGGCAGCTACTGGAGCTGGAGTAAAAGATAAATTCAGTACTCTTGAAACTGAACAAGGATAGTTGAGCTGGTCAGTATGTAGAGCAAAAAGGTAGAAAAGTTGGAGAAGCATGTGACATTTCTTAAATTATTTTAGCAAACATACATGTTCTGGAAAGATACATACTTCTTTGTCAGAATACTTAAACCATGTTATTCAGGCCTTTGCCTGCCACCTGTTTCCTTAGCTCTTTTTTTAAGAAAAAAAATCCTTAATAAAGCTTTTCCATTATTAATTACAGTCATGACTCTGCAAACCAAAATGTTCTGATTAGTGAACTTTCTCACAAAACTTCTGGGAAATCTCAATGTCCTCCACCAGATACTCTTCCTAATGCCCAGTACTTTGCAGATTTAGTATTAAGTGATCAAATAGCAGCCCAGAGCCATTCAAGGTAATTGAATCCCATGATTTGGGACCAGGTGTACAAAGATGTTCAAACTAATTATTTAATAATTGAAAACAATAACCAGTGTAGTTAAATCTCTTGCTGATTTTCTAATGTTTATTAATTTAGGCACCTGTGTCTTCTGCACTTTCTTTCAAAATGCTTCCAAGGATATGCATAGCATATAAATTTAAAATGAATGTGATTACCTTGATATACACTCTAGGCGCTTAAGTGATTAGAAGAGCATTATTATTTTAATTGTTATATAGATTTCATTCTTATGAGTCTGCTTATTAAATAGTTGTTTAAATTCCTAGATAGACATCAAGGTGCAGAATTTTCATTAAACACTCACTCTACCATTTTCCACTACCTCTTTAAAAGGCCTGATATAGGAAGAATCACAGAAAATGTTTCCTTAAAAATTGGGCAAATACAACATTCATAAATAGTTAAGATAAATAAATAAAAACCCCAGCATGGACATCAGCACCCTTATCAGCAGAAAAATCATTACCCTTTCACTAGTGTGATTTTACTTCTTTCTATTGTTTATGCAAACTGCATTGAAGAACTATCTGAAAAGAAGGAGGTTTATAATTATTATGAAAAATCAGCAACATAATCTATTCTAAATCAGTTTGTGTCTTCTTTCTAAGGGCTTTATATGGTAGAGCAGATGTTAAACCTTGCACATTACTTTCACCTACCCTTGCTTCACTTAGTTATGTATATTATTTTAATTACCTTCTACACCTTCAAGGCAATTCCCATTATATTATTTTATTTTGCTAATGCACCTGCTGAAAGAAAGAAAACTGTAAGTGGGGCACTTGGGAAAGAGTAAAATGGCAGTAAGATTAGACTTCTTGGTGTCTTTTCTTTTTCTTTTTCCTTTTTTTCACTTCCTTCACTGTGACTAAATAATAGCTACTGGAAGGAATAATTTTACAAGAGGGAGTTATCTGTTATTTTTATTTGGTCCCAGTGCTGCTAATTAACAGCAGATATGAAAGGTCCTGTAAAGGTTTTAAAAATCTAACAAAATCTATTTTTACTTTCTATTCTTATTCTGCAAACAGAATTCTTATACTACTATGAAATAGGCTGCTTCAGCCTCAAAGTCACAGAAGTATGAATATAGCAGAATAACAATACGATTTATCAGCATGAACAAAATAAATGGACAGTATTAACTGTATCATTCCAGCAGTCTACACAGCAGTCCTAATGCCTTAACAGAATGTGTGAAAGTAAATGAAATGGCAGCATGATTACACTGATTACAGTGGTTGCAAATACGTTAGGCTACATTCATGCTTCAGTGGGGCTGTAATTATACTTCAAACTATATGCTGTGTGCAGGCTGCTCCATTCTTACGGCATCCCTGCTGTTTGTTTCCTCTTATTTTGTTCTTAGCATCATAGGCCCCGGTCCTGCAGACACTTACTCACAGGTGCAACTCTTTGTTTCAGCAGTGGGAAAAAAATCACCTTTTGTGCACATCAGTAGTATTGCCTACAAACTCTTCCAACTCTTGTATGCTGCTACAGAAGTGCCATCAAATAATAGGGTTTGGTATGATTTAAACCATTCCTAATTTCTTACAGAATAAACCTTTTGAGCTTTCATTAAATTGGTTGGTAAAGAGTGTAGGGAGTATTGCTGCTCAATATCAAACAGTTCTCTTCTCCACCTTGCCCCTAGGTATTAGTACTGAACAGAAGAAATCCAAACCTTTGTGATTTGTCTTTGATTAGTGCTGCCTCATGCTGCAAGCAGTACTTCAGGAAGAAAGATGAATTTGTTGCTGTTGTTTCTCACTTCCCGTTGGCAATGCATGGCAGCACCTAGCCTAAAGCTGACCATTATATTTCATTTAAGAAATGGTATAGAAAAGGAAAATACATTTTGATGTGTCTGCATTTTGTCTATACTTCAAAGGCACTGACATTTTACAGCAGCTTTTTTTCTTTTTTTTCCCTCAGATAATGATGTGACACCATCAAGGCAGAATACAGAAGCAGAACGTAGTAGTGTCTGGGGGTGACTGTTAAGTCCTCTAATTTCTCTTCAGTGCTCCTTTCTTTCCTTCAGATACCTGCTGGCAGTGGTGAGGTAGTGTTCCCCTCACTGTCTGGACTTTTTTGTGTGGTTTCTTACTGTGCCAGCCTGTGATCTGCAGGACTTTATCTGGACCCCACAGCTAAGCACAGGTCTGAATGCTCCAGATGTGGACCTCAAGCATGTCTAGCTCAGCTGCAGGCTCAAAATGTACTGTAGAGCAAACAACAGTCTGAATCAAAACCAAAGGGCCCACTCATTAAAAAAAAAAAAATTATTTGTTCCTTACCAAGCAGAATGAAATCTTAAGCTCTGCTCTCCTTGAGGCTGAAATGCTACTAGAAGAAAAAGTAAGTACTGTTGTTGTCATAGAGAAAAGGAGGTTGGGAATGCTGAAACCACAAGAGGGATGAAGAATCAGATCAAGGAAAACCCAGGATATTGTTGTGACTTTGTCTCTTTGCAGAGACTCAGGAACCAGAAACTGCAGTTGAGAAACAAGCAGTCTGTTTCAAGGGGAAGATGGGGCAATGGCTACGCTGGAGACACTTTGGCCTCTATGGTCCCTACCCAGTGCCAGTAACTACACTGGGGCTTCACCACCTACTCATAGAGACTCTGGCCCATTTGCACGCATGGATGTGTGCTCACATTCTTCACAGAACTGCAGCTCAGACAACAATAAGGATTTTCAGTATCCTCAGGCAGTGGTCAAACCAGGTGAGCCAAAACCAAATCTCCACCTTCCTGAGAGTGGAGCTAAGCATGTCGTAACTGAAAGTTGCTCTCTGCTTGTCAGACACAGTGATATATGAAGGTAATTGCTTCCGTGTGCGTTTAATTACAGTATTGTAATTAGCAGGTTCCAAGAGCAGATGCAGAGGGTCTTTTCATAGAGCAGACTCTGATAGGCCCTGAAAACATCTCAAAAAGAAAAGGGCAGAGCAATGTCACATTGTAATGCAGCTCTTTGTGCCTGGAAGAGGGTTAATTAGCTGATTGCTCCACTCTTCGTCTTCATTTCTTAAGGTGGAGGGAACACAGCAGGAAGGAGGCTAATTTATCTTCATGAATTTTTAGAATTAGCAAATAGCACCAAATCTTTGTTCAGTCCAGCATTGTGGCTTGGGCTTGATGCTGGGGCAGGGACCAGTGAAAAAGGGAACAAAAACTCCATGAAGATCTTCATCCTCTCCAGGGAAAAGGAGAGCAAAAGATACAATCTTCGAGTAGAGTTCACCATGGCAACTAGAGCAGTCCTTCCTATCATTTCTTGTCACGAGAGAGCAGTGATGATTCTGGGTTAATGCTGCATGCGGGGACTTGTAACTCACCTGTACTTCCTCAGCACCTATTAACCAAGTTCATTTTTCAAAGTATCCCTTAGTGCTTTGTGGCAGCAAGTGGCAGGGAGGTTACCCAGATCAGCTCGGTTTCAGCTGTGGGTAACTCTCCGAAGGTTTTGAGGGTCAGTCAAGTTCAGAGCTGTTTGACAGGGAAATTGTGTCACTGCCTAATGACAAGGTGAGGATTTTACAGTAGATGAGTTGTGGTTTCAAGTCCTTTAAGAAAGCTGTGGTCTTGTAGCTGTGGGGAAGGGAATACAGTAGTGTTCATGTTGCAAAGCACATCAAACTTAAATTTAATAGTTGGGGAATTGTTTCTCTTGCTTTAAATAAACAAAGAGATCTAAACTAACCTTTTTTTCTATTAGGAAACTTCACATCTTGTTGTGTTCTTTAACTTGCATTATTATCCAGCTTAAGTATTAGGTCCTGGTATTCATATTTATTGAACTTATCTACTAAAGGAATTAAAGAGCATAGTCGTTTTATTTGTGCTTGCAGAAGTCAGTACAAATTGCACATTTAATTATTGTGTACTTAAAATCTGATAATCATAGAAAATCAAATACACAGCTTGGTTGATTCAGAAAGTATTTTTAATAGGGCACTATTAAATTATAGAGTTAAACATTATTAGATATATTTATTCATGAGAGATAATTTGATATGTAACAAAATAAGCCAATACATGGTGTAACCTCTTGCAGTCTAATTTTCATGGATGAGCTCTTGCATATTTAATATCCTTTGAGGATATATTTTAACCTAGACTAATTACTGCTTTCCTCTTATTTCTGTTCAGTTTGACATCGACGTTTGGCTAAAATAATGTAATATTGTTATTACAGAGCAAATTAAGTAAATCTAGCTTATTTAATTTAGAGCCATTGTTGATACTGTAAATGGCCTGATGTAGGTTGTGACAACAAGCATTGTACACAAACAAAAACCAGCTATTGGTGAAAGAAGACTAATACATTAAAATCATCTCTATAAAGAAATCTTACCCACATTGCATGTTGAAAACCATCAGGAATATTTTCTAATCTATGAAGCTGTTTTATAATATCTATTTCTCATACCCTGGCAAATTTATAAAGAGGAGTAAAGTAAGAAATTAATGGTGATATAAGTTATTCTTACATTATTAAGACAATTTAGCTTAAAAAACTATCAGGATAGCTGGGGACCTTGTCAGAAACTTTCAATAGACAGAATACCTGAGCACAGAGATTTTGTACTTTAAAATAGGTTAATTAATTAATTGAGAACCTGTGTCATGGCTTTGATATATACATTAATTTTGTGTCTGAGAAAATTTTTAATGAGATGTTTTAATTTTGTTCTCAGTGACATCTTAATAAAATGTACTGATAGGTCAGGTTATATGTTTGTACATTTTGGTATAATGCCAGTAGTGTCAGCTGGCTTAAGCAGATCAGCTTTGCTTTGCTTGGTTCATCAGCCAAACATCTTGCTACATTTTGCTTTATTTGGTTCATCAATTTTTTAACATACTAAAGTTTTAACAGGTCTTTCTTGTATGAAAATAATTTACAAAATAATAAATATGAAAAACAGTTAAAGAGAAAACTTACATGGATGTAACTTTAAATTGCATTTGATTTTACAGTTATGATAAATGCTACAGGCTGAAAGTTTTCTAGGTGAGTGCAACAAAATAGTTCGTCTTTGTCCTAAATCAAGCTTAGTAAAAGCTGAAATTTTCAGTGCTTTGTGTGAGGCTAAGATCCTCTTTTACATGTTGCATCAGCTAAAATAAGTAGTGATGTTGACTACATGCAGATCTTTTACATTTTTCAACAATTTTATTTTTTTCAAAGTTTTTCAACAGTAAATCAACTAAACTTCAAAATAGGAAATCCATTCTTCACTGAAAAGTAAAAACAATTTAAAAAAGGCATGTTTCGGATACTGAAATAAATTTAGGAGTGGCGTCTTGCAACTTTAGGAATCATCTAAACTGACTCTTTCTCAGTGATGGCTTCAGATTTGAAGATCACTTTGCAATTCAAGGCATCGTTTGGAGAATATCTGACCCAGCTGGTTAGAAGGTTGAGGTTAGTAAGTCACAGTCTGGGAAATAATCATTGTTTTAAGCAGAAACTTAGAATGATACACAAAAGGAAGGGACTAATGATAACTAGACAATCACATATGCAAGGATTTGACTTTGTGCCTATATGTATCTCTTGGCTAACCCCATTCACACTGATGGGTACTAAAGTAATCAAGTGTGATTAAAAATCAGGCCCTCTGAGCTCTACAGAACTTCAGTGATGATCTCATCATGAACCATGATTTAGGAAAAGTTAACAAAATGGCTGATATTACAGCTGGTTTTAATAATTGTGCTCAACGATAACAAAATCATATGAAAGCAGGTAGCTTCCTGCTGAAATGAAGTCAGATGAATTTTGGCAGCTCTTAAGGACATACACTTCAGCTCTGGAGTTTTCAGAGCAAAGCCCATGGAGAGTTGAGCCATATACTAATATGAAGGATATAAAATAAATTTTAATAATGGTATAATCCTTCTATTAAAAGTTTTTCAAGTTCTTTTTTGCCTTTTTTTTTTTTTTCTTTTTTTCAGAATTCCTATTGCATTGTTATTGCAAGTATTACATATGTTAGATCTGACAGAAACGTTAGTGCAATGAGTCAGGATCCCGGTTAGCCTTTTATTAATGCTTGTGACACTCAAGGTTCCTTAACAAGACACAGACAATGAACATTGTACTCAATCTTTACCAGAACGAGGCATAGAAACATTTTCTGCAAAAGCATCAGATTTCTATCCGGAAATGTATTTTATGGGCTCATTCAGTCTGAAATGCAGTAAGATCCATGGATTAAGAGAGGAAACGTGTTTTCCATCAGATTTCCTCTCAAAATTTTGACATTGCTCCTCCAGTTTATGCTAGAGAATGTGTCCTAAAGAACTAGAATTTGACTAAGTTCAGTTCTTGGATCAGCTCATTCTGAATTTTGCTGTTGTGCTGGGCTGTGGCAAATAAGAACCTTCCAGGTGTCTCAGTCAAACAGAGATCTTTTTGATAATGAATGCTGACAAGGTAATTCTTACACCAGGGATTGTGTGTATTTTGAAATGTTGTTCTCTACTGCCAAGAAAGTGTTCAGACTTTTAGAGACAGGAATACATTGAGAACTTCCATTATTCCCCATGCTGTATAGAAATTTCTTCTGATAAATAAATAAATCTGATGACTTCATCATCATGCTGCTCTCATGGGGCTTGATAGGAAAATCACCCACGATCTTTTCCCCTTGAATTTGTTGGATCGCTGGTGCTCTCAGGTTTCTCTGATTTGGCCATAACAGTAAAAAATAGAAGATACTAAAATAAGCAGCTGCCCAGAGCTCAGGATTGGCTACCCTGGGGGCTGAGGCCAGTGTACTGATAGAAATGTCACTGCCACAGGTGGGAGTAACCAAGCCAGCTTTATTATTTATTTTTCACTGCTCTAGTCATTAACATCAGCAGTTGTGTAAATCTGCTTCTTGTGTTAAAGTGAAGAATCCTTCCCCAATATCTAGAATGTATTTAGTAAAATATCCCATAATCTTCTGGCTGAAAAAGAGACTTATCTGACCTTATCTGGCACCATCCATCTGTAGAGGTCGCCTCGCAGAAGAGGGGTATGTGCTTTCAATGCCTCTCATCCAGAAACACATGCTGTGTTTCATGTAAACTCAGCTAGCTCAGAGCTATGAACTGATACCAATACCAAGTATTTTTTCCCCTCTATCAGCTACCAAGAAAGTAAAATTGCTTCTAATCAAAAGGAAGCCCTCCCTTTGCAATTGTTTGCTCAACTGTTTTTTTGACTGGTCTGCTTGATGGGCAGATGTGCAAGGAGATGGAAAACTTAATCTTTCAACATGAAAGAATACCAATGCACTGTGAAGAAATGTTTCTAGCTCACTTCTCTCATGTGGATTCACATTGCTGCTAATTTCCTAAAACTGGCTACCAGGTTAGCTTCTAATTTGTTTGATGATGCATGTCATGGTATCCAGGAACGCCCAGCAACATGCCAGGGGTGTTAAAGGATTTACTAAACCAAAGACTTTTCTGCAACTAAATTAAATCACATATTAACAACACATCAAAGTTTTAGAAACTTTGTATTGCTCTGCTTTTGTTACCTGTATGCCTTGTTCAAAGTGCACACATTTCTTCCCAAAGCAACTAAGCTAGTAATATACACATTATTCAGTGTGCATCTTTTGGGACCACATAATCAGCCATTAAAGACAGAGAACCAAAGTATATTATACTTCATTTTCCTGACACCTTGCATGAAGGAACGTCAAAATATGGGGATATTTGGTAACCTTTTCATGTGGGTATTTGGCACCTGGTTTTATGAATTAGTATACTTAGCAAGTCGTTTTTCCTCATATCTACTAAAAATAACAACATGAACTCTAAGAGGTTGTCAACGTATTACTTCCCAAGGGAGAATTTTGCTCTTCTCTCTCATTTATCTAGGCATGTGTAGAGGCTTTTGACCCATTTAGCATAGATAAATGACCCATGATGTGAAATTTCCCAACAGTTTAATAATGCATTTAACTCAAAGTGACACTTGCTTGCAGCTGCCTTAAAGCAGTTTCCAGGCTATATATGTCTCTTTGAAATGATGTATGACAAGTAGGAAAGCTTCCTTGATAGAACCCCAAATCCCATGGGTGAGTAACAAGAAAATCCTTTTTAGATTGCCAGCAGCAAATTTATACTTTGCAAGTCTTTATTTAATTTTATCTGTTTTTCAATATCATTTACAGTTATGACCATTAGTCTAAAGCTCACAGTGACTTCTATACAAATTATTTTTTCCTCACAGTAATGCATTGTAAAGGCTTTTATTGATCCCATTTTTTTTCACAAAATACCAGAAGTAAACCCCATGTCTTACCACTGAAAATGTTTTTGTAATCCTTGTACTAACTTAGCTGTATCGAAATTCTATTGCTGTTGAAACCCAAGCAGTGAAAAGAGAACTACATTCTCTGTGTGTTTAAAATCAGGAAACTTTCTTAAGAAAACTCCATTATCTATCTGAAGACATAATTCTGAATGATAGCTCTTATTTTTTACTTGCATAGTCTTAAAGCAGTTGTCGTTGAGTGTGTGGAAAGATTTTGTTAAATCTCCTTCTGGTGTAGTGAGCAATTTCCCGTGATAGATGTTATATTATTAGCAAGAAAGATTTAAGAACGCAAGAAATAAACATTAGACTTGAGGAGACAAACATTTCTAAGTAGACAATCAAATTAGAATTTAATAACATTTATTTCTAGAATTAAAATAGAAGTCAAATAACCAAAGTTGGATCCTGTAGTGCCCTGAATCATTTAGCATGGATAAATGATGTAGGGTCCCCAAAGTCTACAAACAGAAAACCCAGTTTCAAATAATTATTAAAAAACCAAAACAAAACCAGAAAAATAAGCCAGAAAAAGAGTCCTGTCCACAAGGAAAGGTTAATGTGGGCAGAGGGAAAAGAGAAAAAAAAAAACCCTGAGACAGCCACAAGCCAGATGATTAGAACAGAAACAGGGAGTTCACAGGATGTTTGTTACCTAGGACTCTGATCATTTTTCAGCTCTGTTGCTTCCTTTTGCCTCTAACTTTCGTCCGTCTTATGTTTCTCAGCCACAGTGACATTCCCCTTGCTTAGTTTCCCTTGCAGGATCCCCACACTCATCAAGGTCCAGGCTGTTTAGTGATACTTTTTATCGGGTGTTTGTGCAACATACAGGAGAATTTTGCTCTGACCTGCAGTTTTAATACAGGTATGAAATAATGGAATTTGGAAGTTTACTCCAGCTGCCCTAAGTGAGCCTGGAAAATGATAGTGGAACAATAACTCAGAGAAGAGCTAGCTCCTGCGTGCAGGAGGAAGACTATTCTGCTGTTTGCTGCTTTCCTATTCATAGCAGTTTAAGCCCGTCTCCTCTGCTCCATTTCAGTGTGAAGTCAAAGAAGCTAGCTTAAATCACAGAGACTGCTTTTGATCTAAATCTAAAGATGGCTCATATTTGAGCTCTGCTGGCTACCATGCTGAGAGGCACGTGAAGCAGTCTTCCTGAAGTTTATTCAGAGGATGGTACACGCAGAAGTGTGTGAGCATGGCTATGTTAGGCCTCTCACAATACCAGCAAAATAATTGGCTACAAATTGCCTGAGCTATCTTTACTTGTCTAACCAAAGTTAGACATCTGTGCCCTTCAGTCTGGGGAACGGGAATGGCATTCTAGAGAGGAATTCACTCACCCCAACACTGACCATCTGTGTTTGAATGAGACAAACCAGATTTTGGAGAGTCCTCTCTTTTGTTACTGACTGCAAAAGAATCCTTCTGTTAGACCTGTAACTGTTAGCCAAAGTGACTAACACAATCTAGCAAATGAACTCTAAAGGGCAAAGAAACCCCATCCCACTGATGATGCAGCTTATTTATTCAGGGAACAAGATAGCATTTAGAAGCTTATTGCCAGAAACCCCTTCATTTGTTGACACAAAATACATGGTGACTGGAGGAGACTTGCAGAGACTAATTCTTTCTAGCCTAGACAAGATACACGTCACCATTAACAGCACTAGTTGCCAGCTCCCTGTGCTTGGCTGGCCGGTGGAAGTTGACTGCATCGTGCTTCACCTTTGATACAGAGTGATTCTTCCTAGTTGGGGATGAGAACAGCTTTTACAGTGTAAGCTTGGATAAGCCAGCTAAAAGGGTGAAGCTGCCGACTACCCTGTAAAAAGATAAGCACAAGAAACAGCAGAAGTGAGGCAGGGAGCCTATATCAAAGTTAATGAAGAAGGCACAGGGTCTAAGGAAAGGAGGAAATTCTTCTAGGAGTTTGGGTTTGTATGAACTTGGAGAGATCAATTTGCTGCTGAACCATTTGAACCGAGCGACAGAGTTCATTCTGAGAAAGACATACAAACCAAAGCTTGCACAGCTAGTGCCTCAGATCAGAGTGACCTGATGAGCTGTACTCTGCGAGAGTGTAGCTCTGAGGCTGCAATGCACTTAGAGCTTCAGTGGCAGGAAGCAATCTCATTTTGTAATATGTCTGCTTTTGAGAATGCTTGTTTGGAAATTTCCTTCACAGATGAATTAATTAGAAATAGCTTATTTACTAGGAGATAGAATCATCTTCTTTTTTGAGATATAAAGAAAATGAGTGATATTACACTTTAGCGTTTTCTTCGTAACTCCAGATACTAGATTTATAAACATGAATGCATTTGAAAGACATTATTACAACATTTCTCACAAATCATATCTGGTTTTAAGTATTTGTGCCTACACACTTCTCCAAAATAAATAAAATCAACCCTCCCAAAGAATATTTTTTGCAAGCTGCTTCTCTAAAGTGCAAGTTTATTTGATTTAAGCTTCTTCGCCAGTCATTGTTAATGAATAATTATTCAGTATTTCAAACTGAAACAGATAGCTTCATTTAGTATGATTAATGCTGATGTAGTACCTCATTTGCATAATTACAAAATATAATAAAATAAATTCCAAATATGAATCTTTGTTACTTGTGTTACCAAAGGCCTGAAAAAAGACATTATGTTTCAAAATTATCACAAGACACAGTTATAATACTCTGTGACTAAAATTGAAAGGTAAAATTATTTTTCATCACCATGTATTACAAGGCTTTGGCAAAATAAAAGTTATACCTCTGAGACAGATAGAATTAATTTACTAAAAGTATCTATCTGCTGAAACAGATATTCTTTCCTTACTTTTAAATATTTGGAGCTGTTCTACGTGAAAATTAACTAAGATTCTTCATGGAAACAGCATTTGGCCTTTTAGAACGTATGGAGTATTTTTTCCTTCTCAAAAGCTTTAACAAGCCTCATTTCTTTTGCAAGTTTTTGAGTGCTTTTTACTACTCTAAGGAGAAGGCTCACCTTCCATTTTGCATGCCGCTTATTTCAATGGTCTAATGAAGGCACAGTAGACTCAAGCATGAAGTCCTTGGTGTGGTTTACAGTTAATAGCCAGTTTCCTTTTTCTGAATTTATTTTGATTTCAGCTAAACTGATGTGACATCAGAGTGATTACTACTGGAAGCAGCTTCCTGCATCTTGCATTGTAGGAGCTGCATTGAAAACAGGTGATATTACTCATACCTCCAAATAAATCAGAGATAACACTTAGGTTTCATCAAGAGTGTCAGGAGAAAAAGGCTGAGAAAATACTGTCTGGAGAATCAGAGCATCAAGAAAATTCCATGTTCCTAGTCTGCTTGTTTGGTTTTTACTCAGGCAGTTCCTGAAATCAATACAGTCATTTAGCCAGTAATTAGCCAATAATTTTTCTAAGGCAGTAGGATAAAGAACCTCAAATGGGAGGGGGAGCATAAGTGAGCAAAAGGATTAATGGCCACGGCAATAGAGAGCAAAAGCAAGCACAGTTCTGAGAAGGCTTGAAAATGTGTAGACAGACAAATGTAAGCAAAATGCAGCTGATTCGTTCTTACCTCGAAAAATGACTAAGTGTCCTTTTACGCTTGCTCTGGTGTAAGTCAGGTAACAGGGGATCTGTGGTGTCTTTTTCTGTAGATGAAGTGACATCTCCAGGCTGTCAATCTGCACTCTCCAGTAGCATTTAAAGTTACAACATTATTTTGATTTGGCAACATCTATAGCTCTATAGAGCCACTCTTCTGCAATAAGGAATATTTGATTTTTCCAAGCTATTATGTTTGAATTAATTAGCTTAAATGTTTCGGTAGTTTAACATATTGAAGAATTCACAGAGGCAAATTGTGTCAGTCCCTGCATGTACATATGTGACCTTGCATAGGGAGAGAGGGACTCTGCCTTTGTGTTACACTATTTGGCAGGGCTTATACACAGTCCTAATCATTGCATCTAGAGAGTAAGGGATTATTCAAGGCTAGTTTAAACTGAAGCACATGACAAACAAAGTAGGATCATACACAGGCTGGTGGATATGGTTCCATATGCTATTTAGAAGAGAAGATATACAAGGATATATAAGCTATAGCTAACTGAATTGCAATGGGAGGGGGGAGAGTGAAGGTCAGTTGAAGTGTGTCTAAATCTGCCTTGTAGTTTGAATACTTTCTCTTATGAAAAGTGAAATAGCATAGTGGATGCCCAGAAGTGCTCAGGATAGTGGATTTATATCCTAGAAGAGTAAGTGCTTCCTAATACCTGTCTTTCATGAAGATAAATTATTAAGCAGGGACTCGATATGAATCCCGAATCTCCAGCAATTTTCCCTCCTTTGAAGTAGAAATAACCAGCACCCAATATTCTAATGAGTCTTATTTGTAACATCTGATTAGCACTTTTATGGCTGGCTGATTGTGACAGGGTAGGTGCATGCACTGTGAAGAAATTTGTATCAAGGCTTCCATTAAAAAGGTGAAACTTGCACAGACTTTTTGGTGGTGAGACAGATAAACACATATGGAGATGGGGTCCTACAAATGCCATATTGGCTCAGAGCAGGTTAACGAGGGCCAGTTAACCCTGTCTTGCTACAGGCATCAAGTCTAGTGAGAGTTTTTAGCTCAGCTGCCTGCTGAAAAGGACAAAGAAAAAACTCTCTGTGGTAGCTGGGGACTGGAAACAGCTGGATGGTTACGTGAGCCTCTTGTCAGATGGCTGAGCTCTGGGGAGCTAGGCTAAATAACCATTAAATAGAAATAGGCCTTGGGACTAGTCCTTTAAAAATATTTGCTGGATGACTGTATTTTTAATTATTTTGTTTGTTTTATTCTTATTTTTGAACTCTGATTGCTCAGAAGAAGTGGAACTAAAGAGTGTCTGAGGAGGAAGGCTAGGATACCCTTGTGCTGGACAGTGAGAGCTGCGGTAGTTGGTCACTGGAGACTCTGAGGGAAGGGACTTCAGTGGGCTCTGGTGGGATGAAAACACAAAACCAGATTGTGTCACATAGCTCCTTTCATGTCAATCTTCCCATAAGCATAGGGGGTAGAATAATATTCACAGTACTATTAGTTTTCAAATTACAAGGCCTTTTTTTTAAAAAAAAGAAGTACTGTTTAAAAAAAACCCCCAGCCTCACCAAAATGGGAATCGGAGAAAATGAAATTCTTTGAATGGCTTAAAAGCTGACTAAGCTGAGCTTTGAAATTTCAGTTTTCAGCTCTTAAATATATCTATAACTGTTCAGTATGGGGGATGTAAGAGATCTTGAACTGATTGAAAAAGTAACAGCAACAAAAAGCCCCAAAGTAAAAGAACAGTATCTTTCTCTATATGGAGATATTTCATCCATGTCTGTTAACACAAAGCTTGCAGACTGTTCACCAGTGATTATGAGATTAAAACCGACTACTAAACACAGGCTGAAAACCAGTAGCTACCTATATACCTCATCTTTGGTGGAAAAAATGAGTGTGATTGATTGTGATGTGTATGGGATTCTAAAACAAAATAACTTGTATATAATGATAATGCTAGGATGAAGTTAAGTAATGAGCCATGTGCCCTTTTTTCCTCAACTGAATGCTGCTAATAACTTGAATTCAGTGCTGACAAAAGGAGGGATGGGGAGAGATTATAACGTGAAAAAAATGTGAATGAAAACAGGAAAAACAATTTTAAAAGCATTTTGGATCCATATTGGTTTATTGTCAGATCTGACCAGTCCTTCACATCACCTACAAAAGCCAGTATGTGCTGTGAGAGCTACAGCACAGCCCTTTCTGTGTTCTGGTAATGGATCCTAAGGACTTAGCTAGCGGCGTCAGCAATTCTGTAATTGAGCTGTGGGTCACACTGCATTTCTCATTGGATTGATACACCAGCTTCTGACCTGCAGTTCCTGACAGCGGTCACATCCCGCATCCTAGTTCAGTGGCTACCTCTCTATGGAGAGAAAGTGTGGAGATTACTTGCATCAAGGCCATGAGACAGGAGGTAAGCATTACTGCACCTTTAGTTTTGTACTTGTTTTCTTGAGGGATTCCATTAAGTTTCCACTGGTTGTCTTCCATGAAAAGTAAGCACTTCTATTGAAGCTGAGCACCTGTCTAAAATCCTTTTTTTGTATTGTATGTTTGATAAGTATTATATTTTCTCGAAAAAAAAGCCCCAGAAGAAATAAAAAAGTCATTTAGTTTCTCTTGTGCTCATAAAGCTTAATCATATGAATGCCAGTAACCTGATATTTAAACTAAATTATTTTAAAGAAAAGTGTACAGCATAAGCAACTGGAAGTAGAGAAACTCAGTTCCTTATAGTTGAAGTGATACTCCAAATCTTCCAAGTTCAACGTGATCTGCAGACCTCCCAAACTGCTATCATCGCAAAACTGTGAATGCAAGCACAGGTAGCTCTTCCAGTGAAATCTAGAATATAAATGCCAGAATATCACCTTTCAGAGGCAGCATGTCAAACATCATTAAAGCAGGTCAGTCCCCATTTTTTTTTTTTCTTTTAAGTATGTTTATTTAGCACAGGTATTTTGAGCCTGAGCAGGCCCAAAAGGTATGGAGAGTTCCTAATTGGGCATTTGCCTATAAAAACGATTAACTAAACTAAATGTGGATTGAGACTTTGAGATTAAATTGCAAGTACGGAGATCAAATCTCCACAGGCAAGTTAAAATCTACCAATTATTTAAAGGGTTTAATTAAGTGCAGATTTTTCTGTAGGCTGATTTAAAAGGACATAACGTAACATTTGTAGCCAATAAAATATAAGGAATAAAAGACTACTTTTTTCATTTATTTCTACCATAAAATGTATGCTGTAAACTATGAGGAACATCTGAAGATATTTCACAAGTAGCACCATCTGTCTTCTTGGCAGGCTACGCAGGCCGTGTGGGTGGCTTAGTTACTTGCTTATGAATCTATAGCATCACTTGCTTAGTCTGCTGGATGGGGCTGCCCCTTCCTTGTTTGGCATGATTTCAATATCTCTGTTTTGGTTTCATAAAACAATTCCCTTTTTTTATGTGGCCTCTCTACGCACCTGTATAAAGTAGCTGGCAATTTGCTTAGAGAATGCTTACCTATAAATGTAAGTCTCTTGGGCCTCATAAAGAAAATACTTCCTGCATGTGTATATTTGTCTATGTAAATCTCTGCAAGTTTTGGAAGTTATGCCACTTTCTCAGTACATCAGGATTATAACTGGCACCAGTACAGAAAAGTGTTTCTTCCCCTTTTGTCTTGTGGAGAAACTTCTCCCTGAAATTGTCCACATTTGATATTAAGCTCTAATCCAGAACATTTTTTTCATTATTAAATTATCAAATATTTTATCAGTTCAAAAATTCAAGACAGGCTCAACAGCAGTAATGTATATATATATATAGCAGAAAGATTGGTGCCTGAGACATCATTCAGTGAGCCTCTGAAGAAAAGAATTAAAGCAAAGAAATACTGTAAGTCTTAGCAACGAATGCTGTAAAAGATTAACTTATTTAATAAGAATGAACTTATTAGTCAAACTACACAATTCTCAGTGTGTCTTCTTGCTCTTGCATGTTGTTTCTGTATAGTATAGTATTGTAGTCAGTTGGTTTAAAAAACAGCCCCAAACAGAGAAGACAGCATTAGGTGTATATTGATCTGCATATTGAGAAGAATATAAATGATCTGATGGCACCACGTTACAGACAGAGAACAAATAAGTATTTTCAGGCTGGCTGCCTTTTTCTTCTGAAAATCAGAAAGTAGTAAACAAGGTACAGCAGAATTACAGTGTTTCAGACAAAGAGCTCCATTTCAGTTGGCTTCCATGTTAGGCGTTAGCACATGCTGTACTCTCAAGAGTACAGAAAACACAGCAGTTCCTGCACTGCAAGGATTACAGATAGTGAGTTAAAGAACATACATAAATTTACTATTTCTTAAAAGGAGGACCAATAGCAATTATTAACAAGTAAACTGACAGAGGTGCGTAGCCTTCAGTGTTACAAACGTGTCAGTAAGAGGTAGTAATTGCCCTAAATTCTCATATTATCTAACTGCAGAAGTTTTCTATTTTTTAGGAAATTTCTATTTTATTTCTTGTTCATAAGGTGAGGTCACTTTCCTGACTTTTTTTGAAGGAGAGGCAGCTTTTTGATAACTAGGTGACATTTTCATGTGACCTGGTGAACTTGTGCACCGTGTACATGTGCAAGTGTCTCATGTTACTATGGTAAGGCTAGTTAATGTTAGTTAATTTTTATGTCCTAATGTTCAGTGCATTTGTTTTTCTCTACACACACATTATTAGTCTCTCGCCTTGTGTCTTCTAATATGAAATAAAAGATTTCTGTTGGCTGCAGTGAGTTTTAAACTGTATTGAGAGAGTACCTTTGTGTGCACTTCTGCATATTGGAGTTCAAACTCTGTCATAGCTGATGAGATAACAAAGTTGAAAGTTTGTGTGTATTACTTCTAGTTTCAGGACAAAACAGTCCTGAAGCTTGAGCACTTACCCACAGAACAAAAGAAGGAAAACAGCTGTTTGTTTCTATATGTGTCAATATAGTCAGCTAGATAGAAACAGTGCTAAAAGTTACATGCTACTGTAGCAGAAACTTGCTTTATGGCAACATACTGTCTTTCTCTATGTTAAACTAACAAAGCAGACCAGAGAGGTTTTATTCCTTGCCCACTTATTGTTGCTGAGCTTTTTGGTTTCTTGTTTTGTTGGGTTTTTTTTTAAAGAAAAGTTGAGTTTTGCAACAACAGCTGGTTGCCTTTACAAGTAAATTAGTCCTAAGGGAAGAACAGAATTTCTTTTCTCAGGAGTGCTTTTCAGTCATAGTAAATACTCCAAGAATCTTCCCAATGACAAGAATGTTGTAATGGTATCTCTCTGTCAAGTACAACCAGCTTCAAGTTCCCAGCTGCACCCTAAGGGAAGGCAGATTGAATAAAATCCTCCTCAGATGTCTGGATTACCCACATTGATATCAAGATGACCATCTTGGTAGATAAATTATAATATTCTGCTAGTCATCCTAGGCAACAGCACTATAATGTTATTGTCACTTCACTGAGATATGTAACTCTATCGGGATATAAATGGCAATTTAGATGGCAATGACATGCCCTCTACTATCAACTACTCTGGATATTGTTCCTTTATTCAGTCAAGCAGAGTTTCTCCTCCACTGGCTAATGCCTGCCCAATCTTGGATTCAGCAGTAGTGTAACATTCAGACTCTGCTTTCCAGATACTTCCCCCTGTGAAGGAATTGGCAGAGAATGGACATAGAATTGGCTCCACACCACTGCTTGCTAATGATCAGAGTAGCTGGCCAGGCATGAAGAGGAATGTCAGCTGCAATCATTTATTTCCTTCCCTGGAGCGGGAGAGGAGCAGTGCAAGCCTAGGAGGAGTGTGGCTTGGAGATGCAATGTCTCCCTAGGCTTCTTGAGGAACGGGCAGCTTCCTGAGCACCCCTTGCTTGGGGCTGTGCCTAAAGGCACAGCCTAGCATTATCTGAATTGCAGATGCTTTGAGTTGCTACTTTATATGCAACATTGACATTCCTTTCATTGCACATACAATGTTCATCAGGCGTTTGAATCTGGATAATGAGAAGAATGCATAATCCAATTGCAGCCCTTCATTTTATTTCCTCTCATGGCTGACACATTGCTGCAGTTATTCCCAAAGATTATCTGATTAGCACCACAGCTCTGCTTTTAAGGGGAGGAACCAAGCAGGAATAGGCAGCTGAAAGACTACCATTGGGTTTTTGTGCCTTTTTTTTTTTTTTTTCCCAATCCTGCCTTTAACAGACATTACTAAATATTTGTCATTTAAGAATGGGAGGAAACTGGTATGCCACTTACCTCACTAACCATTTCATTTGAAATTAAAATGATAATTAAAGAGGGGGGGGGTGTGCTAAACCAAGTTCCTGCTATTCTAAGGATTGGTTTTAATTTACTGGAAACTGACCCTGACACCAGCATCTGCTGGGTCTTTTAAGTTTGTCCTGACAAAGTTAAGACACCAGCTTTCATTTCAGCTTAACTTTATGCTTTCAGTGTAATTAAAAAAGGTGAATTATTCCATCTTGATGTTGCACAGTATTACTATACCTCACTGAGGATATTTATATAGTAAGGGGCCTTTTGGTGTAAAGTATCAAAAACGGGCCAAGTGCTACATTCCCACAGAGGCAGGTATTTATAGGCTACTGTAAATGACTTGTAAAACATAGGGAATGAATCAGGAGTCATTCAGGGGAAGCTCACATCCTTGCTACTTAAGACTTTGTGAAAACTTAAGTGGTACTTTCTCAATTCCTTCAATCACAGCACATATTAAGATACACCTTTGATGAAAATATACATCATTAACCACACAGGCCATGTCAAGCTCAGTCAAACAAAATAGTTCCTGCAACTGTAAAAGAGTGAGTTTGAATTAAAAAATAAATCAAAGGAATATTTATTAGAACACATTCTAGTAGATGTTCATCTTATTCTTCCTGCTGCTCTTTTGCCAACTGGTTAACAATAATACAAAACCTGACCCACTCTGGATTTTTTTTTTCCCCAGAATACCTTTTTTTTCTTACTTGACTGTCCATTGAATAGTCGCTGTCTCTTTCTTCTACTGCCTCTAACCTCCCTCAGTAGTGAAAAATATATGGTGTGAACGGCACTTCTTGAGAGTCCCAATTCTTTCTGAACACAGCATTCAGAAGAGGGAATTTGTCTTGAATACTTTAAACCCTCAGCACTCCCCAAGGAATCCTTGAATTAGTGCTGATTTGGGAAAAGATTGAGGGCTGATGAGAAGAAGCTGGATCTGACTGGATTGTTTTTCATTATCTTTTTTTTTTTTAATTAGCTTTTACTTTGTATTTGCTTTCTTGTGTGTGGAACCGAGGCCATTATAACTCATGGTTATTACAAATATCCATTATCAATATGGTGTCTTGTGCATGTACTCTATTTTCTTTAACAGATCTGTTTAAATTTATCATGCTTGTTCAGTGGTCTTGCTTATCCCTATGCCTCTCGTCATATGCTTCCTCAGCAAACCCTAATCCACAGTGAGATGACTTCTGGGTACTGAACAAAATCACTTATCTTTCAACTTTTGGGAAAAGTGATAGTTCTTAAACTTGTCAACAGGCATGAAAAGAAAGATGAATGGAAAGGAAGTTTTTAAGAACACTAGGAAATAGCAGTCCACAGCTCTTCCACCTCAAGGTGGTGAAGCACTTTATTTAAAATGAAGTACGGAAACCCTGGACTAAAGATTGAAGTGCCTGTGGACTACCTCATTCCTTCAGTAGTTCCCTAAATCTTCCTAGGAGGGCTTCACTGTCCAGCATAGATTAAAAAGATGCTGTTAGCTCACAGAGTATAGGAAAAACTGCCTAATCTATTATAATAGGAAAGTTAATGACCTTTGACAAGATATGTTTATGGCTGAAATGAAGCATTCACTGCTTAGAAGTGTTTGACACCTCAGTATTACACTGATATAACGCTTCTTTGAATGCATGTATAGACAGTGAGACATTTCTTAAATTTTCAGAAATTTGTCAGATTCATCAGAAACTTCAAACCCACTTAAAATGCAGTGAGTTTAGGATGTTTTAGACAGAACAAAATGACATCTTTAGAAGCCATGAATTAAAAATCCTGTGGGAGATGAATGAGCTCATATAGCATAGAAGGCAGCTCTTCTTTCAAGACCAAGTGGAGCAGATTGATATTGTTTTCTGAAAGCTTAATAACCAGGTATCTAGTTAGAACAGATCAATTAGCTAAGCTAGGTGTTTTTTTTCTGCTGATCTTACTGCAATTAGATCTTTGTCTGGTACAAGGATCTAAGCTACTGGGATGGATTATGGCAGCTCTGGTTCTCTTCACCTGTTCAACTGTGGCTTAGGCTTAACTAGAAATTTAATGGGGATTTCTGTACTTCCAAAGAAATGCTCTAAAAGCTATGATACACAGTCAAATATTCCTTTTCTGTGTCCTTAAGCTGCTGCATTTTGAAGTATTTTCTGTTCAGATATGTATTTTTGACAGGATGTCACTACCCTGAATAGCCTGAGTTGGTAGCTAGGGCACTCTCCCAAGAGCAAGAGCTTTGAATGACCTCTCTCAGGAAAGCAGTATGTTTATCTTACTGCTTTTGCAATTAAGGAAGTGTGTGGGAAGCTTCCTCCTGCTATTAGCTCTCAGGGGAGGGAGGGGGAATATAGGGAAGGAAAGAGATACAGGTACTTCTATTCAGAAGCAATTTCTGGGCTCTGGATACTAGATAGATTAAGGCAACTCCCTAAAGCCTTTAATAAACTCCCTGTGCTCAGGGTTATCCAGTAGGTTTCTCTGCATATGTGAAGCTTGTTCTGGCTGTCTTGGATAGTACCTTAAGTTTTTTGTCATCCTGTGTCCTATGTGAGGATATGCCTGTGAACTGAGGCATTTAAATCTATACTGCAGTCCAGGGATTGGTAACTAAAATGTGGATACTGCAAGGCCTGACTTTAAGGACCTTCAGTCCTCATTCAGATTTCAGTATATGTGGGCACTAATTCAAAAGATGTGATGTTGTAAAATCAATTTGTGATTTCTAGTGTGGTATTTTTCAATGTAAATTCTTCTTTTTTTTAAGCTTTGTGCTTATGAGTTAGGAAGAAAGGTTGGAAGAATTTTGAAGGTGACTGTAAAGCTCAGAAGGTAGCTTTTCTTATGATGAAACCCTCCTCCAGTAGCTTTTATTCATCACATGTTTAAAAGATGTATTATAAAGATGGAATAGAATATTAACCAAAAAAATCAAATAGTGGAATTGTATACAGCTAGGATGGAAAACAAGATAAATGAGATGGAAATAGTACAACAAAGGAGTAAAAGTATTGGTATTCTTAAAATCTCCTAAAAATGTTGACTGAGGTATACTAGAAATGCTAACATTGCTGATTTGATTTTTGCTCTAACACAAGACTATTAGTATATGGGTCTACCACAAAGTGAGTGAGTAATACTAGATTTAGGATTAAGTAATACATCAGGTATGATTGATTACAAATGTGAAAGGAAAACTGAGAACCAGTAAATATATTTTTATTAGGTCAAATGTGAAGACAGGAATGAAAATTAAAGGTAGAAATCTAAGAACATCAATCTTGAGAGAGTCAGACCCTACCACATATGAGTCTAGTCAAACTGGGATGAAATAGTGCAGGCAGCTAATTCAAAAGGAAATGAAAGGTGCTTAGGGTGATATATCCCAAGCAGACAGGCCAGGACAAGGCCTGGTCCAACACTGCATGTTCAGAATGGGGAAGTTTAGATGATAAACAGAACCTGCTTTCCCTTGGGTCCATCTTTGAGACAAACACATCATTGCTCTTCATAAGCATCCAACGACTGTGATGCTTATTGGATCCAATTAAACCTTTCTCTGGTTCAGCAACTGCTAGATTGTGGAATTTACATTCCCTTGTCAAAACACCAAGGTACTGGCAAAATACAGCAGCAGAACTTTCACTGAGCAGCTTCAGGGAAGGAATGGAAAGTGAGTGACACAGATGATTAATGAGCCTATTAAAGCTGAAAGTCTGACACTGTAAAGATAAGCTGGCAGTGAAAATGACTCCTACCATATATGTATCAAGGGCATCAGAAAGAATACCCTCCATATAATAGCTACCCACCATCATTAGTGGCAGGACATACATATCTAGCATGTGTTGCCTCATTGCTATTTAGTCTGCTCAAGTATTTTGAGGTGAAGGGCCTTGAGCAACAGTGTGAAGTCTCAGTCAAGTTGCATGAGACTTTGTAAGGTCTGATTAGAAAGGACACCTTTGCATCATTCAGGAGGGACCAGATCAAACAAAGCATGGCAGGTGACAAAGAAAAAGAAATAAACAAATACGATTTTGTAACTATGCAGTGGAAGTGCAGGAGGCATAAGAATGGTGAGGGAAAGGTCTGATGTAAAGGAGAAAAAAATTAAATCCATGCTTACCTTGGGAATCATACTGCAATTGTGTTAGAAATGGTGTGTTTGTGTGGTGACTGTGGTGGACTGAGACTTGGACTTCATTTCTCTGCCTCTAATTTCCAGTAAAACTCATTACCTCACTTAGATACTCAAAACATCTTTCTGTACAGGATTTTCCTAACAGAAATATGCCCTTGTGCTATACACGTGTATGCATATTGAGTCCAACGTTCCTGGAAAGTGTCAGATGTACTACTGTTGCACCGCACAGATGGCCTGTGCATGCGCACTCAGTCTGATGCATTCAGAATCCATCAGATTTAGCAGAAACATGCAGACCATCTGTGCAGCATGTATACAAAAATATGATGCTTGCTTTCAGAAGTTTCAGACTTGCTACATAAGTGCTGTAGAGTTGTGCTGTACGGAGTCACTGGAAATATGCCTGGGATTTCTGGACTGTTAGTAGCTAGGCTAGGTGCTCTGAAATCTTAGAAAATTGTGCACAGTCTTCAAACTTCACCCAAACAACACTTCTGGATACAAAACCCAGATATTCTAGAAAAAACAAGGTTTATTTTAGCTACAGTCTGTGGCAGTTATTTTGTGCCAGCTTTCCTTAAAATGTTAGCTTCATTTATCCATCTCTAAAGTATACATATTAATATCATGCCTTCTACCTCTGTTGTGCCTATTTAGACAATCAATTATTTACAAAAGTAGATCTGGAAGTTTCATACTGGAGATGTGTAGAAGCAGTTCAATACAAGCAATAAATATTATATTTTGGTCTTGTACAGGCAGGTGGAACAAAAGGATTCTTAGTCTGCAAATTTGGCACTGGATATTGTCATATGAAAGCACAGCCTTCTAGTACAGTAGTGCTAGAGTGTGTATTTGCCAGAGTTGCTGCTTGAATGCTTGATTTGTTCCTGCTACAGTGTTAACTTTTATTGTCACAGTTTACAAATATATCCATCCTCTTCCAGCCTGTCACTGTTGTTATTTCCTTTCACCCTCGGAAGAGAAAAACATCCTATTTTTTAAGTAGATCCCTATAGTAATCTTCAGTTGGAAGTGCTGTTATGTGCTTCTGCTCCTGGGGACCGAGACACATGTAGCACTAAGTCCTCAAAAAATATTTGGTAAATCTAGCAGGCGCGGTCCGAATGGAGAGGAATTATTGTATCATAACCAGGTCCATTAGACTGATTCTAACCAGCATACAGTTTTAAGAGGTATAACCTGAAGGTTGAATTTGACTTCTTCTCTGCAGTGATGCCATGGCACTGTCAATGGGGTGATGATAAATCACCAATAATATCCATGGTCCTTTGAGATATCTAGTACAATGAAAAGATATGAGCAGAGATGTTTTTAAGTTTCAATATTGGGGTTTTTTAACCTTGCTTGTCAGAGATGCACGATAAAAGACATGTCCACAAAGCAAACAACTACAAAATACTGTGTTCTGTTTGATACTTGTTGTTTCCTCCCATGCCAATCAATCCTATGGGCTAAAACCCACAAGAAATATGCATATGAATGTTTTTTAACTTCGCATTTCAGCTACATAAGCAAAAAAGCTAATTCTTGAAAACTTAAAGACACTGGGTGGGTGACATTCCTATTTGATTTAGGCCCTCTAAAAAGCTATTATTCACAAAAATATTAATTTAACGACAAAATGAATCTTGCAATCTGAAATGACTGTTGAAATGTATATTGACAGACATCAGCTGATTTATTTATTTCTCTTGATGGAACCATGCTGGTATTTTATATCTTAATTGACTAGGTAAGAAGAAAAGAGCAACTACAGTTATATCTAACTGGTGAGACTAAAGGCTAAGCAGAATCATTCTGACTTCACACATAAACCTCCTGGCATTTCATCCCCATGGTTTCCTTGGGAAGGAAATGTGGAGCTCCAGACCAGAATAAAATCAGAGCAATTCAAGCAGACTGATTTGATTGATTGCCTGCAATAGATGATCAGAAGACAAGAAAACTCAGCATGCACTTGTCATGCAGTTGAGACAGTGCTTATGAGATTGCTCTGTCCTGGAAGCTGAAAGCAAAATTGATCTGATGATGTGGAATTTGGAGCCAGAAAAGGGTAAACTGGCAGTAACAAGTATTTTTATTAGATGATATAGTAAAATCTCCATCACTTCATGTAGATTTTCTATTGGTTTCTGTTTTCTGTATAAAGCTATGTCATTACACCATGGAGCGAGTACAGAATTGCCTAAACCACCACTGACCTAAGTTAGTAAGTCAACATAGTGAGGAGCCATAGAAATATTACAGTGGATCTACAAACCATATAGGTAACCAGAACAAGTTCCAGCCTCTCTGCTAGTTCTGAAAGTGCATGTCTTCCCATCTATCCTGGATTTATTACACATAAGCTAAAAATAGAAATATACGTAGTCCAGAGCTTTCAACATTTTTTTTTTTTTTGAAGCAGTTTTCAGCCAAAATTGTTTCAGTTTTCAGAAGCTCATAGATTAAAAACTGCTGCCACCAAAACCCAAATCAGTTTTCAGGGGTTTTGTTGCACTGAATCACACACACACACACAATTTTTAAGCAGGTCTCAGTACTGCAGTATTCTTGAATAATAGTATGATTGTATTTGCAGAATGAAGGACTTATTAGACCAGATCCTCAACTACTAGAATCTTACATTCCTGTACAGTATTAATGGAATTTGATCAGTTTATGCTGTTCAACAGTTAAATCCAGCTAATATACTGTTAACTTGGGTATTGCTATACACAAGGGAGTGCCACCCAGGCCACTGCATAAAATTTGGGTTTCAACTATGGGTTTCATTCTGTCTTACTAGCTCATTTAAGCTAAAGAGAAGTTGGAAAGAACTGAAGGCCTCCACATAACGAGTTTGGAAGGAGTGTCCCAAATCGATACTTTGCTTATCTTCCACCACAACGTATGCATTAAGGAAAGCAATGTGTCTTCACCATGTCCCAGCCATGAGTTTTCTCCAGGGAGTGACACTCGCCTAGTGCTATTCAGCAATACTGAAAGCACAGCACCAGTAAATTGGACATCCTTGCTTAGCAAGAATAAAATTAATAGATACATTATAACGGATTTTTTTTTTTTATTTCATGCCTTCAAATCAGGACACCGAAAATCTATGTTGCTGTGATAATAGTTTCCTGAAAGCAATAAAAAAAGTATTTTAATTGTTTTAATTTAATATGCAAGACTACAAAATGTTCAACCTCAGACTGCCTCCATAAAAAAAGATACTGAATTTATATTAATTGGATCTAATCTAGGATTATTGACTATATAAAGACATATAAAACAAGTCATCCAGTATACAAATGTTCTAAAACACATGATTAATAAAAATATTTTGACTTCTATAATTGTTTGGTTTCTGTGCAAATGCATAGTTTCAGTAA
Organism: Strix aluco; assembly: GCF_031877795.1. Classification (NCBI taxonomy): domain Eukaryota; kingdom Metazoa; phylum Chordata; class Aves; order Strigiformes; family Strigidae; genus Strix; species Strix aluco. The sequence continues at coordinate 8,089,043 of NC_133944.1, forward strand.
TACTTATATAAAAGAAATCTTGTTACAGAAAGTAGTAGCTATTTCACAGCAGTACTACAATATAACAATTCAGACTTAATGAAACATTTAAAATATGCTATTACTGATATTGTTCATTTAAATATGCTATTACTGATATTGTTTCATTATACATTTTCTTGTACACTGTTTTCATGCTTAAGTGACCTCTAAATTGGACTATTGCAAATCACTGCTAATGGGTTTGCAATGAAATACTTGATATTGGTTTCCATTGGGACAAAATGTGGCTGAGAAGGTACCCTTGTCTCTATTAGACTTTACAAAGCCTTTTGGAAATCAGTAGTATATGCAGTTTCTTAAATTAGGGACTCAGCTCCATTTCTGAGTAGCAAACTAAGAATGGTGACAAGGGAGGGAGAGGGGAATGGATATATTCATTTTACGAAGAGATTCAACTCAGCTTTCTGCTGATGGATAAAAGATGAAACAGGTTAGAGGGGAGAGAGCTGTTTCCACAGCAAATATTGTAGCTATTCTTAAAAGTTTAATGAGGACTGTAATATGTATTACTAGTAGCTTATATTTATAGTACTGAATGTATCCCATGATTTGCTATAAACATCATACTGTAATACTGGGGAGAAAAATTCCATTGTTTTCCACAAAGAAAAATATCACTTGCTAGTTACTGCAATTTAAACATTCAGTCACTGACAACTTGGAGGTACAATATAATGTTTTATTGTAATTTATTAGCCTCCCTCTTTGGAATTGTAGTGAAACTCTGACTTGAATGCACTCTGGCGAGGCACAGAAATGTCTTTGCATGAGCTCTGAATTTCTGATAAATAGTACAAAACAAATAGCATATACAGCCATTAAAACTGTACAGCAGGATATCTCCAACTTTTCATTCCCAGAGAACGGTTGGCCTTTCTGCATTTCTGTAAAGAAAATGACGCCTTAGAAGGAAGTTCCAGTTGCTTCCATGTAGCTCCTTTGCCACGGAGCTGGAGCTGGAAGGCAAAAGCTAGCCTTGCCTTTCTTAACATCTGACAGAAATTATTTTTCAAGTACAATGAAAAAAGAAAAAAGGAAAGGCATGTTTAACAATCATGCAGAGGCAGTAGCCTTCTCTCTTTCCTCTTGTCTATTTCCCCCACCACCACTATCAGAGCAGCAAGCCAGCATACCCTGCATCAGCTGAATCAGTGCCACCCACAGACGTATTTAGGTCAGGAGGAACTTTGGTGAATTAATGCAAGGAAGAGTCACAACACTTCTGATGATCACAATAGAAAATTTTAATTATCAGGATAGTCTAGTGCCCTGATAAACCTGAATTCACTAGCCCATGGGAATGTGTGCTGCCCAGAATAAGTAAGTAGTAATTCCTTGATCTGAGTTGAAATACACCATGAATTATCGTTGCTGTCACTGTAAGTTTATAAAGCATTTTACAAAGACATAGCAAGACATATTCCCTTACTCAAAGATCTTATAATCCGATACGAGATAAAAACAAGACAAGACAAGAAGCAACAGTTCAGGAGAGATCACTGATTATAAATAAAGGGTAGAAATAATTGTCTGAAGAAATGTTTCAGCAAGGAATTCAAAGGAAGAGAGAGGGTGCCTGCATATGAGATCAGAAGGATAGTTCCAGGCACACACAGCTGAAAATCAAGAGAATGTGATTACAGGATTGGAAAGAGCAGAGGGACAAGAGGCAGGAGGGAACATGATAGTGCCGAGCTACTAGAGGCAAAATTACACACAGCTCTGTAGTCATTCTGTAGCCCTACTGGATGTTAGCAAAATATCCACAACAGCAATTCCTAAGAGCAGCAATGAGGACAATTTAATTTAGAAGAGTTTCTACGATGAGGTAAGTGATTCAAACATAGAGAAGAGGGCACAAGTGATTTTTTTTTTTTTTTTAATATTTTGCAGAAATAGATGTATGAAAGATGTAATTTCATGAACAGCTCTGGTCAGCCCACACATGTAGCTTCCTAGAAATAAAAACTCTGACATAAACATTTTGCCAGTTCCACTTACTATCTGGAAAAAAAAAAATACACTAAAAAGGAAAACACCTTTCTGTGCTCTGTCAGATCCATCTATCTACTGGAACAAATGAGAAGAAATCCCTCCAGTGATTAGGAGATGAAAGTCCACCACCAACATGATGACAGTAATCATCATATTGTGAGGGACCTTTATTCTCTCCACCAAGACAGCTAAATAAATCTAAACGTGAACAGAAACTAATATTTGCTGGTGCCAGACTAACTTCAGAAATTTAACCAAATAGTTAACTGGTCTTTTACCATAGAAGCTACACAGGATAATATACAGTTAGTATCCTACTGGAGATTTCATATAAATGGAACTGCTATTCACCTTGATCGACCAATACAAAGAGAAAGGTCAAGACTGGTTTCTCATATGCCTGGAATGTCACAGGCTTTTTTCATGCAGGCATTTTCTGTCAAATACTTCTAATGGTTTTGTGAGAATTTAAAAAAATGAATTTAATATCTGCTATGTTGTTTATGAATGTAAGCATGTAAGTATAGAGTAGCATTTGTGGTAGGGTTGTATAGATACATGCAGAAAAATCTTACTACAAAGTCATATGTGAGCAGAGGTGGTTACTGAGTATGTCTTCGGCTTATATAACACTGAACAAATTTCGATTACAGTAGACACAGACCTACTGCTCTTTTCGAAATGGCTGAAGAGAAATCCTCTTTTCTGCCAACATGTAGTCATTCTTCGATGATTATTTCAATCTACCTCACTCCCCACCAAAAATTAAAAGGCAAACATGAACTCTGCCTGTGACTAGTAAATTTATTCTGTCAAGAGCTACTATTTACCTGAGACAAGATTCACATTTCTAATTTCTTCACATTAAGTGTAAACATTAAATATTTTTCTTACATACTATCTGGCCATACATAATTTACAGCATTTGAAATCCCGTTCTCCTCCTGAAGGAGAATGCAATGTCCTCTCTCCCTGTGGATGTTTTACAAGGTTGAAGATTTGCAGTCTTTAATATACCTATGAATTGTTGTAGGGTGATGTACAATTTCTGAATTCTCATCAGCACAGAAAGCAAAGTTTATCTCGAAGTGTCAAAATAACATGTTCCTTTACTTTTGATCAGCAGAGTTCCCTTACTTTTGATCATTGCAAAAACTGAACATGGCATACACATAGAAAGGATTCTGGGAACTATTAGCAGTTAAGCTTTTTTGGATTAACAGATTTCAGAAAATTACCTCCTTATCTTTTGATCAGAAATGAAGAGTTGTTGAAAGCTAACAACTGTTACACTCGCTCCTATTTGGCAAAGGAGTTGTCTTGTTTTGTGGCAAAGCAGCATGTTATAAAACAACTCGTCAAAACTGTTACATTGATTCAGGAGCTGACAGCATTTCTGTTCATTTCTTATCAATGACCTAGTCTGAAGGAAAAACATGGTATATTCTTGATAATGTTTACCCAAGAGGTAAGAAACATTTTCAGCAATGGAATGTAAATTGTATAAAACCTCAGCCTACACAGGCATTAAATTCCATACTCTCGGGCATTAACAAAAAGCAGATCCTGAAAGGAGCACATCTTTATTAGTGCTTACAATGCATCAAGAATAATTTTGGTAATTTCTTACTGCATTGAGTCTATGACTGTAAAAATCTGAAATGAGAGTGGGTGTGTATGTGTATGAATGAGACGTATGGCATAGGAAGGCTTTTACTGAAAGCACAAGTTGGCACAAAGGGTTTGCAAAGGCAGCTGAAAATCATCAGCTAAAAATTACTCCTGTGAGTCACAGGGGAGTAAGAACAGGCTGACAAACCTGCAGTTGTGTCACAGAAGCCCTGATGTGACTTCCAGTTACATGGAAAGTTCTAGCTAGACAGATTAGTGCTCAGCTCTCTCAAATTTCAAACCAATTCTTTAATTTCTAGGATATCCTTTCTCCTCTTTCAGTTGCCTTCACGAGGAAACAAACAAGCTCCATATTAAGTGTGAACAATCATGCTTGTGCAGGCAGAACAATCAGACGTTATCTACACAGAAGTATCTGCCTCAGTCTTTATATGCAGTTTAACACAAATGTACACTTTGAGAGGCTTTTTAGGAGACACCAAAACCAAATATGCAAGAGAAAACCAAGTTTAGAGGAAGAGATTTATTTACTCAGTACAGACTCTTGTCTCTCCCATATCTAGACTGCAATGGTTACAATTAACTCTCAGAAACTGAGAAGTGACAAAGAATGACTGCTGAGACAGAGGAATGGAACAGTCTCTTCAAATATTCTTCCTCCAGGGCAGGTTTGTATAAATAACACAAGTTTTATCCTGAGTCTTCAGAGTGAGTACAAAGAACACAAATAGTGTGATATAAATAAGATTCAAAGGATGCGCAGCTACCTCCTGCTTCACTGTTAAAATTGCCCACGCTAATTATTGACTAGTGCATAGCTAGGCTGTCTTACGAAAACTCAAAACCAAATGGAATTTTTCTCATGTGGGATTTTGTTGCAAAGAGAAAATTCAGTGACAGGCTGGTGAAGGGGAAGGAACTGCACAGATGCACTCTAGTGTGACGGGGCTTGGTTTGTGTTCTGAGCAAGGTATAACTGTGACCCAGGGTGAATTTCTGGCTAGAGCTACAAAGGGGATGGAGCACTTCCAACTGAGTTGTCTCTTGAGCTTTATGCATCCGTTTTCATCCAGAACTCAGACTGATAGGAGAATATGAATCCATTCAGTTAAAATAACAGCCTCGACAGATGAAAACATCTACGCTTTCCTAATTTCTAGTAAGAAAGAAATAGAAGGTTTGTTTCCATCAGGGCATCTCTGAAATACCAAATACTGTTTACAAATTCAGGCAAGTGGCTATTCATACTTACACTAAAAAAATTATGATCCTGGTAAAAAATGAAAAATCATTATATTAATTGCTTACAGCATGGGTTTGTTCTGTCCCATTATTCAGAAAACATACAATAGCTTTTCAAGTTATACTCACAGTTATGGAAGGTGGACAGTATAATAGAGAGGAACCTGGCTGATTTATCAAGTGCTATAAAATCTTTAATCATATCTCCCTCTAAAGCAGCAGATAAGTCTCTGGTTTAAAACTTTAAGCTTTTTCAAGCGTTTTCCAGCTCATTTCAATTCATTAATTCTGTTTATTTATTTCATGCTGACATCTTTTAACCTTACTCACCTGTTCTGAAAACTACTATAGCCCATAAATCTGCCTACAATCCAGTTATATAGCCTCTGTTTAGTGCTCCTAATCAATGAATTCATCTTGACAATCTCACAGTTAGTTGGGAAAGTACAGTAGCTAAGCATAGTTAAGCAACTTGTCCAAGATCATATAAAATCAAACCTACATTGCTTAGGCTGGAATTGTTACTAGGGTAAACCAAAGCAATGTCATTTAAAAACCAGGTGTAAATAGTTACATAAGAAAATCTTTCTGCCAGATAGCATCTGGAATTACTGTTGTATTTCATATTTATGATTTTTCAATAATGATAGAAGCTTAAAAGTATATCAACATTAAAATTTCCCAAAATATACTCTTTGTGTCAAAATACCTGGCTGGTCACCAGGAGGCAAACTACTCCTTGCATCTTCTTTCACACCCACCTTACCACACACAGACAGAATAACATGGAAAAAGAGGGGATTAATGAGACTAGATACCAAATGAGCACTATAGACTTGATTTAGTCACCTGTGTCTCAGTAATAGCACTCATTAATGTTTCCTAAGCAAGTAGGTAGAGATCATTGCCTAGAGGTCTACTGCTCCTTATATTTCTTATTAATTACATTCTTAACTGAATATAAATTAAACATATACTATGGTGATGCTATGTCATCCTGCTGACCTACACATCTTTTCTGTTTTACTAGTGTAACTATAAATGTAGAAAATTAGTTTCTTTTGATTGACACAATCTCCATGAAAAAAAAATCTAAAACTTTGGCTTAAAAAGATTAAGCAACTTGTCTTGGAATCCAACAGGACAAAAGAACCTACGAATGCCTGGTTTAATGTAGGTTGCCTTCTGTAATGGACTTTTTTCTTTGCAAAGTTATTTTCCCAGTTTACTGTCACTGTTGTTCTTTGGGTTTGGTTTTGGGTCTCCTTCCCCTCTCCTGAATTATCTATATTTATTTTGCATGGATTATTTCCCAAGGAATTTGTTGTCATTTCTTCTATATAAAGTGAACTTCAATGTCTTCTGATGAAAAATCAAATCACAGTAAAAATGTTCTTGTACAATACATCCATAATAAATAAGCATTGATATTGTAAGGTTAAGAGAGAATTCATTAAGAATCAAATAACAAAAGAGAAACTCAGAAAATAAAATATGAAAAATTAATGGGCTTATTGTACAGTAAAGGAGAGCAAAGAGAATAAAACAAGAGAGCTTACTGTAGGCAAGTATGTTTAATGTTTATTTGAGTAAAAACAAAATGTAAAGAAAGTTAGATTAGTGGGTAGATGAAAAAGATATCCACTGAAGCTAAGAAATAGGAAAACAATAATGCATATTGAATTTTCACAAAATTTAAGATTTGTCTCATTTCCCTTTGTCATTTGCTTTCTCATTTAGAAAAAGTAATAGAATTAGCAGTGATCAAAGGATCCATGTGAGTCATCAAACTACCAAAAAATAGTTTGATGACTTTACAGAATTCAAATATATTTTACATGAAAAATCAAGAGACTCTGTAGAAGTAAAGATCAGAAAAATAGTATTCTTTCTGTTACTGTTTTCGGGATTTTCATGGTCACTTTTACTGCCAAAATATATAATTTGCTTAGCATTGCATCAAGATATTTCAGGTCTGCTAGATAACTGCCTCCTGAAACTGTACCCACTCAGCTTTTTGGGCACGAAAATAAACACTGTTTCATTTTGATGTGTGCAAATGTATAAATCCAAGCAGAGCTGTTTTCCTGGAAGTTTTCTTGGACAAGAGAAGACAATATGTTTGAAAATGCACTCCTAACTTTCACACCTATACACTTCATTAAACTATATAGGACACTACAAGGTTGGCAGCATATGTCATTGATTGGGCAAGGTACAAATACTGAGCTAATGTGTCACAGAACAGATTTTTTTTAAATGGTGATATTTATTACAACCTAAGTTTCTGGATCTGTGTGAGGAAAACTACTTGCAGGTTATTTATTCATACAATTAACATATCTGCACATCCAATCATGTTAAATCAAGCTAACAAAGCTTCGATATGCCTGTCTCTTCCAAAATACATCCAAATGGTGGGAGTACAGACTGTGGTTCAGTAAAGGAAAGGGCCTCATTTGCCCTCTGCAGGCTAAGTGGTGCCTCTCAGCCCTAGCACTTTTGATTTTACCCTTAGGATATCAAGAGAGGACAAAGGTGATCTTCAGGCTATAACAGACCTAAAGACAAGGTCCACAAGTTACACAGGTGTTTCACAGACACCTGGGAGTTAAAAAACAATCTGCAAACGACATGCCTAAGCCTTTGATTTTATAGCAGTCTTCACCGAAGAAAACGCATACCCCTTAAGAGGGGAGCTGGTAGTGGTCCCCTTCTGTCCGTGTAAGTGGGGAGGAAGTGGGTCTCTATGGTGTATCTGGTTACAGATCTCCCCTAAGATTCCCAGCTTGTTTAAACACCCAGGCTGTCTTTACCAGACACTTTGCTAAACCTTTAGGTTATGAGTCTATATAAAAAATAAGTACTCTGAGTTTAGAGTGTCTAACGTAAAAAGTGCTGCTTTAGGAAAAGGTTGCAATTATTACTGCTAACTTTGGGTTGCTACAGTCTGAGGATGATGTTAATTGGTGCTATGAAAAGGGTAAAACGCAAGCAAATTTCAGCATTTCTACTGCATCCAAGTTCTTTTAGGAGTCCATGTCAGCTGAATTATCAGTCAGGTATTGCATCATCTAAGAGCAGCAGAGTCTTTCCCTAGCATGCACACAGAGCACTAGCTAATTTAAATATAAATCAAATAAATAACCTGCTAACACACCCAGAGCACTAACATTTCTTTGATAATCAAGGCTTGAAAAAGAAGTGTTTTGACTTTTTTGTAAAAAACTAACTTTTTCTTTTTAATCTCCTGGATAAGGATGTTTATTGCTCATTTGTTTATCCACTAAATTGTTCACATCACTGTAAATAACTTCTGAAATGTTGTTCTCTCAACTGTGCTAAGCTTTAATATAGCATAGTAATGAGTGGGATGTGCAACTTCTGCTTATCTACTCTATTTTGGACAATGCCAGTGGCTCATGTTTATTAAGAAAGTTGGCAGTGAAACCGAATCTCTGGTTTCCCCCTGGTAGATAAACTGTGTCTGAGCTAACATTCCTGAGGATCTTGGAAGACTCATTTAAATACAACGCCTAAGGCTACACATTTTTTCCTGGATTCCAAAACAGCACATAAAGCTTTTACTTTTCTGATGTTCTTTTGGAACTGATGCTCATGTATTACAAAGTCTGGCTGGGATTCTGTAGAAAGTACCAAAAGTCTATGTCTGAACTGAGTGTTCAGGTATTTTTGCATGTTGTTATCCTCATTGCAAGGAAGACACATTTTTTTGGAAGACTTAAAGCAAAAGATAAGTTCCATCTTGCCAGTATATTTGTTATTTGTATTGTAAAATTCTAGGGAAACTCAGTATTTTTCCTCCTTTGTCTGGGACCATGGATCTCAGCCATTCACAAATGCATAGTGTCTCCTTCGTGCCATACTAACCTGTGAAGTTTCTTCACTTAATCCAAACATTTATTTTAAATGTCAATTCTGCATGATTGTCCAAATAAGATCTTTTTCAGTCTAACAGCATAATCTGAACCTTTTCTGAAGTTAAAAGAAGTATCTCATTTGTCAGCTCTTTAGGTAGTAGCTTTTATTTCATATTACTTCTATGCTCTATTTCAGATGTGCTGAGAACATCTGAATATGTTTGGATAACTTAGAACAGAAAAAAAAGTTGAAAAATAAATTAATAAATCAGGTATTTGCCTACTTACGGCATCAGTAGTTAATACTGCATGTGTTGCTACGCTTCTCTAACTGTCATCTAAGCATCACATAAAATAGCCCATGGAAAAGTGGCGTTTTTCATCGCTACAGGAAATTTTGAAAGGGTCAAAGCTTCCTGGAATATTCATGAGGTGGAGGTGTCTTCCAGTAAACATTCCATGTCAGGTTTTCTAATAACTATTGGTTCTGTCTCACTGGTGCCTATACCATTTTCTACATCTCTGGACATACTGAGTTTTTTTATAACAAAAATTTTGCAGGTCTTGTATATGCTGAACTACAGCAATTGAACACATCTGCTCCTTTGAAAACCTGGATTATATTAATTTAGGAAAGAAAAGGCAATTTACAATTACATTGCAAAGACTTAAAAAAAAAAAAGCAAAATGAAAAAAAATTTCAGAAAATCCCAACTCTGAACCATACTCCATTGACTATGAGAAGTGACAGTTTGGATGCCATGTGGGGTCTGAGGGCTTGGTGCTGCAATGCCTGTCCGCCAAGCTTCTGGTTTGCTGAGTGGAATCCAGAATCTTATCTTGTGGAATAGGGCTCCTACTCTGTGCAGCCTAAGGGAGGATTAGCTCTTGCACACTGGGACCGAAGTAGCCAACAGGCTGAACAGGGATCCTCTTTTAGTCAATCAAGAGGTACCCAACAGCAAGTTAAACCACTAAATATTAACCTACTCTGGGTCTTTGTCCTCTCGAGAACTTCAGATCTTTATCAAGCACCCCTTGCTAAAAGCAGGGACCTAGTCCCTTTGAGCACTATTCGTATTTTTCTTTTGAAAAACAGCTGAAGAAGGAGATACCGAGTTTCTTTTCTGTACAATGACCAAGTGGTAAGAATGCTTGCCCTGTAACAGGCAAGCACAGATTCAATTCCCTCTTGTCTGAACTTCAAACCTAATCTTTTATCTTCCAGATGAGTGCCCAAAACACAAGACTTGCAAGACACAAGCCTACTCAGGAGGTGGGGAATGTTGTTGTTCTTTTAGAGCAGTACCTTTGTGCAGAAAAAAAGCTCAAAATTCACAAGGTCAGAAAGCATGGATAACTCAGCAGTTCAGTGTTTAAGGTGCTCATTACATTTGGTCCCTGCTCCAAGGCCTGTTTATCCTTTCTGTTTTTTAATGCAATTTCTGTAGAATGTAAAATTCAGTTATATTTTCTATAAAGAGGGAAGGTAAGTATAGACCTACTTCCAAATGAGTACTTTAACTCCTAGGTGAAAGAACTCCCAGCCCTCCACACAGGGCTCATACCTATCTAAATAGGCTAATAATTAAACTAATGTATAAGAAAAGAAAATAGTAGCTTGAACAACATCAGCCAGGTTTTCAAGGGAAGTGGAAACGCCATTGGTTAGAAGCAGTTTCCTGTTTGGGAGTTGTAGGCAAGTTAAAAAAAAAAATCTGGGGAAAGAAGATACATGGAGTCACATCTAGACTATGGATCTCAACTGAGCTGAGCTATCAGCCCTGTTAAAAGTGATGTAATTTGGGGGCTTGTGATGTAATTTGGGGGCTTATTCAGAGGTGACTGTAAAGCTTCAAGGTCAAACAGTAAGATCCCCCTGAAGTTTAGGTTTCTGTAGCTTAAGTGACAGCCCACTGGAGATTTCTGGACAGCAAATTTAGACCCAACTATTGTTTTGTATTTTATACTTAATGCTCTTCCTAGAAGAATCACAACTGATATGCAAGCACCTTAACCATAAGCCTGGTCAAACCCCTAAATTTGAGTGCTAGTGAGATCTGAACTGAATTTCTAATACTGCCCTCATACAGAGCTTGACTAAATATTAGTCCAAGCAGTCTAACCTTTTATTTTTTTCTTTTCTTTTAAAGCTATGAAAAAAATCTCATGGAAATTTATGACCAGTTGCCTGATTGCCTGCTGGTTTTAGGTGCTGCAGCTATTCTGAAATCTGTGGAATTATGCCAGCTTGTATCCACAGCCAGTGTCACTCAGAATTCAGTTGCATCTTTTTTAAGTGCAAAATGTCATTAGTTGTACCAGAAGCTGACATGAAGTAGCATTTCCACCTAATTGTCTTATCCTTTTACTGACAGCTTGCTGTTGCCCTTCCGAAACCTTGTCAGTTGGAATTTTACTGAATAAGTGCATTTGGTACCATTTTGAACCAGCATTTTCCTTAAAAAGTATTATTTGAAGAGTGAAAGAGGAAGGGGAGGTAGACCAGCTATTCTGTCCTACAAATAAAAAAAGTGAAAGCCTTTGCCATAAAATCATCTTGATTTTTTGTCTTCCTCCATTGTATTTTCTTCCCCAGAAACATTAATATGCTTCCTTCCTAGAATCCCTGAAGTTTTCGAGTATGGCAAACTCTCACACCACCCATTCAGTTGCTACCAATTTCTCACATATGGAAAGCTGACAGCGTAAAATATTTCACTCTGGTTTTGTTCAATGAAAATGTTATTTAAATAACCTTTATTCACAAACTCTAGTAAATGTATAACTGTTAGTATATCCAGTATTGTATGCCAAGATGATTATTAAAATAAATCAAGGAATACGTCCAGATAACTTCAAATAATTAGAGAAATAAACTTGTGCTGGCCACATCATCCAAGACTATAATCATCATATTAATATCTGGTTTTCACAAAGCTGATGGAGGTTATAAAATTACTTCATACACAATGAATAGGTATCATGTGATGCCTTATCAGCCTGGAAGTGAAAAAAACTGAAGATCATAAATGCAAGCCCATAAAATTATCTGATAGGAATAATTAAGGATGAGCTTTTCACATCTTTGGATATAGATTTTCTTTCAGACCTATTAAAATCCTACTCTCTCAAGGTCTTGTCTCCCCAAACCCGTGAGGACTAAGATCTTATACCAGGTAATTTTCACAGATATCAATTTTGTGTTCAAGTGCAACCCAAAACTATTTTTCTGGCCCAAATTGCATAGCTATCTAGCTACTATAGTACAGATGCCTTTCCCATTGCAATTTCTTCCAATAAGGGCAAGGGCTTTCCATAGGAGCAGTCTGAGTAATCAAATGATTTCCTATGGGTTAGGTAATTAAACACTTCAAATTTGCTGCTCACCTGAGTCCTGTATCTGACTGAAGGGTCTTTCTTTTTAATTCCTTTCCAAGCTTCTGAGTTGAGCTGAACAGCTGACTTAAACCAAAGTGAGGAAAAGGCAAGAATATATTCTTGCATGTCCCAGTTTCCAAAACACTTCTCAGCTATGCCTTCCTCACTTCCCATTCAAACTGTGTGTAACGGAGATAAGCCAATTGACATTGCTGAGTTTTGACAATAGGACACTCAATCCACGATTGTGAAGATCTTAGACAGGAGGTTTGCATCCTAAAGCTATAACTTTTACATTATCAACATGAGGAGTCTAGCTTATGTTGAGACATAGGTTTAGTATTCAACATCAAGTAGCTAGCCACAACTGGTGGCTTTTTAAGGAAAATACTTTTTCCTTAAAAATACTTTTTCCTTAAAAAGAGACATATGTCTAACCTTCCTGAGAAATAGTAGTGCTATTTGAAAATCTCACATCTAACATTTGCAGGACACCACCTTTGAAAGTAAATGCTATATTTAAAATGAGCAAAACTTTAAATGGTTCCAAAATATTCCAAAAGATAGACTGCAAGTCATAGCTGATGATTTCAAATATGCTCAAATCAAGACCCATTTGAAGTAGAAGGAAATATGTCTGTCTGTTTTGCATGGTAAGGGCCAAAGGTGTAAGGTCTGAATTTCCGAGAAGCAAATCTTGAAAGCCTGAATGTTGGGTACAATTAAATGAGATTGTAGCATCCTATAAAGGAAATTATTATTGTTAAATGTCCATATTGCAAGTCCAGTGCACAGAATATAGAGAAAAATTATTAAAAAAATCATCTTTTTCAAAGTTTTGAAAAGGGGGGGTGTCAAACTTTAGCAGAAATATGAAAACTCAGAAGATGGCCAAAAGAAAATTAGAAGGTAATTATCACTATGTTGGAAAAGGAACAAACTAATTAGAGCATCAATAACAAGGACATGTGATGAACCAACAGAGAGTGTAAAAGTGATGGATAAAGAGAGCAGGGCAACATTTTTTGTAGATCAAGAACATTTGTTATGGTGTAGGATACTGACAGAAGCTAGCAGACTGGAAAGAGATGCTGAAAATGCTGAAAGTAATAAACACAGAAGAAAAAAATGTGAAAATGTTACTATTTAATTTAAACCAGCATGTATCAATACCTCTGTTAAATTAGGGAGAGGAAATGAGAACAAATAAAAGACTTGATAGGGAAAAGAACTCCTAGCTTTAATCCCAAAGGCACAGGGCCCTGAACATTACACAGAAAACAAAGGTTCAGTCATTAGAGATATGGAAAGATTGCAAAGCAGGAGATTATTGAGACTTTACTGCATTGCAGTACAGGATATGCAATTGTGAAAAGAATAAAGGGATAGCCGGAGAAAAGTGTCACAGCACTTAAGACAACATGAATTTAAACTGAAAAAAAGGCTGTACTCTAAAGGAATTAACAGAGAATTCTTTAAAATAAAGAGTGACGAAAAAGAAGGTAACACTCCCCAATAAATAAAACAACATTAGCTAATTTACTCTGGCCTTCTCCCGTCCTGATGTCCTATGGCCTTATGACTGATGCAACAGTGCACCTTTAGATTAATGCATTATTTGCATATAACTGCTTTTACAATTTTCACAGCAGCATTTTCTACCTAATATGCTTTACCTCGTGACTTATTAATAGTACATCAGATTGCTGAGAGGATTTCTACCTTTACCTCCTTACACCAGCCTTGCAAATACTGCTTTTCTCAGCCCTTCAGTTTGAGCCCCTGTTGCAAACAAGGGTGCCTAAAATTCTGTATGAATTTTAGTGAAGCCTCTTCCTAGATGGATGTTGACTGGAGAGATTGATATACAGCTGAAGTGAAACACTTGAGATTCTGCATATTCTTGTATGCAAACTGGGAGTTGTGGGGTCATATTATTATTATGGTACAGTGTGTTCCTTCATATTAGAATACTATCCAGTTATTTTAAAGCTGTGAAGAGTTTATATCAGTATTTTTCTCTGCATATCTTTATTCTTAATTATATTTATGGTTTTAAAGCCTTGATAGCTTTATAATTGCATATTCTCCTCTGTCAGATAAAGACTGAATCTCAGCTCCTCTAGGAGTCTGTTGTTATTGTTGTTTTTATAGCTTTGCTCCAGTTAGGCGAATGATTTAATATTAAACATTAAAGTATTCCCTTTTTGTCTCTCAGAGATAGGCATTTTAATCCTCTGTAAGAGGCATCATATGTCTGTCTGTCTGGTGAGACAGAGTCTTGCTCCTGCAACAGCAGTCGGGGTGGTGACAAGTTAGAATTTGGGACCAAAGGTGGCATTAGTCAAAGATGTATGTAGAGAAAATGCTGTTTTTTCTCCTATTGTTCATTTGCAACAGAATTTATACAAAAAATGTGCAGTTAGCACAGACAGCATAAATCTGAACTCGTTTTTAAAAGTCTGGGTTGAGATAGCATAGTTTGAGTCTGTTTACGCTAACCAGTAGTTCACAGGCAATATATCACATGCCTCGATATACCTCTTGTCAATACAGGAAATTGTAAAGTTATGCCAAATGATGCTGGTAGCAATAGCAAGGGGTGATACTGTCCATAGAGTGCCACTTCTTTATACTTGCACCCAAGGAATAGTGAAGCTTGGAACCTATTGGGTTGGGGACCTGATTTTCCCCCACTGGATGATGTCCCTTAAGGGAATTAGAGTGCTGCCTTCTGAGAGGATGGTGTCTATAAGTAAGTGGAAATAAAGAAAGTTTTCTGAAGGTGTCTTGATGCTTAAAGTTCATAACTGTTCGACTAATGCCTGTCTTGAACATCTGAAGATCTGAGCGCTAGGGCACAACTTCCTATGATGCAATACATATATTTAAGGTTATGTGTATATACACACCTTTCCTCCAAAAAATGCCAAGGCATTGAAGAGAAAAATTAATATCCTCCTTATCACAATAATGTTGACAGCTCAATTTTAGGAAGTGCCCTTCTGAAGTCCTTCATAAGAACTGTCACATCTGGAAAACAGTCAGACTCTACAATACAGAAGCATTGGGCCTGACTGTGTCCAAATTTACACAGCTTTGGCACTCACTATATCTAGTGAATTAAGTCTGTTTGTTTGATACTTATGTCAAAGGAGAAGTGCTTACATAAAGTCAGATACTAGAAATCCTATTACATCATTCAGTCCATATCTTTTCCACTGGTAAATGTCTACATAATATTATTACATGATTTATTTACAACAGGTTTGTATTTCTATGATAATTTTCAACAAGAAAGATTCTTCTGTAATGTATGTAGCTATATACTTAGGTAATTCAATTTTTATTTCTTTAAATAGCTTTGTCTGATTTGGCTATGTTTTCTCCCAGAATCATCATAAATAACCAGGTTTAGCAGTGATGCAATTCAAACTTTTGTAAAAGTCACCTTTAAGATAAGCCATACATATTTATTTATTTAAGTCTTTTCTCATTGATCAGCCTTTCCAAGACCTCAGTCCTGAATGCCCTTTCAGTTTGTCAATATCTTTTTTTTTAACTTAGACACCATAATAGGGCTTTTCAAACAGTGAATAATTCCACTGATTCTGTAAAAGAAGTATTACCTTCTTTCGCTGCACTCTCATAGTAAGATATATGTAGTTGAAGGCAGCAAAAATAAATCTTTATAAAATTCTGTAAGATATCATACCTAAAACATTACTATATTTTAATCTAATTTGCATCTTTAATGGATCTTAGCTATTTCACTTAAGTGCAATCTTCATATCTACTTTATATCTATAATCTTAATACCTTCCAAATAGCTATAGGAGTAAAAATGAACTGTAAGGAAAATAAAGATTTTGGTTTGTGATAGAATTTTGCTAAAGAATGACAAGAATATTTTTTCCCCTTCTCCAAACAGTATCCATTCTTCTGTCGACACAGTGTGTGCTTCCCTCTCTCCCTCTGCTTTAATTCTGATTCCATCAAAAAATCAGAATCCTGTGACTGATGTTCAAAATGAGCTGAGGTGATATTGAGGTTTTGAACTTTATCTGAGCATGTCACTCACTTGAAGGCATTCCAGACCTCAAATGGCTCAGTGCCACTTCTCAGAAATGAGACAGGAACAAGTATTGATTTTTTTTTTCCTTTAAACTGAGTACCTAATGAGCAAATGAAGATATGGTTGGTCCTCAATTTATTAGGTGATCTAAAAGAGGCTTACCAGAGTTCAAATGTATGGAGAACAGTTTATTGCAATTCTACTTTATTTTTCTTTTTTTCTGAGGGAAATTGTTTCTATAATGTTACTGAGATTTGGAACATAGATTAGATCATTATACCATATTGCATTTCCATAGCAAACTGAAGCTCTTACTTGGTAAAAATATATTCTTTGGATCTGACAAGAGACTGTTACAGTACTACAGCATATTCTTGTTGGTACTTGAGAAAGTAAACAAAATTAAAAGCCACTGGGAAAAGAGAATACATTGCTCCCTGAAGGTACAAGTGTTTCTTCAAGCTGAAAATTACAGATTTATAAGAAAAGCCAAGTACTTTCTCAAAAAAGAGTGAGGCGTCTCAAATCTACTGAAGTTAAGCGAGATAAATATATTGAACAGACAACTGAATCCAGTGAACAGGTATGAAGTAAATGTATCCTATCTTAACAAAAAATGATTAGTGTATAGATGAATGGAGAAAATATTTGGATCAACTAGAACTAAAAACTAGATCTAAAATCTTTAACAAATAAAATGGAAAGTCCTGCAGCCACACGTATATAGTTATTTAGGCATAAAAAGATGCAGACTTGCTACAAGTAGGGAGGTTTTAAAAGCTTTTGGCAGTTTATGATGCTGCCACAGATGATGAGATGGGGCCTGACCAGGTCTAGGTCCCACCTGCCACAAAAAGGAGAGGAGGTTACAGGAACCATGTAAGGGACAGAGAAGCAGAGACAAAAGCTCAGACCATCAGGCTTGCTGTTCCTGCTGTGAGCGGCACAGACAAATGACAGAATAGTGCTTTCACTGGGAGGGTTACATCTCCTCTCTCCTCTTACTAGTTACCAACCTGTGCAGCCCCAAGAAGGCTGTAACAAGCCCAGTTTTCAGGGGTGAAAATACAGGTAAAGTACGCAGAAGACAACAGCTGCTTTGCTGGTTGGGAAGTCTGTCATCAGTCAACTGCCTATTCTGTCTGTTTGCCCGCCCACCCACAGAACTGGTCCAGACCAGTTTCGATTCAGTAAAACCTGAACTAGATATTTTAAATCCATAGATTTTCAAAATGAAAATTTGTCTGCAGATCTAACATAGAATTGCGTTAATAACCCATATATTTTTCTGAGTTCAGTGAGAACTGAACCTACCTACATTTTCTGATGCCTAATTTCTCTTCTAAATCTACCTTGGAATGCTATATAGGATTAAATCCTTAAACAGTAATTCATAAATAAATAACTTCATCACGCTTTGAGAACATAAAAGGTCTTGGGGTGTCCTTCTTTGAACTGGTCATTGTGTTTCCCTTCCTTTTCTCATCTACAAAGATTACCAATTTGTTTTAAACATGTAGAAAAATGTTCACCAGCTGTATGTTTCCAGAGTTAATGTAACAGAACTGAGACTGCTCTTTCAAACTTGTGGTACTAATGATAATTGATATTGATTCAGCTCATTAAATATGCTCATTCTTTAAAAGAAAGACATGCTTTACATATGATGTTTTAATGCATTATTGCTGGAATGAGGATATAGCTCTTGATTTGAGAGAGAGAAAGATGGAGAACACATTTCCATCTCAACATGTGCCCTTCACTTGTGTTTCTCTCAGTTCCTGTGTCCTGTGTTCCTTCTCAGACATGGCTTCATTACAGTACAGAAGAAACCCACCCCTCTTAGTAGGTGAAATTTACTCTGGAATTAAGAGCTGCTATGAGAATCACAGCACTATGTAAGTGAGCAGAGCTCAGGGCTAAGTTTTTATTAAAGAAAACCCCCACAACTGCTGTGTATGCTACTGGAAGGTTTCCCCGTGGGCTGCATGAGGACTTAGTTACAAGTGATGCAGTACAGTGTTGAGGGAAAAGGTCTTGCTTCGTGACTCTGCTGCCAGTGGTCCTTGCTAATTAATATAGAAGTCGTATACACTATCTAACATTCCCATAATCCCAGTTCCTCCTGACACCCCTTCTCATGAAACCAGACTAATTTGAGCAGTCTAAACTTTGTTAGGAAATTGTTTGGAAAAACCAAAGTAGTTTTACTGTCAAAGTATGCAGTGAGAGCTTGCAATTCACTACAGCATTTGGGCATGTGAAGACATAAGTGGAAACAAACAAGCCATGTATGTGAGTGGGTTTTTTTGTAATTTCAGAGGAAGGGTTTTTTCATACTTAGAATTTTGAAAGTGACTGAAATGCTATAAAAGTACAGTGGCAGCAAGCTATTTATCTTAATTGAAAGAACTAAAGAATCATTCCCATTCATCTTCAGAATGCAAAGTTATGTCAGGCTCTGATACTATGATGTAACATATATTGTATTGCAGCAGCGTGGAAAATACTGTATTTGTATAGCATACACTGTACCAACAAATAATTATAAAATGGATCTTAGCGTGAATAATCCACAATCATATTGCAGTTTCAATGATCTGTTTATGTCTGCCTCCCTGCAGCATTAATGATTAAATGTAGTAACTCAATGTATAACAATTAGCTTGGGATTACAGAATCCATCCGAATACCAAGCAATAAGTCTTTATGTTAAGATGGAAATTCTACTGCCATCCATTTATTATAAAATTCTCTCTGAGAATCTGATCTAATGTAATATGCTGTCCAGAGTATATATAATAATCTAAATAGCATTGCTAAAATTAGATATGGTAGTGTTGATAAGCTAAGTGCATTTCCAGCAACATATTTTTTTATGAAGATTGTTTATTACTAACATTGGCTTATATTCAGCTCTAAGTACCTGATCAACATTCGTGGTGTAAAAAAGATGTGTAATCACTCATTCATCAGTAATTCTTTATTATCTCATTTTCTCTTGGGAAAGAAAATATGTTGCATGCATCAATCAATTGATCAAATAATAATGTGAAAATCTTAATCATGGTAAATGCATTCTGAGAATATCAGTTTAGGACCAGACTATCAATTTTTACTGACATGAGCTGGCCTTTCAAAGCCAGTGTGACAATTTAAATAAGTGAAGACTGTCCCTCTCAGCAAGGGCTTTGGTGATCCTATCCTTCAAATGAGCACAGGGTAATTTTTTGATGCACCTGTCTAGTTAGCCTAATCTTGTATGACTAAAGTTAATTAAAGTCAAATCAAAATGAAATTCAGCTTTTGTGCTGGATTTTTATTGGTATTTTTTCCCCAGTTTCCTCTTGGGCCTTTCTAGCAGCATAAACCAGATAGTTTGTCTGACTCTGAATACAGCAAGATCTACCTGCCAGTAAAAAAGAAAACACAAACAAACTTAGCTGAAGCTGGGAAACAAACTCAGATCAGGAGAGCATTAACTAACTGTCCTCCTACTAAGCCCCAGTTTCACACTGTGTTTGCCCCCCAGTCTGTCAGATCACAGCTTAGCAAAGCAATGCTGGGAGTTAATGCTCTTGTAAAGCATGTGTATCTCCAGCAGAATCTTTTCCTTGCTGGGCTGATTTAAGGGTAGATGGCAGTACTAGTAAGTTGTAGAGAATGTTTGCTGCAAAGCCCCTGCAATGCCATCTTGAAAGGCAGACAATGAATGTAGTCTCAGACACAGCAGGATATGACTGGATCCTTTCAAACCATGGAATACAGATATGCAGACCTTTCCAATCTTTATAGCTTTTACCCTTCCAGAGGGAGCATTATACTTGTGAAACCTTTACAGTATTTTTAGGCTCTCCTTTCCCAGTAAAGTTTCCACAGTAGGGTAGAAAAAGGCTATCAGTGCTCCAAATGTGTGTTTCTGGGCACACAAATCTGTTATTTCTCCTGGACCAACTATGCCTACTGAATCCTGCACAGATAATCCAAATGTAAAAATATACAAATATTGGCAGCCAATAGGGGGCTTTTCATCTCAAGCAAGAAAATAGAAGTAATTCTGATAGCTCTTCCAAGAGATGCCTGGTGGGGCTTATTTGCCAAAGTTTGAATCTGTAATAAACAGCCTACTGCTGTTTCTATTTTGAAGTCTTCATATTTAACATTCGTTGATGGATTGCCACGTACAGAATGTGTATAAACAAAGTGATGAGAAGAGGCTTACACATGAATGCCATGAAGGCAGACTGTTTATAAAGTGCTCGTTCAGAAATCTTCCTTTAGTTCTATGGTTTGTGAAGTAACTCGGCCAATGAAATGCAATTTATCATTGGATGCTATATGTGGACAACACACCAGTGGGGAAGACAAAAACTGTTAAAACACCACCTCCTTTGTAGAAAGGAACAGATGTTTTGGAATAGCCCAGTGTTTTCGGGGAAATTTAAGGCACAACCTTTCATTCTAATTTTCTTCTCCTCAGAATTGTCCTGTGTAGCTCTGCAAAAACAAGTCCTTCCATTATTTTTTTTAGGTAGGAAGGGCTTCAACACAGTACTATAACATTTAGTTAAATATCACAGCTGTAGATTTTGGTTACACAGCAGACTTATATTCAAACCTTATTTAAGGTATCATAGATTTTCTTATATGTACAGATACAGACATGGTACATATGCAATGTATAATATAGTAAACTGCAACAGCATGAGAAAACAAGGATTTCATGGTATGAATCTAGGACTAGCTATTGGTAAATTGACACATTCACTTTTTTGGGGGAGGAAAGAACATTGGCAGTAGATTGGATTCAGATAATAATGATGATAGTAATAAGGGGAAGAATTTGAAAGGATATGAAGAAAAATGTTTAATGTTTTAAATATTACTTTTAATGTTGAAAAATTTCTGCTTTGAAAAAATCTTCATAAGTTTGTAGATGGATCGCATAACTTTTAGATAAGTTTGACCCACACTGAAAACAGATTTTGGTTTCTGAATTTAAAAAAAAAGTTTATCCATTTTGTTTTATGTTTGACCTCTAAGTAGAAAGTCTACTCTTTTCATATTTTTCACCTGTGATATGTTTTGGTATTTCCAAAAGAGCACCAGAACAACCATATTCACAATCAGGTAGTCAGTATACATAGTGTGACATACTACATGTATTATAGGCTGATTTTCAAAACAGAGCTATCCTGGAAATATTGTAGAGCAGCAGTTCTTAAGCAGACTACTTGCTAAGTTTTAGGAACATTATGGTACCTGCAACTTTCTCTTAATTTTTATTACACCTGTAAACTATAATAAAAGCTAAAATATGTTAAATGCCTTTTTAATAATTTTTCTTGTGTGAGCAGAATGCACAACAGAGAATGACAGTTTGAACACATGCCAGTATAACCATATGGGGTG
Organism: Strix aluco; assembly: GCF_031877795.1. Classification (NCBI taxonomy): domain Eukaryota; kingdom Metazoa; phylum Chordata; class Aves; order Strigiformes; family Strigidae; genus Strix; species Strix aluco. The sequence goes on from NC_133944.1 coordinate 8,110,703, forward strand.
TTAGTGGTGGGAATTTAAAATGCTTTAGGCAGCTTCATTTCTCCAAGAATGATGCACAGAAAATCACTTTTCTCCTTGAGGATGAACTTTGAAAAGTAATAGATAGGCAGACATTTTCCAACACAATACTTCTCTAACACTGTAGCTCCCAAAATTAATATTTGAGTCAGAATAATGGAACTCAATAAAATTAGCTCATACAACCTATACTTTCTTACCTCTGGGTAAAAATGATTGTTTCTTATTTGTGTCTTCTTTCTAGTCCCTACTGCTAACACACCAATTTTTCTTCTGCAATCCTGTAATATACCAAACAGACTCTTCTAGTAACTTATTTAACAAAATAGGATCTTGTAGCTCTCTCAGCTTTGTAATGATTTTATTTTTGTTAACACTTTAGTCCCTAAACCTTTTTTTTTTTACTTCTCAATTATACCATCAATTTAATGAAGCATAGTATGTTCCTATGTTCTAATATAACCTGTTGTGTGTGTGAGGAGGTGGATGCGAGGGATATTGATTCATGAGGATTTGTGAATCAGATATCTCAAACAAAGCAGTTCAAGAGAAGACACTCATCTCCTCTGCCAGTTCACAGCTGATGATCCCCATGCCTGTTCCCAGTGAGTTCAATAGCAAAATTGTCACTGTCTTCAAATACTGCAAAGACAGTGTACTCTTGCAAAAGCAATTATAAACTTGCTGACAAATGTCCATCTTTCTGTCCACCCTACTGTTGTACATGAGAAAGGTAATGAACCAATAAACTCTGGCCTACACGAAGTCACTGGCAAAATTCACTGGTGTTGTTTGATCTGGGATTTTTTTTTGGTCAGCTTTCCTTAGTGAATAAATCTTAGTACATTAACTTCTATAGAAAATCACACCATCTGCCTCAGTCATATTTGTTACAGAATGAAGTAAAACTGATTGATAGTATGTTTTTTTATTTTTCTAAATAGTTTTTATCTAGTTACTTTCAAAAACCACATATATATTGACAATCTATGCACTGCTCTTTGTATTTCAGTGCCCATAAATAAGTTTTGACATGGTCTTGATCTTTTAGAAGTTGACTGCAACTGGTATCAGCCAGTTCTTGGAAGGAAATCAGCTATAATTTACCTTTACTAATCACTTTACATACTGTTTCAACTACAGCAGGTTAATGTGGTGGATGTACATGTTATTAATTATAAAACTGGAGAACATCCTCCAGCTGAAATTAATTAATTATGTTCTTTTGGGTGGGAGAAGTCTAGTGTGGCATTTGAGATGTAGGGTCATGATTCCCTGCATCAGTTTTATGGCTGATTGTATCAGATGTGACAAGTTTTGCACTGAAGCTAGAGTTTTATTCATACAATAATGATACTGCTCTTCTCCTAGTTTTGGGGCAACTTACCAAAATTTAGAGTCTTTACAACCATTTTTCTCATTATTTATTGGTATGTCTGGACTTCCCTTTTGTAATTTTAGTGTTCTTCTGAATCCTTTTCACAGCAATTCTGCAACAAAACCCCCTATTAATGTTTTTTACTTTACCTGGAAATATTAACAGTTCGAACACTGAGTCAAATGTATACTCCCAGGCCAATTACCATTTTTTTCATCATTTCCCGTGCATGCTGACCCTCATTGCTAAATACTTGTACCTATATTGAGTTTTTTCACATCCTAGGATCCTGTGTGATTGTAAATAGCCAATAATGTAATGTATTACTCAAAGTGATGAAGCTCTGTTAAGGTGCTTAGTAATGCTTAGCACAATGGTCTAAAGATTTAGGACTACCAGGTTGCAAACAGAAAATGAAGAAAATTTAAGAGTAGGAAAAGCTGCTTTTCCCAAATATCCCTCAAAAATAAACCAATCAAAACATGAAGATATAAAAGCATGGATTTTTTTCATTATGAAACAAATTGAGAAAAAGTATCAGTTTGATCATTTACTTTTAAATGCAGCATCTTAGGGCTTTTCTCCATAGGTTTTGCTTTTCTCTAATCCTGCTGATTTAGAAGCCAACACAGCTAAAATACAGTAGGAAAAGACCTATAATTAGGATTTAAGAATATAATGGTAGGAAACCAAAAATAGTGCATTCTACTAAATTTAAAGGAATGAGCTATACTTTTATAACACCTTTACACTGGAGCTATATGAGAGGTTGTTCCAGTGTAATTATCCTAGTATAAAATTGCACTCTAATCAAAAAGTTAGGGCAAAAAGCAGTGTGCAGACAAGGCTGGTATTTCAATGAGCTGGGCTATTTTTCTGTCAGCCAATATACCCAAACATCAAACAAAACCTAAGCAATTATATACACTAATCCTTCCCAATGTGAAGTTGCAGCCCAATGCGAATTCAAAAGCACCAAGTTGCAAATCCTTCAAAAAGAGCATTTACAACTTATAATGGAAACTCCAACAGAGCTCTAACTGTAATAGTGTGACTACTGCAGCGATTATTCTTTATTGCCATGGCATTTACTGCTGAAATAGTGGTGGGCAGATTCTAACATTCTCAAAATTAATGTGCAGTAACATCCTCATGTGAGGTATTGCCCAAGGTATGGTGTTTTGAAATGTAATATATCAAAATGATGATACTTCTCCATTTAAGTTGTTCTGGTCACTCACTTCATACAATTGCGGCTTCAAAGGTACTTTTCATAATTTCAGAATAAATATATATGAAATAGGAGAATCTGAAAAGCATTTGGATTCTGACTAGTATTAATGAGGACTTGGAAAATGCCAACCTATCTCCAGTAGAGCAGCTTTATAGCTGAGAGAACATTATGGTAGAGTGTTCTCTTGTATGATTAATTTCCCCTTGTGAGCAATACACTTATGGCCCAAATCAGCTACTCCATGTATAGAACTCATATTGATTTCTGTCAAAATTCTGCCTGAAAACTAAAAATGTCAAGTCTGTCAGCAGTGGTCTGATGGAAAGTAAACACCGGAGTATGAACAACAATGGGAAGGGAGGAGCATTGTACCTAAGCGAGAGTTCATAAACTCCATCCTGCTAGATTTCCTCCTTTTCAATACAAGAGAAATCATACAGCTGTTACTTCAGTTTCTCTTATGTGTTTATGCCTAGTTGGGCTGGTAGTGATCCATAGCCTACAATTAAAAAAATTTGTTTCTGCGTTTCAAAGTTCATTCAGATCATGATGCTGGAAATGCTGTAAAAAAGCAGAGTTACTGCCAAAAATGCAGAAACGCCGCATTGTTTAGTTTTAATATTAAAAGTATGTCATATCTAACCTATATACTTGTACTGTAATATATATTGGGGGTGATAGGAATCTTGTTATTTTGTATCATTTGTTTGCTATACACTAGTAGCAGACTAAAAAAAAATCTGTCAAAACAAAAAAATCAGAAATTCTAAAAGATGATAGGGTTAGCTGAAAAAGAGTTGCTCATCTGCCTTCAGACTGGAACTCAGGAGGGACAAAGAGCACACTAGCAAGTGGCAACAGCAAAAGGAAGCCCCCTAGCAGAGAAATGAGGAAAGGAAATAGACTCCCCCTTATATGGAAGCAGTGTAAAACAGCAGTCATTATTTCACAACAAAGATGCAAAGTAAAAATAAATTTTAAAATTTTTAAAGCCTTTATGCAGGTCCCAGTGAGAATTCTTTCAGTGTTGCTACTTAACATGATATTTATGTTGCAATTTCATTCTAACAGGAACTGCACTTCCTTTATCACAAGGGCAATATATAAAATATAAATGCAATATATATAGGTATGGAACATAAAGATTAAGGCGAGCTTTAACAGCAGGTCTTCTGGTTAGAGCTGGGTACCTGATGTTCACTTAGGAATGAGAAACAGAAGGAACATACATACATTTTCTGAAGTTAATTGTAGGTTGGGCTGATAATTCTGACCTCTCTGATTTTTCACTTCAGCCTTTTAACTTCCTTTACCCAGACTGATATTTCCCTTCAGTCATACACGCAGTTGGGGCTCACACCATCTAACTTCAAGCTCTACCAATCTCAGTGCCAGGGGCAAGAGGACTAGATCCCTTCTGTTGCTAATAGACCTTCTAAGAGCTAATTGTTAGGTGACTTGAGGTGTCCTTCAGAAGAACCCATCTTCCTCCTCCACTGACTTTGTACAGAGCCCCTCCTGACCTATGTGCCTAGAGTTCATTTGTGGTTTTGCCTTTTTATTTTCCTCAGAGGTGAGTTTTAGCCTAAAATCGAAAATAAACAAACAAGTATATTACTACCATCACCTTCAGTACTTTCAATGACCCTTTCAGTACACATAATGATAGTCCCATACACTATAGGAATCACTAAACCAAGATCTTGTTTGAATGAAATTGTAATGGCTTTACCAAGAAAAGCCTTTTACCCTGTGGGTTTGCTATATATATATTTTTATTTTGAAATTTTTTTTTTCAACCAGATGGTTTAATTAATTCTTATCACAGACATCTTTGTCACAAAGTACTTCTAGAACAGATGAGCACAATTATGTAAGTGCTTTTGTGTAAAGGATTATTGAAAGAATTACTATTTCACAGGGGAAGTGTTGTTGTAATTTTATCTTTAATTTTTCCAACATCCTTGACATTTAAAGATGGTTTTAATATTATTATTATCGAATTGCAAAAAAGAAGGGTGTTGAATTTGTATTGATTTTACATGTGTGCTTACAGTCAGAAAGATGGCATTTCAAAACCTTTTCAAAATATAAGTTTTCTCTTTCATAGTAAACAACACAAAATACATTGTATCAATGCCAGTGTTTGACTATAGAAGGAAAAATGTTACCTTGCACGACAAAGTATTAAAGAACTTAAGAATGTATTTGCCTTCCATTTGTCTCTATGGACTACAAACTGTGATGACATGTAGTAAGTTCAGAGAATTTGACTATACAAACACCGAGTCTTTAACAAGAAGAAAAGCTTCTATAGGTATGTTGGTGATAAAACAGGGAACATGTAGGCCCTCTCCATAAGGAAACAGGAGACGTGGTTACCCAGGATATGGAGAAGGCTGAGGTACTCAGCAACATTTTTGCCTCAGTTTTCACCGTCAAATGCTCCAACCACACCGCCCAAGACATACAAGGGAAAGGTGGGGACTAGGAGATCAGGTTCAAGACCATCTAAGGAACCTGAAGCTGCACAAGTCCATGGGACCTGATGAGATGCATCTGCGGGACCTGAGGGAACTGGTAGATGAAGTGGCTAAGCCGCTAACCATCATAATTGAGAAGTCGTGGCAGTCTGGTGAAGTTCCCACTGACTGGAAATGGGGAAACATAACTCCCATTTTTAAAAAGGGAAAAAAGGAAGATCTGGGGAACTACAGGCCACTCAGTCTCACCTCTGTGCTCAGCAAGATCATGGAGCAGATCCTGCTGGAATCTGTGCTAGGACACATGGCAAATAAGGAGGTGATTGGTGACAGTCAACCAGTCAACATGGCTTCACTAAGGGCAAATCGTGCCTGATGAATTTGGTGGCCTTCTACAATGGGTTACAGTGTTGGTGGATAAGGGCAGCTGACATCATCTACCTGGACTCGTGCAAAGCATTTCACACTGTCCTGCACAACATCCTTGTCTCTAAATTGGAGAGACATGGATTCGACCGATGGATCACTCGCTGGATAAGAAATTGGCTGGATGGTCACACTCAAAGAGTTGAGGTCAACGGCTTGATGTCCAAGTGGAGAGCAGTGACCAGTGGCATTCCTCAGGGGTCAGTACAGGGACCAGTGCTGTTTAATATCTTTGTTGGTGACATGGACAGTGGGATCGAGGCATCCTCAGCAAGTTCACTGACACCAAGCTGTGTGGTGCAGTCAACACGCTGGAGGGAAGGGATGTGCCATCCAGAGGGACCTGGACAGGCTTGAGGGGTAGGCCCGTGTGAACCTCATGAAGTTCAACAAGGCCAAGTGCAAGGTCCTGCACATGGGTCGGGGCAATCCCCAGCACAAATACAGGCTGGGTGAGGAGTGGATTGAGAGCAGCCCTGAGGAGAAGGACTTGGGGGTATTAGTGGGTGGAAAACTGACTATGAGCCAGCAATGTGTGCTCACAGCCCAGAAAGCCAACTCTGTCCTGGGCTGCATCAAGAGAAGTGTGGCCAGCAGGTCGAGGGAGGGGACTCTCCCCCTCTACTCTGCTCTCGTGAGACCCCCCCTGCAGTGTTGTGTCCAGCTCTGGGGGCACCAACATCAGAAGGACACAGACCTACTCGAGCGGGTCCAGAGGAGGCCACAAAGATGATCAGGGGCTGGAGCACCTCCCCTGTGAGGACAGGCTGAGAGAGTTGGGGGGGTTCAGCTTGGAGAAGAGAAGGCTCCAGGGAGACCTTAGAGTGGCCTCCCAGTACTTAAAGGGGACTACAGGAAAGGTGGGGAGGGACTCTATCAGGGGGTGTAGGGATAGGATGAGGGGTAACAGTTTTAAACTGAAAGAAGGTAGATCTAGATTAAATCTAAAGAAGAAATCCTTTACTGTGAGGGTGGTGAGACACTGGCACAGGTTGCCCAGAGAAGCTGTGGCTGCCCCCTCCCTGGCAGTGTTCAAGGCCAGGTTGGACGGGGCTTTGAGCAACCTGGTCTAGTGGAAGGTGTCCCTGCCCATGGCAGGGGGGTTGTGACTACACAGTCTTTAAGGTCCCTTCCAACCCAAACCATTCTAAGGTTCTATGAACCTTTGTACTGAAGGTTATAATTTTCTTTTGCAATGCAAGGCATAAAACCATTGAAAAGATAATTTGTGTTTGTCACACAAGGTCAAAAGCATGCCAAGTTTTGATAGGCTTTGTAATTCTGAAGTTTCTTACTAAACAGAAACAATAATTCAAGGTGATCACTGAAAAAAACCACAACCAGAATGATAATGTGCAAAGGAGTCCAGACATACATTTTGTAGGTTTCATTACAAAACAGTTATTTTCACTTCAGATGCAGTTCTGACCTGACCCAAAGGTAGAGACTTTCTTGATCTAAAGATTAAAATCAACTTCTAAAATTCATTGATGCCTCATTATTTGGGTAGGATTCTTATTGATAAACAAATTATTCATTAGAACTAGGCTAAAGCCATCAAAGGAATCTCTACCACTGTAATTTATTATGAGATGCATTGCAATTTCAGTATTGTTTTTTTACCACTTAATGGCTTGAATAAATATTGTGAGTGAGCAGTTTTGTAAGCAAAATAAGCCAATATCTTCCTGAAGGAAAACTGCTAATGTACAGTACTCCATGGTCTCTATACACCAGCATGTATCAGTTTTACAGGAGCATTTCCTGAAGCATCTAAATCAATTCATCTTATTCAAGATAATTCAGCAACAACTGCTTACCACTCCACCAAATAACCAGAAGGTATTAGTTTATTTTGACATGTCAAATGTAAAAATAGATACAGCTGATGTGATCTCATTTGGGATATGGAGTGCACATTATTGTAAACTGCTACCAGACTAGTTGGTGAAAATAGGAAGAAAAAAAAACCACCTTACATTAGACTGCATGTTTCAAAATACAATGACAGGACAGTGTATTGTAAAAAAAAGAAAAAATTACACAGCAACGCCATTCCCCTTCCCGTGAGCTCATGCTGAACGAAGCTGAGGCCTACCTGTCCGCCGCCACCGGGGGGGAAGGTTTTGCTGAGGTCAGGTAGAGGGGTGGGTGACCGCGGGCGCCATTTCACAGATAGAAAAAGGCGGGAAGTGGCGGGCGGAAGTGTGGGGCTGTCCGTGCAGAGGCGGGAAGGGCGTAGCGCGTGCGGCGCTGTGAGGGGAGAGGCGGGGCGGGCGTCGGAGGTGTCGTGCGGAGGGTCGGCGGCGCGGGCGGAGACGGGCGTCGGACCGGCGGTCAGCCTCGGGTAAGGCCCGGCGAGCGCAGCCGATCCTTCGGTGAAACGCGGCTCGGCCCCGGGGGGGCCGGGGCGAGGCGGTCGCGGCCTGGCGGCACCCCCAGGCAGTGCCGGCGCGGGCCCAGGTCTGTGGGGAGCGGGGAGTGCGCGGTGAATGGCGGGGCTGTTGCTGGCTTGTGGGACCGAGCTGTGCGGAGAGCAGCTCCTCGGTGTTACTGCTCCGATCTTACTCTCTAGGAAGTTTTGGTTTGATTTGTTTGTTTCTTAGCAAAAAGCATGATTAACAAAAGTTAAATAAGGCGATTTTTGAGGAGCAAGGAAGTAGAGGGTTATGCAGATTGTATTTGCAAAGTGATTTCATCTTTTGAAAAAGATGGAGACAATGCTATGGAGCAAAATAGTGATTCTGTTACTAGGAAAACTTACTGCATTTGGCCTGATGTTACTCCTGTGGCATTGTGCATTACTTGGTGGCGTTGGTGTCAAAGGGTGGTTATGTGTCCTGGCATCACACCAAGCCTGCTGGCAAGTTCACATCACTGTGATGTGTCATGTCAGCACCAAAACCATGCCTAGAGGACATGGCCTTGTCTCTCAGCAGTGTTGTTCCACTGAGCCAAGGGCTGGCATTTAGGGGAGGAGAAGCCTTTTTTTGTAGCCCAGTAGGATGGAGGCCTGCAAGAAGTTGAAGTTATCAGTCTTCATCTTGAACCGTCACTATGGTGAATGTCAAAACAAAAACTGACTCTTTACTGGTGTGAACTGACAGTGAAGTAGGCAATTTAAGCAGTTACAAGATGAAAATATTTCTGCCCTTATAGATGGCAGTGATTCCTGAGGGCTTAGGTCTGCTGTTTAAATGCCCTGTTAATGTGACAGCCTGTTAAAGACTTTTTTTTCTTGATTTGGTCCAATTACTATGTATTTATATGGGATAAGGATAACAATCTTGGTTTAGTATGCATTGTTGGCAAGCACTAAAAACGCAGATTGTACACCTACTTTTTTAAAATATTCCTCTGACTTTAAAGCTCTCAAGAGTCATGTAGAAGGCAGGAACTGGTGGGACATTTTTAGACATGAGGAGAATATTCTGATTTGGACAGGCCTGCTTTTAAAGGGAGATTTTACAAAATTTTCTATGTCTGGAATCAAAAGCAATTGCTTGAAGGACTGCTGACTAACAGGCTTCATATACATTTCTCTAATCAGTGAGACTGCAAGTGGCAATTAAAGCTTGGTGTTTCTGAGAGTTATACTGCCATACTTTCTGAGGCAGACCACCATGCCTGAGCTGTGACCAGTGGAGCACGTTCACAGCCAATATCCATAGTTGCATAACACGGCAGACACTGTCTGATCAAAATTTTAAAATAAGTATATGATCAAAATTTTAAAATAAGTATAGTCAAGAGCAGATCTGCTCTCGTTTCCAAAGCCCTAATGAGCAATTGTAACTGTTACAGTACATAAAATATTAGGCCTTTCGGTGAAGCTAATGTCAAAACTGAATATTTAATAATGTATTTGCTTTTTTGCATGGCTTAAAGAAAGGTATTGCTGAATATAAATCTACAGAGATGGAAGTGCCAATAGCTAGTGTTTTTCAGACAATAAAGGCTAGGTATTACAAACCTGTCTTATTTTTTTGTTCTCCTTACAAATACAGCTGGTATAACTTGCACAAAATGAAGATCAGGTGTCCGTAGCCTGATCCAATTCCTTTTGAAGTCCTTTGCTTGCTCTGAGTTTAAGTGGCGACAAGACTTAAAAAATCACTTACCACCTAGTCAAGTCCTCTTTGGAGCATTGATTTCCCCAAGATCAATTATTATTTTTAATTTTTTTTTAAGTATCTGAGGACTCTTAACTTTTTTCTTTTTCTTTTCCATCACCAAAATGGATATGTAATGAAAGTGAAAATGGGGATAAGGAAGCAGGCTTTAAAAGGGAGCAATTAGAAATGGTTTGTATGGCATACAGAAGGGTTTTCAAAGTGTAATAAGTATGTTGAAGGAATAAGCAACATAATTCTCAAGTGTGGTTCCACTGCAAAAAAGCTAAGAGATTAGTTAATCTTTGATTATTCCCATGTCAATTTAGCATTGCTCCCTCTATGCTGAGGAGACTTCTAAAATAGGACATCTGCCACAAATTCTCATTGGAGAACTAGTTCATGCACTAACCAATTTCTTCCTTCATCACACGTGTCCCTCTGAAAATTTAGCCACAGTATCAATCAGATTCAGATAGTCAAAGTAACGGGACTTTCTTTTGTGATTAATAATATAGATGATGATTCACTGAATAAATTGAAGAGTCCTGGAAATCAACATAAATGGAAGAGAAAAGCCCTGTTGTTCTATCAAATAAAGCTAAAGAAATTAAGAGTCAAAAGAAGCAGGCACCTCACTAATGACAAAATGTAAGAACATATTCAGCTTGACAGTCTCCTGTACGATATGTTTTTAATTCATTTCTTGTTCCTTGGACAAGGTGATAATAGTGTTCCAGTTTAATCCAATAACCTATCTCCAAAATGATCAGTGTTCTTATTTCAAGCCTTGGTTCCTTTCTGCTTTGATTCGGCTCATATGGTTCCTACCCTTTGATTCTGTGCTCACCTCTTCTCCATGCAACTTGACCTTTTGCAGCTTTTCTCCCCCCTCCCATTTGCCACACTCCCTTTCTCCTCTCTCTTTCATCTTTCCATACATATTAACTCAGCAGGATTTCTGCTCTAACCTTAATTTTTCTGCATCCCAAAGCTTCACAGCTAAAAGGTTGCTGCTAATCCTCTTTCTATTTCTCTTTCTTTATAGTGTATTTTATTCATCCACTTTCATTTCCAGAAATACTTTGTATACATAGGCATTTACTCAGACTTGTGTATTCTCCAGAAGAAACCATTTTTCTAAGCTATTTTTAATGCATTTTGAGGATCACCAGAGGTGGCAAATGTAGAACCATATCTATACGAGGAAAATTCTTACTTTTAGTACATCATTAAAATTGTACGATATTGGCAAAAAAAATGTATAACAGCAATCAGGCAGAGGATATCGCTTCTGTTTACCATAGATGAGAAAGGTAGATCCTACTGTCCTTCCAGATCAGTCACAAAATTAAGTGGACAGCACATGGATGTCACGTTTTCAGTACACTAAACTCTTATTAGGCTAATTCTGCAGATCAGCTTGCCTGAATCTGGGGGATGGTTAGAGGGCAAAGGTGCTTAAAACTATTCTAATGTGGCACAGTTCTAGGGCCAAGAAACACTACCCCTTCATGACAACTTTAAGGTAAAAGGCTTGCAGAAGTCCCCTTTGAACCTGCAGGCACTGTAGTTTTGTTCACAGTTACAGATGGGCTAGGCAGAATAGTCCTTCAGGAAGAACTCTAGGAAAAAGTAAAGCTAGAGCAGAAGTTAGAGCTTTTAGCACAGATGGCCACCTCCATAGTAAAGAGAACAATCCATGGGAGAGGATTAGCTTTGACCTTTTTCAGCATGAAGGGTAATGCTTGGAGAAGGCTAGGAAGGATGTTTCCACAGTACCAAACAGTCTGAACGTTTACATTTTTTTATATACTGTTAATGACAAAAATATTGCAGAAAATGTTTTCTCTGCCATGGAAACTCAGTCTCCTGGAATTCAAAGACTATTTTTTGGCACAAACACTTCCTTTTTAGTTAGGGGTTGGTTTTTCTACTTGAATTTATTAACCATTTTGAAAATGACAGACGTTAATGATCTGTGTAAAATTCATACTCTTACTTGCATTAGAAGAAACCATCCTGTTAGGATATGGCTGTGTAAAGTCTCTGAGATCATAAAATTTAATGCAATAAAATAAATTCAATATAAATAGTTTTTTGAAAAGTGTTAGAATATATTCCAAAGAAATGAGTTGTGTGGAATCCTCAGCCTACTGAAGTAAAAAAGGAAAATTCCCATTGTTGACAATGAGAGGACAATTCCATCCCATTCAAAACAGGATTTCAGCATTTCCTTCAAGGGAGCTTTCTCACTAAAGATTTTGACATGATAGAAGGCAAAAAAATACTGTCTCTTCCTTTATTAGGAATTATTTACCAGGTAGTGAAAGATTGGCTTCTTAGCTAATGAAATTCATTCACTCCCTGACAGGACACTAAGATGGTCAGTGCATGCATGGTGCACTTTCATGGGGGTGGGGGTAAAAAAAGAAAAAAAAGAGATTTTGTGAAGGACATTCTGTCAGTCCCCTTTGATTGTAAGTGGGACAGACAGGGCATTGCTCTGTGAAGTCTGATGCAAAAGACCTGCAGAGTACTTTGTCACAGAAGTCAATTTGCCTGCCAGTTTTCAAAGAAAAGCAATTTGAATTAAGGCTATTGGGTTTTGTATCTCTTCTGATCTTTCCACTTTACTTTTGCATTTAAGCATGTGCTTCTAAAACAAAAAGATATCACATGGCAAATTTTAATGTTATCTTAGGAAATAATTCCCCTTTGCATTATTTGCTATCCTTTTTGCCAACACTCATGTCTAATACCTTTTTCAAAGGCTTTACTTGAGAGGAAACACTAAATGTCTAATCCCCCACGCCCCTGAAAAGTAATGGTCCTAATATTAAAAAAAAATAGTTCCTTCTAATAAGCTCCCATTTTGTAAATGCATACTACTGTCTGTACTTCTGGAATAAAAGTAATACTGGTAGAAATAATAAAAATAACCCCACATGACACATGCACCTGCATAGGAGTACAAGGAATAACCACAAACAAAAGCATTTGTTCTTTAGCTTTGTTTCATTAGGTAAAGATGGCTATAGTCTCTGCTTTAAGTTGGGTAAATGCAAAGGCTGTTGTAATGTGTTCAAGCTCTTTCTCAACTTTTTTTCTTTCTAACATCTGGTGAAGATGGTCTCATGATGGGGAACACATCATGAAAGGATGGAGCAAAGTCTGGGGGAGGGGAGAGGAAACCTTTTAGAGTTTTTATTGAAAGTTTTCCTACATCTCCTTTCTGTAAGAAAGGAAAGAAGATTCTAGTACCTAAAATTTCAGTATCTTTTGGCCAGAAAAAGTTTGATTCTCCAATAGATTTTTGTCAGGAGCTCTTCAAGAATATATCTAAAGGCTTTCACATAGCCATATCTAGGAAAAGTTTCATCTTTTCAGACTATATAAATGCCTTGGTTTTTTTTCAATAACCAAATGTTAAGAAATGTTTGCCACATTTTTCCTATAGACTTTTTCAGGGTTTAAAACACTGGGACACTGAAATAAAAAAGTGTCTGATACGGCATGAAAATAGCTTTATAAAACCGGACAGATCTACATGAGCAGAAAGGAAAGAATCATGGATATGTGATGCATTGTGAACACTGCCCTTTATAGAATACTTAGTATTAGTGTAGCACTTAGTATTAGTGTAGCACTTAGTCAAAGATAATGTCTAGAAATTTTCTAATATAAACAGAAATGAATTTAAACTGGAATATGTGACTAGAAACATTCTGAGATACAGAAGACTAGAATTTGGACCAGTACAGTGATGGCTGGGTTTATATCTGGAGATGTGAGTCAGGGTAGATGATTAAACACAAATGTTAGAGAGCTTGGGAGCTGATGGCCAGACCTTTTCCTACTTTTTAGATTGTCTCTTTTTTTGCCTTCAGGATACCTTGACCTGCTAACTATAGTAACTTCTTCATATTTGAGATAGAAATGCTAACTTTGTAGATATCTTTCTCAATGAGATTTGAATATGAGATTTTTTTTCTTTCTTTGTTTTTCTCAGGCTCTGGAAAGCAATTCAATGCCCTTGGTTGATAGTGCTGTCATTAATTTTTAGTTTCTCTTTTTCTAAAAAGCTATTATATACTCAGTCTTAATGTACAACAGAACAAATCCCCTCTCTTTTCTTGCTGTAAGCTTGGAAATGAAAAATAGGACTAACAGTATTCCAGACAGGGTATGAAATGTTAGTCTGTGCTGGCTTAGAGGTGATTACATAATCTGGTGTGCAGCAAAATATGTTAGTTTAGAAAAGTATTTTCCTCCCTTTCCCAAAGGATTTAATTTCTTAAAGCTGTGCTTTACCTGTTAAGTCTAGATCATTTAAATGTTATTGCTTCCATCAGCAGCAGGTGGAAAAAAGCTCCTATTATTCTGCTGATACCCTCTGAACCTGTTGAAGCAAATTAAGGATGGCACTGATGATCTGTGGTGGTGGTGTTGAAAACCTGCAGAAATTTTTTTTCTTATTTGTCCAGGTGTCTCTTCTACATGAATCTGTGTAAGGTCTGCACAAAATTACACATTAACCTAGGTATGTTTAGGAATCAAACTAACAGGGCTTGTGGGAGGGCAATCTTACTCTCTGTGTTTTAGTGTTGGAAAGCCTGATCCAGTACACACTGGGCCAGATCCTGATTTGCTCTTTACCGTACAAAAGGCTGCAAGGAAGTCAGTTTTCCCCCTCACAAGGATATGTCGGTATTGTTGTGGGCTATTGATCTAAGATAGCAAAGACAGTCTAAATGCTGGTGCTCCAAAAGCGACATAAGATCATGGTGTTTCAGTGGCCTAAAAATTGCTGCTTATTAGAAGAACTCTTAGAGCATCTAAGAGCACTGAGCATCTGCGAGACTGCTGAAATTGGAACTGTCCCAGGTGGCCCTGATAGCAGTGGTGGGTGAACGAAGTATATCAATGCCACCTCAAACACATTGATCCAATTACACAGAAGCAAGTGGAGTTCAGACATAGCATAGGTTCTGTATCTGTTGTCACTTACAAACATTTTAAGGGCTATTTTTGCCCTCTTCCTTTTTGAGTCTACTTTTCTGGTGGGAGAAATTGAACATAAACATATGAGCCAGATAACCAGACAGAGCAGTGGAAGAAATCTTCTGTATTTGACTACTCTAGTATGGACTCCTTCCCTTTCAAGGAGTTTGTTTGAATCAACATACATCTGCCTGGGAAAAAATAGGAATTATGCTATTATATCAACAGTACTGAATGTACCACAACACCTGAGGATATTTCTATCAAGTTGGACAGAGACAATGTAAGTGCCTGGATCTATTGGGCAGTCTTGTTATGCCACCCAAGCCTCCAGGGCATTTCACAGCAGTTTTACAAAAAGAATATTTCCATACCTAGCATACTGACAATTATTTTAATTTGTTTAAATTGGCATAGCCCTGTGGACAGCTTATTTAAAAGCTACACACACTATTATGTGTTCATTCCCTAAAGGTATTTTTACTGCAGGCACATTTGGCATTGAATTAATTATCATTCTAAAATGTACTTTTGGAGTCAACCTAGTTTAGCTGGATGAAAAAGCTTTGTGTGGAAGAAATGGTGATTAGAATTTGGGGTCCATAATGGTTTACAAATGTCAGCTCAATTAGTCAGTTATGGAAAGAGAGCCCATTCTCCTGAAATCAACTGAACTGAGTCTTTAAATGCTATTAATTGAAACTGCTTATCGTTGTCCTTAGCATCAGTGGAAGCTCACAAGCTTCACAAATACATCTACATGTTCTTTCTGTTCATTGCAGATGGGTTTTTTGCAGGGTTTTTTTTGCAGTTTTTGTTGTTTGTTTGTTTTCTAAATTAATTATTCTTTGGTTTTTTAATTGATCTTTACTTTTTTTTAAAAAAATTTAGCTGGTATCTTTTTCTTACTTAAATCTATCCTTTCCCAAGTTCCTATTAAAATACGTGGTGTCTCACAACCTTAAACAAGGGCAGTAACACCAAAAATCTCTCATGTTGGAGAGAATTCAGTGCAAGCAGTGTGATTCAAAGAGAGACATTTCCTAATCTCATGGCCAGGTAGAGTCGCATCATTGCTGTGGCTGAGCTCAGATTCAGAAGGGAGTCACAGCCTGGGCAGCATGCCTCCAGAAAGCAGTATGAATTAGATAGCACTCTGTATGGTTTATTTAGGACACACTGTCTGAGGGCTGATGCAGTTCAAAGCCCTACGTGCATTTTGTTCCTGTATAGAGAAGAAATGTTTGTCTCTGCTGCTTCAGTATATGGACCTGGAATTGTTGGATGCAAATTGGAGGAGGAAATGACAAGGCACCAGGTTGTATTGGCTTTAACTGCCACGGAATTGCACATTCATAGGAAATCCATGCTAACTAGTTTTTCTGTTTTAGTTGAGGACTCCTGGTTTATGACTTTGTAATCTTTGAGTAATTGTTTTTAAAAATTTCTTTCATAGAAAGCTTCTAAATGTAATGTTCTCCAGGGTGCAGTTTTGTAGTTGAAAATTTGACTGATTCTCCTGATCAGCTTCAGAATTTGTAAAGTGAAACAAGTTTAACATTTAAAACTGAACATAAACACATTGTAAAAAAGCAGCCAAAGGAAGCTCTGTCTGGAAAATCTTGAGCTGGATTCCTGTCATACTCTAGTCATCTCTATCCTGTCCCACATGGAAATGTCAGAGCTGCTGAGCTCCACAGTGTATCTTTTCTGAGTTGCTTGGCACAGGTGTTTCTGTAATTACAACAAATTTGAAATAAATGTTTTGTTTAATGGTTCTCAAACGCGTACTTCCACCTGTGACAATAGTACCAATATCAGGGTGGTGAGCTGTGATGAAATGCCTTTAGAAATGAGGGGGTGCCAAAATTAAGCCTAGAATTTCTTGCTTTTGTTTGTGTTCCTTCTTTATTTGTAAGAGAAAATACAGCTGGTTTTAATTTCAAGGACAAGATGAATCAATGGAACCTGTGAAAGGAAAGCAAAAAGAGAATAAAAGAGTGGAAAAAAACCAGTTTTCTACATGGCAAGTTCACAAATACTTGACTTAAAACAAGTCAGATGAAATAAACTAAATTCTCATGACAAATTGAGGTTATGCTAAATAGTACAATGAAAACATCAGCCTAGTGTTTGGCAGCAGTCAAACTGAAGCAAATGTTAGGGACTTCTTAAAGCTTGCTCTGAGTCTAAGAACAAAACAGAACACATCATTATTGGATAAATGCATGAGTCATCCACATCTTGAGTGACATCGTGCAGCTATGGTTCCTCTCTTCAGAAAGGATTTACTAAAACTGAAAAGATTTCAAAGAAGCGTGTGTGATTGAAGATAGGGAATAGGTTCCATACATGGTACTGCTGAGCAAGCTGAGACTCTTCAACCTAAAGAAAAAAAACCCTTGACTCAAGGGGCACGAAGGACTACAAAGTCATGACTGAAACGGAGAACTCACATGAATAAAGATCCACGTTTGCTTTCTTTTCTAATATGAGAACTAGAGGCTATCAAAGAAAGTTAAAGGAAGCCAGATTCAAAGCAGACAAAATAAAATGGTTCTTCACACCACAGCTACTAGATGTATGGAAATACTTATGAATGTTGTGGATGCAAGATGTTCATGCGGGCTCAAGAGACTAGACAGAAATTGAAAGAGATTTGTTGTGGGTTACTAAATGAGCAAACCACACAGGCCCAGAAGACCTCCTAAGTCGAAGAAGGGTCAGAGGCTGGAAGGAAGAGGAATATTAAGGAAGGTGTCATATGATTGTTCTTACTTTTTCCTAGATATCCGTTTGTGGTCCCTGTTGGAGAAAGAATACTGAGCCAGATGGATGCTTGGTCTGAATCAATACAGTCATTCTTATTTTTACAAACTATTTATTGTTTGAGGTTGTTTAGGAGAGTGGTGAAGATCCATAGCAGTAGCCGAGTGTTTTTAGTCATGCTTGAATACTTGAAATCAACACAATATTTATGGAGGGTTTTTTTTAGTAATCTAAATGGCAGAAGAGAAATGTAAGAGTTTGGAGAAACTAAGTAAATGAAGAATAGATTTTGTGGGGGGGCTGTTAGAATAATGGAAATACTCTTTGCTGTTTGTGCCACTGCATGTCAGATGTTTTTAAGCACATCAGTATTTCTGAATGAGTAGTGATCAGAGCCAGTTTATATTAGTAATCAAATCAGATAACCTATTATGGGAAATAATGTGTTTAATTATAAATATAGTTTGAAAATGTGCATTAAATTGTAGATAAATTTCAACCCCCAAGGACTTTACCAAAGAGATCTGAGATACAAACTCCTAAAAATATATTGCTGTAAATGTTAAAAATTGCAAGTCACAAAGAGCTGTTGTGAAAAAAAACTTGCTAGCTCTGTATAGCAGCGTTTATTTTAATCACCTATACCTGGGTCTGCATTATGATTTTTTTAAAGTTTAAAAAAACAAAAAAAACAACCAAAAAACACCACAAACAAAAACCCTGAAAAATAACTGTGTGTCTCATTTCTCCCATAGTGTAAGACTTTACATTTATCATTAAAAAAAAAAATATCCAGGCAAACAATTGTTCACACAGTATGCAAAATGAACATTGCTCCAGAATTATTTGCTGTCTTAAAAATTTCATTACAGGCAATGTACAGACAAAGAATTCTAGGATTTAGCAACTCAGTTGGGGAAAAGACATATTCTAGAAGAGTTCTCAAACTCAACTTTTTTCTAAATGAAAAAAGTTCTGGCTTTTGCAAATAATGATATTCATTACAATACATTGTGCTCAGTGATTTTTTTTTTTTTTGATTTTTTTTTTTTTTTTAATAAATGAGATTACGTCTTCAAACCCAGAAGATGTGTGCTGCCATTCAGCTCCACTCTTGTTGCATTAGTGGAGTGGTTCAGAATGTTGCTAACCTTGCAACACCAAACACATACCACTTGGGGAATTTTCAAATGGCCTCTAACTTTCATTGCGAAATACTATGTTGTCAAACCCTTTATTAAATATATGTATATATACACATGTATATTTCTGTAAGCATGTCCCCATCTGTCAGTTTTGCCTGAGATGGTATATTCAGTGAAAACCAGAAAGATCTTGGCGTACAATAAGTAGCTGTGGTCAGAATGTTGAATCAGCAAAAGGAAGATGGAGCCTGGCCTCAGCTTCCTGCTCTATGTAAGACTGGGTTTTATATGTTCTCAGACACTAGGTATCTAGGCAACTGTATATCACTCACTTAAGCAAGAGCAGGGACAGTCAAGGCAGATTAGTATTTTTTAATGATTTCTTCTCCTCCTGTGTTGGAAATTTTACTCTGCAAACTGTCTTTCTATAAAAATACAGAAATGATCCATGCTGCTATGTTGTGCATGAATCTGTAAAATGTGCAGTGCACTCACCTGCAGATAGAATGTGACTGGAATTTGGTATAGTAATTATTCTGTCTGAGTTGGGCAGTATACATGTACTTTCATTATAAATTCCTCGGCAAACATTTCCCCCATCCTTCCTTGTCCCCAGTAGTTGTCAGTTGTGCATGTAAATACACAATCTATTAACTTTCCGCTCGATAACACCAGAGATATGTACTTGATTCTCTGAGGAGGTAGGGGAATACAATACAAAGATCTAACTTGCTAAGGCTGTGAGTGAGGTATGATTGTGGGAATGCTCTTCCAGTCCCTTGAAATCAGAATACTTTTGTGACCAAGAATCGCCTTTATTCTGTGAATGAGAGTCTGTAAGCTGCACCTCTTTAAGATCTGGATTTATTGAAGAACTTGAACCTGGCTATGAAATAGGAATCCAGAACTCTTTGTAAGTATCTGTTTCCTTTCTCTGGAATCAGCTGCATCAGAACCAAATTCTAGTTCACAGGAAATTGGGAGTAATTTGGGTATGTGAGTAGTAAATCCTGTGAACTCCAGTGTAGCTCATAACTTACCCATTTCTAACATTTTCATGCCATGATCAGGACTGGAGGTACTTGTACTACAAATTTTCAGCCTATTATATGCCTTTGAGTATAGATGCATAGGAACATTCTTTTAAAAAGCCACTTGAATACAGACGGTTGCGCTAATGAGCACATGCATCCAGACGGTGGGATCCAGAGCTCAATGCTTTTTCACTTAAGGAGAAGCGAGTTTGTAGACATCAAGTAGCTAACAGAGAGCCCACCACAGGGGAGGGGCTCTCAGCCCCTCTATAGAAGCTGAATGATTGTAAATAAAAAAACGTTGTGGTTGTCTTGAGATAGAAGAGTCAGAACACTGAGAATACATACTGTAGTTCAAAAGCCTTGTACCACAGACTTCATTCCTAGTGCCTGCTCCTCTTTTATACAGTAGCAAGGAATATAATGGGATAGATGTAAACAGTGTCAAGTGTATAAACATGAATCCCAAGTTGTTTAACAGAAATCTCAAGATCATTGTTGTCCACTGTATTTGTGGTCCCAGGAACTCTGCATTTACTTTAAAAACCAGCCTTTCTGTTCATGTGCTAATAGTATCAAGGTTCATGAGATCAACAAGCAGAAATTCTGACTTACATAGCAAGAGGGGAGGGTCTCAGCTGCAATAATATAGCCTAATATTTCAAAGTCTAAGTATTAGTTTCAGACTTGTGAGTAATTCCTTCCATTTGCTTTCTATGTCAAAACACTCATAATTTTCTGTGCCTGTTGCAGGTCATTAATTTTTCAGGGAGTGTTCTGTGCTTCTTAACTGGCTGTATCATTAATCGTAAACTTCCCTCTTTACAGCTGGAGTTCTTTTTGACCTACCAGTAGATGCAGGGTTTGTGGATTTTTTTTTTTTTACCATATCAGTTTTGCTTTTATTACTTTTTCTTTTGTTACCAGCCTCTATTGGCTCTTCTCAGTCTCAAGAGAGGAGAGCTAAAGTAACACTGTGTGTGCAGATATTGTTACTGAACTGCCACATTACATTCTGTTTCTGCTCCAAGATCAGTATATGAAGTGATTGAGACATTCCCAAGTGAAATCTGGAATAAACTATTCCATGTTTTTGGTAAAATTTCAACAATGTGTCCTACAACAACACTATGTTGATATATAGATGGTCTAATAATGTATGACTAGGTGAAATGTAAAAAAACCCCAATACTAAAACAAAACGGAAAACCTCCAAAACCTCAGAAACCTTCTTCTCAACCACTTGAATTTTGAAGCTAAGTATGTTGACGTTTTAGTAAAGAAACCACTGACAGATCACTTGGGTCTTTTTGTTTGATGGAGACAAGTCAGCTGAGTTTGTCAGTATACAGAATGTATTCAGACACTACAGTCAGATGATTTTGCTTATGTTTGAATGAGAATGATTTCTTCTCTCTAGCCATTTGGTGGCTTTTCACTATTATGACTTGAAGTGAAAATAAAACTCTGTTTTCTTATCTGATGGCACAGACCTTTTCATCATACCTTAATTTGTCTCCTGAGTCTAAGCTTCATTCACAGCTAGCATGTTCAATTTAGCCATGGGCTGAACCATCTACTTTTTTTAATAACTGCTATCAATTCTACCTAAAATGCCCTCATACGTATCATTATGTTGTGACTTGGCTTTTCCCTTTCACTTGCTCTTGAAAGTTATCTTTTAGCTGGGGTTTGGGACCTTTGCCTGTCGTTGCCCTCCTGAAAGGATCATCCTTGGTTCACTAGCAGATGCTGCCTTATGATAATTCAGGCATTTTCATATCAGGTTTTAAAAAAAACCAATGAACATAAACCCAATACCACACCCCCCCCCAAAAAAAAAAAAACAAACAAACAAACAACAACAACAAAAAAAACACCAAACAAAAAACCAACCAAAACCAAACCAGAGAATTTTATCTTCTCTCTAATTTTCTCATTGAAGTAACACAGATAATTACAGACACTAGGTGATGTTAATGTAGACAGCTAGTTGGCTTTATTTCCTCCTTTTATTCAAAAATATTGCACATTATTATTAAAGCAGAAAAAAAAAACCTGAAGTAAAACAATTAAAATGTAATATAAACAAAGCAATAGTTTTGAGACTTAGGAATTGTACTGAGCGGCTAATTGTAATTAGCCAAACTGAATTCAATGACAAAGATCTAATGTAGGTACAGATTTAAGTAGCCTTATTGTAACACAGCACTTTCAAAACAAACTTCGGAAAATTAAGGTTTAAGGTGACGTTTCATAAAAACGTAATACTTCTGCCTCTCCTTAGCCATATCAGCAGTGCACAGCAGAAATGCAGCTGCAATTGTAAGCTGCACTTGCAGCTTTAAGTGTAAGAACACCTACCTTAAAAGGATTTAATCATCCTAGAGCTGGCTCTTCAGTACAATGAACTGACTTTACAAGTGCTTTCACACAGCCAGGACTGCACTGTGCAGGGTCTGTGAGCTGAGGCAGCACTGTCCTGGACTGACGTCCATGCAACAGAAAGCAGCATCCACACAGTGTGGGAAAGCAGACTGAGGTGAGAACAGTGTGTGATGTACACACATAGCAAACAGATTCCCTATGTAAAGACTGGAGGTTTGCATTTTGACCTATGCTGTGTCCTCATTTCTGTTCCATGAGAGTCAAATGATAAGTCTTCAGGCTGAAGCATCTAAAGAAAGACAAAGGAAAAAGAAAGGCTAGGCTCTCACAGCTTGCTTCAGGAAAAGATTGAAGTTCAGTTTCATCCTTTAGCTAAGGGGACCCAAATACCCATGATAATCTGTGAGAATATTTCAACCACTGGGGCTTACAGTATTAGAACTGAAGTTTCTCCCAGACCATCTTTTGGAGATCCATTGCGAATGTTCTTATTTGAATTAACATCGTAAATGTGGTCTAGTTTAGATACTTACCTGGGTGGTTGTTGCAGTGAATATGTGAGATGAAAGCTGACCTCTGTTAAGAGTTTGAAAACTCTTCCAATGCTCTGCTTCAAACCACTGTAAATTATAATTCTTCTGTGATACACAGGGCTACTTGTCCTCTTGGTTACCATTGCCACAAAAGGCAACACTGTGCTGCGCCTGTGTGGATCTAATTTCACCCAAAGCTGTGTCTAAATAGACAGTGGGGAAGCAACAGCTCTCCCAGATGCTGTCACAGGCTCTTTTTTAACAGTGCTAACAGAACAGGGGGAGAGGTTTGCAGTGAGCACTAATTGTGCTAAATAGATTTTCCTCAAACAGGCTTCTGGGAGTTCGCACAAATATCTTGATGAAAGATATTCCTTGAAAGAGGAAGGAAATGAGTCCAGGGCTCCTATATTCATTCTCAGGTGTCTTTTCAAATGAACTAAAACTATGTAGCAAACTTAAGAGTAGAGATGACTGAAAAGATATGTTTTTGTGTGTTTATTAAATGAAAAAAAAATCATGAAAGTTACAAGGAGACATATGTTGATTAGGTGATTCTCTTAAGTCCTTTTACTTACTGACTTAAAACTGAATTACTGTGTGGGGAGTCTTGTATGCTTTTGTCAGCTGTCCTTAGTCTTCCTGTGTCATCTGAATGCTTGTGGGAACAAAAATCAGAGGGATAAAATGGCAGCAGAGACAATTTTGTTGAATTATCCATATGTGAGTGCATGCAGAATTCTCCATTTCCCTTCCACGCTGCTCAATGTCACCTTTAGATGCTGAAAGTCTCTCCTTAAGTATAGCTCTACTGAATCACCACAGGTGGATTGTGTCTGTCATCTTTCTTGATAAGCACAGTGATGGAAAACATAGTGTATGTGTTGGGGGCAGGGAAATAGGGTACTTGTGATGCACTGAGAAAAACAATAGTTTTGTGGCATCTTGATAGAAGAAGATAACAAACTGATTTCATATTTGCCAGCTGAGAATTATAGGCTTGGCCAGGAGTAATATAAGTATCAACTTTTTAATTTGCTGTGTTTTCAGATTTTTTTTTTTTTTCTCCCAAAGAGACTTCTAGGCAAACACTTGAGGACATGTAAGAGAATTACACTTTTAATATTATAGTGCTCATTATTTTAATTAATGGCTTCAAGAAGTTGCTCTGAGACAATTTTTTAAACTTCCTGAAATGATCGTTAATATTTGATGAGAGGAAGAACACTATCTCCTCAAGTAATGAATTGGTGTGTTATGAAACCATGTATCCGGCACACTTCTTGGGCAAAATGTGTTCATTTCTTTGACTCACACTGCTCCCAAATGACTGTAACCTCCATTTAAAGCTATGTTTTCTACCTGCACAGTACTAAGCTATTGTCTACCATTTTTTACCACTGCAACACGTTTCTGAAGTGGAAGGCAGATGGTTTAAAACAACCCCTAATTTTGAAAAGTTGATGTTGCTAGGCATGTAATTGAAGGGATTTGTGTGTTCTAGAATAACTTGGGGAATGAGCCTGGGAGATTGAGCCAGGCACCTGAGGCACCAGCGTATTGTAGCAGGCAGCTGTCTTCTGTGGATCAGCTAGAGGCAGCACAGATCTGCTTGACTGCCTTAGTACCTAAGCACAAATGCCTTTGAAAATATTAGTCCTGTAGCTGTGCATGTTGAATACTTGCAGTATGTGCTAGCTATTGCGTTTGTAACCAAATAAGTCTAGACAGAATTAGCAATATATATGGGCTCATTAAGAATCTCAACTGCAAGTCATATGGGTTTGTTTGCTTTTGTGTGTTGGACTGGTTTGAGTGTGCTGGGAGAAGAAAAAAAAAAAAGAAAAAAAGCTTGCAATGACCAGATTCTGCTGCCTCTTTTCACTGTTCAGATGGGTTTTCTTTAGTTTTCTGTCTTTTTTTAACTTTTCATATTGCTCAGATAGTACTGTAGGGAGGTCTTCAGTCCTCCAGTATCTGCTTCAGTGTTTTGGTGTTTCACCTTTGTCAGATATTCCATTGTCTGCCTTATTGTCTGTTCCCTTCTCTATGTTCTTTGTTACCTGTTGAACCAGCTTTCTTAGCACTCTTTCTCTGGTTTTCTTCCCTTTTTCTGTAATGCATAATTCATTTTCTGTTTAAAAAAACAAAAAAAAAAACCCCAAAAGAAATCCATGAAATAAACAAGCATTTTGTTGGTGGATTAGGCACTATAGCTGTCTTGCACAAAATCTATAAAGAGAATAGCTGATTTCAGTGATCATATTGTGGTAGGAGATGCAGGCATGGACTCAGGTCATAAAGTCTTCCTTCAACATTGGCAACTGAATTTTGCCTTTAAGGGATGGTGAAGAAGAAAAAGCATAAAGTATACATACTCTTAATATGTTATTAGGTGACCAAGAGAAGTATCCATGCACCAAATTATCAGTCAAGAAAGGCTGTCAGGTTCTTTTCAGATTCGAGGTGGTATCTGAGTACCCAATGTAGAGAACCTTGAAAAGGTATCCAGTTCAGAAGATTAATCAGTCTGGTTAAGTTGGGCATCCAAATCCTGTACTACCCAGAATCTGTAGCTGTTTTCAAAAGAAATCTGAGTACACTTTGTTATTTTTAGTATTTCCTATTCATTCAGGTCTTTCAAAATAAACCTTCATTTTCAATTAATTCAATTAAAGTTCACAAGGCAAAAATAAAACAGAATATTATTGTTCTTTTTTCATAACAAGATTTGTTTGTATAAAACATACAAGAAATGACTACCAGATAAAGAATACCTGAAAATTATTGTAAGAATGATCTTTAATAATTCTACAAGTTATTTTGAACTAGTAAGTTATGGTGGGTTTTTTGTTAGTGCATCGGTCTCAGTGGACATAATTAATAGTGAAGTTGTTTTTTGTTTTTAACATGAATATTTTCTAGTGCCCCTGAAAGTGAGGGCATTTTTTCTAATTAATAATTCTCTCTGTTAAAAAAAAAAAATCAAATATAATAATGGCCACATTCTTTGCATGGCTGGAAGGCAGCTGCTAAGCATACTGTGAAGTCGTATCTCAAAAACGAATGAAATTCTAAGCTGGTATAAACAGGCATAACTTCATTAAGTTCATAGGAGTTTTGTTTGCCTGCTGTAGTTTTGAAATGGCCTTTATTATCATTCAAGGTATTAAGCATAGCAGTAAGTCACTGACTTTCTTGCTTTCAAAAAGCTTTTATAGCTTTTGAATGTACTGTAAACAAGAGTGGGGTAGATTGTCAATTTAAAATGATCTAATGGCACCATTTCAACAGAGGTGTGTTATTAAGCAACACAAGGAATCTTTGAGGCTATGCAACTAACTCTGGAGTCACCTGCGTGACCTGATGCAACTAATGTAGAGATTCATTTTGCTAATTACATGAATAAAGACAGTGTGGTGGGGGAGACAAAAGGATATTTCTCTTTCATTTAAATCTATCACAAACGTTCTTTTAGGACTGTAATTCAGCACTTTAGAAAGAACTATTTGTTCTCATTGGTGATTTGAAAAGCAAGGTAAGACAAAAACAATACCTTATCCATTAAGGAAGACATCTTCCCCGCCCCACCCCCTTCTAAGGGTGTAGATTTATGCTGTTTGTGTGCAAATCAATATCTCATTACCAAGTCATCCTTGCTTGATGTGGCTTTACTTATCTTTTGAAATTTGTTCTTTTTGAAGGGGGGGAGGAGAGCAAAAAAGGTGGTTGGATCATTTTGGAAAGGAGAAGTAAAATCTTTGTATTGCCCTGTTCCAATACTTATTTAGAATGAAACTCATGACTGATTTCTTTTCTCAAATTCCTTGGTGTTGAATGTTTTCTGCTCTACATGCCTGAGGTGTTACAGGTGTTGTTATCTGTCTTAAGGTTATGCACCACCCTGAGCTAGCAGAAATCTCATGGAAGACTTGGACAGGTTCACTCTCTGGGCTCTTGAGGCTGTGTATTCACCATGCTACAATCACAGATGGAAAACTTCTCTCTGCAACACTGTCAGCTGAGTCTAGAAATGGCAGCTTCAGCAGCATGGAAAGAGGCTGTAATTGAGTGGTTTCCAGCTTAATGTGACAGGTTTAAGAGGTGTGAAAAGCCTGATGCATTTAGAACAAATCTTCCTGAGAACTATCAGACTGACTGGTTACTTGAACCTAACTTTATTCAAACCCCTGGCAGTTCTTCCAGCATCAGTATTGAATGTACTATACAAGCAGTCTTCTCTCTTCTCTTTGTACCTATGCAGTAGGACATGATAAAGTTCATCCAGCTGTCATTGTAAATAGATGTGAATTATATGCAATTTTCCATGTTAGCAGTTTATAACATAATAGCTGGATACATAGCCCATTGATGTGAATCTCTCCATTGACTGTAATGGATTTTTGATCAGACCCAACAAAATGAAGAAGACAGAGATGAGAGGAAAGAACAAAACATTAAAAGTGAGCGAGTCTAAAGGTAGCAGAAGAGTCTCTGCTGAGGTCTGAGCCTTGAACTATAGAAAACCCTCACTGAGTATCCTGCATGGGTTCACAACTGAAAAATATTTACTGAGTACATTTAACCAAATGGATTTAAGTATACATAATCCGTTTACAAAACATTTACAACTATTGGGTAAATTGAGCTCACTGTTTGTATGGTTGTCTCTGCAATCAAACTGTAATCATGTGTAAACTGTGAGCAACCATGTGCAGTTCATATGCAATTATTTACAAACTGTTTTTGTGAAATCCAATTGTATTACCAGTGATAATGAACTTCAGCATGTAATAGTTTTTTTTTAACATCTTTAAAATGCTTCAGTGCCTTTCTTCCTATTTTAAGCCCTTCTGAATTCAAAAATATATTAACATATGCTACGCATTTCAGGATTACCTTTCATTTAGTGATGAAGTTCATGCCACAAAATACAATGCCTTGCCATAACCTGCTTTTTCCATGCATACTTGATCGTTTCAACTCCAGCTCAAATCTGGAGTTTGTATTGTAATTCAGAGTAGCAACTCTGTGGGCTGACAATACAGTGAGAGAAGCTTTAAGCTATACTACTTTCTTTCCAGGGCTGCTAAAAGGTGTTTATTGTTTGCCTCTTTGCTAATTCATAAACTTTTGAACCTTGAGCAGTAAGTCAGCATAGCTTTGCAAGTGGTGAGAAATGAAAAATAGCATTAATACTATTTCTTTTAAAACTCCTCTTTCTAGTTTCTCTGGGAAGCAAGTCACAAAAACTTCATGAAGTTGTAAAGCCATATGAAAGTTTCATAAATGTACTTTTGGGAGGACCTCATTAGTCTCCACTCTACTGTTTAAGCACATAACAAGACTTTTATGCCAAATCACCACAGTAATGCATCTCCAGCCCATAAACATATAACAGTGCTCTGTGATGGGGCTTCTTTACCATAGTTTCCCCATGCCTCATAAAAAAGAGCAAAATTCACAGCTTTAGCCTTATGTCACAATATTATAGTTCACTGACATTCTGTGTACAGTAGATCAGAATGTGGTAGGCAGGCACTGGGAGTCATAATTTTGGAAAGGATGCTTCTACAGGCATAAATCCTGAGGTTCCTTGAGATTCTTGAGGTGCTGAAGCTAGGTTAATGAGCTAGCTTTTTCCTTCCCTCACAACACCTCTGCTGTAGCAAACAGTCCAAAGAAGATGTAAGAGAATAAGCAGCTTTTTTCCCCACAAGAATTAAACATCTGCAAAGTTCTATGAAAACCTGTTTTGCCTATCCTGGGAATAATCATCTCCACTATGAGAGATCCTGGGGACTAGGAGAAGAAGAGAGGAAAAAAAACTATGCTAAAGCAGGGTCTGAGAAAAGACTTTCTGTGAGAAAAGGGAGCCAAATCCATTCAGTTATTAAAATACTTAGAAGATAAAGTTATTCTGAGTCTGAACTTCCTCATTTAACTAGTAGTTGTTTCTTTCCTTTCCTGAATGTATAAGTTCATTCAGATTCTTCCTGAAAAAATTTTGTATGATCTGTCTTCAAAGAAAAATGTCACAGGACAATAGTCTGCTGCTAGGGGAAAAATGTCAAGGTGAAGTCTGGCCATATATCATCTCTAAATGCTGAGGCACAAGGATTTCAAGGGGGAAGGTATTTATCATGTGATATTGTTCTATTACAATGACTCTATATTTCTGTTCTGCCAAGTGATTGATGCATGCTGTGTGTAATCATTCTTTTAGTGCACTAGTATGTCAATTGTTCACTGTAGCGTTGTTAAACAGCTGCATTCAGATTGACTGCAACAAAAGGCTCATGTTGGTTTCAGCCAATCTGAAAACAGCACATTGTGAAAATGCTAGCACATAGGTTCAGTATTTATTCATTAACAGACAGTACAAAAATGCTACATTATCCATCACACTACTGAGCAGCTTTCCTAAAAGCTTGTAATAAAGATTATTTGACAACATGGATGGGCAACTTCTGTGAAACAGAAAACAATGTACACAAAGTAACTGCAATATACGTGTAGCTTGAGCTTCATTTGAGCAAGTATGTGGAGTGTTTTAGAATGCATTATCTTCCCAGGCCACTGTCAATAGTTGTATAGCTACCCTGCTGCTTCTCTGAGCAGGACACAGGACAATTCTTGTCCCAAAGTCACTTTAGTAGAGCAGTATGACACATGAAGGAGCATATATTGTCACAGTCATGTGCTAATGTGTTTCACCAGTGGTTTTTGTGTTGGTGCTTTTTTATTTTGTTTTTTTTTTTTTTGCGGGGAACAGACTTTCATCCTGCTGATTAGAAGTGAAGGTGGAGCTAGCACTGAACTATCTACATATCACAGACGCACCTGATAGCTAGAGGGTTAGGGTGAGCTCCTAGTCTGTCTATGAAGATTCTCAGTGATGTCAACAATGATGATCATGTAAATAGCCAAATAAGCTATTTATATAAATAAGCTTTCTTCATTATGAACTAGAAAAAAATATAGCAAAAGAGAAGAACTTGTACAGACCTCATTTTTTAAAAAGATGGGCTACTATTTTTCAGGAACAAACATGATGAAGTGATCCTGATTTGTGTGTGTGAGTACATTTGTTCATGTCTTTGAGTGTCAGTGGAAAAACTAGTCAAAGATTTATTTGCAAACTAGAGTTTGCACTGAAATTTTGTCATGTTTTTGCTAGTACCCATAGCTTTGGAAACAAAATATATTTATGTCAAATACTCATTGATATTAATGACTTAATGTTAAAGTTAAGTAATGCCAAATGTCATAATACCACAAGTATTTTCATGAATATATGAGAGACTATGTAAATATGATAAAGATCATAGAATCATAGAACCATAGAATGGGTTGGGTGGGAAGGGACCTTAAAGACTGTGTAGTTCCAACCCCCCTGCCATGGGCAGGGACACCTTCCACTAGACCAGGTTGCTCAAAGCCCCGTCCAACCTGGCCTTGAACACTGCCAGGGAGGGGGCAGCTACAGCTTCTCTGGGCAACCTGTGCCAGTGTCTCACCACCCTTACAGTAAAGAATTTCTTCCTTATGTCTAATTTGAATCTATCCTCTTCCAGTTTAAAGTCTTTACCCCTCATCCTATCCATACACCTCCTGATAAAGAGTCCCTCCCTTTAAGTACTGGGAGGCTGCTCTAAGGTTTTCTCAGAGCCTTCTCTTCTTCAGGCTGAACACCCCCAACTCTCTCAGCCTGTCCTCACAGGGGAGGTGCTCCAGCCCCTGATCATCTTTGTGGCCTCCTCTGGACCCGCTCGAGTAGGTCCGTGTCCTTCTGATGTTGATGCCCCCAGAGCTGGACACAGCACTGCAGGGGGGGTCTCACGAGAGCAGAGTAGAGGGGGAGAGTCCCCTCCCTCAACCTGCTGGCCACACTTCTCTTGATGCAGCCCAGGACATGGTTGGCTTTCTGGGCTGCGAGTGCACATTGCTGGCTCAGAGTCAGTTTTCCACCCACTAATACCCCCAAGTCCTTCTCCTCAGGGCTGCTCTCAATCCACTCCTCACCCAGCCTGTATTTGTGCTGGGGATTGCCCCGACCCATGTGCAGGACCTTGCACTTGGCCTTGTTGAACTTCATGAGGTTCACACGGGCCTACCCCTCAAGCCTGTCCAGGTCCCTCTGGATGGCACATCCCTTCCCTCCAGCGTGTTGACTGCACCACACAATTTGGTGTCAGTGAACTTGCTGAGGGTGCCTCGATCTCACTGTCCCTGTACTGACCCCTGAGGAACAGCACTCGTCACTGCTCTCCATCAAGCCGTTGACCTCAACTCTTTGAGTGTGACCATCCAGCCAATTTCTTATCCAGCGAGTGATCCGTCGGTCGAATCCATGTCTCTCCAATTTAAGAGACAAGGATGTTGTGCAGCACATTGTGAAATGCTCTGCACAGGTCCGGGTAGTTGACGTCAGTTGCTCTGCCCTTATCCACCAACACTGTAACCCATTGTAGAAGGCCACCAAATTCATCAGGCACGATTTGCCCTTAGTGAAGCCATGTTGGCTGTCACCAGTCACCTCCTTACTTGCCATGTGTCCTAGCATATATTCCAGGAGGAAAGGAAGATCCTTCTGGTTAGATTGGAATCAACTACATATAGTTGTAGAAATACCTGCTACTTATTTTTTTTATTCACTAAGCTCTAACTGTACCTAATACTGTGAAACAGGTTTTTTTACAGCTTTGGGTACATTGCTGTGGAAAATCTTGATTAGTGTTTTTTACCTTCCCAAGGTATGGTTTGTTGAGATTTGGGACTTTAGATAAAAATACTGTCAGGACATTTTTGGGGGGTGGTGGAAGAATCACTGAATAAAATTTGTATATGTAATAGAGAGTACAGCTGGAAATTAATCTGAAGGAAGGTGAAGCAATTTTATTCCTTCCTCCTTGCATCAGCTTCACCGAGTTTTTACTTTGAGCCATATTGTAATTGTTAATTGTTACCCCATAGCGCAGACTTCACTGCTTCACTGAGCACATGAGACATTGCTCTGAAGGCATTGCCTGAACGAACAATCTGGCGTGCAGTGGGAATACATCCGTTGCATCCTTCCTTAAGAAGAGGAAGAATGCCTTCCTTTCTGCAAGTTAGTGACTTTTTTTGGCTAGTCCTGCATTTTAGTAGAGTAGTTTAGCTACCACATACTTTTCTCCTAGCAAACAGTCACCAAACAAAGAGGTTACAGAGAGAGGCTTTTCAGCCAACTATCCTGTGGTTCCCAAAATCCACTTATCAGGGAGTAAAAGCTAGGGTGAAATGTTTCTTTCCCTTTATTGCCTCCACTGTTGTTCAAGTAAGGACCAGCTATGTTTTTGACTTGTGTAAAAATCATGCACTGACTACCAGAAAACTGAAATGTGTGTATTTCATTTCATTTAGAAGTGACCTTGCTAGAGAGGGCTTGAAATCTATCAAAATATGCATTTCTATCATCCTTAAGAGATACTGCTCTTAAGTAATTTGATTGTAATGGAGATAATAATAGGAAAATTATTTGAATCTTTGCTTTTGCAGAGGTATTTTTGACTATTATTCTGCCTTTCTACATCAAGAACTCATTCAAAAATAATACATAGAATGGATTGTTCGGGAAACAAGGTCAGTTTGTTTTATTTCAACAACATATTCAAACAGCTAAGCTGATATGACTTCTGTAATACTGCTCCTTCTGTCCCATTACAAGGAAGGACATAGTGAATTTAGAGTAGGTTTTTTTTGTAGATAGTGGCTTTTTTGAAATGTTGTCCACTTCATTCCTTTATAAGTTTTGGAAAACAGTTCAAAAAATCCACCTTCTAATTACATAAATTAATTAAGATACAGTAAAAATGCATTTAGAACTTTTCATGCCAGATTGAAAATGCCACGACTTAAAAAATGAAAATCCTACATATACTTATGTGGACCTCAGGTTTGTTCCAAAAATTTTGATATGTTCTCTCTCTACAAGTTAACCCTCTTCACAGTAAAGAATTGTCTGTCTTTGAGACTCTTGCTTTATGTGGGATCAAGTGCCTTCTCTGCTGCTGTCACTGTAAAGCATTAAACTCTAGATCACATGCAGCTTTGCATTATTGACCTAGCCGCAAGGTGCCACCAAAAGGGTGGTTGTCTATTCTCCAGCCTTATCTTTAAACCACATTGTTGTAATCATGTGAATTTCTGATCTGTGGAATCAGGTAAAAATGTGTGCAACCAAAAATCTTTTGGTTTAGTTCTCAGATGTGTGAATCATAGTTCTGGAAACCAGGACTGCCCTTTTGGCAGCAGGCCACATTTTTAGAAGATTAAGAAATAATGAAATATGTCACTTTATTCTGCCACGATGTTTCAGAGCATCTTTGGGTGCAAATTCACATCCTTCTTGTTTATTTCTCCTTTGTTAGTGGAAGGTTTAAAGTGTCATAAAGCAAATGAGACTCTGGTCTTTGGGTCAAGCTGAAGATTTCAGTTAGATACATTACATAGCTTCATATTTTTCATCTTTCTTTTTCATTGTCTCATGTAGAGATGTTGAGCTTCTAACTTCCTGAAGAAGGGTATCCTTGTACTATTGTTCACTTCCCTGTATCTTTGCATAACACATTTTCAGTCCCACTGGGCTGGCACCAATTGCAAGAATATGTTCCTTACATTTAGTTTTTGTTTTACCACATGCTCTCTCAGGAATTTTCAAGCTTGCAAGACTATGAAACTATAAAAATGAAAAAGATTGGGAGTTTTAGGCTGCATCAAGTGTACTTTTCATGGCTTATGGTCTCTGAAAGTCATGCACAATCAGGTTTCAGACAGTGCTCAAATATATCTAGAGTCAGTATTATACCGTTAACTCCATTATCAGCTGTTACAGGACTGGGAGAAGGAGGCCACATCTTTTTGTTCATGCAGACATCTAAAAATGTTGGCTATTGTAGGATTTCATTTAAATCACACCATGGAAGAACAGGCAGCCTAGAAAGAGATTTGTTTTGTCTGTTGGTGAATTACAGTTTTGTCAATTTCTCTGGGAACCTTTGACCCACTGTTACTGTTGCTCTTGCAAAAAGAGGATGAGTGCTCTTCTGTTGGAATTTTCTAGACCATTACACCAGAAGTCAAGAGAAATGTGGGGAGGAGTAAATCTGGCTTTCCCATTGGAATAGAGTTGATTATCCAGACCAGTTTTTAAACTTCAGAGTTCTTTGTAAAGGGCAGGACAGCATTTGTATTGTTGCAGTGATAGGAGTGAGAGTCTGCTTACAGGGGGGTTCGCTAGAGTGAGGTCTTACCCTCAGCATCTGAATTGGCTCCTTGGAAAACATAGTTAGATGCTTAAAGTCGAACACTGGTTTTCTCCTGAGTCCCTGTTTCCACTAGTCTGTGTGATATGCTTGGAAGGTAAATAAAACACATTTGGTATATATTAAAGAACATGTCAGGGATGGGCTGTTCTAGAGTGTGAAAAATGTCTGTAACATGGCAGTGCACGCTCCTGAGATGAGTTACTTGGGTGAAGCTGATGTCTGCCCTGAGGACAAACTTGCAACCAGTGTCCACTGTTTAGGCTTTCTGTACTTACAAAGAGAAGCATAGAGAGAGACACTATCTCGATTGGCTGCAGTGTTTGAAGGAGAGCAGTTTGGAAACAAGACCTTGGATCACATTGAATGCTTGAGGTAAGAAGGGACCTCTGGAGGTCATCTTGTCCAAACCCCCCTTCTCAAGCAGGGTCACTTAGAGCAGGCTGCCCAGGACCAGATGGCTTTTGAATATCTCCACGGATGGAGATTCCATGACCTCCCTGGGCAACCTGTACCAGTGCTTGGTCACCCTCACAGTGAAAAAGAGGTTCTTGATGTTCGAGTAGAACCTCCTGTGTTTCAGTTTGTGCCATTGCCTCTTGTCCTGTCATGGAGCACCACTGGGAAGAGCTTGGCTCCATGTTCTTTATGCCCTCCCTTTAGATATTTATATACATTGAAGAGACCCCCGCCTGGACCTTCTCTTATATAGGTTGAACAGTCCCAGCTCTCTCAGCCTTTCCTCACATGAGAGATGCTACAGTCAGTTAACCACCTTAGTGGCTTTCCACTGGACTCTCTCCAGTAGCTCTGTATCTCTCTTCTACTGGGAAGTCCAATACTGGACACTGGATCCCTGTGTTTAATTTCCATCTTTAAACCTGTTTGTGTTCATATATGTTATGAACACACTTTTTTTTTTCCTCAGGTGCACACACACATGCATTTTTTTCAGGAAAAAATCTAGACATACCCATGGAAAACTGTCAGTGAGCCCACAATTTCCAAGAAAACACAGGGTTTTTTTATGGTGTTGTGGAAACAAATGCCCAAACTAATCCTAGCTTGAGCACTGAATCTTCATAAATAAGAACCAGTTTATATAATGGCAAATATCCCAAGTTTTACAAAACCTGTACCCCTGCTAGAATGGAATTCTGGAAAATTTAATAAGCATTTGATGTTATAACAGATCAGTTTGAATCAATGAAAAAAGTTTTAGCATTTTTCTAGGCATATAGATTGAGCAGAACGATTTATCTCCAGCTTTTTGGTCTGAGTACAGTAATGCCTCTTCCATATGATAGGAATTCTTTGAACAGTTGTTCTAACTTTGGGGGAAAAAATCCTCTTCAAACTCTCTAATGGTATCTTCAACAGCCAATAATTAATTTTTTGGAGTGAAAATCATTGTAATGGAATTGACCTTTCCCCGTAGCAATAGGTTCAATCACTTCCATCTGTCAAAATCTCTTTGCAGGATTTTAATTAATGGTGAAAAATGTTTGCTCCCCATGTCAATGAGTTACTGAGAATCCCAGATACCTGAGCACTTCATAAGATTCTGGCAATACAAAAAAATAAAATACTCCATGATGGGGACAGATTTCCTGGGGCAAAATCTGGAAAGCAGTAGAACCTCTATCTTCTCACAGTTGATCTTGAAGCCAGAAAGTAATGAAAAACAATCAGTCTTCCTCAGCAGGCTAGGGACTGATGAATCCAGTTTTCCAAAGAGAAGTTTTGCAGCAACATGGCCACATCCTTTCAGAGAGCTGTGTGAATTACGTATATATGAAAATGGCTTATTCTTTTTCTGCCACTCGCATCCTAGAACTGCTAGTGTTAACAGGAGTAGTAACTGAACTGCTGCCATAGAACTGTAGTCAGATCTGTCTCCAATAGTCAGTTGCACAGATCCTCCCTTTTAAGCAATGCCTTTTAAGCAATGCATGTTTTCTCTGAAGGGAAGGCACAAATTCAAGGATAAGTCACATCTTCCTCTTGAGTAGCCAGCTGATGGGCTGAGCATTAGCTTGGCATAGCTTGGCCATAGCTTGGCCACAGAGAGTGACCATTAAAATTGTTGCTTACACACCACACCTACAGGGCTAGATGGACGTCACAAAGCGTGAAGAATTTTCAGTGCACTGAGGATTGCATGCTTTTGCTGTCTCCTCGAAAACTCCAAGCAAGAAAGTTTCTTCCTGAGTTCTTTGAATATGGCATGTCACTTCCATAGATGGTGGAGTGTAAATTCCATGGAGCTTCCTTCACTGTTTTGCTTTTGCATATCGGCATTAAATGGTAAATGCAATCTCTCCCTTGCTTACATTTCTGTTCCTGCAGAGTAGATCATATGACTTATGGCTATTTTAATATCAGATGCTGCTACCCAGCTTTCTGGTATTTCATTATCCTTTTATTTAAGCCAAGACTACTTAAACTTTAACACTTCTTACAAACATTAGTCATGTAAGAGTTCTTATAGATGCAATCTACACAAGTAGAAATATATTTTCCAAGTTCTAGTACTGGAATGAGTCTGAACCCCCACAGTGGCTCAGCAATACTCAGAGGCAGCTGTTGCCGGAGGTACGGAACATTCTCGCCATGTGAAAGCACCCCAGTTACAATGCACTCCGCTTTCAGGTGTGGTTGGTGGTTTCACTTCTTTCTCATTATCCCTGCTAATACCCTCTGTTCTCAACTTCAGGCATGTTGCAGCAGGCTTAGCCATTGCTGCTAAAAGGTGGCTGTAAACTGCATTTGTATCTCAGTTCACAAAAGTCAAGCCGATAGTGTAACAAGACAGTGAGGAGGGTTTAGTTCAGACCCAATTTTAGTTATTGAGCAAATAGCAGCAATGCTGCCAGCCTTCATTACATCGCACAGACAGATGGTCTGGACTGAGAGACCAGCAATTAATGTACAATGTGTTCTTTGTTGGCACTTACCACAAAGGGATTTTTTGTGTGTATAAACTGTCTTATTCTTAAAGCTTATTTTGTTTTGTGACTCTAGTGTCTATATGGAGCTGGAGGGAAATAATTCCATGTAGGTATTAAGTGGAGGAGTAGTCCTCTTTCTCTCAGTTTTCATTCAACATTGTAATGACTGGCCATAATTTTTAAATTTTGAAATACTCTTTGTTATCATAGTCAAATCTCCCTAATATATCTTCTACATTAAAATTAGTTCTTTGCCCTCTAGTATTCCTGGTAAATTGGGAATTTTATAATTTGCATCAGGAAAAAATATTTCTTCTTCCTGCATAAGTCGAAATTTAAGGCATTGGAGAGAATGTATGCATTTGGTCCAGATGTTTGCCTGGGTGGGAATCACAAAGTTTTGTACTCCACTGACCATCTGAGAACTTGGCTCATTATTATTTTACATTATTTTTATTCTCCAGTTCTATTACCAGAACCCAAATTCAAACACTAAATAGAATCCAACGTGAAATGAGCCAGATGTATGACTCAAAGCCATGCCTGCTTCCTTGACTATGCCTCAACTATTTTATATCCTGAATGCAAATTCTTTTGGTTAGAGCTCTAATTCCAGACATCATTCCCAAGTCTGCAAATCAAAAGACACCAACTTTTCAGGATTCCTGTTAAAGCCAGAATGCCTGTGGATGTGAGTCAATACATAACTGTCTGTTGATTTTTGCCGGATTTGGGCTGTAATCTGAAGCAGATGTGATGATCTGCAAAACCTGTTTCATATTAATATTGCTGCCTCATTTACTTGATAGTATGAATTCTTTCAATGAAGTTGGAAGTTTCTTTAGCTCTGCCTTTGAGATATTTGGGAAGTTATTTGATCAGGATGGCAAGCCTCAGATGCTGAGGACATAAATATGTGATCATGTAATCAGAGTCTGCATCGTGAGCAAGAGATGAGATAATGTTCTAGGATTAATTTTCTGAAATCTCGCCCTTTCCCTCCAACCTCTTTTTTTTTTTTTTTCTATTAAAGTTGAATTTTATATATGCAGTAGGGAAGGACAGCCAGATAAAAGACTGGACCATAATTATAAGCTATTATAGATAAAAGTCCAGTTTTCCATTCAATGCAAATTTCCTTCAGCAAATTCATCAACAACACAGATACCTCTTCTTTTATACCACACATATTTGCACTGGCTTTTGTATGAAAAACACTGTTAATACAAGTAGGAATGACTCTTTTGTAAACATTTGTTGTGCGGTCCTCAGATTACATTATATGGTATCGCACTGGGAATATTCTTCCTAGTATCAAGCATTTTTCAACCACAGTTCCTCACTATCAGTCTATGGCTATTTTTCTAAACTGCAATGTTGTATAACAAACCGAGAAATATATTAGTACTCATTTTTTGCAGTTGCTGCTGCTGTGGTGGCTTCTTCTGACATTTTTGTATTTTCTAACATTTTGGGGGGACTGTGTGTTTTTTTTGTTCTTTTTTTTTTTTTTAAATTAACAGCTCTATAAATTCTCAGCTTTATTTCTTTTGTATTCTGTGGAAAATGAAATGTGCCTGAGTGCCAGACACTTGTTACTATAATGTTCTTCAGCTAATGTCACATTGTTCATTGTTTCATAGAAGAGAGGCATTTTGTGTGTAGGATCTGTTTCTTGTATTTTTTTTTTCCCCCCTAGTCCTTTCTCCACAATTGCTTCTGTCATGGTTTGAGCTCAGAGGGCAACTAAGCACCACTCAGCTGCTCACTCACCCCTTCCCCCTCAGTACTGGGAAGGAGAAATAAAGCAAAAGGCTCAGGAATCAAGATAAGGACAGGGAGGGATGATTCACCCATTATGGTCATGGGCAAAAGACAGACTCTTTAGGGGAAGAAAAAAAGAACATAAATTTATTTCAGACGCTAACAACACCACCACTTAACAGACAGAGTAGGACAGTGAGAAGCATTACCACATCTTAAAAACACCTTCCCTCCAGCCCTCCCTTATTCCTGGGCTCAGCTTTGCTACTGATTTATCTACCTCCCCTCCTGCTCCCATAGCGCAGGGGGCAGGGAATGGGGGGGTTCAGTCAGTCCTGCCACTCCTCGGGTATGGGAGGGGGGAGGCCTCGCATTCTTCTTCTGCTCCAGCATGGTTCCCCTCTCACAGGAGACAGTCCTTCATGAACTTTCTCTGATGTGAGTCCTTCCCACGGGCTGCAGCCATTCCTGTGCTGCTCTGGTGTGGGTCCATCCCATGTATTGCAATTCTCCCAGTGCCAAACTACAACAGCAGGGGCTTCTTCCCATAGAGTCCTGGCCTTCTTCGGGCACAACTGCCTGCTCTGGCATGGGGTCTTCCATGGGCTGCAGGTGAGTCTCTGCTCTACCGTGAACCTCCATGGGCTGCAGGGCACAGCCTGCCCTCTCACCACGGGCTGCAGGGGAGTCTCTGCTCTGGCACACATACCCCTCCTCCTACTTTCTTCCACTGACCTTGGTGTTTGCAGAGGTGTCCTCCTCACAACTCTAACTCCTCCTCCCAGGTTCCCCTTCTTAAATACGTTATCGCAGAGGTGCAGCCGCTGTGACTAGACTAGTTGGCTTGGCCTTGGCCACAGGCAGTTCCAACTTGGAGCCAGGGGAGCTTTGAGAAGCTTCTCACAGGTGACCACCACTGTAGCCCCCTCCCCTGCTTCCAAAAACCCCACCACACAAACCCAACACAGCTTCATACAGAACTCCAACTCTTAAGCTTCTAAGAAAGCATTTAAATTTCTTTGAGTAATAAAATTTTCCACTTCCTCACTTGCTGTCCTGTTTTGTAGTAAACTGAAAAAAGAGCAACAGCATGAGAATTACCTGGGTCAAGATGCTCTGTTTCAACCAGCAGCATTCATCCCAACTAGCCTTCATCCCTCACCCATACACACGATGAACAGTGACTATAGAGCAATAGCTAGTGTTTGGGATAATTCCAATGCTCAGGATACAGTTCTCTGGGAACACTAATGAATTAACCAGTCCTGCCACAGCTTCACATATTGGACAAAATACGTTTTCCACATTTTATACATGGAGAAAAAGGAGACAAAAGAGGCATTAACTCATAAATCAATCTAGCTAAGCTATTCTCACAGATACCTCACCGAAGGTAAATATTTGTCTTTACTTCTCTTCTACATTACAGAAGTATTTGTGGTTCTGTGCAGCCCCTGGCTTAAAACATAACTTCAGGACTGTGGTAATTTAGTTGTCTGCAGTGAAACTCTCTAGGGCTCAGATTATCTCGAAGGTCTCAAAGACATCTATTGTGTTTCCTGCATATGGAATAGAAGGTATCTGGCCTGGCACTAAACTACTTGGGGAGACATTCACATTTATGAGCAGTAGCTCTATTTTAAAGTATTTCCCTTCATTCCAGAATCCAAAGCCATAAAAATATTAATTAATTAATTACACTCTACAATCCTCTTAAAATATTTGGTAAATGAAAAGTTTTCATTTCTATGCAGAATGATCCCTTAACTACCTTTATTGGGGCTAAATCCCTTGCACTTGAATGTTCGACAGAGCACAAGGCAATAAGAAATTGAATAGTTAAGTGCCCTTTCCTCTCTAATGACAGTTCAGGCATTAGTCTGTCTTTAACCTTTTGATCTTCAGCCCACGATACTTGGTGATTTTGATACTGAATCACAGATTGATTTCAGTGTTTAAAACATGGATTCACTTTGTATAAAGGAGTTAAAAATTGTCATTGGAGTGTTTTATTCACAAAAAGCAAAGCAAGATGCCTAATGTAAAGAAGTTCCACTTCATTCTTTTGGTAAAATAGGGGTATTCTCCACATCACAGATCTCTTTTAGATCAGCAGGAACTTGCTAAGCCTGATTTGAGTGGATATGATGGGAGAAGCCAAACTGGGAATGTTAGTAAGCACCTAGTGGTCTGTATGTAATGTCAAACCACCTGGCTAATATGGAATGAAGACAGTAGGGACTTGCAGGCTAAATTGCCCTTTTCCCCAGGTTTAGTGAGCTTTCTGTCAGCTTTCAGTGAACAATGAAATAAACTTAAAATGTGTGGATTCTGCTCAGTGGTAACAGGCTTGTCCATTTCCCATCCTTTGTAGGGCATTTGCAGTTACTATTTATTATTACTCATATTAATTACTGATTATCTCTGGTTACCTGTTGTGTTCTCCCAGCACTATCTGACAAAAATCAAACCCAAACTGGCTTAATGGTTTCATATTAGGATTCAAACTCTTTATGCCTAGGGCAGTCAGCAAAGAACAAGATCTCTCTGGATTATCTGGATGACTGAGAATCACTTTCTCATTACAGACTAATTTACTATGCTGGAATCTCAGTATCTTCTGTTTTACTACCACTGCTTGTGTAGTAGTTGGCAGGAGCATTAACTCAGCTGTTCTCACTTGGAGTGTTTTCCTCATTGATAAAGGCAGTAATTCAGCATTAGAAGTAGGGTTCAACTCTGTGCCCTGAGATATTGCAGCCAAAGCATGAGGAGGAATCTCCTGTGTCTAAGTAATACAGAAGACATTTGCTGAAGGCCCTGCATGGAAGAGGGGGAGGGCAAACAGCTGGATGCAGAACCTACATTTTCTTGTGGCACTCATGAACCATCCCTGAAAAAACTTAGTTTAAAATTCCCAATATTTATCATTAAATGTCCATTTAGTTCAGGGGTAACTAGCATTTTTTATAATGTTAGGAATTTCAGCTGAATTTTATCATACAGTTTACGGCAAAATAACATTCTACCTTTTTAGAAGAAAAAAGGTTGTTGTGTAGCAAGTTTAGTTTTAGTCAGGTAAAAATTCAAGGCCACTGTTTTCTACTCTGTACTTTTACTATCCAAAGTCTTAATGGGAGACCCAAACTTTGGCATCTGTAAGTTTGGAAAGGAAATAATAAAACCAATA
Source organism: Strix aluco (assembly GCF_031877795.1). NCBI lineage: Eukaryota > Metazoa > Chordata > Aves > Strigiformes > Strigidae > Strix > Strix aluco. Next base: position 8,152,438 of record NC_133944.1, read on the forward strand.
TTGGGTCTTCCTTCAAATACGGACGGACAACTTTAACGTTGATATAGAGCCCACTTCATAAATAAATAAAATTGGCTTTTTAAAACGTTTTATACCTTCATAGTAACATCAGACAAGGGTTTGGAATTGGTGTAGGAAATGGCTTTTTCTTCAGACTGGAAGCTATTGCCAACAGAGGTGTCGTGACCTTTAGGTTACTATATGTCTGCTTATTTGAAAAAACTATATTCCTAACAAATGTAGTGTAAAGCAAAGCTGATTCTTCTAAACCACAACTTAGCTCCATTTTATTTTGCATCAAAAATGTGAGGCTGCTTTAGCCTACATGGAAGTGAGTAAGTGCAAACATGCTTTCAAGCTCCAGCTTGGCTGTAGCTTTGTTTTCCCAGTGTGGGCAATGAGGAAAGCTTCCCCCCATCTCTTAGGTGTGGTGCTAACATACCTAGTAAGAAATGAAATTCACGTAATTCGGTAATAGTAGTTGCTTTGTTTGAAGCTGGTTTAGGTGTATGGGGAGTACAGGCAAAGATTATCATATCCTTCCCTCACTTGTTTGGCTAAAGTACAGAAATTCTGTAATATAATCTATTTTTTTAAAGATAATTCCAACCTGAATGTGTCTGAGAAAAGCAAACTTTCAAAGGCTTTTTTAATGTGTCTTTTGTAGTTTAGCTTTGCTAGGTTCCCTTTCCCAAAAGCAAAGCTGTGGTAGGTGCAAAAGAAGGAAAGAGGAGGATGAAGGGGCCCTGCAGGATGGGCAAGGTAGACACAAGGATGAGAAGCAACCCTGAGAGTCCTCTTGTCAGGGAGGAGATTTGTTTGCCAGCTATGATACCTACTTCTCTTAAAAAAAGTAGGTGCTGAGGAGGAAATCTGGATTGTGACTGCTGATTGTCTAATGTTTAGCAGCATGCCACAGTGACTGTACTGTATTTTCAGATACCTTTTTTGAATTCTCACTAAGTGCAATATTTGTTTAGCTGTTTTGGAAAGCTGCTAGGCATTATGGCAACAGCAAAAGCCATCTTGTACATTTGTCTGTAGTAATTTCTACTGACTTGACCACCAGTTGCTTCAAATGACAACTTGGATGTGAGTTTTTTTTGTTCTATTTTTATGTATTCTAAGAGGAAAAATATAGTAACATAATGGCTATGAGCAAAAACAATTTTCTGGTGAGAGAAATAGTTCACACTTTTAGTAACAATATACTAATGAATTCTGTATGGTTACTATTGTTAGTGAATATCCTTAAACCTGAAAGTTTTTTACAAGCTTGGCCCCTTAAAAGTAGTTGAAATTTTTAACAATGTCTTAAAATGCATGGTCATCAACAAGATAGAGGGCGTATCAGACATGATTTAGTGCTTTTGAAATGTCAAATAACACTGATGCCTTACAACAATGCAAGTGTTTTAATTTCTGTGGCATTTTAAAGAAGTTAAGTTTGCAATTTTATTACAGGATGTAATGTGCAATTGTTAAAACATCATCAAACTGATTGTTTTATTTGATTTAAAATGTCATATTCAGTACGGTGATTTTCACTCATTAACATTAAGCTCAGGGAACCATATGTTAAAACAATCTTGTCTATTGAATGTGTACACTGAGTTAAATAATATGAACAGAAAAAATGTGAGACTTTCTACTAAGCATTTTTATCTCTATTTTTAAAATCCTCTAAAATTCATTAGGACAAACCTAATCCTGCAAATGGTAAATCATTCTATTTATAGATTGCATGACATTTTGATATTAAAATGCATAAAATCTGCCAATAGTTTAGAAATGAGGCATCAGCAAAGAGGATTATTGGTCTACCTAAATAATAATACAACCATTAAGAGGATAACATTTTCCAATTGCAATTACATGCCTTAATTTTAAAGAAGCTATCATTTACAATAATTTGGCAGATTCAGTCCATATTTCTTTCACAAATTTATTTCTTCGTTATGCCTCAAAACAAATTTATGGTGCATTTATGTTTGTGAAGATAATTTGCTTAGTTTATTGTGAATGGAAATCAGTAATTACAAACAATCTCATTTTCTACAGACATAAAGTTAATTCATGGTAGTAATTTTACACAGAATATTAGTCTGGGTTAGCTATGATGAAAATGTTACTGTGGCAAATGCTCTATTAAAGTATAATTTCCTTGGACTTGGTGAAAAGGAAATACTGACTTAGTAAATAATACTTAAATCATTGATTTTGTTATAATTTGGGGTGATTCTAAAGATTTATTAATGATTATGGGAAAAATCCTTATCTGGTCTTAAAATCAGAGCCTCTTTTGTGATGGAGAATGGAAGCTTATTAAAGGAAAGATAAACACTTCAAGAAGTCTAGCAGTATATATGCTCAACCAAATGCTGGAAATAAGTCTTTGATGCTGGTGATGAAAGCAATAGATCCAGTTCTCCAAGGAACTTGAATGGAATCCCTTGCTTTGGAGATCTAAAATGGACCAAGCTAAATAAGATATCTGGAGGCAGCGATTCTGTATTTACATGCAAGACAAATTTTTTCTTATAACCAGTCTTCTCAATCACATGATGTCTGAGGCTAAACCTTTTGTGGCAGGTATTAAAGGAACATATATTAAAAAAAAAAAAAAGAGAGAGAGAAAGAGATGTGTTATTTTGCTCATATCCTGCTGATGTATATTTGCCCAGAATCATGTGTAGTAGTTCAACATACACCTAAATGTTTTGCTTTGGACATTCAGGTTTACAGTGCCTTCCTGTAGTTCTTTGATGGAGATTCCACTTGAGAAGTGTGAGAGAAAAACAAGTTACTCATTTTCTTCCTCGCCCATCCCAATAAAAATCGTTGAAACACAAAAATTTCTCAGGGAGGGGGAAACAACAAAGGGATACTTGACATTTTATTTGATAGCATTGTAGGGCTGTGCACTGATGGTCTGGCCTTTGAATGTTGTGGTATCCAGTGGTGAAACTTTGTTGTCTTGTGGAGTGGTACAGCTAAGCTGTCATCTACCCACTTTGTCCTGCCATACAGTGAAGCAAATATTTCATTAAGCTGCTATGGGAATTATAATTTCCTTGGTTTTGTGAAAGAGTTAAGTAAGGATAATTTGCTGATTTGGAACTAACTTCCTTGGGGATTAGGTAATGCTAAATAATTGTAGTCTTGCAAATATGATGCCACAAGAAAGCTTGTGTACTCCCAGTTGAACAGAAGGAACACAAATCTGTAATTAGCCTTTATATCACAAAATGTATAAAAATGTTATACACTGTAAAATATCTGCCATCTCATTAAAAGTAAATGAGGTTTGGCAAACTCTGGGTGTTTAGAATAAGACTATTACCAAAGTGTTTATGCCATTAAGAATGAATTAGTTGTGGAATTATAAAAGGAATCTTTGATCTCAAGGACTATTGCAAGTATTGCTTTATGTATTCCATAAATTGCTATCGCATAGGATTTATGGAAGTATTTGAACATTTAGACTGAGCTTGCATTTAGAATGAAAGCACGTGGAGGTCTATAGGCTTTTGAAAAAGTTGATTTTCAGGTACAGATACAGTTATGTCATGTATTCTGACCCAAAGTAATGCTATCAAAAATGACAAATTCCAAGGTCACTAGTTTCCAAAGTGAGGAAGGAGTGGTGGGGTTTTTTTTTTTGTCTGCACTAGTTTTTAAAGACTTGTACCTGATTTCAGTATGTCATGCTCCCCTTGCAAAAGTTAGGTGGGACCCTAATGAAAGAAGCAGTCAGAATAGCATCATTGGAGATGTATGGCTGAAAGGGCTGAGTTTCATAAATTTAAAATGAGAAGAAGGTGGTTAGCCACTCTACTCTGCATTGTTTCAGCTTATCATCAAGACATTTTTTTTTTCCTTATCCTTTCCTTTACCAAAAATGGGGAGGGGAGAGGGATATTTAGATGAAGTATGTGTTTATAACTGTTGAACAGCAGTTGAATTCCAGAGCGAATTCCAGACATATTCAACTGAGAGTTCACTACTGACATAAATTACTACCAGGCTGCAGCTGTACAGATCATTGTATGGGAAGTCCATACATATATGTCAAACATACATAAAAAACATTCATATTCTGGAAGAGAATATGAACAAAATAATTCTTGTAGCTTCATATTTGGGCAGGTGTTAAAAGGAAAAAGCTTCTATTAAGGCCTGACAAAACCCATGAAATATCAAAAATATTGCTCCCTTTAAAGGAAGTTTAAAAAATTGTATGCTTTGGTTTTTTGGATTAATATGCAATGAATTCACTTTTGGAAGACCTAAGTTCTATTTTTAGCTTAAAACCTGATCTTTTTCACTTTGAATTCAGATAGTGGGTTTTCTTTTTTTTTCTTTCCTTTCCTGGTCTTACATTTTTTGTGTATTGTGTGTAAGACGGTTTTATGGCAGAGACAGTCCTGTAATAGGTTCATGCTGTTTCTATCTGACTGACTCATTGATTTTGTTTGGAACTTCTAAGTGCTCCTGAAATACAAATTATTAAGAACAATCGTTATATTCTGAATCTGTGCGTTCTCTTCCAGTAAGTTCTTAAAACCTTTAAATCATGTACAAATATGCATATCACCCAGCACAAAGAGCCTAATATTGGTTAAATTTTGCTTTAGCAGCGGAAATAAATAGTACCGGTAACCAGCTGCTCTATAATCTTGCATTTGGGCACAGCATAAAACTGAATAAGGAATTATACCTTTGGATTAGTTGTTGACTTATTTTATAAAATAATGATTTAGCAGCAGCAGCAAGTTTTCAGTGTGTTGTATTGTCTGCCATCTTCTGAGTCTTCCCTTTGTGCTTAGAATTTGAGACTTCATATGGGAGGCTTGAATGCTTAAGGGAGTATCTTTAAATGAATTGTGCCCTGGACCAGTTGCTGTGGAAGTGTTAAACCTGACAAAATAATGAGTATCTGGCTTGATGAAATGAAACAGAAGTCTTAAAAAAAAACCCCCCAACAAACAAACAAACTAAAACCACACCCAAAACCCCAACAAGAAGCCTGTGTTAGCAAATTTATCTTGTAAGAGTTTGTGTGTACATATAAAAAAGTATACTGAGATATTTTTCAGTTTCAGATTCCTGATGAGTTCTGTATTTTGCCAGTAGGAATGAATTCCACAGTGTACAACATTCTGCTTCATTTCTAGGCGAAATATTAATGTGGCAGATGTCAATCTGTTTCTTAAATCTTCAGTCAGTGGCCATTTTTCCAGACTGCTATATTGCTGCATATTCAGAGCTCTTAAGATGTAAGGTTGTCTTTTAAAAGGAATTTTACGTATATAAGTATATATACATTTAGTAAAAAGATAGTTAAAACATTATGTAAATCAGAATATCTCAAGGGGAAGATGAAAGCAACTGGAGACTGCAACATGTCATTCCAGAATAACTTTTTGTTCAAAGAAATACTTTTATTGTTGGTTCAGAACTAACTCAGAAATTAATATTACTTTGAAGAAAGGCTACATGGACTTTGAAACGATACAGTAGAGCATCAAAACAGTTACAGTAATGGGTTGTGATTATAGGGACTTTAACAGAGCTAGCTCCTGCTAATAAAGTAGATCTTTCAAATACAGTGATAATTTTTTTAACAATTACAGAATAGACTTCTTATAACTGAAAAGTAGTTCAAGAGAAACAAAATGAGAGTTATTCCACCTCTGCAGTGATCAAAAGATTTAACATTCTGAAGTATTCATTTCACCTTCTGAAAAAAGTGAGGAAAAACTCTGTAGAATGATTGAAATTAAATTTTCAGGCTATTAACAACTTTAAAAATGGAATCATGACATAAAACTCATTTCCTCTTGCTTCTCATTTTCAAATAAAGTACCGTAATTTCTATTAAGGTAGGAGGTTTTTATAGGAAATGGTTTGGAATGAGCAAACTACTGTTTGGCTGAGAATCTAAATGAATGCAGCTTCTCATATCCTTGTTTCTACTGTTGCTGTAAAAACAGCTGTTACCTTGTGATGCCACCCTAACTTCTCCAAACTAGAAGGAACTGGAAATACTCCACTGAGCCATTACTGGGTTGATTCCAGAGTTATTGAACTTGCTGGAGTTTTCTCATCTATTTCATTTCCGTGTTGTCTGTTGAGGTTAGTCTCATTTGTTAGCAAGCTGTGCTGTATTGCTGTAGTACCTAGTAACCTTAGTCATGGATCAATGTGCTAAACAATGAGCAATCAGGAACAAATGGATGGGCTGTGCCTAGAGAGTTTCAAATCCAAGTGCTTAAAATGCATAACTTAGCTGGTGTTAAATGTGTTCTTCAGAAAATACTACATGGCAAAGCTGGACAGATTAACAGGGAAATTCCTGTTGCACATAGCTAAGTATACAGAAGCCACACGTGTCTCTAGGAGTCCCATGAACCACACAAATGGTTGTAGGCTGAGAGAAGGTCTGGGGAAGGCACCACATATGTTTGCCCTCTTCTTACCCCCTTTGGAGAGGCTCCAGCCTAACTGGATCTTTCATTTGACCCAATACAGTTGTTGTGTTCTTGTGTTGCTCTGCTTGAAAGATATTCTGTAATGAAGTCATTCACAAAGTCAGTGTTTTTTGATGTAGTGAATCAGAGAACTGCAGAAAAAGACAAAATCATTCCTGTTAGTTCAAGGAGTATTTGTGTGCGCCAAAAGAACAGCTTCAACTCCAGGTACACAGAAGTCTTGCTGCCTCACAGCCACTTCAATTTTCATTAGTTTATTGATTGCTTCCAACTGTTGCAGAAACAGTTTTGGACTGGAGGCTCAGGCACTGTGAAATGGTTGGTTGATTAGTAACAGTTTAGGAATTCTGGTGCCTAGCAAATGAGCAACCCTAACATTGAGACTTTTTGCTGTATTATTCAGGGAGGAAGGGGATCTAAGATGAGTATGTACAGACTTTGGCCACAAACACATTTAGCGGGGAGCCAGTGTGCCGAAACATGCAACTCTATTCTTATGTGAGCACTTACCTGCTCTGATATATAATTATTTAAAGCAAAGTAGAAAACTGGCACCAGGGGAGTGGTGTGACTCCTACATACTTCATTAAGGCATAGAATATTTATATGGGAGGTTGTGAACCAACAGTTCCCCCATTCAGAAGGTAGATATACACTTGAATCTTCTGCAGCTAACTGTTTAGCTACTTAGCTTTATTAGCCTTCTTCAGTGAGGGGTTAGGGATGCACTCAGCTTCCCAACTGATTGAAATCTGTAGATGACAAGGCTGAGTACATGTAGTGTTAGAAGGCCCTAGCAGCTGTGCAATGCCAGAATTTAGCTTGTTAGACCTTTGCCCATCAATAAAAATATTTTACTGTTCACCAGCAGAAGCTTAAAATTTGGTTCTATGGCAAAATGCACTATTGTGTAGATTCTTATACTAGCTGTAAAGGAGGTGGGGCATCAGAGCCAGTATATCTGCACTAGTAAAGTGCTTTGCCCAAGCAAAAATACAGCAAGCAAAAGAACAAGCTCAGGTGTCTCTTCAAAGCAAGGCATTATACTGTGTCAACAAACTCTAGGGGACTTTATTACTACCAGGATTAGAAAGGGTATTTGTTAGATATAAATGTTGAAGTTTGGAACTTGGACATGCAAATTCTATCTTCTCAATCTGGTCTGTAACTGAGAGTGTGAGCCTATCTGAGTGGCAGCTTCAGAACTACTGTTACAAACCTGTAATTAGTTTTCCTTCACTTATGATGCCTGCAGACTTTCCCTGGACATGGACAGGTTTCCTGCAGATCACAGGCAGATTTGAAAGTTAGTAAAATGGAAAATATTTTTTATTTTTCAATTGCTTGCTTAGTGGATTGGTTTTATTTTTTATTTTTTCTATTTAAGGCTATTCTATAGGCCCAAACTTTACTGAAGGTGGTAAACTCTCCAACTTGCAGATTTCAAGCTAGACATTAGTTGAGAATAAACTCATAGCCCATAGTACAAATGGGCAAAAGATAGTGTTTGGCTCTGTGCCAGGATTCACCTTAAGAGTTTGTGAAATACCTGGAACAATAACCTAGACTGATTGGGAAGGTTTTCTAAATACTGTTATAATAAAAATACTCATCAACTGATTAGGGCTACTAGTTTCTAAAATTAGTAGGTTATAATCCATACTTTACTATTTTCCTGCCCTCTGTTGTTACAGTTTACTTGGGTTAGTTAAGTGCTGTTCACGAATCTCTTCCAATCCATATGCTTCCCTTTCCCTTATGCATACACATGCAGGAGCTCGTATTGTAGTTTAGGGATATTCCCTTCCCACATCATGCAAATAATGTGTAATATCTTTGTGCCAGCCTGAGAATTACAGGCAGCCTTGTCATGAATACTTTAAACTTTGCTACACCAGTTAGGTGTTTCAGTGAGACTAAAGTGAGTCTTTAATGGCTGATACAACCCTTATTATGTGATTCTGATTTCTCCACAGAATATAAACGTGTTTCCTAATTAGGACTAAGACTGTGAATAGGCCATTATCCTTCAGGTTTCCAAGAGTCTATTCTGCTGGAGAATAACAAAGGGGCACTGGAAAACAGGTATCAACAAGTGAATATAGAACAGTATATTAAATAGCCCACAGCAACGTGCTAAGTAATTATGAGCAGATAAATCCTAGGTTATGCTGAAAACAGTAGCATTTGGTGTTGATGGCAATGCACAAACAAGACAATTTTGGGAGCTCTTAGGCTGGCAAGTGGGGGAAGGACCAGCCTTGAGTCAGCCTGTCATACAGTCAGCATTATTGCAGACTGATGTTGTGATCCCAGGCAAATCCTCTCTGATCCTCCCTATTTGGGTTGTAAATTCCTGAAAGTGGGTATTGTCTCCCATGATGTACTTAGACATTGTACGAGCTTAGTCTCTACTGGGTAAGTCCTGGCTGCAATGCATGTGATAATTTAATGGTGGTATTGGCTACATGTGACCTCAGCCCTAGAGAAACTGCCTGTCCATCGTACCCCCAGGGCAGAATTAACAGGTACACTTACATTTTGTAAATGCATTTTTGTTTCAAGTCCATATGCCGTGTACACAGCAGAAGTGTGTTCTTGTTAGAGTGGACCATTATGCTATTACTCATGGGTGGGAGTGTCCTTGTTTGGTGTTCTCAGTTGACATGGAGGATGAGTCCTTCAGGGCAACAACCTGTGCGCCAGGCTGGGGGTCTTGATTTAGTGTGATCCATCAAAGGAGTCCAGAAGACCTGAAGAGATACATTCTGACAGTATTAGTATGTGAATTGTGAAGCTCTACCTATGTTTTTCTTTTTAGGCTTCTAAATACTTGAAACATTCCAGGGGAAAAAGTAAAATCAAGGCAACAGCATTTAGCTCGTTACAACTTGCCTTTTTCTCTGTCTGGATATAAAGAAACAGTAGAAAGATACTAGGTATTTCTATTTATGTACTGCAAACTGTGAATACTCATATGATCTTTATTTGTGTTGCTGGAAACTTTTTGAAGACTATCCCTTGCTGCTTCAGGTGTAGAGAGACAGATGTTCTTTGTCTGGGAGCTCCAGTCTTGGCACAGAGTTTATAAACCTTCTGTCTGAGGATTGGGAGCCTTCAATCTCCAGCATGCTGCACTAATGTTGCTATTTACTGTAATACACAGGGAACCAAAAGACTCCTGTCTTATAGTAGTAAAATATACTGTCTCTGTAACACAGAGCATTGATACAAAATACACGGTAAATATCTTCATCCTCTCCCCTCCATTTTGAAGAAGTCTCTGGCAAAGAATAAGGCAAGGTTATCAATATTTTCCCCTCTCGTTTTGGAATCACATCATCGATGCCAAGTTCTCCCTGCAGTATTAGAGATGCATTTATGTTCAGTGAGGATGGAATAAGTACAAATGCTCAGAGGAATTCACACTCATGTTTCATCACTGAAGCACTTGCACCTCTCAGGTCTTCTAATGGAGTTTGTCTCACATACCGGCCACAAAAATCTTTATAAATCTCTGAAAAGATTTTAAAATTTATTTTAGCCATCTCCTGCCTGACAATCTTTCAGAAGCTGTAACTATTCTCTTAGAAAGCTCAGAGGAATAACACAGTGTTGAGATTTTGGCATATAAATTTGATGCCACCTACATAAAGGCAAATCAAGATAAATAAAGATAAAGGATTCAGGCAAAAGGTACCCTTTCTGTCTCTGGCATTAGTAGAAAAACACAGGCTCAGCTCATACTCTGAGACCAGACAAACTTGTAATCTTGTTAATATTGGTGGCACTTTGTTAGTCCCTGGTCTGCAGTAAAAACTAAGTGAGATTGCTACTAAGTGGACGAAAAACCAAGCTAGACTGGAAAAAGAAGAAGGAATCAAGGAAAGGGGCATAAAGGAGAGGCTGACAGGAGCTAATCTCTCACATTTAAAATTAGAAGCATAACCAAATCTGGCAACATCAGGTGAGTTCAGAATATATTGAGGATTGGAAACAAGACTACAGTGTCAGGGCTGCATGCTACAATCAAAGTTTACTTTTTATATTTCTTTCCATTGTATATTGTGCTTTTCAGATAAATGATGCCTCCCAAAATCTGCAAGTTTTTCCACAGTTGGCCAATCAGAATTTATGTTGGTGCTCTTATTAATGAGCCTCTCTCCCAATTTAGAAAATCTTTCAGCCCCTTTGCATTGCAGCCTCTGATTTTACAAAGTGTCTTTCATTTATCGTACTATTCCAAACATACAACTGAATTTGGCTCAGTCTGAAGGTGTTTGATTTGTGTTAACTCTCATAACAATTTCTGTGGTGGTGCAAATTAGACAATAGGACTATTCTGAAGTGTAGGCATTGACTCAACAGCTTTGAATGCTGGGCTGCATCCTACCCACCTGAGTGCAGTGAGGTTGTGTACGGCTTACTGGCGATTTCTGAAATGGAGAGCATGATGCAACTTGGAGGTATCAAACTGCATTATATATGAAACTCCCTACATGAGCAGGATACCTCCCTGAATGGAGAGGTATTGACAGCACAGAGAATAGTAATAGACCTGAAATTCCCAGTGAAATTACTGAGATGAAACCATTTATGAACTTTGTAGAAGTTCTGATTTGTTTCATCTGAGGCTTATTTGTAAAGTGAAATCTTTAATGCCTGTGCACACAAAACCATTACAACTCAGAGAGCAATGGATTATTGTGTGTGGAAAGCAGCTTCCCATTAAAAAAATGCAGAGTTTCTTTAACTTTTTTCACATGGGAATAATGTAAATTCCCAAACCTTTTTCCTTTCTTCCAAAAAATTTCTAATAAAAGCTTAAATTTTGCACTGACATTACAAGAGGAAATGAGAAATTGGGAGAGAGGTTGACTTCATAATGCTTGAATTCAGAATTCAAGCTTTTAATTTTGTTTAGATTTCTTCATCAGCATAGGAAGTAGACATACATAAAATATTTTTCCCCCAACTGCAAGCAGAAATCTAGCTTATATGATGGTACTTTATTTACTGGCAACCTTTACGGGTATGTGAATGAAAAGCCATGGTCTCTTTTCCTCCAGGGGAGAAATTTCAGTGCCATCTTATCCCCTAATTGAAGTGAATTTTGCTGGTCTCAGCTCACTTCCTAGTAATTCTATTCCATATTAGATATTACTATAAAAAAAAAAAAAGGGACAAATTGACAGCATCTGATAGCAAGAGTCCTTGGAATTGAATTTGTTCCTCAGTCAGGATTGAGGTCATTGCTGGGACAATGTGGCAAAATCATTTTATTCAGTGGCCTTTCACAGTAGCTGTATCTGAAAGCCAAAAAGTCTCCGTGCTTCTTATTCAGCGATGTCAGAGAATGTCAGAGCAGAGATGCATAATACATTGGAGTGAAGAAAAGTTATGTACAATAAGTATTAACTACACTAAGGTTTGTTTTTAGAATGGTAGAGGTTTGACCTAATCTGGAGGGAGGAAGATGGTTTTTTGTTTTGCAATTTTGTAATTGGACATGAGACACCAATGACATCAGAATTCCTCTGATTCACTCACATAAATTATCCTGGGACTTTAGTTCTGTCACTCTGCCTTCTGTTTTCCATTGGTTTTAGAATCATAATTGAATAAGAAGATACTCTTAGGGTAATGTACCTTACCAGACAAGGCAGATACCTTCTCTGCTTTAAGAATTAGAAGTTGAAATGCACAAGCATGCTTAGATAAGTTAACCAGCCAGCTCTGATTCTCACAGAAGGTCCACATTCATCTTTCATCTTGTTGGGGTTCTTTGTTATCTTTTGGGGGGGCTTTAAATGTAGTCACATTTGTTAATAGCAGAATAGACTATTATTTTCTACAGACTTTAATTTGTCTTACCTAAATAAGGTAAAGATTTTTTTTTTATCTTTCAGCAGTCTGGATTTAAGCCCTCCTGCCCTCATTTACTCATCCATAGTCTGAAGAATATGATTCAGGATTTTAAAATACTAGGAGTTATATTTCTTCTTCCTTTTCTTCCTTCTTGAGTTAACTTGCAAAACAATCAAAAAATCCCCAAATCTGCAAATATGGGACTGATCTACTGTGTTTAGGTATTGTAGACATGTTATATACAGTTATGAAACTATTCTTTCCCTAGCTAATAATTTACTACTTGTATGTATAACTATTTTATCATCTATTTGGTATACTTGGAGTAAATTTTTTATGTAATATTACCCATATGGCCCAAATATTGACATGTTTTTGCATACTATCTGAAAGTGAAACAGAGCCAGGTAAAAGTGTACCAAAGAATGAAATTGTCAAGTAACCTGTTTAAATTTTAAAATTAGATTTTCTTTGAGCGTGATAAGAAACAGACAGTTACTAGTGTGAAGTTTGTAACATAAAATTGAATGTTTTTCTGATCTGTGGCATGCTGTCAAAATGAGAGATCTTGTGAAATAGTTGCCTCACAAAGAAAATACTCTTCTGGGAGATAGTTCATTTAGAAAAATCTTACTGGAAACCCAAACTAGGAAATACTGATCTAGCATTTCAGTCACTTGGATGCTATAGTGAAACAGCTCTTGTGTAGTTATCTGCTCAGTTAATTTCAGACAAGAATTTTTGATACAAACCTGAAAATTCTTATTGCTCTCAAAAGATGCAAAATCCCAGTCTCCACTGATACTTGAATTCCCTTGTGTCCATTTATACCTTATGTCAAGGCAATAATGCAGCCTTGGATTTAGTTCCAAGCCTTGTTCTTTTAATCTCCTTTCAAAGTGTATTGAGAAAAAAGCAATAGCTAGTGTTTAATTATCTTCTGCACCAGTAGTTCTGCCCTTGGCGAGTAGAGGATTATTTGCCTCTCGTCAGCAATCCAGTGGATTCTCTGTGTGCTCTCTGACCCACTTGCTCAGAGTCTGCAGTGAGAGTACAAGCAGAGGACCGGGAAAGTACTCTGCAAAAGAAAGGTGACAGCATTGCTAGCACTAGCCTGAAAAGAGGAGTGCTACTTTCTCACTTTTTTTTCTTTGTTTGCTATGCTTTGGAAGCCTGCACAATTACAATAACTAGGCGAGAAACATCATAGCATCCACTCAGTTTAACTGAAACTCTCTGACCTGAAGGGCTTTTCTGCTGTGTCTGGCCTTTGTTAAACTGGTTTCAGCTAATCTCTTCAGGATACTGTCAAGTGAAGTGTTCATGCTGCACTTTGTATTTTTAATATTTAAGAGGAAGCATTTTTGCACTGAGAAACACTAGTTCCCTAGCTGTTACTGTGCTAGTAGTAATAATAATTTAGTTCAAGACAGAATGTGTGCTGTTAATTCGTTCAGTGTTAGCCTTCTTCCAGTTTATTTACTGGTGGAAGCCGGCTTTCTCTCAACTCATGTATGTTATAAAAAGGTGAAAGCAAGCTAGCTATTTGTGGGAGTGGGAAAAATTCCAGATAATTTAAATCATCTTAATGAAAGAGGAGAGGGAGCTGAGATTCTCATTTTGGCTTTAAAGTTAAAGCTATAAGGCAGAGGTTGAAGTGCTAAGAACAAGTTTCAGATGAGAAGAATAGTTATCAACTTGATGAATTAATTAGGGTCAAAAATTAAAATATGACTGTGATGCTGTACCTCTGAGTCATTTGAATATACTTGAAATAGCAGTGAATAAAAATGCTCAGGCTTACCCAAGCTAAAAATGCCATCATTTTTGGCTGACATAGGGAATATAGCTTAAAATGTGTATGTCATTTAAATGCCAGAAATGTCTGATAATTCACAGGAAAATTAAGGCACTTATAATGACAGAGCTGTTTTATCAGTGTGATGATGAGAATTGAACCCAAGCCCAAGCATCAAAGCAATTCAGCAGACTCACAGCTTCATTTGTACTTGTTGTTCCAGTTTTCCTAATCATAGTCACTCAGGGACTCTGGTGTGGGACACATCATTGTCACTTTTACAGTAAATCCAGACATTCTTTAGCAGCTTCTCTGTAGGTAAGAGTTGCGCTGTGTTGTTTTGGTTTTCTCCTACCTTGTCAGATATATATGACAGGTTAGCACCGATTTTTGACTACATGCTCCATTTTCACTGCATGCTGAGGCAATTTGCTATCAGTGCACTTTGTTATTTCCTCTGCTTTGTCTTTCTGACCTGCAAGGTGCTTCTCGGCAGTGACTGTTCTTTGAACACAAACGTTCTGAAAGCTCTCCAAGGCTGCATGCTGTCACTGTGAGTTTGCAGAAGAGTTTTAATCTGTAAGAATGAGATTCCTGTTTAAGTACCCTTTTTTTGGCTGCAGGCCAAGTTATTGTTTAACAGTCAAGTTCCACTGAGTAGGTAATATCTCTGTTTAGCCTCCAAATGATTAGGGCTGGGTGAGCTCAAGAGATGCTGGGCGTTTCTGCGCCTGATCATTCCTCCTGCAGCCTTATGGACTCTGAAATGTGCGCACACCTAGAGAACACCCCAGGGTTTACCTCATCTGTTGGCCTCCCAACCTTTCAAAATGGACAGGAGAGCCTTGCTTGAAAACACACAGTATTTTCAGTTGCTAAAGGTTTTTTGTTGGTTTTTGTGTTTTACAGAAGTCCCTTATTTATGAGCATTAATGTACTGTTAAGGTAACAAGAGAGAAAGCAACTATAATGATAACTGTTTCCTACAGGAACTCAGGGAAAACAACCAAAATGAAGATAAAGCTACTGTTACTGATAATACACTTGAAAATGTTTTCCTTCAGTCTATCCTCTTTTCTTCTATTGACTATAAAGCCGAGTTAATAGGTTTGTTCACTTAAGACATATGTATGGGCTTTTTACACATTCTGGTTGTTTCTTCCATCATTTCGTCCATGATATACCAATCTGTTCTCAGGCCTGTGCTTGCATTTTTTTTTTTTCCCCTTGGTGGTGGTTTCTCTTTTTTCAAACTGCTCTTTCAAAATATCCAAGTGGTCAAGATTGGCTCCTGATAGATAGGGGACTCAGTGATGTGGTGGGGCTAGATTTATATGGGGAGATTCTAAGCAGCCTGTTGGCTTTATAAATGGAGACTCATATAAAAATGAAAAATAGTTAACCAAGATTCTGTTCGTCTAGAAATCAAAGTCAGCTGATTTTAATGCCATGTGTAATACACACCCCCTTGTATTGAATTTAAGTGGTATGTAGCATATTTAAATACAGTGAATAAGTAGCTAGTGTCTTAGAATGGTGCCTGGCTCATCTGTGGAACTTTAGAGCCTTTACGCTGTAGTTCTATATTAAATTATCGTTCATTGGATATTGTCATTTGTTAAGTAACAAAGTTCTTATACTCAGCCAGTAGCAGAGCTGAAACCTACACATCCTGATTTAATAACCCCTATTCTAGCCAGTAGATCTTACTGCTTTCTTCTGGTTTTAGTAGTCAATAATTCTTTGCTCTAAAATATGTATGTATTTCAATAAATGCATGTATATTACAAAAGGAATGTGTGGGCATCTACAGACACACACAGTGAAATACAGACTAAGCAATGTAAATCTGCAGACTAATGAAGTAAAGCCATTTAACACTGTTCCGATTTGAGAAGCAATGCCTAAGCCGAACAATATTATCAGATTCGGCAGCTGCTCTTTTGTTCAGCCACAGGCTGAAATACAAGAGGTAAACAAAAATGGAGCTAAAAACCCACAGCAACAAAGGCTTGGAAAGCTTGATGAGGGCTTTATTTTGCCTCCAAACCTACATCTATTCCACCTGTCAAGCTTTTATTGCTTCAGTGTCCATTAAGGCAATAGCCACATGCTTTTGTTGGGGAGTCAGTATGTATCTACTTTTTAACCAGAGGATGAGTCATTTGCTCAGTGAGTATTTTCAGAACCTTTTGCTGACTGTATTTCTGTTAATCAGATACACAGACTTTAAGGGGGGAAAGGATCAAACTGATTGCATAGTCCTGGACTGTATTAGACCTGCTTCTTCAACTTTGTCCGTGTGGCACAAGATACTGTGCAGTAAGGAGCTCAGAGCAAATTAGCTTTCAGGAGCTGGGCTATGTAGCTGTGTAAGTGCCCAGAGATCGCCCTGCCTGTCCAGCACAAGGAGAAGGAGGTAGAGCAAGTGCATCAGTACTGCTCATTACACTCAAGCTAGCTTGAGCAGAGTATTGCAATGCATTGCGCTGTGTTCTGTAGAACAGATACATCCTATGCTTCTTTTGGCATATTTATTCAACTCTTCCCTCTTGATTTTAGCCTTTGTTGTACAGTAATGGTGATTAATTACCGATGCTATTCATACTTTGTGATAGCTGGCAGTTACCTGTCCTGTGGAAAGACAAGACATAGCATTTCCAGCTTTATTTGAAGTAAAAGATCCTATTAACCCACTACTTAATGAAGAAAGCTCTCTTTTGAGAAAAAAGGGATGAGAGTAAGACTGTGTGTATTTTAAATCATATACATAATATAAATGTTTACTTTCTTTGTGTATAAAAAGTATATTCTGTCTAGGACTTAAATATATTTGTAGCTAGCTGTGCATTCAGGTACAAACAACTGATTTTTTTCAATCAATGATGTTATTTAAATAGAATCTCAGTAATAATGAAGGAGTTTCCTAGCTAAAACTGTTTTTTGGGATCCATTAACAGAAACAATTCAATAATTTGCTGGAGGGATCATGTTTGTAATGTAATGCTTATGGCCAGATAGATTTATTATTGACTTAGTTTTTATTAAAAACAATAGAGAAGGTATCAGTAGCTTGCTCGCTGTTAGCTAGTTGTCTGAGAAAGGCATCCAACCCTTATATCAAGAAGGGCATGAATTTTGAACACGAAAATTGATTGATTCTTAAATGAAATACTTTAAATATTTCATGGGAAGGATTTTTTGTGGCAAAGTAGTGCATACCACAATAACTGTCTCCTGGGCAGAAAGCAAACTTGTTTGCTAAACCTTGCTTTTTGTCTTGAATTTGGGCTTTTTCTGCTATGACTGTGATTTGTAGCAAACATCTATTTCATCTGCAGCCAACATCACCATATCAGAAAGTAGTACTGCACTAGAGAAACATTGCTGATACCTGGTTTTGCTACTGATTTCCAAGAATAGCTACCTGTGCAGCTGTTGAAGGTCTCTTGTGTCTGCAAGTAACCCATGTATTAACTTAGAATAATAAAACAAAATTGGAAAAAGCAACAAGCAAGTGATCTCATTTCAAAAACCTGAAAGCTAGGTAGGAAATGCTAAATTGGACAGTGTGTATTATGGGAATTAAGTTGCTGTTGCAAATGAAATTCTTTTAGTCCACACTAGCTACTAGCTCCTCTTTAACTTGTTTCCAGTATTGACTCTAAACTTGCACTACAAGTATATATTGCCAGTCTTCCTAACACTTCTGTAGTTTGTGATGAGAAGGGTGATGCGTAGGAATTCCATAGGCTTAACAGGAATGTAAACATATAAAAAAAGACCTTGAATAGGAAAAAATCTTTTTGCACAGAGTAGATAATACAGTGACAGCAAATATGCTTGCAGCAGACTTTTTTACAGTCCACTACAGACCCATGAGAGTCTCATGGCTGTTTTCATTGTGATTTAAGAAGCTAAAATTTCCTCAGATGCCCTCCCTCCCCCCCAATTTATAAAACTTCTCCAGAGTGAGAGTATATCCTGATAGAAACTAATTGCTATGGATTAAAGGAACAAGCTTGCAGCCTCCACATATTATATCAGCACTCAGTACAGACACCAAAGTTTTTTATGAGAAGGAAATTACATTTGAAGTACTCTCAATATTCATAATCTCTTAGGCTCTCTCAAAACCTGGGTGCGGTGTTATTTTAATGGTGCACAGTGATTGGTTGTGTGGAGGAGGTAAAATTAGTTTGTCACAGATCCAGAAGTGATAAAGCTGATTTTGAAATGGAGATTAAGGCCTTGTGGAGGGGAAATGGCAGTTTTCTCTAATAGAAGAAATATTTAATGCAGTAATGCTCATTCATTTTCATTTTTATGTTCTTGTTCTGTTCCAGCCAGGTACATCAGAGGTCAAATGCTCTGAGACATTGTTTCTGAAGGATTTTTTTTCATGCTTAAGTTATCTCAGAACAGAAAGTCCCTCTGTAAGTATGAACAAAATTCAGGGATTCATGCATCTTTGTAGTCAGCTTCAAACCTCCAGTATCCTATTATCTTGAACTATGTGCAAAGTGTGAATGATTAGCCTCAAATCTAGGGAAGGAACAGGAACAGGTATGAATTTCACAAATGGTTTCTGTAAATAATGGCCTAAAGCACAGAGTTGGACCTGTGCATGTAAATATATTACTCCTTTTTGGTGTGATTTTATCTCACTCTAAAAGAAAACATATCTGTGCAAAGGACATTGGGACATTTCTGACCATTTACAATCTATATGAAAATTCTCAGTGCAGCTAAAAGGAGGTATGTTGGCTGTTAATTAAGAGAAATTAATCCACTAATTTCATACTATCTTTAAGATTAAACATTAAAATTCACTACATTTAGGAAAAAAATAGATAAATATTTTCCCAATGGAGTGAGGCCACAAAAAAGTGATCTGATCACTTACTAGAACTTTTTTTTTTATTTTTTCACCATTCTACCAGGCAAAGTAGTATGAGGAAATTAAAAAAATCTGGAATAAACAAAGACAATTCCATAGTATGAAAATGAAACTTCCTCTAAAGGCATACACATTCAAAGACAGAGGAAAACAGAACTTCAGCTTTATCAGCCATATCAATATTTTACTGCAGTTACAAATTCACACAGATGCCAAGATATTTTATGTTGCCAAATGGCGCTTTTATTTTGCAGCACATGTTGTGCATTCTTTTTTAGAAGTGAACACATCTGCTATGACTTCTTCCAATATCCATTTTTCCTTCCCTGCAATTTGGGCTATGAAGATTACAAAGCCATAAATCAGAACTATAGCAAATGCAAGGGATCTGATTTACAAATGCAGTTAATCTTTGCCTTTGCAAATGCTACAGGCAGTGCAAGGAAGCTGGGGAACCCTTGGCTTTGTAGGGTGGCATTTTCTAACCTTTGCAGGAGGGGCTTCCATGGAGAGAAATGGGAAAAATCTGAGTCTATTTTCCCAAATGTTTTTGGTGATTAGATGAGGGCAGAGTCTAAGAGCAAGTGCTGAACTGCTTGTGAGAGACAAGCAGGTGATCCAGTAGGTGTGGTTTCTGTTGGTATCCAGCTGGTTGCCATCTTTGTTTCTCATGGAGACTAATTCCTAACTTGTCACTAGTAGAATGTGAATAGAGTAACTAGAACCCTCTATATTGCAAAATACCCAAGCACTGCTTAGTTCAGAATACCTTCTGTTACTTCTTTCCTGTACCTTCAGCCAACGTTTATTTCATACTGTTGAATCTTTGCTACAGTCACACTTTTGAGGGACACAGAGAGAAGATCCCTCTTGAAGAGGAGAGAGCATGCTGGTGAGAAGGTATGAGAATAGGCTATGGCTTTTAGGGGTTTGCAGATAACTATTAGAAAAATTGACATTTATTTTTTCACTAAGTTAACATGTAAGACAAATTAGGGTACTTGATATCTTCAGAATGGTTTTGGAAGAATAAAACAACTAATTCAGAATTAAATACTACAGTGACATGCGAAATATTATTTAATTTGTTTAATATCATTTATATAAATGATATTTCCATCTTAATGGTAGGTCTACCTCTTGTATGAGTTTGAGTTGAGATTCTCATCCTTATATATCTCCCAGTCTATAAGATAGAGATATCCCACATCACTCTGGTACATGATAGAGTCTGGCTTGAATTGTAACATTTAGACTTGAGTTTCTAGAGACCCATTTTGCTTCCTTCTAGCACCTTACTAGCCTGTCTGCATGTTCTCCTGTCTTCCAGGAGAGCGAGAGTTGTGGCTTTCAGGACTTTGAGTAAATAGGAATGAAAAAATTTTTAGCTTTTTCTTGTCATTGTCTTCCCCCTGCACTACAATATTTGTATTCTTACAAAAAATGTTTTCCTCTCCTGTGGTGTAGAAAGCTATTTAAGCTGCATCGCTTCTTTCTGCTCTGTTGCCTGTCTTGTGAAGTTTCAAAAAGAGGTGCCTGGTATTGTCTTAGCTAGTCCAAATGTGGAGGTAAAGCAGCTAATAAAAGTAAAATATTAACATCAAGTCTTTACAGTTGCAGAAAGGAAAACATCTATATAAAGGGCTAGAGCAGCTACTCACTGCTACATACAAATGACCAGTAGCCAGTGGTTATTTTTATTTTAGCTGGTTGTTTACATTTGGCTCTTTACTCGTGAAATCCATTAGGAACCAGAGGTTTTTTCCCCCATAATGCCTCAAGTTAGAATTAAAGTTACAGCAGTATGAGCAGGAGTTAATTCATTCTGCCATTAAGCCTTCAGTAACACCGAGGCTTTATCATTCACTGCTAATAAATGGTATTTATAGTTGGCATATACCTCCTGTAGCAACAATAACAAATGTGTTGCCTGAGATAACCTACTTTATATAGCTGTTAAAAGGCACTTTTCAATCAAGTTTCACAATTTAAAAAATTCATTATAAACCTCTTGAATCCTCCAAGGACTGAAACAATGCGTGAAGCGGGATGTTTAAAGTGCAGACTAGATTTTGAAAAGGGCTCAGAAGAACCCACAATAGAGATCTGATACTTAAGTATGCTAAGCACACAGCAGCTCCTAATGCAATACTTTAGATCTAGATTCTCAAAAGAGTTCAGAAGAACCTTGTGTGCTGAGAGCTTTTGAAACGCTGGTCATGTCACAACAGGCGCTGCTGGGGACTTTACACTCTTCAAAATCTGCTAAGTCTGGCTTTGATTTCTCTGGGTCTTAAGCACTTTCGAATGTCTGGACCTAAACAAAGATCTATGCTTTATGTGGGATTACTTCCTTTTATCTAAGAATTTCATTATTCCATCCTTTCATATAATTAAATACAAAAAATATATGACATGGTGTAAGATGCCTATAAACTTATGAGAACTGGGTAATATTCTTCTGACCACTGTGTATCCTCACTTGTCTCGGAAGCCAGCCAGGACAGGGTTGTCAATTTTGTCATGTAAGCACAGCTGAGAATCTTGTTTGAGCAAAATACAAGTTGTAACTCCTGGTTCCCGTCTGGAAGTTTCAGTCTCTATAGCACTCAGTGCAGCTGAGGGTAAAAATAAGTGTGTGCTGTGGCTTGGCAATAAGGTGGGGGAAATTTCTATTCCAAAGGTGTCTGACACTTTAAAGAGTTCTCACACCCTTCCATGTTGCCAGGTCTTGAGTCAGCTCTTTGTGTGGGAGTTATCCAACTGAGAAGACACAGACCTTTTGGGCCAATCAGAGAAGTGAGCAAATGGGATGGAAACTTCTGAAAACAAACCAAAAAAGCAGAAAACCCACCAAAAAGTTAAATCCCTGACTACTCTCTGTGGAACTAAAACTTCAGTAGTTAGCTACTGTTTTTACAGCTCTAGGCCAGAAAAGCAGCAAGTGTAGGTAGGTGGGCCTTGCATGTTGTGTGTTGTTAGAATCGTACTGTACGTGTCAGATAAAAAGCAAAGACAGAAGTGTAGTAAAGAGAAAGAGCTCAAATCCTCATCTTTGCTCTCCCTGATAGTGAGGATTTCATTTGGGTGATTCAGTTTACCACTTCCTACATTTGCTGTGAATCAGTATTGGAAGTGTCATGTTGTAGGAGCTGCCTATTGATGGAAACTTAAATTAGCATTAAGGACCAGCCACAGACTTTGCAAGATAATCTGGCTTTATTTGTGCTTTCCCTTCCTGGCTTCTGTGTGTATATATCTTATTACTAGGGAAAATTACTTTTCTTTGTGTTGCCCTTTAGAATTGTGAACAAATTACACCAGTCCATTGAATGAACAGTAGCACAGAGATTAAACATGGTGGGTGTCAAACTGCTAAAAGTTAGTGTGCTAAATAACCAGAAAAAGCTTTGAAAGGGATAGCAGGGAAGAAGATACTGAATTAATCTTAGTACTGCTTGTGACAGTGGAAGGACTTTAATTTGGGGGGGGGATGCGTTCTGTCACACCAGGGAAATGAGAGCTTTCTTCCCTTTGGAAGTGGTGCTGGAGAGTCATTTACTGGTGTACAGAAGGAGACAGCTGTTAATGGTGGTGCTGATTCCAAATTCAAAGAAGCAGAACAAGTATCTTGGAAGGAGCGATGAAATGTGTATGTGGGAGTATAGGTAACTAAGCTCTTGAAAACCTATTTGATTAAATGCAACATATAGTGGTGCCAAGGATTTAGTCCATATTTGCAGCTACAGGATTGTGACTTGCTAGTTATCTTTTTGTTTTTCAAATCCCTTAAATATCTAGGGCCATGTGATCCTGTGGTGTAAGCTGGGAAATTTCATTTAAGTTGAGAGCTACCTTGAGGTGGGGTGAGATAAGGGTCTGATCTCAGAGTCATTTTCAGCTGGAACAAGATGGCTAATGTTATTCTTTATTTTTGCCCTAGCATCCACTGGCACATTTGGAAAATGAAATGTATTGTTCCTACATGCTTCTGGACCCTTTGGGTTTTAGGAGTGAAGTGCTGATAGTATGTGGTTCCCTTTATACAACAGTCCTGTTTTTACAGGGACTGAGGCTGATGCTTTACAGCTGCTGTGCTTGTAATTAGTAAAGCACCACAGACATTTTATACCAGTGTCCTGTAAACACATGCATTGTCATAAGTGGTATGCATTTGCAGCTGGCTAAACACAGTGACGGGTGTTTGGCTTCAAACTCTGGATTTCAAGCGTTGATGTATGAGACAAAGCATTAAGGAAGTTTGATTGACTTGATAGTCATTACTGAGATCAAAGCATGCATTGGTTGGTTTGTTCGTTTGATTTTTGCATCAGACTTCTTTATTCTACCACCTGGGCTGGGTTATTTATTGAAAGAACTGCATGCAGAGATGTTAAATTCCCGGGAAACTCAGTGATGCAACATCATTCTCTATTAGGTAACAGTTGAATGCACTGCCATTATAGGAACTTAAGCACAAGTTTATCTATTTTTCCTGGGGAAAAGATTTAGCTTTCTGGGTCATCCTTGTATGCAGGCAAATTGTGTTTTTCTCCTTTTGCAGTGGAACACTAGAGCTTTCTGAAGTGTGGGTGGGAAGTCCTGCCAGTTTTAATAACATTGCTCCAATCCTGATTCGGAGTGAATAGGCAGTACCTTAATACTAGAATAGTTGTCGGTAGTTAGGGGGCTGATCAGTCCTTCGGGGTCCTGATGAATATGTATGTATTTTTAACACACACACACACACACACGCACACAAATTCTCGTATTTTCAGAGGCTTACATCTCAGCCATTCCATTGAGATGGAATAGATTTTTGGTTTTCAAAAATATTTTGAATTTATAAAGCAAAAGAAAATCTGTTAATTTATATTTGCTGAATATATTCTGTGTCTGAAGTCAGTGCCTCTCCAAAATACATGACTGCTTATGGAACTTCTAATAATATGTTGTGGTAATGGTAATAATAACTCATATTTAACTAAGCAGTATCTGTCAGATGGCTTCTTTTCTGAAACTGTAAGGATACTTGAGCTTTGCAGCATACTACAAAAAGGTCTGGGATACAGTGTGATTAGCAGATCTCAGAGTCTGAGAACTCCAACACTTGCATTTGGCTATGCTAATAATAATTGTTCCCTAGTATTATGTTTCCATACCACAAAACCCCAGTAATTCTTACTCTACATATAGATATTTTCAACATTACCTGAAATCAGTAATAGGTTAGTAGTGCAGTGTTTGTGTTAGTATTGGAGCTCAGAAACCATTTACAATTTTTTAAATGAAACATAGTCCTTTGGAAAAGCAAAAACCCTATTTACTGATGTTGCATTTTGTTTCAACTGGTCTCTAAACTAGTTTTAAAAAAAAAATATTTCTGAACTCTATTTAGCTGAATTTATATTGCAAGTGTGCAACCTAATCTGAATAAGCTAAATTTCAAACAACTGAAATTTATTTCAGGTCAAATAAAATACTGTGTCCAAAAGCCGTTTCTGCATGTTTTATTAAGAAAAATTATGGGATTTTATGTGAATTGGCATCTAGCCCAAACACTTTGTGTTTTCTCAACTATCCAAAATAAACTATAATGAGATAGCTGAGAGATGATCTTCTCAATGTATCACTGTATCTTCAAATAGAAACTAATTGAAGATGCCCATTCAGAACATTTGCATGGATTCAGGAACCTTCAGATGAGGTTTCAATACAGAATATGTTACATATCCTAGCATTTAGCTGTTAAGTGACTTTCAAATTGTTGTTTAAAATGTAGACTTTCACAATAAAATATCCCAAATTTTTTAGCTGGTGAATAAGCAATAGTGAACTCCAGTATTTGTTTTCTCTGTGCTGTTGCTCCACAGTGTACCAGTAATGCACTTTTTTTGGCTTGAAAGATTGCATCTTCATTCTGAGAGAGGTAGAAGGCAACTCAGACAGCAGTTTTGGGTTTCTAAATTGCTTAAATGAAGGGTCCCTCTGAAGAAGGGTCTGTCAGAATGCTTGGAAGCTGTATTTAATCTACCTTTGTATTGCGTACTTCCCTCTTTGCCTGTTTGGTTTATGCTTCTTGTCCTTACTATGTGGAGTTAGGTTGTCCTTATTTACTTCAGGCACATGCATTTGATTTTCAGATAATCATTCTGTTGAAAAACATGAACCTGTGCCATTATAAGAGGATAAAAAGAGTAGCTTCTATGGCAATTTGTTAGCAGGATGTAATCTACCTTTTAATCCCACTACAGGTTTCTTTCCTTCAAAGTATTTGCTTTTGCTTTCCCCTGATTTTATGGTGTGTTCCCAAGACCTTTAATATCACCATAATTAATTCTTGTTGCACAGTTGAAGAAGGACCCAGAAGCAAAACAGAAAAATTTTTTATCCAGAATCCACATCTATTACTTTTGCAATTATGAAGATTTGTGTGTCTTAAAAGTGCTTTATTTTTGGTCTAATTATTTGTTGGATCAGAAAATACAGGCTATTAGAGGTAGAGAGACAAAACCCAAGGAAAGCTATTAAGGACAAAATTATGGCTAACACTACGTGATCATAGGTAGACAGATGTTAGCAGCAAGGTAGCAGATGTCCTACTAGACGGCAATAAACACACTGGAGGCAAGTACATGTTTCATAACATGGGATTAGAAAATAAGTTGAAGATGCAAAAGATACTCCTCTTTGGTTTAGTGAAAAAATGACCTTTGTC
The DNA here is from genome assembly GCF_031877795.1 of Strix aluco. Taxonomy (NCBI): domain Eukaryota; kingdom Metazoa; phylum Chordata; class Aves; order Strigiformes; family Strigidae; genus Strix; species Strix aluco. The sequence continues at coordinate 8,178,216 of NC_133944.1, forward strand.
CCTTGTGTGAGTATCACATATGGAGCAGATTTTCTGATGCTATTTAGAAAATTAATGAGATTGAAGCATTTTCTTCAGATGTGAATTTTATTATTTTTATGATTTTATTTTATGCTTTATGATTAAGTTTTAATGGTGCCCCCATTGCAGATCAAATTCTACCTTGCTATAGGGCCAACAAAGTGAATAGGGATACAAGATCAGCAATGCTAGTAAGGTTTGTATAGTAGATGATCATTACACTAAGCATCCTTTCATTACCCTAGAGATATTTCACCTTAATGGTGCTGTTCCTTCTCCTGGGAGAAGGGAGCAAGGAGAGTTACCAATTTCAGCAGGTTTTGAATTTGGCCTGGTGAAATTAAGAAAATATTAAGAAGAGGGAAAAACAGGAGAAATATTTTGAAAGAATGTGAAGTGATTATTTGATATCTACAATATAATCAGTATCCAAGAAAATAAAACCTTTTTTTTTTTTTTTTTTTTTTGCTAACACACTGCTAACCAACGATTTTGTACAAAGAAGTAAAAATATTCTTTAAGTTTCAAGTGGTTAATTATTGGGGTGTTTTTAGGCCTACATAGTAGATCTGAATAAAAAAAACCTGATCAGTTGGCTTCCTGAGTAAAATTGTAAGAGAATTCTGGTACTGCAGACCACCAGAGCTAAAATCCAGTTTTGTTAGAGCCCAGAGTAGGCAAACAGACTGTCCAAAGTCTGCCTGAGTAACGTCTATGTCTCACAGGCACTGTTACATCAAACAAACATCAGTTGTCACTTGTTAGGACCATTAACTAGACAAGTCCAAAATAAAACACAGACCAGAAAAGATACATCTTACATTCTATAAATTGTGTGGTCTGAGAATCTATTAAAGCTGACAGAGAAGAGGGCTCTGAATTGGTGAGCAGGCTGATTACACCTCGTTCTTTATTCCCTATTGACTTTGGGTATGCCATACCTTTCCATTTCCTAGAGAAATAAATTAAAAGTCAGAAGTAATTTGCCTGATGGAGGGTGCAGGTGGAATTTTGTTCAGACGAGCATTTGCACATTGTGAAATCCAATTTAACCCCTTGATGGGGTATAGCTTATTTTCTTTTGTTGACAGCTTTGTGGCAGCTAAAATAGGAACCTGATTAAATAGAGACAGTGAGAGATTGAGGTCTTGTTCTAACAGCAGGAGGATCAAGGCCTCTAATCTTATCTCCCCGAACACTGAGATGAGCTGAGGATGCTGGCAGCGAGATAAGCTTGGCTATTTTGAGCTATAAAAAGACCCCAAGAAAAGAGAAGAGGTGTGAGGTGGGGGGAGAGATTTTTCACATACAAAAATAATACTGTGTTGTTTAAATACATTTGGGTCAAGTGCTTGGAATATATAGGGTATTATAAAAGTAGTGATTTAATTTTACTTTATGGGCGTACATCAAAGTACAAATAATAACAGCTCACTGCCTCTTTGCAAAGAAAATACAAGTCTGCAAATTTCTAAATACAATTCATAATTTATAATCTACCAGAAGCACAGTAATAACAGTAGAGGCCAAGTGGGAGGAGACCACTTCTGGCAGAAGTGGAATTGCTTCTTCTTGCATTTGAACTTTAAAAATATTTTGAATGGAGCAATAATATCAAGTCACTGAGGAAACCCTTTTGTCAGGTTTAATGTAAAGCTGTCTGTACAGGACTGTGTGCTTATTTTTTGCTCATTTGTTTGGAATTAACCAAAGAAATGATAGACGCTCTCTTCCCCTTCTTGTTCTATATGTCGTGTGGGGTTTTTACATTTCCTTGTAATACTTTGTCTCATATCAAATTTCAGGACATTAGATAAAAATGGGAAAGAATGAAGAAAGGAAAGGCATGAGACAGGACTGAGCTTATAGTTAGTTCTCCTTGGTTTACTGGAAGAATAAAATGTAAAGGAAAGGCTAGACACAAACATACAAAATACATAAGTAAGATGTTATACCAAAGTTACTTTTTTAAAAAGTAAGCCCAAAGCTTCTTTTTTTGCAATTGTCTTTTAATTGGCAAAAATTTAAAGTTACAGTTAAGTCGATTTAATTCAGCTGTGGTCCTGTTCGCTCGTCTGTGGAACTATGCAGATTCATGCTAGCTGAAGATCTGCTGAGTACATAACATCTAGAGTTTGATTGTATACTTTCTTAAGCACATTTCTGTAACTCTATTGCCCCGAGTGGTTAAGGATTAGTCTCCAGCGTTAGCTGGCTAAATGGGCTCCTGTAGTCACGAAAGAAAGTACAGCCAACACATTATGTTCTACCTGGTAGGACCATTCTTCTCAGATCAAAATACCACTGATTCAGTTTCACTCCCAACCAGAATGGATTTTTAACTTAAATTTTTTTTTTTTTTTTTAAGGGGTTTAAACTCTGGGTTATTGCCAAGCTGTGCTCTCAGCTCCTGTGATGATTATTAATATTGCTTTACATTTATTAATATGTCTTGATTGTGGTCATCCAAACTCAGGCAGTACAGCATTGCACAGTTAAACTGGACCAGTTGCAATGGTGCACTGATATCCCAAAATTAAAACTTTCTTATGGGGATTGTTGCAACAACAGAACTGAAGATCCTACACAAGAACTCTGTGTGCATGTAAGGTCAGAATTTTTCCTGGGTTTCCTATCTTTCTTCTGAAGTGTCTAGAAAGAAACATTGTGAAAAAAATACTTGCAAACTATCTATTTTCCTACAAGAGTTTTTGAAAAAAGGAGAAAAATTGTTTAGTGTTAACAGCAGCATTGTATTTTGTAAGAGAGTTAAGCTTTTGTTGCTTCTTCTGATAACTTTGGAGTAGTGCAGTTATAAATTACTAGTAGTGGCTTGACTAGATAGATACTAGTAGCTAAGTGGTGACCATGTATTAAAATTCAGCTTGTCACTTAACTCTGTATTAGTGCACTCGTATTTGAAGTTTGATACTTAAAGTTAGATTACTTTTAATTGGACAATATTGAGATTGAGATACATCTATTGATTTGTTTTAAAAAAACCCCAAAAGTAAAAACATTTTTCAGAAAAAAAGGGAAGATTTGGAAGCAGAAACTGGTATTATTCTCAGAATGGCATACAGTAGGGAGGAGTTCGTTAAAGAATGCTGTAATGATCCATTAGCTACAGCAGAATCACTCTTTGGACATTTTCCCCATTCCACTCTGAATGCCTTGCTTCAGAGACATTCCAATCAAAAGAGCAACAGTTTTAAAAAACTGAGGCAGATGTAATATAACCAGGCTGAAGTGCATATACCCTGCTTTGCTTATGGGTTATCATGGGTGATTCAGAGGCTCAGTTTATGCTATGCACTAGAACTCAGATCCAGTGGGTATGCTGAAGCCCAGACTGAGCTGAAGGGTAGAATGGAAGGCAGGAATGACTACCTAAACTGTGCTTCACAGAGTCAATACATGAAGATACCACAGTACAGAAAAGTTTGCGCACGCCTGCTGGTTAGCAGCTTAGCTGTAAGAGAATATGCAAAAAAAAAAAAAAAAAAGAGAGTATCAGGATCTTCCATTTTCACTAAATCAATTTTCTTGAGGCTAGAGGTTATTCTGGTTCTCACCTTGATGATACATTGTGCTTAAGGGAATTGAAGGGCTTTGGCTGACTTTTTATAGGGATAAATAGACAGAAAACACCTTTTCTCACCCTCTTAGGTATTTTTCACATACACTGACATCAATTTGACCCTTCAGTTTGAAAGGCCAGGTATTAGGAAAGGTAAAATGTAATAAATGACTTGATAAGTGCCATTTAGTTTTAATTACTAATGGAATTGCTACATAGTAATCATATGAGAGTTAAATATTATTAAGAGTTTTCTCATTATTATTGGAGTTTTGCCACAACCTTTAATGGAAAAAGGACTAAATCTGTTATTTTCTTAAAAAAATGTATACATCAGGCCCTTGTTATTAATTCTGTGCTAGGTCTGAAAAGAGATTGCACCATTTGAGTGATAATTACAGGGTATGTGGATTAGTAGATCATCTTTGATGATTGAAGTTGCAATATTGTGGTATCTGTGAAAAAGAACCCATTTTAATATGCACTGAGGGTGTGCTTGAAGCAAAGACTGGGCTTTATTTTGTTTCTGTTGAAACAAAAGTCAAAAGCAAAATGCTTGATCATTTTTATTTGGGAAAGTTTTAATCTACTCTTTAAAGGGTGTTATTGGTCATTTGTCTTAAACTATGGACATCAGTGCCATAATTCTTTTAGGGATTTTCTTTATTTTGGATTGTTTAAATGACAGTCACTCTTAACAGGCTTCAGATAGGATGCTGAAGTACCAAGCAAAGTAGCTAGATTGGCTATAATGCTCTGTGAACAATCATCCTTGTGCCTGAACTGCAGCAAATGACTAGCATTTTCTTTATACAACCACCACTGACTACAGTAAGGTTGGTTTTAGTTTTTGTTATTAAATTGTCCTTGATACACAAGCTGCTTTTTTTACAGGGCACAGGAGTTCCACTATTATCACAATCAGTACTGTATTATTACCTAGGAGGGTCAACACTTTTCTGACAGACTTTGGTCTTCATTCACATGGAAATGGCATTATGGAAATGACAGTCGTAATCGAAGATGATAACATCTATGCAATATCCATTCAAATCATAATTACTTATACAACGCAAACCTGCTTACAGGTGCTGTGAGAAACTATGCTGCTGCTATATTTCATGCTTTATCCTGAACGGTCTGCCTTGCTCTGTGAAGTTAATAATTTCCCCTAAAAGGGAAGAGAGTGTTTAAAGCAGGTGTGATTATGCTAGCTGATTAGCATTCATTTCTCATTGTCACATCCCGAGAGAGAGGAATTTTTTACACTCCCTTTTTTCCCAACTTTTGATTGCTTGATGTACCAATGCTAGCAACAGCCTTTCAGCATCATCGCTGTCTCTCATTTTTGAATGAATATATGGCCATAATATATATCTAAACATACTCCATCAGATTTTTCGAGTTGTTATATTAGTTGTGTATGTGTCTACAGCCAAATACTCAATGCATCTACCTGTACAAGTATAGAGATAAGCAAGAAGTGTGATTGTCCTTAGAAGTACTGTAAGGAGACTGAAGTGGCACTAACCCATTTGAAATACCCAGTGACTGTTGGCAGTACAGGGTAAAGGCCCATCAGAACATTCAAAGAAGTTAATCAAAAGAAAATGAAGTAACAAACTAGTTATATGTGTGATATCTAACTGTGTGATAGATGCATAAGATCTGTGGAAAAATATCTTTACCGGCCGTACTGCATCTCCTTGCACTATGTCATCTTCTGTGAGTGTGAAGGGCACACCGATGGTTGCTAGCATTTCTGTAGTCATTCATCAGCAAACATTTAAAAAATGCTCCCCTAATTATGAAACCACAGATCACTGTATTCCGAATGATAGTTTACAAAGAGTGCCATTTTTATTCTGATTAAATTTTAACCTATGCTGTACATACAGAAGGACCCTTTCCCCTTACATGTAAACAAATATGTTACTTCAGAGAGATCCTAAACCCTCAGTGCATGAGTCAGATTTGGAAGCAGATTTATAGCATAATAACAGATTGCCATTGTTTGTTTGCATTATAGGATCTCTTACCCATAGTGTCCTACAAAATAAAGTGTTCACTTGATAACAATAAAACTTCCAACAAATTAATTGCTAGAAGCCTTTGAAAGATAAAGAGCATACAAATGATGGCAGATAACTCTTTATCCCTCTCTTTAATTTGTTTTGGGCATTGATTATAGTGTTCGTAATCAGTGGAAGCACTGTTGAGAGTTGAATGGGCTGTGGGCAGGCGCTGTGTAAGAGTGATTTAACTGAATTCTATTGTGCAGGAGCCCAAATAGCCTGGTGTGGAGCTTTTGCAAGAATAATTGAAAGCTTGCAACAGATCACTTCATAACATGGTTTTGAAATTAACTCACCTCAATGTTGGGTAGACCCTGAGCCCCACTCCCTCTTTTCTGGATGTGGTTCATGCTACATTTAAACTTGGATCTCTCCAAGTAAAATTGCTGTGCTGCAGTAAATGTCACTATAAACTATGCAATTTTCCATATAGAACCATTGGTGGAGTGTGTATAACAGCTTGACAATTGAATAGGATTTCTCAAGTTTATGACTAGCTAACAAGATCGAAGAAGATGAACAGGGCTTGAATGTATTTGCACACCACAGACATTTATTTTGAAATTATTTTGATTTGCTCTGAGTGTTCATTTTTCATGAATGGAGAATGCCTTTTACACCTTTACATACTCCTCATCAAAATGATGAAAGCACTGGAGTCAAGGATGAGAAATGCAATTGGAGGTGTAGGAGAGAAGCTTTAAGAGTGTGATGATAAAGGCTAGCCTGTGTGTGATATGAACCTTCCTTTTGCATGATTCACAGCACCGCTCAGCACATGAGCTGGCCTGTTGCTTCTCCTGTTGACTTCAAGATAGGGCATGAACTTGTTCACCGACTGTAGCTTTCAAGCTTATTTGCAAACAATTATCTTGAAGTTACAGAAAAAAAATTCTCTCTTTTTCGAACAGCCTGGACCCTGTAGCTCTTTGTAAATGTGATAATTATGATCAGAGGGAGCACACTGAAATATTAGACCTGTACTAGGATTTAATTACCTGCAGTTCCAAATCAAAGGACAGTTAAAAATATTCCATGTGTGTTTTAGCTATACAGGAAAAAATAATTCTAGGTTCACTCATTTAGTTTTAGTGATGGGGCTTAAAGCTGCAATATATACCAGATTTGTGTGTAGCTTGCTGTGTGCCCCAGCATGCTGAGTGTAACCATTGGGGTGGCTTCAAGCACTTCCCTGGCCACCTAACTGAGCCATTGCACCAGCTGGCTTACCTTTATGTATGTGCACCACTATCTGCTCTATCCTGTTCCTGTCATACGTCCCTGAAATGCCTATCTCAATACACAGCCTCTCCAGGTAAAAAAGTCACACACTTGATTTAAAATATATGTGAACAGCTACAGTTCAAACAGGAGCTATTTCTGGAGACAAGACTCTTGAGGCTACAGAGTTAACGTGGAACTTTCCAAATGGATTTAAACTGTCTAGTAAGGCAATTACAGCTGGGGAATTGCTACTAAGTTGAATCTTCCTGGAGCCTTGAAAGTACAGATTCTGGCTTTGACTTTTTTTTTTTTTTTTTTAACTTATCAATTTGGAATGCATAAAATCTGTAGTGAAAAAGTTTGGACATGTTGAAAAAGATGAGTGAATAAGATGGGCATGTTTCCAAAGCAACCTAGGTCACTTGGTAAAGTAGGCGAAAATAATTTGGTTTTCACTCTGACCAGAAGCATTTCAATATTTCAGTATGAGAGACTTCCAATTTAGAAAAAGTGTCTCTGAAAGTCTTGAAGATCATGCTGCAAAATCAGTGCAACATGTGCTCCCACTATGATGCTGTGCGCAACAGGGAGGTACAGTGACCAGGGAGATTCTTGATCAGAATAAACGATGCTGTAATGGTGTTAGATCTGTCAGACAACACTGAAATACAAAATATGATATAACCTAACTTCTTAACACCTGATTTTCTAGTAGAATCTTCTGTTCTAAGCTTGATGCTTTTTTCCCCCCAGTGTGCAGGTGGGTTGTTCTTTCAGAAAAAGATTCACAGCATCCAAGCACTAAGTGGAGATCTGTCTAATCTAGTCACTAGGAAGTCATGAAGATGAAGTAGGATTTATGTATTTTTCCTTGCTGGTAAGATTTAAATTTAATCTTGGTGTATATATTTTATAGAAGGTGGAAATGTGGTTTTGAAATCACTTAGGCAGACAAAGGGAACCTACATCTGTCACTTCTTGGGTGTGTGTTCAGACAAATGAAAGGGAAACAAGCACCACTCTCCCCTCCTTTCTCTGCTCTATCTGTTATTTTAAAAGAATGGCAGCTATCACTGCATTCTCTGTGGGATTTATCCTGTTCTTTTTGGTAAGAAATGATTTGCGAACCCTTCCAAAGCAAGGCCCACTGGCAATATAGATGAAGGAGTGTGTCACTTTTGTGTCCAGATCGAGCTTATGAGTTAGCTAGGAATCAAATTGTTTAATTTTAGAAATACACAAAGGTACACTCTGGCCATCAGTGAAAGTAAATAGGTAAGGTTCTGTGGATTAAGGGATTTCTGTATTACCAGTAAGATGTTTCCAATATATAGGTGCCTAAATTTTACTTCATTCTCACTGTAGCAGCTACATCCTTCCAAACTTTGGTCCTCTATTGTACATTATTGGAATCCCTTGTTCTTCTCTGAGGTCTGAATTCTTGTAGTTTACTAAATCAAGATATTAAGGGACTTGGTTAGAGTCTGTAAGTATCCAGAAGGGGTAGTTGACTCTTTAGTCTAGGAGACAAAGATTCAACAAGATACAATAGCTGTATGTTGAAGCTCAGAAGGTTTAGTTGAGAAAGAAGGTGATTTGTTTTTCAGTGAGGGTAGCTAACAGTTGGAGCAATTTACTAATGGTTTATTCCATTCTCTATCAGTTGGGGTTTTTTGTTTGTTTGGTTGGTTTTTTTTAGCTAAGATTGTTTTAAGAATTTTGAAAATCCAAATTTAAACAGCAATTAATTGAAGGAATCCTGTGGTCTGTCAATCAGATGTTACCACATCATGTCTAAGCTTTGTTATTCCTATAAGTGCTATTTATTTTGATGGCTGAAAAACTAAGTTTTAAGGTTCCAGCCTTTTAAAGTATGTAGGTACATGAACTGAGAGGGATCTTAAAGACTGGGATGAAGTTGTTTAGCTGTATGTATTTGTAGCAATTAATACTGTTGAGATGAAACTTGGTGTGTGTTAAGAGAGTGTCAGTATCAAGTTGGTGTAAATTAACTTGTAGCTGTTTATTAAAATGTTCTCCCTGAAGCATTATGTTGGTTGCTGTTAGAGGTGGAAATCTGGACCAGATGGACTTTGGTCTGAGTATGACAGTACAGTGTTTGCTTCAGCTTTGCAGCATTCTGTCCAACACATCTGTCAGGCAACAGTGTCAAAGAGTACTTGCATTATAAGAATTATTTTTTGATTTCATATCTACCCATTTTGCTTTGGTAGTGACCCTTTTCCTTGTTAGGAAAAAGATCTTACTTGTGTAAGAAATTGTCAGATTAAAATAGTTTTTATAAAACAGCAATACTCCACGTTCTTGAGAATGACTGGAATAATGGAAAACTTAATTTTTGTTTAGGGCATAACAGAGCAAATACTGTTCCTGTAAGCTACATCACAGGTGTAGCTGAATAGATACCAGTGCATTTTGGAAGTAACTTTGACTCTCAAATGCAAACTGACCAACCTTCCTTCCTGGAGAAAGGGATATTGAACGTTCCGTACCAGTGCCGTCTTCTAATACGGAAATCTGTTTTTAATTTCATTTCTAGTAAGCCCATTTTATGAGGCCTAAAAATTAACATTAAAACCAAACAATTTCCAGTGAATGCAGATCTCATTTTGAGTGTTACCTCCCCCACTAGCCAGAAATGTTGGTGATAATAATTCAATAATCAATCAGTTCAATAATCAAGCAGTTTTGTCTCTGCAACATTTTAGAATTTGTTGAACAGTTTACAAGCTAGCTCCTACGAGGCTGTATTGTATTACTGGGCATCCCCCTTTACCCTACCCCGTCATGTCTTCCTCCAGGAGGGCAGCCACCACAGGAAAAACAGCACCACAAGCTTTGTATTAACACTGCCACCACAGATTCCCAAGTGACCATTCAGCTGAATGGAGGTTGATAACTAAGCTGGCAACAAGCTCAGTGGTTGGAATAAAAACAGCATCAGCTTTTTAGATCATACCCTCTCTAATGTAATTAAATTCTGAGTCATAGACCTGGAGAGAGGCATGCATCCAACTGATGCTGCATTTCCTGAAGGTCAGCTGGAGAGCAGTATATTTCATCAAGTGCAATCTATAGAGTTGCAAGTTTCCTGATTAGGTTTGCATTTGAAGAGCTTCCCAAGGCCTAACTTGGGAAACTGCCCATTTAAGCAATAAAACATAATAACATATGACACTGCTTCTTAATGTTATCACATATGGGAGAGTGCATGTGAAATAGAAAGACAAACTGATTTAGATTCTCCTTCTGCCAAGTTTTGTTAAGTGGTAGCATCAGTTCTCTGGATTGTCCCATTGCTCTTCTAAGATAATGAGTGTGATGAATAGTATTCAAAATAAGTTTGATTCATCTCCCCATACTTATAGTTGTGGATTTACTATTAGATCTTGCCAGCTTTTTTTTTTTTTCCTTAGACTTCCTGAGCATCATATTCCTGCTTTTGTTATATTTTACCACTTATTCTTGTCTGATGCGGATGAGGTAATTCCCATTTCCCCCACTGGGTGAGATAACCCAAGATGAAGAAAACAAGTCTGCTAGTCATTCAAATGAAACACTGCCTCACATCCTCATTTGCTGTCTCGTGGTTATACGTTGCGTGACATGCTAGTTTGGAAAAAGGCTGACAGGAAAGGAAATGAAAATTACATAAATTTGTAGTTAACTTATCTGATCCTCCTGCCTAACCAGTTCAAATCTCTTCCCTTTGCTGAATATTTTGGGCATTTCCCTTCTAAAAAGTCCTTTTATGATGAAATGCAGGAATGTCAACCTTGTTATCCTTATTTATGCTTGAGTACCAGAGAAAAGACCATATTTAAACTTACCTGATATCTCAATAATAATCATAGAAATAGTTTGTCATCTCTAACAGGAAGGCGGGGAAAAGTAATGCTGTCTGCAGATGAAGAATTGAGATGTCTTGAATTCTGAAATGTGCCCCTCTCTACTCTCTGTGGTCCTGTGAAAAAAGCTTCCAACTTGACAGAAGCTCCTTTTTCTAAGTAACACATATTATTGACCACTGACAACATCTCCCCCTTTTTTTTTTGTGAAACTCACTGACTCATGCTTTAATTTCTCTTCCTTAAATGGAGTCAAATTTTCTTTCTCCCTTTTAGAGAGAAAACTCCTGAAAATTCTCCATCCAACTGGATGTAGAATTTTGTCATTAGCATTATGAAAACAGAAGCCCTGAAGCATAGTGGATTGTCAGTTGAGAAAACTCTTGTATCAGTCATTATCCATCATATCTCCATACAATATCTTATTCTTTTCTATAAGTATCAGGTATCAGGTCCTTCAAAATAGGCTATCCCTGCAAGCTATTTCCCATCTTTGACATGTGCTCAAAATAATGAGAGTATAACCTGCATCAAAATATATCTCTATCAGTGTCCCTAGGAAAAAAGATTTGGGGTCTTCTGCAGGTATTTAACCATGTGCAGAAAAGATTTAAGACTGACAGTTCTCTGTGCCAAGAGAAACAGTTGTTTAACAATAGGGGTTGCTCTTTATATATGCATGTGTGTGTGTATATATATATATATATACACTCGCATATATATATATATAGGTGGGTGAGGGAGAAGTTTCTCAGTTGCAACAGTTTCATTCTGGATAGTGAGTCGTTGGAAAAAATAAAAGATATAGCTTGAATATATAAGGAAGAAAAGTTATCAGTTCATTGTTTGGACATAAATATTCTATGCAGTTAGCCAGTTCCTTTTCCTGTAATAAAGGATGGAAACACTTCTGCTAATATTGTTACAGACACAGCTCAGAACTGCCGTCTTGATCCCCTTAATACAGGTTTCCTTAAACCTAATAGCTAAGAATTAGATCTTATTGAAATTTGGAAGTTATCAACATTTGCCTTTGCCATGAAATAGAAAGAGAAATTTATACTTTCTGAGGTAGAAATATTCTGAAAGACACAGTAATAAATGTTATTTTGACACTTTTATTTAAAATTAAACATTTTGGGATCACTGAAGTAGAAATAATTTCTTTTTACTGAAATAGCATGGATTTTTAAAAATTGGTTCAATATTATACTGATGTCCTAAACTGGAAAAAATGGAGTTCATTTAAACAGCTAATTTCAATGAGTGTTTAATCTCTTCTGGAATTTCTGTCGAGTGGAAAGGTTCTTTGATCTAAAAACCCTTTACACAGTGTATTCCCAGAAAAAAAAAAATAAAATTCTTAGAATTCTGGAGTGCTGTTGAAGTTGAGAGGACAGTCACATCAGAGAAGGGTAGGCAGAGTTAGAAGGAAAATATTGAAAAGGGTTGGGTACAGAGAGACATATACCTTGTACTTAGAGAGAAGATACTTATGAAAAAATAGGCAAAATAGTTTGAGTCTTCAGTGCTAGAATCAACAGTGGCATATCCTGAGAATCAGTAGGTGTTTTGGTAGCCTGACCTTAAATCTACTTAAAACTAAGCTGACAGATTTTTTTTGAAGACTGTAAATGCTCTGAAACACCTTCAAGAATGTCAAGTGGATACTCATCAATACCCATAGACACACGGGTTTGGTCTGCCCAAGAAGTTCAAATGGAGGTAAACCTCAGATGAAGATAAGTGTTAATAAAGATTTTTTTTTTTTTTTTTTTTTTTTTATAATTTAGGTAAGTTATCACTTTGAAGCAGGAGACTTTTTTGGAAGTAGTACTCTAACTTGGGAGAACAGCATGCATTGGTCAGAAAAAGAAAACTAAGTTTTCTAAAGTCCTGTTTGTTTGCTCCTCCTACACCTCCGCTCCATCCCTTTGAAAAGAATGAAAACAACTAGGAAATCATGTTGGGAATTCACAGTTGGATTGGAGGAGATATTTCAAAGGACACACTTTTTTAGATATTTATCTAATGTACCCCAAGAATAATCACATACAAAATCTAGACAGAGATAAAACTAAGCAGATTATTTTCCAGTGGAGGAGTAATTTTCCTTTGCCCCAACTACAGAAATGTTTACTGTCTTACTTTTAAAAACCAACATGATTATCTTAAAAGCTAATATGAGGAATTTTAGACGTTTCATTCAATTTCACAGACTCCTTTATTTTAGTCAAGGGAAGAATTACTAGATTGGGAGAAAGAGAGTATTTTTCAGTAATAGGCAGTGAATCTGCTGCTTATTTTATTTTGGGAAATATAATAGACTGAAGATACTTCCTTACTGATGTTAAGTACTTTCAAGCCTGAGAATGTGAAGGACAATCTCCATCGCTTTAAGGAAATGAGTAGTTAACATGATGTTTTTCAAAATACTTAGCTTTACACCTACACAATGGAGAGATATAGACTGAGGCACTTAGTTGCATCTGTTTTGCAGCTAATATACCAATTAGAAAAAAATAAGATGTTAAATTTACACTCTGTAACACTTGCCAGGAAGACCTGATGTAGCAAGAAAGCTGGGAAGCCTGTGAACCCTCCTGGCCTCCACAGTCATTCAGTGGTCACCATGAGGAATAGCTCTCCTCCCTTGAAGGTTTCCAATAAAAGTGCGGTGCAAGTGGATTAAAAAAATCAAAGGCTGAGGATGTCAAAGGCACATAGATAAGCAGAGATATTTTCAACAGTATTATTGAATGTATTTAGATATCCAGGCCCTATTGAACTTTAATGATATTTAGGAATCATTTGACATTTATGAAAACCTTATTTGCTTTCTATATAACTGTGCAGATTTTTTCATAAGTGTTGAGTAATTGTTAGCTCTTTGGGTAAGTCCTTAACAATGTGTATCATAACTTGGCTATCGTAAAAGTAGTAACTTCAATATATGGATCATGGGGATTTCTGTAGTCAGACTGTCTGGGGGAACATTCAGAAACAACCTTAACAAAAATATCTTGGATGTGACTATCTCAGAGTAACAGATAAGACTGATACTGTGTCACTTGCAGGATGTGATTTATAGGTTAAAGAGAAAAAAAATTTTAACATCTGAGAAAGTTGCAGTCAGTCATTAAGAGCTATTTAGAAACCTGATGGTGAAGACTTACTGTAATTTTTCAGAACTGCCTTACTCCCATATAAATAATCTGGTTACTCTGACAATTGTCTATTGTATCCTCAGACAGATATTTTAAATTAAGTTAGACCTAGATCCTCATACATTTATCCGTTTTCCAAAGTTCACTTCAGCTGCCCTGGATGTTGGGCCTTTATAGATGTAGTGGGCCATGAAAATACAATTTTTCATGCATAGCTCCAGCGCAGACCTTTGAAAATCTCTGCCAGAAGTTTCAGTGTGCTTACAGTCATTCTGTAGTACCTTTGTTCATGATAATGTGGTGGTTTTTTTCTCAATTAACATCTCTAAGGAAGAGTTCACCACATAACTTGTTCAGCGTAGACTAACCGGCATGGTAGAAGACTGCTGAGTACTTTAAATGATGTCCATTAGAAGTGCAAAGCTGTTCTGCTGTGATCAGACACCCTGAGATGCACCTACAAAGGATCTTTATTCCATTAATTCAGTGGATGCTGCTTCATAGGTAATGAAAAATTAGACAAGCTTTGACCAAACCTTGGGAACATAACTCAGCAGTTAGCAATGGAAACCCAATTAAAATACTTTCCATGTACTTCTTCTTAAATATTCATGCTATTGAACCATTCCCACTTAATGCATAAATGACAACATAATATCCAACTGTAACAGTTGGTGGAAGCCATTTTAAGTAGCAGTTTAACAAACAGAGATGGATTTTAATTTGCAATGCCAGTTGAGCTGTAATAAAAACTAGTATTCCAGCTGTGAAAAAAAAATAAAACACAGCTTGGTTTAGAGTTATTTACAGATGTGTAGGATATATTTTTTTTTTAACTAAGCCATACAATGGCACCATTTGGGCATTATTCCTTCCCAGAAGCATTTGCATCAGATGTCCTTCCTACCCCTAATTTCTGGATTCAAACTCCTAAGAAAATACACGTTAAAATATTATGGCTATTCTTAAGTGTTCATTGGTTACAGAATTCAATTTCCTGTTGCAAATGTTACTGTTCAGTGTTAATATAGCTGTTTACTTGTTTTTATGGACTGTGATGAGCTTCTGTTGACTTTGAGATAAATCCTATACTGCTGTCTTTGAACGATTTCCATGTGTTGGCATTGTTGCTGTCTCCTGGAGTGTTATTAGGATTCTTGCAACTTTGATTTCTGTTTGTTTATCCTTCTCAAAATATCAGCTGCTGGAATCATGGTATTTTGTGAAAGTTTTAGGATTTTTCATTAATAATGAAATTCCCAGTTTCATGAGGGAAAAGTCTGCAAATAAGGGCCAAGCACACCCTTGAAATCTCTTCAGAAAACCCAAAACAAAAAAATCCAGACTTTGCTTTTCTTAACATTAGGTTAGGGCAAGGAGAAGATAGCATCATGTATTCTAAAGCAAGCCTGGAGGAACGGTTCTCGATACATTCCACTGAGCGGAAGACATTGTCACTAACTAGCACAGTGACCTTTCTGCCCTACTTTATGGCTTTATTTAATAGATATGACATTATGATCCCTGAAGATTCATCTGTAGCTAAACATAAGCTCGCATGAACAAAATGTTCATTGCTCTGGGAAGGGTTAGATAAAATGCTTTTGTTATTTGGATTAAGGTATTTGGCCAGTGAAAGTTTTCTGGCTTTTTCAGGTTTTTGGTATTTTTTCTTTGTATCAGCATAGTCTTATTAGAGACCAGGCAATGGTAAAGTGGACTATACTGTAAGCTAAACACTCAGGGACCTGAAAGTCTGCAAGTAATAAGTATAGCAGCAAAGTTCCCAGAGAGGAAAATTTGTAGAACTCATAAGCCTGAAGTGCTTTAACTGAAGCAGTAAAGTTCAGAAAAGAAAGAGGACAACTTCAAAGACACTAAGAAGTTGTGATTAAAGTTTGCAATAGACAGGAAAACAATGGGGAGGAAAAAACAGATATGGTGCACACACACAGCAGGGCTGGAAATAAGGCTTTATTAGAGGATAGGAGAACAATGCACATTAAATAGAGGATATAGCTCTTCTGACCTTGTGTAGGAAATCACGTTACTTGTGTCTACCTGAGATTCAAGCTTTCTTACTTTAACTACAATTTTTAGAACGGTCACAGATTTCACTCTAAATAGCTCAAGTAACATGCAGGACTGTGGAAGATATTTCAGAGACAAATGGAGAAGCTGCAAGTAACTGTCTGAATTATAGCCTTCTTAATTGGTAATGACATCAGGAGAGTTTAACATGAGCTACTGTCATCTGAACTGCGTGTGCGTTAAACAGATGAAGAGCACAACAGTAACTTGGCGTACTCATGAATTGTTTGGGAGGAATGAAGAATATGGGGAAAGGTTGAATTGCAGTACAGTGTATGTAAAACCCAGAAATATTCTTGAACACTTCAGCCTACTGCAGTCAGCCTACTGCAGTAAAACTGGTAGTGTATCTTGTGGTGGAGAAAAAGGTTAAAAAAATTCCCTAAGAAAACAGTTTTGAAGAATGCAACTTTTATAAAGATTTCAGTTCCACCCCACAAGCAACTGTAAAAGCAATTTGTTTTCTCAAGGCTTCTTTTCTGGTATTTCAATTCAATTGCCTTTCAAAAAAATGGGTAACAAAGCATTTTGCGTTAGTGCACCTAGTTAGATTCTTCAAATGCACCAAAATGTGTTGGAGAGTGTGTCCTGGTGTACCATGCACACCTGAAGCCCATGTGACTTCATCTGACAAGCAGGAAGCAGGGTCAACTGGTCCTTTCAGTCACCTGGCCCTGAACGGGTGGGAGAGAAGTAGGCTGGCACTGGATCTGAGGCCAGATTGGAAGGCAGGTCACCGTTCCTTATGCATAACCTGAAAGGTCTGCTCTCCTGACATTCTATTTAAAGTGCATCTGCAGAACGCTTCAGCAGAAAGGCTAAAGATAATGGCTACTGTCTGCAACCAGGATGAAAAATTCTTTCCCTCAGTTTCCTTTGCTTTCAAACCAATAGATGTCAGTGATGAGTGACCCTTTTGGGAAGAGCCAGAGAGAAACACTGTAACAGTAGGAAGAACAAATTTGAGAGTGTAACACGAAATCTTGACTGGCATGCCAAGAGAGAGATAGGAAAGATGAAGAAAACATGGGGCCTAATTCTCTTCCATCTTTCTGCAAGACTACAACACTAAATAGCCATCTTCTGGGAAAGTACTAGCTCACATACATTCACTGAAAATACTAACTTACCATCCATCACTATCACCTCTCTTGTTTCTGTCTTACACCTTTTGAGATTTCAGGAAACACTTTTTAGAATTTAAGCTGTTCGCTTTGCTGCCTTCAGGGCTGGATTTCTGTCATTCTTAGTTAAAAGCTGGTGGCATGGCATTTTTGCGGAGGGCAACAGTATTACTGCTATGCAGATCGCTTAATTATTCCTAGTGTTATGAGTGCAAGTCTCTGAAGATGACATTGTAATGTAGGGAAAGCTGAAATGAGAGGTAATGAAAGGTAATGAAAAAGTCAGAGGTAGACAAGATGATTCTGTGATGCAAGGTCAAACAAAACAAAACACTTAATAAAGGACTGTGGAGCTGGAATTAGCCAGTATTGCTGAATGGGCCACCAGTGTCACAAAAGCAATATACTCGCTGGGAGTGGGGGAATGTAGAATGTCAATGCAGTATAGAGCTAACTCCTCTCACTCCCTGGAGGCTGCTTAAAAGCTAACATTACACCTACTGAAAAAGATTTATCCTGTATTCAGCTGCTATGTATAAAAGAAAAGATGAAGCTTCTTGAGGGAAGTGGTAAAGCAAACAAATGCAAAATAGCTGTGACCCCCCAAAAAGCTGTCTCAAAATTATAGACTTTCGTGAATGAAGGATGCAACCAGAGGCATGGACATCACCATGATATCTTTTGCCCCAAATGAAACTGTTATTAGAAATTGGGAAAAAAACTTCTACAGAAAATAAATAAAAATTTACCTGATCATTCAGAGTCAGGACCAAACCATTCATTATCAAAGTTTCACTTAATGCCTGGGACTAGAATGTTGAGTTTACAGGGCAGAGACTGTAGGAAACTCTACCACACTGCCCTCATTCTGCACCTCCCTGCCAGGGAACTTGTTGGTGTAGGTTATTGTATTTGTCATTTGAATTGAGAAGAAACTGCATTATCTTCCTGGCTTGAACCATGACCCTCCTGTGCTAGGTATTTTAAAAACAAAAATTAACAAGACACTCCCTGTCCTAAATCACTTTTAATCTTAAAACAGATAACAGATGGGTACAGGCAGATGGCAGAGAAAAAAATTGTGACTAGGTCTGATGAAGAATGTTTTCTCATCAAAACCATGGTGATTGATAAGCTCTCCTTTAAAAAAATTGTTATTTGACAGTCTTGACAAAACTTTTGATGAAAAGTAAAGGACAAAATTTCCAGTCAAGGTAAGCAGAGAATAATAACAAGGTTGTCACTTAAGTGGGCTGTAGCAGATCCAAGTTCAACTGTTTCATCTGAATTAGGTATGATTTAAATCAGGTTTTCATACTTTCTGTATGAATACTACCCCATAACATCATCTGGAAGAAGGCCCTGCTTACTTTAAATATACAGACACATAAATATGCACATGTATATATACACGGACACGTACACACATGCTAATGAAAAACTGTCAGATTTGTCTCAGTGTAGAACAAGACTCAAGTTTTTTTGAGGGAAACCACTTCCATTTTATATGTAACCAAAGCTAGTACATGGAGAAGAAAGATGCAGACATAGAAAGTACAGAAATAAGTTACCTGAAAGACAAGTATTTAAGTTTCAATCACTGATTTGGCTTCAGCACTAGTCTCAAGCTGGTATAAATTGTTGTAGCTCATCCAGCTACAACAGAGATGTTCCAATTTAAATCCTCAGGTATATGGTCTTGAGGTCCTGTGGTGGCAGAGAACCCCTGGGCCACATTGCGATGTCAGAAAATAGTGTTCTTGTTTTGTCTACAAGTGCAGTGAGTTGGGACAGTTATGGTACAGTGTTTAGGACAATTAGGCACTCCCTAGTCATACCTGAAACTTCTGCTGCCTAGATCATGGCACTCCCTGGAGGGTGCCAGAATTACCTGACAAGAATTCCGGCCAGAATGGAGATATACTGACCAAAGCCAATTATCATGCAATCCTATAAATCCTAAGTGAGACCCCTTGTGCTCTCCAGGATTACAGCAGGCTGTGACCCAGTGTGTCCCCCTGAGCTGGGATTGCCTCTCAGGGTAGATTTCAAAAAGTAGAGTTTGCAAGGATTTCCAAGATCATCCACTGATAGATGCCTACAAAGAAGAAGGGGTCAGAGATTGTCAGCTGACAAATGCTGACGGAGAATAGCGAGTAATTCACTACAATTAGATTTTGCGAAGTTTCAAAGATAATTTGGTACCACTAATTTACTACAATTGGCAAAGAGAAAAAGTCTTGATCATAGGTTAACTTCTATATCTGTGTTTGTGTGGGTGTGATTCAATTTAGGAAACTTTGTAGTGTTGATTATAGCAAATTTTATTAAATCACTCTGATAACTGGCTGATGATTAAATATTGTTAAAAATCATACAACCTAATCTTGTGATTTACCATAATAGTGCTAATAAGCCTTAAATTGCTGCTACCTCAAAGTTGTGATCATTTGTTCTCCGACAAATTAATGTAGTAACTCAATGGGAGGTTTTCTTTACCCTTTATATGAATTCCATTAGACGTAAGCCATTGACCAAGTCTGGGACTAAGATTGGATCTAGCAGCACCTAAGCTCCATCAGGAGTTTAGAAAGCAAGGGGAGTGAGTCCACTCTGAACCTCCTGCCTCAATGGGAGGGTCTCCCTTACCTTTTTTTTTTTTTTGGCGTTTTTGGTCTCTGTGTAAGTAATTTTAAATTGATTCTAACTTGATTTTCCTTTGTATGTTTCTTCCGTGTAATAAATAATAGAGTGAAGCTTGCCATCAAACTTTAAGTTGCACTTCTGCAAATTCGCATTAAAATCACTTTTTGCTACTACCTTTGGCAGTGATTCTTTAAGTGATCTAAATCATTTGTCTGTGGCAGGTCCACACTTAAATTTCTTTTAAAACATTGGACACTACAAGAAGGTAGACTTGTAGTGAACCCTTACAGAGGAGTGAACTGTGGCCTGCGTAAGGGGCTTTCGTATGGATCGGTGTTATCAGAAAGGCAGAACACTTCCGTCTTGAGTTCTCTTCCTTCAGTTGTTCATCTCAAAAGAACATTACATTTCCTCTTCTGTAAAGAGGTCTTCCAACAGTTTTCAACAGTGCATCCCGAGTGTCCATCATTCACAGCATTACAGTGGAAATACACTGAGGAGTTTAAACCAATATGGTGAGAGGATGGCCTAGAAATGGGAAAAATGTTGCGTGCCATGCAATAAATTATCTTTCTATTTAAAATTGTGTAAGAAAGCTGTTTCTGTAAGTCTCATGAACCAATATCAGACACCCAGTAAAAATGTTTAGCTTAACATGAAATAACCTCTCAAATAATAATAATAACAGTATCAACAACAATAATAAGAACAACTTAATTTTTAGGATGTGTGCCATACACTGCTAAGCATGGGAGAAACAAACAGGGATCTCCTGGTCTCATCCTCTACAATTACCCAAAAGTAAAGTTATTTTAAGGCAAATTTTAAGAAGGAAATTTCATTTACATATAAATGTACATCTTATTCAGCACTAAACTGGCAATATCAAAGCTAATTGTGGGTAAGTACTAATTGGAAGTCTGATTTGCATAGTTTAACAGTGGAATAGTGTAACTATATGTTGAGATGCAAAATATAATGAGAATCTTAATTCAGTTCTAGTATCCCTTTCATTGGTATATGGATACAGTTAATGAATATATCGGTGTCCCTTCTGTTTTGACATATTGCAGTATTTTGTGTAAAATTAATACATTGAAGCTCCCATAAAATAGATTGATTCCTACTTACTGTAATTTTTTTTTTAATTAAATCAAACATTTCATGGCTTAAAGTAGACATATTTCTCTCATATTTACCATGTTCAACATTTTAGTGACTTAAAAATGTTGCTTGAATTTACTTTGTGACCTAATGGGTCATTTCACCATGGACAGTCATGCACGATCTTGTGGAAGTTTAGTCCAAGCTTTGAATGACATCATTTTGAATAAGAGTGTTTTCTTGCCAACCAGATCAACTTCTGGAAGGTAGAATAGAAATGGAAATAGAAACAAGATTGAATCTTTATTTGTTTTCATTTATTTCATTTTTGTCTTAACCACATTGGAACAATCAGTTGTAGACGGTGAAGCTTTCTCCCATAGCAGAGTACAAATTATTCATTAAGATGTCATAGTTGGATCTTTTTGAGAAATCCATTTTTTATGTTTTTCAGGCAAAACATAGGTCAGAAAATGGGATTTGCCACATCATACCTCTGTTTTTATTCAGTGTTTAAAGGATTGTCATTTGATAAGAAACTTTTTTTAGTTCTTAAAGATTTATGATTCTGTTTTAAAGATTTAAAAAAAATATCCTTGTTGCAATTAAATAAAAACCCCTTTCATTCTTCATCTGAATTTAATCATCCCAGTAAGAAAAGCTTTAATTTTAACATTTTCTTTTAAGGATGGAAGTCTGTTTCTGTAATTTAGAAGTGTGTTTTGTGAAGTGAATTAAAACCACCGTCCGTGTACAGGAAGAGGCACGTAATGGGGAATTCGGACATTTTTCCCATAAAATTATTCTCTGAATTTTGAATTGCTAGTAGTTTCCTCCCTATAAGACTGGAAATGGAATAATATGTCATCTTTTCTCCAGCGCATCCGTTTAAATGTTGTTAGCAGGCTAAGTCATGTCTAAATACTTAAAAGAAAGTAGAAGGAAAGCAATGCACTGACTAGAAGTAAAGATATTTAGTGGTAGCATGAGAAAACACTTTAAAAGAAAAGTTTATCTCCTGAAAAATAAAGGGTTTGGATTTTTGGAAGGATCTAATTATAGGAACCTCACTAAAAATGGCCTGAGTTTATAAAGGAAGTCTTGATTGACCTGCTCCCTCTCTGCATCATGGAATCGGTCCTGCTTTCCCTCTTTGTCCATTCAGTTCCCTTCTGGCCCTAAAGCATGCCTCTCTATGTATCCTGCCTGCATGTTTTTGAGACTTGATATCCCTGTAAGTTATCCCAGGTAACATTTAACTTACAGATAATGATCAAAACCAGACAATATTAATAAAATTAATTCTTACTAAATAATATTTATTCTGCCTCTGGACAAACTTCTTCACAAGCCCTTCTTGGACTGGACTGTTTTCCTTAGTGTTCAGCCAATACTTTTTTCCCTAATGTCATCATCACTGAATGAGAGCCATGAAGTTTAATGACCCTCCATTGTCTTTGGTCTGGGACTTACATATACCCAGTCCTACATACAGTAGCACATTTTGTGATACAGCAATTTGATTTGTACATAAGAAAATTCCCAGAACTGTCACAGAAGCAATCCCATTTCTATCACAGTTAAGAAGAAAAATAATAAAAATGCATTTCTATTAAAGCTCAAGTCTTAGCTAGTATATTTGGAATAAAACCAAAATTGCTATGATAGTTTTCCTTTGACTTTATGGCAGTATAAGAAGGATTAACACACTGTTGAGCATACTGGATGATAATAAAATAGAATTAAAATCACTTCAACACATTGTAGATAAACCTTTGAAAATAAGTAAAAATTCAGTTTTAAGTATCAGAATAATTGGAACGTATGAGTAACTTTTCTTAAGAAAAGCTACTTTTTAAAATGCTCATTATCAGGGTGTAACAGGAGCAAGCATTGCATTGCTAGAGATAACATGTACAGAGGGACAAGAAATTGAAAAGGTGGAGAAAGTCTGCAGAAGGTTAAGGGAGGGGGAGAGAAGATGATCCATCTATCATTTCTGCCACAATAAATCTTCCTTTTTTGAGAGAATAGTGTGACCCCAGAACAATGAGAACAAAATTGCTCTGCTATGCTATTTCCAGTCACTGTCTTAGTATCACTATGGAAGTCTTACTGATCACAAACAGAACATGTTTTGTGTGTGTTTATTCTCACAGGAAACATAATTCCTGTGTTTAATCACAGGGTACTGAACATTTCTATTTCTGGCAAATAGTAAATATCTAAAAAAAAGGATTGTATTTAATATGAAATTAAATAATAAAATTAAAAAAAATAAAGATGCAGGATCATATGTTTAGCCAGTAGGTTTCTATTATTCATCAAATCAGAAGGTAAGTCTTCTGTGTAATTTTTTCAAGTAGCAACAACAGAAACTAACAACTAAGAAACACCTAGGCACTTCAGTTGATGGAACCATGAAGATGGCAGTGCACTTTGAAAAATAGTATGCCATCTCAGTCTGGAAGTGACAGACTCTGAATGTGAAATGTATGAAAGAAAACGCGTTATGGTGATAGTACAGATGTGGATAAATAGCATGTATGGGTTTGTGTTTCTCCGAAGCACAGTATAGACTTAAATTAAAGCACAATTTCTTATTAAAAAAATATTTTAATAGAAAATCTAAGAAACTGAGCGACATCTTGTTTTGATAGGGAAAATATGTATATATGGCACATGGTATATTAAAAGTCATAAATACCATCACTTCTGATCATAATTAATATTAAAAGACACAAACAGATCTAAGAACTTGCATTAATCTCCTTTTCTAAATGCTGGAAGTTGCTTTGTGCTTAATTAAGGAGTAGGATAATCTTGTCTTTATGGGCTGGAACTGAGTAGGTATTCGAGTCCTGATTCTGCCACATTCTTCCTTTATGATGTTAATCACAATGCTTTTATCTCTATTTTTTTTTATTTGAAAATTGGACATAACAGTTCCTTTCCTCACAAGAGCAAATATGATATCTTATTCTAATTTTATAGTGAACATTTATGGAGTGAAGCAATTTTATTTCCACTGTATGTGGAACTGGGAAGACAATGATTTTTGAATATTGGGCAATCTTTAAAAAAAAAAAAAAAGATTGGAAAGATGAAATATGAAATAAAAAAGTGTAAAAGGTCAGCAAACAGTTGAAAGAAAAGCCTGTTCAAAAAACTGATAAAAAAGATCATAGCAGGGAAGGCAAGAAAAGGCCAAATTGTTTAACTTTTGAAAAAAGGAGACTTACTTTACCTTATCTTGATGTCCAAGATATTCCTGATTGCCCTTTAATTTGTAAAAAAGGGACAAGCAGATACAGTGAGTGAAAGCCAAAAATGGACCAATTCAAAGTGGAAATAAAGGGAACGTTTTTAAAAGGGCAGAAAGGTAATCATTACAGACAGATTAGAATTTCTGTCAACTGTAATCTTTTAATGAAGGCTAAACAATTTTCTGAAAGATATTTTACAGCTCAGCAGAAGTGACAGACATGATGCAAAAATTATTGGTCTGAATCATGAGGAAGTACAGTCTACTCTGTCCCGATAGTTCATTCTGGCCTTACAATCCATAAATCGATGAATTAATGTTTGTGAGTCATGCTGATACCATAATGATGGAGGCCATAGAAGCATATAAGTTATGCTAACTTACCACAGGTCTTGGAAACATAAAGGAAGAGAGACCACTTCCAGAAAGCTATCTATGAACAGATCATTGCAATATTTTTCACAAGTTAATTCTGTGAAGGGCATCTTATGTTCTGTAATGACAAGTTCTTGTGCATGACTGTGAATCCATCTGCTTTGTTCTGTGGGTTAGCTGATGAGAAAATTGGATTTGTTGGTACAGGGGGTTATGTCTTAGATGAGTGGTATAAAAAAATAGGTCACAAAACTGAGAACTAAGCTTGTGGGTTTTTTTGGTTTTTTGTGGTTTTTTTAATTCCCCCAGATTATTTATTTGCAAAGAATGAACTACATTGGTTGCCTCCTCACAGATTTGGTCATGTTTACTAAAGAATTTCAAAGGAAAGGGAAAATTGTCAGCACTAGATGTCCTGGATGGAGATGTGGAAGAATGGCCTTTTTAATGGTGTACAGGAGTTCAGCTGTTACAGAATTCACCTGGAATATGGCAAGTCTGAGATACTCCTGCCTGAAAGAATTTCAGTTCAGGGAGATGACCTAACCAGCAGGTACCAGGATATTCTTATAGTGCAGAGACGGTATCAGCTCCAGGTGAGCTTTCTGATTATCTGGTTCTCACTGTCTTGTTTTTGGTATTAATGGATGTTAGGAAGAAGAACTAAAGTCTTTGCTTAAGTGTAGCTTTTGTGTTGGGGGCATTAGGAGGTAGGAGATATGAATACCATTTTCTTCCAGCAGTAGAGGTAGCTATGGGTTTCCCGTGCTCCTGTGTGCTTTAGCCGTGTATGATTATATATATAATTGGATAAGTAGCTTCCTTGGAAATACTGTGAATCTTAGCCTCCTTTTTTTTCAAACTTTTCTTAAGCTATTACTCCAACACTTTGTTTTAGGAACACAATTTGCATGTAGGATGACAATAATTTGTTGAATTATTTTGCTATCTCTGAGAAAAAAAAAAATGAATGATTTAAAATCCTTTGATCCAAAAAATATATTGTTTCTTTTTTTCAGGTTGGCAAATGAAGCAAAATGTGAAAATATTTTTATAGTTCTGTGGGCTTCCAGGCATGGTGAAGATGGAAATAGTCAAGTAGTTGCTGTTAAAATTCAAGAATGTGAATAGTCCTCATGCCTATACAGGCACTGACTTTAGTGGGATTATTTGCATGCTAAGTATCTCACTAAATTGGAACAGACTAGGCTGGAGTTGGTTTTGGTATTGTATTATGGTGACATAAGCACTGATTTGGGTGAAAATAGTGTCAGTGTAATGAATCATATCCATAATATTTGTAATTAGATTTTTTCTTTTAAAGAAGAAAGTCCATGGCAGAGTTGGACATTTCTTCAGGAAAATGGCTCTTCATCTTTCATCTGTGAGAAGCAACAGTTTAACATACAAATAGGGGAAAAAAATTCAATGCCCTTTTCCGAGTGTCTCCCTGTTTTAAGCCCTTGCACAATGAAGGTCACATGCACCTTCATTCATCCCTTATCTTCTGACATTTTTCAAGGCATACCTTGTGTTCAGTGTTCATGCCTGGAGCATTATATGTCCTTAGCACATCCTTCAGGACAACAGACAACTCTCTTATCTTCTTTGCTTCAGAGACATGGCACTGCAGTTTGAGAGGAGGCTGAAAGCTCTGGAAAACAAACAATCATATAGTCAGATACCTTTCTCACTGATCTTCTTTTCTCTTGACCTGGGCTGCGCATTTTCTGTTCTTGTTTCTCATTTGTGTATTACACACTTGGAATTATTTTTAATCTTGCTGTTTCTAGAAGTGAAGAGCACAAAACATAACACAAACATGTAAGCTAGGATACGCTTTGCAAAAAGTTTGGATGACCAATATTCATCTGTAGAGTAGTACAAATAACTGACTGTTGTTTGCAGTCTAAAGATGAAAAAAAAACAAATCGGGTCAAACACAGTGTTTGCTCCACTCTGAGTACTTAGTAACATTAACATTAATAATTGAAGTACAGTTTTAAACAAAACCTGATTTAAAACAAAACCTTGAAATAAGTAAAATTGTTGAAGATATGTAAAATATTTTCAGAGAAAGATGCATTTTCTTGAAGATATTTCACATAAGCTCAAAAAAAGTTCTAGATAATTTGAATCTGTATTTGCTTGGGTGGGCTGGCTTTAGTGTGGGTGGAAGGAAGATTGCATGTATGTGTTGCAGCAGTTCAGCAAGAACTGAAGGTGTCAAATAAATTGATACCAAAAGTCACTTCAATTACTTTAAACAATATATCTCAAACTATGAAAACTGGAGACCCTACTATTTTTAGGAAATAAATTTTCCCTGCAACTCTTATGTGTTTTTATTTATATTTTCTAACATACCCTCACTAACATGCACACAGAGATTGTTAATGTCCTTCTATACTTCAGGACACGTTACTTTAAGCAGCCTATAACAGATGTAAAATCTAGGCAAGATACTGCATTATTCATTCCAGTCAGTTTGAGTTATTGATTATGGCATTTTGAGGTATTCCTGCACTTGCCTTTTTTTTCTTCTCTCTCCTAGACTGATAATATAGAAAATGAACAGGGAAAAATAGGAGCATAGTCTTGGTTCCATTTTCATTTATTTGTTAAATTCAGTAGCACATTAATGAGGCCTTTGTTTTTCTTCATAGCACCACCATTTCCATATCTTGCACATGGTCATCCCTCAGACAAGCCTGGCTGAATGCATCATGTCAACCCTTGGCTTGATACAAAAGTGCAGAATTTTCATTTATGGAGACACAGCATTTTTTTTCCTTTATAAATTCCAAACTGAATGAAAAATACTCCTTAGAGAATTAGAAAATAATGAATGATTGGCATCTGGTGTACAATTTCTTATTCTACTGAGATTTTGGCATGCCATTCACTGGGAAATTCAGAGTATTGAATGACATCCACAGTTACCAGATGGGTTGTCAAGGCATACTATGTGTCAACACCTTTGCAGAATATCGCTTGAAGCCTAATTCCTCTTATTTATGGGCATCCGATTTGGTATTTCTGAATAAGGTATTGTATATAGTTTTTTCCCACTCTAAAGCTGTTGATGTTACTAAAGCTATGGCTTGGTCTCTTCACCCACAAAAGGGTATCTGTGTGTGAGGACAGGGATTAGGGGAAATATATGGAAGCGCACATACACCGAGTAAGTGATAGAGTATGCTTAATTCTATGAGGTTCTCTTGCTCTCTCTCACATGTTAGTACTTTAAGGCAATATGGATCCTATGACATCCAGTAACTACCATGAACTGGTTCAAAGTCCAGCTGGTGGCCAGTTAACAGTTATGTTCCTCAGAAGTTAATACTAATAAATGGCTACTGTTGTTTAAGTGTTCAGTAATGACCTGCTTGTTGGGATTAAATCCTCAGCAAGTTGTTGGATGACACCAAATGGGATGGTGTAGTTGATCTGCTTCATAGCAGAACAGGGCTGCCACTCACAAAGTTATGAACGGACTAAAGAAATGGGCTGACAGAAAATTCCATGAGTTTCAGTAAAGACAAAAGCGCTGTTCTGCACCTGGGATGTAACAACCATAAGGCGTGGTACAGGAAGGGGGTTGTCAGAGAACAGCTCTGCATGGATGCTTTGATAGCATAGTCCCAAGTATGTGTGAGACACAGAGATGGGTACTGAGTTTCTAGTACTTCTTACTTTGTGAATATCAGTGGCCACTGAGAGGTGATATTAAGTACAGGTTGATGTTTGAAATACATAAATGTTGATTAAGGTTTCATCATACCAATAATTTCCAGCACGTGCAGTTCTGGAAAGAACCACAAAATCAAGTGCAACTATGTTATTCCAGATATGCAGTGTCTTCTGTGTTCATTACAACAGGATAGATCACAAATGAACCAGTTTCAACACTCTACTGTTACGCTTTCTGTCAGTTTTCTTTGCTGTCTAAGCAATACCTTATTTGTTGCAATTTAATCCTTTTGCTTGTTGCCCTGTTCACCACAGCCTGAAGAGCAGATTGAATTCTGCATTTGATTTTTTTTTTTTTCCTTGTCAGCTGTGTTTCTCAGTCTCTGATCATTTTTTTTCCTCTTTTGGATTCTCTCAAATTGCTTCGTGTCTCTCCAAGTCTGTTGCCCAAAAGTAGACTTAAATTAACCGAGGACCTGTGAGTGCCGAGCTGAGCTGAGAAGTTTCTTTTTATATCCTGCAGGTCGTAGATTTGCTTATAATCCCAGTATGGTGTTTCCCTTTGTGCAACATCTACGTGGTGATTCATGTTTGGCTTGCAATCCACTATAACTCCCAAATACCTTCATATGAAACTGCTATTCAACCACTTAATTATGTGGTGACTTATCTAGATTTCTGAGTAACAGAGTAGTAGAGTGGTGAACACAGCTGCCTGGAATAGGTTTCATTCTTGGCCACTGACCATCTAAATAAATATCTTTAGAAGGTTGTACCAGCTGCTTGTTAGAGCAAATAGCCAAGAGCCATGAAAATTCTGTGATCAAATCCTAATTAAAGTGCTGACTTGCTGCATGACCCTGGGTGGCTACACTATTTGTGTAGCCATGAGCACCAAATCAAAACCTCTGAGCTGAACTTTTCTCTGAAGACAGAGTTAAAAAAAAATGTACAAAACAGAACCTATGTGCATCACTAAAACTAACATTCTGTTTGTATTGAACTTCTAAGCCAACCCCTGACATTTAATGCAAAATTCATCTGTGCCTTACTATATTCTTCTTACTATTATTTGTTTATATGGGTTTCTAGCTGCATTATGATTAACATAGGTACATCTGCACAGAATTATTGAAAGCAGGTTTTTTCAGATCTGATTACCTATTGTATCATACAGAAATGTGGAAAATTTTTTTGTGCAGCTTGTATAAGATGATGCATTTTTGTGAGAAACTATATTGGCTATAGTGCTCTGTGTACAAGCTTCCACAGAGAAGTTTACTGCTAGGCACTACACTAAGAAACGCTAAGTCGTTAAGTCACGCTGGACTTAAGCTGTATGCAGAAGGCTAACGAGGTCAGGGACAACAGGGAAGAAAAGGGGGATGAATGATCAACATAACTGCCTGTGAAACTTGAGCTGTAGTTGAAAAACAAGGGGGAGGATATGTGGCTACAAATGTGAAAAATCAAAGCAGACATCTTTGCATATAGTTTGCCGGGGACCTTGTCTGGAATGTATTTTAAATGCTAACCATTCATCCAAACAAAACTGTAATACGCCAGTTTGCACAAGCACCAGTTGATATAATTGGCAGCTGAACAGATAGGAAATATCTGTGAAGTTTGCAGGCTTCCCAGTCACAAGGGAGTACCAAATGGAGGCACATCTGCCTTACTGTAACTTCGTCCAACTGAAGCCCTGCAGCGTGACCCAGCTGATGAATGTATCTGGTTTGGGAGCACTGAACTTCCCAAACTTGAAGGAGACGTTTGCTGTCATATGGTGGGAGAGCTCACAGAGCTGCCCCAAATGGTAACTGTGTAGTTTTAAAGGTCAGACCATTCTCAAGAGCCAAATCCTACCATACTGGCTTTACAGCCTTGTTGCATGAGTGGTACCCTCTCATTGAGTGTAATGCGGATAGCTATGGAAATAAGTGTGCACCACTGAAAGAGCACAAATTCAGCTTATTATATACCACACTAGGTATTAAGAGGTAAATGAATAAATAAGAAGTGCCATCTTAACAAGATTTGTCAAATGATACAGAAACAGAGAGGAGGGAAATGAGAAGAACAGAGGAGGGTCAGAGGAGGAAGACAAGTGGGAAGGCATGCACTGGTCTTAGGTTTGCACTTGTCTGAGGTGGTTGATTGGCTGGTTAGTTCTTGTCAGGGGGAGCATTTTTGTTTTCATGTGTTGAATGGTACCTAGTGGTTATTGATTGTCATGATGCTGATAAAAGCTATGGGGAATGCAAGTAATGCTAGGTATACTTTACTACATACTGCAAGGGAGGCTGGAAATACTCTATTCTCCAATTTCAGTATTTTTAGAACTACTTGGGGAAATCTGTATACTGGGGGATTCTGTGCCCAAATTTATATAATAGATATTTATATAATAGGTATTTATATAATAGATATTTCCCAGACTAGGTAGTTCAACAGCAGAGTCATACAGGGTCTTTTTGAGTGTTAAATATAAAAAGGAATCTCTGCTGGTCTTTGTAATTCTGCCATGGATAAAATGTTGCACAAGTTTTTCGTCTAAAGTAGAAAGGAAAAATTGAATTATGAGCTGCACCTGTGTATCCTGCTGATCATGAGCTAGGAAAGCATAAGCATAAGCAAAGTTTGTGCAAGAGCAGGACTTCTGCTCAGGTGCTGATAGGAGCACTGGTATTCAGAAACTTCACAATTAAAATATAGTTCAGTTACAAACATGAACACAAGTTGCATACTACCTGGAGTGTTGCCTATGAGAGTTAAGTATTTGGAGATGAGGGTTTAAAAAAATAGAAGAAATAAAAGTGTATGTGCTTGTATTGTTTAGTACTAGACATGGCAGTGTTTGGTCTGATTTCTCCGCTTGTGGATTCTTAGTAACCGCAGTTGAGTTTCTCATCACCTCTACAGGATCTTCACTATCTTTTTTGTCCTCTGGTACCTGAAACTACGCTACTTCCATCAGTCATAGTCATGATCTAAGCATGATCTCTCTTCCTATTTCCCTACAGTTGTTAAGAAGTTCTCTTGTGTGCTGGAGAAAGGTGCCCCAGTCTGAGGATGCTCAGCCATTCTTCTTACACAGGAGGTACTACTGTGAGGTGGAAGTGGCTCTTTAGACAGCAAGGTTTGTATAATGCTAAGTGTTGCTTTTTATGCTGGTTGCATAACATAGTTCACTGATTGCACTAGAAAATTATTAATTGCTCATTATTCAAACAGCAGCTAGTGTTTCTGTGCTTGTTTTCTAAAGTGATGGCTCCTAAGGTGTGGGCTAAAGATACACCTGGTTTGCTGATCAACTCAGAAATGTGGAGCATAGCTTAGCTTTAATATGGAAGAGTAGCTCTTGCTCACAGAGCTTATTTTTTCACTTGCTCTCACTTTCTCTTTTAACATTGTATCTCTCTCTTCCAACATTCTATATACATACATACCTACCTCTGTGTGTGGAGGTGCTGGGGAGGGGTTGTGTGTCTATATCTCCATGTATCGACAGTCCTGGTTTTGAACAAAGCCTTACTTTGACTGGTTCAGTGACCATTTTCATTAGCAAGAGAAAGTCACAGCTACTTCTGGACAAATTTACAAGCAAAAAATAACTGAGCCCAAGCACCTAACAAAGGAGTTACTGAATGGGGAAAGGTCAGTAAACAGTTGACTAATTCCAAAATAAACTAATTTATCCATCGAGTAAGAAGGCCTTACAGAAGTCTACAGAAGCATGTGCTGTAGCCAATTTCAGTATAATTTTTATGACAGCAGTTAAAGCTTGACATTAAAACATATTTCTAATGTTTACCACAAATTCGTACAACTGTGCTAAAGAAAAATGATGTTTTTCCTTTGTATAGTGTGAAATTTGTGAAAAATAAGTTTTTCAGGTGAAATTTTCATCTCACCACCTCACAGTGCTGTAGTAGTAGCTGCATTTCTTATCCAGTTCAAGAATCTAATGCTGAATTTTCTATGCCATTAAGCTGAAAACACTTATTTATCAAAATGGTGCTGTCAGTGAATTTAATACTCATTTTAATTTATGGCAGTAAAATCTGAGACAGTTGCTAACACATCTACCATTCTTGGAGAATATTATCCTATGCCTTAAAAAAGCTATGGCAAATCTCATGAATAGCTAGTGGCATTATTTATAACTATCATTCTTTTCAGTACGCACCATTGTACAGTTTTCACTAATAGAGTCAGTTCCTTTACCAAGGCAGGATTAAGGCCTTAGGAAACCTTTTTGCAAAACTGCAGCTTCTAAGGATAAATATAATATGAATCAAGGTAAGAGCACGTGACAATATATATCTCTAAGAGCAGGTATCATGCAAAATATTTTAACGACATCTGAAGAGTATAGAGATACCATGCAAATAATGCTGAGATTCTAGATGGATAACAGCTAGGCATGCACAGGTATGAAATTATCCATGCTAAACCCTCAAAGACAGCCTATCTGCAGCTAATAGAGAATTTCTGGGCAAAATATGATCAAGACAGAACGTTCTCCTTCAGTACTTCACACACTGTAAACAAGAATGGAAAAAAACTGAGCAATAAGTGCATTCCATCAGGAAAGCTTAGTCTCCAAAAAAAGTTTCTAATGCACACCCTTGTAGAGTCCCTTTTCACATAGTTTGCTTGCTGCTCTGGCCAACTATTTTCATCACTAGTTACATCAAATCAATCAGAGTAAGAGTGTAGACTACAGAGTCAGTTTACATAGATTCAAACTTCTAAACTGATTGAAGGATATGAAATGTTAAGGAAGTTGGAGCATTTTATGCTTTCTGAATCCCAAGTTTCATGAATACCTTACAGGGAATTCTAGAATCTCATAGTTATTCCAGACCCGGGAATAACTGTGGGTCCTGGCTTTTGGCTCTATCTTCTATTTCACTTAGTTATTTTTTAGAACAAAAGTCAAAGGTTTTCATCCCTATCTGAAAAAGAACCAGCCTTCTCAAGTCTGTTTTCTGTGCTAGATGTACGAGACTTAGTAGGTAAAAATATATTAATGGACTGTCGACAAATTCTTTTGCAGTATAAAGGAAGCAGAATGCTTTCCAACTTATGTACACAGTAGGAAATAATATGCTATTCAAGGCAATTGCTTTCCTCATTTCAAAAAACTGGCAATGAGGTTGATGTAAACAATATGTAAAGACGACTGAATCTTAAACAGAGACAGGTTTTCTGGAACACCTATTTAAGCCAGTATGCATGGCAATCACTCATCATCTCTCAGGATTTAACCCCTTATATGGACTGCAAAATGCACAATACAGACACACAAAAAAAGAGAAAAAAGGCCTCTTACAATGTGGAAAAAGAACTACACTTTGCTAATAAGGATGAAAAGGAGAATGTGCTTTCACTCCAGCTTATCTGTCTGAAATAGCAGTACACCCAATGTTTTCACTGATTCATCTGAGTAATATTAAATTCTGAACTCCAGTGAATGCTCATCGCTCATTGTTTTCCCAGATAGACAAATATCATTCTGTCTCATCTAGCCCAAATGATCACAGATGTATTTTAGTTGAGATTTTCAAAACTGTTTATGTTAGCAGCAGCTGATAACTCTGAATAAAATGTGTCAAATTGCTTTCAGGACCAATCACTTCACTCAAACACAAAGGCAAACATTTGAGTCTATTTACAGCTTGAAAATTTCCCCATAGAGCACAGCTGTCTTAAGTGCAATTATTTATGTGTAGATTTGGTGGCACTGAGGAGTACCCCTCTTTCCCTACCCTCAGAAGGCTTGAAAGCTGATGACCTAATTTTCTAGTCTTTACCCAGGTATTTTATGTGCATCTGACCAAAGCCTGACCCATTAAAGTAAACAGGGCATTGCCCTTTAATAGAATCAAGATTACTTGAAAATCCTCTTGAAAGCCATGGAGAGTAGCAGTTACTAAGCATCTCTCAGGTTTTGACTGAATAAGAATTGGGAGAATATCAAGTGGGTCTATTTAGAGAATAAGTAGAGACTAAAGCCACACTCAGATGCTATTATATCTCTAGTCTGGGATACATAAATAGGACTTGTGTCCCTTTAATTCAGAATTCCTTCTTCAAGACATCTTTTGAAGTAGGGTTCATGCTGCCTAGAGAGTTTAGTCCAGTGAGATTAAATTGGGAATGGAGCTAAGAAGAAAACTTCTCTTTAAAAAAGGTCAAAAGTGTAGATAGACATTTTGTTTCATTCTCGTGAAGTGCATGGCTGAGCTCCAAAGACTTGGAGATGCTTAGAGCTAGGCAGATGTGGCAGCTGTTTGGGTTTGGGGTTTTTTGGTTTTCGTATTACTAAGGGACCCTCAGTGGAAGTCAGATTATTTTTTTTTTTAAGATTTTTTTTATCAATACAAGTATTAATGCCCCATTTGTTCCTTAGAAAATGGTAAAGAATGTACTTTCTTGGATCTTTTGAACACAGGTGGTTGATTTGCACATGTTCAGAGTATGTGAACTACTATGCCATCTCCGAGTCTCAGCCTAAATAGCAAGAGCAGCAGATCAGGGGAGAAGATACATACACAATAACTTCTTATATTCAGCCATGGTGACACTCTAGAACTACGGAGATCAGGCACTGATCATGATTAGTGAATTCAGAATTATTCTCATCTGAAGGACAGCCAATAAAAAGCAAGCATACACCTCAAAGACTGGCTTTGGATCATAAAATTGGCATAAAGTAGTATTTCAGAGGTATCTTGTGTGTTACTATAGTGAGGTTTAAAAGGATTTAGCAATATAAACTCCATTTTCCATGGGGTTTACGAGTGAGACAACTTGAGTTGTTCAGAGTGGAAAAGTAATTTGCCAGCTCTTAGTCCAGAGTGTTGTACATATTTCCCATTTTAAAACCAGGAAGAATTAGTATGTCTCATGCATATGCAATGGTGTAAATATGAAGGATCAAACCTTCCACTGCTTACTAAAAGCACAGGTATATGTTAGAACGTATCATTTCCCCTCATGGTTTCGTGTGTGTAATGGCAAAGACAACTGGAAATGGATGTTAAGTTCCTTCTGTGAGGGACTGTGTACATTTAGTAACCCCTACCCTGACTCTCCTTTTCATTACAGTCTAAAAAAACACGTATAGCCTTTTCATCTACTAATAGAACTGCACATATGTTCAGGTTCCCATCCTTAAGTAAGAGTATTTTATACAACCTATCTTTTTGACTCCTTATAGTCTTTTTCTATCCTGATACTCTGATGGGTGCTGAGTATTTGCTACAAACTGTTGAGTGCCTTCAAATCAAAGTGAATGGAAAGTAATAATTTTGGGCAAAGACTCTGGTACGTATCAGACCAAGTCCAGGGCATGTTACTTGTCTTTTCCAGAGGTATGATATTTTTTTGTCTGTATGTCTGTTTAATATAAATGGTATCCATCTTACACATCTTAAATACGTATTTGCACAAGAGCCTGGAACCATTCCAGGAAGAACCATTATGCTTTGGTGGTCTATAATATGGATTTTAAAACGTTTATAAATAGGTATTTAGCTGTCAGACTAGAACGGTTCCTTCAGAGACAGTCTACACATAATACACATTTGTAGAACTTCTACTTAAATACATTATTTACCAGGGGGAGACAGGAAATTGTTTCTTCATACAAATTCCAGTCTCTCAGGCAGATATTACACACTCTGAGAAATGTACAAACATATCATTAACTTAAAAGGACCTCTAAAATATTACTCAATTCTGCCTGAGCCATTTTACTCCTGCAATTAAACCGCAGTCAGGTTCTCATCTGGATGAGCTCCTGTGTTGAAATGTAACTGTGGCTTCAACACTTATCAGTGTATTTTCTTTTTAAGAGAATAAGCAGATATGAAAAATGCAATAAAAGAATAATTAACTGAATGCTCACAAATGACCAGTTTTAAGTTACCCGTAACACTGGTTTTCTTAGATCTAAATTTCTAGCCAAATATGAAAGCAAATTCTTCCACAGCATTAGTATACCTCAACATTTTAGAATCAACACTTTAAAATGTTTTGCACATTTTGATGTGACTGCTGGTATACCCACATTGTCTCCTTATGAATTGCTGAGCCCAGCCCTTCTGTAACAAACAGGAAATTTGATAATCTTTTTTGTACAGTTAAGACCCGCTATTTTAAAACCACTGAAAACTATTTTTTAGGAGATAGGATGTGTTAACCATTACTGTAATACTGTATATTGTCTGTGAGTGACTGTTTTTCTGAATATATCATGTGTGCAGAGATATTCTGTATCAGAAATTTTTGACAAATGTTTTTTCATCAGAAAATATCAGCTTGTCAAAAACAGCTTTGCTGGAACAGACAAGATTTGAAAGAAGCCTTTTTGGATTGGAAAAGCATTTTCGGGATTTGAATTGCTGTGTGAAAATCAGAGCAGGGATTTGAACCCGTCTCTTTCATATTCCAGAGCAATGCTGTGATAAGCAGACTACAAGTGGACAGTTTTCATGAGGTTTCCTGGTTTTCTTCCTTTTCAATGGTTTCCTGCTCTTGGTTTCCTATGATTACTGTTTCAGTGCGGAATGAGAGAATTTAGAAATCTCAGTGCTCTGTAGGCAGTAAAATACATTTTTCCCTCCAAATCTGTTTCTAGTAATATTTTTTCACTTGAATCACCCTCTGAAATGCCTCAGATGTAAAACATTACAGTTCAGTTGAACTGAGGATGTGGCTCAAACCTTCTGTGGAATTTTCAAAATGCCCACCATGGTTGGTGAGAGGTATACACCCTGGGATGGGGATAAAACAAAAAAAAAAAAAGCAAGCTTTTTGACTTATGGAATTATCCCTACCTCCTAGTAAAAACCTAGCAAATTACTTTCAGCCAATTTGTACTAATTAGTGTTTAATTATCTTCCTATGTCCAGCATCTCTTACTTCAGTTTGCACCTGTGTAGTTTTTCAGTTCACTGCTGTTCTCCATTCACAGTAAAATTTAGAAGTGTCCAATCTGAGTATCATGTTACCTTGCATACTACTGAATTTTCCTTTGCCTGGTGGCACTACTGCAACTGAGTTGCTGAATTGGGCAATTTGTTCACTAAAAATAACCAGCTTTTTACTTATTGCATGAGGTACTCACAATGGTTTCCTTTAGGTAGCTCACTTTTATCCCAACATAGGCATTCTGGGATGGTGGCTGCAACCCTAGGGCTGAAGTGCTTGTCTTCAAAGGCAGGAGCTGGTGGTTTCACTGTAAAACACCGCCTCCCAGTAAAATCACTGCTAAGTGTACATATACTGCATAAAAGTTTTATGTAACATTTCATTCCTGCATATTCTTTTTCCCACTTCCACCATGTTCACTGTCATTAAAACTACTTTCCAGTCCTGACATATTTCAAACCCTCCACCTTGCTCTTTCTCTGGATCTTTTTTTTAATGAACTACAGCCTACTGTACTTGGTCTAATGGGCCTCTTAACCTGCTTTGGGCTTTCTCCAGCCTCCTCCCTCATCCTCCTCTGCCTGGTCTTTGTTTCTTTCTTACCTGCTCTATTTATCTGTTATTCCCATCCACATCTTTGTCTCTTTTTTTCACTTCAGCTATTGCTGTACGTCTGTCCGTTTTTGAACCAGTCCTCCTTCTCCTCTGCATTTGGACACCATACAGCAATTCTGAGAAAGATAACTGTCTCACTGTACATGCTATCTAGGAAGAGAAATGCATGTAATTCTAAATGCAGGTGGACAGTTTGTTTTGACAGCAGTAATTATCTGTAGTATTAATGTATAATAATTATTTGGTATTACTGAAATTAGGAATCAAAACAGTTCATAGTAGTTCAGACATGACTGTCATGTAAAAGTACTGCTGTGAGAGAGGTTTTTTATATATTCCAGGAAAAAGGGGGAGTTTGGGATTTTATTTTATACCAACAGTTCTCCTTTTTCAATGACTGTTAGATTATCTGCAGCTTCTGTTTTTTTCCTGGCTTGTTTGGGATTAAAAGACCTTGAAAAATGCCAAGAACCTTTATTCTCTAACATAACTGAATAGAGTGTGTTTCCCAGAGGGCTATATTATGTGGACAATAATTGTACATCACCCATTTGCTGCTCAAGAAAATATCGCATCAAAAGATAGAAGTGTCACTAACACATTGGGCTGTTTGAAAGCCTATGAAGCAAAATATTATCTTTAGATAAGAGTCATCTAGCTGAGACAGATTTCAGTATATTCATTAGCTTTAATCTTTGCCAAAATCTTCTTTCTTTGCAATTTAAATTTGGTATTTTATACTCAGAAAGATTCACATTTCATGAGCATCTGAAGTAGCATTAGCAATATGAAAAAGTGTTTCATACATTAATAAAGGATTGTTTTACAACTCATTTCTCCAGTACGGGTATTGCATATAGTGTGAGTGCACCATCAAGAAACTTTTTAATGTATTCCTATTAATATGGCTTTTTCTTCACCTAACAATCTATCAAAAAGAGAAAATCCTATCAGCATCACTAAATCCTTCTTTAAGGTTTCATTGATCTTAGCCTTAGAACAAGATTATAAAACCAGTCCTACACAGAGATAATGTCTAGAGGATTTTGGCTAATCTCAGCACTCATTTTAGATTAAATCTAGTCATATTCAGACACATAGCTATTCTTTTAGATAACATATGCCTACCAGTGTTTACCCTTAATTAAGATGCAGTAATTGCTTTTGTTTCCTTTGCTCCTAACAAGAGTAATGCCAAATGTATTCATAGACATTTGATGATAAATGTCTTGTACTCAATGTATAGCATTCCAGGCTCAGGATCGATTTTCCCTGATGAGGAATCCTTTCTAACTGTGAAAACTTGTGCAGTGAATAACGTAATCTTCATGCATCCTAATGTTTCAGACTGTACTTGGGTATTCGGCTCACTTCTTTATTCTTTAGTTTCCATTCTGCAGAAACTTGTATATATAAAGATTATTCAAATAGCTTTTTGTCAGCGAGTGAATTATTTTGGGAAGGGCAGCACATAAGAAAAATGTAGAAATTACCATAAAAGTAGAAGAAGAGATTTCATTTTCACTGTATCAGTTTTCAGATGTCAGGCTGTAAATAGAGTCTTACAAAGACTAAGCAATATAAAGAAACCAGAATTTAGACACCAGTGTTAAAATAATAATATGGATAATATTTTATACCTCACATCTGTCATTCAGTTGCATAACTCTTCATGGATTTTCATGTTCAGCAAATGATCAGTTTTCAGGGTGCATTTTTTATCAAACATGTATGCACATTTATCAGAACATCTAAATCTTCTTTCTAAATACAGTTATATGAAGTGATATTTTGGGGAATCTTTTATTATAAATATATAACATTATCCAATGCATTGCTTTTCATAAGGGAAAACGTAAGCCTTCAAGGGTGTAACATTTGTTTATAGCTGGTTCTTTTTCTCTGCGAGAACATTTTGCTTTGCATTATTAGTTAATAGCAAGGGAAAATGGAGAGCAAAATTACTGCTGCATAAAAAACCTGTTACACAAACGCCTTTGATATTCCAAATGATGATGCTAGAGACTGTATGATTTATTTTTTTTCAGGGTTGTTTTTGAATAACACAACAGTTGAGCTTACACAGTTTACCAGCTATAGTAATGGCAGAATTATTTAGGGCTCAGTTCTTGAACACATTAAAGTTGATGATTAAAATCCCCTTTGCTTAAGCATTTGCACACTAAGTCCTAGACTGTCAAAGAGATTTGTGTTGTGTAGCTAAAAAGCTACTTTTTTTCAGCAACAAAAGAAGTGGTGTCTTCCAGTAACAGTTTTTGAAAATGTTCTTCAAAATGCTCTCAAGTGTATGTTCCTAGTATGTCCTAACTTACAGTCGGGCTTGAGAACATTATACACAATCTTCTTACATGGATAACATGATATAAATAACATGATATAAATGAAAGCTCCAGTAGCAACTGAAGCAGTTGCTCTCTTTCCATGTAAATGTAACAATTAAGTAACCAGCTAAAGTCATGTCATTATATATTTCTGCTTAAATTGCACAAACTTCAATACAGTAGTTGTTATTATTTTGTATAGTTACTTTATGTCTCAAAAGTCATAATGACCTATTTTAAAGCACCTGTTCTAACTAATGGTGTGTGATGTTAGAAGACAAAGACAGGATGGGTTTTACCACTCATATTAAGGAATTAATACACTGAAAATAGCACAGAGCCCAATAAATATTTGTTTTATGTATTTATAATCTCAAATCACTGAGGTTTTCTTGCCTTTTCTTGATACCTTAACTACTCTCTTCCCTTTTATTCTTATTCAGTGAAGCACATCAATGTGTTTAACTTTTTGCATCTGCTTCAGACTCAGTGCCCAAGGATATCATTATAATTAAGCCTGTACTATATTCCTGTTTTGCATAAGCATGGCTGTGCATCAGTGCATCATGTTATGTTTGGTGTTGTCTCCAAGAAAGTTATCTGTTCATTTCTTACAAAAGACCACTCATCTTCAGACTAAGTTGAGATAGTGAGCCTTACTCCATTCCTGTAATAATTAACGGTAAAACTCCTAGTGACTTCAGACAGGCTTCTACCTCCATATCCATTTTTTTTCATTTCACATCCCTATCCATTTATTTGAAATATTTGAGTAACTTAATCACGTTATCCTTTGATGGGAATGGCTATACTTCATTCATTTTAACATGGTTCATCTGAGGAATATGAAGGTATTAATATTAAATAATCTGCTGTGTTTAGCAGATCATAAATTTTATAGTCAACGTATTGCTTACTTAGCCATGAAATATACAATGTGTATTCTCCTAATTAGGCTTGTTATACTCACTGATTGTATGGCAAGTTTGCAACGTACTTAGGACATAGTGGCTGTTGGTTTTAAAAAGTATTAGCCAATGGACCTTTCTGGTTTCTATACCTGGCTCTGCCATGTATGTGCTGTATAAGCTCGCACAAGTCATGTAACCAGCACTAAAACTTAGTAACTGAAGTCAGGAACCTGAGTAGATGGTCTTGGTATTGTAGAGGGTCTAAGAACCCAGCAGCCACAGCTAGCCAAGCCGTCAAGTCTTTTGTCTCTTTCTCCACATCAATTGATTCTATTTAACAGTCAATGATTAAGCCTGAATGTGTTGGCACAAACTTCAGTTTCCCCTTTGCCACCTGTGGAATGAGGACAATATCTGCACTTGGCTGTGAAATGAAAAAAACAAAAGTTATTAAGTGATTAATATCTGGGGTTTGGTTTGGTTTGTGTTGGAGTTTTCCAAAAAGATTCCTTTAAATATATTTTTAAAAACTGCAACATATCTACAAGGCACTGATGATGTTTTCCCATTCTGAAAGATGTGTTGTGTATTACACATGCAGTAAGACCAAAGCTTTTGAGAAGTATGTGACTTTGTGTACATACTGTACAGCTGCTTTCTACCTGCACTGACTGAAG
The DNA here is from genome assembly GCF_031877795.1 of Strix aluco. Lineage (NCBI taxonomy): Eukaryota > Metazoa > Chordata > Aves > Strigiformes > Strigidae > Strix > Strix aluco. Next base: position 8,219,938 of record NC_133944.1, read on the forward strand.
CGTTTGGGACACCAGATTCATTATACACCTCATAAAGTGTAGCTGCTATGGCTGTTTCTGCTTCTTGCAATTACTGACATAACTGTTCATATAGAAGCTGGCCAGAAGCACTGGACTTGCTTCACAGGCATACATCAGCTATGTAAGATATGCACAATTTCTTCCTGAAAGTGAAGGGGGTCAGAGACTGAAATACTTTGTATTTAGAAATTCACTTGTTTTCACTTTGTTTCTGGCACCTCTGGACACATAGCACAGCAGGTCAAAGACATTAATCTTTTAGGTCTATAATAAATTCAGAAATACTCTCTGTTATAGCCATGTAAAATATAAAACTGAAAGCAGGATTGGTTAGAAAATAATGTTGCAATTGTGAAGGAAACTAAAAATATAGACTCGTCTGTATTCCTAAATTGCAAAGTCAAGTTTAGATGCAGAAACCTTTCAGTTAAATAATTAGGAAGTACCAAATGGTACTGGTTACACATACTTCATTTTTTTCATCCTAAGATTTCTATGCATACCCATTTGTGCATGCATTTGGATGCACAAACAGCTAAATACACAGGCTATACAATATTGTCACACAACTCCTCCTCCCCAGTGGCTTTTCATTTGACGGTCTATTCTCTATATAGTTGTAAGCTGGTATATTCATGCCAGACACCACACAAAGAGGATGAAAATCAGGACGCAAGTGTTAGCCTTGTTGTTTCCAGCAATACAGCCCAGCTACTGAAATAACCATCTGGAGTGGCTCTTCAGGAAAAGGTATCCAGGGCCTATCAGTGCTTATTGTGTTTGGAAAAGTTCAGAGGCTTGAGTAGCATAATACTTAGTGATGTTTGCTACACTCTAAACATTTAGTGTTTTTAGCACAAACTTAATTTATTGTTGACATTGACAGTCTCTTTGTTTATTTCACTGTGTGATCTTTGTCTGATTTCAAGTATGTCTGTAAATACTCATGCCATTTTGGCAAACAAGTTATTAGCTCTTTCAAAGGCAAAGACATGAGAGCTCTTTAAGTCTTCTGGAGAGCAAAATGCCTCTTGAAGGTGGAGGCCACTTTTCCTTTCCTTTGAAGATAATCAAAATATGGAGAGTAGCTGGTCATGAACAAAATGATCAGGGTGGCATAACTAAAGCTTATTGAATTTGTGCCGAGGATCCCAAAAATGGCAGTTCCATTTGTTCCACAGAGTTTTATCCTCTAATTCCTAATCACAATGCTGTCTTATTGTGCACAATGAAAAGACTAATTTGACTAAATCCATTCATAAATGACAAAATCAATAGTTCTCCTTTTGAAAGTCACTCAGCATATAGAATATGAGAATTTATGGTTAGTTTACTGCTGTCATGGATGGGTCTGTCTCTCTCTGGTAGTAACTGATAAAGCAGCTTTTGAAGTCAGACTGTCTCAATAAAGTACTTAAATCCATCTTAATGTACCCCGGGGAAGCAAGTCTGAATTAACCTAGTACCTTAGTTTTGCAACAATAATAAGGTGAAAGGGAGTATGCAGCAGAAACTGATTATAAGTGATACAAAAGGAGACAGCAACAATGAGGCAGAAGTAGAATAGGAACTGGGATTAAGGGATCTCTCACCCAGCCATGTGCAAAAATGTTGAAAATTAATGTTGTATTGTTTAGCTAACAGCTGTCAAGTCATTCAAGTCATTGTAATGTGTGGTATGCTTGCTTTCCTCTTCGTCTCACCAAGAGCATATTAGAAATCATACTCTCTTTCTTCTGAAGAATGACAAAGTTAATCCTTCCTTGCATTGCTTTTAAGACAAACTCATAGTAAAGGCTGTCTCTTAAATTTGTCAGTTAGGATATTAGCATAGTGTGAAACTTTGATGTTAAACTGGCATTTGATGAATAGGTTTAAAAATCACTTAGGGCCATATTCATACTAGCTGTTGTACTTGTGCACAGTTCAAGATGCAAAGGATGCAAATACGCCCTCATACATTTGTGGTGCTGCTGTAATCAGAGAACGCCGTATTCCTGACATCAGCTAAATGCTAAGATACATTCTTCTGAGAACATGCAACACCCAAAGGAGACCAAGGAGGAATCCAAGGTTCTTTCTGTTTCATTAAAATTACATTTTTTCCCTATAATCATAATACAATAAAATTGAAAAAAATAATAAGAAAAATGTCTTTATTAAACAGACTTGAAAACCAATATTACCAGACATTCTTAAAGTCTAGTATCAGGCAATGCCCATATGACTTTTCCTGACATCTGTTATTATTTCTTTAATTCCAGTTATGCTGGTTCATTGCTCTGTTTTTATACACAAGTTGTAGTATTAGTAAATCATACTTGGGATTGAAAAGATTCAGTAAATTTATTTACTAAAAAACAATGTTAAAGCTAATATTAAAAATCAAAATTATTATTTTTGTGATACCTCAGTATTTCTAAAATTTTGCCTGTGATAGAAGAGAATCAGCAGCCAAAATAGGTTGGCTGGGACATTTTTATCTCTTGTAGATTCAAACTTTGTCCTCAATAAGCAGAAGTTACACATGATGTCTTTTAGCCCTTGGTGTTCCATGAAAGATGGCGATGATAGATGTTTGGAGTGTTTGCCTAACACTAGGGAGCAATTGATTTCTTTCTTATGTGTTCCTTCTGCTCTGATCCTCCCGTTTGTGAGACGGGACAGCTGACCCAAATACCATGTGAACAATAGGCACTTTTAAAGGACATAAAACAGAACAACGCTTTGCATACATTTCTTTGATGTTTCTCATCTCTTAGACAGTGGTAAGTCTTTTTTACTTTTTTAGATGTCAGTTGATTCTTATGAAAAAGCAAATTGAAAATATCCTTTCAGGTGTTGTGTTGTTCTGGTGCTGATTAGCCAGGAAAAGCACTGTGATGGAACCACACTGGGGAAGGGGTTTCATCCTTTACCAACAACATCCTTTGAAAAAAATCAAAATACATCCACTATTAGCTTGTGGTAGTTTTAATATAGATGGAAAAAGAAGAATAATTTCATTCAAATTGGAGTAATCTTAATTTTTAGCAAGTGATTTGTGCCATGGAGCACATGGAGCTTGCGACAAGTGAGGATGCATTCACACATAACAGTCTTGACAATTGTTAGCAAATATACTTCTGAGTCACTGCAAATAGATGCACTGTTGTCCCAGAGAAACTTGTATTCTCTGAGAACACTGTGCAGCAGTGCATGCACAGTGAAATACTACCTTGCATCGGCACTTGATTTTAGAAGCATGCTTCCTCCATTTTGAGTGACTCCACTGAAAAAATGCTGCAGATGCATAAACTATTTGAAGTCTTCACCATTTCAGACTTAGAGCAATTAGGGAAACCTCACAACTGTGCAGCAACCATTTTTTTAAATAACAATCAAAAGTTTTAGAAAAAATGTTCTTAGTAATTTGTTGTTACTCTGGATAAAAGTATGATGCAAGATGGTCTTACTTAGGAAAGCAAAGTGAGTATTTTGCTTCTGAAGTGAAACAAATAGCATCCATTTACAACTTTGAGCAGCCTTTGAATCATGTGAGTAGCTCAGCCCCAGCATTTGCTTCTTGGTGACCTAAGGATGTTTCCATGGTGATTTGCATTTGCTGTTTACCCCAGTGCTCAGCTTGGTATGACTAGCAATACTTGAGTGCTCTGAAATTAACCTCTTCAAAATTGAGATACTTACACCTTGTAATCTCTTAATATTCTCACCACTGCTGCTCTTCTCTGCACTGTCATTTCAAATCCTCTGTGCTCTGTGCAATATTCTTCTAAAAATTTCTTTTTATGATTCACCCTACAAACGAGCAGTACTTTGTTACACATCACTTAGTTACGCTCTCCCTGTACTCATTATGTCACCCCTTGTGGATAGTGTTGCAAAATATCCAAGCTACTTGAAACAAGACACTTGGGAACATAAAAGTTCAGTGAAAAAAGTAAAATGAAGTGAAAGAAAATGTTTTCATACCCAAGTATGATTGGCTTTTTATTGATTTTTTTCCACCAAGGAAAATTATTTTTAAAGCCTCCTGTTTATCATCATTTATCAGTTCAGTTAAAAAACTACCAAGCTGAGTTATACCATGTAAAGAGTTACTGCTGTGGGTATATTGCCTCTGAGCAGCAGGAACCATTTCATCACTTCATGCTGTGAGCTCTGTCTGCTGAGCATCTGCAGTACTGCTGCTGGAGGCTCGCTATGAGCAGTAGTCTTGCTTTTCTTGGAGTCCTGTTACTATACGAGGTACTAGCAGTGAGTCACTTCTCAAATCATAGTGGAAAGAACAGGGGACTGTTCAATTATTCCTTTTGCTTTCATATTTTTCTAAATTAAGAAAGCTCCTTGACCTTTATACTCCACAAAACAAAACACATGATGAGATTGAACAAGCAATCATCACTTAGCCATAAATATTCACCTGTACCCATACTGGTCACAGTCCTCATATCAGCTGCCAGCTGGTCAGAGGCTAATCCACTGCAGTCTAGCTTTGATCCATTAAAATATTCTTTCTTCAGCCAAACTAGTGTCTTAACACTAGAACAGCTTATGATAGGCTGTTTTCATTAGTTTATAAACTGAAACCAACCTTGACCCAGACTTTCCACTCATTCCACAGAGCCTTTCCATGCTATTGGCCTGCTAAAAAAGTGTTTTTCTAGTGATTACAAGGGAAAGATCAACTACAAGCAAATTGAAACAATACATAAGGTGCAGCTTCTGTAAACAAATATATTTTTCTCTAACAAGTGATTTTCTCATCAATCTGTATTTTGTTCTTTCTTTTGGCTGAACTTGGGTCACTCACTTCTCTTGTATTGCTAGCTGTGATTCTTTTAAGATTGTCATCATTACATAGCAATAATCTGTGTAACATTGTTTTTTACAGGGCACTTTCACCTTTATCTTTCCTTAACAATTTCTCCCAAAATAATGTGCTCGCAGCTGTATTTTGATGCAACTGTAGCCATTTGGTGTGAAGTTGGTAGTTGAAGAGCCAAATACTGAAGTCTGCACACTCCGTTCATTTTTGCAGGAGCAAAAGCATGAGTCTTCATTTTGTGGATACAAATTCTGACCCTTTGTTTTTGTGGTTACAAATTGTGACCCTTTTGGTTTTGGGGTGTTTTTGTTTTTCTCCCAAAAGCTTCCTCATCTGAACACTGCATCTGGCAGATTAGGTTGACAGATTTGTTAGCAGACGGCAGAACAGGAGAAAGCCAGGCTGATGATGGGCCTGGAAGGTGAGCACAAAAAGCCTAAAAAGCTGGTACAGCCAGTGAATGAGAAATGAATGCCAGTGATAATAAGATAAGTATCGTTGCCAAAAATGCATTTTTTTAGCAACTGTTCATTAGAAAGACTGAAAATGATCAGTATCAGCTACTGGAGGCATTTTAAATGAATCATGATATACCAAAAGTCCACACTGATTTTTTTTAACATTCAAGACAAAGGTGCAGAAAGGAACTATTTAGACAATAACCTGGATACAGAAAGAAAGTCTGAGAAGGAAGGTAAATAGCAGAGACTGCAAATGCAAGCACTGAAGATAGGCAGGATTTTCTAGTGATGATAAAAGGGAAAAAGCTTTTAACAGTGTAGCTGCAAGAGCTCAGTTTTCATTATCCAAGATTTAAAAAAATGAATAAACTTTTTCTCATGCCTCAGAATAAAATCCACAGGATGCAAGATGGATAGATGCTGGAGGGTGGATATTCATTGATTTCTCAACTAGTTTTTTTATTTGAAAGCCTGTTAAATAAATGCATTTCAAAATGTGGATACTCCTTCTCAAACTTTCAGCAAATGCTGGTTTTACGCCACCATCTCTATGAGATGTAAATTATTACAGTAGTGCATACTGGCTGCTCAGAATGGGGATGTATTGAACAGGATTGTTTACAAATACAGAAATAACAAAACCACTTACTATTTAAGAGCATGGAAAAAGTAAGAGATATGAATATGAAGGCTAACTTGGCCATCTTAGATGAGATAGGTGGAAGGACATTTATGTTCTCAGAATAGAAAATAGTATATATTTGTGTATAATCTGTGGGGTTTTGCAGTGTGAAGTAGAGGTATGTGCCAAGTTTGATCTCCTTCACCTTGTAGAGCTTCAGTTAACAGGGCATCAGCCTCCACCCACAACAGATTAGATGTGTTCTATTTCTTAGGCCAAATTCATTCAATTTACAGATTTCCACTGTGTTTAAAATTGAATTTTACATACATACGGTTTTGTGAAAAATAGCATCAGTATAAAAGCTAGCTCAACCAAAAAGTAAATAATATATATTTTCCTTACTGTTTTCGCTATGAATCAATGTTTAAATAGTGGAGAAAGTATTTTTTCAAAGCTACCTGGGATTATGTTTTGAAAGGTGCACTGTTTTAATTTATCATTTTAAATGTGCTGACAATAAGCACATTTCAAAACCTTATGGCACAATGTGTCAGGTTACCTAATATTAATTTACTTTTTATAGTTTATTTAATATAGTATTGATTGCATTAGCATTTGGATTAATGACCTTTTAAATGCCCAAAGACTAAAGCAGTTGTCTAGTCAGATGAGGAGACAGTCATGAGGCTGAAATAGTTGGCCAATCGGTTTTTTTAAAATAAATTAAAGACTGTGTAAACCAAAGCAATGTTGAGAATTAGGGCTCTCTAATGAGATCATCAGTTCTAAATCAATACCAACAGGGTACAAACTTTTGTTTGATGTTCACTATGTGCTTGAGAGAATTTCAGTAATCAATCACTGGCATTATGACTTGAAGATGCAAAGTCCACCTCAGTGAAATGTTTAAGACTGCAAAGGAGGACTACGCACAAGTACAAGAAATGTAAATTGGCGTGTTTCCAAAATGGAATAGCTGAACTTTCATCATCATATGTTAAACCCACTGAAAATCATACAGTGGATTGAATTTGAAGCTGATCCTTTGTAAAAATAAGAGGATGCATAATTTGCCTAATCTAAACCTACTCGTGAGAAGAATCTCAGCTGCCATTTTCTCTGCTGAGCTCAATATAAATTAAGGGGATAAAAAATGCAGTTGTGATGATGGCAGGGAACTTGGGAGAGAGCAAACAGTAAAACCTTTCCCACTCTAAGTATGGAATCTGACTCCAGTACTGCCATCTTCAATTGCTTTTGCCTTATCTGCACATCCATTTCTTTTCATGGTTATTTCTCTGTCTTTGTTTCTTTTTCCTTTCCCTTCCTCTCCCTGTCACTATGAAGACTTTCAAGTACTGACTTACAAAAACCTGTGAGCAATTAAGAATATAAAATCAACAGTGGGGTAATCACTGCTCTTTATTATCTCACTCTTTATTTTTCAGTATGTTGAATAACTGTTTGCACCTGTGCTCCTTAGAAATACATTACTTTTTTTTTTTTTTTTTTAACATAAACCAGTTAAAGTACATAGTGAATCCCTTGAGTAACTTTATCAGTGAGGAAGTCCAGTCCTGACTACTGGATTCTCTGATTGTATGAGACTGATGGATTTGCAGTCCATCTGTAAAAGAGAAACAGTGAGGAATCAGGCTGTCGTGGCTCTGTGCCTCATGTAAATCCAGTTAGTACAATCTGTGGGGTTTTCATTTAGTTTTCTTGAAACAAGACTCATTATTCTTTTGTTCTCTGTTGGATATCCCAAATAGCTTTTTTAGTGGCGTTACTGTTGTTATCCACAGACAAACCGAAACTGTAATTCATCCAAAGCACAAGAATTTGTAGAAAGTTATTGCCTGTTCTCTTAAGCAGTAGGAGTGGAAGGGAATTATGTGCTGTACCTCCAGCTGGCAGCACACTGCACAGAGGACAAGGTAGCTTTGAGCCACCTTTGCACTGTCTGGTCTGTGTGTGCAATCCTACATAGCTTAAGCAACTATAGGGATTTTTACCAAATGCACCAAATGTAGAAAGGGCACAGATAAATGCCGTCTTCAGCTTATTAACCATTCCCTTATGAAGTTTCCGCTGTGTTTGTGAAATTATGGGAAACAGTCTTTTGCTAAAACACCATTAATTTTTAAGTATGGTTTCCAATATGAAATATTTTTATTTTGGCTATTCATTTTTAATGACTGCATAATGCAATTCAGCAAAACTATACAAAGCAAACCAAGAAAAAAGATGCAGCTATTAACATCAAATATTTGCATAAAAGCCATGAAATACTGAAGCAAAGACTTTGTAGGTAACTGGCAGTACATGCAATGAAGACAAAATGTACAGAAACTGCCATTAAATCATCAATTTATCAGAACAAACTTACCGTGCTACATTTACTGCATATCCCCTTCTGGCAGAAAAGTTATTTGTACTTTTAGTTTGGGGATATAATAATGGAGGTTATTACTAATTTATTGTGTCTTGGAGCCATGTTCATCAGTGTCCCTGTTGTGAATTCAGTGGATGATCATACCTGGAATCTTACTGCACACTTTTGCCAGTAGCTATGGATGATAGCATTCAGTATGAGTTGCCTGTCCTACCAAGCCCATCAGCTTTAAGTTACTGAAAGTAAATCTCTCACATGCTTTATCTTAGCCACGAAATCTCTGCCTTCAAAGCACACATTTGTGCTTTTGTCTATCTATAAAACATACAAATGACCAATTTCACTTTATAACTTTTCAGTTGTCAGTTAGTAAACACAATGAAATGTTAAAATAAGGTGTTTTACTTGTACTGTCTGTACATCAAGGCAAATGCATGATCTTATGGAATATCTTTTCAGATGGTCGAAATATATCATCAAAAACAGCCACACATGCATCTGTGGGAGCTGGATTATTTGAAGAGTAGAAGTGTCACATGGATAGATTTCAAAAACTGGTGAAAGAGCAGAATATCTGTAGCTGAAGTATGAAAAGAAGTTAGCAATCAATATAAACATGTTTTACTGCCTTGTTTTAGGCTACAGTTCAACAATTGGGCGGGATTAAATATTTTAAATTATTTTTTAAAGATCTTTGAGATTTTGACAATTTCCTTTTTACCTTCACCCAAGGCAACAGGACTGAGTAAGGAGAAGAGAACGTAACACAAAATTACGTTAGAAAAGACTCATGATTGTTAACCCAACTAGTCAGAGAAGTCAGGAAACTTATTTATGTATGTGCGTTATATACATATACACATAATAGTAAAGCAGCGTTTGAAGATGTATTATTATTAACTATACAAATGTGAAAGTATGCAAATAGTTATTTTCCTTTACTAAAGTACTTCAGTTGGCAGTTGTTCCAGGTGCCCTGAAGACCCTTAAAACCTGAGTGAAGGCGATAGCACAATGTAAAATCGAGTCCCGAGCTGCAAAATGAGGGATATATTCATAAATTAGTTTTGTATGTCTCAGACCTTTGAATGAACTCTACAAGTGTCATATTATTTAATGATACTACTGGAAATCAGCTTGATACTTCACATGAACTGTACCATGAGAATATATTCATTCCGGGACCACAGTGATTAAGTTCGTATTCCTTTGATCTTTGCATTTAACTAATGGAGAAAGTTTAACATGAGAATTGTTTTTCCAGTTGTTTTATAAAAAGAGAAAGAGTTTGAGGCAGAAGGTGTATGTGCACCGATAGACATAGTAATAAGCATGTGTATGTGTGCCTGTGTGTGTGGATATGTGTGCATAAATATATGTGTATGTAGACAGTGGATGTTTATTGTCGTCACCTATTTAAGGCTCCATGGATAACCGTCAAACTTAAGTACTAATCTTGGATCTGTTTTTCCCCTCATTGACACCAAGTGCACAGCCCTCATCGCCTTCAGGGGGGACCTGTGATAGGCTAATCCTAAAGGCTTGTGAAATACAGACTTCCTAATGGTTCAAATGGGACTCTGTGCGCTAATTAACATTTTATTTTATGGCAGCCCTTTCTCCTGTCCTACGCCTGTATGCTCCCTTAGTGGAGTGAACAGATGTAGTCACACATCTCTTATGCTTGGCAGAAGACGGATGTCACTCTTTAGAATAAATGTACTTAGTCAACATCAACATCTGTTTGTATGGCTGCCTTCCATGTATGGGGTATGATAATGTTGTTTGGAGAGATTTCTGATTAGTCATTGCAGGAGTTTGCTTACCTCTGTGTTGTCCAGGCAACAACTTTTCCCTACCTTTTCTTTGATCTTCATATTCTTTATTTAAGTTTGAAATGTATAAAGTATTTCAGCTTCTAGCTGCTAAAACATTTTTTCAGGAAGTATAATGAAGGAGCATTATGTGAGGGAATAGTACCAGAAGCTAAAATTTGTCCTATTATAATAACTGAATTTTCTGATTTATAAAACTCAGTTACTTGAAAAAAGACTCAATATTTTGCCTTCAACTTCTCAACCTTTGATGATGTTATCTTCCTTAATTATAGTACACCAGAGTCATTTCATTCACTTTTAAGTGACCTGAGAAGGTGCTATACACTTCTTATGACAACTAATTGGCGAGTTTTGTCAATAGAGATACATATTAAGGAAAATGATGTGGGGGGTTTGTGTGACTCAAGGACATCACTCCATTTTTCTTCAAATGATTCAGATATATTTACTGAAGCTTTTGCATGATTATTTGAAAATATTGTATGCATTAATAATGGGTCTATGTCATTACTGGGCTTTCTTTATTTCTTAACATTTAAAAATGGGATAGACATTGGAGGAAACCCTTTTCATGGCCCTGTGCCCTGGGGCACACAAATTTTTCTGTTCTACATTTAACTTCTTTCAGCGGTTTTCTGCACACTCAAACATCTAATCTGTGCTGCATTCTGTCAAAGTTCCCTTTTATTTTATATGTTATGTACACATACATATGCAGGGCAGCACATCTCTCTCCTCTCAGACAACCACACACCCCCCCACACTTCTAATTTTCATCTTAACCTCTCCAGTGAACCAACGGGGCTTCTTCACTGAAAACTTTGCAGAATGCATGTGTAATAAATGGGGAGAAAATAACAAGAAAGGTGACTACGATCATCTGGTTTCTCCACAGAACAAGTCTACTAGGTGTTATTGCAAATTAAAATTCTCAGGTCATATTTTCCATGTGTGGCTCAGGCAGCAGTCCCCATAAAGTCAAGAGTTGCATTCAGTTTCTGTGCCTATTAAATCTTTGTTATCTGATAAACCTGTCATCATACATGTCAAAGAGTGACAGCTCTGACAGTATCTTTGTGATGCTGGCACCTGAACACTGGAAAGTAGAGTGAGACCATCAGCTTATTTCATGTAGGCCACAAAGTAACTTTCAGAATAGTAGAATTTTAGCTAACAGTCATGCAAAAGAAAGACAGTAATGATATTTCACATGAGATCAGGGCCTATACCTGCCTATGTTAGATCATTAAATTGCCTTTTCTACCTGCTTTTTGGAAAGAAACTAATTAATGCTCTTTTCTTACATGGCTTCAGTCTGATATTAAGAAGCTCAACATTCCCATTGATGACTAAAATTAAATAATCAGTCTCTCATAAAAAAGGATATGATTAATTAATAAACTTTGAAGAGAATAATTAATTTTCACTTTTAGAAAGCATTTTACTGGTAGATATTATAAAGGCAAAGGACATGATGATACGTGCAATAAAATGCTGTTAAATTCCACTTCCTCATTTATCTTTTTCCTTCTCTTTTGTACTCTTTGTAGTAAATTCCTCAAAGATCATTTAATTTAATTAAAGTTGAGAAAAGTACCTAATTCAAATAGGTAGGCTAGAGGTGCCTTCTGCTCTACTGTGAAATACCAGTGCAAAACAGATGTCAGCTGCCACCTTTCACTTTCAGAAAAAGTAGGAATGGCCTCTACCTGGAAGTTGCAAACCCTGTATTTATATTTCTGGGTAACCAGGGTTTATGTGTTATACTTCACACAAATGCATGCGTATGTACGACCATACGTGTAGATTGTATAGATCATTTGTACCATATATGGTCCTTTCCTTATAGTAAAAATAGACCCATGAAGTTTGATCTGTACTGTTATGCTTGTTGGCAAACCTAGCAAAAGAAATTGGCTTGTCTGTCTTCGGAAGAAAATATCTTGTTTCCTCCCACACTGGAAATGGTCCCCTTGACTTTAAAATTGATGCAGTAGGTAGTGCTGCGGTATATTTTGTACCAGTTCTGTCACTCAGTAACATTTAGGCCTGTCGGTTGAGTACCACATACAAATGCTAAACATGATGGATTTGTTTTCAAAACATTTTTAAAAATAAGGAAGAGGTGGAGTGTGCTCTTCACAGAGGCTTCCCTGTGAATTTTAACACGCGATGATGTAAATGCAATAAGCTTTTATGCCAAGGGGCTAAATAGAAACTCTTGTCCTCAGTATAGGTTATTTGCACTAAACAGTCAAATTTTAAAATTCACTAAAACTATGAAGATAAATAGAAAAATGTGAATTATGTATTTAATACATTTTACTGTTCAGCTTGTGGCTTAGGAACCACTACAAGACTTTTTTTCAGTTGATCTTTCCACATGGCATTAGTACTTCCAACACTCCACAATGTTTTTATCAGACATATTTCTTACAGCATCTCTAACATTGGAAATAATTAAGGTTTTTTGATCTAGATTGTTACCTATATCATGTGACCACTTCAATCAATTTTAAGGATAGAAAATCACTGGACAAGTTACAGAAAGATATTAGTAGATGCAAAGAATTGCAATACATTTGGATTGCTGCTTATAATATGTTTGCAACTTCTGGAACTGCTCTGATGTTCAGTGTATATGCAATTACTTCTGACACTGAAGGGAGAAACTGCCCTTCATGAATTTCAATCCAGTAGCCTTTTGGATTCTCTTCAGCAGCTTTTTCCTGTCTTTTGTTGTTAAAGCGATGCAGACATATTTAAGAAGTAGTTTTCACAATACATTTAAAAAGAATGTACTGCTTGAAAAGTTTACTAGAAAGTTTAATTTACATTTTGAAAGCTAAACAAAGAACAGTTAAAAAATTACTTTTGTAAATTGTACATGACATGAAAATGTCTCACTTTTGGTGGTAACTCACTGATCCACCACTGATTAATTTAACTACAATGCTAGCAAATTATGACAATAAACCAGATTTTCACCATGTTTTATGCCTATGGCTGAAGTCCTGGGTAGTAGAAAAGGGCTTAGTGCTGTCGGTAAGATACTATGGTAACTTATGTGACTACTCATGTTGTCAAGCAAACAATACATCACACACTCCACCACTAATTTCACCAGCTGAAAGCAGCAATGTCTAAGATTTGAGTTTTTATCTCACTGTTCAGATCAAAAAGGGTTACCAAGAAGTCCTCTAATCACCTGTGAAGGTAAATAGCTGCTATCAGAAAAGCACTATGATCAGTGTGTTTTGCAAAAAATACGTGTTCCAATAACCAAGACAATCAAAAATGCTTTTATTTCAGGAAACAGATAAGAAAACTTTCAGGTATATACTTTGAAGTGTTCAGCAGTCCAGAGATCTTTTATTTATTGATATATATTTTGCTGCATCATGATGAAGCTCACAATGTAAAATAAAGACTTTTGATATATTTGTTAATGTAAAGGTGGTTGTGGGTAGTCTAGTGAGTTTACCATTCTGTTCCTTACAGAAAATATTTTCCTGGGAGTTGGCACTGTATGTTTCATTTTCTGCAAAGTACATCGTAGTGCTGTTTACTGTCTCTGCAGGCAAAAGTACACAGGTCATGGCTGCTGTCACATCTTCTCCCCTACCTCATCCTGCCAAAGAGGTATGTGTCTCATTGTTGGAAATTCATAGCAATGTCTCTTAAGCCTTGCTCACTATAATCCCTCCATCTCTCCTTGGTTAGCACTGGTGGAGCATGCCATAAAGTTGTTTACAACCCATGTATAACAGGCACGTGTTTAAATCAGCACATGATTTAAATGACACATTTTGGAAGAGTCTCTGTTACATCTTTGTAGCCTTCATCTGTATTTCATCATCTGTTTCTTCAGTGAGAACACAGACACTGTGAGGCTGATATATCATATGTGAGTGTATTATAATGCCGTAAAACACCTGGCCACCACCATCTTGATATTCTTGACAGAAATCTCAGGTTTTTCATGCAAATCTTGGAACCCTTAGAGTAAAACTCATACTAAAAAGAAAGAACATCATGTTCAGTCCAGATAATATGGTCAGTCTCCTAAAACCATAAGCTTCATCAAGAAGATTCCTATTCCTTTTTTTCCTAGATTTTTTCTCCCACTTTCATAGTAGTGGTCAGTTGAGTAGATTAGTATAATTTCAAATTCTAAATAGATTGTTAAGATCGCCTAATGTCTGGTGCATCTTTTGAAGATACAGGCTAAATGTCATCACACATTTGGGCCCTACTCTGATTCTTTATGTAACAAAGATGTAGGTTAAATACCATGAAGTTTATTAAACCCAGTCTATATCAAGTTTAGCAGACATAATCCTCTTTTTTTGCAAGTTTTAACAACCATGTTTTTCATGCACAAATTCAGGAACAAGCATTTGATTCCCACTGGTTTCAAAGCCATGGGAATTAAGCAGGTGCTTAATGTTAATGAGGTACTTAATTGCTTTGTAGAACCAAGATGGACTGTTGCATTGCAGGTACAATAAGAAATTGTCACTGATTTCCTTTCTGAGTGAGGAGATTTTTAAGGATCAAGATCCTCAGTTGCAGTCCATCTTTTTACCATTCATGCATAATTTGATGGTTGAAAATGGCAATGTTCTGTTGCAATCTGGGTGGATTCAGTTACAGCATCCCATTCAAGCTTGATCAAAAGATTTTATAAATATTCTAAATAGTATGACTGAAACCATGGAGGGCTGAGTAATGGCTAAGCATTTTATACCACCACTGTTTTAGGAAAATAACATCCATGCCAAATCATACAGACCAAAAAGGTCTACAGCAGTGAGGTGAATGGATCACAAGAACAGACTTCCACCTTGACATATTGTCTTGGGGAGTGGACCAAAGAGAAGAAAAACACTGATGGCTAGAAACATGTGTGTATTTTTATTGGAAGGAGTAATTTTTATCACAGAAGATAACTTACATCTGGAAATGTTACACCAGATTTTAGCCCTCAGTTGCGTTGGTGAAGATCCAGTCTATTTCTTGGTACCCTGTGGCATACCAAGTCATGCGCTGGCTGACCATTGTCATTCTGTGCAAGAGAGGGTTCAAGCAACCTTACCAGCTGTTTTGTTAGAGCCAATACAATCAGATACAAAGCAGGTTGAGTGTTTATTTCTGTCAGGAAACAACATGGTTGTAGTTGTGTTTGGTCACTGTGAAAACAGCATAGCACTTGGAAGTAGTATGAAAATTCACCTTGAATCATTAATACTGCATTTATGCACTAAATCTTACTCTAATGGAAATCGTTTACTATACACATATGCTCTTTAATTAGCATGGCCAACATCTGTTACATTTTCCCCATCTTTAAAGCACTGAGTAATATTTCACTTTTCCATGCTAATGTTTGTTATGGCAACAAAGAATCCACTTCAAGAGGAAAAGCAATTTTTACATTTCTGTCTCAGAGTAACTTTAAACCGTTTATGGTATTTCTATTTAGAATAATTCCAGAGGTGTGTCTATTTATCTTCTGCATTAAAATTCAAGAAAAAGGTTTAGCTTTTGGCTTGCCTTCAGGGCTAAGCTGTGCAGCAGACATGCTTCTCTGAGATAATTTGTTTTCTAATTGCCATTCGTTTGCTGAAATACAATTAAAGTTATTGCTCTAATATTAACATCAACATCTTGATTGCCTTATCAGAATATGAATATGTATTTTTCTTACTCTGCTTAGAGACATCTTTCACTAACTTTCTCTGAACATGTAGCTCTTAATTAAAGAGAATTTTTAATTCATCTGTTACAGCACTTTTCGAGCAACTGTTGCCAGTTTGTTGGAGGGTCACACCTTATATTCGTGTCGAGGCTGACATCACATACTGCCATTACACCAAGGCACATGTTAACCTTGAATAACTGTGCCTTTGAATCAGCTCATACAAATCATTTGGTCTTTGTGTAATTGTCAAAGTTAAGTTTGAAAGCAGGGAAATCTAAGTCAAACATAGATTTTGGTAAGAACTGGAATATGGCAAGCAGCTGTGTGAACACATTGACCAGCCAGTTTATCTAAAGTGCACCAAATGAAAAGGGACACTCGGGCTGCAAGATGAGAAAGATACTATTCAGTTTACTTAAAAATAATGAGGGAGTGTTACTTAGAAGTATAGCTGTGTGCTCCCCTTATTTCACTTATAGTTTAGAGAACCATTTATTTCTATAGGCAAAACAGAATTACCAAAAGAAAATGAGCACAGTTTTATTTTTAAAATGATCTTTATAAACTCCTTTACTTCGACTTTCTTTTTAACACTACTTTACAGAGATGTTTAATGAACAGGATTCTTTCAATCAGTAAAAGAAGGAGAATGTTCCAAAATACTTACATAAATGAACAGGCTACTTGGGATGGCAAAAACCAGAGATATAGTGAAGGAGTCCCATTTGGTGAAGAAATTGTTCTTTTCACTCTAAGACATCCTTTTAAAATCTTTTTTTCTCATTTAGTAATTTTCCTTTTATGATAGTGTATCTATTTCCCATACCTCATTAGTTCCTGAGCACATATGAATATTCCACTGAGTTACATAGAAAATTATTTTTTTGGAATATGATAGAAATACAAAATTGAATCCTAGTTTTTTAAAAAAATAATGAAATCGACATTTATGCTCTAGTGAGTTGTTCTCTAAAATGAATTCAGTGTATAATAATCAGCAAAAATTAATTTGTAATTTATATCATGTAAGGGGGTAATTGTTCCATGTTACAGAACTTTGTATTTTAAAACTGAAATAGGAGCCTTTATTGACCTTTCAAGTGACTTAACATAGCAGGAATCAAGTGTGTGTTTATTTTCTCTGGGAGGAAAACATTTTTACATATTATTACAGGTTTTTGAAAAATACTGAGATCTTTGCTTTCCAGTCCTTTTGTTAGCGTAAGTAAATTCGTGGGTGTTCTGCACTGCCTCTTTAATGTCATGATGGAGGGTCATCTGGCTTTTTAGCCCTTATCATTCAAATTTTCTTCTGTCTTTGATCATATTGCTATGAACTATCCAGTAGTTATTATCTGGACAGTCAGTCGTGTCAGAACTGAATATAATTATATGATTGTGGGGTTGTGGTTGCACAACACATAATAAATGCAAATGTGAGAACTTACCATGGATTCAGGGGTGGGGGGAAATCTGTAAATGTCTGAGGAAAGGAAAAAAATAAAGAAAACAAGAGATTGCTGGAATTCATTATACTAAATGTGTGTCTGCAAAGGAGGACGAACAGTTGACTAGCCAGCTATTTGTTTTTCCCCAGATAAGAATTTCCTTGTTAATTTCAAACCTACATATAGGTTTGAGTTTAGTTTTACACTGTCTTTCATACCTTCATGAGACCAGATCCACTCTGCAGATTATAACATTGACAAATTCTTAATCTGTCTGCTAAATATACTAACACACTTTTATATGGTGTTTTATTCCTTGAATAGATAATCATCAGAATTAATAAAAGTTCATTAACTGTATCAGTGATTTTGCTTTTTGGTGAAGAGTGGCTTCAAGTGACAGAGAAGAATCAACCTACAGAAAAAAACCATGATGGTTAAAAGATGTGCTTCCAGACCACACATTAATTGTGTGGTCTGGATTTGGATTTCTAAGCTCTAAATTCAGAGTTTTAAATTAATAATATTAGCCTATCATAGTAGGCTTCAGCTGTGCTTTTATAAAAACAAGTCCATTTAGCAGTAGTTGTTGACTTAAAAAAAAACTATGCTGATAGTCCTTGGAGAGATTTTTCAATTAAAAAAATATCAAAACTGCTAGAAATACTCTGCTGTGATGAAGCTCTTAGGATCACTAAATCTCCTTATTAGTGCAGCAATCATGGAAGTTTTTATGAGTCCTGCTATGATAAAATGTGTAATACTTGTTTAGAAGTTTATACAGAAGTAACTGCAAGCCTTGTAAAGTGTACAAGCTCTTTCATGTTTCAAGAAACCAGTGTTTCCTATTGCTATGCTGTCTCATGTTTGGAATTGCCTAAAGTGCCTTTTTAGTGCATAGATGCTGCATAAAAATCAACTTGCCTCATTGATTTCAATGAGCAGTTCCAAGGTCAAATGTTATTCAGCTGTAAAATTATCTATTAAATTTTTTTACTGAGGGAAACCATCTGAGTATTGAAGGACAAAATAATAGTCCATTTACAGAATACAAAAGAATGCATTTTGTTTGTTCAGCACATCATAACAATAGGGATGTGCTTTGCTTCTCAACTTCTATTTATAGCATTACAAACCTTAGGATGATCACCAGTTGTGAACAACATATAGTTAGAAACAGAGAACTGTAGAAATGTAGTTCTAGATATATCACAAGTGTATGCAGAATAATTAGACCTGGGAAAAGGGAGGAAAGCTTAAGATTTCTTGAAAACTGCCTAGAACAAGAAATAAAATCAACCAACCAAAGAAAAAGCCATTAAAAATAACATGTGACCAGAAGATAATTTTGGAAGTTGTTTTTCTGAGCATTAGATATGTATGTGGGGGACAGAGAGTAAAACTAAACTCCTTTGATTCTACCTAGAGATAACTGACATTTTCCAACAGATCCTCTTTTTCAGGGGAATGTCTGAGCTGTTGCATTTTTATTTTTGAAAATATTTTTCAAATTATCTTTTCTATTTTGCTTGGGAGGAAAAAACATAAAATTATTTTTTTCAAAATGTTTTAGCAACAAGCCATTTTTGTTTGAATTTTTTTAGTTTTAGTTTTATATTAGAATATTTTTGCTAGGAAAATTCAGTCAGTCCTACAAATAAAGCTGTGATCCTCCATGTATATGAGTTCAGGCAGTAAAACCTTAGGCAGAGGATGCTACCCCTTGAAGCCAAGTGCTAATGGTCTGTAAGCATGTTATGTTAACATGTAAGAAAAGAGTAAGTTAAGTCCTTCTCCTTCTTCATACTTCATAGCTGGAAGCCATAAGAAGACTGTTCAGTTCAGAGAGTGAGACCAAGAGCGCCAAACCCCCCCAGGCAGATCAGCAGGGAGTAGAGAAAGCTCCTCAAAGTCTAAAAAGTATTTGCTGTATTGCACTATGCACTCCTTCCAAAGTCATGAATGATATCTTGCTTTTGACAGGAAAAACTCCTCTCCAGGTTCCTGTATTCTTGCCTTCCCTCATTAAGGGACACTTGGCTTCACTCAATCTCTCTTATTAAATCCCAGTTTTCATCAGAAGATTACGGTAATTTAGATTACAACCTTTAGAAATGTTGTTAAATGAGAAGAGTCCTGATTCTGCAGTTAGTGTAGTCAGGCTCTAGCAGAGCCCACCTGATACGAGGTTAAGCATAAATCACTTCTGCCTCCCCTGTGTACAAAGCCGTGGTCAACATCGGATAATTGAACTAAATATTTCAGAATCAGCTGCTCACAATGTCATTTCCTAGTGAATTTACCAGCTTGCCTCAAATATGAACACTCCCATTTCCATTACTTATTTCATTTAGCTAGTTATTTAGCTAGATGTGCCAAAGAAAGTCGATAGCAGTTACAGATATTCTGTGCAGACACAGTAATCTCCATCTTTGAGATAATGCATTGAGATAACCATTTTCATGTGAGCAATTACTTGCTCACCTGGTGATTGTAAAAATGCTTCCAAACAAATTGTAACGTATTCCCTTCTATTGCATGAGTATTTCCCATGGGACTGTGCAGCTAACACAAATGTGTCAGGATAACTGGCATTCTTTTATAATGTAGTAAAATAGATTGTGTTTTTATAGGATGGCCTTAATGTACAGTAACACAAAATTCTTCAGAGAGGCATCAACAGTAAACTGAAGTTAAAAGGAAAATTTTACAGACGAGTTGCAAAGAGGTTGTTGAGTTTTCAGGGAATGATGAGGTGTGTGACTGAACTACCAATATGAGTTAGGACAAATGAAAGAGTAACATAATTATGAAGCATCTTAGCTAAACTGAATGATTTTCTTGCCCTTATTTCTGTGATTAAGATTTTATCCATTAGCATACAATTTGTCAGCCTAGACAGACCTAATAGAATAATAGTTACAGCTCTGTATGTTCAGTAAGATTTGGAGAATGGATTGTATCATTTATCTAGTTCTTTCTTGACAACAGCTTAACATTTATTACAGTGGTGTGCACTGCAGTATTTCTGTCTGACATTAAAATTATGACTTCCGTAATTTTATCATAATTGTTCTTAACTTTTTCTCTGAGAAGTAATCAGCAGTGCCAAATCAGAGCAGAAGTGAGGTAGGGAGAGAGAACTTTTATTAGCTTATCAGATTACTAGCAATAGTAAACTATTACTTTTTCCCTATGACTTTATCACACTTATATCCTTTGAGCAGCACGGCTACAACAACTAACTGCAATTAGTAGTACAGCAGTCTCTAGGACAGACAGACAGATAAATACGCAGTCTGTGCACTCCTGTCCTCAGTATTTCCCTATTAGGTAGTTTTAATCAGTTGTGTATTTTTGTCAGTGTGCTGGGTGTGCTGGCTGAATGTCATTATAACACTGTCTGAAAATTGGAATTTTGAAATAACACGATCTAATATCTGTGTTCCCTGTTGCTGTTGCAGAGCACTGTCATTCTGTCTCTACATAATTTGAGGCTTTTATGCATAGAAAATATTCGATAATTAAAAAGCAAAGTTATTTACAGAATTCTGGTATAATGAAGAGCTTAAGTAGGCTTTTAATATAGCTGTGTTATCTACTGTATTACGTGCAGTGTGTCACCTTAACCAGAGGAAGACATTCTCAAACAGTCTGCGTACTGAAAAGCTGATCAGTAATTTTGCTCAGACTGCTAACCCAAAAGAATAACAAATTATAATTTCACAAAGGGAGTATTTCGTAGGCTTCAATGGAAACTTGGAAATTCTGTTTATGTTTAGTTACTGATTTTTCTTACCTGCTTCTAATAGTGCCTCTTTGGTGACATTAGATCTCTGGAGTTCCCCACTTGTCTACAAGATAATTATACTCGTTACCAATGCCATTATCAGGGGCTGTTCTTATTATTCATACCATTTTCCCAGCTCAGGAAGGAGTTGCATACCACAATAAGGAACAAGTAAGAAATTCCCAAGTAGGTAAAACCCAGTTTGAAAGAGACTTTGGGGAAACAGAACATGATTTACATAGTTGCTTGCAAGTGCCAAAATAGGAAAACTAGTCTCGGAACTCAATGGAATCTTTTTAAGGCTAAGGTAAGCAGAGAAAGGAACATAAGCTGGTGGGCAGTGGCCTAAGTATAGTGGTGAAAAGGGCAACTTCAGGGCCTTAGATAGAGACAAACGCTGTGGCTTCCTCTTCTGACCTATACCTCTCGCTCCAGTCTCAGAAGATGGCTGTCAGTGAAGGCCTTTAATTTGGTGAATTTCGGGGGGGGGGGGGGGGGCAGTCCAGAACTTGGAGCCATAGATGATCATCTCTTCATGTCTGTCTTTGGTTTTGCTCTGGCAAGTTTTGCATAGCCAGGTGTGAAATCCTGTGTGGATTTCAGCCAGGGAGCAGAATTAGCTCAACTAAAATTTTCCTGTAATTCCTTTGCAGCCTACCAGTTTCATAGGTTTACTGGGCAACACTAACTGCATTTCAGCAACAAGTGTAGAATTCATGCTTGGATTAGTCTTGTTTCTTCAGAGACCTTCTGGTTTTTGGTTGTTTTTTTCCTTCTTTGAAACCTTTGCAAGTAGTGTAGGCCTTTAGATGAAGAGCTGTCCTTCATAACTTTCAGTTAATATCTTTACTATTATTATTTGAAGAAAGGAATGTTTTTACAGTTAAATCAATATGCCAGTAAGATCAGAACATAGTGAGGACTCTAATGGCTGCAAAGATTTGGAAGTAGTTTTAATGAACACTCAGCAGGCAAGAAAATAAGCTTTTATGTTCACTCCAAACAAAAATATACAAGCTGAGGAGAAGAAAGACAGGCTGTAGCCAACCTTATTAAATGAGAAGTGGCTGTGAAATTATTTATTTCATCTAAACTAAATGAGGCCACTTATTGGCTCTCCATATGAAACACAAGAGAAGTTTTCAGTGTGTTTATGAAACAAGGACCTAGTTTGATAGAGAATTACATAGAGGTAGCTTACAATTAAGTCATGCTTTAAAAAAAAAACCTATTCTTTTCCTCATAGGTAGAATAATTGCCATCCATAACTTTAGGGTCTGAGATCTTGTTCTATTTATATTTTAGTATATGTATTTCTACAATGCTATACATTATTTGTAATATAATTTAATACTATATTAATCATATTTTATTATATTTATTGATATTTACCCAAGTGTAGAACATTAGTAAGTGTCTTTACACTGAAAAAAGTTCTCCAGCTTGAATCAGGTCACATGGTTCCAGGAGACACAGCTGAAAACATCCACCATATTCCCAGGAATACACTGTTTAGCTCTGTGAGGAGTCCAAAAAGAGCCCAAAAATGCTCTGTGACACTTCTTCTGTAATCTATTTCTGGAATTTCAGTTTTTTCTTTCTAGTCCACTTTCCATGGACCCTCTAAGAAGCCGACTGCCTCACAGGCTGGTTTGTCAGGAATAGATGTATGCATAATGTGTATTCCTACATTTAGCTTTCTGTGAAGTCCCAGATGATTTAAATGATTTAGTTGGCCTCATGCCCAGAAGGGAATGAGATGGAGTACATGATGGAGCAGAGTCTGCGGTGGTGGGCAGGTGGCTGTGGAAAGGGGGCACAGGGATGGCTGAGTAAGAGAAAGGACTGTGCAGTACCTCAGCCAGAAGTTCAAGCCCTGTAATTTGAAAGGTGATTTCAAGTCCCTGTTCTGCTATACACTGTGTGTGAACTTAGACAAATCACTTAGTCCCTATGTGCTTCAGCTCTCTGCCTGTAAAATGGATATGATAGCATTTACCTACCCATGGGTTTACTGTGAGGACAGCTTCATTAAAGGTGTGAGCAACTCGCAAACTATTACAATAGATGCACATAAGAACAGCAGCATAAAGCTGGGGTCACCTCTGGATTCAGCAAAACAAACACACAGGCATTTTAGGTGTGTTGGGTTGGTTTTTTTTCCCCTAGCAAAAATGTGAAACTTTTGAACAAAAATTAACACATGAACATGGAAAAGAAGTTCTTAAACTATAGTCAGAAAAATAATTTCCAGACCACTTTGGAAAGCTTAAACAGACACTATAACATCTGTTTCCTGAGTTATTGATGGAGTCTGTCATCAGGATGATGTCTGTCTTTCAACATCTTCCAGAATGCTATCTCTTTCTGGGTGGTTTCAGAAGTCAGAGGAAAACTGTCTAGTTGTCATTCTGGAAAGAAAGTATACCATTTAACATAAAGCTTGTATGTGGCATCACTATAAAGCAAATAATAAGGAACTTGTATTATACCATTCAAATGCTGCTAACCAAGTGGTAAAATTACTTGTGTTATTTATTAGCACTAGCAATAGCCTTTCCATACCTTCATTTACTATAGCAGAAGAAAGATTTCAAACTACTGTTATTTTAAATGGCAAAGACTGAAACTAAGCATTTAACAATGGAGAAATGTTCATTGCTTTCAGTATTATTGCCTATAAGTAAGCGGCACCAAGACTTACTGCTTGTGGTCTGGTATAAACACATTAACTAACTAATTACGCTTCTCACTGAGAGTTATTTTATTTACAGTGATCTTTATATGAGCCTATCACTTCCTAAAGCATGACTATCTCTGAGGTTGTCTGCAAGCAGCCTGACTGCTAACATCTTACCCATAATATTAATTATCTGGAAATGTTACTGTGCCATTGCTGAAGCCAGACACAGAGTTCTTTGAAGAGCAAAAAGGAAAAATGTAACCCTCATCTTTTTTCTCTCCATAATCTGAGGAATGTGGTATAGGAAAAGGGGATCAAGTGCTACTTTCTCATCTAAAAACAGTCTGGTATTTTTAGAGTTGCTTTAACTGGCCAGTTCTGATAAAATTTAATTTGAACTGGGTGGTAAAATCAAATTGATAGCTGGAAAAAGAAACTGGAGCTTGGAGAGATGTGGGTTCAAAGTGTCTGTGCTGTTCTAGTATTTCTGTAGGAATCCGGACAAATCAGTCAGGGCTAAATTCATCAAAGTCCAAACTTTAGATACTCAAAATTCTTAGCCTAAGTCTGCAAGCACCTAACGTCCAGTGTGTCAATGTTTCTAGTAGTGATGTTCTCTAGGGACCTTTAGATTTTCAAAATGTTTAGTAGGCAGGAGATGGTTGATACAGTCTCTTGGTATTCACAAACAAGCCAGTCTTTGTGAAACAAAAGCCAAAGCTCAGATCTTTCCTACCAGATTAGGTCTCAGGCAAAATATATCATGAGGAATAGAAGGCTTTTTTTTTTTTTTTTTTTTTTAAATAAGGCTTATATCTAGCAGTATAGGGTTTAAAGCATTCCACTGACATAGGAAAAAATCTCTCCTCTGCTTCAGTAGATGTGACTCTCTCATCTTCCATCCCTTATGCTCACCTTAGGAGAAGTTCTTTTGGTTTCTCTTTACTGAAGCTGCTCTACTTCATATTCCTAATCAAATACTGATGCATGGGTAAGGAGGAGGATGCGTTCCCAGATTCACTGCTCATACAAAAGACAAGACTTGAACCTGTTGAAACCTGCTTTTTCTTTTTTTTTAACAAACACAGTTAAGAAATCTGAAACACTTCCAAAAGGCTAATTTTGATACGGACCAAAGTTCTGAGAAAGCTGTGAAACACTGCTTTTTACTCCACAATAAAAGATGTAATTTCAAAATATGTTCTAGTGTTTCCTTGTGCCTCTTAGTGGCTCCTTGTGTCAGATACACAACCCAATCTGATTATATTGAATACTACTAATGTTAGCTGTCAGCTGCTTTATACCATCTGAGTGCACTGAGCTTGCTGACAGGATAAAAAGATTTTCCTGTAATGGTAAAAGAGAGAACTGCAGTCATTTGGAAGCTGGAGACTGTTCCTTCAGCAAAAGGCTGGATGCTCAATTTATTGGTTGTGCTTCACTAGAAAAAATAGCGCACTCATTAAAACATCAAAACTCCAAGTTTGAAGATACCTGCTTTTTTGAATTACAGCATGTGTAGAATATGAGATTTAATAATATTTCACCCTGATTATACTTGTGTAACACCATTTATAATTTGCAGACAATCTGTGGGGGACAGGGAAGCTCTGGGTATTATTGATTTACACTGTTGAGATCAATGTTATAAGCATATTTGCATTTGTAAAATAGATGGAATAGCTTTATTCTTCTCCCTGAAGTCCTAAATCAATGTGAAGCTTGTTTTCTTCTTTGCTTCTTTTTTGCTCTTTATTACAAAAATTGAAAAACTCAAAATAAAATATTAAGATATGCATATAGACTAGTCTGCCACTGCTTAAGCTGTACTGTGAGTAAGGAACACCATACATGTGTTTCATTTCAGCAATATATTTATAATCCCATTCTCTGTAGGACAATATTCCAGAGTGTTATATGACAAATCATAAAATACTGCAAAGACAATGACTGTAGTGGGGGAGGGAGGATTATTTAGAGAAGCAAAACCTTCATTTTGTTTTCCAAAGCATTCTGTTGCTCAGTAAATTAAATATCAGATGCAAGAGTTTCACATGGCAGTCACAATACCCTCCGGTGCCCTTGCGCACCACAGAGGGTGAACAGAAGTGCTTATATAGCATGCACACAAGCCAAGGAGCCATTATGGTAATAAGCGTAGACAGCTTTTTCACCATTAATACATATTACCATTAATATATTACCAGAATACAACCATTTCAATATTATGGATATCTTCAGTTTACTCTCCCTTCTTAGATTTTATTAGCAACATTAACAGACACTGTGTTCAACTTTGTTAACAAGAGAGCTTTGTTTTGTCTTCTAAGGGCCCCACTCAGGCAACTGAGAGTACAGATGTTTACAGCCAAGCTGCATTTGGATAATCATGTTTGCAGTACACTCGCGCTGATGAACATTGTTCCCATGAAAGACTTGTTGGCTTCCAAGTACCTTGCTTTCTAACAGGTTTTTGAGCTTTAATTGGAAGGTCTGTTGTGTAATTACAGATCTAGTTTCATGGTGTAGCATTCTGGCGGTTGTCTTGACTTACTGTGTCCTCGCTGCTTTTTATGCTTCTTATGACTTAGTTCCTCACATTTGAGGAACTCTGAAGGCTATCTGTAATGTTTAGAGAATGAAGAATAAGAAAACAGTGAGATGGCTTATCTACCCAGATTTTTGTTTTTGCTCTGTCACCTTCTCCCCTTCCCTTTTCCCCCTGCTTTCTAGCATGCAACTGGATACAAAATTCCTCTGACCAAGTCATATTAATCTCATAACAAAATAATTTTGTAAGAAAGACTGGCAGTGATCACAAATACATGCACACACCTAACTACATATCTCTACAGCTCTTCAGTCTCTCTTGATGTGCAGCAATTTGGAGAGATCATAGAATCGTTCTTCTCTCTCCTTTGTACTAAGGTTCAATTGGAGAGTCCAAAAATTCATAGAATCATAGAATGGTTTGGGTTGGGAGGGACCTTAAAGATCATCTAGTTCCAACTCCCCTGCCACCTTCCACTAGCTCAGGTTGCTCAAAGCCCCATCCAGCCTGGCCTTGAACACTGCCAGGGAAGGAGCAGCCACAACTTCTCTATGAGATTCTTTTTCCTCTTTATTGTAAGAAGTTCATTTAGAACTTAGCAATGAACAAAAGATGCTTAAATAATTTTTTTCCAGTACTGTGTCATTGAACTTTGTCTTGTGTCATGTGCCTTCATTCAGCTTTGCATAATCACCCTCCCTGAAATTGTTTCTCGCCTTGTACAACCTAAGAAATTGTGTTGTCTCTGCAAATTTTCTCTCCTCACTGTTCATCTTATTTACCAGTGGTTCTCAGTTCTGCTGTGACAGTTTGGGAACTCTAACTGTTAAACTTGAAATCTTAAATACTG
Source organism: Strix aluco (assembly GCF_031877795.1). NCBI lineage: Eukaryota > Metazoa > Chordata > Aves > Strigiformes > Strigidae > Strix > Strix aluco. The sequence continues at coordinate 8,247,132 of NC_133944.1, forward strand.
CAAGGAACTTGCAAAGATCCTCCATACAGGAGTGAATTTCACCAGACTGTCTCTTAGAATATAGATGTTGGGTTCCTTATAATTATTTCCTAAACCGTTTCATCTGTGCATCTTTCTGAGAGGCTTACCTGACCGACTGTCATTTTATTTGGAATTCTGGGACAGCTCTCAGCTCACTCTAAAGCTGTGTCAATCTTCAGGTACTGTTATTTCTTGATCCTCTTTCATATGAAACTGATTCCCTTTGATACCTATCTAGCATTTTTTTATATAGTTTTATTTTCTTTTGGTGTCATTCCCTGGCAAAAAATATTTTATGTTCTTTATCTCTTTTTCCCACCATAGTACTCCTTTTGGCCCTTACAAACCTTTTTTCTTTTCTTATGCATATTATAAAAACAATCTCAAATACCATTTCAGCCTCTCTCTTTTCCTCTTATCATTGTTATAGTCTTTTAACTTCACTTATTCCTATGTACCACTGTGTTTGTGACTGCTTTCACTCTTTAACCTTCCATTACTTTTTGCAGTTACACATTTTATTGTGGTATTTGCTGCTAGATGTCATGCTATGTACTACCCTCTAGGACATAACGTTAATGTCCAGAAACAATTTTTCTTCTATATTTTCTTCCTTCATTTCTTTATCCCATTTCCTTTTACCCAGCACTTATATGACTTTTCTAAAGCTCCAGTTCAATGTCCTCACTCAGAAGTCTTCCACTTTTAAGATAAAAAATGAAAATAATGGGGCTGATTTTGAACTAGCAACTTCATCACATCTGGCTTTCTGCCAAATCTCATTGATTCTTTTTTAGTTTTTCTTTTTTATTACATTGTGTGCAAATTCTACTTACTATGCCATACTTTAATGATTCCTTCCTCTTCAGAATTTATATCAAATGGACTGAAAACTGTGATCACTAACTGTACTTTCACATCCATGTTGTTAGGTTTTGATTAACATTTGGACAAATGTCTCTTTCAAATCATTGGTTCTTCCTGACAAATTTTTCCTTCATTACCTTTACTTCTGTATTATAATTGTATCTCCACAATGCACATAATGCTAGACATCACCTGGTGTACATTTCAAACGTAAACCTTTTTCTTTGCATCTCACAATATTCCCATTTAATACCTTAAGATTTGTACAACACTGTTACCTTCAGAACATAGTACCAGTGGCTTTATTCCAGGCATGAAGGCAACACTACATCAGGATCATCTTTGGCTGAGTCACTGTAAGTAATAAGGTTTTTTTAAGGTCAGCAAAAGGAAAAATTTGGCCCAGTATCTTGAAAACTTATTGATACAAGTCTAAGTGTCATTCAACTAATGCACATACATTCAGTGCATGGTTAAATGTCCAGTCATGTAGGGTTGAAATCATGAGTGTTAACTCTATGTTTTTGTTTCGGTAACTTAAAAATTTCAGGTGGTGATGTCCAGATTAAACTGGATTTCTTATGCCTTATATAACAAATGTTCTGTCAGCTCTGACTGCTGAATCTTGCCTTAAGGTCTTTGATTAACATGGATTTAAAAATCTAGGATTCTCTTGAAAATAATTTTTAACAAATGGTAAATGTGTATGCACATTAACAGAGAGCCTTTGATGACAGTTCAGCAATCTGGAAGTTAAGATCTAACAAGCACTTCTAAGTAAGCACCATATTTTGCATTTGGTAAAGGACTGGCTGACATCTCCTCTTGTATACTGTTGTAATTGTTCTAGTATGTTTTTGCCACAACTTTAAAGAACAAGCAGGCCAAGACAATAAATATTTTCAGAGTTGTAAGAGATTATACAAGGTGTAGGTATGTATCTGCATGTTCTGCACTTTGACCCCTAGGGAACTGGAGATATACTTAACCTCCTGTCTTAAATGAAGTTTTCCAAACACAGATAAGAAAAACAGCAGGTTACTGTGTGAAAGAGACTTATATTTCATTGTTATAAAGTCTGTTCAGGAGATTACAAATTCTGAAACAAAACCTCTTCATTTAAAAAATTCTCTGTGGGAAACTAATAGGGAATAAAGAACACTGTGAGAAAGGAAAATAAAGGCAAAATTTAAATTTGTCTGTCATCCTAATTAAAAGCAGGTTGTGAAACAATTTAGAAAAGAATTATCATTAAAAATAAAATATACTTGCAAAGTAAAATGATGTTAATAGGCTACTGATAAATTAAAAAGAAAATACTATACATCTACCTGCATTTTGTGTTTAGGTGAAACAATGTCCCATTAAGACCATGAGCAAAGCATGCATTCATTTCAAATTCTCAAGGTTAATAAATATTTCAGCAGTATAATATTCATACTGACTTAGAAAATTAAAATTTACATTTTATACATTAACTACTCGCAATTTCATTGACAAATTGAGGTAACTTTTCAGTGCAGTCACAGTTACAGGAATTATGATTCAAAAAGTCAACAGTGGCACGGTGTGACAGTCAGTTACTAGTTAAATCCTACATTTAAATATAGGAAAAAACCCACATACTTTCTTTCTTAGACTTAGAAGCTTTGGAGCAATTGTTGTTGGAACATGAGCATTTTAGGGGATGATAATTACTACTGCATACAGAAGACATCTTCCTGTACCCTGCATCTTGTAGGAAACTGCAAGAAAGCATAATCGGCATTTTACTGATAATTGCAAAGGAAGTAAGATGAGCTGTTTTCTGGGGGAATCATCTTTGTCAGATGATCACTCATGTAAAGACGAATTACAGCAGGATACCACCATTCTGGGTCCTGGACTGAGTCCATGTTTGTATCTTCGTGAAAGGTCTTACTAAGGTAGTAATAGAATGACTCCTGTAAATTTGAATAGGGTCAACCCAAAGGACTTTCTGGTTTTTGCTTTTTTTGTTTGTTTTCTTTCCTTAGGATCCCCTGGATGGTACAATGGAGGCCCAAGACAGTCAGGGAGTGACCAAATAGTCATTCTTGGGACGCTTGTCCCCCAAAAGTTTGATTTTTATAGTTACAAGGTTTTTTGTTATTTCCAAGATTGTTCCGAGCATGCCTGGTCTGCAAACTTTATTTTCATGGTAGTATATGGGAATTTTATCCTGTCATAAGGGCACACAATTACCAACAGGTATCATTTTCAGATGATAATCTGAGTCTAGCAGTTGAAAGGCAGCTTCTTAAACTGCCAGTGTGTCCATCCTCAGGGTAGGCTTTGCTTGGAGAAGTCCTCAGAGCCTCATGAGACCCACGCACAGTCAAAGCCGTAGTTTTGCTCTGCTCCAATTTGCTGCTTTTTGAGAGTTGCGTTTCAAATGAGATGTGCGTTAGAGTGATTTCCATGCAGATGTCATGTTTATCAGAATGAGAGCAAGCATGCTGTCCTCACTCTGATTGTACTTGGAAGCAACAGGTGCTCTGGCTTTTTTATGAGACCGAGTGCTGATGGCAGAGTGCCAGCAAATGGAGACGAGACAAACAGCTATCCACTTCACTGGCGCATGGCAGTGGACTCTACCCCCTCCCTATCCATTTTGCTCATCAAATATACCAGCAAAGGAGGTATATTCTGGTTAATCAAAGGAGAAATAGCTGCTCAGGCCACAGCCAATCCGGAGAGATCGCTTCTCTTTGTTATTTACAGCATGGGGAGTCCCTGCTTGTCCTGCCTACATTCTCATTTCATTTGAAACAAGTTTCAAACAGCCACTGCAATCAGGGTATAAAAAGAAGGGGGGGGAGAAACAAAAATGGAGATCTTAACAGTGACAGAGGAGGTTGAGGAATGGAAAGATAGTAGGTTGAAGGGAGCCAAGCATTCATGATGGAGGTGGAAAAGTTGAAGGTGAAGAGGTCCATTGGCCTTGCAGAGAAGGTTGCACAACACTGGAGAATTCTTTTGCCTTGCCGTTGAAAACAGAAAGAAATAGCAACCCCAGTGATGTCAAATATCAGCAATTCAAGTGTTGTTGCTATAGTAATGTGCTGGAGGCAGCAACCTAATATGCATATTTAAGGTTTGCTGTAGGGTACAATCTATCAGTGTTGACCCATGAAAGTAGACAAACTGGCTGAAAATCCAGTCTTGCCTAAATCTGTGAATCCACACAGAACTATTGTTTCTTGTGTGGTTGTGTATAGCTTACCATTTATCCACATTATCAGAGGAGAGGTAAGAAAGTAGGAGAGACCCGACACGGGCCTTGCGGAAACTCACTCTTGTGTTTGTAACACCAGTAACATACGTTGTTTTCACCTTGTTCCTCTCTTGTCATCCTCTTCACTTTGCAGTCTCACTGCTATCAGCCTGGCTATCAGCCTGTTATTCTCCAGCCTCTCTCTGATTCATTGGGTATATTTTACCTCTTTGCTATGGAGCCACTTTTATCACACCCTTTATCCTCCTAATCAACTCCTCCATTTTTCATAGTCTTTCTCACATTTTCTAAATTTCATTTTTCCTACTGATTGACTCCCTCTTCTCCAACTAATCTTGTTTCATTTTTTCCTTCAGTGTGAAGAAGACATTGCCAAAATGTCACCTCTAATCTTGTTTCCCATTTCTAGCATGTAATTTATTAATCCTCTCTCTCCCATTTTTTCCCTTTTATTGAGCAGCCTACATGCTAATACAGCTCAAGTTTTATTTTCAGATTGTCAAATAAATAATTTCACAAGTCTTAAGAGTAGGAGAAAAATAAAAAAGAGCTTTGAAATAATGATCACCCCTGTCTTTCTGCCGAGGCGTTTGCTTTTAGATCTACACAAATCACTTTATTCAGGGATGATATAGCTGTCCCATATCAGTTAAATTAATTATTGGATAGGGTATTTAAGGAGCTAAGGTGAAAAGCCTGCCTTTGTCTGATTGATAAAGAACCACTACATAAAACCTTCATATTACTACAACTTTGGTCTCTTAAAAATAATATTCCTCCCCCGCTGCTAAATCTGTATTGTTGTTGGGTGGTGTTTTGGGGGAGCTTCCTCCCCACCCTCATCAGTTTGTTTTTAATGAGAGTTTTAATTGGCATCTTGCATTGGTAAGCTGATAGCCTTTTTCTGCCTTTTGTGAACACTTTTACTGGATCTCGAAGTCAAAAGGAAAGAGAAAACTATCAGTTCTTTTTGACCAGAGATGAGTGACCATAAAATACAAGCACAGTTTGGTCTTGGTGCAAGGCCTGCTTTAAAGTGTAATATTATTTTTACTGATAGATTTTTTTACCACTGCTATGTTCAATGGGAAAAGAATCATTACTCCCCAACTTAACAGCCATGTTGTCCTCACAGAGCCTAAGACAATGCATATGCCCTTCTCATTTTTTGGCATTTTTCTTGTGACTATTAGTGTTTTTATCAGAGGTGCTAACTTTGCTATAGGAGATCAAGAAACATGTAGAGAAGATGCGGTGCAACCTTTTTCAAATTAGATATCTAGTGCATCCTTCTGTGACTGCAGGGTAGTTTCTTATACTGCACCAATCTGGTAGCACAAATGCAAGCATTTAGTCAAATGTTTAACGTCATTTTCAATAATGAATGTAGGTCCATGCTAACATCTTCTAAGCATTACCCAACCCTAAACCTGGTTCCTTGCCTGAGAGCACGGTTTTCACCTCCCAAGATAGGTATCCATGTTCCCAAAAAATGTACAGACTCATAATGCACAGGGAAGGCCTGTTCAGGAGACTGTTTGCAGTTTCTATGCTAGCCTAGCATGTAATGAGGAGGCAGGCAGGTAGAACTGCAGCACTGTGATCAGAGATAGAGGTCATCCTCTGCCCTAGGATTATCAGTGCTAAACCTTGCCACAGAGTTTGGTACTCAATCAGGATTAGCTGCTTTTCTAACCCAGGTTGTGTTAGTTTCCATGGAATAAATAGGTTTAGAAAGCAAGTGGTGTAAATATGACTATCACTGAGACAATTAAGCAGCTACACACATTTAGTATCTGTTACTGTCCAGCTTTTGCAGAAGTATTAATATCACTGATGGGCAGCTGTGCGTCTGCATGTGCAATAGCCACAGATACAGGAAAATACCATGCCAGGCAGGTAAGTCCAGTATTTAAGTACCTTCAAGACTGTAAAGATGTTTCCTGGTTGCCAATTAACTCTGTAGGCACTTAAATTCTTGAAACGTTTGTACACAATCCTCTACATGAAGATTTGAGCTTACTCTGCTTTCATTCAGGACAACCCGTGTAGCTTCAGTTAGCACAGTGCCAAGGTGAGCCCCAAGGCTTGAGACAGGGTTTACTGGCTCAGGTTCAATGCTGCACTAGTGTGACTGCGTTACATCTGGTGGCCTTCGAGTAAGGGCAGAGCAGGCTCATCTCTGCAAGGAAGTTACTCTATAGATAGAGACTCTATCTCTACCCATTACACTCTCCAGGTATCTGTTTCTGCTTCTGGGCACATCCAAAGACACTTCATTTTTGACAGTGCTAAATTTCTGGGTATTTCCCTCTTGTTTAATCCTGTTAACGGTTTACACTGCCTGATTGACCTCGCTTGCGTGGGCCTTACTGGACAGCGAGTCTTGGAAGGAACCTTCAGCATCAATGTATTGGCCTGACACAAAAGAGGCAGGCTGGCTGATCGGTGGGAGAAGCAGCTTTTGCCATCCAGCCTAGAATATTTGTTGTTTTGGAGACTGAGTTTCTAGGATTGGGATTAGAGGGGAGTAGGTTAGCTTTGTGTTACCTATGAGAGTGCCTGAAACATCAGGTATAGCACGTTTTGGGGCAGGACTTCATTCCAAGGTGTTTAAGCTATAATACATTAACCATGTTTACCTTACTATATTTACATAAACTAAAAAGCATTTAAAAATGAACTTGGGCAGCAAATGTGAGGTAACATTTCCCTTACTCATGTTAGTGCTCAGCTCATTAGTGTCAGTCACTCACTTATGCTCTTTCCACTGATTCAGTGATCAGGTACTTCCTACAAAATGAAAATGAAACACCTTCAACAGGAGCCACAGAGCTGCAGTTTGATGCAGCAGTCAGTGCTCACGAGAAGAGCAAGGGCAGCAGGGGAAACTTCATGTTTTGTGTACAACCCGATATAGCAGACGTGGTCTCATGCCTCCCTTGGTCCTGCATGTGAGAAAACAAATACCAGACTTGCACATCCCAGCATGCTGAGATGTGAGCTGTGTGCCTAATTACTTGATATTTGCAATATTTAGGCAAATATTCTCAAAAACAGTCAGTTTGTTAAGGACTTGGTGAAAACCTAAAGGATTTAGATTCTTCCTGGTGAACGCAGGTTTTAATTTACAATTTTGTGGCTAAAATGACAAGGTCTTTTTGTAGCTCTGCTGCAGGTGTTTAACAAGGGTACAGTTTAGTCCACATTTCACTCCTTGGGATTTCCAAGTGACGGTGCCAGTTCACGCCCAAGGCTGGTGGCTTAGATATGTCAGAGCTTTTTCATTCCAGTGGGCTGGAAGCCTCAGTGCCCTACTCAGAACTGTAGTTTGCACTAGACAGCAGGTCACTTGGGAATTAAGTACTAATTATTAAAGTCTTTCTGCCTTCCTGAAGTAATTTGTTTTTTCATCCCACATGTGGGTGGAGATGCAGTGTGAAATTTTTCAGAATGAAGAGTTCTAAAGTAATCCCTCCTGGAGTATGACAGATCACATGGAGCTGGGAAATGACTGCAGATCATAGACATACAATGTATTTAAATATGAGCAATCAGAAATTCATGGACACTGCTATAGATGTTCTGCTTCTGGGAACAACAGTAAGGAGGACTGCTACTTAAAGGAAACGCAAGTGTTCTCCAGTGCCAGAAAAGTAAAAATCAACAAACATCACAGCGTGGTATATCTATCTGCTGCATTACTGACACGTACAAATAATGAAGAGCTCAACTGCTCACTACCAATATCCGTTACCTCCTTGCAAACGTGACAGTTTTCCCTGCCAGTGTTTGTCAAGCTACCATGAGTTGCATTCGTATTCCATATGGACACGTATTTTTTCTTTGTTTTCCTTTGACATTAATGCTCTGGCAGAGCTTTCTAAGTAGTAAAGTAAGGAAATTAACTTACATTTGCTGGCTTGCTAAAGTAAATTAGCTACACTTTTGACTTTCTGTGGTTTTACTCTGAATGGGAGAAGCAATAAAAATGAAATAAGGCTAATCACTGTTGTTCTATGGTTTTCTCTGTGGTGTGTTAAGAGGAGAAGAATCCATAATGAAAACTCATGAGTTCATATCTGCTTAAAACAGGTCTCTAATTAGCTTCTATAATCGATCTCCCTGCTCTAGCAGGTGAACCAGGTAATTATCTTGTTTATACTGTAGGTGAGTCACAAAATGCTAGATAGCTTTCTCTGTATCTTTAAAAGATAATGCATTGTAACAAGTGTTCCCAATATGAATGAACCACTGTCATAACCCATACCATCTGTTTCACACGCAGTGATGTGAGATCTCATTTTATTCTTTGTTACAAAGAGCTCCAGACATCAAAGAACTGTCCCTTTGACCGCTGTCTCAATCAAAGGATTTTACCTAGACAAATCTTTACTTCCCATTACGATTTCAATGCTGCAGAATATCAGGTGTTTCCTGGTATGAAGAGGAAGAATCCAGTCACCGATGCTTTTTTTAAGGGCCAAATCTTATCACTGTTCACTTCCCATGGGCCTTTTGAGTAGCACAGAAACTCCAAACTCAGCAGTTAATTAGGGGTTAGTTACTTAGGGCCTGAGGCTTTAGAGACAGACTGTGGTGCACTATACAATGTATGTCTTTTATTCAATATGATGTGTCTATCTGTTACCTTCCCGAAGGTGAAGTAGAGATATGTTGGCTAAATGCATGGTTAGGATTAAGTTGATGTATAGAGAGCACTATCTCAGTATGTTTAATTGCTCATAGAAAAATCCCTAAATCTGACATATTTTGAGTCTTGTCTCTATTCTCATGTTATTCAATCTGTGCTTTATGTACATAATACAGATATTTCTCTTTCTTGCAGGTTGTATCATAGTAAATTCTACAAAGGAATAATCCCTTTTGACAACTTTTAAAGGGTCACAGCCGTATTTGAAGCCATGACCAGTAGCACTAATAACAGTGTATTTGCAAAGAGAGGACATACAGAGCAGTTCTTCCTAGTATAATGTGGAAGTGTTTCATCTCTTTTGTACTAGAGAAGACGCTTCTTGCTTGTGGTGAATGGCTGAAATACGAGACTACGTGTTTTCCGTAATCATTAAAACAATAGTGTACCAGCTTTTCCCCAAGCTAAAACTAATCCTGTCGTGGGCATGCCCCTTTTCCTCTTCTCCTTGATAACTGAATTCAAAATTCCCATAAATAAGGGTTTTTTTTTTCATTTTTCATAGGCTTGTCCCTAGCAAATTTAGTTTCAAGGTCTTTTATTTCTGTTTCTAAAGTAATTATCCTCTGGGCCTCTTCCTTTCTTCCTGGTATGATGCTAGACTAATTATTCTTCTCCTAATGAATGCCTGAAATGGATCCCATATGGTGGCATATGTGCCTTCAGATGGAAGCTTCGTTTGAATAAAATAAGAAAATTCTTCTCTTGGGGCTTTCTTAAATTTTTCATTCTGTAACAATGATGAGTGAAATCTCTGTCTTGGGGATAGATGCAGCCAACTTGCTTTCTATTACATTTCGAGCTTTCTCTGAACTGGAGATTTCCGTGTCTCCCTCTCTCTTGCTCTGGCCATCTGCAGCTCTTGCTCCACGTTGTCACAAAGACTACTTGAATGAGTCAAAGTATCATTATATTTGATCTGAAAGCCATTTTTGTTTCCTTAAAAAATACTATGTATACCATTATTTCTCTCACAGTTGTCACCTTTCTCTAGACCTACCCTATAGCATGTAATGTCCTTTTTTATCACCTCTATGGCTCAATTCACACAGTGACTTTTTTATACAATTACCTAAGTAAGAAGAGACTAATTCCAGTTTATTTCTTTGCATGCGACGACTTGAACCCACAGATCCCAGCGGAATGCTTTATCTACCAGATTACTGAGTATTCTATGGTGCATGTCAGTCTTTGTATCTATAGGAGAACAAGTACCTTCAATGCATAAATGTAAAATGAAGGTCTTCAGGTCTCAGCACTGTGAGCACTGCACTGGCAGTGACAGCACCAGAAGGAATGGCTGCTACCTATTTTTGGAAATGCAGCATAAATTTACACTGCACTTGGTTGCCGATCACCTTTAAGAAGTATTGGTAAAACGTCCAATGAAACCTAGTGCTGCCTCTTTACCTTTCTGTAACATGACAGAAAAGTTGTAATTACAATGTATTGTTTATATTGTGGTAGACTATAGAAGTCCTGGCCATGGATATGTACAACCTTGTACAGAGCTGTGCAATGGAGAGTATTTTCACCAACTTTAAAAACATGTAAAAATAGGGTCATTGGTACTATTTTTTGCAAGCATATATAAGTAAAACAAGTCACACTGATTGATATATTAAGCTTATATCAAACATTAAAATATGTGAGACATTCCAACTCTGCCATCCAAACTGTTAACAAATTCAGGCTTTTTATTGCTTAAGATCCATAACTTTTCCATAGATTCAGCTTTAATTCTGTTGTGTTTTCTGAAAGACTTAGTGTTTTATTTATGGAAATCTCTGTCATTTTGTTCTTAAACACAAAACATTTTTCTACATACTAATCACTGAAGCAGACATGGGGAAATTTGTGTTCTGAACTTCCAGCTACCACAATACACTGTTCTTGAGTCTACTAAGCAATACTGTAGTGAATGAGTAAGATTGCATCTTCTAATTATGGAGGTGATGCCAATATCCTGATCAGTCTGAAGCAGGGTTGTGATCTGATACTGCTACATAAAAGATATGCCAAAATGGAAATATTTATAGACAAATGAAAGAGGAAGTAAAATGCTGATTTAAAGAACACTGATTCTGCATAAAGTTATTTTAGTAGTGTATCACTTGAATCATGCTAATCACTTGTGAAAACATAATCATTTTATCTGATGTTATGTATTTGTTCTTGATTTCAGGGACACAATGGGGAAATTATTGATTTTCATTAGAATATTTGATCCCAAGTTGATAAAGAAAGGACAGTAACTAAATGTGTCACTACTAATATTGAGCTCTACTTGGGTTTATAAAAGACCTTCAGCAATGTGTGAATCTGCAATCAGGGAGAATGTTAGAACAGGAAAAACACCTGAATTTAAGAAGTGCTATGAGGCCTTAGTTTCTGTTTAAATGGAAAGAGTGTTTGCCTCTGGGTGGTCTCAGCCTGAGAATACCAAGCCAACAGCTTTGCAAAATACATACTGTACTTTTGTGAATAAGCTTATTTTTACTTGCTGGCAGTTTCTTGTTTTGTTTTCTCTTCTATGAATGAGTAATTGTTAGCATTCCAATAACCCAGCTCAGGCTTTAAAATAACAAACCACAAAACAGATTTTAGCTCCTCTAACAATCTTTAAGCTTGCACATTCTTGTAAGGCATAATCCTTGATTTGGATTTGTTCTATTTTGCTCCATTTTGTCCTATTCTGTACAGAATTTTCTGATATACTTGCGAAGATTTTTAACAGACCAAACCTGGAAGAGTCCCCAGTGATCTGTTCAATAGCTTGTGTCCTCTACCTGACTTTCAATCACTTGCTACAAATAACCAAGGGAACATAAACCATTTTAGGGGATAATAATTTATCTTTTGCAGAACAGTTGGTTTCTTTTCTTTCACTGACTCAATGCAGTGACCATACAGAATGCTTAATTCATAGTTCAGACAGCAGTTTCTTGTTCAGCTTTCTTATTAAAGTCACAGTGTCATTTTCTGGGCGGTATTTGCACATATAAGCTTGATGAAAAACCAGTAACCAACCGGGCTAGGGGAAGAGGTAATTTCTTATCCATATCTCAGTATTGGTTGCTTTCCCTGCTGGAAGTTGGTTCTGAACACCCTCTTTAATGAGATATGCTGCTGAAGGTAATAAATAACTATGAGAATCTGGTCAGCAGTATCTTTTCTTAGAAAACCAAAGCTTTCAATGTCTGCTACATAAAGTTAGGCCCCTAAATTCATTGGTAAGTATCCTGAACAAATTACTATGATGATGAAAAATTCCACTTAGCCACAAATCTAATTTTGACAACATGAGCTGTGAATACTCAGAGCTTTGTAGAAGCAGACCACTTTGATCTACGTAATCAGATTTGGCATTTTGTCTCTACTTACATCTATCTAGGAGCGATGTTTCAGGAATATTGTTCAGGCAATATCGTTTGGGCAATATCAAGTGTGGGACACTGTCATTTTCTTGACGAGGTTAGAAACTTTCTACTCTCTTCCCAAGTTGGAGGTTTTTTTCACTCATTGAGCCTTAGAGCTAGGAATTTCAGTAGTTTGCTGTATCAAGAGGACAGGTGCAAACTCAGCAATACTCACATGATTCATGGTACCAGTTCTGACCCAACATCTTGGGGCCAGAATTAGGGAACTATGGCAGCATTCAAAGTGCACATAGATGTCTGGTGTGATCTACAGTACTACTTGAGCACAATGTAAACCAGGGAGTAGGATTCTACTGCCTTTCAGCAGGAGTGAATTGCCTAGTCTGCTCTATCCATCTTGAAAATGCTGTGGGGCAAGAATCAGAAGGTAATGTAATATTCATACCTTTGATACATCTGATATTGCAGGAGTAATTTTCAAAACTCAATCAGGTTCCCTTGAAAACTAGGTACCAGTTTTACCCACTGTCAGGAACCCACATTAGTTACTTAAATAAATTTCTTCCTGTGGAATTGGCATAATCTTGCTGCTAGATAGAAACTTTCTATCATCCAGCCTAAAGTTATTTCTTAGCACTTGAGCAGGGTCTATCTGCATCATTATATACCTAAATCCCTTTAGGAATCTTGACTTTTGTGCCTTCTATCATAAAAAAATCACAGACTACATACTAGAGTGGCTTTGCCAACTACAGGTGTGACAGGTCACTGAGGGAACAATGTAATCACCTGCATTGAATAAAACTCCAAGGTGATATGATAAAGGAAAAACTGTTCATGTGCTGGGTGTTACAAGCCCAGGGAGAGAATGAAATGCAGAGGGTCCTACTGTTTACCAATCCTACTTCATTTAATAGCAATCTAATGTAGTGACATAATTATACCATACTAATAAATCTGCAGAGTCAGGAGCTCTTTTGCAGTTCTGTAGCTACAATATAGTCTTCTAAAGTTTACTGTTTCTTTCCCATTACTGGTCATCTGCTGCATGTTGTCACCTGGTAAGAAGCATAACAAGACAATAAATAGAAAGAAGGAAAGAAATTTGAAAAGCTCCAAGCAGTACTCTCAAGAACCCTTGCAGATTTTCTTTGTCTGACACTTTATATTTAAAAATTAATCCAGAGCACCCCCACAAAAAAATCTATTTTACTTGTTTAACAAAATGGAGTATTGATTTGCCAAAGCCTAAACAAAGCAGCCTACATGATTCATTGATCAAGAATTTGGGCTCAGTCCATGTGATCATTAACTTCTTTGTCAGGTGCATTCATTTATTCATAAGCTTTGTTTATGGCAGGCCCTTTCACTGGCTCTTTTCAAAGTAACAAAACCCAAATGCCTTCTCTGCCTTCCATTTCACTGAATACAGAAGACAAAACAGAAGGTGCTACCAACTTCAAAGATTTTATAAACCTTTTGAAGAATCCAGGAACTCTGGAGTCTTTCATATAAGCCCAGGCTTCAGTATTATTTTGGAACTGTACATCATGAGTATAAAATTCTCCAAAGAAAGCAAGCCCTTGTGTTGCCATGTGGGGAACCTAACCAAATTTGACATAGTCAGTAGTGACAGTATTAGGAGCTCCATATACCTTTGTACTGTTGTTCAGGAATTGCTGGTTGTGTGACGTAAAGCCATTCTTTTGGTGGACTGTTGTTGCAATAAAATATGTTTGTTGGAAACTTCTCATACACAGGTTACAGGATTATAAAATGGGATCTGGTTAAAACCCATGGCTTAATCACAAATGAAAACCTTTTAGCTTTTTCTCGGTACACTGTCTGTGATTTAAAGTAAGCAAGGCAACAATAAGCAGAAGAGTTCTGAATTCTGTTTCTTTAAATATGGTACTGTTTTAAATTCCAGGCTTTACTGTGCTGTATAGCTTAATAGTAGGCTAACTGTTAGATACGAACAATGAAAAATTAGTCCTTATAATCAATATCTGAGTATTTGCTGCACTCCATTAATCCTGTATCATAAAGTAACATCACAGTCATGAAGAAGTTGTGATAGGGTAAAGCAGGGTAGGATCTTCCATTGAGTTAAACAGCCTGTGATAACAGACTGGGTTCAGCATCTTCCCTGGAACACAGGCACATTAGGTAACCCCTCAGAGGAAGCTGGATAAGCTCTACTGCCTTTCCCTTGAGGGGCTGTGGGTTAAAGGCATACTCAGAGACAGTTACCTCAAAAGAGCTGGCATGTTCACTCACATACCTTGTCGTAATTCCACTGTAAGCCTATCTCCTTAGCATGCAGCTGTCAACCTTTTAACATCAAAAATGAAAATAGTGGGAAAAGAAGATGAAACAGTTTGTGATTTTTTTGGTCTTGTTTAAAGAAAGAATAAAGTGGTCTCTCAGTAATTTATACAACTGAAGTCTAATTTGCATGCTGGATGGGCTACAATGCAAACTACAGACTACAGTCTAACTTTGGGAGTCTAGGTTTCTCTGAGGATGTGGAATTACACCTTTCTGCATATCCACTAATTCTTGCAAAGACAGTAATGGAAATATGAATCTATATGAATCAGGACATTACTGATAAATAGCATAAAGTACTACTGCAGGAGGAAATACAGGCCTCATCCAGAACTGTGAGGAAGTTCTTCCACAAATTGTATGCAGTGCGTTTGAATTAGACACCACGTCTGTAGTTGGTACAAGGCTGTGGTGATATGGACAGAGAATTTACTAGCTCAATCTTTATGTGTTTGGGTGGGAGAAATGAACTTTATCCTGACCAAACTTAGTGTGGATAACTTGGTAAAAACTCCTGAATAACAAGTGAGTTAAGTGTACCTCAATGCTGGGTAGCTATGTGAAACCTCAGTGACATATTCTCTCTCAGAAAATTTTGGGGTCCCTTCTTAAAAATGGTGAACTTGTAAACATCTTATGCTGAACTCAAGCATTCTTTATCAGAGATAGGCTGATTTTAGACTTAACTCTGGTGTAACTGCTGATTTTGTGCCAACAATGGAACAGAAAACAGAATCACGCTTTGCCCAAGGCAAAGTTCTTGCACAGTCTGTTCTATTATCAATACAAGTCACAAACCTTTTCTGCAGTGACAACTCATTACAAATATTTTTATGCTCTGCAACATTTATTTGATTTAACCTTTCTTCTTAAATTTAAACTATTTACATTTGGATAGACAGTCATGTATTACGAGCAATAGAAAGTAAGACATCGTCAGTATGTATTATTGTTAGTATGCTCTGCATACACAAAATGTATATGCACACGTATGTATTAACTGCTCAAGAAGTTTCAGAGAACAAAAAAAGAAATTAGAACATTTGCTTAACACTAATGCTATATATGTATATATACATTTTTCTGTTAGCAGCATATTTGCACTATGCTTTCTTTCAGTTCAAGACTGAATATGTGCCTCAAGAAATAGGCTTTAAATGGATGCACAAGAGCTGGCTACAATGGGTAATTTCATTTAGGCACAGAATTACAAAGTAGCCATTTTTAACTTCAACTAGATTACACATTTACTAAACCTTCCATAAATTCATCATTTGGCTGAGTCACATTGAGAATTGTTTTAAATAAATCTATGTGAAAATTAAATTTAAGTTGAAAAGCAGCAGGAAAAAGATGTATAGTAAGTACTTCATTTGTTGTAATAGGACTATTTGGAAGGAATACAAATGCACTTCAAATTGTAAAGAGCGTAATTATTTTTCTCCAGAAGCTGAATGAAATAGAGCAGCTTCTGCCTATATAATATTTGATATGAGTTATCCTCATAAAATTCAAGTTGTATTTTTAAAAGTAAGTGTTTTTCTTGGTGTATAGGAAATTTTCAGATGAGTTGTCCATTTCTTTGTTTTATTAAAATGGCCAAAAAGAACATAGGAATTTTCTTAGCTGGTTGGACCTGTAGTACAGCTTCTCTGTTATACTACCTTTGGCAGTGGTATACTATCAGGTACTTCACAGAAATTCAAAAACCCATTTATTATAGAAACCAGGGTGGGGACAATGGGGATGGATGAGACATAAAGGCCATGGGCAAAACCCTAAACCTGAAAAGACCTTAAAGAGGTCACCTAGTCCATCACCCTGCCCCAATAATCCACAGAGAGGAGAAACTGCATTCTAACCCCTGACAATGAATCTTGGTTTCAGGGTCTCTTTCATATCTAACAAAACTACAAATGTGCATATTATCCATACACTGTCTAAGCCTTTTCAAGTGCTATACGGGATCAGTGTATTGTAGATAGATGACTGCAAAAGATGTGGAGTGCCATGTAATAATTTATTGCTAATAGATGACTGCTGGGATTCTGAGACATTTTGTATCACTTGGGTTTGGTCGGGAATATCAGCAGGAAGGAGGATATTGTTCCAGACAGCCATCCATCAAGTGACACTTAGGAGCTGTTAAGAAACAACGTCAGAACTGTTAGATTTAATGACTCTACCTCCTTTTCCCGACAGCCTACCAGACTTGTTCTGACAAGACATGATTAAGGGACTCCCCCTCCAAAAAAAACCAAAACCCAAAAAAAAACCCAAAACAAAGTGGCAAGATTTAAAGTAGGAGTTTTTTAACAAGAGGGACAGTCTTTGCTGCACGGTGGAGCACTGAGCAACTATGCAGGAGCTGCGTCCAGAACTTAAAGCAGTGTGTTTACATCAACATGGTGCTGGGCTGCCTAATGTGTGCCGCTGAGAGGCAGATGGTCTTAGCTGAGAGCTAGCTCTGTGCTACCACAGCAATAAGCCGTTTGGAGTTTGAACGGGTATCCTCCACAGTGCAACACAGTGCCAGCTCAGGTTAATGTTTCTTCATCTGCCTGTTGGCTCTCCTTGTGAAGCCTGCCGCAGGGGAAGCAGGATAATGAATTTAGGGTAGCTAAAAAAGCTACCCCTACTTAGCATACCTACTCCCTACAAACCCTTAAGCCAGTGTTTAAAAATCTTCCCTCCAATTTTCTATCCCTTTTTTTTCTTTTTGTCTTTAAAGATTTATGCCCACAGCCAAATGCCAAATAAAGAACACTTCTCTTCTAAAAATGTTATTCTGGCACTGACCCTCCTCCATGCATTGACTTCTTTATGGAGTTTAACCTCCAGGGTAAGAATGATTGATATGCTGAGTATTGCAGCCCAGGGCCTGGTCTAAAAATGAAAAAAATCTAAATTCCCCTCGAAGGAGCCCTACGAGCCAGGGATATGCACTGGACAAGGGAGACACAGATGTAGCTAACTGTTTAACCAAGACACTACATCATGAATGACAATGGCACTGTACGTTGATAAACCATTAGCTTTTGTGGGTTTGAAGTGCACCACCTTTGTCACCATTAGAAAGTTTAAACAAGAATTTTTGTTTCACTATGTCTGTGTCACCTGTAATTTTGTACACTTCCATCATCTTCACTTTTCATTATCACAATTATGTTATTTACCCTTTTTGAGACAGTTCTGATCTCTACTCTGTGTGTGGATGATGACATTTCTCTGGTCTGATACAGTATTAATTAAACACTAGTTGGGTTCTTTAGAGACTGATCTCTTTAGAGACTTTGGCTTTAAAATAAAATCGTGCCAAAGAAACTGCATGCAATAAATGCCTACTTTATAAAATAAGTAACTGCCTTTGGAAAAGAAACAAATGCAAATTCTAGTTTCTGTGCTTCAAAGAGGTGACAAGAAGAAGTGCCAGCATCTTGGCTCCTGTCGCTGCTTTATTGTCACAAATTGTTAGTTACATTTGAAAATTATGGATCTCTCTCATTGTGAAAGTTGTGTCTGCCAGTTGGTGCCTGTACACTAGAGTGGGTTTACCCAATTAGCAGAATTTCCCATGCAGGACCCAGAATAGCTGTGCATGCAGCCTAAATGTTACCACAGCTGAGGCTCATCCTGGGACACTGGTGGTCTGAAAACAACTGATTTACCAGGTGAGGTCAATGCAGGAGAAGCTGTACAAAGCATGTCTCAGTGGCAGTCAGCCTTGGCACATCTAATCTAGCTGTATTTGTCTATAGTTTTCTCTCTCTGACAGATAGAGTCTGCCCCAATCACAAACACACCGTGCAGCAGACAGAACAGTATTTTTAACCCCAGCGAACTCATGAAATGAAACAGGTCATGGAAACAATGACATTTAAGTGCTACTTGTAATCTTTATCATAGGCTATCTCAAGCTATTTGCATCTCTCTTCTGGCACTCAACCAAGTGAAATGCACCCTGTGCAGAGCTGTGTACTATTCAAGCCACATCGAAGGCTCATACTAAGACAATGGGAGTGCCACCAGGTAACTGCTTTATGGGAAAAGCGTCCGAGGTACTTAAGAGACTGATTTCGTGTAAGAGTTCAAAGTAAAAGAGGAGGCATGAGTGGAGAAATAGTAGTCCTGAGAAAACATGAGTGTAACTGCAGTTTTTCACCTGCCAGTGGACTGAATTGCATGTTCCCTATTTTGGGTTTTATTAAACAGTGGAAACCTAGTACTGTAAAGTATCCCATCAATAATGCAGGGCCATGGACCTTTCCATACCTTTTTGCTTTGTTGCTGTATATAGATTTCTGCACTTTTCTGGTGCAATTTCCAATTGAATCACAACCTAGAGAGCTGAACTTCAACAAAAAGCTATTATGATAGAACACACAGAATAATATATAAAGATGGACTATAACAAAACCATGAAGTATCTGCCACCTTTATAATTAGATGGCCAGAATTCATCATTAAAAAAGAAAAAAAGAAAAGAAAAAAATAACTTCCCCCTAACTATAGTTAGCAATTCACATCTTTTCCTTTCCTTTAAATAGTAGGTAGGGTTTGTAGGTAAATTTTTGTTTCTCTAGAAGGCAGTGGAAATGATCACTTCTTTATACACAGAAACAAAGTTGCTGTAGCCCTCCTAATCAGTGTTTTGATGATCTACAGATCATGGCAGGCACTACTTTATTAATTGGTTCCAAGTTAACAAAACCAGCTTTGTTCACAGAGCTATTCCAGTAGTAAATAAGTGCTGGGAAATGCTAAACTTATCAATAGCTGTCACTTATTTTAATGGCTTGAGGAGCATCCAAATATATCTAGATTATCTTGAAAAAAATGTGATTAGTTTTATTTTAGTTGATCTTAACCACTATAAGGCAGTCATGTTCTAAATATTTAATAACTCTGCTTTTTTAATATTTTGTCTTTCATTAAAGTAATTTCTGATTTCTCAATGTATATAGTATGATGTAAGTCCTATCCTATAATGATCATCTTAGTGCTAAGCAGTACAAAATGTTAACGTAGTCTACTTAGAAATAATGTATTTTGTAGTTTGCATGTCTCCTCAAATTTCCTTTTTTTTTCCTTTAAAAATATATCTAGTTCATTCTGATATTTGGGTTCCTAAAAACCGCTAAGTATAATTTTTCATTTAAATATAGACACAATAGAAAAACTGCTTTAATGGAGATAAATACAAAATAGGATATAAAACATTTTGATTGAACAATATGACATACAATGTGATTATTATGTAATTTATTAAGGTATTCTGGGAGGAGGGGAAAGGTTTTCCTGCTCAAAACATTACCCTTTCGTACCTCCCTAACCTGTGTTTTAATTTTTCTCTTGAATGTTTTTGTGGTTAAGATACCAAACCAAGCCATTCATTATTCATCCATAAGGATGCATACGTAAGGATGCTCTGGATGCAAGCTGGGACCCCCAGTTTAAACAGATCTTAATTGGTCTATACTTTGCATTATTGAGCAGTTCCATTTGTTATGTTTTGAAGAGTTACTGTTAACTTTTACATGCCCCACACCTCATTTTATGTAGTTAAATGTGGGCTCTAAATGAGCACTTCCATTTGTGGCATCTGTTGTGTTTCCCTCTCCAGCCACCCTGTATGTCTCTCCTGCTGGGAGAACCTGAGCTGACACAGTTGCTGCTGGCAGTGTCACTGTCTGCTTTTCATCCAGAAAAATGAGTTCTGTGTCTTAAACACCCTAAAGGAGGCTGAATTGGATGCTTTATGTCATTCTGCATTTTACTCAAGCAGCAAAGGTTACTCCTTCTCTATTCCCTTCATAGTTGTGAGCATATTACTCAATAGCAGTATTTCAGAAAGGCTCTCATGGGAAACGGGGTGAATGAGATCAATGCAAAATTGCAGAACCCTGGGATCCAGCATTCTAGAAGCATTGATTGTACTAGGAAAACTGTAAGCCTTTCAGCATCAAGGACCCTCTTTCCTGTTGTAAACTTTCTCATTTTCAAGGATGTAAGATAAAAAGGCCTTCTGGATGCATTTCATTTGGGTATATAAGAAAACAAGGCATATTTAAGCATCGACCTCAGCAAAACAATGATTACCTGCGTTTCTTGAAGGCAAGCAAACCTTTATTGTGGTCAGATACTACTGACAAAAACAGAACAGCAGAGATTTTTATGTTATGCTCCTTCATGCACAGTATGAATCTGAGGATCCATGGATCCACTTGAATTTTAAAAGCATCTTTGCTTTATGTAAGAACTCAGCAAGCTGTCTGACCATGATTTGTTCAACAGTATGTGCTGTAGTTGGGTACACTTCCCTCCTCCTTGGAGTCTGTGAAAGGATAGCAGTGATCAGTGTATTAACGACTTGGTAACATAAGCTTAATAAATTACTTCCCATCAGCTGAGCTGCCATAATAGAACAGTTCATTTGTGTACTCTAGCCTGTTCCCTCCCCAAGTAAAATGCAAGAGTCTGTTACTCTGAGCTTTTCCTAAGTTGTATTAGCTCAGAATCAGGCAAGGCTATTAGTGAGCACACGAGCCGTTACTAACAGCTATGAGATTCAGCTGGTACACAGTAACTTCTTAGACCAGTGTAGCTCAGTTAAATGTCTGAGCCCCATGTCTTGTTTTGGAAATCTATGTCTTACTCACTTTGGAAACCTGCTCTCCCCTCAAAAAAAAATCCCCTAACAACCCAAAACAGATTAGAGAAACTTTCAAGTTTCTCAAACCTATTAAACGCTGTTGTTCTCAGTTTATTGAAATTAATGTGAGGCAGCTTGGCACATTTTAAAGGAAATAAAATGAGGTTGGAGGTTTGAGCTCTGATACACTTGACATATTTTGCTATGATAGGGAGGTTTTGCTTCACAGAAGTTTAATTGCCCCTCATGCAACAGTGAGGATAGACTTTCTAGGTCAAGGTCAAGATTCATAGGTGGCAGATAAAAGAGCCTTTCTCTGAATTAGTTCTTGCTCTAAAGACAATAAAACATATTTCTGGAGTCCATATGGGAATGCTACTTGCAAAGACCAGATTTTCTCCATTACTACTAAAGAGCAAAACTGTTCCAGCACAAAATCTTCATTTTTAATTGCCTGAGAACTTTAAAATGTAGTATTAGAAGAATACAAGAATGGTAATTGGCGGTAACTTTTTATATCCAGTTCTCAGAACACAGCGGAGTGCAGCAGGTCTGTTTTGAATTACTTCCCATGTTTTAGGGATTCTGAACCTACATTTTTTTCTCCCTCCCAGGAAAGCATTCTAACCATAAGATTAGACTGTAAAGGAGTGCATCTGCTCCCTAATTAGTATGTCATGCAAAATAAACTGCTTCCCTAAAAAAAATGAGAAAAATGCTCTCTTGCATACTTACAGATATACACATGGTGCAACATACAGTGGTGATGAAGCACTCTCCAGAAAGACAGATAAGGATTTAAATTTGAATTTCAATTCCCTGGATAGAAGAAGCTGTGAACTGAAGTACCCCACCTCTTCAGTGAGTAGTTTAGCTACTGAGATAAATGAAGGTAGAAGAGGAAACATCTACTTTTTAGCCATCTGTCTAAAAGAAGGAAATTTTCCACATTTTTTCAAAAGAAACCCTGAACAACAGTTAGCATTTCCACCCACCTTAAGTCCAGAGAAGGAGGTGTTATTTAAGACATCCCTGATCCTTCAGGTTTCCAAATGGGTACTTTAACTCTGTCCATGCTTGTTTTTAGACTCCAGTTCTTTATTTCCACCATGAAAGCTAGATTGAAAAGCAAAAAGTGAAAGAAAAAAGCCCTAAGATTTCTTTGTTCAAAATTCTTCATGAAAAAAGTTTGGTTTTGACCAATACTAATACGGAATATGGTGAGGTGTGTGAAAACAAGGTGGCTCAAAGTCATTTGAACTTTAGTTACTAGCCACTGCCAATGAAAGTACAGACATGCTGGCTGATTCAGGAGGAAAGTTCATTTTCCATATTAGGGTCTAAATTCTAAAAATGCATAAATTTTGATGTTGCCCTGCACCTATACAGAGCCCCAGTTCCAGGGTCACTATGCATATGGGATTACCCACATAAGACTAGTATATTTATTCATCATCATTCCTCTTGCACAGCAGATTTGTATGACACTTAAAACCAAATAAGATTTTTTTTCTTCTCTCAGTGTAATTCCTTAAACTATCAGCACTCACAATATTCATTATTTATTATATTTGTGTAAAATACTGTATCATTATTGTCACAGAATAAAAATATCAACTACAGTAATTGCATAACCTTTGAATAAACACAAGGCTTGCTGTTCTCTCATATCACTTAGTATTACTAACTGTTCATTCTCCTTAGCTAGAAGCAGAAGGTAAATGCTTATGAAGCCCTACTACAGTCTGACTGAAAAAAAGCACTTCCTCTCAGGTTGATGCATTGTTAGTTTTCCCTAAAAAAGTCATGTAAAGTATGTAAAAAGAACTTGTATTTTGGCTGGATTTGCCAAAAGTGTTTTCCTGAAAAAATCTAAGAGAATGTCTCCTTTCTAAGTACCCTTGGTGCTCATGAAAAGGTAGTGTGGTGTACAGAGCTGGAAGGCATCCGTCATGTCTGGAAGGTCACTGTGTTCCCACTGACCTCAGCACTTGTGACTCAGTTCCAAACTGAAAGCTGAAGGATAGGAGCTAAATGCATTCTCTCACTGCTGGTTGAACCTAGTTACTTGCTGCAAAAACCACCCCCACCTCCAAACAAACCACACTACTTCTGGGGTTTTTTTTCAAAGCACTATATAAATCCATTTAGAAGTATTAGTAACACTAACCTTATTCCTTTGTTGCAGGTGAGGAATCTTAGGCATTTTATGGAGATAGCACAGCTGTGACTTACCATCAGTTCAGCCAGAAGTCAAGCAAGGAATGGAGCTCAGTTCTTCAAAGTTTATCCAGTAATGTATCTGCTAGATTGCTTTACCACTGAAGGAGAAGCCTGACTTGATTTTCTCACTAATATTTGACCTGATACCAACTAGCAACTGCAGCAGTTTCCAGCAGGTAATTTTTTGACCAGAGTCAATGACTTTAAAATGAGAACTTCTTTATTCCACAGAAGAGCGAAAGGCATTATTTCCTGGGAATTGCAATCTGCCCATTTATCTATTTAGTTTACTTGGGTTTTGTACTTAGATACATTAGGCATTTCAATTTTATGGCATATCTGTGGCATGTTATGTTGAACTCTCAAAAATTATTTAATCATTTACTAGTCATGCTTTGTGTCTGGTTAAAGATGACAAGTTTTAATTGTTTATAATTAGAGGACAAAAATTAAGTTATTTCTTGATAGTTTCTTGGCACCGTAAGATCTCTACCTGTTGAAGAAACATTTTGAATATTCAGTGGAATCTCAGTAACTTGCCCTAATGGTTGGAAGATTACTGAGAAAAAGCTGTTCACTTGGGAAGACATTTTCAAAGTACAAATTGGGAGACTGCTATCTCTTTTCTTCTTCTCTTTCCCATTGTCTTCATGGACAGATAATCTCAAATGGACTTTGTATGACTGCATTTCAACTATAGTGATTACTACTTGGCATATGCCATGAAAGTCACTTTTTTACTTTGCTGAGAGGTGGGTAAGCACAGACTTTCTGTGTACATGTTCACAGGGATTATGCAAAAATAGTATTATCAGGCTTCCTTTCAGTGTTTTAGTAAATGCTGTACAGCAGCTACTGGAATACTCAAATTAGACCAGATGTCATAATGCCAAACTCTCATCCCAGCAGAGTACAACATTAAAAAAATTGTTACTTTTGTTTTTAATTTACTACTCTATGGATGAGAGAAGTCCCATCTGCTTACTTTATTTTTAAATGAAAACATAAATGTTGTCCTGTGGTGACATTAGGCTAGATATTACATAGAGACAGAGACCCCAAGCAGCTAAAATTTACATCTAACAAATATGTTTTCTTACATACAACCATCTGCATGATAAAAGCAATGAGTAAGTTTGTGAAGCTAGTGTAAACAGGATTCAAAGTGTGACCCATTTTTGTGCCACTGGGAATTTTAGGAAAGCCAGAACCATAATTTCTCCTATGGGAGATGTCTGGTCACACAGGATAAAGGGAAAATCAACTGCTGGAAAGATCAGATCTGAAGACAGTAGCAATTCAGCACAGCTAAAAGCATACAGCTTTTGAAGGATTTCTCAGGACTTCAGAACCACCTCTAAAATATTAAGCCTGTCTCTGATCCTATGACAGTGGGAGTTCTGGTTTCACGACCCACTGTTGTAAAAGAGTAGCTGAACACAACAGAGAAATGAAGAGATGTACTCTTTTCATTTTGAAAGGAAAGGGGAAAAGATGATGGGGATATTAGAATGTTCTTTCCCTCACAAGCACAGTTCTTTGATTGCCAATGGAAGAAAATAAAAATGAGCATGTCAGAATGGTTTTCTGGGATTACTATTAATGAAAGCATCCATTTTTTTCTGTGTGGAGGTAGTCCAGCATGGACAGTTTTGATAACTTGCTAATCACTTGCTTAACTTTTCAGAAGAATGTGTTCATGACTCAAAGAGTAAAATTTCAGACAATTTGATTTTTGCATTTTCTTCCCACTGGAGCTACCTTTCTAATACCTAAACTTTATGGCTTCAAGCCTACAACTTCGTTCAAATCAAGCCTGCTGAGATCTGGTGTAAGAACTGGCAAATTCTGCCTGAGTAGGAGCTTCAGGAGTTGAACTGCTCAGTCTCCCCTTACAGAAACATGGAGGGTGTTTCAGTGTTTTATTTGCCAGTGATAATTAATACACTTGCAGGATGAACAGTGGCTTTTTTATGGTCTAAGATTTTTGGATGTTGGTGCTTTCTTCTATTTAGAATAACTGCCAGACTCAACTGAAGGTGTTCAGTAATACTCTTTCTTTTCCAACATATAAGTAACTTAAAATCAATTTGCGCTTTGTAAGTGTGTTGTGTCACAGAATCATAGAATCATTTAGACTGGAAAAGATCATCGAGTCCAAACACCTAACACTGCCAAGTCCACCACTAAACCGTGTCCCTAAGCACCACATCTACACGTCTTAAATACCTCCAGGGATGGTGTCAGGTCTGTAAAGACCCTGCACGTCAAATGCTTCTGGGTTTGCATCTGTATACAAACTTCATCATGCATATATGTCAAGAGCCTCATTTTATATTCCTCATTGGTTCCAAATTTTCCCTCCCAGCTGGCGGGAGCTGTCTGCATTCCAAGCGTTCGGCTCTGGGTAGGCGCCTTTGGAGGTTGTGTGCGAGGTCTGAGATACGGGAAGAGCAGCCGTTGCCTGAACCAGGCTCTAGCAGGAGCCGTCCTACCCTGTCAGCCTGCTGGGCAGCTGCCCCCCCGGGGAGACCCATGATGAGCAGAGTAAGAGTCATCACCTGCTGAAATGACGCTCTCGGCTATCATGGAACTGTTTAAAAGTGGAAAAAAACCCACTATAGTATAAACTAGTCTAGTTAACTCAAATGGATTCTGACACATTTCATTCAGGAGTGCAGACAACAATTTAAGTATAAATCCCCCTTTTAATTTGCCTTTGGAACCCAATGTTAAACCGATGACTTGAGAAGGGACTGACTGTTGCCATATTTGAAGATACCACACATTTGGGCTGAAAATGAACATCTGATACACTGAACTATTTTGTAAAATCTTGTATTTAAGATGTAAAATAGAAAACAAGGGCAAGATCAACAATCAGATCCCATCAAGAGGAAGTACCTGGTGAAAAAGGAGGATGATCTCCTGAAAGTAGAGCTCTAATTATATTCTACTCCTCAGGCATTGTGGCCAGGCTAGAACAAGCCATATGGGAAGACTTGGGAACTCAGGAGACTTAGTGCCATTCCAAAGCATTCGAATGATATCTCACTAAGGAATAAATTAACAAGGCATTTCTTCAGCCTCCATCAGTACTTTTACAACATTCCCCCATGAATGAAACAGCAACTTACATAAAGAAGCACAGAAAAGTCAAAACCATAGCTAATGAACTTACTACTTCTACAGTTTATGGGGAAGAAAAAGAGAATTATTACCTTTTTTTGCATAGTTAAGTAAAAGGAATGGGGTGATGCCTTTGCAAGATAAAGATAAATATAATTTAAAATAGGAAGTGCTTGATGGGTCCTAGGTTTTAGCTCTTGGTGAGTGACTGTACTCTTTAAAGCACTTCTGAAATGTGGGTTTCACATTTGAAAAGGTTCTTCAAGGTTCCTACTGTAGAGAAAAATAAGAAAAGATAATTATTTACTTACACTCTGAATTATTTTTAAAGCATTCTGACTTTTCAGAGTGTGAGAGCACAACTGCCAGTCACACTTTTTATCAGACCAGATCTGAATAGAAGCCTTTTTGTCTTTAGTGAGCTTTTAGCAGATGCTCAGAGATTAGGAATCAGGAATTTGAAATATATAATCTGGCTGTGACTAGTTCCAGCTGTGGCTTTAGCAGGTCTTCTTGACTTTGTGATTCAGTAAAATTAATAGGGATTCTGCTATTTACCTTCTGGGCATGTTGTAAAAATTAATTCTTTGATGCCCCTTGTAGATGGACAGAACTGTAACTGCTGATTATTAATATCCTCAGATTCAGCAAATATTCAAAGACTCCCTTTCATGGAGCTATAGATTTCAAGGCCAGGAGGGCCTTGATCTTGTCTCTGATTAGCTCAATTAGTCTGCTTCCTTTTATATAATTTTCAGACCTTTTAATTGCACTTACAAATTGTTGTGAAACACAACAACAGTTATAGATGCTTACTGAAACATTTTTAAATAATGTACATTAATGTATATGCATACGTTTTCATATGTATATTATGTATATATGGGCAAATGAGTGAAATTCCTAGTTTAGTGATTTAGCAATAAATTAGTGAAATCATTAGTATTTTTTGTGATTGGTAGGCTGCATTGCAAAACAAAGATTAAAGGACTTGGCAGAAGTCTTGCTCTCTCATATCCTTTCACTTTCCATTTCCTTTCTCCTTGGAGATTGTCATAATGCAGCTCTGTGCATTTTCAGCTAGACTTTGCCAGATGTCTACTTCTTGCATATATTTAGAAGAAGTTAACTTTAATTTAATTGTGCCCCAATTGAAGAGAGTATCCCTATGCTGGCAAGTTGATTAAGCATGGTGGTAATTTTAATTATCTTCTTAGCTCTCACTGGAGTGCAGTTAGTGGAGCTGATGAAGTTAACCCCATAGATAAATACCCTTTTCAAACTGGGGCCTCAGACAAGAAGGATGAAGCTTTCTTTTCAACATCAAAAATTAGCCTTCACCTGTCTGAAGCCATTTCTTCTCCACTTCTCTATCCATCTGCAGATGACTTCCTTGAGAGAGCCTGACATTACAGTTGAATCACCTTTATTACTGGCTTTTTTTCCCTGGATAGGTTTGCACTTGCCTGTGATTCACTGCTGTCTTTTACCTGTGACAATGCTAAGAAGTTGGCTGCTCATTGCTCATGCCTTTTTTTTTTTTTTTTTTTTTTTTTGCCAGCTGTTCCCCTCTCCACATGACTAATTCTATTGTGTAGGTTCAACAGAAATGGCACAAGACCAGCATTTAAAGGATGCAAGTTATTGCACTGAAGATTTGAGGAGATACAGTGTCAGTTTTACATGTCACATTCATGGTAAAATCATAGAGATACACAGGGCTAACATTTCGTTTAAGAATCAAACACATTAAGATACCATTTTCAAGCATTGCATTTAAGTGCCTTGTAACTCATTTAATTTTCTTTCTGAAAATACCCTGTCAGAAGCCTGTAGGAGAAACACCAGCATAATTTAAATGTCACTTTGCTTCCCAATAATGAATTTCATATTCAGTCATTCTACTCCAGTGACGAGGCTCGCATCTCTGCTAGCATCTTTGTGGTCATTTGGCCCTGTTTTCAGCTGGGTGTGCACAGAAGCTTGAGTGCACTTTTGTCTACTTAATCGTCTGGGTTTTAATTAACACAAAAAAACGATAGCTTGGAGAGAAGAACAAAGAGGGACTCCATAAATGAAAAAGTCATTCACAAAACAAAGGCAAAAGGTCCTTACTGTAATGGAATTGTAACATCCCAGTATGCAGCATCTGAACTTTTCTTACGTTTTATGAATACCAAGCTGTTTGCAGACTTTCTGTGCATCTCAGATTATTAATAAATACAACAGGATTCCTGCTCGCCTTATAAATACACTCAGCATTCAGCTAAGACATTCAACTTGCCCTGGGTCTCCACCCTGGCAAAATATCAGAACAGTTCACTTTAAGGGGGTACAAAAAATAGCCCCTGATATATATAGATATATGCATATATTTACATAGTCCCTCATGCCCTGATGGACAGAAAGCTTGCTGTGGTGGTCCAGCAGCATAATCCTGACTCATTTTCTTATAAAGCTATTAAATGGATACAGGAAAGCTCAGCATGTTCACATCCAAGAACAGTGTGGGAGAGAGCAAAATACTCTGCATACATTTGTAGGACTTGAAACTGCTCATTTCACCCCAAAACATTGTATAAAAATTATTCTCTTTAATCCAAACCATAATTCAGGCATACCTAGGGTGACACACAGCCTCTGCTTAAACAGTAAAAGGAAGCAACGTATACCAGCTAAGAGGGGTGAGTAAAGGAGAGTATTTCCTCTGGTGGCAATTTAGGTAGGAAGAATATGATTACTGACAGCACAATCTCACCGCTGGGATCAAACTTACAGTCCTGCCCAGCACTAAAACTAACACATGAATTTCCCAAATTCCTCCATTTTGCATCTCATTTGCAGAAAACTACCTCCAGTTATACAAAGACACAAACATATCTGAGAGGCTGCATCAGGCCTGTGAGAGATTTGTTCTAGTTATTGATTCCTCGTTACAATTTCTGCAGCCCCTGAGATATCCTTTGAGATCTAACATTAGTACTGGCCAGGCCAAATCTTGCTTCACTTAGAAAAGCTGATGCATTTACATCTTAAGGGAATATTGATCTATTGCAAATAATCTTTTCTTTGTTTCGAGCAAGCTGAAATTCCAGGGGAGAGAGACAGGACAGCAAAACCTTTTGCCAGTGCTTATGAAAAACATCAGAATAGAATAATATTTCTCTGAAAACTTGCAAAGTGAATCCAAAACTTGATGGCAAATGTAACACATGAGGGAAGCTCACACATGAAGAGTGCAATTTATATATGGCACCTCTTCTTAAGTGAGCTTGAGCAATGCCTGGCACAATTAACCCTTCACGATATCGTTGCTGTTTATTTGTTTACAAAGGACTTAAGAGGCTGGAAAAGAAAGGGGAGATGCAAAAGGATAAATCCACTGAAAAGCATCTTCCCCTCTTGCTGGTAAAGAATTCAGAACAGGTGTTGTCAGCCTGTTACTGTTGCTATCAGCCAATATCAAAAGCAGTTGGCAATGCTCTCATCATGCAAAAATTCCAATCAGATTTCTCAGTATATTCTAATTACTGTACTGACACTTGTTGTGGGCCTAAATGACTACCTTATCATGGCAGACAGGTCTGCCTTCTATTTAGGGTTTATTTGGTCTTAAATTTCTGCTTCCTCTAATTGCACATCTATCTTACCAAACAAATTTAGAAGTCCACATTTACTCTTTGCCACCTCATGCTTTAATCTTTTGCACGTTAAAGGTTATGCATCATCTCTCACCCACGTTTTGATTATGTCCACCCCAGCTTCACCCCAAGAAAGCAAACTTGCTTTTCCTTTCTGCACAGATTATCACTTTGCCAAGGGATTCATCCAAATATGGCTTGTTCTGCCGGCTCTGCTGATGGTACCCATATACAGGTACTTATCGGGAGCTCTAGCACAGGAATGTCACTTTGAAAACCCTGTTTCTTTGCTATTGTGCCCCATATGAAAACATAATTTTTTTTCATATAAAACAGCTAAGGACTGTACGTGCTTTTCCACCCTGAAGGTCTTAATTTCATTCATAACTATCAAAAGCAACTGGCAATCACTTTGCAAAGAAGCCGCCAAGAACTAACTGTGGCACAGTTAATTGATGCATGTTACTTCACTCAGAAACACTGAATGTATCGCTTGTTTTCCTGATCTGGACCTGTTTCAAATAAGCTGGAGAGCAATACAGACTTCTCTTCTGATTTCAGCAGATATTGGATCATATCCCTAAAATGCATATTATTACTACTTAGAAACAAGCATTTATATACAGCAAGATATGCATAAAAGCAAACTACATTTTGCATTCACAAGCATACTGGTCAACATGAGTAAATGAATAAATTTAGGAAAATATAAAAAGTGGGAGTATATTGCTGTAATTTCCATTCCTCATTTTGCTGTCCCGCAGTTGAATTTTATTTCAGAGATTTTAATTGTTTGCTGATCAGACCATGGATTACCTTTCCAAATTAATCCCCGTGTACCTCTGTGCTCACTTGATCCAACCGATGCAGAACTGCTCTCTGCAACAGTACCGAACTTAACACAAACATCCTTTTCACACCATGAACCTGAAATCTGGAAGTTGTTCCCATTGCATGGTCATGATAGAAATCTGATGCTCTGGTAGACATTGTATCTCAAGGTTTAGCTAATCTCAGTTTCATGAAGTTAACCATGTATACTGATTTTGGTAAGTACAAATTCAGTTAAATTCTGTTAGTGTGAAACTGAGTTTCAGGATGCCTTGAAAGTTACCATAAAGACACTATGAAATTATGGAAGTTCCAGAACAGGTGGTTGTGCATCAAGAAAAAACACCCAAAAAAAACCCTTCTGAAAAAATTTAAGAGCAATAGGATCATTGATTTTCGTCCTCCATAAATAGAGTGCTTTTCCAGAGTGTGAAACCTCTAGTTGCAAATTCCAGTAATTTAAACATGAGATTGACTATAAGCAAACATAAAGGTTGAATCATTGTCTTCATCCAAGCTGAGAAAACTGCAAAAACTGAGAAAACAAACAGTATGAGGGGTTTATAAATTTACCTCACAAATATAATCTACATTATTATTATTATAGGGGAAAAAAAAATTGCTCCCACTCTGATTTTAGAGTTTACCTTACTCCTTCAGTCCATTTTCTGTTATACAATTAAACGTTTATACTTTTAAAAAAAGAAACTGGTAAGTTGCACATCCTTCCTTGTTCCTAGAGATATACATTCATAATGTATGATCACTTCTGAAGGAGAACAACTTATGTTTTGGACCACAGATGGAGAAAGTGTTAATTGCTTAATGATAATTTACACAGTTAGAAGACTCTATCCCTCTTCTCTCTCTTTATTCTCAAAACAAACAGTTCTGTCACAACATTTATTTAACATATTTTCCACTTATGATATCCATTTGTGCCACTGAGTGAAGTCTCTTTGTATGAGTGCTTTTCTATATGCTCAGCTACTCTCTTTCATCTCATGCTGACTTAATGACAGACCCAACACTAATATTACAGTTGAGCTCACTGACCAATGGTTTTACTATGAATTATGGCAGAAGTTGAAGCAAGGAGATGATGCAGGCTGCATCCCATGTGCCACCAGATCTGCATAATGAAATGATACAGAAATAGGTGAGGTATCACATAGCTTCTGTGCTCTGGGATCTGTAACCATGAGTTCAAAAGGGAGTAGTAATTTATATAATCACTACTACTATTTGAGATGGGGAAGCAGAGGAAAATAAACTGCAAATTCTTTAAAACACGTAAGTTGCATTTGAGTCACTAAATTTAGGTTTGAGACTTCTTCGTTAGTAATAATATCGGTGCTGATCATCACTCAAGTTGCTATTTTGGATTGTTATGATTTTTCTCCAACATTAATTTTTAATTTAGTTGTTGTGATGGCCAAGCAACTACAGTTCTAGTTGTGGGCAATGCCATGCACACACTTAAACTAGGGGACCTAAGACTGCTTTCTAGAACCAAGTTAACCAGCCCTAGCTGCATCCTGTCTGTGTTGAAATCAGACCCAGGACACATCAGTCTGGCCTAGCTGCTACTGGCAAGAAAGCCTCAGGCAGATGGGGAGGAGCACCAGCAGATCCCTTGGTCTGGATGACTGGTGGTAGCCAGAACCATAACATGCATTTTGGAGCACACTGTCTGTCAATTTAGGCACAAATACTAAGTGCCAAATAGAATTTTGCATCAATCCTCTGCCAATTAAGAATAAGATTAAGTTCAAAAATCAGTGCTATCAAACATATTACAGTTTGGAAGAAAGATAATCTTCCACAGCAGAAGTAAGACTACACTTCTGTCTATTATCAACTTTATTTTTAGATGTCCAGACTGAATTTAATTGAAGCTATCGAAGCTCTCAAAGAATTCAGAGGAGGTTTTTTATAGATCCATACACAAAAGTACAATTGCTCCCCTGGAGCAGGATTTTTTTTTTTTTTTTTTTTTTTTTTCATCTTTAGGCTTACCCAGCTCTTTAAATCATTCCAGGCTGGTTTCTCTTCGATTGTTACTCATTTTGACGTTGCCTGTGAATCGAGCACTGGATTCTGGTGATCATCAGCATGGCGTGCTATTGTTATACACTGGGACAGAGACTGGACTTCCTGCTGAAAGAATGGCCATGGCAGTCACACATGCTGATCCAAAACATATTCACATGCACATACAACACACAATAGCCCAAGGAAAAAAAAAAAGACCTCTTTAGGCACATAAAGAAATGATGTCTATAAAATTACCATGTTACAAAAGAGGCCAGCTGTTTAAATTATTGCATTATACAAGGAACAAATAGGGGTATCTCTACTGCATACAAGCACTTCCCATTTGCAGATTTAGCATTACTTTCTTTTTTTCTTCTTTTATGCTGCTCTTTGGCCACTTAAACAGCTGCTTTTCTCCTTTTTTTTTTTTTTTTTTTAAATTGACTATGTTTTGTACATGCCACAGCTTTTATATGATTGTATAATGCTTTTTCTTTCTAATTTATTTTTGTTACCTATGTGGGTAAAATTAATAGTGAATGCTGACTTATTTCATAAAGGTTATTAAGCCTTTGGGGAAACTTCAGTGTGCTCATATGGAGATGCAATATAGAATGTATACACTGTATCATGACACAAAAATTACAATCCTAAGCTACAGATAAATGACATTCCAGGAAAGGCAGAAGAAACAACATTTAAGGAGTTAATAATGAACCACTTGTCTTCATTTTCAGAACCTTTAATCCTGCTATTGTGCGGTTTTCACACAGTGCTAAATTGAATTACTGCATCATTTTTTACAATATCTTCATACAGTTGACCCAGTTTATAGCAGGTTTGAAAGCATTATCATTGCTTAAGGTTCAAAGATGCTGCAGTGCATTGCATTACAAGTCAATCAGTGTAGAAGTATTTTGATGTACTTTTGCTTTTGGATATAGAAGAACAGATATCCAAATGAAGGATGTATTTCATTTTGTCATAACAATGTCACATAATACAGCATGCCTTTTTTATACAATATGTATAGTCTCAATTTATTATATTTCTTTCTCTATGTTTCTGGCCCTAATAAAGTGAATCCTCAGTTTATGGCTTCCAATGTTTTTATTAACTTGTGCAAGAAGAAGATTGAAAAAAGTTCTAATGTATAGCTTTTTAGTATTGTGTAGCAGAACTCTTTAGTTGGATACCAGTAAAAAAAAAACTAAAAATGAATGTAGTGTTTCTAAACGTTACGCCACTTCTAAAAAGCTCCAAGTGAGAAATTCTTTATCAGAAATTTTCCTATTCTGAAGGGCAGTGCTTTCTACAGCTTTTTTCGCACAGTTTAAATACATTTTAAGCAATGTGTTTTAGGTAAAGCACTTCATTCTCTCAAGGTCATTCTTATGCTTCAGGTGTTAATTTGTGTTCTTGAAGTATTCTTATTATTGATAGTAGAGTCCTTGGTATATGTTATATTGAAATATTGCTAATGTATGAACTGTAACATTAAATTTTTAATCTAATCAATCAAATGGCATGCATATGCAGTAGATGCTTGGCTTTTTACTAAGATTAATTACCATGTGCTGTGAAAACGAACTCTGTAAGGTGAAATATTGCATGCACACAGACACACGCAACGAGAAGAAAAGAAAAGAAAGCAAATCATGCAAAGGGGATGAGCACTGTAATAAGTTAATGACTACTTCCGTCATTCAAAACATATGCATAGCCTTTAAGACAACACAAAACAAAGATTAAATGCATGTTAAATCAACTATCTATTAAAGCATTTAGAGCTTTTCTCCAGATTCTACATGAAAATTATGCAATCTGTTGCAAAACTAAACACTTGTCTCCCAGATGGTGCTCAGAGTCTGTCTGAGCAAACACCCCTTCCATGCTCTGTGTAACAAATTGTGCATATTTTTTGTTCACTGTGCTTCATTTTATGCATTTGAGGACATTTACACTGAACACAGTACGTAGAGATGACTAAATTTGCATTGTAAAACCCAGTGATGTTGTATTTCTATACCTGATTGCATTCATGAAGTGGAAGATACTTCATCATGGAAAATGGCAGTATCTCCCTTTTCACTGGCTGGAAGTTACAAACTTATTATGCTTACTGCTGATACTGATCTGGGATGTAACTCTCACAGGTCATTGATAGTTGTCCATTAACTAATAAGTAGCTAATTGCTTTTTTTTGAACTGTACTGCGAAGCTAAGCTTCTATGACAGTGTTTTGTGGGAGTTTTTCTCCATGCCAAATAATAGTTATGATTGAAACGGGAATAAGATTAAAGCTGCACTAATACTTTTATAATGTTATTAAAAGGTACAGTATTCAGGCACTAGAAACATAGGGATTACCCTTCTGGCTGAGACGATGGTCTAGCTAAAAACCTATAAAAAGATACAGAAGCATGAGAAAGTCATCTGCAATTGATGAGGCTGCTATTCAGTTTTTTTGTTCTTGCCACTTTTTTTTTTAGTATTTCCTCTGTCTTGGTTTCTAATTGTAAAATGGAGATAATAGTAGTTCCCTATTTCACAAGAGTGAAGATTAGTATGCTGCTGCTAGTGAATTGCTCAAATATGTGTAGGGGACTAGATATGTACCTGAGATTAGCAGACGTTCCTTTTGTAGAGAAGCCCAGCCTGATTATCATTTCCAAACAGTTTCTCCAACTTTACCCTGCAGACACAGCAAAGCAGTTCTCCTTTTGAGGTTTAGTCAGCTATCTGATTTACAAAAACCCAAAAATATAGGAATATTCATTTAGTCTTACTGTCATTAGATGTCACATGTAAGTCTCCATGTCTGAAAAGGCAAAGGTACTCACATGCATAAACTGAAATGCAAAGCTTAAGCAATGAAGGATCTTGAAATTTATTTCCCTGATAAAGGACTCTGCAATATGTCTTTCTTTTGCCTTGTTCATTGTTTTAGTTTCTGTCATAGAAGAAGCAAGTGTATTAAGTGAAAGGAGAACTAAAAAATTAAAGTAAAATAATATCTTTTTAGTTCATTTCTGTAACATTTTAACAGATAAGTAATTAACTCCATTAATCAGCATAACTTGTTAAATCCATGGGGCTTTAGAGACACTTTAATATAACTTCTGTATTTTGGAAGGATGAAAATAATAAAGTTCAAACGTTGGATGCGTGGAAATTAGATATGTAATGCAGCAAAACTGCAGGGGAAGAATTTAGCTGGCAAGTCCTCCAAAGCATAATTTTTCATGTCTTCAAAATGCCAAGGGAGACAACCAGCATGCCAGATATTAGAACTCTGTATAATGCATCAGAGCAGTGTCAACCTGAACGTTAGATCAGGGCTTTGTCCAGTCAGATCCCAGTATCATCAAGGATAGTTATTCCACAATCTCTGGACAGTCTGGTCTACTGCTTTAACCACATGCACTGTGGGGAAACTTTCCTTGTATCTATGGAATTTATCTTGCTACATTTGGTATCTGTTGCTTCTTGCCCTTTTGCTGTACGTTTTGAGAAGCATATGGGTCCATCTTCTCTATAGCTCCCATCCAATTTGGTGTTAGCCATGAACTTGCTGAGGATGTATTCCATGCCATTGCCCAGGTTGCTTATAAAAATAGTGAAAGAGTATCAGCCCCAGTATGAACCTTCAGCATACATCACTTATAACCGGTTGGTATTTGGACTCTGAACCACTGACACACTCACTTAGAACCACAGTCTCTGAATCCAGCAGTGCAGTCAGCTTGCACCCTTGTAGCTGTCCTATCCAGTTCATACCTTCTCAGTTTGGCTACAAAGGTACTAAAGGACACTTCTGAAAACCTGGCTCTACCCTGAGCCACAAAGCCAGTCATTTCATTACAGGAAGCAATCGGTTGGTCATGCACAGTTTGGGCCTGGTAACTCCCTACGGGCTGATACTGGTCGCCTTCTTGTCCTTCCTGTGCCTGGAAATGCTTTCCAGGAGGCCTTGCTCAGGACTGAATTGAGGCTTTATGGCCAGCAGTTCCCAAGACCCTCCTGATCTTTTTTGAAGATGGGCATAACATTTGCTTTTTCTAGTCCCTGATTGTCATCACTTTCCAAAAGACGACAGCAACCTTCCCATGACATCAGCATCTTTGGATGCATCTTGTCCAGCACCATGGACTTGGAGGCTTTCAAAACGAGACCGGGCAAGGCCCTGAGCAACCCACTCTTGTTGACCCTGCTTTGAGGAGGGGAGGCCAGACTAGAGGCTCCAGAGGCTCCCTTCAACCTCAGCTATTCTATGAGTCTGTGTATGTCCAGCTTATTTAAGTAGTCCCTAACTTTCTATTAAATCCACACTGTGCTTGTATAAGTACGTTATGCATTGCAAAGCAGATTGTCCAGTTTCCTGAATAGAGCAGTCTAACACTTCATAATCTGTGCAATATGATATGCCTGTTTTAAATTTATGAAGCTGTAAACCAATTTCCTGTACTAATAAACACCTCTTTTTTCATTCCTATTTGTCCTCCTTTTAAAATTACTGCACTGCCTTGCTCTCTTTCTCTTGTCCTTGTCTTGTAAGATGGAAAAAGAGATGGGGGGGGGGAGAGAGAGGAGGAAAAAAATACCAACAAAAAAACGGCAGCTCATAGAAAAAAAATTATACTTGGGGAGAATCCAAGATCAACAGACCAGCAAGCCCACTCATTGTTCTTTATCGTTTTGGCTCTCTTCCAGCCCCTCTAGGTTTCTCTCTCTTTCCAAACTGCTTTTTGCATTCACACATATGTTATAGGAAGTACTGTGATTTCAGAGAAGTGCGTTAATTTTATAACAGCTTGATCTGCAAAAGAAGTTGTCCAGTTTTTAAAGAAGATGAGGGGAGCTTGTTGCTCTGTCTCTCCTTAATGTATGTGTGTAAACTTGATTATTCTTAGCAGAAGATCCATATGTGTATAGTATCACTGGAGGAGAAATGGATGCCTTTTGCATATAATTAGTGGGCATAATTATTTGTAAAACTGTTTGGTTTTGGATTGCTCTGGCAGTACAATAAATATTTCAAATCCAGCACACATCAAACCTGCCAACATCTTTACAGTGAGAAGCACAATAGTTCAGCTTTGCATTTTGTCACAAAAATAATCCATTTTTTCTAATACAGCAGAGAGATGGTTAGGTGATGGTATAAAAAGGCAATGATGAGAATGATTTTATCTGTATTTTTCATAGATTGCTTTCAAATGTAATGAGTTTTGAAAATCACTGATAGGATTGCAGAGTTATTAGAATATTTCAACCCTTCTGATCTGTGGGGCTACAGGTTGGAAACAAGTTCATAACTTAGGAGCTTAAGCCATGAAAGCTTAATTAATGTAGTTATTGTTGGCATAATTCTCCAAGTGTAAAACAAAAAGGCCAAGCATCTACCTAATGTAGCCCTTTGCACAGCACTGCTTGCTGTGTATCCAGTAGAAACAAGAAGCTACACAGTTTGGCACAGACTGTGCTCTGCCAGGGCTTCCTTTCATGCCCCTGGATGTGGCATGAATGTACAAGGACATGTTCAAGGAGAATCTGCAGTCAGTCTGCAACTGCTCAGGCCCACTAGTCAAGCTGGAGTGACAGGGACATCACAGGAAACATTAGCACAGTTGTGAGAACAGCACGAGAGCATTCTCGTCCCATTTAGAGGGAGCCTGAAAAGGACCGGCTCTTGCTGCTTCTGCTTTACCTGCTCCTGACCTATTCCTACAGAATTTCCAGAATTTCAGTAAGGTTTTGCAGAAATCACATGTCAGAGCTGGCAAAGGGCCTCAGCATCACAGACTTACACCTCAGTGTCTCTCGTTATCAGAGAACTGTAAGCAACCAATGAATGCAGGTCAGGACCTCCAGGTGAACTGGGTACCATTTCATACAGGATTTTTTCTTAGAAAATGTGAGAATAACAGCAAACTCGGTGGTGGTGCTGGTGGTGGGGGAGCAGCCTTACAGTAATGTTGCCTGGGAAAGCCTGTTATGTTTGGATTACTCAGGGACATTAACTGAACTTTCAGTCTGGGATCAGGTTATGGGAGAATGCAGACATATACTATGGCATGAATATATAGAATCATGGATTTTTCAAGACTAACTGTTCCTTTCCTTTCTGTTTTCATAGTTAAGCTGAAGGAAACTTGTTATTCAAACAAAAACTGCATAGTCCAAGAGATCACTTAAGGGATTAAATATAGTTGGAAATGTGTACATTCAAAAATCTAATAAATAGAGACATTGTAGATACAGAAAAAATACAGTACATTGGAAAATCTGAATCTTCAATTTTTTCTGGATATTACACTTCAAATTATTAAACATTTTTTCTTATTATTGATAACATTGTTCACACATGTAAATGTGAGAGATAAGCCCTAGTTATTCTTAAATGTGTTGCAAGACATGCATCTTCAAGTGAAGAGGGAAGGTTGTTAGCAAACCCTGATTGTGGTCTGCAAATCCAGCACTGTATTCCAGGGACTATGAATGGGGGGAAAAAAAAAATCATACTGAGACTGAGACAGGCCAATTTAGGCCAGATCCAAGCAGAGACAAACCAATTCAGCTGAGCGTATCACTACGACATCTAAATAAGTAAGTAATGTTTAAAGCTCCTGTATATCCCAGCTACCCCCATGCTTACTCTTTGAGGAGTTTTCCATCTGCAGACGCACAAAGCTTTCATAGAGACAAATTTAAATTCTCACTTTGACTCCTACTTTTCATTGCTTTTACTGCATGCCTAATAACAACAATCAGATAAAGTTAGTTATTTGACTTTCAGCATCAGTGCTCAGTAGGGCTGGAAATGTGCAGGTTTTGGATGCAGTCTGCCTTTCAATGCCAGAAAGTGCCTGTCACCATTATTAATTAAGTATGACATTTACTCTCTTCATTGGTTCTAACCATGCCCACCATGATCTCTGCGGCATATAAATACTGCAATTTACAGATGGGTGAAGAACAGATTTACAGTTTTAAGATTTATGTCAGTTGCTCTTGCTCAGTGAAAATTCTGGCTGTTGGGGGGGATTTATTTTGAGGTTGCTTATTTGTTCTGTGAAAAAGAAAATCTGCCTGCTGACCAGTTCTGATACACCATTACAGAGCTGTGCAAGTAAGTAGCAAAAATGAGCACCAGTTGACCTGGCACATTCTACAAGCTCTGGTCAGGTGCTTCTGTGGCAGGGCTAAAGAAAGTTTCCTCTATTACGAGTCTTTGTTTCTTATTAATGCTGTAATAATTTGGTTATACAAAACTATAAACTTATATAAACATATATATAATATGTGGTAGAAGGAAGAGACATTTGTAAAAGTAAACCAGCAACATGCTGTCTTGCTAGTTAGCCAAGTGGATCATAACTTGCCATGCCTTTGACTGTTGTGAATTACAAAGAGCCCACAGTGTGCTTGGAATTCTGCTGGCAGTTCAGTAGCTAAAGTCAAAGAGGAAATAAAACGTGAAGCAAGTAGCTTGATGGACTTTCAAAAGGGATAGATTTGTAAAGCCTGATTGCTGGTACAGATAGCTACATGTGATAAGCCTAGTTTTATGTCTCTACATATTAATTGTAATTCATCTATGGCATTATTAAAGAGGCTCAATACAAGTTTTTATCCAAACATCAGTTGCATCAACAATAAGCTGAAGACTTTTGAGGATTGGCACTGGGTTCACTTAAGATGCTGTGATGGTGCTGATTGCTTGGGTTTCGTGACAGATAACTTTCTTGTTTAAGGATTCTCACTACAGCTTTTTAGAGATTCATTTACAAAGATTTATTAAATAGAAATGCCAATTTAAATGAGCATAAAATGAACAACCTAGAATACCACATTATTATTACTCTTATTACTTCTGCAATTACTATAGAGCATAAGTAATGCCACAAATATGTCTCCTGAAGAGGCAGCTGTATAAAAGAAGACAAATGTATTATGAAAGGAAAGGGTGGCAAAGAGAGACAGACCATCACTCATAAAAGCTGTTGGGTATATTTTGTATTTCAGGAATGTAAGTAATTTCATTGGCTCCAGTCAGATTTTTGGAGTAGATCCATAGAGCAAAACTATATAAATACTATTTCTTACCCAGTCATTAACAGTCACAGAAGAAATGGCTAAGATTTGGGAGAGAACAAAAGGAAACTATGTAAATAGGACACCAGAGAAGCCAAAAAAGGCATTTAAGGGAGAGGTGAATGGCATGGTCAGTGGGGCAGACAATGTGATATGAGTCAGATAGAAAGGGCACACCAAGACACCAAAGAGGACAAAAAAAAGATTGACCTCTATTATAGCAACATCATGCAAATCACAAATGATAGTGGTCATGTCCATGATGCAAGGAATCTGTCAGAACCTGATGGTGCTGATCCCATACACATTTGCACATGGCCGTGTCTTTTTACATTTCACATGGAATTTATTCTGGCTATTTCTAATCAGACCCTTAAAAAAATTATGAGTCTGTTCTTAGCCAGATATCTAACCTCTTTCTGTAGTCCATCCACTTCAAATAGAATAGAATAGAATAGAATAGAATAGAATAGAATAGAATAGAATAGAATAGAATAGAATAGAATAGAATAGATCATTCTGTGATCTATGATCTATTTATCTTAGCAATAGATGAAGGTATCTTTTCTTTCCATCGATTTAAGAGGCTAATATGGTTTACGATACTCAGTATGAATTCCCCGAATTAGTATTCCAAAAATATATTTAGAATCAGTTCCACATGCAAAATCAAGCCTGAATGCTCTAGGGAGGGGTAAGGTTAGCAGAACTAGAGTCTCCATGAGCTGCTATGGCCTTTTCCTGCTCTCAACTCACTCCATGTTTCAAAAGTATAATCTGGGATACTACACTTCAGACTTTTTTTTCCTCCTGTTCTCATGTCATTATCTTTCTCTAGATGTACACATTTTGATCTCTTTGTTGGTCCCTTAGTCAATGAGACATCAAGTGTTTCTAAACATTACTCTCTTTCTCATGCTCACACACTGTCACACGCTAATCATCCAAATTTTGTTGTCAGTTCCTGGTTCAAAAGTAATAAATATAAATTAGAAATTTTGTTATTAATTACAAAATCAGCAATATGTATACAAGACTCTATGTATGAACAGATGGACACATGTTATATCCAGAGATGGTATAAATTCAAAGCTTCCTTATCTGTGGGTTTTTGGGGGGGTTTTAGCAAGAAGATTGAACTATGTATAATAAAATACTGGTACAGTAACAAAGATTCAATAATTAATAGAAAAAAATCTATTCAGAAGCATACAATGATTTACATTCAAACCCTGAATATTTAAAAATTAATAGAAAATATTAGCATGTTAATAATTGAAATCACAGGAATTATAATGAGATTGCACTTACTACAGTATATTAACCATTATCTGCAGCTTGATAGGAAAATGTTTAAGCTCAGAATAAATAGGATGTGCGTTCTGTAAGGCCCTAAGGCTTTGTTACTATTAGGCCAATATGATCCTTGAAAAAATGTACATGTGTACATCTTGTGGAATCAGA
Organism: Strix aluco; assembly: GCF_031877795.1. Lineage (NCBI taxonomy): Eukaryota > Metazoa > Chordata > Aves > Strigiformes > Strigidae > Strix > Strix aluco. The sequence continues at coordinate 8,289,775 of NC_133944.1, forward strand.
AGTACAACATGTACTCTCACAGCATTTTTCTTTGTCTGAGAATAGTCCTTTTATCCATAAATCTGGGAGGGGAAAATGAAGGCACTGAAGAGTGACTTCACTACAAAAGAATGCAATAAAATTAGCACTACATGAATCTCATTTTTCTGAACTTCTCACTGTTTCACATACTGTTTCTTTTATCTTTCAAGAAATTTTGGTGTATCAGCTCAGCAAGCTGGCAGTAGAAACAACATAATGATTTTTTTTCGGTCAAATGGTTTATGACTTCACACCTATACTGAGAGTTTTAACCTCCATCCATATTTATATTTGTCCTCTATTTCTTCAATTCAAATGTCCTTTCAGAGAAGATTGGTTTCATGCAGAGAGAAGATAAAAATCAGAATCCTTAACTCACATGTAATAAATTCATCGTATTTATTCGTCCCCAATACTGGTGAGTTAAAGGAAAAAAACCCCTCAGATTCTAGTACCTAACATTTCATTCATATTCTTCTTAGAGCTAAAACTATTAAAAGGAGCCTGGGAGAAGGGGATGCATTTTTTTTCCTCCAATCTGTATGTTACTCAGAGCTACAAACATTGAAAAACGTGTATTAGAAAGGTTACTAAATTGCTGTGGCCCAGAATCATGAGAAAATGTCTGACAGCATGATTATAAAGGGTCTGTTGCGACTGTGCAGCAGACAATTGTTGCTACTATTGTATAAACAGGGTATCTAGCAAAAAAATAATCTAACCCATGTTCTTAGGTAGAGACACTGTCCAGTCATGAACACAATGGGTTTGGAGCTTCTGTTTTATTGCTGCAAACTGAAATGAGGCGAGGTGGACTGCAGCAAAGCCTTTTGAACGATTGGTAAAAATGTATGAATTACTGTGAAATGCAAGTCAAAAGGAATTGGCATTCAGGAAGGCCAGACAGCACAGACAGTCCATTATCCCTTTAACCACATAACTGACTCAGACACAACTGCTTGATCAATCTGGAGGCAGATGCTATAGCTAGAAAACTATTTTAACAGCTTGGCATCTGGGTGCTGTGATTGCTCAAAGAAAGAGGACTGGTGCAATCCGATGAGGTGAACTGCAGCCTGCTGTGGACTTCAGATTATAATTAAAAATGCCTTCTTCATAGGAAAAAGCAGGTAAAGGAACAAATGTGATTAGAAGATGCAGCTTACGTTTTTCAATTAAAAATAAGCTGTGTGGCAAAGAAAGCTAATAATGTAGTGAGTTTTGCCTGTTAACCCCTAGTAGAAGTTTTAATAGAAAGGCTGAACTAGGAATAGTTTACAAATGCATTTAGCATAAACCCTGATTCAGCCAAGAATTTCTCAAGCATGTGAGCTCAAAGAAGTCCTACAGCCAAAGACAGCACTCCTGTGCCTTGTTGAATCAGAGACTGCAACTGTACCTGTTTTATTTTAATAATTTGCTTTTATCTTTCCCATGCATAGCAATGTCTGCACATGTTTTTCAAGTTCTGAGCAAACTACATATAGGAACAATATGGGGCAAAATTGATCTATAGACCACAAGTGATATAAATCCTTTATGGGTTCAGTATAGATTTATTCTAGTTGAAGGTCTGACCCTGTTATGAAAGATTTACATAGAGAAGTAAGTCAAGTATAATCATTTTCAATGATTTGGAATTACACAGCGTACGTAAAATACTTGTTTATTGCTTTGTTGATGTTTATGTGAGAAAATAATAGATTTTTCTTGAAATATTTATGTGGAACAATAGAAAGGGGCAAAAGAATACCTGTTTCATGCTGTTATATGTTAAAATGAAATGCTGCATAAAATGCCAGTGTCTTTTGTCAGTGCTGGAAACGAAATACCTCTGCCCTTTGTTCCCCCCAACCCCACATCTCAACAGCACTGCGGGTTTTGGTGTAATGTAAGGTCACTGTTGTATACAGCTCAGTATCTTGGCTTCTGAAAGCACTGAGAAATTCTTGGTGGAGAATCTGATTCCTTCTATATGTGAATCCCTTTCCATTTCTGATAAACATTGCTAAAATTAACATACTCTTCTAAATTATGTTGACTGCTGTATTTCTCTGTTGTGGCAAACTCATTTTTCTGCTTTTAGATGAAAGCAGACTAGATTTTGCTGTCATTAGACATCAGTGGTATTACTTAAGACTTAGAGACTTTTCTTTCATGCTGTTACACCTGATGTGCTTCAGCACGTGTGTGACCAGAGGAAAAACACCACAAGCTGAACCTGTCTAAAGAACGTGCTAGTGTAAGAAAAAGAGTAAGTGATGTTCATCAGTCCCTACGCTTCAGTAAAAGTGTAATGCTGCTAAATCATAAAATGGCTGAGCTGGGCCATTTAGTTTGCTAAAGGTGCATATTCTCTTGTCCTTTTTCCTCTGTCAATTGACTAAAACTACCTACTACTTTTTTCTGTTACTAACCTCTGGACTTCCTCTTGTTAATGTTTCTTACTTGTTAAGGTGGCTTTCCTGAAAGCTAGAGAGCATAAGGAGTCCTGCTCTCCTCTCATTTGCATCCTCACTGCCTGAAGATATATACATCCTAGAACCCCTATTCCATCAAAAAAATAATTATTAGCATAGAAGGGTTTAAAATAAACCCGTAAGTTAAACCAGTTAGAGGTCAAGACGTAAGGAAAAAATACTTAGAGGAAATGTACAATATCCTCTGCATGTACATGAAGGACCAGTCGTTTGAGATGGCTGGAAACTCCCCAGAAGGATGTGGGGGAGCAGGGAGAAAGATGTGAATACTTAGGGTAGTTGAATGTGGAAACAGGATGCTGCATGGGTAACTGAAGGCAAGTACTGAAGGTTCTCTGTACTCAGCTACACTAACCAAAGTGAGGACTGAAGACAACTGAGTGTGTATGACTGTAGTTAATCTGATACAATCCCATCAGAGATATATCTGAAATATATATTCAAATGGCACAGCACAAGCACAAGGACACTAGACTTAAAAAGCCAGACATTCAAGGAATTAGAACCTAAAGATAATTGACTGAAATCAGCTGTTATGCAGGAAAACTACTGTGGAGAAGTAAATGATATTTAAAGGGTGGGTGGCAAAGAAATATCACTAAAGTGAAATCTGAATTCCAGTAATAAACCTGAAGATAGTGTGCTCATTAATAATCAGAAAAGAAAGAACAGGTATACGAACAACTGGAAAGAGAGATTGGTGGCTATGTGGGGGTTTTAAAGTTAAATCATGAAGAAAAAATTATTAGGGAAGAATAGCATCAAATAGCCAAGCTGTGTCATATATCCATAGCAAGAATAAAAGAGTTGTATAAAACATTTGCACACAGGAGGACAGTACGATGGGAAAAAAGGTCAAGGAAAATTAGTCATGATTCTGTAGACAAAGGGCTAAGTTTTATTGTAAGAGCCGGTCTTGAAATTGAAACCTAGATTACATCGCTACCTGAACTTTAAAGCAAAGGTTGTTGTTCAGGTTTTTAGGACAGGGGTTGTCATTACAAAAACCCAATACAGAAGGCTAAGTAAATTAAATGCCAACTCAGATCTAATTCTGAATTTTGCAAGTAAACAAAAATAGGGGATGTAATGATCCAAGTGGTGATGTTCAAAACTGGGGTCCAAATGCTGCTGCATTTATTTACCAGTAAGTTAATAACAGGAAAGGGGTTGGTGTACACCAGTCAATTTATAGATACTTGTATTTTCAAAATCAAAAAACCAGCCTACCCATTTAATTGCACTGCTTTAATTAAAAACAGCATATAAACATGTACTTCTGTGCAAATCCCTATAAAAACACCCTCAGATTTAATTGCTTATTTTATATCAGATTATTGCCAGTTTTTGCTAAGTTGGTATAGATGGATCTAGGAGCATTTACAGAGAGATAGTGATTCAGTTAATGTAGCCAAGCTAGTGTATGCTTAAATACTTATATGTGTATTTATCAATGTAGGTGTGTAAATCAATGTCAAGTGACCTTACTGCATAAGACACTTCATAGTGTTATGATTTTACCACGAAAAACTCCCTGTCATAATTTTTCAGGTTAGAAAATTTTTGTTTGATAAAAACACCAAAAAAGAGACAAAGATTTTTGTCAAAAATTCATTGTGGTTGTCTATTACCTATCAAAAAATTTTGATCTTCAACCATTTCAACATATATCTAAATTAGAAATAGAAGCATTAAAATATTCCTTAGCATTTTCCTTATTTTGTTTCTTTCAAGCAGAACTTAACTCCAGGTTTTCAAAGCAAAAAGCTCACATTTGAGAGAATTACTATTCCAAACGTTTCAGATAGGAACATGAACACCTTTCAGTCTTGTAAATCAGAATCTTTGATTTTATTCCAGTCTCACTGTTTCAATGATATGGAATGATGGATGTAATGTCCTTAATGCAGATATGCTCCAAGTATCTTGATCCTCTATCTACCCCTTCTCATCTGCTAAATGTCTAGTAATTATAAGAAGCCATAGGCTTAGTTTTGGTCCCTTACCTAGATCAATGAAGACCCGAATAACAAAAAAATCCAAACCTCAGTGCTCCAAAAATTAACTTTTCTTCAAGTGCCTAGATCAAAATTACAGAAACTGAAGCATCCATGAGAATTAGTTACTTTTGAAATGGCAGCCTTCCTCTTGTGTCTGAAAAGCTGTGGGTATTTTTACTGATAATCACAGACATTAGCCAACCAGCACACATGCCAGCAATAACAGTTCAGTATTAATGAAGTGTCTTTTTTTCTGCTGGTAGTGAAATTCATTCTTGGCATTAGAACTCTGCCTTACATTGTGAAAGTAAGTAGAAGATGAACAGAAATGGCATTTATTCATTAAAATTGCAAAATAGCAATTAAATCGTCTCCTCCTCTCTTTCTGAATAATCTGTTGCAAAGTATCTAAATAACAGGTAGTGGGAAACAGTTGTGGGTAAGGCTGATCGGATGATAACAACTCCATCTTGTGTCAGCCTCTGAGTTTTTGAAACGAGTTTATACTTGAGCATGTTCATTTTCAAAAAAACAAAGCCCTTCAAACAAATCCATACTGAATAATAATCTGGAGAAGGCAGGAAGTGACACCATGGACAGATGAAGCCTCTGCATTTTAGCCGCCAAACTGGGAGTCCACATCATTTGACACAAGTGTAAATGGTTATTCTGTCAGAGAGAAAGGGGCTTTTCATCTCAGTCATTACAAATCAGGACAGATACTGAGCTAGTGATCTACCTACCTAGACAATGGATCTCTGTTCCAAACTCAAACTATTCCTCAACAGAAATTCTAAGGAAACCAGGAGGTCTTCAGGAAACATTTCAACCACTCAGGAGTCAGCATGCGCTCTAAGCAACTGTGGGCTAATAAAGTAGAATAGTTTGCTAACAGTCCTCATCCACCTAATATTTAATGTTACTATAACACTTCAGCTAAAAGTGCTTGTCAATGGGAGTTAAGTATCATCATCCTCATAACACAATACATAACACAAATGCAAAAAAGTAAAGGCATTTTTGCAATCACTTAGCTCCTGTAAAGCTTTGCCAGGACACAGCCTTGTTGGAGTGATTGTTTCATTAGCAACATCTGTTCTTTTTGACATACTATTTTCTACACTTCCACTTTTCTCATAGTGACATGGATCTGGCACAGCCACTTTGGTCTGCACTTTAAACCTTCCCTGCACTAAGGAATGGAGTTTTTTTATTCCCTAATAGACACTCAGATGGTAAAAGGGGCATACAGGACAACAACAACAATTTGGTTCCCATAAGTAACTGCTGGTATCCTGCAGTGATTCCGTCTGAGCTGGATGAATTAAAAAGCTCAAGGTGATATTACTCTCTCTTCCCCCACCATCATTTGGTATCATTCCATATGTTCCAACCTCTTCAGAAAAGGTAAATGTCAGTCTGAAATAATTAAGAATTTATCTCCTTTCTGTGAAAGACAAACACACATGAAGAAGATGAGGAGCTCACAATGTAGCAAGGATTATTTATCTCATTACTCATGTATCAATCAAAGAACAGGTTAAAGCAAAGGCATGAATGACAGTTCACAGGTGAGGAGTTAAGCGGGATACTGACAGAATTACATATATTACCTATTAATACAAAGCCAGCTTCCAGTGCAGCTGCATGGGCAACAATATTAAAAAAAACACAAACAGCAAAACTGAATGATATTACTGTTGCCCAGTAAATCATTATAAGCTACACTAGTCATAACATCCTGAAGTCTTTCTGCCATGTGATATTTTACCTGAATAGTAACTCTGAGATTGGTTTAATAGTTTATTTCTGAAATACTAATTTAATTAAAATATCCTAGGAGCTCTACTGCAGTAATGCGGTGTGGATTTATAATAACATTCTGCCTGGGGTCTCAGTGAAATTGCATCAGACTTACCATGTGTGTGGCAATCTAAATCTACAAATTTAAATGCTGGATAAGAAATGCTGAAGCTACTTGCCTCACAAATTTTTCATCAGATCAATCAAAATATTGCACGATAGCATCAGCCTTTTGAAAGGGGAGATCTGAAAACTCCAATTTTGTTTTTTAAACAAGAAATTTGTTAAGAGCCACTGCTCCTCAGATAATGCTTTGATTTTGATTGATTTTGATTTCTTCCTTTTGTTTCTCTCTTTTTCTAGTTAAATATTCATTTTACTGAGAAATTCCCAATCAGAGATAGACCAATGTCTGCTGCCTCTAATGTCCATTTCCTCAGTGTTGAAAACAGAAGAGCACTGCAGATATGTATTGAAGGTATATGAACTCAGGGAATTAGCAGTTTCAATGAAGAGCACTGCAATATCAAAGCCATTATAATGCTTAAATGGGAGCCAGGGCACTGTTTTTCTAAAGACACAGATGCATGCTGAACATAGAATTCAGAAGACACGGCTATGAGCAGCTCCCTGAAAATCTTGACTGTGTCATATTTATTAGTGGGTGTTAAATGATGGTAAGGCAAGAAAGAGCTATCTTTGCCTTTCTTGGCACCCATAAAGGCTCGGCAGCAGCACTCATCTGTATTAATGGCCAATACAAAACCTACTGAATTACCCAGAGGCTTTGGATCAGGCCCTGGTATTGAAAGTGCTTTATATTTTTGAAATCGCTAGTTAATAAATAAGGGGCCAGCAGATGCTACAAGAAAACAAAGCAGTATAGTTCCTGGGATTTATTGTCCAATAAAACTTGTTGTTATTGTGAACTGGAAATGGTTTCCTCTGTGCAGCTCTTTACATCAGTTTTTAACAGCTCCTGTAGAGAAGAAATCCTTTTTCATTACATTATTAGTGTACCTGGGCCCAGATAAATGGACAGAGAAATGTGGTACAATCAGGGAACATTTAAAACAATAAGCCCCAGAGAGCAAAAGAAAGAGTGCAAGAAGAAGTGCAAACAAACAAAAGACAGTCAACAGTCTGATCAGAATAGAAAATTTGGCACTTGTTACAGAAACAAACCTCAAAAGCTTTTTCAGCCTTATATTTGGCTGATAGTGAATAAGATAAACAGGCTGGTGGGAGGTGAGCTGAGGGAATACAATGTGAATCAAATCAGGCGGTGTTATTGCTTTGCGAGGCAATGGTTAGGCTTCACGTAGAGTAGTATATCTAGCATTTGTCATTCTTTCTTAGATAAGATATAATTTCTCTTGAAGGAATGTAGAACTGAGTTACTTAAATGATGCCAAACTTCAAAGATTTAAAATGTGAAGTAGGATAGAGAAAATTTAATGCATAGCAAGCCTGATAAAAATAAAGATGATAAATTTCTCTTCAGATTGCAAGAGATTTAGGAATTAGAATTATGTCTCTCAGTCATTTTTCCTACTTTGCTTTTCTCATTCCTCTTACTATCACATTAAATAATGCCACTCTGGGCAAGTGGCACAGTGGCAAAAGTTCTGGAGGGGTGATACTGCATAGTAAAATTGTATACAAAACAGTGATCACACATTCACGGGCACTTTTGATGTCTAAAATATTCTTACCTAAAACTGAGATTAAAAGGCAAAATTGGGTTCCCAAAAATCTGGAGAAAAGCCAGAAGATGAAAACTGAAACATTGTTTCAATTATTTCAAGAATGTATTTCACCTGTGTTATTTATATTTCAAAACAAAGTGCATTTTGTTTTCATTAGAAAAAGTTAACACATCAGCAGCTTGAAATCGTTTTTTTCAGTATTTTTCCTGAAGCAAGAAGTTCACAAATGCTGCTTTTTCCTAAGCGTTAACATTTTTCCAAGGGAGAAAAAAAATTCTCAAAAGGTCTATTTCAGAGCCATCCTATGCAGCCTGACACAGCTTGATCCAAAGGCCACTGAAGTTAATGAAATGACTTTTGTTGTTTTCCGTAGGCTTTGTGTCAAGCCATTTCATGACCAGGAAGGGACTGAAAGTCCTAATGTAGTACTCTCCACTGAAAACTGACTACTAGCAAGAAAGGAGTAGAGATGCTCCATATCTCAGAACATCACTGATCTGTTAGCACAGTGAAAAAGCCGGTTTGCAAAATTAAAGCATGGATGATAGGAGTTCAGCAATTGCTTCTGAGCTATGTGCTCCAATCTAACAAAATCCATATAAGAAGAGAATCCTTGCAATTCTGCTGATGTGCAGGGGCAGAGGGTCACAGCCTCTAGGCACAATGTTACTGTGCTGCTGAATGGTACCCAAGCATAAAAAGGTGGTGGGAGGTGGAGAGGGGGAGAGAGGGGCTAAAGGATGAGGGTTAGAATATAAGTGAGTAAGAAGATCTAGAAATCTTGGCTAATTGAGCACTTAGCATCTCCTGAGTGCCACTTTTAAACGATGGCATGGAAATGTTTTGAGACTCCTCATACCTTAAAACATGGGGAATGCTCAAAGTAAGTTGCGGCTAAACATCTGGTTTCATGTCTCTGCATGTCCTGGGACAGAAATTGCACTGGATAAACTCAGCAAATACACAACTCCAGTCAACTAGCCTAGAACTACAGCTGTGTGAAAATTCACTAGTAAAAATTCAGTATCTGGTGAAAAATTTTGTCACTTAGGCCAGACCTGTCAGTGAAGCTTAGATCAATTTTCAGCTTCACATGGAAACCAAATAAAATCAGGAAACACTATTGTGATGATTTTGGGGGATTTGCACTTTGTAATTCCATGTATTAGATTGTCAGGTTGTAGAAAACTGTCTATCTTCACTGAGCTTGGTGAAATGATACTAATTTACACCAGGTGAAAACTAGGCCTGGCATGTATAAGCCTACCTGAGCAAAACCAAAAGCGTTTTATAATCCAGAGTCTGCAAAACAAACAGAAGACCTCCTGCCCTGCACAAAGAACTTTAGATTTGAATTATCACATGCAAAGTAAATATAGTTCGCTGCACAGCAATTGAAGCCTGTAATTTTGGCTTGCCAAACTTGGAAGGCTTGAAGACCTGTGAAAGGAATCACTCCTAATAATTCTTAGAATGAGTCCAACTCATATTTAGAATAAAACTAGCACTGGGAGAAAAGCAAGCAAAAACTGGCTGTGGCTCATTCATTACTTGTATTCATAGAATTATTAAAGCATAAAAAAGGGAAAAAAACATTCAGCCATCAACAGACCAATGGGGAATTGTTATCATCTTACTAGAGGCCAATACCTCAAGAATAGCAGGATTTAGGGAATAATGAGAGCTTTTTAAAATTGAAAATTGCATGTCTGGTAAGCAGACGGTTTTCAAGACAATGAATAAAGGCAGCTGGAGGATGTTACAAGACTGTACAATCTATGCTACAGTGCACAGATTGAACAAAGCAAAAAATAATAAAATGAAAGATGATAGCCAAATTAGCATATGTGAGGGCCAGTTATATCTAGCTGGTGCCTATACACAGGGTCAGAAAAAGGCATAAAGATGTTTCATCCTTTTTGTTCCCTGCATCTTCCAAATCCAATTGATTTCAGAATGCTTTACTGCCAATGTTGTTTGATGTGATGTTTTCCTAAGAGAGACAGAAGGATCTTCCCAGTCACAAAAAACAAAAGCCCAGCTATGTCATCCTCAGTGGGAAATCGTAATGCCCACTTTCTCCCCACATACTAAGAGGAGACCTCCTGCCTGCCTCAGAGTATCCCTCTGGCAAATACTGTTGCACATTGTCCCTGCCACAAACTTCACTTTTCATGGCATAGTATGACTTAAACTGAGAATTTCAGACCGCATAATGGAAACTGACTCTGCTACTTTTAAGTTTCCATCTTAGCAAAATTCATGCACAAATCTGTTTTGTGTTAGACCCACAGTCACAGACTGCACGAGGTGATTTTCATGTGTGTGCCTGCATGGGAAAATGCTTGTATTATGAAAATCAAAGCCCCAGGTGGCAGATTCTCAAAGGCCCGTGCAATGAGTGAAATGCATAAAAAAGACATGTAATAGGGACTATGTATATTGGGGTGATATGCCAAATATATAGGCTTTTTTGGAAATCTGGTTTTATGTGTCAAAATTCAAACTCTTTTAAATCTACCTTTAAAAAATGGTGGGATTCCTAAAATTAGACTTAGAAACCTCTGATTTCTGGCTGGAGAGGCAGCAGTGTTCTACCAGCAATCGAGTCAATTCTCGTTAAGAGTCATGACTGTTTGCATAAACAGAAATGACAGTTTATAGGTAAATCCTACCCAGTGTGGAGTCCATTCATTTTAAATGTTATGCTCAAAAGGCCACAGCAGCATAATAATGTGAAGGCAGGCATGAAGCCTCCAATAAAACTGCACCCACTGGGTCAGTGCCATTGCATAGCATGCTCTGGATATTTACAGATGATTATACACTGGGTGGTCAATCAAAGCTCAGTCTGTCTGTCATAAATATTAGACCTAAAGGCCACAGGTGTGGACTTTACAGAATTGTTTCTTGTCTCCACTCTCATAGGATATAATACCTATGCACCTTTATAAAGAATTTGCTCTCATTTATTCAAGCCTTTCTTAAAAAGTGACTCTTCTGCATACTGCATCTAGTATGTTAGTTTATTAAGGATACTCCCCTGATGCTTATACCTCCTGGCAGAACTGTACTGTCATTTTTTTCATCTCTCCTGTGGTCTTGCAGACAATGAATTAGGAAGTCTGTTGCTTACATTTTTCCATTTACAGTCTTATCAGTTGATGGCAGATGGTTTGGGGGAATCTTAGGGAGAAAAGAGCCACTGCTAATGTCACCACCATATCTTGAACTTTAGTCTTTCCCACTGCATGTTATTTGTTAGCAAAACATGGACACCAGAGCAACAGAGCAGGCTGTCTGAGCAGTGAGAGCAGCTTTTCTCACCAAGAGAGACAAACCACAAATAACTCTGTTCTGTATATCAGATGGGAAAAAAAAGCAACAACCACCCAACAACCCAGAAACACTCCATTAGAGTAGCTCTACAAATGTCAGGTGTTAAATACTTTGTGGTACACAAAACACAGTAACAGAATTGCAATATGGTTTTACAGAAAGGGGTCAAAAAAACAAAAAGGAAAAAGAGCAGAAAAGCTGTGGGATGAGGAAACAAGGGGAGCAGAGCATGCATAGGATCTCCACAGCACAGGCAGCATTCCTAGGGGTAAAATAACACTAAGAGGTGTAACGATAACCTAACCCAGCATGGCTGCAGAGATGGCCAGTACACAGAATCAGAAGCAAGCATCAACCTGTGCTGGTCCACCTGTGTCTTGCCTCCACAGTAGAACAGTGCACTGAGCCTAGCTTGAACCTTGGAAACCAGTCAGCTGGGTTAGTGCAGAGCTCTCCCAGACTGATTAAGAATTAAGCATCAGATACACTGAACAACACAGGTATGGTATCAGCTGGAGGGTGCTGTAGTCTTCCAGGGCCTGAGTGGTACCACCTACATATGATGAAGCCCACCGCCATAGGGGCATACCAGTTCAGCTCTAGGTAGAGGATTACAGTAACGCAGCTTTGCAGGTTATGGAAAAGGCTAGGATTTTTGTTTGTGGGTAGCCTTTTTTTTTTTTTTTTTTTGGCTGGTTGAGTTTCTGACACACAGTAACATCTTAAGCAAAACATGCTTAAGGCAGTTCCTTATGGCAAGGAACTGCCTCAAACAATGTATCTCATCTACGCTACAAAAACTTCTGAACTTAATTACAACATTTTTATGTTCCCCTGTGATTTAAATTCCATCTTAATGGTTTAAGAATGGTACTGAAGGCTTCACGAACCTAAGTTTTTTGCATAATTCTTGAGCATAGTTAGACCACATCTCTAAAGCAAGCAAAGTCATACTTAAATATGTAGGAGTACATCTGAATTGCACTGGTCTCCCAGCAGAAAACTTGAGAGAGACACAAGCAACATTACCAGTAAGTTACAGAACTCTCCTATGTATTCAATCCAATTTTACAAACTTGGACTGCTTCTCTCAGAATTATTTTAGCCCAGACAAAATCAACGCTATTCACAATAACAACTCATAGTTTAGTATGTGCAGAGAACACACTAGTTTTGGCATTACTCTACATTGTGTAGGGCTTTCTGGATCTTGGGAGAATTTGTCCTGACTGGAGTTAAATGAACTGCGTTAGCCTCTGTCCTAAGCAGAAAGCAGCTGTGCAGGAAAATAATTTCAGTTTGTAAATTCACTTGGCCGAGCCACTGCCAAAAACCTGTAGTTTGTGTTTTAGGCAGGACTAGATTTCGCAAGGTTTAGACTCACTGAACAGCCTGCCCAAAAAACATGTCCAGGCAACCCAAACCATTTTCTAATTATCACTGGCGGGCTGCAGGGATTCTTTGCAGTGTTGTGGCAGGACACCAGCACCAATCCTATATGCTCATTTTCCTATTTGAGAACTGCAGCTGAGTTTTCCCTGTGACATTCAGGAAGCAAATCATAGCCTGTGTGATTTTGTACTGGAACAAAAGACTGTTTTCATACAGAATTAGCCAATTGTCAAATTTTAGCTAGAGGCTCAGAGGAGATTTTTACATGACCAGGAGATTATTATTGCAGTCAATTTTTTCATGGAATTTTGGAACATGCATCATTTGATGTGAATAAAAATATAGCTGGTTTATAACTAAGAATTAACATGTACAAATTAGCACTAAAGGAGACTTTACCTCCTGAAGGATTTTAAGAACACAGTATCAGAGTACTAGTCACTTCTGCTAAGGATTTTAAAATTGGAAGTAAATATTTATTGCAGAATACTAATAATCTGTTTACACATAGTACATGTTTCAAAGAACTGTCAGATACTTCTCTCTCTCTCCAGAAAAGAAGGCATTTTTCATCCATAAATAAAGATGCAAATGGTATTGCCAAAAATTGGGTGTGCATTGCTACAACTTCAGATTAGGCATATTATTGTTAAAAATGGGACAAATCTTGCATTCCTTACCAAAGAAAAAGAATCTCACAGAAGTGAAAGCACACCCATTCATTGGATCTTAAGTATTATCCAGGATACAAGAGGCACTAGGAACAGTACTGGAGACAGCATAAGCTTACAGTACTCACTGACCATCCGCTGGGCAGGACACTGACACCTGCATGAAAGACTGCTAAGGCCAGAGATGAAATGAGATTAATTCAGAGCATTTGGGATTTTCTAAATTCAGAAAATTCACTGTCGGTCAAAACCACACAGGGTCAATTATTTCATTCCAGAGCAGGAAAGAAAGAATGGCATCCTGAAGTTGTTGCTTCTGTGACTGGATCAGTGCAAGCTCTTCTCTTCTGTCTCCTGCTTTTACATTAGTTCAGGAGATAGTGAGGAAGATAAAACAAGGCTGGAGCAAAAATTATTTCAATTTTTCTGGCGCAGACAAGACAGCATGGTACAAACCCCTACTTCAACTGTCAAAGACTGTGTAGGATGCTACCGCTGTTACTAGATCTTTTGCCTCAGCAGCAAGGGAAGGTTCTTTATCCAGCTACTACCTGATTTCACCTGACAGCATGGATTACAGATTTTTGATAGAAATGGAAAGATCCTGTCATGGCCATTCTCCTAAGGAATCTGGCCTAAGAAGTTCCCAAATCTCTAGTTTTTACTATAAACTTGTGTGCATTTTCACAGTGAAATAAAGCACATGCGCAAAAAAAGTTTTCTCCTTTTTCATGACAAATGCTGTAACCTCTTTTAGTCACCTCCCAAATTAAAAGAGTAGTCCCAAAATTAAAAGAATAGCCCATGTTTCCTTTGATATTCAGCAGCTATTGATACATTTGTGAAGGAAAAATGTTACCAGAAAATGCCACTCTCTTACCTGGTTGACACTGATGATTAAACTTAGAGCTCATAAAAGGTGTTTTTGTCAATGTATTTGTGAACACACAGATAGGCAGAGGATCTCTCTAATGCTTTACAATGCATTCACTTAATGGCAATTTTAGCTTTTTTAGTTAACCTTTAACAGAGTTATTCTTACAACCTATACACAGGAGCAAGGTAAGAATCAGATCCTAAACATCAAACAAACATTCAAAAATAGGACTCAGTCTTGGCACAAGGCTCATAACTGAAGTTTTGCCGGTTAGTATTTGCCATAGTTTGATGATGATGAATCACAGGTCGAGGGAGGTGAGTATTCCCCTCTATTTGGCACTGGTGAGATCACATCTCGAGTGTTATGTCCAGTGCTGGGCTCCCTAATAAAAGAAAGACACAGACATACTGGAGTGAGTCCAGCGAAGGTTCATAAAGATGATTAAGCTCTTGGAGCATCTGACATACAAGAAGAGGCTGGCAGGGCTGGGACTGCTTAGCCTGGAGAAGAGACCGTTCAGGGGGATCTTATCAATGTGTATTGATTTCTGAGGGGAGGGGGTAAGAAAGACTCTTCCCAGCAGTGCCCAGTGACAAGACAAGAGGCCACGGGCGCAAGAGGACACACAGGAAATGCCATTCCAACATATGAAAAACCTTTCCTGTAAGGATGGTCAAACACTGGAACAGGTTGTCCAGGAAGGCTGTAGTGCTTTCACAGAATCACAGAATCATCTAGGTTGGAAAGATCTTGAAGATCATCTAGTCCAACCATTAACATAACACCAACCATTCTCAACTACACCATATCCCTCAGCGCTAAGTCGATCCTACTCTTAAACCCCTCCAGGGATGGGGACTCCACCACCTCCCCAGGCAGCCTATTCCAATGCCTAACAACCCGTTCTGTAAAGAAATGCTTCCTAATATCTAGTCTAAACCTTCCCTGGTGCAACTTGAGGCCATTACTTCTTGTCCTATCACTTGTTACTTGGTTAAAGAGACTCATCTGCTCATCATTGAGCAGAGTTGGGCAAATGATCTCCAGAGCTCTCTTCAAACTTCAACTATTCTGTGATGTTGTGAATATGAGGAAAAGCGACTCTTTTCTATACTGTTAGGAAACCCAAGATATTAATTCTACTCCACATGCTCATAATGTTTGAGTTTTTTTCAACCTCTCAAATCAGAATAAAAACAAAGTTATGATATATGTAATTTTGATCATCAAAATGTTTCAGACTAACAAAGTATGCTGCATTGTACTCTTACAGAACACGGTGTATTGATCTTACTAAATATTTCAATACATTCTCACTGAAAACTCTGATGAAATAGCATGTCCCATTCAACATTTTAATTTATTGCCTTCCTACATAAACCTTTCAGTTAGAAATTGTTCAGCCTGTTCTTAAAGCCTGGTTCAGGCCATTCATTTTCAAACCTTAGACTCACGGCATGTTATTGATGTTACTGATATTACTGAATATTTTTGCCTATAAATGCCTTACAGCTAATGATACTTATCACGAATATATAAAATACACAAAATATACACAAAAGGCCCGATCTGAAGCATAGGAGGATTGCTATACACAGCAGTGCATTAGATCTTCAAAACACCTCCACAGTTTGCAAGTAGTTTTATTTGTTTTCTCTTTTTGCTGTTGCTTTGGTTTTTTGTGGGGTTTTTGTTTCTTTTTTTTATCTTGGAGATACTTACATACTTCCTCTTTCAAAACAGAAACAATAAAAGAGAGGAGAAATTGCTAGCAGAAGCAAAATAAAATGGGTAGCAGAGCACGTAGTATAGGTCTCCTAGGTAAGCTTGCTTTCTTAACTAGATCTTTTTTCTCTGCAGCTTCCAGTACCAAGGGAAAGAACCCTGGGCCAGTTTTGTAACAGCATTTCTGAGTATTGTCTGTCTGCAGCATTATGACAGAAAGGTTTGTTGCAAGCTGCCAAATTAGGGACCATGATAATTACCTGAACCAAAGACTCTGAAGAATAGCTTCTGGGTAATGGAATTTGATAATACATGCTGTTCCTTTCATGCCGTGTGATACAGTATTGTCCTAGAACTGTTGGAACAGTGGCAACAACTCCATGAAACCTTCCTTCCATGTGCAGAGCAGCCACGTCGACATGCGGAGCAGTGCCCATTCAGTGCATACTTTACTTTCTTTTTCTGTTACAGAATTTCTTCCTTCAGATAACCTGCAGTAAAGCTTGGTTTTATTTGTCTTTCTCAATTATCATAGACCACTGCATGCAATAATCCTTTTATACATTATTTTAATTAGGTTGTAAAATCTGACCGGTTCCTTTCTGAAATGTATATTTATCCAATTAAGAAATATATAACTACCAGTATTTATCATTAATTATTATTTCACAGATACAAGGTGGGCGTTTGCATTTTATTACATGCCATCAATAAGTCAAGAAAATGCAGAGTGAAGTTCATCTCCCTGCAATTACTAAAGCTGCACCTAGCCTAAAATTTGACTCGCGCTAGGCACCCACAATTAAATAAATGTATGTTAAATGATACTGGGTGAGTGTGCAACAAGTTCTTCAGCACGTGTTTAGATTGGCAGACTGTTACAGGAAAATATCATCAAATGCATCATATATAATGTTATCATGACACTGGTGACCATGTACCACAGTGCTCATTTCCCACAATCTGTATCTAAAGTGCAATCTCCTGTTTCTAAGATCATAGTTACGCTAAAGCTACGTATACATGTTTTCCATTGAACAATGTCAGCTAGGAATATTTTTGTAGTGGCAAAAGCCCTGGGGTAGACACAGTCACACTGAGAAAAAACATAGCTTGCTTCATTGAGGGAAGTGGCATAAGCAATTCTAACAAAAAGCTCTCTTTTACTGTTATAAGTTGCACCCAGACCAAGAGGATTTTTGAGTAGCCTGCCTTTTTGGTGAATGTTTGAATGACTGGGATTCAGTGAATTCCATCTGTTGGTTTAATCATCAATTTTTCCAGTAAAGACCGGATACTAACAGAGGAAATGGTAAGAACACTGATTTATTGCTCCTCTCTACAGCTCTACCAATATATAGATAGCAGCAAACCTTTGCTATAAGGACTAGCTAAAAGGACTGAATAAACACAGTGTTACTAAGTTAAGGCCTTGTCTACACACAACAGTTCAATTTCTTTAATTATATCGTAAACTGTATTGATAAAAGTGCTCCTCTGCTGCTATAATGTACTCTCAAATATTTAATAAGCTCAGCTGGTCTGAGGCACCTCCACAGTGGTATAACTAAAAACATACTAAATGAAAAATTATATGATTACACTATGTAAGTGGACCACACTAAATTAAGGTCTTGCAGTGAAAGTCTACCAGTTAAAACAAACGGGGAAGAGAAATTCTCCTGCAGATGATAATGCTAATAGACAAAAATTAATTTTTGATATCCAAGAAGGAGAGACAGGTAGGAGACCAGGTACTATAATACATAGAAACTAACCTAGTTTTTACTTCCTAAACCATGGAGCACCATGGACAAAGCATTCTCTTGTTTGGAAGACAGACAAACCCACAAAGGCACTGGAAGATTTGCATCTTGGTCTGTGGAAAGCAAAGAAACTATCCAGCAGTATGCTTTTTAGACTCAGATCCTAAGCAATGACAGTCAGAGCTGTCTTCAACTCAGCTTCTTAACAGAGGTAGACAAGAAAAAGAGGATTGGCAGGGTAAACTATGGCTGCTGTAGGTTGCAAGATAATATAGTAAAAGATGGACTATGTAACATAAATCTGTCCTCTCACTGTAATTTAGCAAAACAGGCTATACAGCCTTTTGAAAACTCAGTCAAGTGCCAGATGATAATAATAAATTTGTAACATAGTCATTCAAAATATTTTTTTCTCTTTTTAAATTGTTAATTAAAAGTACTTTATTTTAAGAACATGGTTAATCAACCTCTTTCAGAAAAAATTCAGTCAAAACCACAGGGCAAACAGACTGTCATGAAACATGAGGTTGCATCCCAGTCTGGACGCAGTCCTATTGTTAAGTGAAAGAATCACATCGTTTCCCTCCAAAACAGTATTTGGGATGCATGGATTCAGGGGAATCAGAAATGGGACCAAACACTGACCCTTCCTCCCTAATTATGACATTTGTAAATCAAAATGAAATTATTAAAAACAATTTGGTATCATGGCTATTTACCACAAACATTAACCACAGACAACAGGGGCTCTAAAGAGAAGGAAATTAAATTATGTGTCTTGATTTATACTGGATAAGAGCCTACACATCAGATATTTGCTCTTACAGTGGTATTAACAGTGCTCTTGCAAAATAAAGCTATACACGAATAAGACTGTATTTGATACTGTGCTCCTAGAGAATATAACATGATAAAATTCTTGGATAACTCTTCAGCTGGCAGAACCCCCTTGGCGTCATGCCATTTATACTGAGGATACAGCTGATTACAAAATTTTTACCCTAGGCAATGAAAAGTGTGGTCTGCAATGTGTCAACTACACTTCACATGCAAGCAGAGATCCACAGTCATTAATGAATGGCAGATAATTCTTCCTGTACAGATTCCTGGCAGAATTATTAGGGGCTAAACTAATGAATGGAGCTCTGCACCATATCTTACCATATATACCATATCTTCAGATAAGTGTGGTGGGATCTCATCTGGTTAGTCAACTTCACTGAACTTCTGACTTCAATGGCAGTTTAGCAATGCGTATTAGTAACAACTCCCTGAGTCACCACAAGATCCCTTTGCACTGGTGAACAATATTCATAAACGATTAAGTATCATGATACTTTCAAATAAATTATTGGACATTTAATTTTTTATTATTTTCTACTAATAACATCTCCATGACTTGGCATTAGATCTAATGTTTAACAACAGGGATTCAATAAAAGAATTATATCCAATTTGGACTCCAAAATTGACAAGTTAAATCAATATAGTTCTAAGAAAATATGTCCCAATGACAATGCAATAAACATACTGAAAAACTCTGGGAAGAGAAATGAATCTTAAAAGACTACTAAACTAACAGAAGTGAATGGCAGGACTTTGGTTAGAGATGGGAAATAGCGCAAATATTTGAAAAATGCCCCAACTTAAAAAAATATATTGTCTTTGAAATATATTGATATTATATTGACTTTGGAAAATGTGGTTTCGCAGCTAATGATGATAAATGCAGAATAGAAGGGTAAAAAGAAGAGATTTCCTGTCCTGTCTTACAAGAACAGCAACATCAGTACTTGCAATTTACATCTAAAAGGCATTTTCCAACCACTTTCCACTTAAGCCACAGTTTCTCTTTGCCTGCAACTCAGACTAAGTTTTAGCCTCTTTGCAAAAATTCTAATTCTCTACTTTGGGTTCATTTCTTATCAAAAGAAACCAAAACCCACACAACTCCTTCTGAGGGCATATTTGGAAAAAATAAATATTACCATGACTACACCTCCATACACCTTCACCCCCTCCAATAAATCTTGAAAAAAAACCACACATCCCAGGAAAGCAAAGGGGATTATCCCTTCCTCTTGCCTCCCTGAACAGTAAGGAAGTTACTCTCTCCTGAGAGACAGCATCAGGCTTTAGGTGCTGTGTTTGAGGTTCAGACTCCTACCTTGACTTCTACAATGCGGGATAAGCGGAATTTAGGCACCTATGTTTAAAAAAAAATCAGCAGGATTAGCAACAGCCACGTGAACCTAGAGGGTATCTAAAACAGTAGATAGCTCTCTGGCCCAAAACCTTTGAGCTTGAACATGCACAGACCAAAATGTCCTGATATGGGAAGGAGAATGCTTAACTCAGCCTAAGCAACTTTGCGTATTAGATATTCACTTCTGGCTGAGTTTTTGGAAACCTCAATTAATTAAGCATAGTATATGCACACTTAATGCGCAGAGACTGCGCTTCCTGAAGAACGGAACCACCAAGCAGCCAGAACTGAAAAAACACAAGGACTTATGAAAAACATTCCTATACAGTTTATTAGCCAAGGTATTGAAAAATGTTGGTATTCTGTTTTTCAGACTGTTTTATTCATTATAATAGATTCAAATACTCCATACTACTGACTAGCTTGATATCGCTTGACTTCCTGGCTGCACAGTGGTCCAGTTTCAAAAAGAGTTATTGTAGATTCTGGTAGTTAGTGAGTCTAGGTATCTGTTACTTCCTTTATTCTTCCACTCCCTCCTTCCCCCACCCCCGTATCGCAACCTTTCCCCAATGCTCCTATGTGCACAACTGAGTCTCAGGACCTCAGAACTAGATCTTCAAAGAGCAGGAGCAAGGGTTAGAAAAGAGTGCACAAGAGAAGCAGGATGAGAGTAACACCCCTCTCCTCAGCTGTTTCAGCTAATTTTCAGAGCTTTCCCTTGTCTCAGTGTGCAGTATGTCTGAAACACATTCCCAGGCATCAAACCTTTACCACCTGATACAGAATTTAATAACCTAAATTTGTCTATGAATTCTACTCCTAAATTATATGTGACCTAGTGTGTGTATCACAGTGAAGTCTCTTTTTTTGGTCAGACCATTGGTGCCTAAAACACAAGCCTTATGGTGGATAAGTTGCAGGATCTATCTTTCACCAGATTCGTGCACTCCTCAGATGGTTTGGTATATGGTTGATGATGTTCCTAACGCCAACAAAATAAAAAATAAGTAGTAATAAAGGCCTCTAAAGATTTGGACTTTGAACTAGTCAATGGTGAATGGAACCAACAAAACCCATTAACTTAAGTAATGTGAGTCTCAATGCCACGTTCCATCACATATAGCACTACCTACCTCACCAGCTATCAGACGTGCAAAAAGAAATGGTGAAAGACTGTAAAATGCTTAGGTACATCTCAAAGCTATTTATTTTCTCTTTCTCCACTATTTTAAGATGAAGAATATAGCTGTTAAAAATTGTCTCTTCTGTATCTGAGGTAAAAAGTTACCAGTGGCTTCCTAACTTTCATTAAATTTTCAATATTATTTTTAAACTATTATAGCTGTAGCTAGTGACAAAGTTTTCATGAAGAAATGATGGTGCAGAAATGCTGGCACATCTCTGATGAGACTAATGATGCCAAACTTACTCTACAAGCCAAATACTTCCAGGGTTTTCTATTCTCAAGTTTATCCCACAACCACTGCTGTGTATTTCACCACACTGAATTTAATCCTATTCCACTTTGAGCTAAGACTTTTCTTTAAGTTTTAATGCCCCATCAGTACTTATTATCAATGAAGCAAAAATCTTCAATAAGAGTGGGCACAACAGTAAGAATTACACAGAGGAAAGCATGCTAAAACATATCAAGAGTATTCCTGTATACAATCATCTAAGAAACGAGGACCATGACCTTACTTGTCAAATAAGCAACAGCTTAGGTCTGTTTGTACTTAGATGAGAAATATCTGATATCTCTAATAACACAATCTGAGGTTCTGAAAAGCATAAATTTGCTGGTACACAAAATGGTGCTCTTCCTTTTCATTCATACCTATGAATCATGTGTTACATGGGTCTTAACATAGGTATCAGAAGCAAAGTGGTTTAGTGAAGTGATCCTTTGACTGAGAGCCAAAAAACTTCTAAGTGCTATTCTTAGAAATGCAATATATCAACGTGTGCTTTTAGGCAAATCGCTAACCCAAACCACTTCACTCTCCTTATTTGCAAAACTGGGAAATGAAGACACTTTCATAGTTCTGCAGAGTTCTTTGAAATCCGTGCCTTGAAAGGTTCATAAGAGCATTTGATATTAATGATTACTATTGTTACTTAAGTCGTAGGAAAACTGAGAACAGCCACTAGTTAATGTTTAAAAGGCAGTAGGAATCATATTTATCTCCAGGGTGTGAGTTAAAGGGTGTCTTTGACCTTCTCTCATCAGTTGTGATGGGGGAGATTATTTCAGATAAAACGTGGCAGATAATGGTCGTGTCTTGGCCATTTTCCAATATAAACACATGCATTTTGCTTACTTAAAATTCAGTGAATTGTGTATGTTATTCTTCAGTATGTGCTCCATATTATTGTGGGATGTTATTGAAAAATGCCTACAACTGCTATTCTTAATATGTTATTTACATTTGATAGTGGTGTGTGGTCAAATTCTGCTCTCAGTGCCCATGCAAACACAGAAATGTCACACAAGCACAGGAAAATCGGTTGAATTTCCTGGTTGTAATCAATGCCACAATTTGTTAAATTGAAATTGAACTCTATGATCTTCCCAGATGAAAGGAAGGTATAAAAGAGGGAAGGGAGCACAGTCTTGACGAGTGACCAATATCACGTACTGAACACTAAGCTGTTACCACAGGGCCCCTTCGACGTGCCCCTGGTGCAACACTGCCACACTGAAACGCTTCTGAAAACTTCAGTCAGGCCTTCATCACAGCTGATACTGGACTTAGCTATGGACAGAGAGAGCTTAAAGCAGAAATTTACTGAATGACCATACAGCAGCCTTAGGTTTATCACAGTGGTCCTACATCTACCCTACAACTTCCTATGAGTTCACCACATAGGTGCTGGATGCTGGTTATGGAGCTGCCACAGAGGTGCTTTTTGTTCTGGCTCATTGTGACTGGCTTACAGACATTTGTAGTTAAGTACTGGACCAGTCTTACTACAGCCTAAGAACCAGACTTATTAAACATGCTGGCAGCTTAGCTTACATTGGCAGGGACAATAGGCAGTACTTGTGTGGATATCATTATATAGGGACTCTTAAAAAAAAAAAAAAAAAAAAAAGGTATTGTCTGATCATCTTTGAAAACTTATGATTTTAGTAATAACATCATATACTGCCTTTAAAGGGGAATGTTCAGAGATGAGCAGGATTACCTACTTATTTTACCTTCTCAGTGCGGAGGATGCAATGGAAGCAATATAAGCTGCAGAGAGATGTGTTTTATCACATGGGAAGCCATCAAGAAACTCTTCTGGAAGAAGACACCATATGCAGACTATGACAGCATAATGTATGAGTCACATTGCTGAAATCAACTCTTGGATTCAACAGTGCCATCTGAAGGGACAAAACCATTATTTTCTTCAGCCATTCAAGCAAGGGAAACATACTAACTCAATTGCCAGCACAGCTACCAGAAGGAAATTGTGTATTCCTTTTAGTATTCAAGACATTGCTCTATTGCCTTATTCATATGAAATTCAGCATCTCTTTTGAAAACAGCAAAACAATGACTTTGTCTCCATTTTAATTTGGAAAGAGTCCAAATTAAGCTATTATGAGAGATAAATGATATAATGAGAGCTGCATGCAATTTACTGTAAAAAATGAACAAGCAAAATGACCTCTCAAATGTTTGCATTTTTCTTTTTTGAACTTACTGAAATTTTAATGTTCTAGGTAGTGTAGTCAAGTTTCATATTCAGCTTTCCTGTTATTGTCAACATGCACACGACAGGTTCCAACTAAGCAGAAAAATAGGACATTAGGATGCCAACCTAGCATTCCGTTATTATCAAGAAAAAATGAACTCAACTTACACAGGGGTTCTATATGAACTGTTTCCAGAATATACTCGTAGGTACAATACTGTCTCATAGGAATTTGTCTGACTGGCAAATATTAGATGTTCTGGCAGTGAAAAGAAACTCTGAGAGCCTTTATTATTCTGAGGCTGCAATTGTGAACAAAAATACACTGGAAGCACTGGTGAAAACACTGGCTCCTGGACCCTATGATCACAATCCTTTTGAGTAGTAAAGTCTGCCAGCTGATAGCAAAGGTCGTCTTCAGTGTTGCAGCTTCAGGCTTTTAATCCTAAGTAAGCCAATCAGATCCATATTAAGTGATAGCATATTATGTTAATGAGCATAATTATGCTAATGAACATTCCTTCAAGGAATCTTCATTCTTGATTCATTAGATATTATCATCTGAAACCAATGGAAAATGTTTTGAAAAACCCAATTAACCCCTTTGGGGCAATCACAGACTTCAACAGATTGGCTTTCAATACTACCTCCCTATTTATTCCCAGACTTGCACATGTCTATGGTCATCATTTCACTGGAAGTTCTCTGCCTTTTTCAAATTCTTAATTTTCTTTCTGACAGGGACTTCAACCCTGCCTGGAAAAAAAACCCAAACCAAACAAAAACCAACCACCCACAGAAAAACCCTATAATCATGCTTTATTTCTGGAGCCCTCTGTATTTCTTTGCAAGACCTAATATCTTGATTCAGAGGCTCGTGTTGTTGGTTCTGCACTGTCCCAGTGGTATCATCTCCTGAACAAGAATGGGAAAACACTAAAACAGTAGAAAAGTTGTCAGAGTCTGCCTGCACAGGACTGAAGTAGTGAGACTAGCCAGGGACTAGCCTATGACTGGCACTATCCTGGCCAGTATATATGCTGTATTCTGCAATAAAAGGAGTACTTGCTACAGATGGTACTTACTCTCTTCTATCATAAAGCTCCTGTTTCACATCTGACATGATTACGTGAATTTCTAAGGTTACACTTACACTCCAATGTTAAGGCACACCCAGTATCACGCCCAAAACACAAGATTTTAAAGGCCAGCAAGCTATTTGGCCAGATGTATCTGAGGCATTTAAGTATTATTCCATCCATGTGCTGGTATTAATAGCATCTACATGTGTAAAATTTGTATCAGTGGATATAAAACATCACCACCCCAGTAAATTCAAGGCCACATCATTGCAGCTGCTGTGGCAATACACAATTTAAAAAGATACACTTAAGATTTTGTACATACACTTTTGTAATGCTGAAATACAGGAATATGTCTGTTGATGGTGATATGTTCTTCACAATAAGCCTCCCTGTGCTGTAACGTTAGCCTAGTTTACATCCCATAATCAGCAGTGCCCCACCAGTGGGTTTTTAATATGCTTTATTAGCTTAATATGCCTGAACATTGCACTTGTGTGGAGAAAGGCCTGGGGATTGTTGGCCCTGGATCCAGCTGCAGCGAGAACAGAGTTCTGCAGCCCCGAAGCCCCGACTGTATGAGGGAGTGCACACATGGCCATCTGACATGGCATCTAATGGGCCTGAGGAGTTACATGTCTTGTAACTCTCACCATTGTGTCATTACTTCACTCCATCAAAACTTAAAAATAAAACATGTGAAGCACTCTGCAGTGACCTGCGTAATCCCACAGAGGTCACAGCAGAGACTGATTTATGATGATTGACAATGGCCAATGATTATGAAAATTGGTAGCCAGTATAGCATATATTACTCATGCCTGCAGAACAGGGCACAGAGAAATCATTTTCCCTTTTAGTATTCCTAGAGGTTTACTGTTCTTAGCTTTATTCAAAGAAACTTAAGGCCCTGGGAAAATGATGCAGCATATATAAACAGGGCAAACATTATGTCAAGCTATTTAAAAAATGTCAGTCTGTTAGTTGATGTAAGGGTCTGACTTAATATGTAGGAGAAAACGAATGAGTCTGAAAATCTCTGTTTAGTAGTTTAGAAAATGGGATCTGAGATTGCTTTAAACAAGGTCGTAAAGACCTCTCAACCTTTCCTTTTATTTATTTTTTTGCAAATATATTGACTGGCTTGATGGTGCACCACAGACAAATACCTACATGCTTCACATAATGAAACAGTGTCATTACTTCATCTGGACAAACTCCCAGTGTAATTGCAACCAATGTAAAACATCTCTGAGACTGTGAAGAAGTGTCAAAACAAGAAATAGAATAACATAGACCCGAGATGTTTTCCATTTGCAGACCTTCATATAGGTGTCTCTTTTCAGACTTTTAGCTGTGTATTGGAAAGCATAATTTGATGATAGACGTGAAACTGTGTATTAGTTTTTATTTTGACAAATTCATTAAACATCACATAGCTTGAAAAATGAACTAGGAGGCACTAATCCAGCCTGGGAAGATTGTACTTCATAAACTGAATTGCTCACATGGGCAACATTTTGGTGGAAGTTATAGATTTTCTAGCATATCCCTGATAGATAGCACTAATATAACTTCAATAAAAACTCTGGATATGTCAATATAAATTTTTTTCTAGCATCGAAAGATGTAAGATACTTCAGCTAATAAATTGGAAGACTCCCTATTCCTCACGGTACACTAACTTACACATCGGATTATAGCAAGTATTGAAACCATCTAAGGTACAGCAGGCAGCTGTAGGTATGCTGCTTATAAAAGTTGCACTAAATTAAGTTATCAATGCACTATAGGCAATAATTGGAATTTAAGATCTCGAACAAGCATTTCTGTAAAATGTTAGCATTCTTCTATTTTTAACTGTTATATAACATACAATTTTTCAAAACTGACAGATGAATGAAAAAGATAAACAGCATTTGCTGCATACAATTGACGTTCTCTCTCTTTGCTCTCAGCATATGACCTTTCACTTAACTCCCTAAGATTTACTGACTTTTTAAAAATTGCTACCACTTTCAAATTGATTTGGTACGAGGAGTGCAAAGAGGTTTCTTTTTCTGAAAGAAAACAGATAAAAGACTTAGAAGGCTGCCAGTGCATGAGGACAGGACAGCATGTATACATACACACACATATATATACACATCTATGTGCATGCACACAAACATACAGCATTAGGTTTTGTCAAAATTTAAATTATACATCTATTCCTGCATCTTACAAACAATCCCAGAATCATCTAGGTTGGAAAAGACCTTGAAGATCATCTAGTCCAACCATTAACCTAACACTGACCGTTCTTAACTACATCATATCCCTCAGCGCTATGTCAACCCGAATGACCTACCACAACAGGATGCACACTCACAAAATGTGACTGGAAATAGCTGCCTGGTTGTTTTTACACATTCAATTACCAGAGACTGTAAATAGAAAGAAGACAGGGAAGTTCACAAATGTTTGAATAAAAACAGTTTTTAAAACTGAAAGAAAATACCATGGAAGAAGGTTACCAAGTTTGAAGTAGGATGCTGACAGGAATTTGAGACGCTACTTGGGCTTAGCTAAGAAAATTCTCCAATTTTTGGTACAAAAATTTGTTGTGGACAGGATGAACTCAGCAGCCTGTATCATACTTATATGAGCATAGATGGCTTCCTCAGTCATACTAACCATTTGATACTTTAGCAACCATTTGATCCTTGGCCAACATTACAAATAGATTGTACCAACTTTGTGATTACACGGTATTTTCAAAATAATTACTGCCTTATAAACCAAAAACTATGTTCAAATGTGTCTAAATAAGTAATGTTAATGAACTTTTAATACTACAGAGGTAAGTATTCAAAAGTCAGTGCATCTGAATGAGGCATGAGCACTGTGATGCAGTTACTTAATTGTATGATCTCAGGTTAATAAAAAGCACTTTAAAGGCCCAAAACACTCCAGCGCATCTGACTGAGAGAAAGCAGTGTTCATTGCTAGCTTTCATATTCTTGAGTCATAGATTCCTACTGTCGTGGTCTGAGCCCAGAGCCACGTTTCTTGTTGGCCAAGTACAACATAAGGGGAAGAGGGTGTTATATCCACAACATGGTTGAATACCGTACTGGTAAATACTTGAGTAAGATATTTTCTTCTGTGAACAAATGCAATAATTTCCATAATTTATTCATTAAATGTAGAAATGCACAGGGCATATATCCCTTTATGTTTTGTCTCTTAACAAATATGTTAATGATTAATTTAATATCCATACTGCATATTCTTCCAGAATTATTATTTCACTTCAGAAAAGTGATGAACTCAAAAAAAAAAAAATCAGCAGATGATACTATCACTACACTAGTTTCCAGAGAATTATCTGTGGCTAGAGCAGAATTCACACACTGTGGATCAAAGCAGGATTTAAACTGAATTACTGAAGTACATATAGAAATTTTCTCAGTAAGAAGGTTAGATTGGAGGAAATGCCATCCTGTACAGAAATACTGACTTGTACACTAAGTTAGTGCTATGGAGTTCTCACCAGAAGTTGGAAAAATCAAAACCATTTTAGTCCTAAAACCTTTAGTCCATAAGACATGTTTTCACACTGTCTGTATGTTTCTTGTTTGTTTTCAAGACATAATTTTGAAACTAAAAGCTCTTTTGAAGGTCATGTATTTGTCAAAATCAGGGGGCTACAGTCACGAATATTTAGAAGGAAATTCTGGTAGCAGTTTGCCTGGGTTTGTCCCCTTGACTGGAGAAGAAAGCCAGATCCCTCTTTTCTTATATCAGTCTTGCTTCTAATAGCAAAGCCACATATTGATGGTCCACCCACGTTGCTTGCAAGCCATAATGCATTGGAATATTAAATCAGATAACAGTAGGGGTTAATAAAATTTGAAATGCTTGGAGATTTGACTAAGCAGAGGAAAGCTATTCAAGTTCATGGATCTCCTTACATTACTGTTACATTCCGGCAAAGCATTCCCCACTTGTTAAGAGAAAGCAATTATGGTAGATGAACAGACTGCATGGATGACCTGAACCTTGTTCACAACAGATGAGAAAATATGACACACTGCTCAGATGTCTGAAAGATTTTTAAAGCTGGTGGAGAGGAAATATCAATGAAAGTGGGGAGATTGAAGGCTGGGGTGGAGGTAAGTCTATGAGACCATAAAAGCACTAAGAGTAGGACTTACTGTATAGACATACTTGAAATGGCATTCCATAAGAACAGCAACTTAAAATGAGATATATGGTTTATAGTAACCATATGTGTGTGTGCATATATATAATACACATATGTATCTCTCATCACCAGTGATGACAGAAAAAGTAGGTACTCATGTATGTGAGCATATGCATGCTGGCAAAGCTGTGCCAAAAACAGGCACAAGTTTTCTGGGGTACCTTTTAGTAGGCTAAAACTTAGTCTCTTGTAATGTGAAGAAAGTTGGCACCAATTTAAAATTTAATTTCACATTGATTCAAAAATAGTCCAATTCAGACTTTAAGGGCAGTAGTCAGAAATTAAATTTATTGGACCAACTGGCAAAGGCATATTATGATTGAACATATTTCCTAGCTTTAAAACTCATACAAATTATTTTGGACGCTGCAACTGTTAAAAATTTATGCAGACATAGAAAAGGAATAATGTTGCTGAATGTTTAATGCTATTCGTTTCCCAGCACTGCCTAGGAGTAAACAGGAATGACACGTTCCTTTCTGATTATGGGCTGTGAGTAAGATGATCCGACTTCTTCATGCTGATTTCTCTGTTCTGTGTACTTCTCTCACAAACCTTTGCATCTGCCTTAGTCTTGCTGCCCGCTAGCATATGGTGCATTTGTGTGAGAATGTACTTGCGTAAAACAAGAATAAAGTAGGTTTTTTTATTTGATACATTTCCTATACCAGAAATGGAAGCTATTCCTTTCATATTGTACTAGACAGATAATGATCTCTAAACACACTAATTGTCTTAAAGTTTTTCCATCTTGATTTGAGCTATGCTGTGATTTCTTCCTTATGTCCTATTCTCATCACAATAAAAATATCTAAGAACAATGCATTAAAAAAGGGAGATTTCAGTTTTCATCTATACAGAAATGTATTTTTTGGGCTGTGTGAATCAGCCTTGTGAATATCATCTTTGGATTGTTTACCAGTGTATCTTTACTTACACAGTTATGTAATTGTTACTCAATTTTCAAATCCAATGCAAAAAGATATAGATCTTAGACTTAATCATATTATTATCTGTTTTAGATTTATAGAAAAACAAGGCTGAATATATGAATAGGGCCTTACTGATGTGTTTTAAAGCTCACTCAGGCATTCTTCAGAAGGATGGTCAACATGTTGATTGTGAATAAATGAAGCTGAAAATCAGATTTTCTCAATATATCACATCAGCATACACATCTGCTGATCAGTGTTAATTAGTCCTATATTTTCCAATTTGTGATCTGTGTATGCTTTATGGGGTTGTAAGTAGTAACACATTATCGTATATAATCTCGCTTTGGAAAGCTTCGGCTGAGCAAGTGACCAATAAATTGCTGTTAATGTAAACATTAACCAAATTGAATGTCAGTATGGAAAAGTCTCAAGTTTAGAGGGAAAATCACCTTTCTACCATGTATCTTACTGTTGAACTGTAATTAAGACCATGATCTTTTCTGAATGTTCAATGACAAATATATATATATATTTGGTTTAGCATCTTTTATGCCACCTTGAAAAGCTAATCACTTCACCATTAGCGTGAATGCACACCAGTCAGTATACAATGATGAATTAAATTTCTATCCATGGGATGAAGGAATAAAAAAAAGAGAGGGGAAAAATTTGCATAAATTAGTATGAAATGATTTAATCTGAGAAAGAAGGGGTCAGCATATAATGACACAAAGTGATGAATACTTCACAGAAATGTAATGACCTATATTTGGCCTAAACAAGCTATTGTACGACCATAAATGTACCAGTACTGTGAACAAATGAGGGACTGCTGTTATAGTATGTAAACAGTAATAAATATATAAAATACAATCTGTTGTCATGAACAGGGAAAGCATTTAAATGATAGTGTTGCTGTGCACTTTAATAACATACTTTATGGTGTTCACCCTTCAAAATTTCTCTTGTTCTTACAGGACTTGTCTTTCCTCAAAAAACCTCAACCACTGAAAGAAGTGAAGCTAACCCAGTCTTTTTATGAATTTCCCAAGGTATGACTATGCATATATACAAACTGGACTGAATATTTCTACAGAAGGAATGTTTATCTTTAAGTTTGGGCAAGAAAAAGAAGAATTTGTGAATAGTTCACAGAGGCCAATTGGAACACTGCAATTTCTCAGATTCAGTGCAAATACAGATAAAATAGGTTATCTAAAATAACAAAAAGCATTAAGTCAAGGAAGGCCAAAGAAGTAAGATGACTTAAAACTTAGTCTTCTATGAATCTTATATATATATTCCTTTCTCTTTAACTACGATGAGGCATATACAGAAATCTACTCATTCAAAAAATTCTCCTCCTAAAGGTAACTGAAATAGAAATCCTTCAGTCGCATGCTTCCACATAATAATCAGTGGGGGACAGACCACAAAATAGAAGTGATCATCCTGAGGAAACCTAGGGGTCCGTGATGATGTGTCAAAGGAGGTAGGAAGGTAATTGATGAAATGAAGAAAGGCAGGAGGGATTTCTAGAGAAGACATGGTAGGGAGTACAGTATTTGTTGAGGGGACAAACCCTGGCGCTCTGCTGCTAAGTGCTGACAACCATCAAGACTCACTCATGTCAACAGAAACTGAAAAGGCACAATGTTTCATAGCAACGTGACTTCAGAGAACAAGACTGACAAGGCAAAAAAGGATGGAAATAGTGCATGAATTTATGCAAGTTTTAAGCTGAAAGCAAAGCAGAAGAGCTGAGGTCTTTTAAAAAAGGTAGAATATTTGCCAGAGAATGGAAGTCTCAGTCTACCAGGTCTAAATAGTCAGCAAAAGGAATGTAAAATGGGAGGTCTGGGGTTTGGTTTTCTTCTTTTTCCTTTCTTGTTTGCTTTCTAGATACTGAAAGCTGGGGAGACTGGATAGGGAGAGCTATTTTGTGGCGTTACATTTATTTTCTTTATTAAAAAGTACCATTGTTCAAGCAGATCCTATACTACAAAAAAAATGCAAAATTTTTGCAAGAACAAAGGTTTGTGGCACTTTTTCTCACTGCTAAGGAGTGAAGGAAATACTTTATAAGGGAGATTAATGCTAATGAAAGATGGCTGACTTTTGTAAGAAAAGAGGTGGTTCATTTCTTGACTGGGTTTCTAAGTAGGCTGGTCTCCTGTTCAGAATAGCCATTTGTTTTTTATACTATTTCTTACTATTTCCTTTTAATCTCTTTTTGTAAAGTTTATCTTGACTGATATTGACTTAATTGCAGTAATAACCACAACAAAACTAAAGTGCAACAATCTTTTAAGTTAGCATTATTTACTGAAAAGAAAGAGGAAGCATTCTTTCTCTCTGGAGTAAAAACAGTAAAAGATCAAGAGGTTTTGGTACTGTTTTTAGTACAATTGCAAAGATTTCATGGGAAGGTAACTGTAATTACCATCAAGTACAGCTTTGACCTTAACACATACCTCAAAGGACAATTAGGTTCAGCTCTGAAGGGTTTTTATCTTTAAGCCTCTTGCTGAATAAAACCACTTACTTGATATAGTCTAGACTTCATTACATGCCAAACATAGTATTTGTGGCTGTGATGGAGCACCAGGTATTTAATGTTCTGGCTGTTGTAGCATATGCATAATAATCTACAGATCACACAACCTTCATAGTTTTTCCTCTGCTGACTCCCTTCTAATATATCTTTAAAGACATTTGTGGTATCATTCTTTATTTCTTTTACATAGTGCTTGCGTCTATTGTGGATGAATAAAACTTCTGGAGATTATCAGAACAGTTATCTGTATGGAAATTTGGTTAGCTTTCAATAATATACACAATACGCAAGCTGCCAAACATTAAAGTCATGGAGCTCTGATGAAGTAAAATTAGGCCTGAGCAGCAAATATCTTTGGTTTTTTTTAAAGAAACTGTTTGATCAAGATGTGTATTTACATGAAATTTCTTTAAAAAAAAAATAAAATAAAGGAAAAACTTTGCAAACTGCAAAGACTATGCTTTCAGGAGAAAAGGATGAAACAAAAATTGCCCTGTATCCCCTGTTAACAAATTTCTCTCCAGCAAACTAACCTCCAGTAAACTAGCCTGAGGTATGTCCTGTGGACACAGCATCGAATACACGCATGCTGCATGTGTTCATGAATAATAAGCAGGCATGAAGTTGCATGATTAGTAGAGGAATCAAATTGCCTCACACAAGTAGGCTTGAAAAAATGAAGAGGTCACTGCAATGTGCCCAAGGACCTGTGATCCCAAGACAGATAACAAGGACACAGTACTGATGACGTGGATGATGTGTGTTTGTGCAAGGCTTAACAGTGCTTTTTACAGCTAAAACTGTAAGCCTATTAAGAAAAAGGTTTTTCAGTAGAAGTCAGAAATCACGATATTCATTCTGTTCCTCTCACAGGGAAAGGAGAATTGCAAGAGTCAGAAGAATAAGCAGAGCTATGGCAGAGCACTGTGTTCTAAGGGAGAAAGTCCATGCTTCCAGTGCTGGAGTTTGACCTCTGAAAAGGCACTGATCTTCTAAGAATCAAGCTTTTTTGTTTCCTCTGTGCCTAATGTTCTTCATTTGTTCAATGGGGCTAATATAACCTTTGTACCTTCTGAGAATAAAAACGTTAAGAACTGAATCAGTATTATGGTAACGGGTAACATTTTGTAAGCAAGAGAGGAATTGCTTCTCTACGCTTGTTACGGCAGGGATGATCATGATAGGCATAGTTCAAATATAAGAAATATTTTCCAAAACAGATTATTGTTTTGGGACTTTGGGTTTTGTTTCATTTTGTTTTTCAAAAAAATGTTTTCCCAGTACTTTTTTCCCCTCAAAACTTTCCCCCCATCAATGAATAAAGCATATGTCTTTTGAAGGATCGATTTTAATTCTTTCCATATTTTCTGTGACCATTACTGTCTAGAAAGAGTTACATACTTATTTTCTCAAAAAAGTTTTGCTCATTGTACTGTAAATGAAGTACTTGACCCACATAACTTTCTTCATGTCCATGAAAAGCTCCAACTCTCCTTATGCACAAAATGCACTGGTTGCCTTTTGATGTCTTTTGAATCTGCCACAATGCAAGTCTTCATTATTATTTGTGTTCTCACCCTTGATCCATGTGGAAGTTTTTATAGGTACAGATATTTGTGATCTGCCAAAAAATGAAAAGCAAGAACCTGAAATCTTAATAGAAAGACTTCTCTCAATGGATTTTGCGAAAAATTTGTTGTTTCGGGAGGGTAAAGCAGTATGATATTAACCAGAAGTCAAGGCATATAGGTATGTAATTATCTTCTGTAGCAATGAGATTTAAGTGTCTAAATATTTCTGCAAACCTTGTCCTTAGACAAAGATGAAGGATCACATAACATGAACTGAGGTGTATTTTTTCCTTATAATTTAATTTTTCCCTATCTATTCCTTATTCTCTCCTTTCCCCACTCCCTTCACTATTTTTACAATTCCTTTGCTAGTAAACCAACAGTTCATTCTCCTAATTCCTTGACTTCAGTGTGCTACAAATCAGCCTAAGGACTATATAGTTTTATAAATGTCAGAGAGAATGAATAGCAGAATAGGTGGCATAAACAAGACAAAGCAAATATCTCCTGACTAGTTCCTGGGTTCAGGAAGCTAACTGCCACTGTCTGCATGAGTCAACTCAAATGACACACACGCACGATGCAGAGAGTAGTGTGACACACTATTGCTATATCTACGTTAGGAGACAGTAGAGGATGGGGTGACAGAACCAGCTGTTACTGAGGACTTGATGCCCATGCCACACACGTTTAGGAGAATTTATTCTGGACTAGCTTTAGGCAGGTTCATTAGGGTTTGGAAGAGATCTGCTGGTTTAAGTCAAACTGAATTGAATACAGTTCACGTGCTCTGAGATTACATGATACAAAACAAAGCACAGCAACTGCAAATGATCAGATGAGCTTTAAAGTGCCCTCCTGTTCCAGACCTGAACACTGATATAGGCACATCTATGCCATTTAAAAGTCCCTTGAGTTCACAAGGATCGTATATCATTTTCCCAATCAGTTTTGGGGAAATGGACCTAAATGGAAATTTACTTTTAAATAGGAAGTGATATTGTCCTGATCAGAGAAAATAGTAATTTGCATTGTAATAGGAAGTTTATGTGTCTTGTTTCAGACTGTCTGGATGGACAGGAATAAAATCTATGGAAGAGATGTTACAGTCTAGGATACCTATAAATGTAAAGGCTAAAAAAGTCTACAAAAATACCTCTTGAAATTTAAAATATTGTTTACGAAAGGAATGTTTCTAAACTTTTTTTAGAACAACCACTAGTGACATTTTATCCTTTAAGGATGAGAAAAATAGTCTGAAACATAAAAATAGCAAGACATTTTTTTTCCCTCCAAATGTGGAGCACACGCAGGTGGACCACGCTCAGGTGAAGCTGAAACTGAATTCCCAGCTAGAACTCTGCTGCAGCTTGCAAAGCTACCTAAATCAAAGTGACAGTCCAACCAGGAACTGAGAAATATGTCACAACAAATTCCTTTAAAATATAAAATAATTGCACATGCTCTCCAGACCACTAACATTTTGTAATTGTAAAGAAAGATGAAGATTGCACAAGGATATTTCAGGTGTTCTTTACTCTTACCCATATCCACATTTTTAGTGATTGTAACTTTTTTATTCTATTGCTATGTTTATTAAAAAGGTGTTTTATGTAGAACATGTTCTAGACTGATAATCTTAAGGAAATTTTTCTTTACATTGTGTTATTTCAATTTTTTCATTATTTTGTACTATAAGTACCCTGTGTAATTCATTCCATGAAAACAATTTTTTTCTATAAAGAAATTAGACCTACTTTTTGGACCATTAAGTAGTGCATAATCTTCAAATGGGACATTAAAAACTGTAATCAGTGACATCACCATGACAACCGATTAAGAAATGTCTGTAGAAGCTTCTGAAAATGTAATTTTTTAATATAATACATTTAAATGAGTTCATCAGAACAAAACACCCTAAGTAGATTTATTATGAGCTGAATATCTAGAAATAATTTGGCTATAAAACTAACACCAAGAATCTTCTAAATGTGACTTCAATAGATTGGGGGAGGCATCAAAATTCTCCCTGTGACTTCAATAGATTTAGCAGGGGGAAAGCATCAAAAGAAAAACTTGGTTTTCTTCCACTAACAGATAAACCTTCACTTCAGTACATGAGTTACCAAAGTACGGGTACTGATCCTGCCACCACTTTGCACAACACTGATTTTATTTGGATGGCAGTTCTAGCAGAGAAAGGTGCTTTCTCTGAGCACAGAAGGCAGACCTGACCTTTTTATGACAAACATCACTAAAGACATTATATGATTCCTGTTTTAAGTATGTAAAGGTCCAAAGGCTAATTCTTCAGAACCCCTGCACAGAAGCTACCTGACTTAAAAAAAGCTCTAAAGTTCCTCAGTACAAAGGTTGTATCCTTAAGGATGAAAGTACTTCAGTTGGAGGCATTAAACAAATTAGCTCCTTAAACACCAATGGGATTTACAGACCAAACCTCAGCCCATCTTTTCTAAGTCTTTTGGTCTTGCTACATCACACATTGCCTTTCATTAATTGGGTTTTTTTGGTGTATACTTCTTCCTATATAATTTACAGTCTACTAACTTGTAGCTACATACTACACCAGGTGAGGGCCTCTAAGAATTAGGCATTGCTGAAATACCTATTGTGCTTTAGCCCCTAGTTATTACAAGATGCTTTGCCTGTTGTCCTGCCTGCTCTAATGAGTGAAATTGGAAGCAGCAGAAACATCGTTATGGCACACAACAGTAAAATATAAACAAAACATGCCATAAAATGCCTACCTGCAATATATTGTGTTACAAGGTTATATAAATTATATGCTCAGTAGTTGAGGAAAAGGCACTCATGAGAGTAAAAACCAATCAAAATAATATATTTAAATGTATCACAAAAGCCTAAGAAGATTTTACAGATTATCTGTTTGAAGCGATTAGTTATACTTCACAGGAGTAAACTACCCAGCAAGCTTGCTGTAAAACTCCTGGCTCATCCTCAAAATAGCTAAAATAATATTGGAATTTCTTCCTCGCATCTTCCATTTTCCAATCTGTCCATTCAAGTTATGGCTTGTTCTTGTCTTTTATGGTTATGTCTCCTGCTTCTGCCAGCTGTGTTTATTATGCCCTTTTCTAGATTAGATCTTGCATTAGTTAGGTCTGTTGCAAGCAGAATGCATGTTTAAAATAAAGCATTTCCAAAATATGTATTGTGGTAGGTGTTGCAGTTTCATGACTGGGGTGGGGGTCTGTGTGTGTGTGTTAGCTTTCCACATAACGTTCAGCTTTCCCTTAGAATGACACATCCTTTTCCTACTGCAAGGAGCTCATGGTAGGGGCAGTATCTCAGCTATTGTGAACTGACACTGCTCTGTCTACATTGTCTGGATCTGTGATATTTTATATCAGCTGCAAATCTGCCTCTTAAACCATGCTGTTGCCTCCTAAAATATTGTGAATCTAGGCATTTTTGTCAAGAATTTTGTCTAAGACTGATAAAACAGTCTACTGACTTCGGCATGCTGACTCTCAAAATGCTTTAAAGCAGTTGCAGGAAGACGTTTTAAACACCTTCTGAAAATTGGGTGCTTTGAATTGATATCAAAACCAGAGACATTCCCAAATTGCCAATCCCTTTTGGAAACCCAGGCCATCATACTTACAAAACACTGACTCTCTATTAAACTCCTTGTTATTCTTTTACTAATGAGACACTTTACCAGCCTGTCATCACCCACTGTGATTAATTCTCTACTTGTAAAATTTTAGCTCGCTCTCTGCTGCTGCTGTTAATGTGCTTTGTACCAAATAAAAATGAAGTTGATGTTTACAAATCCTGTCTGGAGGTTGCTTTAAAAAAGCTCTGCTTTGGCTTACATTAATGAGGCCAAGTGTACTGATTTTTGTTCAAAATTGTTCTGGATAATTAAACACTGTAACAGACTACCTCAGAAGGTGTGAAAATCATCAATGCTTAAAGACCTTATAATATAGTATCTTTTAAAATATAGGCTTTGTTATTACCTGCCTATGTTTCACATACACTGGAATTTAGATTTGAACATATTATGAAATCTTTTAGTAACATTTGTGAATCTAGGAATAAGCATGAGAAAACTTTTCTAAGAACCAGGATCTATGTAGTCACATAGTCAATCTTGAATAAAAACTGACACAAAAAAACTACAGTACAGAATCCTGCACTGTGGATTGCCCATCGCATTATTAAGAACAGTGTGAAATTTCTCTGAAGCAGATCAGGAAACAAGAACTATAAGAAATAGAAACCTGCAGTTCTGTGCTGTGTTTGAGCTGCACAGTTCTCCATGAAAGGACTTTCCCCAGGGTGTTATCTAAAGATATAAGTCAACATGCAGTTGTAGACTTGTATAATGATGAGTATACCCTCTCTCCCACTTCTGCATATTCTGAACCCAATCCAACTCATAATCCAAGATTGTGTAATATCTTCCATAATGCATATGAAATGAAGGAGATATTACTACTGTTAAGTAGATTTTTGTTGAAGATTTTTTTTAATTGCTAAGTAGATCCTCAGGATGGTCTAGGACCTTAATAGACAGTACGAGTGACAAATAGTTCTGAATTAAACTTTCACTGTTACATAGTAATATGCTTGCAATTCAAGACTGGATGTCTGAGCATTCTCCTGTATTAGCAGAACTTCAGAAGCTATTCTGCCTCACAATTCATAAGGAATGGAGGAAGACATTGTCTAATTCATCTAAAAAAGCACAGTAGCAGTGTTCAGATTGCAGGCCTCTCAGGAACTAATGTATTTAAAGAGCTTTTATGCTGGAGACAGTTAGCTCTCTCCATTTTTCATACTAAATAAATTTCATTAAATTAAATAGGATGAAACCATCTCCTTTCCTTAAGTCTTCTAATCTTCAAATTTTCTAATGCCTTGCAAATCTCAAATGTCCAAACTTCAGATAGCAGATGGGTCTTGTAAGAATGCAGATTGCTATTCATATTAATACCTCAGTTTACTCAGATACATGTATTTACCAAAAAAAGACACACAATTTTGTATTTCAGTGCTGTGATTTTATATGTTTGTGTCTACTGGTTTCCCAGACCTAGAGGATGATTCCTACTGCCATCCTGGGAAAATGTCTCACTTTCAGAAATTTAAAACACAATAAAAAGGAACAGCTAGATGAAACTTCATGTTTATTATAAAACTAAAGAAAACGTGGCAGAAAAGAACTCACATACAATAAACAGGTGTATATAAATTACCGTCACTTCACTGAAAGAGAGACAGTGAAAGCCAGATTATAATGAAATCTGAACACACAAAACCTGGAAGACATGATAAGAGAATCTCAAGGCCTGCATTTTCCTTCCCTAAAGTATGGAATGAAAGCCATCAAAATCTCAAACCATCTCCTTCCACTTGAAATCTTAAGCAATTCTCAAAACCAGAGAACTGCAGAACAGCATTTTAAGCTATGTTGTTACAACATTTATTAATCAGAACCATAATGAGAATTAATGGAAAGACATGCACATTTTTTTGTAACAGAGGAGAATGATCTCTTCTGAAAACATGGCAACCACAATTTTTTTCAGGATTTTTTTTTATATAGTCTGAAATGTCAGATTAGATTTATATACGGCAGTTAGACATATACTTTTAAAAAAGGGTAAATATCATATTTGCTTCATTTTACTGCTGTGTCAGTTTGGGTGTAAGATGTGACAGTTCTGGCACTGGCGGACACCTATCCATGGGAAATTAAACTGAGTTCAGCAGAGTACTTCACAGGAACCCATGAATAGTGGGATCCTTCCTTTATTTCTTTCCTAAAATCTAAGCTGAAAATCTAGGGTATGTCTACATGGATGGGTACAGACAAACACGAGCTCTCTCTGCCAGCTCCCAGCTGTACGAATTCAAATCATTTCCACTCAAAATGTCATGTAGGTTTGTTAGTCCTCAGTCAAGCTAATAACACCCTACCATGTGACACAGTACAGATAAACCTTTGTAAGTGCAAACACCTGAGTCCCACTGTGCCACCTTGACATTCATACTTAGTTTAAAAGTATCATTTTAGGATTGCATCATTTGGAGACATGCATGGAAAGCATTTAAAAGTATATCTTTACATATTATATCTGTTACAAACTACAGCCCAGATCTGAAATGAGTACAGGGAAACATATTTATGCATCATCACTGAATTCAGACTGCAAGCCTAGAACACTACTCAATATCAGTCACGGTGCTACCTAAGTTATTTGTAATTGTACCGAGTACATCAGTAGAAAGCAGTTATTGGCCTGACCATATTCCATGTGAAGTCAGTTTAAAAGTACCCATTAACTACCATGAGAAAATCCAGCCATTAAAATACCAGTTGTTCAATTCTGTTTGCTTATTTTTCTGTCACTGCATTTTCATTAAAATTATTTATCTTTTCTTACTAGGAACCTGCCACATTGATAGTAATGAATTATTGATGTGAATACTCTACCAGTGGCTTTTTAACGTGTATTTAAAAAAGGAAGCCAAATGCTTCTGTGGTTTCTTGATACTTACAAAACCAAAATTGTTATTAACAAGGGCATAGCTTAAATAATGTGGTGTACTCAAACTGTTACAAACATACAACAAATAAGCAAATACTCTGAAAATGCTTTGAACTCTGAGATTTTACTCCTTTTAATGCATTTAGAGCCATGCATTTTGTGACCAAAAAAAGAGAAAGGAGCATGGCAATCAGGTTCATAAAATAGAGTTATCTGTTCAGTTGTGTTCACTGTGAAATGCTAAAAGTTAAGCTTTGTATCGGAGTCCCTATTGGATTAGTTACACTCATCTTTTTAGTTCTCTACAGGCCAACCTCCAGCAGCGCAATCAGCCCCTGAGCGTCTTTCACATCTGTGCACTCCCACTGAACCTGGTGGGCATCCACAGGGGTGCACGGAGCCCTTCCTGCTGACTGCACTGCAGGATGAGGTCAGAGCAGCTTAGAATTTTTTAAGTCTCTTTCTCTATTACACTAGTCCAGACAGTGAGTCAGTAAACAACATTAATCTTTTAAAAAGGTAAATAGCAAATATCAGTATCACTATAAACCAAGATGACAATTTTGGATAAATGGATAACGAGTCTAGGCATTGCTTTCTTAAGCTAAATTATTGCAAGTAGCTCCACTGTATAACATATGAGAGAGACATGTATAAATAATATTAAAAGACGTTACTACAGGATACTATCCATTATTTCGTAGCTCTTATACATT
Organism: Strix aluco; assembly: GCF_031877795.1. NCBI lineage: Eukaryota > Metazoa > Chordata > Aves > Strigiformes > Strigidae > Strix > Strix aluco. The sequence continues at coordinate 8,331,112 of NC_133944.1, forward strand.
ATAACGTGCATTAGTTCTTACAGTCCTACTCAACACTGCCCTAAATAACTAAGGGGGGAAATGTGTATTAATCATTTACTGATTACTAATATATTATTTATAAATAGCCGTAAATTAAAAGTGTAATTTTTTTACAATAAAAATGTGTTCCTTAAGGCACAGGCATGATAAACTTAATATAAATTCTATATTTTTATATGTTTAACAAAATTTATATATAGTTTAATATTAAGAATGTGGGAGAAGCTTCTAAGAGTGAAAATTATATATACTAACAAAGTGCTACTGCCCTATAAAGAACTATACAACATATTGTGGTATGCAATACCAGAGGTCAAGTTTTATTTTCCTCCCATAGTTTACTCATCTCCAAACTACAGATTAAAGTCAATGGAAAAAAGTTTCAAATTACTTAAGCCGCAGTAGATTGGGCCATTTGATACATCTGAAACTATATTCAGTGTAGAAATGTCTTCTCCCTTCTTGCTGAAGATATACACAGGAATAAAATATGTTAGCAAAGATATAAATGTCAGGAATGCCAATAGGATTTAGAGATACATTATATATGCTGCAATTTTCAAGATATCCAAAATGGTTTGGGACCATCTTTAGTGACAGGCAAAATGCAGAGCTTATCTGAGGAATGACAGGGACATTGGCTCACCTGTTATTTACCTGCACGCTATAAGATGAAAGTTGTATTTCTGCTACTGCAGAATCAAATCAGAAACCTGGCTAAGAGTTGCCCCATAGTCTCTCTGTACTCCTGGTATGGAAGAAATAATCTAAGCACTTTTCTTGGGGCACTCTGCCAATTCTAACTTTTCTTACCAGCTCACATGCACTGAGGGGCACAGTGTGTCAGAAACTCATCCACTGCACGGCTACCTGGCTACCTGCCTCGGTAATTCCAACAGTCAGCACACAGGAAATTGAAATTTTGCCTTCTATCTATGAAACAGATTGTCCATGTGTAATAGGATGCTGACATAAAATAAGTTTGAGTTCTGTAGACTTCTAATTTTTGAAAAAAACTTTTGTGTTTGCTGTAGCAATTCAGAGAAGGATGATGCAACCAGCACCAAAATACCATCAGCAGTATTTTTATCAACTTCAGAACCAGATATTAAATCCTACCATTGCCCCCTGAAAGCCACTTGGTACTATGGATAACCTGTCTGACATGCGTGTGGAGCTACCTTCTAAAGTAAATAAAGTTCCAAAGTATTTATTCTACAGCCATTTTAGTCATGCGAGTTTGGGGTGTTGACTGAGAACTTTCTCATTCTACTGATCGCACAAAGCCTTTCCAGTGAAAAGACACTGCATACCATTAAAACTCATTTTAGACATGGAACTCCTGGGATACTAGGAAAAAAGTCTTTTTTTTTTTGACCAAATATGGGTTTCTTTTTCACAGGTAAGTTTTCTACACTTTTTTCCTCCATTTTCTTTTTCTTTATGCTCAAAATGATTTTTAGACAAAAGCACCCTTTGGTGAGCGGCATCTGTTCAGCATGCTAGTTCAGTTAAATATTGCCTGGTAACTAATGAAGCTCATATGTTTTGTACAGGTTTTTCTTGAAGCAAACTTTGCTGTTACTTGTATTTGAATTTTCTAAGAGTATTTCTTTTCCAGGGAAGCATTCTGAAATAAAAAAGCTGACAGCAAATTATCTACACCACATTTCTGTAGCCTGAAAACCTTATTACAACCAAAAGTCTAAAAGATAATTCTTTTATTTTTAATCTACTAATGGATTGCTTAACTAGGTGGCAAAAGTACTTAGCATTTTACATGCCTGATAAAATGCTCAGATATAAACTATTCAGGTTTTAAAATCATATCTCACTGAGCATTGCTATCACCAGTTTCTAGTTAGGGAAACTGAGGCAGTAAGCAAGAGGACTTTGCTGAGGGCTAACCCAGTTACACTTTGCTCTCCTTACAGACCTTTATGCTTTTGCAGCCCCTGTTGGTGATGTAAGTAGGGTCAGAACTCAGAATAAAGATAGATACCTGTAGCTCGTTTAACAGCATAAACAAAATACATGCAGTATACCAGATGGTATGCAGTTCTTCTACACTTAAGTACATCTTTAAGTATTCTTACTCACATGCTCCACAGATCTCAGAAACTATTTCCTACTGATAGTACTGAAAACAATAAAGGCCTCATACATGAAAAGGAACCTGTTAAAAAACATGAACAAGTTTCTCAAGTAAGTGGAGGGAGTGTGTGGCTCAGGGGAAGGTTATTGAATTTCAGAAAGCTTTAAATCTAAGACACCTTTTGAATCCATCCCAGATTCACAGTGAATGAAAACCATTACCATCGTATATGCGCTGAGGTATGTGAGATGAATTTGGTGTCTCAATCTAGTGTCTTTTGAGCAGTCATTCGGATCACAAAGTCACTATGACATCTTTCAGTAACTGGCATTCTTATTGATGGAATCAACAGGATTTAATGGCCATGGAGACTGAACTACCTTCGCTCACACTTCAGGCATATTGATGAGGCAGAGGGGATGTTTGTGCTGTCATTGACTATACTATTGCGACCTGAAGATAAACAGAGGGATTTCAGTTTTCAAGGCTGTCAATCTGGCATTTTCCACAAGAAGGAAATGCACTAAAAACAAAGAGGGTAGCAGTCCAGCTCCAAATGACACTAATAATGATGAATGGCTTGGAAGACCATACTTAATATCATTCATGTTTTTTAAAAATAAAAGGCACATGCCAAGTTTTCAATGTCCTGATTCTCAGTCCTTTTTAAAAAAACAGCTGTATGTGGAGATGGAAGGAGAAGACAGCATAAGTGTATGCTGTAGCATTGTATAGAAAAGATACCATACTGAAATGATAGAAATGCCTTGCATATAGCAGTTGGAAACCAAAATGTAACATATTTCTGTATTTCAAGCAGCTCAGGCACAACAAGCATCTAACCAGAATGCATGAGGAGTATAAAAGTACTTCCACGGAGTGATAGCTTCAGTGAAATTAGTCATTATGGATGGGAAACATTAATTTTTACATTTTTCTTGACAATGAGATTTCTAACTGTTGACAAGTTCATCAGGCAACTTGGTGAGATTCATTAAGACATCTCATAGTAACGCCATTTTTATAGGAAAAATTAAAATGGCTACCAACATTTTGTGGAGGAAAATAAAAAAGAAAAGTACTTTTATAGTAACAACTGCTGGGTGAATCGCAAAATTTGGAGACTTGTATTCTTCTATTGAGTAAGCATCTGAAAGTGAGGGCTTTACTTTGAAAGGATAAGAACTTAGACTGCTTTAATAATTGAAATGGAAGATCATTCTTTAAGTGCTTGCTTTTCAGCAAGAAAACACTTAAGATTTTTCTCCTGAAACAAAGAGAAGATCAACCACTGAAAAAAGTTTTTTTTAAAAAAATTTGCAAGAAAATTTCCATAGCCTCAGCTACTGAGTTGAGATACATGCCAGGAATTTCATAGGAAGCTATGAGATGGAAGGGGAAACAACTACCAACCGCTTCATTTTCTTCACAGCTCACTGGGACAGGCAGTCTCAAAATATTTTTCTTTGCAATGCTGGTACAACATTGAAGACAACCATGCAGAGGTTTTCTAAGGGCATCTTTTCTTCCTATTGTTACTGGCTTATGTAAAAAACAACATACCAGAAATATCAAAGGAGTACATTTTTCAAGATTAATACTACAACCCTATTTTTCAAGCCCTGGAAGTTTATCTCATTTGTATGAGTTTCAAGTAGGCAATACAATTCTGTATGCTTAAGTGAATGAATTGCTGAACCTTTTGATATGTTCTCAACATTTCAAACAAAGTCTTACTTCATTCAGTCATTTCATCTCCAGGCTCGCAATACTACAGATAACTATATCTGTCACCTATACCTGACGAATCCATAGCCTGAAGTAAGTAAGAAGACATGTGGTTTCTATCACAACTAATATGTATTCTAGCAGTCAATCAATGTGTTACATATCTGTGATGATACATAGGATAGTTTGTCAGTAAGGTGACCCACTCATTGAGCTGCTGAATTTACCAGCCTGGAGGCTACAAGCTGGAGACTGCAACAATTCTTTCACTGCATGAAGGTAGCCTAAGAGAAGTTGCCTTTCATAAGCTAAGTGATAAAGCACCATTGTAACAGAAGCATATGTGAACACATTCACTTGCCAGTCTCATCTTTTCAATTCTCAGCTTATGGTTCTTTCTTGCTTTTCCTTGAGCTCATTTTTTGTGTTTTTTTTTAACATGGAACACTAATTTCAGACACTAGTTCTAGCTTATCTGTAGGAAACACTAATTAATTATAAAACAGAATCTACTAAAATTTATCATGCTTTAATCAAAGAGTTGTCACAATTAACAAAATCTACTCCCCTTCTACATTTTCAATGGTTCCACAATAACCATCATAATTTGAGTAAGGACTTAAATTTTGCCTTTATTAAGTAGGAATTATTAGCACATCTGTGTGAGTTACAGGATTACATTCCACAGAGTTTTCACAGTGCACTAAAGGATAAAAAGACATTAGTAAAAAGCTATGGATACTACAGTGCTAAATGATGCACTTTTTAAAAGGTCATTTTATGGTAGGGAGTAAAACTTGGATTTCATCACTTTGTTATCCTCTGATATATGTCCTCCTTCTGGAGGAACTAAGATGCATAGGCCTCTTATCAGAGGAAAACAAACAGAAACAAGCTCATAGTTGTCACTGACAGTAAGAAACAGCATAGGTCAGAAGTTCAGATTTTGGTTCAAGTTCACTGCCTAAATTCAAACAAAGTCAAAATGTCCACTCTAACTATTGCCTTAGTTTTTCATCCACACTAGTGAGGAAACTTTCCCCCTTTCCTGGAAGTTACTTTATAAGGCATTATGTTTATCTGTAGCAAATGTATATGTTAGGGATATACATATATATTTTCTCACTGCTGCCTTACTGCTCACTGGTCATTCCTATGGAACAGCCTTCATCAGAAGTCTGTATTTTTAAAGATATCATTATACCAATTTATCTTCTCTCTAATCAACACCATCTCTCAAATGTTCCTTGAATCCGGTATAAAGTTCAAAACTGGACTGACTAGTGCATGCTTGATAATGTACAACTAAAATATAAAGATGCTTACAAATAATCTTTTTTTGGGGTTTTCAGTGACAAATTAGTCATATCTGAAGCAACAACACAAAATCTGCATTTCAGTTGGCTGCCTTCAGAAACTGCTATAGTAATCGCCTGTAAGTAAATTAGGGCTTCTGTTGTAAACATTAATAAAGTCTATACCGTATTTGTCCTGACAAAATGCAGTAAGAGCACAATATCCACCTTTGCAGATTGCCAGTATTAAAAAACAGATGTTTCCCTGTTTGGTTGTTCTCTGGAGATAAAGTTAAGAAATTATTCTTGTAACACTGCAGAGGGTAGAAAATATTTCTGTTTAATGATAAGTATCTATACATTCTTGTCTCAATAAAGCAAAACAACACAAACCAGAGTACATACATGTACAACACCCATGAAAATGAAGGATAGTTGCATATGTAAATGAAAGGACCACTGCCTAGATCACGGTGAGTTGCTGAGGATGTCAATAAAATTTCAGAGGCACTGCTAAGCTTTAAATGGGTGTGTAATTAGGAATAACATTATTTAATGGAGGGCTGTCAACATGGACATGTGTAGCAAGATCCAAAGTCTTTAGCCCATACTCCAAGACGACAAAACACAACACAAAGCAGCCTTGTGTCAAATAAATAAGCCTAAATATGCACTAGGTAGCTGAAAAGCAAGTCATAGTTGTTCGGTGGAACACTACATAAAATCAGATACAAAGTTTCTTTCTTACAGCTGTCTTACATACACTACACTGGAAAAAGGGCAAGGCACTAGAATCTTTAGCACCCAGTTTTATAACTACCAGGACTGCAAACTGCTCGAACACAGTAACTGAGCAGAACATTCCCATACAAATCATTGCACTCACATAGAAAACTCTTCAAAAGGACTGCACTGAGAAAAAGAATGGGACAAAAGAAAAAGAAAAGCAGGCAGACTTACCTGTTCAATGAAATTTAGCAGGGCTAAAAAACCCACAAGCTGCATCCTTTAAGTTACTTTATTTGCTTAACTCTAGATCTTAATTCAACTCTGTATGAAGTAGTACACAAGTTTGTGCCAAATCAAGAAAACTGTGCATATAACAATCCACAAACATTTGCCTTGGTAATCTCTGCTCCGTGTTTCCTATTGAAGGGTCATGGGATTAAGGGCTTCTATCTCAAGTTTACTGGTTCTTTAGTTTAGCATTTTGCCTTATTGGATTATACTTGTATAACGTTTCTACTAAGGCACTATGAGGCTATTAGATATGTGATGCCAAGAAATGGAAGTCATTCACCAACATTAAGAAACACCACATCATTTGGATTTCCTTTTTGCCTCATTTTAGAACACATTATGTTTTAAATCTATGCTTAATACGCAGAATGTATTTCTTCAGTATTTATCTGCTACTGCACTGTGTAAACCAGTTTTCATCCCCAGAACAATAAATAGCTCTTAATCCTGTCTTTTGTCTCTGCCTTAGGGAAGCCACACCTTTGCCTGAGCTTTCAAGCTGCTTCAACAGTATTTGAGCACAGTGGGAAAAAAAAATAAAACAAAAAATTCAGTCTCTAGCATATAGTCTCACTGATATTCTTTACTTCAGTATTGTATTTTCCTGTAAGGACATTTGTTCATATCTCTTCCTTGTCTGTAGCTCTACATGCTCACTTGCAAACTGCACAGCTAAAACCAGTGTTGCACAAGGTCTGGGAGTGTTCTCTATTTTAGTGCATATTATTAGTGGATTCTGTAGTAGCTAGGAAACCTTTGGCAATGAATTGTACCCATGCTGGATTTAATGATGAATTCTGAATTGAAATGACCAAAACACTATAGGGTGTAGTTTCGTATCTATGCTTCCTATGTGGGAATGACAAAGAATATTCTATCTGAAAATATTCAAGAGAGATTTTTATAGAAATTAATGTGATCCTTATTGGTACAAGCATTCCAGCCTTGTGCCTTCGTACTTCAGCTCATGGATGTTATCAGTTGAGCACACAACATGGCAGAATACCATCTCAATATAGTTATCCTTTTTTATACAGAGTCCTCTAAATACACACACCCTGGTGAAATCAGAGCTGACTGATATTAAATGAATTTCTCAGGGACTCTGGGATTACAGATCAAGAACCAGGATCTTCACTAAACTACCTGATTTGTCAGAGATTGTATTGGATCTGTGAGGAAAATCCATTGCAAAGTATTCAATGCAAACAAACATGACCCAAGGACTGAAAGAATGACACTGTAGCTGGTTCATTACTATCATGACCATTGCTTCAGATGTCTTCATTCACAGGCTGACCTTCACCTTAAAAACAAATCAATTTCATGAGTACTTAAAGGAACTTCATTAGTCCACTGTCTGCAGTATTATCCAATAATAATCTTTACATCTTCCCCACAAAAAACAAACAAACAAACCAAACATATAACCTAGTTTAAGCTTCCACTCATCCCACACACTTTTAACCTGACCACTCCCATCTGTGCACAGTGCAGTTACACAACCTGAGGATTAATTGCTTCTTTCTCCCCATAAATGATTTTACATATACTTGCCTATGTATACACATACACACAATACATACATATAGAGCATATGGGAGAAAGCTCAGTGGTATGCTGCAAGTTTTAGGCTCATCATCTATGGAACAATGAAGGATAATAGGTAGGGAATAAAAAACTGCAGTATTGGAAGGAAAAATAATTGCACAACGACCCTATCATGTACAAGACTAGATACCTTTTTTTTAAAATTATTTTTTAAATCACATATATCTGTTGTACCAACTGAGAATGTGAGTGATATAAATTGGCAAAATAAAGGAGAAACTTTGAAGGTACTATTGTGTTCCACTCCCCACAGAAGAGGTATAACACACATACGTAATGAGATACACAGTGGAATTGTTATTTGGCTTGCTGGACACAGTGGCCTCATCACTCTGGTACTTTCTATAGCTCCCACTTAGCCACAACTCCTCAATGTTCTCAAGTCAGAAGTCTGACTGGCAGAAGGTCTAAATCAACACAACAAAACCATCCTAATTGGATGTGAAATAATACACAACACCTGAGATCCAACACAGAATCTGGACTGAATTTAACCACTTGGAAGGACTTACTGATGGCAGTGCCATGCAAAGCCAAGCCCGATGGTATTTTGCAAGACTGTACCCGAGTTTGGTGTTCAACACACATCTCAGTAAATTCATCCATTTTTGTTTGCCTGTTTTGATGCAATAAAGCACTGAAAATTTGAATCTTGGACAAAAGGAAAAAAAATTGCAAGCCTTTCATTTACGTAAATTGGAAAATGATCCGAATTAAACAGATACGGCTTTTCTTTATAGTTGCTAACATTCGACATGTCTGAAATCTTTATGCTTGAAGTGGCTTATCACAAACAGACATTTCTGAAGGTCCCTCAAGGCATACAAGTGCACTTCTAGAGAATTAGACACAGCTTTGTTTGAAAGCATCCTAAATTTCTTTAATTTCAATGTGAGAGAAATTGTCAAGTAATATGTAACACCAATTTTGCACTGATCATCTGTGATGGAGTCTGTCAGTAATATCCATTCTTAATTCAAAGTAAACTAATTTTATTTTCCTTTTTCTAAAACAGAATATCCATCTCAATTTTACTTCTTACAGATTATAAAATAACTAGAAATCAGGTAGGCTCTCTTTATCCATGGGCAATCACATAGCCTTGCAAAATAATTTTGGTGAGTTTCTCCATAGGCAGCTGTCTCCAATATGAACACAAATTGCAATCCCTAAGGTTAAAGGTTAGAAGATTTCTTCACCTACAAGTTCACCTCTTCTGACCTGGTCCTTCACTTCTTATGGCAGAGTGCAAGTGTTACTTTTAAAGCCTTTGTTTAATTAATTAATTACCACTGCAAAGGAACTGATTTAAAGTTTTTAAACTGTTTACTTAGATACTTGAGGGCAGCTCCCTGTGAAATTTCTGCTCTCACACCAGTATAGAATGGAATAGCTGTACTGATGACATCAATGAAGATACTCTAGAAATTCATCATTGTAACATAGGTCAGATGGTGGTCCCTGGGCTCTGTAAGATGTTGACCTATTCAGAGAAAGGTCAGTTTGCTGTAGAAGACAGAATAAGCAGAAAAGAACCTAACATATACTGATGTTAAATGTTTTTGCAGGAATATTTTGCACACACATGAACTAACAGAAACACAGGTATCTCGAAGTACATAAAAACTGATCTTGTGCTGTGTGAGATTTTGCAAGCTCAGACACGTATCATTAAAAGAACTGAATTCAGCTTTCTCTTTATGACACATGAGCAAAAACTTTATCAGTCTTTTAAAGCAGAAATTTCCACTCCCTAACATGTATATGTTCTTACACACTTACCTCAGTCAGTGGTTTACAGACTTTCAGTGAATTTTGCAGGTGTGTAAATGGGCTCTTAACATACAGATCTTGATCTAAAGAAATACCCACAACACCCAAACAGAAAAGAACTGTGATGAGAAATAAGGAAAACTATAATGCTTATTAACTTCTCTACACAAAACCTTATCCACAAAGGATTGTACAAGGTCTGTTGTTCTCCTCAGCCTTTCATCAATTTTGCATGCAAAATTAGTTGTTGAGATTCTTTCTGTTTTGGATAAACCATTGTGAAATTTGGATTTTTTTTCCACATTTTTATGAAGCTGAAATGAATAAGCTGACAGCATAACTCACACTACATTGATTCAATGCCAGTACTAGTTAATGGAGAAGCCGATTCTCACTGAATGTATGACCTACTGATATCCCAAGGCAGTTTTTGTTTCAAATACCTCCAAACACACTGAATTATTTAGACCGCAAAAATGTTACAAATGCTTGGTATCTCTGCAATATCTATACCTATGTATATAGGTATAAATATCTGTCAACACCTGTGTAAATATACATATGCACTGAAATCTGGCTAAATGCACCACCACCACATTGCTTTAATAAATTTTTAAATTGAAGCTAGAAATAACTATGTAAGAATGCAGAAATACTGAGATTATGTGGGTATTTAGCAATGTGCAATCTTTAAGGAAGACACAGATATGCAAGCACATCATAAATTTCCGCTGTGCAAGGTCCATTTGATTTCACACAATCTAGATTAGAACTCAGAAACTTGTCACAGAACATCACTGTTAAGATACACAGTAACCATATGTCCTTCAGTCTCTCAGAAGACATTACTTGCAGATTCATTGGGCCAAATCATTTCAACTGTAATTTGATTAACTGTAATGGAGTTACACTACTGATAAAATTGGACATTGTTAGTCTATTGCCCTAAGGTTGCACTTTACCGACCCTTTTTATGTCATTAACCACTATTTTTGAAGGAGTATACTATGGTATAGAGTATTTGTCTGCAGATAAGCAGTCTAATTTTTTTCTGTAAAGTAAGAAATCTAAGTCTTCCTTAGATATTCAAATAAAGCTTTCAAAGCATTGTCCATGACATTTTTTATAAATATTTTCTAACTGCCCCATGGATATTGGCACGTATGTGTTCCAACATTAAGAAACGATAAGAGACTTAAGAACAGATATAGTGTGAGAAGATATCTTCTTAAATTCTTTATTCAGTCAGGTGTGAAACAGTATAATATCTTAAAAGGACACATTTGGTAGCATGAAAGACAAGTGCAGTGAGGCTTGAGCTTGCTAAATTCATTGCATTCTTCAACCTTAGAGCTGCAAATAGATTATTTTTTAACCTATCAAGAGGATGGCAGGTATTCTGCAAGCAACTGGCATTGTGAAGCAATTTAAATCGTCTCTATTTGTTAGCTGGTTTAGTGATTGCTAAACTGTATGGGCTAAGTTTCTTATAGGCTTTTTACTTTTTATATTTCACTCAGTAACTTCTAGGCTAATAGCTTGCATTTCCAAGCCTGACACAGACAATGCATCCACTGCTCAAAATGGATTTGAAGGCACAGCTTTAGGAAAGCCGGAAGCTTGACTTTTGAAGCAGAGTTTGCAGGGTAGGTTAAAATGTTTCTATGGTAAAATACAGACATAGCTTTTGCTTTGTGAACTGCAGACCTGCCAAACTACTCTGAAATTATTTGCTTAGTCTCCGGGAAATTACTGCAGTTATCTAACCAAGTCCATCCTAGACTATTATGACAGCAAAATATCTTTTGCCTATCTCTTGTGTTTTCCGGATCTCTTGGAGTAAGGAGGGCTAGAAGTGTTATTCAGCCTCACAGGTTTTTATTAATTACATTTATGAAATAGACTTAATTTATTTTGAAAACTATATAAACTTGTTTATCATTTCAATCTGGCAACACCTTACTATTAAAAACTTACTGAAATTTGCTGAAGTCCTAAACTTTGCCTGCATTTTTAATTGATGTATATCACTTATCTTCCTCTGAAACTTGCACTCAGTACACAGACAGATGGATGCACTGAAGCATGATATTAATCAAAAAGAAATCCAAAAATATGCCGTAGCATACGGGCATCTTAGGCCATCCACATACTTGAGTGAGCATTTCCAATCTGGGCAGAGAGTTAGGAATCCCCTTGGTTTTGCATAGAAAACTACACACATTTTCATGCAGATAGAACACTTTACATGACATTTATCAACAAGGAAGCATCCTTCATCTAGGCTACTAATGTGGCTTGTTCTGATGCTGCAGCTTCTGATGCCCAAAAGGCTGTTGCCTCCATATGCTCACTTGTAACTGCCATGACAAAATCTCTGCTATGAAGAGACAGAAAGGAAACACAATCTCAAGCTTCACATATGAAGAGGAACAAAGTTGTCACTACGTAAAGGATGGAAAGACTGGTTCAGAAGGTCACTATTTGACACTGGCAACCAGTTTTTGGCTCTGGTAAATACAACAGCAATTCTAAAAGTGCAAATAATACATATACTGGGACATGTTCAGTGGCATGCTATTCTATACATAATATTTTCCAAAAACATTAGGAAGTCCTTTGTGTTGCCTAGAGTGTAATTCTCCTTGTAGTTTCTTTCTTCTTTATAAGAGAAAGACAATACAAAGCATGTACTGAATGTGTAAGTATGTGCTTTAGGATTTACACATCTTTTATAACAAATTAATTGCACAGATTTCTATTCATACACATTTTTTTACACTTAATACCAATGCAGTCTACCTGGGCCTATCAATATGGTGTAAACCCACAATTATTAACATAGCCTAGCTGTGAGCACAGTACATTTTATATGCTACTGCTTCCTGCTTGGTTCTATGATCGGACCCATGCCTGACTGTATCTTCCTTCTGGTGCTCCTTAGTTTGACAGCAGATCCAACCCAAACTTCTTGGGTGCTAGTACTAAAAGGATTTGTTATTGTGTGTGGTTTTCACTTCACAGACAGGGTAAATAATTTAATTATGATCCCACTTTTTATGACATAAGAAATTCAAGTAAGCTGTAATTTTAACAGGATTATTTTACTACAAAGGAAGCCATGGACAGGTGGGTACGAAACTGTCCGAACAGAGACCAGCAGAATCAAGAGACACGCAGATTAATGGGAGGGCAAGACTGCTTCTTTCCTGGTGCAATGTCTTCAAGAGCTCAACCCCATCAGAAACAGATGAAAAAGAAATTATATTCCCTGTGAAATCCAGTGTTCCTGATCAGTCAGATTTTTCTAGGTGAGAAGCAAAAAGTTCAGTTCTTTGCTTTACTGACACCCGTCTTATATGACTGTTCACTATGTCTGCTTTTGGTTTGAACCCATCTTTTCAAAGCATTTCTAAAGCTGTCTCTCTTTTCCCACAGATGTTTCAGGAGGCTCTTTCTCTGATGACCAAGAGGGTATGCACACGCAAACAAATGCGTTTGGATGTATCTGTTTAAAAACAACTCTCTTTACCCCAGAATTGCTTGGCCCACCTCCATATGCACACTGGGAGAAGCAGGTTCTGTGTTTTGAATGTGTAAGGAACAGGTTATGAAACTGAACTTACTCCAACACCTGTTGAAAACCCCAAGATGGTCTCCATTCACTCTAGTGGGCTCTGGAACCAGCTCAGGGAGCAAAATGTCTGCAGTGTGGGCAGGGACTGATAGGAGGACAGAACAGTGACAAACATAACCATAAACTAAAACTGTTATGCATCACCTTCACCCCATAGCAAGGGCCCACATCCACATTTTTGTAACCAGATGGTTATCCAGAACCTTATCACAGAAAGTGAAATCCAACTGTATCCTGGGCTGCATCAAGAGAAGTGTGGCCAGCAGGTCGAGGGAGAGGATTCTCCCCCTCTACTCCACTCTTGTCAGACCCCCCCTGCAGTGCTGTGTCCAGCTCTGGGGGCATCAACATCAGAAGGACACGAACCTGTTTGAGTGGGTCCAGAGGAGGCCACGAAGATGATCAGGGGGCTGGAGCACCTCCCCTGTGAGGACAGGCTGAGAGAGTTGGGGGTGTTCAGCCTGAAGAAGAGAAGGCTCCAGGGAGACCTTAGAGTGGCCTCCCAGTACTTAAAGGGGGCTACAGGAAAGGTGGGGAGGGACTCTCTATCAGGGGGTGTAGGGATAGGATGAGGTATAATGGTTTTAAACTGAGAGAGGGTAGATCTAGATTAGATCTAAGGAAGAAATCCTTTACTGTGAGGGTCATGAGACACTGGCACAGGTTGCCCAGAGAAGCTGCGGCTGCCCCCTCCCTGGCAGTGTTCAAGGCCAGGTTGGACGGGGCTTTGAGCAACCTGGTCTAGTGGAAGGTGTCCCTGCCCATGGCAGGGGGGTTGAAACTGGATGATCTTTAAGGTCCCTTCCAACCCAAACCATTCTATGATTCTATGATTATTGTTTGCCACACAGAGACAGAATAAAGGTAATGGGCCTGGTAGCACCACACTGAAAACATCAGTATGAGTTTCTTCACACATTGTACTTTTAGGACTGTTTTCAAGTTCTTCTCAGACAAAAATGTTCCTTAAGTTTTACACTTGAACATGATATTTGTGTTTCAGTCTACTATTACACATGACCAAGGATTTTTAAATCTGTATTTCTCTGACAGGATGAATTGTGATAGATTTTAACATTCAGATCTTACAGTCTAGCTTCAAGCTTTTCTCACACTTGATTTGCATCTCGTGTCTGAGTGGATAACAAAAAAGTGCTCATATATGAGCTACAAATTTTATGCAGATTCTTTTTACACAACTCTATATCAAAAATCAAAATTACATATAAATAGTATTTGCCAAGCAGTCAAATCAATGTCCAAATAATAACTAAAATAATTTATATTTTCAAGAATATAAGACAAATTAATATAAAGAGCATTACGAATCCTTTGAAGCACAACAAAAGGAGCCATGGTTAAAATTTTAACAAGTTAGAATCATTAGCTAAACAAATTCTGACAGCCTAACTTTGCACTTCCAGTCACACATGCTCAGAACAAAGACTTGACATGTGAGGCAACTTTAATAGGTCCCTCTGCATATGACTAATTTTTCCTCAAACAGTAATTTTTTATTTCATATTTTACTCTGCATCCTGAAATGCCACATTTTATTAATCTGTGTCACTCACATGGATTGTTAGAAGAACAGACTAGCATTGAAGGAAGTGCATCTCATCATTACGATACATATGTGGGATGACAAAGGAATGTGTTAAAATTTGGAAGAGCAACAATTACTAAAAGTAGAACAAGCAAGAATAGAATATAGCCTGTTTTCCTCTAAACTACATTCCAAACCGCATACAGACAGACAAATGGCAATGGCAAGAATTTCTTCAGAAAAGTCCTACTTTGCATTTTCACCCCCAGTAAACAATAAAATGGGGACACACTCAGTGATGTTTGCACCAGTTATTGTACAGCTAAATCGATCTCACTGAAGAATCAAAGATGATAAAACTCAACATTTGCCTTTACTCCTTTTAGATAACCCTCCCTGTTTGTGTAAAACAGTACCATCATGTTGAAAACATTTTCATCTATTCAGTAGTATTAAGCAAAAGCAGAAATAGTACATTTTGAATAAACTGACTCTCCCCTTGGATAATACTGACTGAGGTAACCTGTAAGACTCAAAATACCAACACAGAAGTCAACATAACTGCATTGTATCTTAATGAAAGTATAGTATGCACTTGGGACAGAAAGGGGGGGTGAGAAAGATGTTAAGGTTTATCTGAGCACAGAAATCTGTTCTAAAGTTCATACACATACAATAAAACTCTGGTAATGGTGCATTTTAATAGCATATCCTTCCTCTTAATAACAAAGCATAATTGTAAATAATTTCTATGAACAGGCAAGGAAGGATTAGAAAGAAGAGCAGTACGAAAAATACAGAAATGTGAAGAATAAAATATACAAAATCTTAATATAAAGTTGTCTAGAAGATAATATTTCCAATACCGAAAGATTTGCCTAAGGAACAGGCAGTACAAACTCAGTTACACAGACTATCCCAAGGAGGAAATAAAACCAAACAAACTACTAAAGTAATTATCACAGCTCAGTTGTTTACCAACCTGCTCCAATCAAAACAAATATTATCACAAAAATAAAATAGCCACACTGCACTGGCAAAACCAATGGGCGGCAGGGGAAGGGTATCCAAGGCAATAGAAAGATACTTAACTGTTTACATCCACTAGATGTAAATATATATATACACACACATTTATTTGATACTGCAAAAGAGCTTATCAGGTAATGATCTCAGCTAACAACCCACATTTATACTGCAGCTTTCCTGTCTGTACTTTGCAGAATTATCTGTTCCTAATTCCCAGCTTTACTTCCTGAAATTTGAGGACCAGTTTAAGTCTGAGGAGTAGCTGGATTGAGTAAGACAGAAATCCTCTTTCTCTCACATAGTGCAAAGTTGCAGATGACCACTGAAAATGCAACTGACAACTTTCCTTTTAACTGATTTAAATTAGGCATCTCTCCAACTTTCAAACGATTTCCTAATGAAGTGCTATACAAATGATAGCCCTGAATGTAGAAGTTTGAAAGCTTAACATTTCAAAACAGTAATGTAGCAGAAAATGATATGATTTAAGATACTGAAGTAGTGATGGGATGAAAATCCATACAGGTCAAAGACATACTTGTAATGAAAACAAACTAAGCCTAACTCATGCTGCATGATAACATATGGGTGTCTTTTATATTGCTGTCTTTTGTATTGCTTTCATTAAGCTCATGTTTTAAGTGTCCACAGTCAAGATAAGCTGTAGGACTTTGAGCTCCCCCAGATACTCTATTATCTGGAGATCCCATACTATTGCAGTATCTTTATTCCCCATTCTTCTTCCTCTGCCACCCCTTCAAACCCTACTTACTCTGTCCAATCTATGGCCAAGAAAGGTCTATCCTGTTACCCATGGAGTCCTATAGAACCAGACAAAACTTGGGACCATCTGGGTTTTTTTTATTCTGTCTAGAGAAACAGATCTGAAACACTGAAAAATACAGTGGAGGCTATCCTACCTTTAAGAAAGGTAACATCTTGCAGTGTAGCTTTTGTGCCTAACATGCAACTGCAACTCTCATTAAGAATTATTCACACCTGAATCTTTAAGATTCTAATACATAGACTTGTACAGCTATTGGATAGCAAAGACTTTGCTAAATATTGCAACACGGTTAACCTATAACATAAAATGGCATTTGACCCTATTATATTTGCTACCCAGACTACCCATTTGGACATCTGCCTAAGGAGAAAACACAACAGATGGATATAGAAAGAGATGGAGATCTACAAAAAAATAAACAGACAATGTCTGTCCTGGTATCACTATACCATGATTAAACAACTAGGCTTAAAAGACGAAAACATAATTTCAATAGCATGAGTATTTTGCTGGCCATCACATCAGATACAAAAGAGTAAGTGCTATATAGATCTCAGTGTAATATATTAGGATCCAAAAACCTGTTCTCACCTTTCTCCAAAGAAGACAGAGAGGAAAAAAATGGGAGACTTTTAAGTCAACCTAACACTTGATTCTTTTTTTTCTGCTGAAAAAACTAATTGCAGAAGTTGAAATGCATTCAAAACAAAGTAATTATATCCACCTAGGTTTAGTGGGGTGGAGGAAGAGAAGAGAGTCTAAATTTAAATTGAAGGTTATATAAATCAGGCAAAATCACAACAATTCCTAGCCGTGGCTGAATATGTGCAGAGCAATTTGGCAATTCAGCTACATCTGCATTCGTGTCACATGCTGGAATACCCTAGTGTTTACCTGCAAAAGGCTCCAATTAGTGACGTATTCTTTCAAATCTCCTTATAAGCAGTGTACTGAGCAAAGTTTTGGTTTTCCCTCAGAGACAGATGGTTAGATAGACAGGAATTAAAAAAAAATGTCTTTCCTACCCTTCCCTGGTTCTCCACATGGTAAGCAAGACTTTCTAGAGAAGAGGAGCAAAGAAAATCATTAGATGCTCCTAAATGAATATAGTGATTTCTGTCCCCACAGACTGGATGACAAAAGCAAAGAATAAAAGTTGTCCCTAAATTCTGAAACACTTTTACTGACAGAATTTGCAGAAATCAAACAGTGCAATTATACTTAAATGACCCCTAGAAATCATCCATTACCCCATCAATCTGATCTGGGAAGGATGGTTTCTCAGACCTAAATCTTGCAAACAATATAATCCTGAGGTTGTGAGAAAAACATACAAACTGGGCCTCTCAGAAATGAGATATTATGACAAGTATAAAGGCTATTAAGTCGATCACCAGCAAATCCCTTGAAGCCTATGACTTCTAAACTAGAATTGGAAATGAACAATTATTTTAAGTTCAAGCTGTATTTGGACCCGTCAGACATTTAGTTCTGGCCCACTTCATGTTTATTCCTTTGACAGGCCTGCAGATGGGAGAATTACTTTTGAACCAGACTCTATTGCTTGCATAGCAATCTTCCATTTATTACAAAATACAATTTTTTTTAAATTACATTTTCTGCAAAAAGTTAGATTTAAATTAAAGTCTTCCTGCCCCCACCTTGGAGGCTCTACATAACTCTGCTCCTCCCTTCTCATTTGATTTAGTCTCTTCTCTCATCACCCTTTACCTGTATCACTCCAAAGGCAATTAAACATCATCAGGCGTCCACAACAGTGTCTCACAAAGCCACTTCCACATTCTTACCTTCCCCTTCATCAAAGAACGTATTTCCTGACCTAGTTTACTAGTATGATTGTCCCCTCCACATTCAACCCGAAGGTTCGGTATTTTGCACTCACTCTTCAGAGTTACTGTATAATTAGTTTGGAATCCTCCATTTCATCTATTTATCTAAGTTTTTTTAAATTTCATTAAGGCATCATTTTCACTCATGCACAGTCAGGTTGCTTCAATTGCAGTAAAATTTCCTCAGGGAAGCAATCCCTGTTCTCACTTAGTATTATATCTCACCTTTAAAAACAACAAGAAGATAGATTGGGGCTTAAGATAAATGATTGACTTGCTCATATTTTACAAAAGCTAGTTTACTTAATACTAATAGTGAAGAGGTGTTGACGATTTAGGCAACAATTTATAAGAGTGGAATGAAATCACTATGATTTATTCTAGTGCTGTTCAGTGTCTATATTTCTGGAAGTTACGGGGAAGAAGTCTGTACCAGAGAAAAAGAAAATACAACCTGAATGCGTTAGCATTTCCAGGGCTACAGTATTGTTTGCAGATCTACTGTTATCTGGAGATAATAGTGTACTACAGTAATTGAAAGAGAGTCCCACAGATACTGCTAAACATATGTCGGCATAACTTCCCTACCCAGGGCTCAGTGAGTAACCCCAATCTGAAATAACTTCATCTTCACAGGAGTACTTGAAACATCTCTGGTTGGAGTTTCTTTAAGGAACTCCATAGTATAGATTCTAGATGTTTTAATGTTTACCATTTTGCTCTGAATGAACTACTGCTCTTCCACTGTTTGATAAAAAAATCTTTTCAAGTGTCTGCACCAAATAGCTGACAGTAATTACATTTACACCACTTTCTTTATCCCATTTTCTCACTGTAGGCATCTGTATGCCATGCAGCTTCAACAGGCAAACAGAAAAAAGCTCTGCAACCTCTTTGACAAAGAATATTTTTGGCAAACACACTGCACTAACATGAAGTGTCAGGATATCAAAGACTCCCTGAGGAGTTCAGCAAACATATCTAAAGAAATCCAAAGGAGTGATTATGAGTCCTTTTCAAGACTGCTAGACCCTTCTTTAAAAAACTGCAGTCTGAATAAAGAGTCGCTTATCCTGAGTGACCTTCCTGATAAGGTAAAAAAGGGGAATGAGGAATGAAAGATGTTGAAGTTAAAAATAATTCTGTCCAATCTGTGACAATATTTCCATGTGTAATCAGTATTTAAATATATAGCAGTTTGTTAAGATACTTAACTATTTCATATATACATGTAAGAAATATTAATGCTCCTTCATCACCCAGGCATGTGTGTAGTAGTGAAATGTAAATCAAATGAGTACCTTGATACTAAGACTTCTCTACCAAGATAAATCTGAATGTTATTAAATTCATATAATTATATGGAATTCCTAAACCATCACTAATCTGAATATCTCCAAGTGATACAGATGACCAATTAAAGAACTGTCTGATTCTGCCTTATGTTAAGTAGCACCTGAACTGGCTTTTCTTAACTAGTATTATTTAGCACAACATGGAGATACACAAAAAACATTTCCATATTTATACTGAGTGCTATCACCTGATACTTTTTTGATGCCTCCTACTCTAAAACTGAAATTGAGTTACCACTACACATCAACAAGCTATGTGCTGTGAATCCTGCCTATGTGCTAAACAACAACTACTCTGTTCCACTGGACAGTTACCTAAGAAAGTGAACAAAACTCTGCTGAATTTGACCAATATTCTGACTTCTCCTTCCAGATTCAGTGTATCCTCCTTTCTGCAAACATTTTGTTCTCAGAAATGCCCCCTCACTGCCAAAATCTAGTAGTCTTGCAAGCTTTGGTGGCCCCATTTTTACCTTTCATTGCCTGTGATGGTCACTTCCCCACTGATATGAGATTTTCCCAAGAAGCTTAACATCTTCTAGGACCTTAAAAAAAGTTTGGTAGACTGTTTCCAATTTATCCGAAGATGCCAATTTTCAGAAGGCTAATTTTAGGAATGGGAGTCAATCCAAATTCACTCCATAGAGAACTGAGAGTGTATATCTACAATGAACATAGCTTCAGGAAGCAAAATTATATCATCCACTCCCCTCTTATGCAGTTGTCAGAACTTCTCCTGGAATTTCACTAGTGTTCTTGAACCTTCAGCCTTTGCATGGCTGGACAGGACAAGCCCGTCACAGGTATGTTTTAACCTTATGAGGATTGACATCTTTTTTCATGTGAGCTGAGAAAGCCGTTTTCTTCCACTTTTTAATAACTAAAACTGTATTCAAACAACTACAATACATAAAGTAAGCCTACCCACTTAGCAGGGACTGGAATAGTACAAAGAATTCAGAAAAAGAAAATTCTTAAACTAAGGAAGAAACCTCCTTTAACTTTGACCAATTACCAGTTGGTGACAGGAAAAAACCTCCCAGTACTTTAACTATTAAAGAATGTGCCAACTAAATATACACCAAAAAAGAGCTCATCAGTACATTCAGAGAGGAAAAGGACTGCTACCATCTCATTTAGCAAGCACAAGGGCACATCCTCAGCTTTTTATAATTACACGTCACTCAGTGAGACGGTGCACATCCCAGCTTGTTCTTCTGTGACAGCAGTAAACATGGTTTGATGAAAACTGCTAATTTAGAAATTAGGCACCAAAAATAGAATCTTAATCTGCCACTCCAGCAAGTATGACAACATAAGGCATAGATTAATCTGAACTTTCCTACAGCAGACAATCTGGTCTCAACAAGGGGTGTGTGACAGGCAGGTTATGGATGAGGATCTTAATGAACCACTACTTCACCATGTAGTGAAGTATCCTTCACTTTATTCTGTTTCAACTAACTTAGGTAAAAGTAACAAAAATTTCCATTCAATCTGATGCATTTAAGCTGAATGTTTCTTGTCTTTTAGTGCAAATCTGTTTGCTGTCTGTCCTGTAAGTCAGTGATAGATACTTCCATCATTAGCAGTAGAAATGCAGCTTTGTATGGAACTCTGTACAGTCCTACGTCAGCAACAGAAAGAAAAAAAAAAAATAAAAACTGTCCCTTCATTACCAAATATTTAATACTGAAAGAGATCTGTAATTCTGGATTTCTGCATTATAATAATTTTGACAGGAGTGGGCTCCTACCATGAACAGGGATGTGCAAAGAATTGCCTTTTTTACTGTAGCAGAGCCTTATTGCAGTAATTCCAAACAATAAATTCAGAGAATACTAAGAATGAGTGACCCTAGAGCGTATGCATTCTTTTACTTAAACATGTCTTTGTTTGGTGAGGTCGTGCTGTATTTTAGTGTCAGTGAATGCTTACTCCAAGAAAAAAAGCACACATTCTCTTTTGGTAAAACTGAGAACATCCTCCTATAGTAAGCAATCACTAGTGTATAAACGATATTAATGTGATTATTAAATTAATATTAAACTAATTAACATTGAAGGCACTGGTCAATAAAAGTAAGCAGTTCCTTTGCAGTTATTAACACAACAGTGTATATAGTCCATATATATAATGTGTGTATATATGTGTATGTATAAATATGTTATCTATAGAAATAGGTTTTGTATATATTAAAAAATATATATAACAGTGAAGGGTATTTCAAAATGATGACTGTATTATATTGCTTCCTGGGTTTCTGAGGAAGCATAAAGAAGCAGTCTTCTTCCTCACCTGGGGATGAATAATTCTCCTCTTATTCATCTGCAGTTTCATATTGTTTCTCCTCTATAGCATGAAAAACTTGCACAGAAATCATTATTTGTGATGTCTGAGAGATACAGATTCCTGAGACACACAGAAAATTGATTCACAAGAAGATACATTCATACAACAGAAGTCACAATATCTTGTTTCTGTACACTGAGCCACAAACCATGACGACCACAGACATCCGAAACAGGGATGGAACCCCATCCACTTCTATCCCTCTAGCATAGCCACACAGGCTTATAAATGTTAGAACAGAGTTAATTGCAACCCAACACTATACATAGTGTTTTTCTTCCAATCTTTCTGCAAGTTTAGCCTAAATTCAATATGTTTCTACTGTAGGCTATGTTTACTGAAATAAAGCTACATTCAACTATGGGCAACCTGTCTTTGAACATATGCTGTAGGCAGCAATCTAGCAGAGAAATGGGCAACAAGCTGTGAGACTAAACTTTTATCATCATCTCTATAAATCAAGATGAAAGCTATAGACTTCCTCCTGTGGACCTCATACAGCCTTGAGAAAGAAGTTAAAATATTTAGATTGAAAGAACAAAATAATATAAAGAGAAGAACTACTCAAAATTTAAATTAGTTGAAGCATTTGTCCAGCGCAAAGTGCAGGTCCAGTTCCCAAGAATGCTTATTTTTATTTATTTTTTAAAGATACACTTGACATCAACGACTAATTAGTAAGATTAATGATGGCTGTCTCATCCAGAAGTGTTCTTTCTTCAGTTCCATTCATGTTGCTAGCATAGACTACAACTAAGAACGAATTCCCACTAAACCAAACGTACAGCAAGTTGTAACAGCACAGTTTTAGTGCAGCGAGAGACACCACTTGGTAATTCTCATCTGTCAACTAATTAACCAATTTATAGTATGTCATATAGGCAGGTAGTCCCTGAAATATGAAATATGAAATCCATATAGAATCCATCAAGCTCCCAACATGTATAAAATTACTGTAGAGAACAGGTTTTGCACTGAAGTTGTTATAATAGTAATGAATTACAAAAACACTGATCTTTGTGCTTTCTTCAGAGGATCTCAAAATTCTTCAATATATGGTTAAAAGAGACTTTGCAATTCTATTGTGGTCATGCTTGTATTTTGTAGTTGAAATACTAAGTTACAAAGACATTTAGCAACTCACACAAATCAGAATTAATCTGAACTAGAAGCCACACCCAGTGAACTGTAACTGTATGAAACACTTCACCCCTTGCTTTCTGTAGAGAAAGACAATTGAATTAACAGCTACTACCCTTCAGCTGTCACCTGCCTTTGTGCCATAGGTTGTCACCCCTGTAACACAGTCAACAGCAAACAGCACTGACTTTGACTTAACTCATTAGAATCAGACAGATTAGCTTAACCCCCCAATAAAGAGGAACTGGAGTAATGGGGGTCTGCCCTGTTCTACTGACCCTCTCATACGGATAGGAATCTCTTGCAGAAATATAATGAGAGATAGCCAGAGGCTGTTAACAACTTAAACACCTGTTTCCTTAGTGAATGCAAGTTAAATTGTACTGTAGGCTGCAGAATGTCAAGAATACACTCTCTTTGTTTTTATTTATACAATTGTGATACAAAAATACAGAAGAATCATCTCAGTCACATGTGAATCTAGTGCACCTTTTCCGCACTCATTCTTTTCCACTTTTCCTACCTCATTCTAGAAACTACTCACATTTCTATCTACGTTAAAGGATAGCCACCCCTTTTCCAGGTTATTATATGTTTCAGGAATATTGTACATTGTAGCTAAACGTGGTGATTGGTCTGATTCAGGAGAAAGAACGTGGCACAAATAAAGTTGTGCAATTATCTTTTAGGAACTGCTTTCTGAGATTGCTCTTCCATTGCTTCTCTCCAGTCCATCTGGCTGGATTTGAGCTGTACACATAGGCACTGACAGCTCACTTCTGCCTTCGTACACTGGATCCATATTTATCTGTGCCAGTCAGACACACAGATAGGAGGCAAGGCAGAGACCCAAAGATTTTGACAGACCTGGGTCTCTTCCTTTATTACCCTTAGCATTCTCTAAACACATCAATGCCCCTGTGTCTACACAATGGACTGTGTCTGGATACATTCACCAATTGGTACAAATTTCTGGCCTACTGTTTAAGCTATATCTTCCTGTGTTGGTATCACTTTTCTGTTATCAGAAGAATAAAAGGAAGAACCTTACACCAAGCACCAGCATCAAATGTAGAAGCTCTACACTTAAAAAAAAAAAAAAAATAAAATTGTACTTAGGACAGAGATGTTCTCTGAAATCTACAGAGCAAAGCTCACCTCTAATACACTGACCTTACCCTGCATGCAGAAGTCCCACTGATCTCACTGGGTGATCCACTCAAAGTGAGAGCTGCTTATTAGAGTTCAGCTTCAATGTGCAGATCTAAGAGGGAAATTTTGTCCTTCAGACGGAGCTACGATCAAGACATAAATTTAGGCCAAAAAGGAAAGGAACACGTGGACAACTACAGTATTTGCACAAGCAAAGTAGGTAGCAAGATAACCAATGTGAGTGCCTTGAAATGACCTTTATATTGCCACATAGGCAAAACTATGTAGAAATGTAATGCAAGGGAAAAAGGTATTTCTTTTGTACAAAAGGCATATTCCAAATTATGAAGTTCATTACAACAAGCAGTAGAAAGAGAAATTACTAAAATAGCTTTGCCATTATTTCTTATCTACTAGTTGACATGCCCTCTTCTACTATCTCTCCAGTATTCTACACATTCCATCCTTTTGTTTAATCCTCTGTCTTGGAAATAATGAACGACAAAAAATCAACAGTAACCATCATATTTACTGCATTGTCTTATAATGCCATCAAATAAAAAAGAACTGTAGTATCTTCCTGACTTACATTCCTGTTAGCGTGGCTCTGATAGAGCATACATTTCATAGACCTCCTATATATTTCTTTGTTCTCTGAGTTTGAGCTTTCCTATTCAAATCTATTTATCATAACCATTTCGACTAATAGTAATATGCTGCTTTAATATGCTATAATCTTTCTGCCTTTTAGGAGCATTGTGCAAGATTTGTTATCTCCTGGTTTGATATGGGAAATGATTGGTACATACCAAAACTATTTCTATTATATAAAAAGGCAAATTTTCCTTATTTCATTTCAAGAGAAGACATTTTGCAAATTAAAATTAATATGCATACATATTGCATCTTGTCTTACACTAATCTATGCAGGATGCTATTTACAGTGTGCCTTTTTTCCTAACCACAATTCTTCTAACATCAGATAAGAGAGATTTATTGTCATATTGCCATTTCATCTTCTAACCTTTGACTAGTGGGAAAGCATAAAGGAGATAAGTGACCCTGTTCAGGGGTTTGAATCAGTGCTTACTAATTCCCTGAGACAAAGTCTACTGAAGAAGCAACATTCTTGTTTCTGTTTTTGTTAGACGTAAATATTTGACACCACGTTTAGAACTACAGAAGGTCAACTTACCTACCAAAATTCTATACAAAAGGAAGTATTTCCAGAAGGCACCCTATACATTTGGTTTTTAATTTTGAAATCTCTATATTGAAATAAAATACTTAGATGTCTTGATAATTCTAATGTGTCAGTGCACAGTATGTTGTTGAGGCCAAGAATGCAGATTCCAGGTGATAGGCATTTGTGAGAACAGGATATCTAGAACCAGAATATTTAACACTAAAGAAAGCATTAGTAGACACAGAATTTCAAACTTACATCTTCAAATAATCAGACTCTAAATATTGGAAATTCAGTGACAGGATGCTCTGTTTGATGGCCCCTGTGTTATCCCACACTGGGACATTTCTGTTTCTATTACATGGTGACCATGATCATCATAACAATTTAACAGGTTTTGAGATCAAGTGCCAGTGCTCAGGAATGTTCCACAACACCCTTCAACTTACTGCTACAGATGCAGTCTCTACCTTACCTCAGAGAAGGACTTTTGAGAAAACTTCATGGGAAATCAAAGGACATGAAGAGTAAGTGCAGGAGTGAGGTCACAAAGCTCTGGAGGAGGTACTGCTTTTCTTCCTTTCATCACCATAAAACTAATATCCTTGGCAAGTACAGCTCTATCCTCTTTGCCAGCTGACATTTAAAAAAAGTTTGAATATTCTTCAGCTTGGACTAGAAACAGTCTTAAAGTTGCATAGCGCATTTAACAAATCATATTACTTTGTTGAAATTAGTTACTCTGGTGGATATTGATGAAAGCATGGGCCATACTGAGGTTGTTTCATCAACTACATAAAACTACTTTTTTCTTTACCTTTTATCTCCATCATGTGCAGTTATACACACCTACACCATCCACTGATAAATTATTCTCCCTACTATAGTTTTGACTCTCTCACTCCACCCAAAATGCACATCACACACATTCCTTCACAAGAATTTCTACTATAAAAGACAGGGGTTTTGTTGCCACTGTAATTCTGAATAATTATAGTAATTATTGTATATTATGATATAGTAAGCTACTAGATGCCATTTTGTGCTTAGTCTTACTTTTTATTCTGGCTTCTATCCCAGTGCTTTTCAATTGCGATCCATGTGGCACATGAAGGGTATGGCTTATTTATGCCATAACAACTTCACCAGAGACCTGTGTCACCTGGGCCTGTGAGGAAGATGGTGTGGTGGAAGTAGGTATTAAAATCTGCTTCCAACAGCTCTGCCAACCCCACTACCACCTCATTCTCTTTTCTCATGGCCTCAGTCCCTGTCAGCCTGTATGTTAGCATTGTCCTGCTGGGAAGATGTCAACCACGCTTTCTAGTACCTCTGGTCCGATCTGACCTCTCCTGAGACAACCTAGAAACTGAGTTCAATTTTTTTGCTGTTTTGATGACATTTGAAACTTTACTTTGGCAGTCATTAAATACAGTAAGAAGTAGTCAATGTTTATAAAAAATACTCCTGGTATGTACAAAAGCACCAAGACAAAGACAACCTCTCCTCCTGAACAAGGTGCTGCAAGTGACAAATCTCTTTAAAAAATTAACCTCCTCTCTCCACAGAAACCACACAGAAACCCCAAACAAGATCAAATGTAGAGTCAACATGAATAATCCACTGTCACTGCAAAAATGAACCCAGGATAGCAAATAACAATAGTCCTTCCAATCACCACAAAGAGAAAAAGGGGTTTTTTTTGATAACAGAAAAATACATACGTTAACCACATTCCCTAGGGATGGTAAGAAAACACTAGTAATGCAGAAAGGCTCCTCCTATTAGTAGTATGATTAGAGAAGTAGAGGTATAAAACCTCTTGAGGAATACATACATGACAAGGAGACTACTAGAAAATAGGAGAGAATATCATGATAAATAATATCCACAGTATATGTTACAGTTTAAAGACAGCAGGCACTCCTGCTCTTCACAGCCAACTTCTTGCAGCTCAGAATTCAGTACAGTATTAGGCTGCTGAAAAGCAGACATGTGCCTGCACTGTGGGGATACCCTGGGTTAATTCTTCTTTAAGATTGTTGGTGAAGAATCAGGATCAAAGTAATGGACACAACTATCATCCACCCTATTTGGTATCATACCAGCTTGTAGTTCTGCCCTGTATTTCAGGGGAATAAAGCAATACACTTAAGCATGTAAGCAATTTCATTCACTCTGATTAGACTGCTAAAATGTGCAGAATTGCTTCCCAAGACAAACACATTCTTCCCCACAAACTACCAAATCAGGGGCTGTGGAGAATAGTTTTGACGGTATTCTATATTGCTCTTCTCTTCACGCACAAATAGCTTCTTATGAAAACACACTAGCGTTATTTTATCTTATCTCAGGAAAAAAGCCAACATCTACAGGCGATCCTATGTGGATTATTTTATTCTATTCATATTTATGCATTTTAAAACTACACGCAGTGCATAGGTCAGGCTCACTAATGTCTTGGCTGCAGAGTAACAGCAGCAGGACCCTTACTGGGACACTAATTGCTAGCAGAACTCAGCTCTCTTTCATATGTGTAATGTGTGTATATTTTCTTGGTTAATGCTGCCTTGCCTTTTGATCCCATTCCTGCTGATGTTGCTCAGTGATAATGATCTGCCCGTCTGGCCTATTGAGATATATATATAAAAATTTATAGTACAGTTAAAGCTAGTTGGGAACTCTTATTTATTCTGAACTAAATTAATAGAACAATAGAAATTTCAATGTGACTAAAAGACAAGAAATTTAAAGGCAGTTTTTAAAATTACCTACAATTAATTTTTAAAGCCACAAAATCTATTGAGACAAACAGACTGATAAGATTTAAACTATAACACGAGGCATAGAGCTCACTGCTGATAAGAGCTTTTCCAATTATACCCATTATGGCACCACTACAAACTTTTTAATGTTGCAGCATGACTGTCTCTCCCCTTATATAAGGCAAATACTTGTATTTTGCTGAATTTGTCTTAGACCACTAAAAAAACTAACAAAGAAAAAATACTGCATGGGCCATTATTTTTCTGTAATTAATTCTCTCTATTCCCTTCTACTCAGACCTTTACTAAATGCTGAATAGCTAACTGGAAGTTAAATAAAACACTGGATTTGAGCCACTGTAGAAAATATAACGAGAGACAGTCTCTGAGACACACAAGTTAGACATAAGGATAAGAAAAGATGAGTCAGGAAAAAGTGGCAGAAAGGTCATTTTCACATTTGATTATATATTTTATTATATTCTGTAAGCATCTAGAAAGTTTTACCATCAAGATTCAACTCTGCCACTCCCAGCCCTGCCTGCCCTCGCACCAGCCTCTCCCAAGATAAATAGATGCTTAGGAAGGACTGACATTATGTTAGAGGACATACTAGATCATCACATGACTTTTTATCTGCAAATCAACTGCAATAAACTCAATAAATATAATTACAAGAAATTCAACAAAGATCTAACTCTTCATGGCACAGTATTATTCTGCAAATTCCTGATGAAGTTGGGTTTGTACAAGTATAATATGTACTGACAAAACTGTACAAATTTTACAAGCATAAAATCTTGGGAGAAATTAATACTAACATGAAGAATTTAAAGTTGGTAAAAGGAAGGAGGTCCTCACATAAGAAGAATTTTATGAACCCCAAGTATGCAAGTAACAGATAACAGTCTGGTTACTTCACTTTCACACTTAGAAACTACTAGAAACTAGAAAGACTATGATTTTATTCCAAGACATCCTGATTTAAGCACAAATCAATGAGAACAGAGAAATTATTTAAAATGCACATAATCATATCACTTTATTAAGTGAAATATTCCATTGGTTTAAAGTTTGATGGTATTATCTACCAAGATTGATATTATTACAACAGATTACCCTTTGCAGTGAGACTGCAGACACAAAAGTGTAGAAGTATAATATCACATTTAATCAAAGTTTGTAGAAATATTAGTTCCATTATATTAGCATTTGAACAGCTTTTCAATGAACAATCGGGCAGTGTGTCTTCATCTTTTATTTCTAATCAGCTAATAAATCTACAAGTTGCCAAAACCATGCCGAAATGTTGGCATGCATTCTCATTCATCATAATTTGACTTCAGTAATGTGCAGTCCACTTTATGACTTCTGCACACAATGTCTAGAGGAAATAAAAGCACATTTTTACAATTACCTTTCTGTAATTGGTCCATCAAGCTGCCACCCTAGTATTTTGTTTATTGACTGAATCCTGTACTTTAGAGCCTCTTATAGAATAAATCACAGTGGGCGAATAAAAAATGAAAGCACAGCAGCATGTTGGGATTTCCTAGGGGCAGAAATGGGGGGTAAAAAAGACATAGCTCCTGAACTCTAGGACAAAAAATATAGGAAAAGAATGTAAGCAGTTTAAATCTAGAAAGCAAAAAAAGGTGTTGCTAGGCAAAGTAAAGAAAAGGTCAGGTTTAAACTAATTGTTTGCAAGTACTTTAGAGACAAATAGTGAAGTTAAAATCATGCCAGAAATGGAGAATGGGGAATAATAAATTGATCTGCCAGGAAAAAAAATATTCTTAGGAACTTAGGAAAAGTTTATCAGGTCAAATCAAAGATTCCTCCTGCCTGATTCCTCCAACTATTTTTGATAGCAAGCACTATCTAGAGGAATACAAAAGAAAGAGAAGCATGTAATTGTATGTCCTCAGAATGCTCTCCCCTAATCTATAGCTCTAGTACTATACAAGCCTGAGAGATTCCTCTGTATTTCAGAACCCTTCATCACAAGTGGTGTTCCCCAGGGCTCAGTACTGGGGCCAGTTCTGCTGAGTGTATCAGTGTATCAATGATATGGACAAGGAGATTGAGTGCACCCTCAGTAAGTTTGCAGATGACACCAAGCTGGGCAGGAGTGTTGATCTGCTTGAGGGTAGAAAGGCTTTACAGAGGGATCTGGGCAGGCTGGATAGATGGGCCAAGGCCAATTGTATGAGACTCAAACAGTCTAAATTCCCACAACAATCTGTTGAACATTTATTCTGGCAAGAGTTAAGCAGGGGCTTAATTACATGGTTTTGAAGATGGGGTTTTGTTTGTTTGTTTGTCTTTTTGGGTTTGAGGTTCTTTTTGTTGCTGGTTTGTTTGTTTGGTTGGTTTGAGGTTTTTTTTTGGTGGGTTTTCCCGCCCACCTACTGGTTTAATTTAACTCTGTACTGGAAAAGACAGAAAACAAACATTCCAGATTAACCACCTACTTGCCACTCACAATTGAACAGGTCTCTACTATATTCCTCTAACGGAATCTCTTTTCCAGGCTGAAAAATCCTATTCCATTTAATGTTCCACATACAGAATTTGTCCCATATTTGATTATCCCTGGTGTGCTTCTTGGGAAAACATGAATGCTTTTAACACACAGACACGTTACTGCGTAAAATCCTTGGGATAGTACTATATCCATCAACGGAGTATATCTTAAAATTAGACCTGAGCTATTTTAAGCCAAATGACTTGTATGTGGATAGCAGTATAGTCACAACAGACTAGACAGAACAAATGCAAATGCTGTCAGAGTAGCCTAGCCTGACTTCCTTCAAGTTTTTCAGAACACAATGCAGGCTCTCTAGTTCACCCTGAATGCCAAGCCACTGCTATTACAAACTGTGTAGTAGATAAATCCTACCAGCTAAGCACAGAAAAAACGACATATCAGAACTCTTAAGCTCCATGGCTGCAAGAATGGTGCTTTAAAAATGAAGTACATAAACTATACTAGAGAGGTGCTTGATAATGATTCCATAGTTAAGAGTCCAAAAGGGTGCCTGCTCACAGAACCTGTCAGGAACCTGTATAATGCTTTCTCTAGCTTTAGGGTCCCAGTTAGGCACAGGATTGGAGCTGCTCAGGTCCAGACAATTCTGACTATGTGGAGAAAAAAGAATGGCAGGCACTTAAAACTTTATGTTAAAAAATGAAGGCTGTCAGCAATAGACAACTTTTAAAGCAAAAACACCTTTACATTGCAATTTCAGATTTAAGCACCTGAACCCTGCTTGTCTTGTGATAAGCCATATGCACTGGTTTGTAATCACTGTTCAGCACTGGTCTATTGGGCTACCCTGATGGTTCAAATCATGTGAAGAAGATGAATCTGTTTGGAAGGATAATTGATATCAGTCTTTTATATAGACCCATCATCCACATAGGAATTGAAATAAAAATAAATGAAAGCTTGATGGTGAGCTGCCTATTCAGTTACCCATACTTATTTTTCCTGAAAGGTCAGATAATTGAAAAGTGCAATCTATTTTGCTTGGAAAAAGCAGAAGAAAGCAGAAGCTGTGATACAGACTTCCTAATAGCATAGTCAAGACACGTAGTTACACTTTGCTTACCTCATCTGCATTGTTTTCATTTACTTAATTTCAATTAGATTGCAAATTATACAGGGATTAAGGTGTTTCTACTGTGTGACCTATTCAATTTTGCAGTCAATTGATTTCTACTTATTTAGTAAGTGTTTGGACATTAGCTGCCTTAGCAGTTAGATTTACACTTGAAGTCAACTCTCCAACATGGCAAAATTCTCACAACTTGAGTTGCTCATGAACACGATAGAGGACAAAGTAAGTCACGGCAAAGGAACTGAATGAAGATCACCTATAACAAGACCTAAGTAACCAATGGCATAATTAGACAAAAACAAACACTATAGCAGGACATGATAACAGAAGCTGTTTGTAAAACATTTGCACTCATCCTTCCATCCTAACAAGGCCTTTAGCTGAAGATGTGTCTTCAGTTTCAGCACTCTTCTTCAAGAAATACTGATGGGAAAACACTAATGAGGTGAGTTTCAAAGAGAACAATGCAAATTGTTAGCTACCCAAGCAAAGAAGGGGAGGATAAAGGGAGAAGGCTGGATCAGAGCTGTTCAAGATAGAGAAGGAAATGCTAGGGGTAGGGGCGATGGGGTGGACATAACAGTTATGTGTACAAGCACAGTGATTATTTATGTCTCTGGTTGATATGACAGCAAGAGGATTAAGTTGCAGCAAGGAAGATCTGATTTAGACATGAAGAAAAATGTTCAAACTGCTGAAGTACTGAAGAAGTTAACTGAAACAGTTTAGTCTCTGTCAGCAGAGCTCTTTAGAAGTTAGACATGCAACTGTCAGAAATGACAGAGAGTTCAGCCTGATTTTCACAAGGGACAGAAATGACGGCCTTTTGAGGTTCTTTCTAATCATATGAGAATCTACACAATATTAATCTTCCGTGCTATACTAATAAATTCCTGAAAACACTTAAGGCAATTTCTCTCTTAGGCAAAGGGATTTTAAGAAAGGAATCTGGAAAGATTCTAATATTTTAAATACTAGATTTAGTGAAAACAGTCTCCCTGCTGGCAAGCCAGCCACCTTAATATATTATCAGCACAGATGTCATAAGTTAATAGGATGATACTGAGACAGATGCAGTCATTAAGCGTTCACCTTCTCTTTGCATGTTATCATGTTGGCAGGCCAAGTTTCTTCTGACTTTTCACTACATAAAAGATTAGAAGCTGATAATGGCATTAGGATAACTAATAAGGCAGTTAAGAGGGATTCTGGATATTCTGATGAAATTTTTAGAGCTTCCAGTGGAACGCTGGTGTCTAGGAAGTAACATGTATATACAGATATGTAAAGGGAGAAGCTGTTTCAAGATCTGCTGTCAGGCTTAGTGCTCTGCTGAAGGAGTATAACTAATGGAAGTACACCTACACTATTACTCAAGAGCAATTACACCTGAGTCTCAACACAGAAAGCAAGATCAGCTTTTACTTCAACTGCTTGCATGTTATTTAAAAGAATGACTGTGCTTGACCTTGAACATTTAAAAGGAAAGAAAACCTGACTGCCCATCCCCTCTTGTGCCTCTGCAATTGTAGTTTTCAATGTATTTCCTCCAGAAGTTTGGTAACAGCAACTGCATTCCTTGTGTCCTCCCCTCAGCTCAGAGTGACCACACAGAACGAACATTTAGTATGAGACACACTTTCTACAGTAAGTCCAGTACATGGAAGCACAGGGGAATACTACTGACACTAAGTCAACCATTTAAAATGCAATATATGTAGAACTTGCCAGATCTTCCCCCAAAGTGTATTACAAAGTTAAATTTTTCTTTTGTCCAAATAGAATCTTCTCTATTTTATATGGAGTTCAAACCTTCTTTTACCCAGTCCAACTGTCCAACTCAGGAACTACTATGTTACCCTTTGCTAAAAGCCTATCAGGAAGACGGTGGCAACTGCAAGAGCCATTTTTAAAGTTAACGTTGCTGATCATGTTTTATGGTAACTCAGTTTGCATTGCTCTTGTTTAGCCTTGCTGTTTAGGGGTTTGTTCTAACCTGCTTTGTGGATTGCATGGATGTGTTTGCCATAAAGTATCTCAAGAAAATTTCAGATTAGTATTCTGGGCCACAGTCTTAGTTGTATTTATTTTTTTCCTTACTGGGTTTGTGAAGCATAGAAATAGCAATCCAGCACCATTTCCATCATGTTTACTTTCTTGTCACTTGTGTTTGCTCTGTTTTAGTTTTTTTCTTTAGAAGCTTTTTTTATTTTTAAGAGCCAGAGCACAGTTACTTAAGAGAAAAGCAATCAAACAGGGGCACAGATATTGCTCTGTAGATTAACAGATAATGAATAGTATGTTTGCATGACAGGCACATATTTATGTGCCTCATCATGTCAATAAGAATACGTTCAGCTTGTAGATGGAAATTGGTTCTTAACAGGAAAGGAATCAGAGAGAATAGGTGATTCCACTGTATTTAAGTGCCTTAAAAGTGACCTAAAGGAATTATGAGGAATTTACTCATGAAATACCAGAATGCAGTAATACTACTGCTAAGTGAGTATTTATGAAGAAAAAAAAGTAGAATGATTTAACAGGAAGGTCTTTGAGAAGAACACTGAAAGAAAAGGCATAATTAAATCAAGCAGCTACCATTTAACAAGCAGGAGAGAAGAAAGGAAGGAAGGCAGTGAAGAACCTAAAGTAAAAATATTCAAGAAATGGTTGATATCCTTTTGTCCCTCAAGCCTTGTTCTATGACGTATATCCCCACCAGCCTTCCAACTAGGAAAACACTCTTTGGATGCAGACCAGAAGTGTAAGAAGTCGAACAGAAACAGGAAGGAGAAAAACACTGAAAAATACAGTGCATTTGCACAATGCATACACACAGTCAGCAATGTGGTCTACCATTACCACATTGATTTCTAAACCAAAAGGTAAATATAAAAAAATAAAAATTTAAAATAGTTTCTCTTAGTCAAAGACAAGTTATATATAAAAATAAGAAATATACTACTACTACTGTTCTGACTTTGAGTAACCAGAAATAATAAAGGAACTTCAATGATTTTTCCTCATTATAAATAGAACATGAAACATAGCAATGGATCCACAAAACCATGCTGGGCCTCTGCTCAGTAATGCCAGCAATACTTATTACAGTACAGTGATCAAGGCTCTTTGGGTGGTAAGTGAGGCACACTATTGAGACTGGATTCCCAAGCACTTCCCACATCCCTGTTGCCTCTGCACACATCCCTTCTCAGCTATACAGAAGAAGAGGCACAGGGGCCATATGCCAAGACAAAACATGCTTTTGGGGGTTTATGCTTTAGAAGGCTTTGCTTTCTAATTCAAAGCCCTGAGATGGAAGCAAGTGCTTCAACGTACTGAAAACAATGTAAAGATTCTCACAGTCATTGAAAGGCAAGCACCATGCTCACCCATAATCAGAACATTCCATGCAGGACTGGGCTCTTAGAAACTAACTGTGGTTTTGCACCTTCTAATGCACACTGGCTTTGTGTGTGGAATAGACAGTGTTCTTGTAGGAAGACTCACTGTCTCTCCAACGCAACTGCAGGTTTAGTTGCAACAGGAGAACACATGCTCAAGTCAGCTCTAATCCTGTAAACTTAGATGTGAGTGGCTAAGGACAGAACAGTGAAAGACTTAGCAGAAATACACAAGTTCCTGGCAGTGATTCATGCAGCTTGTGCCAATATGCAGGTGTGGCACAGCACCTATGCACAGGTCACCTGTTTGGAAATCAGAGGAATGACTGGATCATGGACAGGCATCTTAAATACAGCTTTCATCTAGTGAACGCATATACCAGCAACAGTGTGACTGGAGACACGGGCTTCAGCTAGAGCAGCTGTCTTTAGAAACCTACGTGGCTCCAGACTTCACTTGTACTAGTGGCTCAGACCATCCATATCAAAGCCGACACACATATGCCTGTACCTGCTGTGATCACACTAGCAGAGCAATGGAGACATTATTGCTTCACCTGCTGTTTGAAGACTGTTTTCCCAGAGTGCACAGAACAGGCAGACTGTTGCTAGCAGGCTCTTACTACTTTGTTACCTAACATTTCAATAAAAATAAGTTTATTTATTGAACACAGTTTTTCTCCACCTTAATAAAAACAGTGCAGCTTGCAAGGAAGGCAGGGTAATTCCTTACCATATGGCCCCACAACTGGAAGAAACACACCCCGATGAAAGGAAACAGTTAAACAGTCCATGGAGAATTCTAAGCACTTCAAAAGACATGAACATTGGCATCTGCATCAGAAATTCACTGTACACCATTCGGTCCTAAGCTTATCCTAGCAAGATAGTCCCAGAATTTAGTCAATATGTATCTTTTGGTTCAAACGACACATGCATTTTACACAACATGAATTCTAAGAATTTCATACAATTTCCCAGTAGTTTTATCAGTTTTGTTCATGCTGTTAGATATGTGTGCTTTTACTATTAATACTATCCTGCTTGTCATTATGTGTGATTTTGTTTGTAATGTTTTCTTATAATCCAAGTAAAAAATTTGCCATAAAAAATGACCTCTTTTTGCATTCTACTCTCATTTCATAATTTATATTAATGAAGCTGTACAAATATAACTCATCTCACATAGCACCAAGACTATCGATAGCCTCTCATCAGACAAAAAAAAATTCAAAATCAGAGGAATGTTTCAAAGAATGAAGGAGGCCGTGGTTACTTTTAAAAAAATGCTTTAATTATATGCAAAACAGATAATAAATGAAGTGCTCAGAGGTGAAGATATATATCTAATATAAAATATCTAATGCATAAAAAAGTCAACAAATCATGCTATTTTGCCCATATGAACATTTCACAAATAAAGCTGGTTTGATAAATATTAATATTCAATTTCCTTTCACTTACTAAAATTTCAAAACCCTACACGATAGCAATTTTGTGTAAAGTGCATTTACTCTATAAGAAGATAATATTCCTTCATATAGAGAAATCTGAAAATTATATTGCATAATGCTTCTTTAAACAAAAAGATAAATTTAAAGTATAGTAACTACTGATTTATTTCTGGTTTTTATATGGAAAGGATTAATAAATCTTCCAAAGACTTCAGATGTGTAAGTATGATTTCAAGTTAAAAAACAAAGAAATAGATTAAATAATGATTATATATTCCTACCCTATGGGTAAGAAAACGACTTTTCTTTCCATGTAGTAGGCTCTATCACTTTTACCTGGAAAATCCCTTGTTAAAAGGATAATTTTCTATCTGTGGATTCTGCTTTTTTTTTTTTTTTTTTTTTTTTTGAAAAACCAGCTGAAAGGAACTCAGAATGATAGGTTTTAAGTGAAGTCACAGCAATTTGACTTGCATCACTGGATCATTGTTTTTCACATGACTCTAGTCCTCACACACTGCTGTTGAAAGGAAGCAGCAAAAAGCTGCTAATACTATTTTTCAAAGTAAAGATCTGTGTAAATGCCAATTGTTGACCCTTATGGCCTCCTACCCACCAACACATGTTTTTTCTCACAGCTATTATTTGATTTGTTGATGTCGACATCAGCCTCTCTGACAAGCCGACAAGTCAGCTTGCAGTTTTAAGCCATGTAAAGCTACCGTGTTCTATGGGAGAGACCGCAGAATACACAGATGGGCTTAAACTCTACAGCCAGGTAAATGATCTAGCACTTAACAGTTTTATTTTTCTTGTCTAACAAAAATGATCCCTGACTAGTGTAGCATGAATAACCTTCCTCGGGATACTTTAAAAACATACTGTAATAAAGTATGCATCCTACTGCAATGATTACAATGTCATCTATTCAATTTCTGCATGAACAGTCTAAATTGTAAGTTATTACAGTATTGCTGCAATTTACTATTTTTTAAAACTATGAAAACTCATATACTCATGGGATAGACAGTGTAAAAGACTGCAGTGTAGAGGTCAGTTAGGATAAAACCATGCTGCAACTGCACTTTTAGCATTTCAGCATGGCCATCTTTGTGTACAGTCTAGTTCTCCAGAAGGCTTGAAGACACCTTTCCATCAATTAACCATTTTTAAAAAAATATCCTAACTCATTTACATGTTAAAGTTTAAATGTACGCTTAATACGTAGTATTATACATTCGCTATAAAAAGTGATCTCAAATGAAAAATCCAGTGCTTCATTCAAAATCTTTTAAAATGGGGTGCTATAAAGTACTGAAATAGTTTTCTTGTTTTCTTCTGGAAGACATTATTTCAAAAATTCTTCATCAGCACCCATTGTAATGTTTTCATTGGCATCTCCAGAAGGGAACTGAGAAGCCAAATAGTTTGCAGAACTCCAAACAGAATTCTGTGAGAGAGCAGAGAATTGAGCCAACTGCTCTCAGCAGTCTAATATATATTCACACAGATTTGTCCTCCCCTTGCTTCATTCTGCCTGCATCCTCTAACATGTCAGTCCTATTCACTAAATGTCCAAGAATTACATGGTTCCCCACTGTGCAACCTTTTAAAGGTTCAATGCCTAAGAGCAGTGAACTTTTTCACTGTTTATGTTCACAGTATTCTGTGATGTGCAAACATTCATGGAAGTGAGAAGTGCTTGATGAACACAAACCTTTACAGAATGTACAGACTGATGAAAATCATAATTATCAATAACTAAAAATGTTCAAAATTAGAGAATATCAACCTACATAATGTTCACTGTTGTTCAGAATAAATATCTCCCTATTCCAGTTCTTTTTCATATTCAATGCCCAATTTTAGCACAGGTCTGCACGACTCCCTTCGCATGGAAGTTTAGGCTCCAAGTTTAGGCTCATAAACATTTTGACATCTATATCTGGATAGGTGGACAGTAGTATTAGGCAATTCTATTGATCTGGAACACATTACATGTATCTAAACTGCATGTTTATTATGAAATGCACCATTTTATGTATCCCAAAATATGTTTATATTATTTAACATTTAGTAACTTCCCATTCTCCAATTTAACTACCAGGACAGTATCTCTGAAGACTTCACCTTCCATAATAAGGCCATGACAACACTCACAGTTCAGTGTCAATGTATTAAATATATGAAACTACTTCTGATAGGAATACTTTGGGGAATGATCACATCATTATTTTTTCTATACTAGTATTTTCAGAACTGGCAGGTGATCCACATATTCCCTCAAAGTCCCTACTGCATGTTGAGCACACGGTAAGCATTAAAATTGTATTTCTAAGATAACTGGGATACAGCACTTGGATGTTGAATATCTATTATTCCATGCTGTTCTACACCAATTGGTTTCTGAAGGACTCCAAGGTGAAAGGATCAGAATGGTATAATGGCATTCATTTTACAGTGCTTTAAACAATTCAGCATGGACAATTTTTATGTCGTTTCATTTTTCATCAATGATAAGAAACATCAATACAGAATTATTAAATTCTAGATAAGTGTTTATTTCTTGGAAGGAGTGAATCATTTTAAGATATTACAACACTTAAAATACAGCATTTGCTCTATTTAAATTTGGTTTTGAGGCTCAGTCACATTATGAAAGAGGTGAAACAGTCCTGAATTGACCAAGGGTCATTTGTAAATGGCTTCTCACAGATGATACAGTGAGATGATCACTAGTTGCAGCATAGCTATACCTCTACTAAATGTGGGTGTGTCACCCATGTGTAAGACAGCCTTCTCTTTGCAGTAGTTTTCTGTAAGTTTTTCAGTAGCTCTGTAGAAACTACCTGGTGAGAGACCATGTTATTAACACTCAGACAAGTCTAAATGATCAATAAATCTTGAGGAAAAAACCCCAGAGTGTACCAAAGTGACGATACAGAAACTGTGAGACAGAACTCTGATTAGAAAGATCTCTTTACAGGGAAACATTTTAGCCATTTTCTCAAGCTAAATCACAAAGTTTATCTGAATAAGGAGCATATATTAAGAAGGAAAGGTTAAATCCAGAAGGCAAATATGAATACAATTGCCTAAATAGAAACACCAGGTCTAGATAGTCCAGAGTTCATAGGAAAACTGATTTTTAGTTTCCCTTTACTATGAAAAGTGAAAATTTAGCTGAGAAGATATAGTGTGAAACAAAACAAAGCAGTGGTCCAGTGCCATGTGATTTAATTCTACACAGCCTCAAGCTCAACCCTCAAAATCTCTTAACTGAAATGTTTATTCCTCATGGGGGCATAGCTGGAATCCTTCTAAACCATTTCAGAAAGTGTGCCCTGCCCCCAGCCTCATGAAGAGGAGAAACCAAGCAATAGTAATTTTTGAAAAGTGTGCACTGACTGAAAAGTGTGCGCTGGCAGAATGATAAATTTCAAGACTGCCTCAACCTTACTAAAGCAGCAGTTACTGTCAGGAGACAGCACACTGGGAATGACTTCTGTAGTGGGGACTACACCACAGACATCAGCAAGTACTTAATGTAAACTGGTTAAAGAAGGTGTTCTAGAGAAAAAGAGAAAACACCATTTCAGGATCCTGTTTCTGTCTCAAATCCAACGTGACTCATGGCTCTTAACAGAACTAATTTGAACACTCATTTTGTGACCTTCAGGGTAATTTCTTTATGTAGAGTTTCTAAAAAACAGTAAATGAACTATATACTTACTTGAGAGCTAATATCTGTCTATTATTTCAAATGAGAGGCCTTATCTAGACAAGCTCTTCCTTAACCATTTACTAATCTTAAGACTAAAGACTTCAGAACTGAAAAAAACAATGAAAGCAGCACAGGAACTAGTTCAGCGTGCCAACAGAGAAGAGGAGAAAGCAGAGATTTTTGAGGTGTTAACATGAAAATATCATGTCAAAACTGCTGGTAACTCTCACATAAGGGTATGCTTATGATGCTTTTGCCCAGGCATACACCCTCCAGCCTAGACCTTCATAAACATTGAAATAGTAAGCCAGGCACTAAGTGACACTCAAGAGGCAGGGAATCCGGGATCTACAGGAAGGTTTCGCTTGGCAGTGAGATTTGACCGTACTTTATGTCCAAGTCACTAGGAAGCATACAGACAAAGCAAAAATTAAAAAGCTTAAGAAGATGAAGTATCACTTTGGTTTGAAAATTAAACAGTTGTTCTGTAAGAAAAAGACCAGATCCTTATCATGTTAAACTCAATCTTGTGAGTATAGGCAGACAGATGAATGGGAGAGGTGAATGAAGAGCTGTAGAAACACTGATGACAAAAGAAACTAAGATACAGTTATAGAAAATAAGAAGAATTGGTGAAGATATTCTTTAGAGAATTAGAAGTCAAAAGGAAACTTACAATGCTAATAAAAAGCCATATGATTGAGGATGTATATAAAGGAATAGGGCAAGTAAATTTTGGTGCAATACTACATACAACTAACAAAGAATATGGAAGTCAGAAAGGAGTATAAATATTGTACAGATTCACTTCCCATCCAAAAAGTAAAAAGGAGACAATTATAATAATCAGCCAGCCCAACTTCAATTGCTTGACAGAGTCTGGAAAAAAATGATTAAACAATCAATTAATAATAACCTACAGGATAATAAAGCGATGGAAATAGCCAACACAGATTTGTCAAGAGCAACCTGTGCCAAACCAATTAAATTTCCTCCTTTACAGGTAACTGGCTTAATTGATAAGGTAGAAGCAGTAGGTGTAATACAGCCTCACTTTAATAAAGCTTTAAACACTGCTGGACATGGAAACTCCATAGACAAGCTAGAGAAATATTACCTGGTTGAAAAAACCTTGAGGTAAATCTTTAATTAATTTAAAAGATAAGTTCAAGGCACTGTTATCAATATTCTGATTTTGAACTGAAAAATGGCATTAAGATGGAAATTCACAGGGGTCCACCCAGGCAATATCTACATTATCCTCCAGTGAAGAGGGTGGAGGAAAAAGTGCAGGTGAAAGAAGGCAGGAGGACATGAAAGCACTCTGGATCTTTGTGATCCAAAATGATCTTTACAGAACGGAAACAATGTCAATAAACATCTCTAGGAAGAAATTTGGTAAAAGGCAGATTATTTGGTAATGGCATTGCATGTGGGAATAAGTCATGAAATGCACCAATAAAAAACAAGGAGTAAGGGGCCAGACAGCAAAACTGAAGAAGAGAATAGAGGGCCTAGAACATAAACAGTATTTAAAAAAAAAAACAAACCGAACCAAAACCAAACTCACTCTTGAGGTACTAGCAGGACTGTAAAATACAGAAAGACAAGTATTCTTGACACTGATAGTATGAGCCAAGTTCTGAGACCCGAAAATAGATGCTGTCAAATTGCAGGCTCTACATGAGGAAAACAATAAAGACAATAGATTTTAGAACATGACATATAAAGAAGAGCTGAAGGAACTTGATGTATTTGATTTACAAAAGAAAACATTAAAGTGAGATTCATGAGAGACTTACAATGCAAAAATCTGCAAAATGACAGTCATCCTATGCAGGGCAGGAAAAAACAAATGACAGGCATTAAAATTTGGTTCAAAGATTTACTTTAGATATTAGAAAAGTTTTCTGACTAAAAGAGGTACTAAGCCTTTAGAGATTTCTAGAAAAGCTGTATAAACCCCTTTGATTTGTTGTTGCTATACACATTAGACAAACAGCTATTTTGGTACAAAGGGATGCATAAGATGATTTCTTACAGACCTCCTAGCCTTAAATTCCTATAGTTAATGGATTATCTCGTTACAATTGAGCAACTCTTGACCAACAAAAGTCTAAGCAAATTTAAGAAGTTATTTCTAATTGCTTAAGGAAAATTAATCTTAGCAATTTTTAGTGAAAGTCAATAAAATACATACAATCAAATAGATATCCAATTGTAAAAGTCATCAAAACTCATTAAAGGTGGCAAACACTACTATGTTGTATATTTTTATTGATTTTTCTTTATTTAGAGAAAACCTTTTTTCCCCAATAATTTGTTACTACAGATCAGGTTACTTAATGGCAAGGACAGCTGAACTTACGTTGTTCATTGGGGTTCAAACCTTGCATTCAAAGACTAATTGCAATTAGAAAAATGTGAGAACTTAGTACTTTTGGCAAAATACGTCTAAAAACAGCTCCTTCAGATGGAAAAGATGAGCCCCTTTGACATTCAGGACAAGAATTTAATGAACTGTAAACCATGACATATGGTGACAGCATCCCTGCTGTAGGAAGAGAGGGACAGAAAAATGAATGGAAGAAAACCACCTATTTTCAGTCACTTTATCAAATTACTTCAATTAAAAAGCTGAATACAATCAAAGTGCCAGTCTCAGAAATAAAAATTTTCACCTTACAAGTACAAAGATAGATACCTAGTGATTGCTTTGTACAAATGACTTACCACCCAATCCAAATCCTGACTTTTCCTAAACACTAATGAGTTGGTTTGGGCATGGCCTCAGGAGTGAGATTTTCAGCCCTATGGAGAGGATGCTTAGAACATATCTCATATAGTAAACCCATCTGTTTCCCTAACACAATTCCACTGGCTGATTTATTAGTGGTTGCCAAGAAATCACACTGCTCGTTTATTTTCAGTGTTTGGTTTTTTTTTTTTTTTTTTTTTTTTTTGTTGTTGTTTTGTTTTTTGTTTGTTTTGTTTTGGTTTTTTTTTTTTTACCTGTTGGGTTTAAATATGGGTGTTTAATTAATATCTTTTGTTTATTAAGAGAGTTAGTGCTTTAGTAAATATTAACAAACCACCAAGTAGTCAATGTGAAGTTCAAGGTGGAATAAAGGCATGAGAATAGAAATAACCTAAAGATCTGTATAACAAAGAATTGACCATCTATTTTAAACTGGCACTTATTTTTTTCTCAACATAAATTTCTAAGCTATAGGAAATATTTTCAAACACACAAGCAGCTAAACTTGGAATTTGCAGTAAAAAATTGCTCCAGTGTTGTAATTACTTGACAATATGGTGACCAATTTTTGTGCTGCTATGATATCCTGTTGATAAAGCTGAACACATTCATACGAAACCAGAAACAAAACAAACTCTATTGCTTTTCTGGCTAATAGACTAGCAGGCACAAAACAAATAAGTAACATAATGAACATACTATGTGATAGTCCTATTTATTGATAATTATCTTTTACATATCTGAGTAAGCTTATGTTCCTGAAGGTGTAGGGATGCCCAAGAGGAATAAAAGCAAGAATTAACACTCTAGTGCACATGCTAATTAAGATTTAATTAGGGAATTTAAAAAATGCAGAGTGCATGTTTTCAGCAAGTGCATAATTACCAACTTACTGCTTGTAGGGTTTTTTTCCCACTGTATTTTTTCATTGTAAATATTATAATTGTCATTTTAGGTAAAATTCAAGAAATTCAAATTCTGTTTCAGGAAGAAATATTTTTCCTCTGGCACATTTTCATCCATTATAATGCTTTAACATTCCATCCTGATGTATAATATTTTTCTACATTACTAATTCAGCATGAAAGATATTAAATTGCTTTTCTTTATGCTTTTACAATGTACATAGGATGTTCCCTACAAATTACACCATAACATTTTCCTTCAGCCTCTGCTGTTAATCTGAATAACAGTTATGACCTATGGGTCAAAATAACTAGTTCCTCCAAAGAAGGTGCAGGCAATTCTAGAATGTTTCTTTTTTTTTCCTCCAAGAAAGAGAACATCATGAAAATGCCAAGTTCTATTTCAACATAACAGTCCTCCTCCCACACCTGCTTCTTGCTCCCACCTTTCTCTACCAACTAGATGTCCCATTTCATTCAGAGGCTGATGGGATCGTGACATCAACAGTCCACGAATTCAGAACCTGATCTAAAACTGCACAACATTAACAGGAATTCTTCCAATCATTTCTGTGCATTTGGGAAGTCTCTAAGTCTGTTCACTGGAAAATCCACACAAGAGAGAAATAAACATG
Source organism: Strix aluco (assembly GCF_031877795.1). Classification (NCBI taxonomy): domain Eukaryota; kingdom Metazoa; phylum Chordata; class Aves; order Strigiformes; family Strigidae; genus Strix; species Strix aluco. The sequence continues at coordinate 8,375,957 of NC_133944.1, forward strand.
CAATAAAGGCAGATTTGAAAGACCTATAGCCCCATGGACTTTGAAAGGAACTTTTGACTAGGGACTTTCTAATGAAAGGGAATTAAAAATATGATGAAAGCTTTAAGAAAATTTGATTTGCATCAGTATTTTAATTCTTTCAAAAGACTCTTTCAACATAAGGTAATCTTGTCAAAAACCTTTCCTCCTTAATTATTAATACTAATTGCTGTTCTTCATTGTTTTCTTTTCAAAATCAGAACCTTTTCATTGAGCTTCCTTTTTTGATTTCTATTTTTACAGCCACAGTGCTCAATAAACCCTTAGACTATGCACAGCATATAATCTGCTTCACTGGAAAACCGTCACAGTAATAGCCCCCTGAGACTTCCCGCTTTTCCACTTTAATCCTTGGACATCTTTAGAACCTACTCATCAGACTCTAGCATGGTTAACATCCTTGCAAGTGACTATACCCTTTCATTCACTCAGAATATGACTGTATAGAAAGGAAGTAAAATGGTTGACTTTGTAAGAACTTCTTGGATAGAATACCAGTGACACCATTGATAGCATAGCCTCTCAGACCCTTCAGAAAGCCATGCCAGGATTTCATATGGCACAGAAAACACATATGAAGCAACAGTAAAATACTTATTTGGGTTAGCAGTCACTACTGCTAACACCGTGGAGTAGTGGTAAATTGACTTGTGAGTTTAGCTATTTGAATGTCTGCATTTACTTTCTTTGTTTTCATATGCTGAATTGTTATTAATCTGCTGAACCAAGATTTGAAAGAATGAAAATTAAATGAAAAACAAGGAAAAAAAACCCCACCAAACAAACAAGTGAAAGATCCTCCAATAAGACAGAGTCCTGATACTATGTTTAGTTGCATGAGTGATTTTTACTGCTGTTATTTAAGCAGGCAATTTGGGTTCTGCTTCACTGAAGCCACCAGGGTATTACTGGTGGGGGGCCGGGGAAGGGGGAGAGCAACTCTTTGAACACACAAGCACTCAACACAACTGGATCAGGCAGAAAGAAAACATTACCTAGGATGTTAAGTAAGAAATGCTAGAGATATACATTTATGTTAAAAATTAATTCATTTAACTTCAGACACAGATACTTTATCTTAAAAAGAAAATAAAAATCTGAATTCCTCCCCTGCTGTAAAACTTGTTGAATGACTTTAAAATGATCTAGAGTTCTACTGCATTTCCTTTAATGCTAGCACTGAAGCTAATAGGAGCAATCAAAATATTCCAGAAAACAAATTGGGAGGAAAGATTTCTGACATTTAGTAGTCACCAGTTCCAAGTTAAGAACAAAATTCATTGCTTCCAGAGATCATGCTCCATCTAACAAAACAAGTGAAGCATATTCTTTAATAAATGTGCAGTTGTCTCAGTGAAGTTACATTAAAAAAAAAAAAGCTTAAGCAACTTTATTGCAGTATGTCTATATTGTTAGAATATAGACCAGCAAAAAGCCAAGACTTCATACTTTATTTAGTCTTCCCTTTGCTTTCATTCAGCATACAGGCTCACCTGCACTCAGGCAGACTAGATTATAACATAATACTAGGCAATAGCTAATAAATTTGTGCTCTCAGTACATCACTCAACTGCCTTTGATATCACAATATTTAAATGATCTATCACAGCATGAAACATTTCAGCTAAGTCTTTGTAACGATTACAAATTAAATCCTTTAAAAACATTTTTATAACCCATTTTGTTTGAAACAGTTTTTCTTTCCAGTAGCTGTACTGAATTTCAAGACATCATATCGGATTATGTTAAAAACAGCACAAAAAGGCAAAGCTTTTATTAAAACATAGCTGCATGAGAAATTTCAGACCAGATGAAATTTAGCAGATATTTTGTAGATAATTACTATGTCACTTAAAGAAATATTTACTTTTTGACTACTTACCATGTGTACAATAAAACAGGTGTTTTCTTACTAGCACTGTTTAAAGCAAGATCCTGGATAGATTTTATCTTGTAGAAATGAAGTTTGTCCTACTGAAATGTTGTCAGCTGAAATATCCATAAATTTTTCCAAGATGTAACTTTTTACAGAAATACTGAAAACATTTGAAAACATCAGACCAAGAAATTAAACAGCTGATAACCCATTCTGCTCTTTTTGTCAACACCTACAAGATTTCAGTAACATCAACAACTGTAGAGCTGAATGTATTCCTGTTACACACTTTCAGTCACCTCTGCATGTCTGCAACGAAACAAATGGAGACAAACAATTTCAGAAAATTAGTATGCTCTCAATCACCTTCTGGAGAAACTCATCTCCCCCTAGTAACTCCTACAGGAAGACCGACAAGACTAGGTTTCTGTTTAATTAGTAGGCTGTGGGAGAAAGACGGCATTTCCTGTCAGGACCAGAAGCACTTTCTCTCCACCTCCAAGGACAAAAGTCAAGCATTCAGTCAGGGGAGAACTGAGGTGCATTCCAGATGAAGCCCCAGCCTGAATGACCAAGAAAGCACCAGTAAAACTTGTTTTATTTACACATCTCTAACTAGCACTGGAATGTAAGCTATCAAATAACATGCCAGCTGTTATTACAGCCCAACACAGAAATCACAGCCCAACAGGAGCAATTCTGTCTTAAGAGACCACTCTTAACAAAGAGAAAGAATCCAGAGAAAACTCATACTATGCACAGCTTGACATGCACAAAAACTGCATTTGCAGAGCCTCGTACAGCCCAATACAGGGCATCTACCTAAAACCAGACACTCACCAATACTTACTTTAGAAAAATTAACATAAAAAACAACATCACAATTTAAATATCTTTGTGCAAAGTTATTCCTTGGAGACTTTCTGTGGAATTTCCGCTGCTTAAGTCAAGTCTGCAGACTAAAGTATGACAGATAAAGATACCCAAGTTGGTTTACATACAATGGAATCTTAGGCACTGGATTTTTATTAACTGCAGCTACAACAACATGTTTTCTGTTGTGGAGGTTAATAAAATAAGATATATTTGGCTTAACAAGGCTGCTTCTACCATCCAAGTGATCTCCCCTAGGTGTCTCTATGTCACATTAGAATCTACCTCAAACAGCTCCAAGTAGGAGGAATAACTGCTAGGAACACCATTGTGTTCGCATTTTGTGTTTGCATTTTTCTTTGTTATGAAACTTTATTCCACAGCATGTTTAACATAAATTAACCCCTAACCTAATCACTTCAGTCTACTGTATTATCTGAAGTTCTGCAGATAGTTGCAATGACTGATTTCACAGCATTTCAACAAGGGGTTCAACAATGGAATTCAAGGTCTTATAAATCCTAAATTATAATTTTGTTCTGCAAAACTAACTTTATGGTTTCTAAAAAATGCAAAGCTGTGGGGAATTTTCCACAAGGGATATTTCTTTGGTATGAACGTAAAACTGTAGATTCTAAATACAGAAGATATAAAGTTCCTGATTCAGATGCCATTAAAAACAGGAAGCACCGTTCCACTGACTTTAGGTAGAGTGGTAGACTGTTCCAAGACTGTACAGGAGTGGTAGAAATAAGCATTGGAATATATGAGATAAGAGCTTCTGGGCTGTCAGGAAGAGGTGAAACTAAGTTTAACTTCTGCAGAGGAATTAGCAACAGCACAGATCAGAATTTAAGGGTTTTTCCTTTCTCTGTACTACAGGAGGCTGCAGATAATGCTGTATATAAAAAGTAATTCATTGTTAGTAATAACACTTCTCTCCCTCTTATCTTTACTTTCCCCATCCCATTTTCTTGAAATAAGCTAAATAAACATCAGCTTGTACTCCTGTCACATTTTTAAACGAGAAATTTCACTTTAACCAGACTGCTAACAGTCACAGATGTTTTTCTTAAACCAAGTACGTGAAACTTCTAACTAAAAAAAAAATCCACATGATTCTAGCTCCTTCCAGAGAATAGATTCATTCTATTTAATGTTATTAAAAGAACAAAATATAAGATACAGCATTTAAAACTGGAGTTTGTAAATCCAGAAACATGTAGTATTTATGCTGTTTCTCATACCTAACAGTACACATAATGATGAAAGAGTGATGAAGAAAACTCTAAGAGCTGAGGTTTTTTTTCTTTTTATTCTACCTCTCAGATGTCTCTATAGCTGTTTTATTGTTTCCCAACACTACTTCTTGTTTTAGTTTCTCAAGGCTATCTATTTACTCTGTTGGATCTGTACATCCACATTTAGTTGAAAAAAAATCTCACACAGATACTCCCTCATACACATCCACAGCTCTGTACTTCCAGACTCTGCCTGTACCAAAAGATGCTCCATGGAACCCAAATCTACACTGTGCTTCTAGCTCAAGACTGCTGGACCAAGGCGGCAAAAGGAGTTTGCATACTGACATGGATCCAAGCTGGACTTCTTTGAAGATGAAAGGTTTGTTCACGTCTTACTGTAGAAGTTCCCAGAGACTTTTCGGGGGGCATGTTTCTAGGACAGTTTGCTGCCAACAAAACTCTGTTGTATTCTATTCCACTAGCATAGGAACTTACCAGAACAAGATAAGGAACCATCTCTGAGACTTCAGTATTCACCTGAATAGCTTTTGCTTCCAGTTCTGCCCCAGTTAGAGGGAAGAGAACAGCTCACCTATTCCAGTTTTATTACAGAGGGGGAAAATGAGAACAGTTACTATATTCATTATGTGCCTCATACTTAAATAGCAAAGATGTGAGTCCCAGTAAAGATAAGGCAAACTCCTTATTCACAATGCATCCTAATGAGAACTCATATCAATTTCCAATAATTTATGCAGTAGGCCTTTTAAATCAATCTTTTTCCTCATCACTGCCTCCTCCATCTCTTCTTTCTTCCGTCCTGACTCTGCAATTAAGTCATAATGCTGAACTTAGGATATCAACATCCTGGCTTTCCAAAACATAAAGCCCACTGAATGGATCAGTTCCCCACTTAAGAAGCTTTAATGTATAATGTGGCTTTGGCCAAAGGTGGAGAGAGCAGCACATGCTCTCCGTGGGTTTTGATGCGTTATTATAATGCAGTCAATGAGCACGCTGATGAACAGCTAACAACTAACCTTATAAACAGGATTTCAGTTTGCCTGCAGATTCAAAAAGCCTGTCAATGTTGTTGGGAGCTCTACCACTAGATATGTAGCAGAGCAGTGTTTGAAAAATATTCCAGTTGTCATTTGGTTGAAATTATTATGCATTTGCTTATGATATGTCTACAGTGTTGCACACAACACAAACCACAGCTACAATGTGGCCTTATTTAGTATGCATTAAGCACAAATATATATTGTGACAACCAATCTGCCATAAAATATCATACCTTGGTACTTCAGATAACAATACCTTTTGGCTTTAACTTCCTTCTAGTTACGTCTATTTTAACATCATCATCAGCTCAGTGCTTATTCTCATTAGAATAATTAATTTATTATTGTTTTTAAAAACAGCAATAATAGCAAAAAATTCAAACCTAAATTCCTCATACCTCTCTAAGTGACATGTAGCTTAAATCTGTGGCCACTATTCCATACTTGTAATTTTTCAATTAAAATTAAGAATAGTGTTCCTTCCTGTGAATACTTTTTTTTTAATTTTCCTTAAATTTAACTTAGAAAAAAGGAGACAGTTTCATTTGATTGCATATCAGGTGGTTCTGCATGTGAGTGGCTGACTGCACAACACCAATACTGACTGCTGAATAACAAAAGTGAACAGCACAAGGTAAAAGCTTTCAGGATCTGCAAGTTAAACACGTAACACTTGTAATATTTAATATTACTACTAATAATAATGAAAAACAGAAACCATTAAAAACATCAGTTGTTTGTGCTAAAAAAAAACCCACAAAGTCTGGTTCCTAAACAAAGCATCGTTATTTTAAAGAGCTATATATGCAAAAAATATTATACCTGTAACAAGTTAAGTACAATACTTTTACAGCCACATAGGATCTAGGTCTTTAATCCTTTATTCTTTAATTCTACCTCTTTTAGATCATTTTCTTAGTTTCCTAAAACATACCAGTTCTTTCTAAGAGGCTGTAACTTTTTAAAGAGGCCTTAAGGGTAACATAATTGCAATATATTAGTTAACCACTAGGATGGGATAGCACATGGGTTATTAACCCTCAACTGTGAAAAGCAGCACTACTCGCTCTTGCTTTCCTCACTTCTGACTAGCCACCACTGTAAACTCATGTGAGAAAAGCGTCATATTGTGCCTAACCAACAGATACACTTACTGTGTAATTAAAATCAAAACAGTAATTCTTTTAACTGCTTTGACAGTCTCTCCAGAGATCTGAAATAATCTAAAACTGAAAACATGAAATCTGCCAAGGTGCTGCAAATTTTATTCTGTGCAGGCATTTCTCAAAGGACTCATACTGCTCACAGCTGTACCAGAGGTACAGTGCCATGCAAGGAGATTCAGGGAAGGGCAACAATTCTGCAAACAATACTAGACCTCATGATTTGAGAATATTAGAGTCTTCACTGCAAGAACAGAAGATTAGGAAGGGCACTCACTGGAACCTTTTTATATGTACACTTGCATGCAATGAGGCAATTACCTTTGGAGCTCATTCTGACCAGAGATTTCATGCACTTGCCAGAACAAATGATGATGTGCATAACAGAGTTTCTGGTGAGGATTAGCCACTGCACAGCTGATTTGTATTGAAGAGAATCTGTTTAAGATGACAGGTAATTATCTTTAATTCAAGCTTGACCGCAGTTTACTTGAAAACAAGGTATTGTATGAGTTTTTCCTGTATGGAACACCTCAAGGTCCTCACAACACATATCAGGCCGGGATGGTATTGACTCATCTTTGACAAAGAGATGAATTCTCTTGCTCCCAAGAGATTCTGCTTTCAAGACTTTTTTCACTGTAAATATGGCACTCAGGACTTTAGACCTTTACTGCAGTTCAAATTTATATTTCTCTCACCTAGTTTAAATACCGTAACATACATCTTTCAAACATATTCATAATTTATACATCACTAAAATATCATTTTGTCTGCAGCTTAGACACACTTTCAAGCTCTCTTGCTCATGATCACACGTTTCAAACATTCCTTACTTCATCAGTGTTTTCAGCTTTTTGAGGTTTCCTACCCACATAGAACTACAGAGTTTCACAGGGTCTCAACAGCCTTCCCACATACACCCTTGCTACCAGTAGTCTAAGCTGGCTGGAAGCAAGGCAGAAACTTCAGGATGTACCTGAATCTGCCTCAGAAGCAGCTGACAGCTTTCCTAAGGAGCTATGGCTAGAGCACATCTTATATACAGACCTGATGAACAGTTTTGAATGAAGGCAGACATTTTCTGGGAATAATATATATCTCAATAGTTCTGCAATAACAAGAAGTAATACACTCCTGAAGGTCTTTTACTCCTGCCTATCTCTCTCTGTTTCACAAACATCTACTAGCACTTATGAAATATTCCCTCACATTTTTTGAGTCTATTTAAGTCTGAATGTGAAAGAACTCTTCCGTCAGGTCCATTGCACATAGAATAATATACAAACAAATACGCAAAATTCTCCTTCTATTGCAACATATCTCTGTGCAAAAGTATGTTTTTTCCCTTATTGCCCATGATTTCATCCCCTTTGAAGACATTTAGAGAGCAACAAAGCTGAATGTGTTTTCACACTGGCGTACTAACGTGGCTTTATATAAGTGAAGGCAGATTTCTTGCAGTTCAAACAGGTTTGTATCCCCATGAACTTACTTATTCTTTCAAAATGAATGATACTAAAGATTCTATAAAAGAAAAAGAAGGTGAGGTGCAGCTGACAAGCTATTAGGTCAAGAGAAAGGTGAAAGATTTGAAACATTAAAAAAAATAAAAAGGCTTTGCATGCTTCTAATGGCATTTCTTCTAGTACACTGGGGAGGAAAAAAACACCACTGCAAGGTGATGTAAAGGGTGAGATGGGGAGAATGTCTCTTGTAGGAGGAAGGAAAAAAGGAAGTAATATCCCGTAAGGACATCTCAGAAACCCACAGCGTTGTTGTGCAAGAACAAAACAGAAGATTGAGAAGAATTTTTTGTGAATTTTGGTGAAGAATGGATCAGGTCATATAGAATTCTGCAAATAAAGAAGATTACAGGAATCAAACTAAAATGCAGCTTCTTACTCTATTCAAAATTGCAATCTACAGACTGCGTGATTCTTGATCTGAAAGGTTACAGTCCAGGGGTTGGATCTGGACACCCAACATCCTTTCATCTTAGCTTCTCCCCTTTCCTGGAGAAGCTGAGAAACACAGAAGTCTGGACAGTGAATGCCTGTCCCAGTGCCCATAAGTTTTTCTGGCATTATGTTGGCCATGAAAAACTGCTGTTGCTCTGCCACCTAAGAAGAGCAGATAAGCCTTTAGGCATATATTTCACTGCACAGTGTGGTTCAACATAAAAGCAGCCAGTAGCTATTGCAACTGCAATTCAAAGCTTGGGTTCAAACCTTCACAGCTTCTGAAATGGTATTGTTGCCCAAAAGAAATGATATTATTTCCTCCAGACATACTTCTTGACCACACTTCCATGACCAGCTACTGCTGTGTTGATTTGCCAAGTGGCAGAATGCATACCAACATAATACAGGGAGCACAGACTAATTAAAATGGCTTTGCATTGTCTGATATATTTGTTGAATCAGGGGTGTATGTGGGACAGGAATAAATGGCTGGCTAGCAGAGAAAAAAGCTCAGGCTATGTAGGAATAAAGTAATATTATATCATCCCTTTAATTTGCATCACATTCTTCCTTTAGCTTGCTATTTTCTGCTGTAGCAAGACTCCGTCCTTTGTCAGTGAATTTTATTAATTGTCAGGCCACAAAGAACTTCAGCAAAGCTTCTCAGTCAAATCTCTCCAAACTCAATGGTAGTGATCAAATTTGGCTCTGGAAAATTCAGGCAAATTCCAGATTTTTTTTTTTTTTTTCCATTAGAATTTATTTGCTGGGCTTAAGTTATATTCAGTGTTACCAGCCAAAAGTGCCATACACAAACCTGTTCATCTATTCCTTCCAGGTCTTTAGCAGTTTTCAGAATTCTGTTAGATTACACAGAGATTTAAAGCATAAGTCATTTCAGTTAGTAGTATCGCAAATTTGTTTCTGCTTTTAGTTGCATGCATATTTAACTGTGTTGTGCTTGTAAGATTTAGCTCCACTTCTTATGAAATAATATGCGAGTTTCAACATGGATCTACTGCAGATTAAGGTCTACTCAATTTGCAGACTAAGAATTAACACAATTTTCTTTAAGGCTTAAAATTTTGAAAACAAACAGATCATGGGAAGTACCAACTCATCTCATTTGAACTGACACATTCACACCTTTGCTGATAGCATCTTTTGGCTAGAGACAGCTTTCTGCAAGGTTGGGTTGACAATGCACCAGTTTATGTTTACATAGTGATAGCTGTATCATGGAAACTGAAAAAAGACAGTTCCTTGAGCAATTCAAGAATATAATGTAGCATTGAATAGTTTCTTTTGCAGCTTTTTTTCCCCCCCCTGGGTTTTTTAGGGTTTTTTATGCCTAACACTGCTTCTGATACTAAAACAATGATAACTGGAAAAGTTTCTGGAAATTCCATTGAATTAACTGTGGCATAAGCCAAGCAGAAGTGGTCCAACAAAAGTTCTACCTATAGCCAAGCAGTGAAAAAAAGTTACAGAAATTCTACTGGTTTCCTTAATAAACAATATCAGGCTTATCCTGTAACAGTCTAAATTTTATTCAAATCCATTTCAAATTCAGGGTCCATCAGTTTGACATTTGAGCATTCTCCAATTTAGAGCTTCTAAGAATGACCACTATAATCATAAATACATACATGCTAGAACAAAAGTGAAGAAAACAGTTAGTATATACTGCGTTTTTCATTAAGCTTTACCATAAGGTCATTAGTATCCTCAAAAGAAAACTGAAAAATTAATGATCTATTTTTCTCCAAATTTGCTGAGAACACTTTAGCACTACTACCCACATACACATTTCCATATTTTCAAGTACAGAAATTATTCCTCTCCCCTCACCTCCCCAATTTTAATTTGAGGCTACCTATAAGCCATAGCAACAAGTATTTCGTACTTAGCCTCTTGAAACAAAGTCCAGATACTTTCAGCAAGGCTGGAGAGATCTTTGGCTCATAGCCTCACAATCCAAAGGGTAGCACTATTTTTCCCCAGTGAATTTTACAGAAAAAAAGCTTAAATCATTAGCATCTTGCCAATTCCTAAATGGTGAAGTTGTACAAACTTATGTTAGAAAAACCACTGCGTCCTCGAGTCATACAGATAGCTTCACAAAAGCACCTACCTGCAGAAAAGAAATATGCAGAAATGTCTTGGCTTGTTTCTGTTAATTTCATTTGTTTTCCTTTTTTTTTTTTTTTTTTTTTTTGACCTTCAAGTGCCATCACAGGGAACAAGCACAAAACACAGAACACTAATTAGGGCACTCCAGCCACTCTTAATAACTCTTAATAAGCAGTCTTCCTGTACTGTATGAATCAGCACCACTGTATGAAAAAATCTTTCCGTTTTCAGGCTATATTCCACCACATTATGCACATTTCTCACAATGCCCTTGCCAGCAAAAAACTTATCATCACTTCTGCCAAAACTCAACACACTGTTAGGATTACTTTTAGTTACTTAAAATAAGATTAATGAGGTACTCAGTTTATTTTTTACCCATTAACAGTTTCTTCAACTTTAATGTAGCCTAAAACAACAATTATGGGGTTTATGTTGTTGTTTGCTTTTAATGCTTTAGGCCCTATCAGGATTTACTGTTCACATTTGAAAAAACCGCCAATGTAGTCTGGATAATTTTTCCTCTGGAAATGTACATTTACAATTAAAATTAATTGCAATGATTAAACACCAATACTTTGCCTCAATTATCTGAGCACTCACATTAGAAAAAAGAAACAGTAAAATATTTATTTGCAAGAATTAGAGAACATTACTTTTGGCCCTAGTGAAGTCTAAAATGCTCATTAAAGGTTTAAGTGAGCTTTGGAATACTCAATTTCCCATTAAAGCTAAAATATTGACCACAGCACACACATTTCTTCTTCTGAGCTCACCTACAAGTCTAAATCAATTCCTCAATTGTCTGATACTTTGAAGCAAGTGGCTTTTGGAAAATATCAGGATACAAAAAACTATGAGCATCAATCCCTTGAATGAAAGTACTTCCTTCTTTTCCCCTTTTTTAAAGAGAAAAAGAGCAGAAAAAAAAAATCCCCAAAACATTCTTACCAGTTAAAGTTCTATGCAGCACACATAGGTTTGACATCTCACTGCTTTGTAAACGTTATTTTTTATATATGCTGTGAAATTCGGTGACGTTTCTTAAATACTTGTATTCTGCACGACATACATGAAACACATTAAAATGCAACTTCAATACATTTACACATACTGTTCGTTAGCAACCCAAATTGGTTCTAACTCTTATTTTCACATGTCCTGACTAAAAGGTCTTGAAATATTGATGATAGCTTCCCAAAACTGACCATCCCAATGTTCAACAGTACCAGTGGTATTTACTTGAACCATGCAAAGTGAACCTGCTAGAACTAAATAGAAAACTCAGAAGTATTTAATAGCATGTTTTTGGATTCATGTGTGTCATGGGTCCTCTCTAAATGGTCCATTCTTGCTTTTCAGAGACACAGTAAGATTCCAAGATCATCTAGGGCATAAACAGTGAATTCAAAATTGTATCACAAGTTTAGATCTTTTGCAGTTTAACATTTGCAGAACCAAACAAGGCACTGAAATTTCTGTGGTTCTCCTACCTCCAAAGTTGAATCCCATCTGGCTGATAACACTTTTTTTCCTTTGGGTTATATTAATATCCCAGTGTTCATATTAACTTTACTTGCACTTAGTGATAAAAACACAATACTCCAAAGAAGTAAACATAAGTAAATAATTAAGTCACTTTCCAACCTAAGACAACTTCTTGATTTTGGCTGTGCCCATTTTTGCTGTCTCAAATAAGATATAAAATGCAATTAATCTATGGAGTTTTCAAGAAGAAAATTTCAGCAAGAAATATCTCTATTTAATAATCCTGGTAATATTTTATCTAATTGTAATAAGCTTGAATAAATTCAGACTGTTCCCAACAAAACATGTTGTATTGACAAACACAACCAGCTAACCTAAATATGTAGGTCTACTGAATCCACATCTCCTGATGAATGTAAATTATTTTCTCTACTGCATTAATGCCAAATATGCAAACATCTTTACATACTGTAATAATTATATATATACAGCACTGCTATACAACAAACAGTATCACCACTATTTGACTAATTCAAATTAGTTGAACTGGCTCATTAAAAAAGGTTGGTGTAGAATTGATTGAAAAAATGCCACAACTCATCTCAAAATGACTTGATCATGATGAGAGAAAAGGCTAAATAGTATGTAAAATCATATACTTAAATAAGCATTAATCAACCTAGCAGTTAGGCTGTTAACAGTTTCATCCTCCTGGTTGACAGACTTGGGAAACATTATATATTATTAATATGGCTGGCTAATTTCTAATTAGGAACCCATTAGCAGTTCTAACAACCGTAGATTTTGATGGATTTGCAGTCAACCTGGCCAAAAAAAAAAAAAAAATTACTAGGTGACCTCTTGCATGGGATTCCTCCATCTGTCCATTATCATTTAATGCCACTCAAATCTGGACTAAAAATGGAAAAAATGTATTTTTGTTCTGACCTAATTTCCTAGGTGCACAATGACCTCTTACCTTCTTCTGTGGACTTCCCATCAGAGGATCACATTAGTTTCTCTTCATTCAAACTGTTTTTTTTTTCTTAATTAAGAAGAAAAAAGCAAGGTATTTCCTGGCTTACTAGAGTTCACTCATACATCTAAGTTTGAATGTGTACCCTAAGAGAAAAGCATAAATTAAATCATATGCATATGATGTATTTGTAAAATGGAAGAATAATAATTTACATTAGTGGGATCTGAGTTCAGATGAGAAGACAAGACAGTTTCATTGAATATGCAATGAAGCTTACAGAAAACAAATGCATTTCACATAAGATGATATGAGGCTACAAGAAGGCAGACAAACTGACATGAAATATGAAGAATCTGCTCAAGGCCTTGCTCACTGTGATACACAATAATAACATCGTTCTTTCAGAGAGATGAAATATTGAGTTAAACAGTATTTAGGGGGGGGTTTTGTTACTTAGGCTCATAAAAGCCAAATGAGTCTGGCAGAGTCTTGAATAAGTCTTATTGGATTTGTTCATATCACCAAGCCAGCATACAAATTCAAGACAGGTGGTAGTTTCTCTTCTGAAAAAGGTGTAACGTAAGAGTAACAGTGCAGCTTTTGCAAAAGAAAGATTGCAAACATTTATGAAGTCCAGTTTGCCCTGTGCTGAAGAGACAGCAGAACTTTAAATAAATGATGTGCAAACTTAAAAAACACCCAAATGCATTTTATGTAATAAATGGAAAGTCTAAATAGAATGTCTCCAGAATCAGTAAGACCGAAGAGATGCTTTGACATATGCGTGTACTGCTAAAGAAGACAGTCTCAAGTATCTAGGTGCATATTTCTAAAGATTTTAAGGCTTTTAAAAACTTCACTGCTCATCAACAAACTGCTGCTGCTTTATAATCAGTCTTATTTCAGATACTCTAGAGCTCCTAAGTAGACTGAGGTGCAATTTCCATCATTTTACTGTTGTCACTTTTGTGGGTTGGTATGAAATTCCATGTAATATGTAATAGAATTAAGTAAGCACAGGAAGAAGTTCCAAACCTTCATAGAACAGGAAGCAATAGACTGATCATTATCTTGTGTCCCAAAATGAATAAAGTATACATCAAATACACAAACAAGATATACTGGGAAGAATAATGCCAACATGGCAAAGAATAACTACCTACAAAAACTGATCTAGTGCTTTTTGTCTCAAGTCTGTGGATATTCACTGGAATAAAATGGACTGAGTGGCAGCACAGTGTTCAGCTAGGTCAAAGATGGTTTTTTGTAGATAATAATTGGATGCCAAGTCATTGAAAAAAGGCATGTTTTAATCAAAGAAGAAAATTTCTCTTGAGACTTCACTTCTGAAATTAAGCAAGAAGCTCACGTATTCTCCTGTGTTTGCAAATTGTATTCTGTGAACCTGTAATCCCACTCAAGGTAGCAAAGGAAAGGTCTCTGACTCCTTTGTTGGTTTTTTTTTTTTCCTCCCCGCTCCCTCTGGGATGGAAAAATCCCCTTTTCTTTCCTTCCTTTTCCAAAATACCAAAATCAGGTTTTATTTATTTATTATTTCTTTTTAAGAGTGGTGAAACCTGAAGCAGGTTAAAAAAAACCCACAAAAACACCCCCACAACCAAATAACTGCCTAGAAACCCAAAAATCAAAAAACAAAACCAAAAAAACAAACCAACCAAAAAAAAACAACCCAGGAACCAGTATTAATCTATGTAGAAATTATTAGAAAAGCTTATTGCACTAATACTAACTAATCAGAGAATCTGACTTTATTCTATATTTCATTAACAGAAAGAATTAGTTCCGTTTTTATCCACTACCTTGTAATGAAGCTTTCAAGTCTATGTTATAAGCCCTGAAGATGGCTATACCATGTTAGCCAGCAAGTGAGCTATCCCCAAGATTCTCTTCCACTAAAACAAAAGTGATACTGTAGACAGCTCTGCTTCTAGAACATACTGTATTTTATCACTGATTCCTTTGAAGATCTCCGACCCGCAATGCAAAACACAAAAGTAGTTACTCATGATAAAGTTCGAAAATCCTATAAAAGTATACATTATGTGCAAATTTATAACTCGTGGATTTTCTTTGGATCTTTTTTGGAAAAGATAAGAAAATGTTAAATGTTTTTATAAAAGAGGCACAATTCAAAATTAAGAGACAAAGAAGGAGTGTTAATCAAATTTCTTGGTGTTTCACTGTCTGGCAGTCTTGAGACGTTTCCAGGTCATTTAACATTTTGACTTTTATGTACTACTGCAGTTTAATTTTTACAGCAGCACTGTTTAGATTCCAGGGGCAATCACAGTGTTTGGCATACACTATGGTTCCTATTTAGTCACAGGCATTTGAAGATTTGGTCAGTAGCTTGTTCAAACACAAAAGAATTGCAATTAAATTGCTACGTGCCCTTCTACCAGCTTTACTATCTTTTCCGTAAGATGAATATACTAAGTAATTTAATAAATTATTATTAATATCTAACTGATAGACATAAATTGCCATGGATAGTAAAATTTATATACAGCTCTAGCCTGTAATGCACATGAAAGATCCTCCTTCCCTTTCTCATGAAATAAAACTTTCTTCTGCTGCAACTTCAGTAAGAAGTTGACTTTAAATATACCCTTTCATATTTAATACATTTGATATGTTTATTTTTAATTCCAAGCACTGTCTCCCATAGATTATTAATTATTGCTCAGTGTTTATTTATTTATTTTTAAACATATTAACAACATCAATTTCCCATCTGATTCTGACGTCACACTTTTCTCTAATGACTTGGGCATTTGATTTCTCTTTCCAGATCTCCCTTTTATCTCTTCCATGAACACAAGTAACACTGCCATACCTTTGTTTTTTTAGTTCAGAGAATAAGCTGATACACTTCAGTCTCAAGGAATGGTCCTGTATTGAGGAAGTGATAATAAATTTCACTTTCCTTCCTTTAAGGAGACTGAGTGTTATGGTAATCACTACTTCAGAAGATATTTTACCTTCAGTCAAGGTATACAAACACAGGAGTGGTATCAGATCATATGTGAAAACTTCCTTTTCCATTATCTTTGTTGAATCACTGTCAGGAAGAACAACATGCTCTTAAACACTACTGAAGAACATACACTTCAGAAAAAGAAATAACAAAAAGCCAGCCACTGTTAACTTTCTGTCTTAAGAAACGATTGTGGGGGAACCTAGGTAAAAACAGTAATAGAAGAAAAAAAACCCCTTAAAGTTGACAAGCTGAATAGTATGAAGTCTGTTCCTGTAGAAAAATCAAATGCTAGAAAGCCAAGAAAGCTGAAAAGATAGCAGACTGATGAGAGAAAGGAAAATTAGGATCTCATTGCTAGGCAATAGTGTTCTCACTGACAGCTCTTTTCTAAAGATGATAAAGATGGGGTAGATAATATCTATTTTTAACATATGTTTTCCTCTTCTACCTCAGATTGCCTAAATTCACATAATTCACTCTGATTTACAAATCCATATTGTACTTCAAGTTTAAGGACAAAGGAGGTACCATCTAGAAATCCACTACTGCCACTTACAGACTAACTCCTCTCCCTCTGAAACTGAAGTTACAATGTTGAGTTGCAAATGCCATAAGCATTCAAGAGATATTTTAGATATATTCAGTATGGAGACTAGTGACTTTACAGAATCTCCAACATCCTGAATGTCACTATCAAAGTGAAGTGCATAAGTAAGATACATACTTATATTCATATGTAGGTATGCATAGCTTTGAAAGCAAGACATACAAAATTAGTAATACATCATAATTTGAAGTTTGACAGAGCTTCAAGATTAAACAAAAAAGCAGTGTTGTTATTGTACTGGTCACCAAACAAGTAAGACAGTAACACCGCTAAAAGAACCAACAACAGGACACACCACAAAGGAATATCAGATACTGTTGCCACTCCCAGTTACAAATATTAGCCTTTGCCTCAGATTTATGCGGGAGTATCTCCCTGCCTCACAATCATGATTTTAGCTTTAAGAAAGGTTTCCACATATTCTTGGCCTCAACACTAAACAATCTACTTTCTCTGATGGGTGTCAGTAGCAAAATGCATTTATGCATCCAAGGTCAAATGCACATGAAGGAGGAAAGAAATTGAAGAAAACTGTATCTTCATTTTGCCCAAATCACAGTTAGTTTACAAGAGAGGTTTGCAGAAAGTCAGGCTCAAGTGTTAGTTTTATTTCACTTACTATATGTGGTAGGATTTACCGTGTATAGGGAGAAATCAAGTTTAAACCTTCCTTACACTATGGGGAGCAAACACCTGGAGGTAGACATGAATAATATGATCTTCAGTTCATAGGCTTCTCTCTGGTTCTCACTTGCCCCTTTGCATTTTTATACACACACATATATATGTCTAAACTAAATACATATTTACATAGTTTTTATATGCATATAAACTATCAAATATGAATATGATAGCTTCTTATGAATGAGATGGAAAGATTGCTGCTAACACTATTACTAACTACTACTATGATAAAGTTAAAAAGCTAGGAGCAATGAAGATGAACTGGTGGATTACCCAGCCCCTGTTTATAGAAGGCTATTTAGAGTTACGGCTGAAAACCAAGATCAAAACGAAGAAGTAGCTTTTCACTTTCTAGGGTTTGGTTTCTCTGCCCTGCTGTCCCTCCCTAGAGTAGAGCTTTCATTCTCAGCATGTCGGTCATGTGTCAGAACAAGGGTCATGACACAAATTACCACCTGGAATAGCAAACGTTTTAGAGATCCTGCCACAGGATCCCCTCTGGGCCACATACAGCGTCTCTGTGGCCCTGAAATATTAGTACTTTGCTTTATTCAGTGCAAAGACTCTGAAATAACGTAATGGATATATTACAGCCCCCAAGGGTGGTATTGTTACAAAGGTAAGCTGAAGGAAGAGTTGCATGCATCCATCTATGGTATCTGGGAGTGCACAGCCTGATGGGACAGTGTTAGAGGACTGGCTTATGCAGGAAGAGGCCACACCTAAGAGAACACTGTTTACACTGCCCTTCTGGAGTATCCCAGGAGTAAACTATTCCTAAACTGAAGCTTTTAACTGAAAAGACAGACATAGCAGTCCAAAAAAGATATAACAATCAAACAGTGCCAGGCTCACTTCCTGGCTGTCTTTCTTTTGATGGTTATGGATGAGGACTGTGTCTCTTGCTGTGAGATAGGCACATGAAGTCCAACAGCAACCGGTCTTAAAATAGATACTTCAAGGGCTACTGTATTTCATCACAAGCCCCTAAAGAGCTAATCACCCTGACAGTCTCTAAGAGAAGGAAATGAGAAATACTTTCGGGCAAGATTATTTGCTTTTCTTTCTTATGTTTGCCATTTTCTCCTACCACAGTTTGCAGATTTGCAAAAATATCAGAAAGGATCACTTGGGGTGGGGGCCAGACACTTGTTTCTTTTCATTCACAGGGTTCTTCTCAGTCTTTCATCTCTGAGAAAACGAAGATATGATAGAACTTTAGAGTGCTGGAGTATTTATCAAACTTGAGAAAAATCTTTTCTACAACTGAAGATTGTGTTTATTCCTTTAATGATACACTCAGTCACAAGAGCTTTTCAAACATGTACAAAACCTAAAACAATAATAAGTATCTAAAAAGATGCCCTAGTTTTAAACGCTGAGCACACACAGCTCTCGAGCTAAATATCCAATCACTTGTTTGGGGTATAAGGACTTTCAAATAACTTGACTTTTTGCTGGTTTTTGTTCTCATTAACACTGAGGAATATCAGCTCCATGGCATAAGAGGGAACTAGTGAAAAAAGATAAAGATAGCTTTAGAGTAGAAAAATAAAACTGTAATACAGGGTCTGGTATCACACATACAAATATGAGATATGCACATCCAAATGCCATCAATTTTGTGGTGAGGTTCTTGAACAGAATAACAGAATTATGCTGTTATCAGTGGTTTGATTTTTTTTTCTTCAGAGCTTTCCATTTTCTCCTGTGCTTGATTTTTCTGTACTACCTATATTGGTTTAACACAAAAGCACATTTAGTTAACTGAATGTAAAATACCTTCTCATGCATCACTGTCACCTCATACCTAAATAAAACTAGAAGATCTTGAGCATTCTGAAGAACAGGATGACTCTTAAACAGATGAAGCAGACCAATGCAGGGGTTCAGCTAAAACAAACAAATCCCCCAAGGTCCTCTGGAATTGTGTTTGTGAACAAGATCAGCAGAGAATATGAAAATGTATAGTCTATGCTGATCTCTCTTCTATCCCACACATACATAAGAGATTTTTGTTGGTGGTTGTTTTTTTTTTTTTTTAATTATTTCATTTTCTTATTTCTAAAGAGTGTATCAAATGCTCAGGTCATGTGGTTCAAGTTTACAATTGTATATCTGATTTACAGTGCTGACATCATCAATAAAGTCTGTTCAGGTTGCTATAATTTGCATCTCTTGTCAGAAGACTATATTCTAAAATCATTCATATAAAGATTTGAAAAAAAGATGCAAGAAAACTGTTCCCATGCTCAACATCTCATATTAGCACAGAACAAGACATAATCTAGAACAAAGTCTGTTTGAATGACTGTCTTCACTCATGAGCAAAACTAGTTTCTATTAAAAATGTTCTAAAAAGTATGGTTTTAAAGCTAGGTCCACACAATACATTTTTGTGTCTTTTGGAAAAGAACCCTCTTTTATACAGAATTTTTAACACACTATAGTCCCAGTGGCTGCTCTAATGATAGCACCTTCACAGAGATCAGTATTTTATCGATCTGGTGGAATTATCTAATCAACTCCCTAGGAGTTATTAATAGTATATATTATATATTGTATTATGTATTACAAAATATATTATATATAGTATATATATTATATATAAATAAAAATCCCATACAATCTCTTCTCCATCCCTGCCCAAAAAGCAAGTTCTTTACTGTCTAGACCACAAAGAACAGTTTTCTGATTTAAAAAACCTGCATCTTTGAGAAAAATGTTTATAAAAATATTTCTCACTTATTTTTAAAAATAATTACAAATAAGGAACAGGTGTGGGACGGACTGGTAGGGGAAGAAAAAAGTAGAATGGACCTTTATATACTTGTCACTCTGAACTACAGCCTTATGACACAAGCTCTCAAGCACTAAGTTACAGTGGTTGTATTTTAATGGAAAAGCATATAACTTGATTTTTTGGGTGTATGCATGATCTGCACACAAAGGAAGGTATTTTTTAAGAGGAATATTCCCACAAGAACTAGTTCTTTCTGATGAAGACAGATTATTGAAGAGAGTAGTGCTTTTTTTCCCCAACACAAAGAAGAGGAAATTTTAATATTAGTCCATGTACATGACTGTGCACAAACAAACATAATACATACATTGTATGTACTAAATGACTTTGTGGTTAAAATGCCTTTGCCGACTTACTTCATGCTGTTATCGCCGAAGCAGAAGTGTGACTAGGTGTAATCAGAGTCATACTAAATCCTGTGTTCTTGACTGGTTATCTTAAGCAAACTGTGACACAACCTTATAACCTTTGATCTGCCTTGGACACAAAGTCTATGTTGTTTAGGTTCACAGAAGAGTTTCTGGTGCTCCTGGAGACATAAATTTATCCTATAAACACACATATTAAAAAGAGACTAAGCAATACTCATAACCTACAAGATAGAGAAGCTGAATCTCTCTAATTGAATGAGCAAGATGCATTTCTTCAGGCCTTGCCTACAATTTCTCCTTGCAATGATTTCTGCAAATGGAATCTCTGTAATAGTAATTATTTAGAGAAAGCTGCCTTGAGGACCCTTTTTGCAGGATAAGGTTCACAATATATATCATTTAGTATTATGAGATTCAAAATTAATTCAGGTACATAAAATGAAGGTTTACATGAACAAAGTGTTAACATCCAATGCAACTCAAGCTTTTAGTATGAAGTAAGATTAAACGGGTACTTTACTACATTGCAAAGCATTAATGCTGAGCCCAGCCTAAGAGAAGCCAAAATTTTAGTGAAGCTCATGGGCATGTAAACTACCATTTTGTCTGCTATATGTATAATAAGCTTCTTTAAGACCGCAGGCAATTGAAATAATTACTTACTGCCAAAACACTAGGGTGGCCATCAGTAATTGCAAAGTGTTCCCAAAAAGTGTAAGGGAAGAACCAGGTTTGGAATGGATATACAGTCCCAAGGCACTTAAATGATTTTGGCCTCAGCAGCCCATTATGCCCAATTTAATTCATAAGCCATGAATTTAGACTGTCTATAATCTTTGTGCCAGTGCAGCACGATGGCTCAGGGAGAGCACACTGATCATTTACACACTATTATTAGAGAATATCTGGGCTAAACAAGCCAGTACTGAATGTGAATTTTTCCATCCCTACCAAGTCTGAGCAGTATGCTAATGAAAGAACATTCACAGATGTAATTTGCAGAAGTAGCAAGAAGCAAGCTTTCCAGAGGAAAAGGAGGATACCTGGTTGTCACAAAGTCTCATTCGGGAATAGGGGTATTATAATTGCTTATAATCCAGAAGAACAATTGCCTACATAGAAGTTACAGAAGCTGTTAACACATTTTACGTTCTAGCCCCATGCGTAACCTTCCTCAGGGAGACCGCCTTCCAACAATGGAAACTGCAGCAACAACCTTGAGATTTCCATGTTTATTATCCCTTTTCTCCTGCACATCATGGATCTGTTGAGACCTATAGCAGCCACAACACTAGCAGTTTCCCTGTTTCTGGATGGCCCCAAACCTGAGCTCAGTTTGAGTACTGTAAAGCCTTTTAATTTTCTGGGAAGCTGGGAAACATGATTCTCACAATCTTTCCAAAGTGCTTCCCTCCTTTTCTCTACATAAAGCCAGAAAAATCCTTCGCTGTGCCAAAGGAAAGGAGCAACCCACCAACAGGGAATGCCAGTCCTCTCTCCCTCCCTCCCTCCCTCCCTCTTGCTGTTCTGTTGCTATTGCTCAGATCTGGGATCAGTATAATGACAGCATTTTCACACTTGCAATTTTGTCTAATAATAATGAAGATGGTGTTAATGCTATAAAACTACTGCTATCACGCTAGGCTGACCTCTGTACCTCCCTGGAGGAAGGAACTTTAATATACTTCTTCCTCTTAAGCCACAGCTCATCTTTGAACTTCTTACACTGAATTAGTTTACAGCACATTGTGCACATTCCAACCAATATTCAATGCCACTTCTTGATGAGGATTAGTATTTACACATGACTTAGCAATTAGATTCAGTTGCAAACAGAACTGAGATAAAAAAGTACTCTGCTCAGACAGCAAATACATAAAATTCAGTCACCCTGTGTCAACATAACACTAGCATGTAGGATGCAGCCAGAGCCAACAAATCACCTTCAATCCCATGTACTGTTTAAAGATTTATGATAAAGCAATCCACACTGGCTGCCTCATATTGAATGTCATCAAGTAGAACGCAGTCTTCAGTACGTAGCATACAATTAAAAAGGATAATTTAATTATACTAAGTTCAGCATAAAGAGCCATCAACTATGAAAAAATACAAGTCTCTAAAGTACACTGAGCCTATTTTCAATTTTTGTTTCTTAAAAAGCTACAACTCTCCTATTACCAAAACAAAACTGCTACCAGATTCTGAAAAACTGAGCAGAATTTTAAGGAAAATAAAACCTCTTTGTTGCACTCTTCAGGTGCTCTGAACATCAAACATGCATCACTTTCTCAACAGTTCAAATGTGAACATTTGTCGTTTTATATACTTTCAGGCTACGTGGATCTTCCTTGTTTAATTGCCTTAGAACACACATCAAACATGATTGAATGATAAAGATAAGCCTTCCTTTCTGAGGAAAGATTTGTTCTAAATTCTACTGAACAGGTGTCACGGTTTAACCCCAGCCAGCAACTAAGCACCACACAGCCTCCTGTTCACTCCCCCCCGGTGGGATGGGAGAGAGAATTGAAAGAATAAAAGTGAGAAAACTCGTGGGTGGAGATAAAGACAGTTTATTAAGAAAAGCAAAAGCCACGCATGCAAGCAAAGCAAAACAAGGAATTCATTCAGCACTTCCCAAGGGCAGGCAGGTGCCCAGCCATCCCCAGGAAAGCAGGGCTCTGTCACGTGTTAGGGTGACTTGGGAAGACAAACACCATCACTCTGAACGTCCCCCCCTTCCTCCTCCTTCCCCCAGCTGTATGTGCTGAGCAGGATGCCCTGTGGCCTGGGACATCCCTTGGGTCAGCTGGGGTCGGCTGTCCCGGCTGTGTCCCCTCCCAAATTCTTGTGCACCCCCAGCCTCCTCGCTGGTGGGGTGGGGTGAGAAGCAGAAAAAGGCCTCGACTCTGTGTAAGCGCTGCTCAGCAGTAGCTAAACCATCCCTGAATTATCAACAGTGTTTTCAGCACAAATCCAAAACATAGCCCCATACTAGCTATTATGAAGAAAACTAACTCTATCCCAGCCAAAAGCAGCACGAGAAGAAACTAAACCAAAATGAAATGTTTTCCTTCACATCCCGATCAAGGTATCAACAACACTGAGGAAACAGATTGTGTTTTATCACCTGTTTTACTGCCTCTTTATGTACAAGCACCATTGTTATCAACTGGGCACATTCCTCACGTCTCTGTAACATCACAGCCCCGCAACCATTTGATCTACAGGTATAATTATGACAAAATACGGGAAGGTTGATATATTTGTCAGGCACAGAGGAAATACGAAAAAAACCCAACTGAATAATGATAAAATATCACGAAATGTCTTCTATATTTACCTTTATGCTTTAATCCTACCAAGTAAATAATTTTATTATATTCCATTTAATGAAAGTAGAATTGCAATTTGCACACATACATAGAAACCTCTAAAATAAAACAGGATCTTATTATCACTTGAAATTGAGATGGAGATATTTTGGATTTAACTCTAAACAAGCCCCACTAGGTACATTTAATGTGTCTGAGCTGAACAACATTAATTGCCATAAATACTAACAATCTTTTTTCCACTCCGAAGAATGTCAGGTAAATGATTTGCTAAGCAGAAAAAAGGTGAAGAAAGTCAGTTTTACACCTAGATGACAAAAGCAAGAAACATTTCTTAACAAATTTTCCCAAACTAATATATATCCAAACACAGTAATTTAGAGGAGGAAAATTTACAAGAGACTTCCTTTTAAGATGCTATATCTATAATCCACTAAACAGAATGAGAATTTCTCCACTGAGATCAGAGAACTCTAAATCTAACACAATACATTAAAAAACCCTAATGTATTTAACTTCAGTTCTCTACAAGAAGTGTACAGAAAAACCTCTTTCAATTACTAGAAGTGAATATGCCTACCTCTAGTTATTACCATGCCAAAAATATGTTCTTTTATTTTGGACAGACTGGACTTCAGTAAGATTGAGCCAGAAAGCAGTATAGTAGTACACTATAGTGTACACATAGGTGTACAGAATATCTGCTATAGCAAATATTTCATAACTATCACATGTACTTGTATTAATGACAAAGATGAAAATGCATCAAACCAAATCTGAGCTCAGTCAGGGAGTCAATCAAAAAAAGCTTATGCTAGGACTAAAAAACTGCAAAAGGAATCCGCAATAAAATTAAGCATTTTTATTTGTTTCTGGGCTTCCACAAAATATTGTTCTGCCTTCTTACTACTAATAATAATGAATTCCAGTATGGAGTTTTTTTGAAAAGTACATGTATCCCTCTTATCTTCCAGTGCTGTGTGTTTTGTTGCATACGGCTATAATGCCTTTAATTCTTAATAGAAATTCTTCCTGAATAAAATGAATGAGAAGGGATTCCTCTGCACAGAAACTACTTTACATGAAAGTGCAAGATTACACTTCTACTGACAGCTCGTGTTTATTGCTTGTTTTAAAGAACAGCGCCATATACTTTTTATAGTTTATTTCTAAACTTTGTATTGATGTACAAATAGTATTAAATATAATTGATTCCACTTACCAAAAGTGCAATTCTCTTAACAGCTTGTTTGGCATTTTTTTTTACTGTGATGTTTAGTAAATAGAAACTTTAAGGTCCAAGTTAATCTAAGTGGAACTGATCTGTAGGCAATAGCAAATGTAAAGGCATGGGAAACACTTCTGCCATTCATTCTTTAAAGATAAAATATTTGCCCAGGCAGAATCTTCTAACAAACTTAATTCTGAGCACATGCACTGAATAAAAAAAAAAATAATAAATGGAGAAGCAGGTAGAAGAAGGTAGGTGCTTCAAACATCTGATGGTCTATCTTTAAAGTTCTATGGTACCGAGTTCTAGCTGTTATGAAGGGGAAGATAAGTTAAGAAAGAGTTATGAAAAGTGCAGTTAAGGGAGGAGAGAGGAAAGCTGAGTAATAACATTTACTGCATGGAACCTCCTCCTTCTAAGGACACCTATCACTACTACCTAATTAGACCAACCAACGTATTCATAATTGTTGCTATCTATTACACACATGCACACACTCACATATATATATGTGTGTGTGTATACATAGCATATTTATATGCAAAACAAGCTTAAATACTCTTAGATTGTGCACTATTTAATTTCTTGCTGTATTTATTACTAAGATAAAAAAGTTTGTTGCAAAGCCATTCTTATGGCTTCCCTTGGAAGGCACTTCCAATTTTCTAGTTTGTTTCAGTGTACAAGGAATATTGAATGTAAAACAAGTTCACTTTCTCCAAAGGCACAAAATACTACGTTGTAATTGTTACATAATTTCACTGTTCTCTGACCTCTTCTCAAAGTATTAAATGGAGATACTCCATAGACCATCAGCTCTTTAGTTTCCACTTTGTTTCAAAAGGACAAAGACATTCCTAGAGTTTCAGCTGCCTATCACAGTCACACTAATCACTCAAGTGTAGAGAGTTACCTCCTTGTGACCAGAAAACACTCAGAGCCTAAATATGAATTACAAGCATGTTCTTGACTTTTTGAACCTGAAATTTTATAGTGTACTCTTTGTCTTGAGAATAAGAATCATAAAATGACTTACTGGATAATTATGGCTTGAGAAGAAATGTGTTAAAAGCACAAGCTGTTTAAAGACAAAAACCCTACTTGAATTCACAAATAACTTATTTACTGTAAATGTTTCTGCTCTAATCAGTAAGCATATTAGAAATCAATGTTGGAACACTGAAAATATTTTACCCAAGAGATGGAAATTTCCTGGGACAGCTCAAGACTGCAGAATAAATCTTCCAACTAACTAAGGACGATCAAAAGTCTTTGCACATTTCACTTAGCTGTTCAAGAAACACCTGTTGATACTACCACATGCAGCAAGTATGAGATTGTGTAAACATATGTGCTTCTTGCAAACCCTTTTGCAAAGCAGAACTGTGTCTACGGAGTTATGCTAATTATTGTTTTACCAGTAGGTTTGTGCATATTTGTTTTTCCACAAACACATCCCATATGAAATAACAATTCAAACCAAAGTAATTTGCCTTAACGTGCTTCTCCCCTAAAGAACAAATTCTATGGCAGTTGTTAATTGTGTTGCTTAATGTACCTGTAAAGCAAAAGACAAGGAGATACTACGCTTAGAATCTGAAAACTGACAGTGACCTGATCACAGTCCTTTCAAAACAAAACAGGAGCTTAACCCCACTGAGGCAGTCTGAGGTAAGTGCTATATTACTGGTACCTCTAACACAACAAAACTTGTCTAAATAGAAGATAATAGGCAACAGAGCTGAAGATGCAGCATTTTTCTTAAGCACCAGTTTTACTGTGCCATTTGGAATATGCAGTTTAGCAAATACACAGAAATTACAACAAACAGGGAAGAAAAAATATTGTATAGGTAGGATGTTAACAGTTTTACACACTGTTTTTAACATGTTAAGTAATGCATAATGCACTTTTTCATATCCATTTTAGGATATTCAGATACAGAACACTAAAACTTGTCAGTCAGAGAATACATGATTTTTCTTCATTAGATGGAGTTTTTAATGAGAAACTTTTACTGCATTTTTAGGGACATTCTGCAAGACCAAAATATTTCTTTGTCAAAAATTCAGATATTCTTGTTGTGGGTTTGTAAAACCCGAAGTCTTTCTTCAGTATGAGACCTTAAAAAAATTGGTTAAAAAGTTTGACAAAAATTAAGTGTATCTGTGGAAATGCAACTGTATTTCTAAAGAACACTGCCAACATTCCCCCTGCACCTCCCCTCCACATAAAATTCATTCAGGAATAAACCCATTCAGATTTTGCTTTCACAAATAGCAACCAAAATTTTAGGTAAATTCACTGAAGTATCTCCATTATGAAACGGATACTTGAGTTGATGGAAACAACTCAGTACTTTCACTCAAAAATATGAATGCTTTTGCATTTCTTTGCTTTTGTGTTACATCCTGCAGTTCAGAATACATGCATTAGTAAGATCAATAATTAAACGTTGCCTTATTTAGAAGAGTCTTAACTGTGGGTATAGCTTTCAGTACAGCTAAACAAGGTTCTCCTTTCTGAACAAATGTGTCACTTCAAACTCCCTATCATGGATACAAAATGAACTGAACATTAAAACTTGATATACTTTACCAACACACCGCTAAGTTTAGCAGCTTAATGGAAATTTTCATTAAACTTCTACTGATTTAGTAAATTTAGTGGGAATATTCAAACCAGATTCACACACGTTTTTGAAAAATAAGAGTGACAGATCATAAAAAGGAACAAAAAATTAACTTACTCATTGGGTTAAATATTGCTTGTATGTCTACATCCTCTTTTGCACAATGTATTATGAGATCTTTTGGATAAATATCTACATATTTTATAAGCATACATACCTGAGGAGGTACCGAGCAGGACTCCATTTTTCAGAGCTGTCCTGAAATTGAACTTTTCGCCTTTACATTACTAATGGTACTGAATATTGAACTAGATTCCCATGCAATAATTAGCTTTAAAAAAGGACTAATGCTTCTAAATGTCTGCTAGCTTGGATGCTGTGAAATCCTGGGTGATATTATTTAGAATATGTACATACAACATGCATAGCTTGCTTTCTTTTTTCCCCTCCAGTGACTGAAGTCCATGAAACTGCTATTGTCAAAAAGATTGCTGGTAACTCCCTCCTCAATTAGTAAAATGGGTTTTTCAGCTATGTTTGGAGTAGCTGGCATTCTGGCAGTGAATGATGACTAGTACAGATGTTTTATGCATCTGTCTTAATGAACAGCCAAGACAGGGAGATTACAACTTTTAAGAAGGATGCCAAATCACAATTTGTTTATGCAGTTCCTACATGCTTCTATCACTTTTACTTATGATGGGGCAGCTTTTCTGGTTTTTGTGCAGTACACTGCAGAAACAAACATTGGAGGTGGATTGAAAGATGTAGAGCAATACCAAAGAGATAAAGTGAAATAAGACAACAGCTTTAACACTTCCAGACAACAAAGAGCTGAAGTATTGACTAGATAGGTTACAGAGAGATGTCACCGTCCAAGTTAATTACATTTTGCATATCAGCTTTGCAGCTGGATAACAAAGTCCTGGTTATGCTTATGTATCATGACTCCAAGATTTGAAACAACTAAAAGGATGAAGGAAATCACCAGCACTGACATTTTTTCCCTGCCAGGAATGCAAGAGACAAAGACAAGACGTTTATATGGTGTGACTGACATAAGACTTAAGCTTTAAGGAAGCATAACCATTTATCCTTGTTTACAGCAAAAGAGAAGGATAAGGAACTGTTTTGTGATAGCAGAGGCAGAGCTTTCATTATCAAACACAGTTTTCCCAGAAACTGACGCATGTGTATTTTAGAAACAAACAAACAAAAGATTGGGTAAGATACTTCAAGAAACTAAGACAGTAGATACACAATTACTCAGCTCTAAAAGCACTAAAATGTAATGGTAACACTAGTTATGCCACACACATATGGAGGACATGCAATTGTTTAAGAAGCAGTATTTGAATCAGTGGCTGCAGCCTTTGTATTCCGAATAGATCCTGAAAAAAAGATAAGGTAATCTGCTTCTTCATGCTTCTATGAAAGTCAAGAAACTGACTCTTTATCATAAGTAAAGGTCCCATTACAATACACCAATACAATTTCAATTTCAGGCAGTCATGAAAATTTGTTGTCCCAGAAAGACCTCATTTTGCATTTCCAGTTTTGTCTTAAGCCTTTATTGTAGCAGGTTTGCTTTCTAACAGCTGCTGAATTTCACTGCAGAAGTGCCTCTATTGATTAGGACATGAACTGAATTAAGAATAGAAGAGTTGATTTAAAGTGAGAGGCTGCAACTTTATTAACTTTTATCACAAGCGGAGATATTACACTGAAATGTTTTTACTTAGTTCAGTATGTTGCTAACAGTGTTCCAAGCCAAATAAACATTATACAGCCTAGGTATTCTGACAGTTAGGTCTTTCACTAAAAAAGGAGGAAGGCAAGTACAGAAGAGCTATCTTAATCAGAGAGGATTTAAAAAACCTTTTTGTGTTATTTTTTACAAACCGCTATTGCTCGTTATCTCCTTAATCGCCTGTATTACACTGGAAGTAATCTATCAGTGTTAGTAGAAAACTGGGACAAAAATACAAATCCAATCTAAATACAAAATTTACAGCTTCCTACTCCCCAGTAGGCTGGCTCTAAACATCCAGGCTGCTATGAAGAAGATACCTTGGCAATTTAGGTTCCCTAGAAAAATATATTCCTGATTCTGTCTCTTAGCAGTTGGACAGATGCACAGTATCTTGGGAACATGATACTTACACTTTAATGCAGGACAGGCGAGGTGGTCTCAGTCAGAATGGCTTGACTGCCCTGTTGCCACAGATATACAAAGAGGAGACTACAGAGATGAGCAGCTTTGCTCTCCTATACTGGCATCTGGCCAGCAGTAGGCAGGTACATATGGTCAAGGTGAAATAAAGTGGGAAAGGACCTCAACCATGACTAGGGTTCACTTCAAAGGGTCAGCCTTCTCCCTGCCTGTGTGATCACAGGCACTCTCTGTCTGGACAGGCAGGAAGATTAAAACTGAAGCAGAACCTACACACTTGCACTGAGAAGGGTCCAAACTCTGACACACACCATTCAAAGACACAAAGAAACGCAGCTTCAAAGATTCCAAAAATCCATAGGATGAGTTTTTAAATATTACAGAATTTATAACAATATTACTAATTGTTCTCTGACACTTGAACACATAACTTAAAAATACATGTATTACTTCATTCTTCATGCTTCAAATACAACCAGAGAACTGTGTTTCTACCAGAAAGCAGGCTTTTCTGCAGCAAGACACCACTGCTGTGGTATCAGTTATTTATATTTGCATGACAAACAGTTACTGGCTCTTTGCCTAACGCGTTGGTGTTGGAACATTTGGTCCAAACAGTGCGTCTGCCAGCTAAGAACTGCGCTGAATCTGTCAGAAGGCGTTAGATAAATGTGTCACCCTTGACAGCCTGCATGTGTATAATTTGAACTACAATAAGTGCAAGTTATTGACCACAATGCAGTCTGTACTAGGATTGCACACACTTCCCACGCAGACATAAATAGTGATTGCAGCTATAGACCCATTTCTATTTTCTGACTGAGGGTGTTGTACTGTTGCCCACCACTTCGAATACTATTTCAATTTCATGCAAGCAACAAAAGTGGGCCAAACCAGCCTCCACAGTCAAAAAATCACATACAAAATAAACAGAAAAAACCCAACCCCACATTCCTACCCCTGGGACTCAAAATCTGCTGCATACATTAGGATATTAAATACCATAAGCAAGTTCTCAAACCACCTTCCTCTCAGATTCTACCATGTTGACAAGCGTCACTACAGAACCTATTCCCCTAGTCCATATATGCAAACTGAGCAGCTCAGGCAATCAAATCCTACAATCCACAAAATGAGCCACCAGAACTCACACCAGTCACTCTTTTGTGTATCTTTCGCTATATGATGCCAGATGCACTCAAATCCACATGTTTAGCCTGTGCTGAGATTGCAGTAATAACTCAGAGGCAGAGCCTGGCATAACAGTACAGGCTGTTCTGTGAAGGCTATTCTCTCTTTCACTGAGGCTCTGACCCCACTCACTTTGAACTCAGTAGGGGCTGGCTTTCAAAGAGAAGAGGAGTAAGCCCAAAGGTACCCACAGTACAGGTAGAATCAGACAAACAGTCTTCCAGTGGGATTCCACTGATTTTAAGGAAAACTTATTTTTGGTGCCTCACTCAAATGTAGAAAAGCATTCTTTACAAAGCAAATGGAATGAATTGTAATAATTGAAAACAGCATGAGCCCTCACTGTTAATTTGGGGAAAGGGATCTTGAAAACTGAACAGTTACCATCTGAAGCAATGATAAAGAACTTACCAGCAATTTATATAAATACCAACCAAACGTAATAGAAATTTAACTGAACAGCAGATGGAAAGGAAAAAAGTTTTCTGTGTTTTTGCAGAACTGCTTACCGTAAATGAAGCCAGCAGGGTATCTGCTGAGTGACACCACTCTTAGATAATAAATACATCTTCCCTGGCAAAATTATGATCCAAAAATGTAACACACTTTTTGAAAGATTAAAAAAAATATATAAAGTATACAATTTTTATTTGTCCTGTTCTCTGGAGTAATAAGAAGTGACCGACAAAATCCTATCTTTGTATCCTTATACTATGTTTTGGACACACATTCTATCAATTTTTAATACCTTGTTCCACAACTTTAAACAACAGTTAACTGTATTGTGCTCTTTCGTTGTTATTTTGTTTCCTTTTGGGATGCTGAACATCTAAGTCAATAAAATCCAGTGACTGTCCTTATCAAAACAGAAGACTTAACCTTGCTTGGAGGTTTCTGAAGCATGATTTCTACTTTCAATATGCTCATGATTACTGAAGTCATCAATATACCTCATCTCACTGGGGTCAACTATGGCAAAACTATGTGTCTACATATATTTTACCCTAATCTTCAACATAAATGTGCTTAAGCATGGGAATTAACCTACTGAACCATACTTACATTATATCCATTGGAAGAAAAGGACAGTTCAGAGACTCTCCTCAAGATCAGATTCATATCTCATGCAAAATGCAGTTCTGTGTGAGAACTCTGGTGTGGTCTGAGAAAA
The DNA here is from genome assembly GCF_031877795.1 of Strix aluco. Lineage (NCBI taxonomy): Eukaryota > Metazoa > Chordata > Aves > Strigiformes > Strigidae > Strix > Strix aluco. Next base: position 8,407,982 of record NC_133944.1, read on the forward strand.
GTCTAGATAGGTTAGTACAACTACACAACCAAGTGACTGCCTCTACAGGAGACAGGCAAAGACAGAGCTCCCCAGGTCATCACCCACAACAGAGGCTGTTCTGTCAAACAGATGAGGACACAAATTTTCTTCCAGACCCAGACG